>NC_142070.1:68595000-70995000 GCF_059756535.1 Pantherophis guttatus | reverse complement strand
CATATACTTCTCGGCATTTCTGCCTTAAAGGTTAAATGACACAAATATGGGGCTTCAGTAAGAGATTAGGGCCACCATTTAGCTAAATAGAGTAAAAGATGACCCAACTCTCAGACCCAATTCTCAGACCCAACTCAACTCAACTTTAGAAGAACAAATAAAACATAACACTCTAGTATAACTTCATTTTATTGCACTGAGGCTTTCAGTGTGTGAAGACAGAAACTAACTCGCTCATAAATTATCATGGTAATCATTATGCTTAATGACATTAACACATTTCGCGTTATTTTTCTTCTTTAACAAATGGATAAGCATTATTTGAATGCACTAATCCTATCTCCACCAGTTACTTTCTCCTGTATTCTAATTACCACAATTACTGTATTTTTTGGAGTATAAGATGCCGAAGGGGAGGAAAATAAGAAAAAAGCTGATTGGTGGGTGGATTGGCCTCCCGGAATACCCCCAATCAGCTGTTCCCAGAGGTGAATTTTAGCAATAGGTTCGTTGGTTGTGAGCTCTGTGACTTGCTTTTTTTTCTGTCTCTGAAACTTCTGAAACTCTGTTTCAGAAAAAAAAAAAATTCTGCATCTGAAAGCTTCCGAAACAGAGCTTCAGAAAAAAAGCCTTTTTTTCTGAAGCTCTGTTTGGAGGCTTTTTTTCTAAAGCTCTGTTTGGAGGCTTTTTTTCTGAAGCTTCTTTCAGAGGCTTCTTTCAGACTCTGAAATCTCCATTTGCGAGGCTGGGTGAGGCTACATTCGGAGTATAAGACCCACCCAGTTTTTCACCCTCTTTTTTTGGGAAAAAAGGTGCGTCTTATACTTCAAAAAATACGGTACTTGCATTTTCTAATTAAGTAAACTTCATTTTATTCTCTTGTTTTATCTAGCATCTGACTGGAGAAAAAAAGTTTAAACACCAGGTAATCATTGCTCTCCTACAAGATTGACACATTCCTTAGTTTATTTAATTAATTTATTTATTTATTTTATCAGATTTCTATACCGCCCTTCTGCTTTTGGACTCAGGGCGGTGAACAGCCAAAGTAAAACATTTGTACACAAAAGTTAAAATAGATTTAAAATAATTAAATAAGTTTGGCCCATAATTTAAAACATTTCAATTTAAAACCAATTTCAAATTTTAAAAACCCACCATAAAATCAGGACAGCCTGGCTAACTGAAAGAAATAGGTTTTAAGGGCCCGACGAAAAGTCCAGAGGTCTGGGATCACTCGTATCTCTGGGGGTAGATTGTTCCAGAGGGTAGGTGCCACCACAGAGAAGGCTTTCCCCCTGGGGGTCGCCAGCCAACATTGTCTGGCCGACGGCACCCTGAAGAGGCCCTCTCTGTGGGAGCGAACTGGCCGGTGGGAGGCAATTGGTGGCAGAAGACGGTCCCGTAAGTACCCCGGCCCTAAGCCATGGAGCGCTTTAAAGGTGATCACCAACACCTTGAAGCGCACTCGGAAGTCCACCAGAGTTATTAAATTAATCAAGGAGAGGAGCAACCTAGAACTAAGGATGCCCTAATTAAACTATGAGCCATGGCGTTCAGTCTCTCTGCCCCTCCATTGGTGCTCGTATGGAAGGCTGAGCTAAGGTCCTGGGATGACCCAATGGACCGTAGGAACTTCCTCCAGCCCTCCAGGCTATCTGAAATGCTATGGGGACTCCTGCTTGAATAGGAGGTTGGATTAGAAGACCTCCAAGGTCCTTCCAACTTTGTTATTCTGTTAAAAGTTGAGAAATATAAATAACCTTCTACATTATCATCCGGCATGAGGCAAGTTCGATTGTCTGAATTTTCTTCTGGGAACTGAGCACAATCGGTATCCTCCGGCCACTGTAAACCCACAATTCCAAGGACAGATTCACAACGTTCTTTGGACTGCTCACAAAGAGTCCTGAGAAGATCAAGAAGAACGAAGGGAGAAGGAAGGAGGAGGAAAGAAAGTGGGAAATAGGTAAAAAACGAATATCCACAAATATTCATATACATATAGCAAGTCCCACTAAAACCAGATAACTTAAAAGTCGTATATTAGAAAAATATGTATTAACATACACAAACGCAAGTTTGTGTTAACAAACACCAACACAGTTCATTTAGTGACCATTCACAGTTACAACGGAACTGAAAAAAGCAGCTTATGATCGTTTTTCACACTTATATTACCATTACAGCGTCTCCATGGTTACATGATCAAAATTCAAACACTTGGCCACTGATTCATATTTATAACAGTTGCAGTGATCTCAGATCATGTGATCCCTCTTGCGACTTTCTGACTAATGGAAGTAAATTGGGAAACCGGATTTGTTTAACTATCATGTTCCTAACTTAACAACTCCAGTGATTCATTTAACAATTTTGGCAAGAAAGTTTGTAAAATGGGGCAAACCCCCTTAACAAATGTTTCTCTTAGCAACATAAATGTTGGACTCAATTGTGGTTGTAAGTCGAGGGAAATAGGGCCGAAAGCCCTACTAAGCAAGTATATACAAAAGTATGAAGGCTATTGCTTAATGCATTGTAAGCCGCCTTGAGTCTCCGGAGAAAGGGCGGCATATAAATCGAACTAATAAATAAATAAATAAATTGTTGTTGAAAACTATTCTATATTTTTCACAACCAAATTATTCCCTCTCATCTGAAGGGGTAAGAAGACCTCCAAACTCACAAGAGCTCTGAACTCTCGTAAACCTCCTTAATAGCTTGCTTAGGCATTGTCAGGTGCTGGCTCACAAATGATATTAAATCAGCACTTGCGTTTTTAGATGGAAACCAAAGAGGAAACTGCATTTCCTATTTCCATAAGCAGCATGCTAATTTTAAAACATGTTCCTTAGAGATGCTATCGATGAGAGTGGATTGTTCTTTACTCCGTGATCTGTTTTGAGTTCTTGTTCATCATTGGTTCTCCGAAACTGTGCTGACTTAATTTATGAGTGTTTATAAATATTCGTTGTTGCTGCTGCTGCTTCTATTGGCCCCTTTGGAGAGCCAAAATAGAGATTTCAAATAATTGCGTTCTGCCTTCCAAAAGAAAAAAGATGGGAGATTTGGTTGATTCCACTTGCACAGTCCCAATAATAACATTGGCAAATGTCTATGGAGATTCTCAGTCATCCAGGTCATGGTTATCCCAAAAATGCTTTTTCAAGAGGCGACTGGATTTTCTCGTTTTTTTTTTTGAAGACGTTTCGCTTCTCATCCAAGAAGCTTCTTCAGCTTCTTGGATGAGAAGCGAAACGTCTTCAAAGAAAAACCAGAAAGTCCAGTTGCCTCTTGAAAAAGCACCTTTGGGACAATAATATTGGCCATGAAGGAGAAAAAGTATGGAACAGACATTGTGATGGCATCACAATAATGGCACAAGTTGCCCCTGCTGAAAATGCTAAAAAAGATTGAAAATAAGGAACTTGTTATGGCCCGCCAGCGGCCTGTGCGGATCGTGGCTGATCCCGACGACGAGGAGGCTGGTGTGGTGTCGCACCAGCAGCCTGCACAGCCAGCACTCGAGTCGGACAGCGAGGAGGCTGTAGAGGATGTGGTGCCAGAGGCAGAGACTCAGCCAGGGCCTTCAGAACCTCCAGAGGCTCCTTCAAGTAGAGAGAGCGAAGTGGAGGAGCCTATTCTCAATGCTCGAGCACGCAGGGCTGCCAAAAGGCAGGAGTGGCTACTCAGGAGGAGGAGGTCTCCTCTAGAGTAAGGCTTGAGGATAATTGGCCACTCCCTTAGCCTATTTAAGTCACACGCCGTTAGTAAGTTTCTTGCTGGAAACAACTTGTAATTATCATCAGAGCATTTTTGGAAAAGTCTTATCGTATCTTGTTTTCTGGACTGGTTGCCAACCTTTGCCGGACTTTGGTTTATTCTTAATAAATTTGATAAGGACCATTGGTGTGTGTCAATATCCTCGGGAATCCAGAGCTGGGGCAGAACAGAACTATATACTGAAAGCCAAAGAAATTAATTAAAGTACAATAAAGGCAGAACCAGAAAGAATGCAAGAATCACCCTGCTGGATCAGCTAGCTATAATTTACATGTTATTGTGTTTTGTTTGTTGATTTATTTTAGAGCAAAAATAATATAGCACGTTACCTGCATGGTGGGATACGTTCATTTGTTTGAAAATCACATTTTGGCACTAAGATGGTACAGGCAAAAAACATCAGGTATTTATAACAGTTCGTTTGGACCAAGGCTGGGAAAAGAGAAGACTCCCAGCTAACAGAGGCTTCCTTCTGCGTCCGATGGCCTAAATAGTTGGGGTAATGCGTATAATTGTACGGCAGGTTCAGGCACAATTCCAGCGTGATGTGTTCACATTGACCTGGGCAGAATAAAACAGAAATGGATTTAACAATACACAAACAATTACTCTAGACTTATATGATAATTTCAAGAATCATAATCAGTGGTGGGTTGCCCGTGGTTTGGACCGGTTCGCAAGAACCGGTAATAAAACCGGCAGGAGGCTCCGCCCACTGACCCAGACTTCATTATAAGTGATCTGCACATGCACAGAAGAGTGTGCGCAGGCACGATGCGAACCGGTAGTAAAGGTAGGATAGGATAGGATAGGATAATTTTATTTCTATACCACCCCTCTCCCGAAGGACTCGGGGCGGTGTACAGCCAGGTAAAAACACAATACAATTATCACAATTTAAATTTAAAAATTATTAAAAGTATTACATTCAAGGCCAATTGGCTAAAAAACCCAAAAATTTAAGAATTCCGAATTTAAAACTCAATTATGAAGCTAGCCCTGCCTGTCGGAAGAGCAGGGTCTTAAGAGCACAGCGGAAAACTCGGAGGTCAGAGATCTTGCGTATGTCCGGGGGCAGTTCATTCCAAAGGGCAGGTGCCCCCACAGAGAAGGCTGTCCCCCTGGGTGTCGCCAACCGACATAATTTGGCTGACGGCACCCTGAGGAGTCCCTCTCTGTGGGAGCGAACTGGTTGGTGGGAGGCTATCGGTGGCAGAAGGCGGTCTCGTAGATAAGTAGAACCCACCCCTGATCATAATACATACAAGGAATCTTACAAAGGAGAGAAACCTGCCTAACAACTATTTTCTCTTTGATGCAATGAATTTTTCTACACCCCGCCCCATAAGGACCACCACCAGAAAACCTACTCTGTTTTCCCACAAATAAGACATCCCCTGATAATAAGCCCAATCGGGCTTTTGAGCGCATGGACTAAAATAAGCCTCCCCCCCTGAAAATAAGCCCTCCCCAAAAATATTTAAACGCAGAGCTGGAAATCAGGTAAGATAGCAAGAGGAGCCCCATCTTGCTCCACGCGCCCCAAAATAATAAGACATCCCCAAAAATAAGGCCAAGCGCTTATTTCGGGGTTCAAAAAAAATATAAGACAGGGTTTTATTTTCGGGAAAACACGGGTACAAAGTAAGAAAAATGGGAGACCTATCAAATTCTACTGTGTATTAACTTCAATTTCTTGCTTGAATCACATTAGGTTGAAATGAACAAGGGTGCAGATTCAGGGAGCAGCTTTCACAGCTGACTTGTTCATTCTTGTGTAATGTATTTTGAGAAACTGTGAAACAAGGAAAGCCCAGTTGGGAGAAAGGACATGAAGGAAGCATGTGAAGATAAAAATTTGGGAAAGATGCACACAAACAGTACATCTTTTTAGATGCAGTAAACATGTGACACTTGGCTTTTTTTGTCTGATCGAATCAAAACTATTTCATTTGTGTGATACATGACAACTAATCCTCACAAATAAACATATTTTCTGAAAGTGCGCCAGTGCCAGTAACAGAAACACAGAGGCTATTAGAAAGTGTACAGAAGAGGAAACAATTCAAAAAGCAATACTTTGTGATGGAACTCGCTCATATGTCTGAATCAATTCCTTTGATCGGAGAAAAGACAATATCTATGTTTATTGCTGGCTGAAAATCCTTTAGAGAGATTTTTTTTTTTACGTGAAACAGAAAACAAGGAATTTATGGTTTTATGATTTTGATAATTATAGAGGGAAGATTATAGGAGGAAGTGTTATAATGTAACCATGGATTAAGAGATAAATTTATATATAATTCTAAGCGCTGTAAAGCAGGGATCCCCAACCTTTCGGACCTCAGGGACCACTAAATTCATAATTTTAAATCCCACGGATCACTAATATGATCTGCCTCATGACCGGCTGGGTGGACATGGCTAGGTGGTCATGTGACTGGGTGGTCATGGCCAACTCGATGTCACTCACATCAAGGGGTGCCTCGCCAGCCTTTACTCGCCTCTCCCCTCCCACCCACTCCTCGCCTGCCTGCCTGGGCTCCTTAAGGCCCCAACGGGAAGCAGTTGTTGGAGCTAAGTAGCCACCGTGAGAAAGAGTTGGCAAAACAGCTGGCTCAGTTCAAATTGGATCTGGCCGAGAAGGAGGCTCAGCAGAAGCACCTCATTCAGGACTACGAGCATAGGCTTTCCAAGCAGAGGGAAGACCTGCGGGAGTGCAAGGCCAGGTACTGGCGCCTGGAGGCTCAGCGGGCTGAGATGGTCAGCCAGTTCCAAGCCATGATGCAGTCCCCCTGGAAGAAAGCCCTCCGGCTTTGCCACCAGTGACGCTTCCCTCCAGCCTTCGCCCAAAGCCCCACACCAGGAGACTGAAACAGACCCCAAGTTGGAATTTCTGCCCCCCTCCGAACCACACAAAAGGACCCCAAAGGGGGAGACACTCTGCAGCAACACAAACGTTCATTGCACGTATCTGTCCCAGGGGCCGTAGTTTGAGGACCCCTGATTTAGTGCAATATAAAAAATGCAAATAATTTTTCTGCGGACCACCAAAATTTTCTCGCGGACCACCGCTTGGTGACCACTGCTGTAAAGAACAGAAGCTACTTCTTTCTTTTTTATGTCTTTTCGGTTTGTTTCCTTCTTTTAGCTTTCATTATGATTTCTTTCTTTTTCGTATTTTACATCTCTTCCTTTTAAAAAACCTTTTATAAAATCACAAAGCGATAGTGCTACTCACTGCAGTTCCCTTGGCTGTTATTCACGTCACAGAGAGGGGAATGGCTACAAGGACCAGCACAGGAAGTTGAATTACACTTCTGATCTCTTTCATGGCATAATCTTTGGCCTAGGACGACAACAACAATAAAATCTTATCTCTATTGGTGAATTATATCATAGGAACACAATAGCCATGGTAAGTCCATCTTAATATGCTATCCCTGGTATGTGGTGTTTTGTATACATACAGAGAAAGAAGCACTCTTGTAATCTTTGACTTTTAGGCTTGCTGTTAGTTTAGTTTACTTTAGTTTATTTGATTCACCTCCCGGCTGGACTATTGTAATGCTCTCTACATGGGGCTCCCCTTGAAGAGCACTCGGAGGCTCCAGCTGGTCCAGAATGCGGCCGCGCGGGTGGTTATGGGCGCACCTCGTTGTGCCCGCGTGACACCCCTCCTGCGCGAGCTGCACTGGCTCCCAGTGGTCTTCCGGGTGCGATTCAAGGTGTTGGTTACCACCTTTAAAGCGCTCCATGGCACAGGACCCGGGTACCTTCGAGACCGTCTTCTGCCACCAATAGCCTCCCACCGACCAGTCCGTTCCCACAGAGAAGGTCTCCTCAGGGTGCCATCAGCCAAGTTATGTCGGCTGGCGACACCCAGGGGGAGGGCCTTCTCTGTGGGAGCCCCAACCCTGTGGAATGAACTGGCCCCAGAAATACGTAAGATCTCCGACCTCCGGGTGTTCCGCTGCGCACTGAAGACCCTGTTGTTCCGCCAGGCAGGGCTGTCAATATAATAATTTTAAATTGGGGTATTTTAATTTTGGGGGTTTTAAATCGGCCAAATCTATTTAATTATTTTAATTTTTAATTATTGTTGTGTCTTGTGTTTTTAAATTGGCTGTACACCGCCCTGAGTCCTTCGGGAGAAGGGCAGTATAGAAATAAAATTATTATTATTATTATTATACCACCCTACTCCCGAAGGACTCAGGGCGGTGAACAGCCACAAGATAAAAACACATAAATACAAAATTTAAAAACAGAACAAAACCGAATTAAACAATTTGGCCGAAGACAGATTTAAAACACCCCAATAAATTAAGAACGAATTAAAATTTGCGTTTTAAAAAGGGAAAAATTAGGCCAGGCCAGCCTGATGGAATAAAAAGGTCTTGACATCATCAGTCAAACATCAGCCATAATACTAATGATTGTTTTGAACAATATGCAGATTGTATTACACGAATGGCTATTTTATATGTGAAATTATGACTGAAATATTTCTGCACCTATATTGGTTCACACTGTCAGGAAATTTCTCCTTAGTTCTGAGTTGCTTCTCTCTTTATTCAGTTCCCATCCTTTGCTTCTCTTTTTGCCTTTTGGTGCTTTGGAAAATACATTGCCCCCCCCCTTCTTTCTGGCAGTCCCTTAAAAGCCTGTTGCCTATCACACTCTTGGGCAAAGCATGTGAGCCATTTCCTCCTTTCAGTGGTCCACGAAAGTCCATCTATAGTATGTAGATAATAAAGTGAAAACTGGTGAACAACATTTTTACAGAACTATAGATACGTTGAGGCTGGGTGTGACAAGGAATGGCTGGGAGGGGATGGGCCAGGCGAGGCATCCCTTGACGTGAGTGACATTGAGTTGGCCACGCCCACTGTCACATGACCATCAAGCCACACCCACTGTCACATGACCATCAAGCCACGCCCACAAAATAAGTCACTCCCACAGTACTGGTAGTAAAAAAATTTAGAACCCACCCCTGCATATATGGATGTGGGAATTGGTGCCTGTTGAGTTTTGCAAGTAATCTTTGCTTGTTTTAGCCCAGGGCCTTCATAAATGAGCCTCATCTGAGTGAAGAAGCATAGTGATCAAACCAATATTTGCTGTTTGTTTCTGATACGATACACTGCTAGAAATCATTTATTAGGAATTAAGCTTTATTATTGGCTTCTGCTTATATTATTGCATACTGTTAGAAATCAGTTGTTAGCAGGAGTGCTCTTCAGCAGGTTCTGACGCTTAAGACGCTTAAAATGGCGCCCTTAAGACGTTCCTATTTCATCAAGCTGGCCTGACCTAAATTTTCCTCTTTTTAAATGGGAATTTTAAATTTGGTTTTAAATTATTGGGGTTTTAAAATGGTTCAGCCAAATTTATTTAATTTGTTTTATCTCTATTTTAAATTTTGTATCTACATGTTTTATTTCTGGCTGTTCACCGCCCTGAGTCCTTTGGGAGTAGGGCGGTATACAAATTTAATAAAAACTAAAAACTAAAACTGACAGGTTCTGGAGAACCGGTAGCAGAAATTTTGAGCAGTTCGGAGAACCGGCAAATACCACCTCTGGCTGGCCCCAGAGTGGGGTGGGAAGGGAGATTTTGCAATGTCCTTCCCCCAGGAGTGGGGAGGGAATGGGGATTTTGCAGTATCCTTCCCCTGGAGTGGGGTGGGAATGGAGATTTTGCAGTATCCTTCCCCTGCCACGCCCACCAAGCCATACCTCGGTCTCGGCTTCAAAAGCTAGGCACATCCTTGAAAATATAGAAGAAACTGTTACCCAGGAATATCAGGCCCCATAGATAAAGGAACCAGAGTAGGGAGTTTTCCTGCCTCATAAATTCTGACTCCTGAACCATTCTGCTGGAATGTTCCATAGAGAAGGTGGACAGAGACAGGGGCCTGAACAAAGAACGCTTTAAATACCACATTGGTAACGAACCTTTGTCTCTGATTGGGTAAACTTTGTTTCTAATGGGGTAAAATGTATATAATATTCTGAGCCATTCTCGCAGAGGTGTGGCTATTCCTTCCATGCTTTTGCCTGTGTTTTGGAAATAGTATCACCGAGCTCTTTTGCTTTGGCCAAAGAATAAAAAGCGGTTATTTTTGCAAGCCTTGTCTCGAGTCTCATTCTCTTTGGCATCTCAGTGGCTCGGGGAAACTTCTGGGACCTCACATGAGCATGGAACAAAGGAGGTGGTACAGCAGGAACTTCTGCAGATCAGTGGTAGGATCCTCCCAGCTTAACAACCAGTTCGGTGATTGCGCGCTTTCCGTGCACTTGCGCAGTTTGAACAAATCTTCACTTCCGGGTTTCGTTGGAGTAGTAACACAGCTGATTTGCGCGGCAATCGGCTTTGCCACGCGAATCAGCTGAGGAGATAAAGAAAGGAAAACAGCGTGGGCAGGCGGGTGGAGCCATCTGATTTTTGGGGCAAACCGGTTCGCTCCCAGCTGATCGTTGGAGCTACCAGTTCGTCCGAACCCAGTCTGACCGGTTGAATCCCACCACTGCTGCAGATAGGACTACAAAACTGCTTACCAGTTCTGGCTGAACAGGTTTTTTTCCCCCCCGACACATGTTGATGCCCAAAAAGAGCATGAGCTACCAATCCTCCTGGGAAATTTACTAGGCAGATATCAAAACTCAACACAGCATTTCATGGGGGCCCGGGGGGTGGGGGGAGGTAAAACAGGGTTGAGGAGACATGAAAGAAAGTGCAAATGTGAAAAAAAGTGAAAATGGAATAAGTACATGTTAAGATGTACTTAAGAATGGCGATTCTCAGTCTTCCAGAACACGATTGTCCCAAAGGTGCTTTTTTAAAAAAGCATATTTGTTCATCAAGCTGAAGGTAAATAATGAAGCAGAGACTGATGAAGTGCCTGATTCTGGAAATTTCTATTTTAGTGGATATAATTAGGTCAGGTATGTTATATAGTATTGCTGTCATGGATTCTTTGGCTAGCTGTGGATCTACGGATTTAAAAAGTGCTGAGACATTGAATGAAATCATAATGTCTTCTTCTGCTTTTATGTCTGTGATTTTTCTGGAGGCATTTTAGGGGGGGTGTCATAGAATATTGTCCCCCTTCTATGAGATGTGAGTCACGGGTGTCAGCGTTTCAAGTAACACACCCACTGAAAGCAGAATTCTGAGGCACGTAGATTCCTCAAAGAACATGTTTATTGGATACATCATATCGGCACAGCCGGTGAAAACCAGTTTTCACCTAATTAAAAGAGTAAAACCCTCCCAGGTGTCACCAGTCACATTGTCCAATGAATATAGTTGGCAGGCTCCTCTCCTCCTTCACCAGCCACCTGTCACGATGACCTTGGTTCCCACAGGAAAACTTTTTGTTTTGACTGTTAGCTGGGCTATCCACTTTTCCCCCTCCCTTCCCTTTCTCAGGCTCTGTGGCAACTGTGAGGCAGCACAAAATGGCTTCAGCCAGGTTCGCTTCAGAATTGACAATGGGAGCAGTACTAAACAACATACACAATCTAGTCAAATACACTAAGACTGAGCAACCCTGAGCTACACATATTCTCTTCCATTGGAAATTTGTTCAAGCCTGGAAGAATAATATAATCCAGACAACATCTGACTTGGAACTTAAACTTGGAGGATACACAGCGATGGCAAAACTGTATATATAGTGTAGTGTAGTGCATTAAAAAAAGTGAGACAGAAATCAATAGGTTTTTTTTTTTCTTCTTTTCTTTCTTTTTGTTAAAATTGTTATTACCTTCTTTGGTATTTTAGGTATTTTGACTTTTAAGTATTTAACTTTGATTACACTGCTTTATCTATTTATTATTTCCTTTTATCAATATATATATACACAGAGAGAGACACAGTGAATGAAGAACTTAATTCAAGACTGAAACTATTCTCGTGTAACTAATACTTTGATGTGATAGCAGTCATTCTTTCTTTTTTTTATCTTATAGTCAACTGTGGATGGAAAGTTAAATATAGTCATATAATTGTAATGTGACACCCCAAATGGCAATTGATACTGATAAAATATTTACTATTCTCTTTTTTTATTTTTAATACTTTAAGCTTTTTAAATAACAGAAAGTTAATACTTTTAAACACATTATATAAACATCAATGCATTGAAATGTATTGAAATAATTATAGTGCTATCATGCAATAAAAGAAACAAAGTGGGCAGGGGAGAAAGGGCGAGACAGATTTTCCCTAAAATAAATAGAAACCCTGTATAGGCAAGAAGGAATAAATCATAACAACGGTACATAGAAAAACGGTGACTTTCTGCAGAAGTATTATTAGACTTCAAACCCATATGACGTTCTCACAATATCTTGTGTTCTCAGCACATGAACACTGGGGTACTTATCAAACGAACAATCTGCGCCACCACCCTCAAAAGAATCCATAGAACAAAATAAATCTTATTTGCCAAAAGAAGCTCTTAAATCCCAGCCTGTGGGCCGGATGCGTCACGCGCTGGCCACACCCATGCCCGGTTTAGCAAAGGGGGGGGGAAAAGTCCCAATACATCATGTGACACCACCATGATGATGTGAGTTTGACACCCCTGTCTTAGATCTTTTCTCCAGCAATCTGAGTAGGGAAAACGATATAAGTATTATGCCCTTACTTCCACCGCAATTCTCTTCATCACTTCCGTCCTTGCAATCATTGTCTCCATCACACTGGAAAGCACTAGGAACACACTGACCGTTTCTGCATTCCACCAGTCCTTGGCTATGGCATGCTGGAAACAAGAAGACGATCACTTTATAGACTTTTCATTTCTCATAAATTACAATGGCTTACTTCATTCATATGTGGATATGACAGAAAACCTACAAATACAAAATAGGATGCAAATAGGATATTTCTGTTACACTATTAAAATAATGAGGAAATAAGAAAAGCTGATTATAATGAGGAGGGGGTGTGTGGCTCGATGGCAGCGATTGGCCGCGTGCAGGGGTGGGTTCTAAATTTTTTTACTACCGGTTCTGTGGGCGTGGCCTGGGGGGTAATGTGACTGGGTGGGTGTGGCCAACTTTTTTTTTATTATTTACTTTTAAAAGCATTATTTCTACAACCTTAAGAGGTTGCAGAAAAAAATGCTTTTAGAAGCCTCTGACGATCTGGTAAGTCATCTGGGATTGCCAGAGGCTTTTAAAGGGATTTTTTTCTCCTACAACCTCTTCGACTGGAGAGGTTGCAGGAAAACATGCTTTTAGAAGCTTCTGATGATCAGGCAAATCTTCTGGGATCGCCAGAGGTTTTTAAAGGGATTTTTTTTCCTACAACCTCCTTGGCTGAAGAGGTTGCAGAAAAAATGTTTTCAGGAGCCTCTGAAGATCCCAGCTGAGCTGTGTGATCATCAGAGCCTTTTTTTTAACTTTTAAAAGCATTTTTTGCAGCCGAAGAGGTTGTAGAAAAAAATGCTTTTAAAAGTTTTTTAAAAAAGCCTCTGATGAGGCGGGCGGGGTAAGCAAGCGGCGACTGGGTTGGAGACCGGTTCGGGGGCATGGCCAGCCAATGTTATTACCGGTTCTCCGAACTACTAAAATTTTTTACTACCAGTTCTTGGGAACCGGGAGCAACCCACCACTGGCTGCGTGGCTCAAAGGTCCGGGCCGCTTGACAGCTGGCCTCGTGGAGCCGTAGAAAGGCGTCGGCGGCATTGTCAGCCAAGGCTGAATTGGCCAGCATGAATCGCAACAAGGTGACAGGCAACTCGAATGCAGAAAAAAAAACCTAGAGTCCAGAATAGTCCAGGAATGGTTTGAAATGCCGCAACTGCCAAATATGTCTCTTCTCAGGTAGACTGAGTTGAAAACCGAGCCTGAGAGAGAGACATGGAGCGTGGCCAAAAAGATTATGACTCAGTCTCTAGGCAGATCCGACTGTATCAACCCATTCCTGGACTATTTCACAGCCACACAGGAGAAAGGTTTGTGCTCCGAGGTTGTGGGCTGAAAACCAACCCAAAAACTCGGAGAACGAACCTTTATCCTCATCCTACACCTGAGCTACAGATATTCACCACTATTACAAATAAGCAAAGGGCCAGTTTGATGCAGTGGCTAAGCACCAGGCCATGACCCAGGTGACTGTGAATTCTAGACCCATCTTAAGCACAAAGTCAGGCAGGTGACTTTGGGTCAGCATTGGGAAAGAGGCAGTGGCAGGGCTGGGTTCTACTTAGCTTTACTATCGGTTCGCAGAATTGCTTCGCTCGCACATGCGCATCTGCACATGCACAGAAGCTTCTGCACAGATCATCCATGATGATGTCCGGGGAGGGTGGGCGGAGCCTTCCGCCACTTTTACTACCGGTTCGCAAGAACCATACAGAACAAGGAACAACCCACCACTGGGCAGTGGCCAACCACTTCCAAAAATCTTGCCACGAAAACTGCAGGGACTTGTCCAGGTAATTGCCAAGAGTCAACACTGACTCAAAGGCATACACACAAGCAAAGAATAATCATAGGATCATAGGTTTGGAAGAGGTCTACATAGTACATATTAACATTATACTACTAAGATAATTTAGCAAAGTAGCATTTTACATATAAACTTTGTATTGAAATGAATATTTTTCGATTATGCCGGATGAGATACTTCAAATAAGATTCCCAAGGAAATCTATATCAAGCACGAAGATACTACACTTAAACAGCCTGTTATCAAAACACAAACTATCAACTAACTTACAACAGTTGGTTTCATCTGATTTGTCTAGGCAGTCAGGATCACCATCACAGATCCAATCCATGGTTATGCATCTCCCATCTCCACACTGATGCTGAGTCACTGGATTACAATCTTTAATAGATAACATCGATAAACAGAGATGATATTTCTTCGTTACTTAGTATAAAAACTGGCTAGCAGGACACTGACTTAAGAAATTCTCTTCCTCTGTTGTCAACGCTGATGTACAGTAAGTGTCAGGGGTGGGTTCTAAATTTTTTTACTACCGGTTCTGTGGGTGTGGCTTATTTTGTGGGTGTGGCTTGGAGGTCATGTGACTAGGTGGGCATGGCTAGCTGGTCAGAGTCATTTCTGGAAGGTCCTCGCACTTACGACCAGTCCTCGCACTTACGACCCAACTCATTTGTTTGCTTTTAACACTGATCAGCTGTAGGGCGACCCTTTGAAGCCCCGTGGCAAGAGTTTAAACAGTTTTTTTCCCTCTAGTCATCAGCTGGATTCAGGAGGCAGCAATAGATTGGGGGTGGGACCAAATAAAAGGTAAGAATAACGTGGGTGGGTGGGAGGGCGGTGGGGGGGGAGAATGATGTCATATCGTCACCGCTACCAGCTCGGCCGAACCGGACCGAACCCACTACTGGTAAGTGTAATCATTAAGAACATGTTGCAGCAACATTGACCAGAATTCAATGGACCATTTTAGCTAAATCTAATTTTCAGTTTATATTCCAGATTCAACAGGAGTGGTGCAGTGGCCTAGAGGTGGAGCTCTTGCCTCACAATCAGGAGGCTGTGAGTTCGATCCTAGGTAGAGGCAGATATTTCTCTCTCTGGGCACAATTGAGAATATATCTGCTGAACAAAACTCCGTACTGGCAACAGGAAGGGCATCTGGCCAGTAAACACTCAGCACCATTCAGTTGCCCACGAGGGATTATGGGGTTGTTAAAAGATGATGATGATTCCAGATTCAACAGAATGTGAAAATAATTGTTTCAACCTCAATAATATCTCATTTTCAAAGTTGCGGATTTTTCTAAAATTATCATTTTTGAAAGTGGTTCTTATTATCTTTAAAAGTTTCATTCATGCTTGTACCCAAACCTACAACCCAAATGTTGGAGATGTGATTGTGTTGATGCTACTTATTTTCATGTTTGCTGGACTTGTAAAAAAGTTAAAGCATTTTGGATAAAAATATGGTGGATTATTCAAAATATTCTAAAAAAAAAGGATAAAGTTTACTCCACAGTTGTTTTTGTTAGGTATAATTACGGATTGTACGGCTATAGAGACTAATTTGATTTTGAACCCAATAACTGCAGCAAGACTCTTGGTGGCGCAGTACTGGAAGAAGGAAGATTTACCCACTATTCAAGAATGGACATTAAAAGTAGTAAATTTAGCAGAAATGGCAGAAATTTCAGCATATTTAAAGGACCATTCAAATGAGAAATATATGTTAGAATGGAGAAGATGGATTGATTATATTCAAGGCAAATATCGGACTAAAAAATTTCAAATAGCTTATGAATGATCAAAGAGAGTTTATAAAGTACTTAAATTTAGTTTAGTAAAAGGGGAGTTAAAAGTTCAAGAGGGGGATAGGAGGCTATAGATCCGTGATGGCGAACCTATGGCACGGGTGCCACAGGTGGCACACAGAGCCATATCTGTGGGCCCGCGAGTGCATGTGCGCGCCGGCCAGCTGATTTTCAGGCCTTCCAGGCCCACCGGAAGTCAGGAAACGGGCTGTTTCTGGGCCTCCGGAGGGCCTCCGGGGGGATGGGGAAGGCCATTTTCACCCTCTACAGGCTCCTAGAAAACCTCTGGAGCCTGGGGAGGGCAAAAAATGGGCCTACCGGGGGGAGAGTGGGGGGGGGTCATGCGTGCATGCATGGGGGGACGGGGCGCATTGAATTATGAGTGTGGGCACACACGTGTGCAATCCCCCCCACTCCGCCCAATTTTGGCACGTGACGGCAAAAAGGTTAGCTATCACTGCTATAAATAATTAGCTTATGTTAGTTTATGATTGTCAAATGTTATACCCTGTATTTTGCTCTGGGAAGTGGGGGGGGGAGAGTTGGAAGGGGAGGAGGGAGGGGGAAGGGGAAATGTTTGTAAAACTTTTAAAAACTTTTCAATAAAAAAAAAAGTTTCATTCATGCTTGAAGATCTGTTCCTTGAAAAACAAACTCTTTGAATTCCCTACAGTACAGTCTGAAATACAGTGGCACCTTTAAAAGCAAGCAATGCAGAGTCTGCATCATTCATCAAAAGTTAGTACTCATTGGAAATGGGGTGGGGTGGGGAATACAAGTACTCCTACTTGTTTTTTTCTCCTATACAATTAACAGCAGCTCAAAATTGCACCAGGAAACAGTACGTGGAATTGCAAACTTAACAGAAAGAAAAAGGGTTTGGGAGACCCAGTTGCAGAGGTGAAATCCATCCGGTTCTATCCGGCTCGCGGATGCTGGTAACACCGGTGATGTGAGGTTCAGAGAGCCGGCAGCATGTCCTGCTTTTAAACCCTCTGTGCATGTGCAAAGCCTTCTTCGTATGCGCAGAGGGTCAAAACCGCGATGTGAGGACGGCGCACCCGCTTCCGAGTCGGTAGAGAAGCTGGCTGCATTTTAACCCCTGCCCAGTTGTAAGCACTGAACTTTTTACTGCAGATTATTTTTAAGTGATCTAAGATATGAAGAATTAAAATCAATGTATTTTCCATGTTAGAAGAGGATATCCCTATCTTGCAAATGTTTATGCTACAAAGTCTAGCAGGACAAAAGAGTCTTTATTTCTTCAGGAAACAATATATATATTATTAAATAGTGGAAACAGGAAAAGCTCTTGATCCTCATGCACGTCTTACTCAACTGTGTAAGACATATATTGATTTTTACTTGTTTGTTCCTCCATGGTTGAACATGTAGATATTTTGAATAAAGCCTTTCCAATTTCCTTTAATGAGGCATATATACATGATTTTCAATGCTGGTAAATATTTTGATTATGCAAGCTATGCAGGGGTGGGTTCTAAATTTTTTTACTACCGGTTCTGTGGGCATGGCTTATTTTGTGGGCGTGGCTTGATGGTCATGTGACAGTTATTTAGGATTTAGCAGAGGTATTGGTCTACCAGACTTTTAACTGCTTGCAGAGCTGTACCAATCTACCCATTTATTTTTTGCAAGCACTGGTCTACTCATGTATTTTTGCAGGCACTGGTCTACCCATTTATTTTTGCAGGCACAGGTCTACTCATTTGTTTTCTTTTAACACTGATCAGCTGTAGGGCGACCCTTTGAAGCCCCGCGGCAAGAGTTTAAATAGTTTTTTTCCCCTCTAGCCATCAGCTGGGACTCAGGAGGCAGCAATAGATTGGGGGTGGGGCCAAATAAAAGGTAAGAATAATGAGGGGGTAGGGGGGGCGCAGGGTGGGGCAGAACCAGTTCGGTGACATCATATCGTCACCGCTACCAGTTTTTATTAATATAGTATATCACTTTGATAAACAATTATGTTAAATACATAACATAGCTACCATAAGTCTTATAAACTTCTTACAGGTTGTAGAGTATCTATATAAATGTATATAGGCTTCCCCATTCAGACCTGAATAGTACACAGAGAACATGAAAAACAAGCTTAAACCTTTTGATCTGTATGATCAAATAATGCTAATTATTGCTTCTGGGCTTCTGTCTGCTCCAGAATTGAATCTAGAAAGAGGGAGCTGTGATTTTAGAACAAACATAGCTGTCCGTGGTACTGCATATTATGTAACAATGCCTGTATCCGACTCTTTTGGGATTAAACCAGGGGTGAAATTCAGCAGATTCTGACAGGTTCTGGAGAACCGGTAGCGGAAATTTTGAGTATTTCGGAGAACTGGCAAATACCACCTCTGGCTGGCCCTAGAGTGGGGAAGGAATGGAGATTTTGCAGTATCCTTTCCCTGGAGTGGGGTGGGAATGGAGATTTTGCAATATCCTTCCCCTGCCACGCCCACCATGCCAAGCCCACAGAACCGGTAGAGAAAAATTTTGGATTTCACCCCTGGATTAAACCACTTCCTCCAAGTTTTTAAAATATATTTGTTCCTTTACCACAATTCTGTTCGTCACTAAGATCTCCACAATCATCGTAACCATCACAAACAAAGGTATAATTGAGGCATCTTCCAGTGTCGCAGCGGAAAAGCTCTTCACTGCAATCTGCAAAAAAATATATATATATATATAAATATTTTTTTTAAAAGCTTAGTTTGGTTGAACTAAGATAGTCTATTCCCCCAAGCAAAAGACGCATCAAAATTGATATCACCACTACGTCTTGTGGTAAATAATTCCACACATTAATGCATCGTGGGAAGATATGCTTTCTTTCGTCTCAAATCCCTTTCCAATCAGAACATAACTTCAGACTTTGAGAGGGTGGGGAAATGTCTCTGTGTGCATTTACTTCATACGTGCATATTCAGCTGAAACAGTCCCCTTCAGATGCCTTTCCTCCTAAATTAAAGAATATTTTTGTTTGATCCTACTCATGCCCTCTTCTGAGAAAAGATTCAGACTTACAACTGCATGTTTCACTTAGCAACCACATAACTCAGATTCATTTAATGACTGCTGTCGTAAGTCAAGGACTACCTCTTATACAGATACAGTGGATGAGTACAAGTTCACTCTAATAGCTGTAGTGTTGTTTTTCGCACTAATATATCGTCTAATGCGCTTAGGTAACTTACTGCAATGCATTTCATCGCTCCAATCATCACAATCATTAAAGCCATTGCACTGCAGAATCCTTGGGATACAAACCCCAGTTCTGCACAAGAAGCTTTCATCTTCTTCACAAAGTACTGAAAAACAAAAAATAAGGTACAGGATAATAGCTTTTCTTAGATTGAAAACCAAAAATACTTCCCAACATTCCTTTGAAAGGACATTAGATAACCTCAAGCTCCAATTGTTAGCAAGTCCAATTTAAAATTATATCCCATTTACCGTGATAAGGAAGATTATAGCATTAACAATAGCATTTAGACATATATACCGCTTCACATTGCTTTACATCCCTCTCTAAGAGGTTTAGAGTGCGCATATGGCCCCCAATAATCTGGCTCCTCATTTTTAGGAGGAGCCTAAAAATGAGGTTAAGCTTAACCTTAACCTCAAGGTTAAGCTAAGTTAAACTTGAGCCGCTCAGAATCGAACTCTTGGAGTGAGCAGTGAGTTAGCCTGCAGTACTGCATTCTAACCACTGTGGCACCATGGCTCTGTATAGAACATTGAATATTACCGTATTTTTCGGAGTATAAGACACTCCAGACTATAAGACGTGCCTACCTTTTTGGGGGAGGAAAACAAGAAAAAAAAATCTGCCTTTGCCTCCCAGCATCCATCCGGTATTCATCTGGCCGCCACCTGTTTACTGCCACCTGTTTACTGCCACTGCCACCTGTTTACTGCCGCTGCGGCCCATTCGGCGCAGCCTGTTTGGCACTGCCGCGGCCCGTTCAATAAGACCTGTTTGCCGCGACCCATTTGCTTCCGCCGTGGCCCGTTCGCCGCTGCCGCGGCCATTCAGCACAACCCATTCGCCGCCGCTGATCCCCACCGCCTGAAACCAGCTGAGAATGCGACATTCAGAGGCCAAAGATGAGGCATGCGGAGGCTGAAAATGCAATGTGCAGAGGCCAAAAACAGCTGAAGGGTGGAGGCCGGCAGGTGGGGGGGCTTCAGCAGCATTCGGTGTATATGACGCACCACAATTTTCACTCACTTTGTGGGGGGGAGGAGTGCATCTTATACTCCGAAAAGTACGGTTGCCATACATCCCAATAATACCCTACTCTGATTATGTCAATCTCTGGGGATATGTGATAGTGGAATAATAAATTGGATGAAGACCAATGGCATTTACACTGGGCCTTATCTAACAAAATGGAATTCAATGTAGAAAAAAGTAAAGTTTTACATTTACATGTTCAGGTACAGACTAGGTGAAACTTGGCTCAACGGCAGTGACTGTGAGAGGGGTCTTGGAGCCCTAGAGACAATTACTTAAATATGAGCTAGCAATGTGCTGCGGCAGGTGGTAAAAAATACAATCTTAGGCTGCATTAACAGAGGGATAAAATTATGATCACAAAAAGTGATACCACCGCTTTATAATGCCTTGGTAAGAGCACATTTGGAATGCTGCATCCAGTTTTGGCCACCATATTATAAAAAAAGAGGTTGAGACTCTGGAAAGAGTGCAGAGAAGAGCGACAAAAATGACTGGGAGCTGAAGGTTAAAACATATGAAGAACAGTTGCAGGAACTGGGTATGTCTAGTCTAGTGAAAAGAAGAACTAAATACCCCCAAATATCAAAATAGAAGTAGAAAAAATTGAGATAGGCACAAACCAATGGGCAGATCACAATCCACTATTCATAAATTGGAAAGGGGAAAGAAGACGTAAGAGATGGACAATGAACCAAAGATTATGTAAAGAAAAAGAATTTAATTTGATGTTAGAAAAGGAAGTAAAAATATTCTTCCAGATAAATAAAATAGAGGAAACCTCTTTACAAAACACATGGGATACTTTAAAAGCATATATAAGGGGCCTAGTAATAGCATATACGAGGAAAAAGAATAAAGAGAAGAAAAAACAATTAGATAATTTAGAGAAAGACCTAAAACAAATAGAACAAAAACTCCAGGAAAAGCCCCAGAACAAAACAATAAGAGAAGAATGGGAAATGATTAAACATAAATTGAATTTGATAAACCAAATAGAACTAGCCCAAAAAATAAAAATGGCGAAACAAAACTATTTCGAATACACAAATAAAACGGGCAGATGGCTAGCCTATAAACTGAAAAAAGAACAGAAAAAAAGAATGATATACCAATTGAAAGATGATAAAGGAGAAATTCAACATAGTAAAGAGGCCAAAAAACAAATTATTAAGAAATTTTATACGAACCTATATAATCAGGGGAAAATAGAGGAAGACAAAATAAAACAGTACATAGGGAAATCAGGAATGCCAAAAATCACAGAAGAACAAAGAATCACTCTCAATAGGCCAATAACCAAACTAGAACTAGATGAAGTACTGAAAAAGCAAAAAAACAATAAAACACCGGGACCCGACGGGCTACCGGTAGAAATATATAAAACAATGCAAGAAGTATTGGGAGAGAATATGTTGCGATTATATAATGAAGCTATGGAGAAAGCCAAAATACCAAATTCATGGACAGAAGCCATAATAACAATCATTCCAAAAGAAGACACAAATCTCCAGTTAATACAAAACTATAGACCTATTTCATTATTGAATGCCGACTACAAAATATTTGCAGCAATCTTGGCAGAAAGGATTAAATTAGTATTAAATACATATATACACCCAGACCAAAATGGATTTCTGCCGGGACGCCAAATAAAGAACAACATGAGAATAATACTTAATGCTTTAGAATATTATGAATCACACCCGGAGAAGCAGGCAGCGTTGGTTTTTCTTGACGCCCAAAAGGCCTTCGATAACCAAAATTGGAAAGTTATGATTGAACAACTACAAAATATGCAAATTGGGGAAAAATTTGGGAAAATTATAGCAGAAATCTATACCAAGCAATCAGCAAGGATAATTATGAATGATGACATAACAGACAAATTTAATATAACAAAAGGAGTCAGACAAGGCTGTCCACTTTCCCCCTTACTATATATTCTATCATTGGAAATCCTGTTGAAAAAAATTAGAGAAGACCAAGGAATTGAAGGTTTAAGGATCAATAGAGAAGAATACAAAGTTCAAGCCTTTGCTGATGACCTAGTGTTTTTGACAGAAAATCCTATGGAATCTATACCTAATTTATTCCAAAAAATAGAAGAATTTGGAGAAGTGGCTGGACTAAAAATCAATAAAAGTAAATCAAAGCTAATTGTTAAAAACCTTACGGAAATCCAAACAAAAGATTTGTCAGATAATATACAAATTCAAACAACAAAAAAAATAAAATATCTAGGAATTTGCTTATCTACAAGAACATCAGCAATTAAAGAAAACAATTATGATAAATTACTAGAACAAACAAAGAAAGACTTAGAAAAATGGGAAAATTTACACATTTCATTCCTAGGAAGAATTTCGGCCATCAAAATGACTATATTACCTAAATTTTTATATTTGTTTCAGGTCACCCCAATTAAAATAGATAAACCGTTTTTTGAAAAGCTGAATAAAATAACATCTAAATTTATATGGCAAGGGAAAAGGCCACGAATAAAATTTAAACTGCTTCAGGATACAAAAGATACAGGAGGAGCTGCACTCCCTGACTGGGAGATATACTACCAAGCAGCAGTACTATCGTGGGTCAAAGATTGGATAGAATTAAAGGACTCTAGAATTTTAACAATTGAGGGACACGAACTTCAAACTGACTGGCACTCCTTTATGTGGGATGAGAAATACAAAACACATTCATATTTTAAAACACATACAATAAGGAACTCACTATTACAAATTTGGCTTAAAATTAAAAAACAACATTATATGAAGATACCAAATTGGCTAGCACCGGCTGAATCAATTAGGCACCCAAACTTAACAGATAAGACAAAAATAATTAGATATAAAGATATAATTGACTATCAAGGCAAACTAAAGACAAAACAACAATTGGAGATAGATTTACACAGAGGAATAGACTGGTGGACTTACACTCAAATACAATCCAAATATAGAGAACACATAAAAACATATGAAATTTATAATCAAAAACAAGAAATAGATAAAATTATATTAGATTCAGAAAATAAATTAATTAGTAGAATTTATAAATTTCTCCTACGCTATAAATTGGAAGAAGAGACAGTCAAAGAAACGATGATCAAGTGGGCTCAAAATATCAAACACACAATACCTTTGGAAAAATGGGAAAAGTTCTGGCAGGTAAATCTAAAGTTAACGAAAGCAACGGCGTACAAGGAAAACCAACTGAAAATGTTTTATCGGTGGCATATGTCTCCAACCAGATTGGCAAAAATACAACCTAAAAATAGCCCAATTTGTTGGAAGTGCAAAAAGGCACAAGGGACTTTCTATCATTTATGGTGGACGTGCCCGGCAGCAAAGAAATTTTGGTCTAACATCAAAAAATGGTTGGAACAAATAACAAAAACACAGATTGAAAAAGAACCAGAAACATTTTTATTAGGAATATTTAACAAATCATACCCTAAGGATATCAAATATCTTACAATCCACATATTAACTGCTGCAAGAATAACCTACGCAAGAAATTGGAAACAAGAAAAAATACCAAGTGAAACAGAAGTAATAGGGAAAATTTTAGAATGCGCTGAAATGGATAGGTTAACCAAAGAATTACAAGAAAAAGAAGAATCAGACTATTATAAAATATGGAATAATTGGTATAATTGGTTAAAAATTAGAAATATACAAAAAATATAGGGGATATATTACCGATTGATACATATATATGTAATAAAAAATATTATTAGATTAAAGAGAGGTGAAGGAATATATTATAAGTAGAATTGTAGAACGTCACTCTGAAAAAATGCTTAAGAAGAAATTACACTCTTTTTGTGTATATGTTGTATAAATGTTTGTTGTGTATATGTTACGTATGTCTTTTTTAATATTTATATTCAATAAAAACTATTAAAAAAAGAAAAGAAGAAAAGAAGAACTAGAGGTGACATGACAGCAGTGTTCCAATATTTGAGGGGCTACCATAAAGAAGAGGTGGTCAACCTATTTTCCAAAACATCAGAAGGCAAGAAGCAATGGATGGAAACTGAACAAAGAAAGAAAGAAAGAAAGAAAGAAAGAAAGAAAGAGGCAACCTAGAACTGAGGAGAAATTTCCTGACAGTAAGAACAATCAACCAGTGGAACAACTTGCCTCAGAAGCTGTGGATGCTCCAATACTGGAGGCTTTTAAGAAGAGACCGGACAACCATTTGTCTAAAATTGTATAGGGGTTGGACTAGAAGACCTCCAAGGTCCCTTCCAACTCTATTATTTTGTAATAAATGTGTGTAGGTCATTGCTCAACTGGGCAATGTACAATCTATGCTAGAAGAAGTTTTGTACAAGCTCCCTCAGGTAGATCAGAGCAGGAGTCAACTCCACAGAAAGGCTAAATCTACCTTGCAGAGTGACTACAAAAACAGAATCTCGCAAACCTGACTGTGCTTTATTCTTATACTCATGTGAATTAGGGAGGTGCCTGACTGAGCTTCTTCCAAATATTTTCTCTTTTTTGTGGACTTGTATTTGTCAGTCTTCCAAGCAGACCGAACAGGAAACATGACAAGATAAGCTAAATCTATTTTATTTTAAGGCTATAACAACAGGTTCTTCTTCTAAGACTGAACGGACAAATCTCCCACCTTCTCTTTTTACCGCCTGATTAGTTGGGACAGTTGCAAGTCTGCAAGTCTTGCAAAGGATTAGTTGATCCTTTGCAAGTTCCTTTTTCTGCCAGCTACTCAATTTTGGGCTCCTCCCTCTTTTATATGACCTTCCCTGGGAAGCATCTCTCCCCCCCCCCTCATCTTTTCTCACATTTCTTTACAGCTTTTCTCCTCCTCACGTGCTAACAGAATTCATATATTTTCATCAAGATCATCTTCTTTACGCTTTCTTAAGAAAATTCAGACATGCGGTTTCAGAGAGCTTTTGGAGCTAACACTACTCCCCAAAAATAAAAACTAATACTGATGGTCAGGACTACTTTATATCAGTTTCAGCCAATATACTAATGCCACTTCATCCAGATAAGGATGATGGATAAATAATTGGCATTAGTTATGGTTATTTTTTCAGTTGGGTGTAGGAGATGACCAGGCTTAGCCTAAGGGAGGGGTAAAACATGTCGTAAGTCACGAGTCCCTGCATGCCTGCCAGAGATCTAAGTCCAGCCCACCTCGAATGCCTTTCTTATCTCCCACTCATTTCCCTTGACCGTTAGCTGGTCAGATTCTTGTAGAATTTAAGCTGGCAACAAATCTTTATACTCATTTGAATCTCCTGATTTCCCAACTTGACATTGGGATTACTCTAATATAATAGACAATGGACTAGTCCAGGGGTGTCCAATTGGCGGCCCGCTGGCTGGATATATCACACACAGGCCACGCCCACCCCAGCTCCACGAAAAACATCACAAAATGTCACGTGATGCCATGAGTTTGACACCCGTGGTCTAGTCCAAGCAATCGCCAGGAGGCAACACTGACTTGACACCACCCACAATAATCGCCTTTGAAAAGTGCTCAAAATCTTCGCTAACCTAAATGACAGCTACTAAACTAGATGGGGGCTTGAACTCACAACTTTTTAGCTTTCTAGCCCAGTGCCTTAACCACTACTAGACCAAACTGGATCTAACAGGATCACAACAACTTGGTCGGAGTCCCTTTGGTATGTGCAATGATGTCGCACATAAAAAGAAGCACAGCTTTAGTTATACTCCCACAACAGAGAACATTCTTTCTGCACCAACTCAGGAAGCTCAAATTGTCCAAGGAGCTGCTGATACAGTTCTACAGAGGAGCTACTGAGTTTGTCATCTGCACCTCTATAACTGTCTGGTTTGGCTTTGCAACCCAACAAGACAGACACGGACTTCAGAGGATAATTAGAAAGGCAGAAAAAACAATTGCTACCAACCTGCCTTCCATGGAGGACCTGTATACTGCACGAGTCAAAAAGAGGGCTGTGAAAATATCTACAGACCCCTCGCATCCTGGACATAAACTGTTTCAACTCCTACCCTCAAAACGACGCTATAGAGCACTGCACACCAGAACAACTAGACACAAGGACAGTTTTTTCCCGAACGCCATCACTCTGCTAAACAAATAGTTCCCTCAACACTGTCAAACTATTTACTAAGCCTGCACTACTATTAATCTTCTCATCGTTCCTATCACCCATCTCCTCCCATTTATGACTGTAACCTTGTTGCTTGTATCCTTATGATTTATATTGACTGTTTTCTAATATGATTTGATTGCTTATTTGTAACCTATGACTATCGTTAAGTGTTGTACCTTATGATTCTTGATGAACGTATCTTGTCTTTTTATGTACACTGAGAGCATATGCACCAAAGACAAATTCCTTGTGTGTCCAATCACACTTGGCCAATAAAGAATTCTATTCTATTCTATTCTATTCTATTCTATTCTATTCTATTCTATTCTATTCTATTCTATCCTATCCTATCCTATCCTATCCTATCCTATCCTATCCTATCCTATCCTATTCCTATTCCTATTCTATTGCTATCTTGCCTTTTTTTTTAATCTTACCCCTCTCCCACCCAATGCATGTCACACAGCTAGGATGGTAAGGAACATCTTAATCAATCCGATGAGATGGAAAAATACTGACTTTCCACAATCTTGTGGCCCATATTCCAGATCTTCTCTATAGATGTTGTGCTTTGGATTGTGGAAAATTTAGTGCAATATACTGTGAATGAGAAAAATAATTCATTTTACTGACATCATGTACACAGCAATGTCTGGCGATCACGCTTATTCCTGATGAGTCACAAGCAACATTAAAATGAAATCTCTCTGATTATGGGCCTGTCTGACTCAATTTGGAAGAGAGCTCGCTACGCTCTGACCTTGCAACTCCAGGGACGGCATGTTCTCCAGCATCTGCAGATGAGACGGGACCTATTGTCTTGCCACAAGTTTGCAAGACGGGCCCACCACATTTCAGCCGTCAGGGAATCAGCCCCCTGTTACAGAAGCAAATCTGCAGGTTGAGTCCCCTGATTTATTTATTTATTTATATTTATTTATTTATTAAATTTATATTGCCTATTCGCCCATGGAGACTCAAGGCGGCTTACAGAATATAAAACCACATTTAAAACAATAAAAACTACCCTGTTTCCCCAAAAATAAGACCCAACTGGAAAATAAGCCCTAGCATGATTTTTTTTTCAGGATTTATTTATTTATTTACAAAAATTTATATGCCGTCCTTCTCCCTAAGGACTCAGGGCAGCGAACACAGATTAAAAAACATACAGTAATAAAAGGAAGTGTAATTAAAACCACAACAATAAATAACAAAACCCAGGAATCAGAATCAACCCATTTGTTGAAACAACCAAGTCTTTAGGTCCCGACGGAAGGAGCGGAGATCAGGCGCCGTCCGAAGCTCGGTGGGTAACTCATTCCAGAGGGCAGGAGCGCCCACAGAGAATGCTCTACCCCTGGCCGTCGCCAGACGACATTGTTTGGTCGACGGTACCCTGAGGACAGCCCTGTGTGAGCGGACAGGACGGTGGGAGGCGGGTAGGATGCACATTATATAAGCCCTACCCCCACCCCAAATAAGCCCCAGTTAAGATTGTCAGCCATATGGATGCATTTAGTACTGTATTCCCCCAAAATAACCTAACCAGAAAATAAGCCCTAATGCGTCTTTTGGAGCAAAAATTTATATAAGACCTGGTCTTATTTTTGGGGAAACACGGTAACAAAAAGAATCAAATAAATTAATATAGTACAGTATAATAAAATCACCCCCACCCCCCACCCTGGCGACAGCAGATCACACAAACCATTTAATGGGCTCCATCCTGCTCTGAGTTCCCCAGGCCTGCTGGCAGAACCAGGCCTTCAGTGCCTTCCGGAAGAGTATTAGAGTGGGGGCCATTCTAATCTCTGGGGGAATGACGTTCCAGAGAGAGGGAGCCACCACGGAGAAGGCTCTTCTTCTGGGTCCCACCAGGTGTATCTCCCTTGGGGAATGGGACCCGCAACATTCCCTGCCTTCCCGCTCTGATGGGTCGGGTAGATGTGACCTGCAAGAGACGGTCCCTCAAATAACCTGGTCCCAAGCCACCTTTAAAGGTGACAACCAGCACCTTGAATTGCACCTGGAAGCAAATCAGCAACCAATGCAGCTCCCGCAGGAGGTGTGATACATGTGCATACCAAAGTCTGCACAAAACCACGTGGGCCTCTGCATTTTGCACCAATTGGAGCTTCCGGATGCTCTTCAAGGGCAGCCCCATGTAGAGCACATTGCAATAGTCAAGACGGGAAGTGACTAGGGCATGAGTGACTGTGAGGAGGGACTGTTGATCCAGGAAAGAATGAGAAAATTTAGAGAAAGAAAACATCCGCAACCTTCACACACTACACAAAGATCAAGAAAGTGGAACGAAGAGTTTTTTTTGTTTTTTTTTAAATTTGATTTATATGCCGCCCTTCTCCGGAGACTCAGGGCGGCTTACAGTGCGTTAAGCACTGTAAGCACAGTGCGTTAAGTTCAGTAAGGACCCTTGAAAAGAGAAAGGCACAACTTTGAGACAGAGAACTTCCATGGCAAACAACACTCCCGTCTTGAGCTTGATCTCCTGAATATGTGTCACTCCTAATTTCCTGACTGAACTTTGGACCAGGGAAAAGCTACATTCAGGTCCGATTCTTTGATTTACCTGTATGAAACTTTCGCGTCTAAAATTACGCGATCCGGTAGCGCGGGCGGTGGGTGGTTCGGAGAACTGGTAGCAAAAATCCCTGCTCCCCCCCATGCCCAGCTGAGCCGCGCGATCATCAGAGGCTTTTTTTTTAATTTTTAAAAGTATTTTTTCTACAACCTCTTCGGCTGACAAAATGCTTTTAAAAGTTAAAAGAAAGAGACTCTGATGATGGCGCGGCTCAGCTGGGATCATCAGAGGCTTTTAAAAGCATTTTTTCTACATCCTCTTAGGCCGAAGAGGTTGTAGAAAAAATGGTTTTAAAAGTAAAAAAAAAAAAATTGGCCACGCCCAGTCAAATTACCCACCACCACCACTAAGCCACGCCCACAGAACCGGTAGTAATGAATTTTACATTTCACCACTGGTTCATATGTATGATGGTTGCAGTTTTCCTGGGGTCATGTGATCAGCTTTTGCAAACTTCTGGCAAGCAAAGTCAATGGGGAAGCCATATTCACTTAACAACCATGTTACTAATGTAACAGCTGTAATGATTCACTTAACAACTGTTGCAAGAAAGGTCGTAAAAATGGGGGCAAAACTCACTTATCAAATATTTCACTTAGAAACATAAATGTTGGGCTCAATTGTGATTGTAACTCGAGGAATACCTGCATTTAATAATTTTTTTAAAAAGTTCTTATTTTAAGCTTAAAATAAAGATTAATAGCCTTTGATTCAATTATCAAATTGAATCAAAATAAATAAATAATGAAAATAAATAAATAAATAAAATTGAATTAAAATAAAGATTCAATTGCCTTTGCTGTGGCAACTGAAAAAACTACCTTTGTTTTCCAACTACGGTAGCTGGTGTTTCAAAGATAGGAATACAGAAACATTAATTTGGCCTAAATCCAGGGGTGAAATGCTCCTGGTTTGGACCGGATCGCCTGATCCGGTAGCGATGGAGGCAGGTGGTTGGGAGAACCGGTAGCAAAAATCCCTGCCCCCCCCCCAATATCCTAACAGCTGAGCCGCACTGTTAGGATATGATTTGAGCCTAACAGTTGTCCAGGTAATATAAGTGTACTGTAACTTTAATCTGTAAATGTATTATGTGACTTTAATGCTGAGTCATGCTGTAATTAGGTAATGACTGGTTGTAAGAGTATTTAAGCAAGGTATTGTAACGTGTTCAGTTGCTGCTATGATATGCTGCCATTGATGATGAAGCTGATGTGATATGCTACCAGAGTATGATATGCTGCCATTGAGAGGAGTTATCTGCTAATCATCGTTTGATGGATCTGCAACCATCGTGGTTTGTGAACCAGAGTGAGTTTGTTATTCTAACCAACTAATGTTTGTTTGGTAAGAAGATATCTGTAACTACTGTACTGATTTAACTGGCAAAGACTTGGAATTTGTTTAAAGACTATGAGACTGTTTTTCTACTATAAAGTAAACTTTTGATAAACCAGTTTGCATAACTCTTATTCATTACTCTCAGCAATGTTTCCTTGTGCATTTACTCTGCTGGTTGGTAACACAACAACAATATCCTTAACACGCACAAACATCAGAGGCTTTTTTTTTTACTTTTAAAAGCATTTTTTCTACAACCTCTTTGGCCAAAAAAATGCTTTTAAAAGTAAAAAATAAGAGTCTCTGATGACTGCGTGGCTCAGCTGGGATTGTCAAAGGCTTTTAAAAGCATTTTTTCTACAACCTCTTCAGAGGTTGTAGAAAAAATGCTTTCAAAAGGCTCTGACGATCCCAGCTGAGTTGCCTGAACTGCAGAGGCTTTTTTTCTTTTAAATGCCTCTGCCGATCAGGCAACTCAGCTGGGATCGTCAGAGCCTTTTAAAAGAAAAAATGCCTCTGCCAATCAGGCAACTCAGCTGAGATTGTAAGAGCTTTCTGAAAGCATTTTTTTACAACCTCTTTGCCGAAGAGGTTGTGGAAAAAATGGTTTTAAAAGTAAAAAAAAAAATGGCCATGCCCACCTAGTCACATTACCCCCCCCCCACACACACACACAAGCCATGCCCACAGAACCGGTAGTAACAAATTTTAGATTTCACTACCGCCTAAATCATATCCCGGGAGTGTGACACAATGATGGGGGCAAACTATAGTAATGAAAAAAATTCCACAGCTATTTTTTCTCCTCATTAATCATGTTTTAACGACCATGTCCAATTCCAATTGCTTAAAAGAACGTACAATATAAAGGATGGGAAGGGAGGATGTGAAGAAAAATATGTGGACTTTTTTTTTTTAATTTCTAGGGAGGTGACACAGGAATGTCATTTTGGTATTGTTCTTCTGGGTAAATAAGCAAGGTCAGAAAGAGCAAGAATGATGGATGAATCCTGATTTTCATGATTATGCCTGCTGATAACTCATTTGAAAAACTTGTAGAAATGTAATATTTCCACCAAACCATGCTGAATTTATTTTATTTTATCCATTCCTTACATTTATACAGCAAACAGAATGTGACCCTGGGCAGCGAACAATAAAAGAAAAACATAAAACAAATCTAAAAACATTCCATAATAATAATAAAAAAATCAAGTATTAAAGAAGACCAGAAGATTGCACCACGGTTAAAGACAATTCAGCCAAATCAACAAATTATTTCTGAGATTTCCAAGCTTCAGTGGCTCTGATGTGCAGTGCATAGGGCATCTACTCCCTTACTGTTGAAGTCTGATTCATTTATAGCTTGTTTTATTAATTAAATTCTCTGAGAGTTTATAACTAGTGGAATGGAATACAGGTAGTCCTCGACTTACGACCACAATTGAGGCCCACATTTCTGTAGCTAAGAGAGGCAGCGGTTAAGCGAGTTTTGCCCTATTTTTTTTTTATTTGATTTATATGCCGCCCTTCTCCGAAGACTCAGGGCGGCTTACAATGCGTTAAGCAATTTTACAACCTTTTTTTTGCCACAGTCGTTAAGTGTATCACTGCAGTTTTTATGTTACTAACACAGTTGTTACGTGCATCTGGCTTCCCCATTGACAGGCCAGAATATGGCAAACGGCGATCACACGACCTCGGGACGCTGCAACCGTCATAAATACGAGCAAATTGCCAAGCATCCCGATTCTGATCATATGATGGTGGGGATGTTGCGATAGTCATGGTGAAAAATAGTCGTAAGTCGTTTTTTTCCGTGCTGTTGCAACTTTGGCCACTAAACAAAAGGTTGTAAATCAAGGACTACCTGTCATAATGTATCTTTATGGTGGGAAGGGTATTTAGGATGGATTGAAAAGATGCTTGAATAAGTGGGAAGGGTATCCACAGCCAATAGGTCAAAATGGCAGGTGTGAAGCCCCAATCTGTTGACCTCCCATGGGTGCCCCCTTGAAGGGGAGTATACAATAGCAATAGCATTTAGACTTATATACCGCTTCACAGTGCTTTACAGCCCTCTCTAAGCGGTTTACAGAGTCAGCATCTTGCCCCCAACAATCTGGGTCCTCATTTTACCGACCTCGGAAGGATGGAAGCAAGGGTGAAATCTATTTACCTTCCTTACCAGTTCGGAAGCATGCACGCGTCAAAACCAGAAAGTAATGACACCAGGGTGGGTGGACGGAGCTTTGTTCCGCCATCGCTACCGGATCCTTGGTGGTGCAGCGGACTAAAGTGCTGTTAAGTAGCACTTAGCTGCCAGCTGCCTGCAATTACTGCGAGTTCAAATCTCACCAGGCTCAAGGTTGACTCAGCCTTCCATCCTTCCGAGGTAGGTAAAATGAGGACCCAGATTATGGGGGCAATAAGCTGACTTTGTATAAAAAAGAACACCGCTTAGGGGGGTCCGAAAGCCCTACTAAGCAGGTATACACAAATTTTTGAAGGCTATTGCTTAATGCATTGTAAGCTGCCCTGAGTCTCCGGAGAAGGGCGGCATATAAATCGAACCAATAAAGAAATAAATAAATCGTCGAACCACTGGCCAAGATTGCTACCGGATTGGGCGATCCGGGAGCATTTCACCCCTGGATGGAAGGCTGAGTCAACCTTGAGCCTGGTGAGATTCGATCTGCCAAACTGCTGGCAGCCGGTGATCAGCAGAAGTAGCCTGCAGTACTGCACTCTAACCACTGCGCCACAAAGATATTAACGTTTATAATATGTGGGTATGTGAGTATGACAGGAATGTGGCTCTACTCCTCACAACCTTGGATTCTGTCCACCAACTGCTGGTATTTCTATCTTGCAGTTACAAGAAAACAGAAGGGATCCACCGTTGAAGTAAACATACAAAAGTTTTCTAATTCAGCAAATGGCATTTTTTAAAATCAATTTTCATTCATTTATAGCACGCTTCTTTTAAGAGAGGAACAAGGACAGGGCCTATTGAATGCTTTCTCATCTCTTCTTTTAAAATATATGATGTTATACTCTAAGAGCATCATCTCTAAAAACAACACATCTGTGAAAAAGAGATTTTTATCATCTGAAGATACAGAACACAAGCTCTCAAATTTTTCAAACGCGGCTTTGGACTTTTAAAATAGCTTCAATGTCACGCAAGGACAGAGATATTAATACAACCTAATGTAGTTTCTCTTAGACATCAAAGATTTATCCTAGTGATTTTTTATCGTTCCATTTAACTGTGTTATTCTATTCTATTCTATTCTATTCTATTCTATTCTATTCTATTCTATTCTATTCTATTCTATTCTATTCTATTCTATTCTATTCTATTCTATCAGCTCCACCTTCAAATCAAACTTAATTCATGAAAACTTCCATGAGCTGTGTTTGGCATCATGTGGAAAAGGTTTGCCATTGTTTTTTTTCCCCTAAATGTCATTTAATTTCCTCCAGGCCAGGATTTTCCTCATCCAAGCACTACTTAATATTGATCTGTTTAGCTTCTGAAATGTCCCAGATCACAAGAGCTACCAGCCAACAGTGCTTTTGATGTCCCAGATTGAACCTCATGTGAATTTCAGTACTTGATTCAAACCTCGAGTACTGATACCGATATATGATATCTGACTGGCATTTAGCTTTGACTATGAATTAAGACGTGTTTCGGTTTGCATCTTTAACAAATTAAAAAGACCAGGTTTTGTCCATCTCTCGCTTCGCTTTTCATAACAGTAGTTTCTGTTCTTGTTTTAACAAATAACTGCTTGATGAACTATTGCATATTTCTTTCTATTAGCTTGCTAAACATTTCCCATTACTTTTCCTCCCTGAAAAAATACTTAATTTTCCATAAAAATATATCACATCGCAGTTTTACTCCGGCTAAAAGCACACTTTTTTTAAAAAAAAAAAAAAGAGAAAGACTTACGTCCTTTCCATTTTTCCCCTTGTGGGGAGAAGCAGAGCTTGGTGATATTGTTACTTCTAGTGTTGTTATGGAACTGGGAACAGGCAAGGAATGCTGGCCAAGAAGTATTGACCATTGCAAGAACTGGTTCACATCCTTTCTTTGCAGCTTCACAAAATGATCTACAAGGCAGAAGTCCGTGACTACAAAAGAAGAGGAAATGAAAGGTTACTGTTCTGTTTTGGTACCTTTTAACATTTAAAAATGGCAGAAGTGCCGGTATATCATTTTTTAGTTTGGTGTTTCTCAACTTTGGCAACCAAGCTTCTAGAAATCCTCAGCCACACCTCTTAAAAGTTGTCAAAGTTGAGATGACGTCATTTCATTCCTCCCTTATATGCCACTTATGTAAAAAGGTAAAGGTTCCCCTCGCACATATGTGTTAATCATTCCCGACTCAAGGGAGTAGTGCTCATCTCCGTTTCAAAGCTGAAGAGCCAGCGCTGTCCGAAGACGTCTCCGTGGTCATGTGGCCAGCATGACTCAATGCCGAAGTCGCACGGAGCGTTGTTACCTTCCCCTCAAAGGTGGTCCCTATTTTTCTACTTGCATTTTTTTACGTGCTTTCAAACTGCTAGATTGGCAGAAGCTGGGGCAAGTAACGGGAGCTCCCTCCGTTACGCAGCGCTAGGGATTCGAACTGCCGATCTTCTGATTGACAAGCTTAGCGTCTTAGCCAGTAGGATCTCCCTAAAGATACATATTGGCAAATATCAAGTAAGTCTAAGTTCCATTACCATCCAAAAATAAAGTTCACTCATAAACAGAAGTATTGTTTTCTGAATGATTGGCTGTGAAAGTGCTACTGGTTCAGATAACAAGGCTTGAATTGGCAAGCAAGCAACAATGTATGAATTAAAATAGTTTTTAACTCATGTGTGAGACAAGCAATAAATCCCTTTTTTCAGTCCAAACCTTTTAGACAATTTCAAAAAAAACAACAACAACCATTCATCACTTTATAAAATTATGTTGAAAGTTCCAATATTAAAATATTATATACTCTTTCTTTATAAATTACCAACTGCCATTAGCACACGAATACACAAAATATATTTTCATGCTAAGACACTTATCTATAGTGTTCTGCGCTAGATGATATGACAAACATGTCCAGTTAAGATTGTTGGACACTTAATATTTGGCAGTATCTCAGCCATATTTGCCATGGCTAACAGCCAGCGCTTCCTTCTTTATTACTGCTACGGTATTATTATGCTTTGATGCTTGAAAATAAAATTAAACATCTTGTTGTGGTCCGCCAGCAGCCTATGGAGCTGGCAGTGGAGTTGGACAGTGAGGAGGCTGGGGAGGAACATGGGTCAGTCCTGGAGTCTAGGGAAGGCCCGGACAAGGGCTCTGCGTCGGAGGCAGAGATGGGGCCAGGGCCATCTGGGAGTGATGTGCGGACTCCGGAGCCCCCAGAGTTGGACAGCAGAGAGGCAGAGGAACAGGAGGAGCCTGTTCCTAGTGCACGCATGCGCAGAGCTGCCAGAAGGCAAGAGCAGCTAAAGGGACGACTCGGGAGTAAGGCCAGGAGATGATTGGCCCGTCCCATAAGGCTTAAAAGAGAAACAAAGGCACTTGGGGCCTTTTGTGGGAAAGCAACGTTGCTAACTCTGTTTCCAGTCAGCATCTCTTGTTTGTTTGTGAACTCCGTGGGGCTTTGCCAAGTAAGGCCTTTGGCAGGGTGACAAAGAAGATAAAGATTGGTGATTCTTCTGAAGGACTTCTTCCGAAGGACTTGTTTTGCAACTAATTGGGACTCAGCTGAGAATGAACGTAATTCTCAGCTGTTACAATAAAATAGGTTTGTTTGGGACTAATTTGTGTCTTGTAATGCCTCAGTAAGCCTAGGTCACAATTCCTTGATCAGTTTCCATCCCTTGCTTCTTGTTCTGCCTACCAGTGCTCTGGAGAATAGGTTGACCCTTCCTGTTTCCTCAGATGATTCTCCATCTATTGCTAATTAAGAGTTAACCCAAAAGTTTGCTAGATCAACTAGGAATCAGATACTCAGTTGAGTAGGTACCAGGGATGAAATGCTCCTGGTTCGGACTGGCTCGGGCGAGTAGGTAGCGATGGCGGCGGGCAGTTCGGAGAACCGGTAGCAAAAATCCCTGCCCCCGCCCCCCATGCCCAGCTGAGCCGCGCGATCATCAGAGCCTTTTTTTTCTTTAAAATGGCTCTGAGGAACCAAGCTCTGACGATCCTAGCTGAGTTGCCTGCTAATCAGGCAACTCAGCTTGGATCGCCAGAGCCATGTAAAAGAAAAAAACTTTTTTCCTTTTAAATGGCTCTGACGATCTGCTAATTGCTAGCAAAAATCCCTCCCCCTCCTCCCCCTCAGCTTGCTTACCTTAGCTGCTGGTCGCAACACCTTACTGTAATCCCTGCAATCCATTGCATCAGCAAGCAACTGAATCTCCCTGCCTGCAATCAAGCAGGCAGGGAGTTTTGGACTTCAACTCCCAGAATTCCTCAGCCAGCAAAGCAAAGCTGGCTGAGGAATTCTGGGAGTTGAAGTCTACAAGTCTTAAAGTTGCCAAGGTTAGAGACCCCTATTCTATTGGGTAAGTTTTTTTCCCCTTTGGGAGCTTTAAAAAAAAATAGTCAATTGGGTTTTTTTTAGTTGTTCTTTTTTAGACCTAGCCATTTAAAGTTTAGGAAGTTTTAAATTTAGCTTTCATATAAAAATAAAAATAAAATAAAATAAAATAATATTTGTGCAGCTTTCTGAGATTTAGTGTGTTTCTGTAGTGTTTCACTCTAACTACACAAACACACAAAATCTCACAAAGCTGTATGTGGAATTTTGTGTGTGTAAAGTGTGAAAGTTGGGTTTTGGGGCTTTTTGTGGCTGTGTGAGGTTCCTGCTTGTTGCAGGGGCCATTTTGGGTCTAGCACAGCTGCTTTTATATTGTGGGTGAGCCAGTTGTGTTGTGTTTTGTAGGTTAAAAAAGGGCAAAGAAGTGACATTGACTTGGCCACGCCCACCTGATCAACAAGCTACGCCCTCCCAGTCACCTTACCACCAAGCCCCGCCCACTAATTAAGCCACACCCACAGAACCGGTAGCAAAAATTTTTAGATTTCACCCCTGGTAGGTACACAGGATAGAATAAGAAGTACAGTGCCCAATATGAAATCAACTAGATTAGTTGCACTGTCCAAGGAATAGTAGACCAGAACTCCTCATTTTCAAGGTATCTTTCAGGATATCCAACAGTAACACCTAGATTGGAAGTCTCAAGAGAGTATCAGGACTGTAGATTAGACCATGGCAATGGAAGATGGCAATGGAAAAAATCTCTTCCAACTGTTGCTTCATGTGTCCATAAACTCCATCAAGCTTGACAAAGGAAAAATTACCTGATTTCCAGGGGTGGGCTTCAAAAATTTTAGCAAGGGGTTCTCTGCCCGGTTGCTGGGTGGGCACCACCATGATGGGAGGGACCTAGTCGGCCTCCTGCACCACGGCACGGTGTGTGTGTGTCTTTTTGCCCTCCCCAGGCTCCGGAGGCTTTCCTCGAGCCTCCGGGAGAGCGAAAACAGCCTCCCCAGGATCCGTTTCCAGCCTTCCCGAACTTCCAATAGGCCCTTTTTTCATCCTCTCCAAGCCTCCACGTGCACCCTGCACTTACCTGAATCCAAAAAGGGGCCTCATGGGGACTCCTGGGAGGGGCGGGGCGGGGCGGGTGGGGCCAGCCAGGAGTGGGATTTGGGGGTTCTCCGAACTGCACAGAATCTTAGCTAGAGGTTCTTCCGAACCCCTGCGAATCGCCAGCAGCCCAGCCCTGCTTATTTTCCCAAAAACACATCAGTAATAACATAATAAATCTTTAATTAAATTACTCATACTAATGTATGTTTTGATTTGTGTCAATATGTGTATGTTAATTAATTCTTGACAATTATAGTTAGAAGCCATATTTTTTCCGCAGACTTCTGTATCTCTAAACTAGTTCTCCATTTCACATATAATGCTGCTTTGACAGCAGCCCTTATCACTCAACTTCTACTCGTTATCTGACACATAGCCTAATTCCCAGGCACTTTAAGAAGCTTTTAATAACTTTATTCTTGATGTGGTCCTCACTTGTTACTTCAACACCATTTCTTGATGACTTTAAAATCATGCTTCTGATATTTCACAGGAACATGTGGTGTGGAGTCTCCTTGATTTTAAAACATTGCGTTTTTATTATTTTATATTTCATTACTGAAATAAAAGAGTAATCCTTTGATTAATTCTGAGCATGTACAGACATGTTACATGCTGGTAGTTATTAAGATGGTGGTTAAGCATAATTCTTTGGAGGATGGTCAATATATCGTTTAAGAAAAATCTGATTTTTTAAAATCAGTTTAGCAGTTGTCCTTACGATTTTTCATATGCTACCTATCAATCTTTCCCAGTATAATATGCTCCATATGTATGATAAATATGATTATAATTCCTAGAATTCTAGCCTCCTTTGACGGTTGTTAGGAATTTTGGAAGTTGGCCCCAAAACATCTGTAGAACATTGTGCAAAGGAAACTTCCTACTGTCAATGCTGATCATAGTTCTGCTTCATTGCTTGATCTCCATTTGAAATGCTTCTAATCTAATTTTGTAAATGATAAAACAGGGGTGTCAAAATCCAGGCCTGCGCACCGGATGCAGCCCGCGGGGCTACCCTAGAAACAGTGAAGGGTCGGCCCGCGGTGCCTCTGCCAGCAAAAATGGAGCTCAGGTGGGCCACATGTGCCCCCCACCGAACTCTGTTTTTGCTGGCAGACGGCTGCAGGAGGATCCCCCAACCTTACCCGGAGCCACCACACGTGCCCCGAAACAACTGACGTCGAGCTAACCACGTCCCTCTGGCCACACATCCAGCCCCCCAGAGATCAAACCCAACCCTGATGCTGCCCTCAATGAAATCGAGTTTGACCAATTTATTTTTATTTTATATCAAATTTATATACCGTCCTTCTCCCTGAGGACTCAGGGCGGTGTACAGCCAAATAAAAACATAGACTACAAACATTAAAATACTATTAAAAAGATATATATAAATTTGGCCCCGTAATTAAAAAACAATGACAAACCAATTAAAAACATTTAAAAAATATGTTAAGCCAGCCCGGCTTGCTGAAAAAAGAAAGTTTTAAGGGCACGGCAGAAGGCACCGAGGTCTTGGATTCTCCTTATCTCTGGGGGCAGTTGGTTCCAGAGGGTAGGTGCCCCCACAGAGAAGGCCCTCCCCCTGGGGGTCACCAGCCTACATTGTTTGGCTGATGGCACCCCGAGGAGGCCCTCTCTGTGGGAGCGCACAGGTCAATGGGAGGCCGTCGGTAGCAGCAGGCGGTCTCGAAGATATCTAGGACCTATGCCATGGAGCGCTTTAAAGGTTATTAAAGGTTATTAAAAACAATAATAAATGTAAGTCTTAATACATGGAAGACTTAGTAAAATCCTTGTTCATTTGTGCTGAAAAGCATAAACGCAAAATATCAAAGTTATGAGATGGAAGAATGGGTGTAAGTTGTCTGTGATATACTTTCTCTAACATTCGATTCTATCCGTCATTGTTAACTATTCTCATTCTGAATATTGTAGCCAATTAGCAGGTAACCAATAATATCAAAACAGGCATAAAGTATTTATCAACTAGGTTTTTTTTAAAAGTTATAAAATACCTCAACTTTTGCACAAGAGATTTAGAAGAAATTGCCTCTCAATTCTATGTGGGCTTGTATTTATTTATTTTTTACTCTGAATTCTTTTGCTTGGCAGGCTAAGAAATCCTGTGATTAGCACTAATGTAAGAATGTGAACCCTCTGAAGATTAGCTATTAATGGTGCAATAATTCCATCCAACTATAAAACAGCTAATTCAGATAGGATATAATTCACTTAAACCGAAGGCAACGATTGGTTTCAATGGCCTTTTTCAAAATGCCACGTTATTCTTTCTGCCTTTAAATTAAACGGGGATTAGAAACATCTGTGCCAAAATCGTAACCCATAACCCCTAATAAGATTAGTCAATAAACTTGCTTTATTCAGGGTAGTACAGTACTACAAATAGGGTTTTTTTCTATACAAACATATTATATATATTCCAGGGATGGGTTCTACTTACCTTTACTACCGGTTCGCACTGTGCCCGCTCGCTTGTGTTTTAATTATATCCGCGCATGCGCAGAACACTTATGATGGCATCCAGGTCAGTGGGCGGAGCCTCCTGCTGGTTTTACTACCAGTTCTTGCGAACTGGTCTGAACCGGGGGCAACGCACCACTGATATAAATCGAACCAATAAATAAATATACTCCTTGCAGCTATTTTTTTCTGATAATCTTCTGGTATAAACAGTCTTAGCTGTGACTTTCCTCCCAGAGGTTGTAAAACCTAACACTTACTCCACTGCCATAATCTTTAATTGCTAAATAGTTTTGCTTCGCAAATACCTGTTGACACCATCACTGATGCACTGAGGAAGAGCAAGGCTACATCCAAACAGCATAATGTGTTGATAACAGCCGAGGCGGTTGAGATAACCAAAGAACTTGAGAAATTTTTCCATTTCAATGCTTCTCACAATGGAAAGAACTGATCTTAGAGTGGTCTGGTTATATGGCAGCATTTCACATTGGCTGTAGTTGATGTTTATGCACAAACCTGCAAAATAAGGACATATTTGTGATAGATTCTAAGAGCAAGGGTCTACTAAAAGCGAAAAGTCACTAGCTAGTTCAAAATACATGAAACAGCCATCTTAACTACGATACTATTCTTTCCCCCCCAGAAAGGGGAATACTCCCCTTTCCCCTTGTACTGGGAAATCTAATTCAAATCTCAACAAAAAAAACAATAATTTCTTGTACAGGTCTATCAATTTCCACTCAGAAAATAAAGCTCTGTTAAATTTAATTGTCCCAAGTAAGCTATAAAAGATTGTGATTTTAGTTTAACTAGAAACATTTGTAAGGTGACCAACTTTTTTACAATGAGAAGGAGGACACAAATAAATTGAAGAAAAAAAATATCGTAAATAAAAGAAACATTTTATTCATTGCAACAATGAATCTAATGCGTGCGTGTGTTCCGTGTTGTGTTTCGGTAAGAAGTAAACAAAGCCACTTGCGCGCGGCGCACTCTCTCAAAACAATTCTCCTGTGCGGAGCGCATGCGTCTCATAATCGCGTCTCGCCGCATTGTACCGAGCCTTAACGACTCGTCATGTCAAATACAAATACGTCACATCCCCCGCAACAGATCGGATCAGCATTGATCGAATATGGAGATTTACAGATTAGTCTTCAAATATCAAAAAGGAGGACATGGAGGAGGACACTTTTCGAGAGAGGACAGAACTTACAAAAGAAGCACTGTCCTCCCTAAAGGAGGATGATTGGTCCCCTTAACATTTGATACTTGCAAGAGTTCTTTTTATACCTTATTTAGAGTGAGGTGTTTTAAAGAAACTACTAATGTTTATATCTATTCCTCTTCCTCATATCTCTCCATTTATTCACAAGTTTTCTGCTTTATGAGTGTTTTGCATTAACAAATGGATAACATTTATTTCAACCATGTTGTCTACTGAGGTATTTAGATGCCTAAGTTAATATTTTATGTGTAACATGCTTCAGAATTTCAATTCAGAGACTGCACCTTGTTCTATAAACCTTCCTTCACTCATTGCTTAATAATATATTTCTAGTAAATTTACTCAGAATCCTTCATCCAGAAAGCGTTTGCATTATGGAACTTGAGAGTCTAAATTCGGGAGATTTTTTCTTGTACAGCTTTTGGAAAACTGTAAACCCATCTTGTGGACCCAGGACATATACAGACAGCTACTAGATGAGGGGACAAAATCAAATTTGGAAATGACACCAAGCTGGGGGGAATAGGCAACACTTTAAAAGATAGGCTCAAGTTCCAGAAGGATGTTGACAGATTTGAATACTAGGTCCTTGTCCAACAAAATGCAATTCTATGGTGAGAAAATAAGGAAAAACCAAGTGCCAAGAAATATAACATAAACTGTTTCAACTTCTTCCCTCAACACGACGCATTGCACACCAAAACAATGCATAGGGAATTGCACACCAAAACAACTAGACACAAGGACAGTTTTCTCCGCATTCTGTCACTCTGCTAAACAACTAATTCCCACAACACTGTTAAACTACCTAGTAAGGCTGTATTACTATTATCCTTCTCATCTTTTCTGTTACCTATTCATTATCTTCTTATGACTATAACTTTGTTGCTTGTATCTTACGATTTATATTGTTTTAGTTAGTATCTTAGTATGATTTATGTTGATCATGCTTATTTAGTACCGTGTTTCCCCGAAAATAAGACTCTGTCTTATATTTTTTTTGAACCCTGAAATAAGCACTTGCCCTTATTGCCATGCGCTCAAAAGCCCGATTGGGCTTATTATCAGGGGATGTCTTATTTTGGGGGAAACAGGGTATCCTATGACTATCACTGAATGTTATATCTTATGATGAATGTATTTTATAATTATAATCATGATTTATCACTTGTTGCTTGTATGTACACTGAGAGCTTATGCACTGGAGGCAAATTCCTTGTCTGTCCAATCACACATGGCCAATAAAGAATTCAATTCTATTCTATTCTATTCTATTCTATTCTATTCTATTCTATTCTATTCTATTCTATTCTATTCTATTCTATTCTGTTGTTCTGTTCTGTTGATACTCTACTCTACTCTACTCTACATAGGAGGTAATACCTGGTTCAACAGCAGTAACTGTGAGTGGGATCTAGTTGTCCTAGTAGACAATCACTAAGTATGCGCTAGCAGTGTGCTGCAGCTGTCAAAAAGGCCAACACAGTCCTACGATGCAATAACAGAAGGGATTGTATAACAATTACGTGAAATGTTAGTATCGTTTTATATAGTACTATACACACTTGGAATACTGTGTCGAGTTTGATCCATGATATAAAAAAGATGCCGAGACTCTAAAAAGAATGCAGAGGAGAGCAACTAAGGAAATTAGGCAACTGGAGGTTAAAGCATATGATAAACAGTTGCGGAAACTGAGTATGTCTAGTCTAACAAAGAGAAGGACCAGGGGTGACATGATAGTAATCTTCCAATATTTGAGGGGTTTCCACAAAGAAGACAGGGACAACCTATTCTTCAAAGCATTTGAAGGCAGGACAAGTTCTGATGGATGGAAAAGAGAGATCCAACCTAAAATTAAGGAGAAATTTCCTGTCAGTGAGAACAATTAATCAGTGGAGCAGCTTGCCTCTAGAAGCTGTAGATGCTTCATCACTGGAGGTTTTTAAGAATGGACAGGACAGCCACTTGTCTGCAACAACAGATACCTTACAGATCAGGGGTGGGTTCTAAATTTTTTTACTACCGGTTCTGTGGGTGTGGCTTATTTTGTGGGTGTGGTTTGATGGTCATGTGACAATTCTTTAGGATTTAGCAGAGGTACTGGTCTACCAGGCTTTTAACTGCTTGCAGAGCTGTACCGGTCTACCCATTTGTTCTTGGATTGTTCTGGTCTACCCATTTGTTTTTGGAGGCACCGGTCTACCCCAGTGGTGGGTTTCAAATTTTTTTACTACCAGTTCTGTGGGTATGGCTTGGTGGGAGTGGCATGGCTAGGTGGGCATGGCAGGGGAAGGATATTGTAAAATCACCATTCCCTCCCCAATCCAGGGGAAGGTTACTGCAAAATCCCCATTTCCTCCCAATCAGCTGGGACTTGGGAAGGAGAGAATAGATGGGGGCGGGGCAAGTCAGAATTTTTACTACCGGTTCTCTGAACTACTCAAAATTTCCGCTACCGGTTCTCCCGAACTGGCCAGAACCTGCTGAAACCCACCTCTGCACCTGTTGTAGAAATATAATGAATGATGGGGTCATATTCAATGTATGCTATCACATCTGTTTATGAATTGTTTTAATGTGATAATGTTACTTAAGGAATATATTTTGCAGTGTACTTTATATTTTGATTGCCCAGAATATAATTTCAGACCTGGAGATTGTAATTATCAAGTGAGAATTTTAGTTTTATCTTTTTCCTGTCAGTAAACTACTTAGGCAAATGTGTCTCTTCATATTTGAATCACTGCAGTGAATACATTGCCACCAGATGTCTGTCTCGTTGGAAGAAAGAAAAATTTAAAAAACAAAATACATGGGTATAATACTTTTCGTCCACGAAAAATAAAGTCTGCAGAAGGAAACTGTTTGAGTTCATAACTCAGTTTAATCAAACCAATATCCACTAAAGAAGTTCAAGAGTAAACTTTCTCCTACGACTTCTTTGATCCCAGTTGAAGCAAAAGAAAATAGAAATGTTTTCAATGGAAAAAAAAAATATTGCCATGAGGTCTATTATTTTGTTTAATTTTGTGCCAAAAGAAGATAACTATTCTCAAAGTAGCTATGCCTTTCAACCAAGAACAAAATTAATCATTTACTATAAATGCATTATTTATGGACCATCCTGAATATCTATAGTAGTCTTAGTAGCTACTCCTGCAAAAGCTTTCTCATTTGTAAGCGATTTCTAGTTCTGCAACCTCCCAGTTGCCACAAATAACTTCAATGTGTTCCAAGATTTCTAGCCAAGTGATCAGTAAGTATTTGTTGATCTTAATTTTTGGCATATTACTGAATAAATCAGCGGTCACCAACCGGTGGTCCGTGGAGCACTGGTGGTCCACAAGAAAATTTTGGTGGTCTGCAGAAAAATTATTTGCATTTTTTATATTGCACTAAATCAGGGGTCCTCAAACTACGGCCCCTGGGCCGGATACGTGCAATGAACAGTTGTGTTGCTGCAGAGAGTCTCCCCCTTCAGGGTCTTTTTGTGTGGGTTGGAGGGGGACAGAAATTCTGACTTGGGGTCTGCTTCAGCCTCCTGGTGAGGGGCTTTGGGCGAAGGCTGGAGAGAAGTGCTGCTGGTGGCAAGGAGCCGGAGGGCCTTGTTCCAGTGGGACTGCATCATGGCCTGAAACTGGCTGACCATCTCAGCCCGCTGAGCCTCCAGGCGCCAGTACCTGGCCTTGCACTCCCGCAGGTCTTCCCTCTGCTTGGAAAGCCTATGCTCCTAGTCCTCAGTGAGGTGCTTCTACTGAGCCTCCTTCTTGGTCAGATCCAATTTGAACTGAGCTGCTTTGCCAACTCTTTCTTGTGGCGGCTGCTTAGCTCCAACAACTGCTTCCTGTTGGGGCCCTAAGGAGCCCGGACGGAGAAGCGAAGAGTGGCTGGGAGGGAAGAGTTGAGTATAAACTGGCGAGGTGCCCCTCAATGTGAGTGACATCGAGTTGGCCATGTCCATCCAGTCACATGACCACCTACCTATGCCCACCCAGCCGGTCATTAGGCAGATCATATTAGTGGTCCGTGGGATTTAAAATTTTAAATTTAGTGGTCCCTGAGGTCCGAAAGGTTGGTGACCCCGGAATAAATTATTAAGCAACATAACACATCTTTTGTATGCTTAGAGACTCTGCTAAGCACTATTTCCTTATTCCAGGATTAGAATAGTCAATATAGCTAATTATTATAAGTGCACATTAGCAGGAATAACGACCTTCAGAATTATTAGATTGACTTAAAATGAAGTTTATATGTACTTTTACTTACCCCTGTGGCCATTATCTGCACAATTCAGTGCAAACTCAGTTACAAACTGAGTGTCCCATTGTATTCAGTGAGGTTTACCTCACCTCAAGACTGTGGGTTCTGATAAAGATCTGGTGGGTGATGCAGAATATTCTTAAAAAGAGACTGAAATTTACTCCACAGTTGTTCTTACTGGGTATAACTACGGACTGTACAGTTGCAGAGACTAAATTGATTTTGAACCTGATAACAGCAGCAAGATTGTTGGTAGCACAACACTGGAAGAAGGACTTTTTGCCTACTATTGATGATTGGATATTGAAAGTAACTAACTTAGCTGAAATGGCTAAAATTTCAGCATATCTGAAGGATCACACACAAGAAAGGTATATACAGGACTGGAGAAGATGGATTGATTATATACAAAATAAGTATCAGACCAAAAAATATCAAATAGCTTATGAATGATCTCTTTTATTTGTATAAGCGCTATATAAGTGATATTAGAAGTATTATGTTTAAGAAATAGGATTTTATATATGGGGGGTTAAGAATTTTTTTTTAGGGGGTGTTAGTTTAATGATTGGTTATGCAATTTAGTTTATTGTTAAAGGTCAATAGAAATACCTTGTGTTCTGCTCTGGGAAGTCGGGGAGGGGGAGGGGGGGTTGGGAGGGGGGTTTGTGGGGAAATTGTTTTAAAACTTTTTCAATAAAAAAAAAAAAGACTGTGGGTTCCACCAGCGCTAAAAGGGCCACTGGTGTGCCGACTCCACAAGAATCTATGGTTGCTATTGAAGACTTTTGGGAAGGAGGCCTTCCCAAGGTCCTCGAGGGTGGGGGAAATGAAGGACCAGATGATGAAATGAATGTACAGATGAGGCCCTGGGGATCAGAGGAAGGTTTACCTGTGGAGATAGAACCCAGGTGTGGATGGAATGGACATGAGAGTGAGGAATATGAATTCTGATAAAGCATTTTCACATGAAAGAATTATTTGTCATAATGAGTTTCCAGTCGGATGCAAACTTATTAAATTAATTTTGGGGTGTGTGTGAGGTCATCAAACGGAAAATACGTTTTATGCCATGACCTGCTGAATATGCCAGAAGATGCTGGAGTCATATACTGTGGTAAGTGACAAACTGTGGCACACAAACCACAATAGTTGTTTTTTTTTTTGCGTAACACATTAAGTCCAAAACAAACATACCGCCTTATGCTTTAAATTAGAACCATGCGTGAACTCAATCTACATTTTAAAAATGAAAATAGCGTTAGATAAAATAAAGTCCTTATGGATTGTTTCTGGTCAACCAACCTAATTTCATGGTAAATGCAAATCCATCAACACTAACTAGCCAGCAGAAGACATGATGAAAACTACCGTATTTTTCAGAGTATAAGATGCACCTGAGTATAATACGCACCTTAGTTTTTGGGGAGGCAAATAAGAAAAAAGCTGATTGGTCGGGCCTTCCGGAATACCCCCAATCAGCTGTTCCTAGAGGTGAATTTTAGCAACAGATTCATTGGTTGTGAGCTCTGCACCTTGCTTTTTTTTCTGCCTCTGAAACAGAGCTTCAGAAAAAAAGGCTTTTTTTCTGAAGCTCTGTTTGGAGGCTTTTTTTCTAAAGCTTCTTTCTGAGGCTTCTTTCAGCCTCTGAAATGTTTGCGAGGCTGGGCGGGGCTACATTTTGAGTATAAGACGCACCCAGATTGTCACCCTCTTTATTGGGGGGAAAAGGTGCGTCTTATACTCCGAAAAACATGGTACTTATTTGCACAGCACATGGACAAATTGAACCATTGTTTCAACGGTGAACCTCCTAGGCCAAGCTAACTGCAAAAAGGTTAGAGAATACCTGAAAACTTGGCACTCAGACATATCAGCCATAAACAGGCACACAGAAATAAATGACATCTACATACCATTCAGAAATGACCATCAAAACACCACAACACCTCCCAACCAATAACACTCAGATAAGCGAGATTAACACCAAGCAGTAAATGATACCCCAATTAAGGAAGTACCAACTCAATAAACACCAACTTAATCAAGGAATCACTCCCACCAACACTGACAGGACAAGCCATGTAAACAAGGAGCAAACTTCTTCTAGCGTGGATATTACCTAATAGTTGGATATGAAAAGTGTGCAAGAGAACTTTTCTCTTGAAGAGAGCCCCAAGGACCTCACCGTTCAATCCCTGAGCTATAAATATTCTTCTGGGACTACTATATTTTTTGGAGTATAAGACGCATCTTTTTCCCCACTAAAAGGGGGTGAAAATTTAGGTGCGTTTTATACATCGAATAAAAGTGAGGCCACTCACCCACTGGCCCTTAGCCTTTGGCCTCTGCCTCGCAGCAGTTGCCTCCTTGCAAGCAAACAACAAGAAAAAACAGCTCCTTTCAGCTTCAGCACAGTCTGATCAGCACAAGTTGATTGGATCGGCTTCCCGACTCTCAGCTGATTTGCTCTCAGCTGTTTTGCACAGAGCAACCCCTCCCCACCAAGCAACGCCCACAGAACCAGTAGTAACAAATTTTACATTTCACCACTGCTTGCAACCATAATTAAAGTTGATCCAATTAAAGTTGTAAAGTTGTAAATCGAGGATTATCTGTTCAAGGTTTCTAGTGGGTTAGCAGAGCTCAGTTTTTACATCCTGCCTGCTTTTGATCAGTTATTTGCAACACTATAAATATTTGGTACATCAATTTCCGGGTTCCTTCTTTTTTCTGTGTTGCCTTTCAGGAAGTCTGGATGTCTGTAACTGTTGTTGAACAGTACAAAGAAATGCTATACAAAGAAATCAAAATAACAATTTCTTGAATGGTATTTTCCAAAATAAAGTACTATGTTTTATTCAGTTTTTTATTCTTTTTGACATTTTTCAGAGCAGTTCCCAAAACCCATGAATGAATGTAAACACAAGTATGAAAACATGCCTTAGTCTTAGGCCAAAATGAAGGAAATAGAATGCTAGAATTGCTATTTCAAATTGCTATTTCAAACATACTTATTTATGCTAAAGTTCAGTTTAAAAACAACATAGGTAGCTTGTTTCAATTAGAGTTAGATGCTATGAATAAATGCTAGAGTTAAATGCTATAGGACATTGCATGCCAAAACAACTAGACACAATTTTTTCTCCTCATGCCATCACTCTGTTAAACAACTAATTCCCACAACATTCTCAAACTACTTACTAGGGCTAGATATTACTATTATCTTTCTCATCTTTCCTATTATCTTTTTCCTTATCTTCTTATGACTATAACTTTGCTGCTTGTATCTTACAATTTCTATTGTTTTATTTAGTATCCTAGTATGATTTATGTTGTTTGCGTATTTAGTATCCTATGCATATCACTTGAGTTTGGTTATCTTACGATTTATGACGAAATGTATTTTATGATTATAATAATGATTTATCACTTGTTGTATGTACACTGAGAGCTTATGCACCAGAGACAAATTCCTTATGTGTCCAATCACACTTGGCCAATAAAGAATTCTAATTCTAATTAAGAGTTAAATGAGTGTCAGGTTTCGATGTCATCTCAAATAATATAAATTGCATTTCCAAACAGATAGTCTTTGAAGAAATCTTTCATTTTATTAAGCATGACAACCTGTACCCGATCATGATGTAGCCAACTCTGACTTCCTGACCCCAAACCTTCCCTTTCCGTTCCCCAATTCTCTGCGTCTCGTTGGCCTTCTTCCAAATCACTCTCCCCATATCTACTACTTAAACTCCCAGGAATGTCCCCCCTCCCATCTCATCTCCCAGGGGATATTATCTTCAGGGAAAATAAGTAGATGAGAAGTCAAGCGTCCTCTTGCCAGCTGCCCCCTCTTCTCCTTCTTATGTCAGCACTAGAGTAAATGCAGTTGAAGTGCTGACAATGAGACTAATTATTTTGGAACTCCGGCCAATGAAGCCAGTCCCTTGAATAAACAGACAGCTTTAAGAAGTGAAGCAGCTGCTCTTTTCAAACGCAAGTGGGTTAATGTACTTTAATAAGCTTAGAGGTATTTCCTAAGCGACAGCATACTTCTGCTGTTGATTTTTCCAAAAATAAACAGCTTAAGTCTACTGTTGCCCTGGTTGGGATCCGCAATAGCTCACCTTTGCTTGTATTAACATGTTCCCAATAACCACTAAGGCATCTGGCTGTGAGGGACTCAACATCACTAAGTACCTTTTATCTAATTCAAATGAGGAAAGGGATGCTATGGAAGCCAACTTTGCTAAGTACAGGTATGGTAGTCCTCGACTTACAATCACAATCGAGCCCAGAATTTATGTTGACAAGCGAGAAATTTGTTAATTAAGTGTGTTTTGCCCCATTTTACAACTTTTCTTGCTACGTTTGTTAAGTGAATCACTGCAGTTGTTCAATTAGCAGCACAATTGTTAAGTGAACCTGGCTTCCCCGTTGATTTTTGCTTGCCAGAAGGTCGCAAAAGATAATCACGCGACCCCTGGGACATTGCAACGGTCATAAATACGGACCCGTTTTCAAGTATCCAAATGTAAACCACACGACCACGGGAACGCTGTCACAGTCCTAAGCGTGAAAAATGGTCCTGTCCCTTTTTTCAGTGCTGTTGTTAACTTTGAATGGTCACTAAATGAAATGTTGTAAGTCGAGGATTACCTCTAACACTGTGGTGAAATGTAAAATTTGTTACTACCGGTTCTGTGGGCGTGGTTTGGGGGGGGGGTAATGTGGCTGGGTGGGCATGGCCAACTTTTTTTTTTTACTTTTAAAAGCATTTTTTCTACAACCTCTTCGGCTGAAGAGGTCGTAAAAAAATGCTTTTAAAAGCCTCTGACAATTCCAGCTGAGTTGCACGATCATCAGAGGCTTTTTTTTTTACTTTTAAAAGCATTTTTTCGGCCAGAGGTTGTAGAAAAAATGCTTTTAAAAGTAAAAAAAAAAAGCCTCTGATGATCATGTGGCTCAGCTCGGCATGGCGGGGTGGGGAGGCACAGGGATTTTTGCTACCGGTTCTCCGAACCACCAGCCACCATCGCTACCGGATCGGGCAATCCGGTCTGAACCGGGACCATTTCACCCCTGCTCTAACAGTACCTGCAAGTGTAAGAATGTTTCACACCACTTTCTTGTGCCCTAATTAAGAATCCACATTAATATAAACCTACCTTTTTTAAAACCCACATCTTGCACAGCGGGCAGTATTGTAGGTTTAACAGTAGGGTCAGAAAATATCTTGATCGCGACTTTGATGGATGGGTGAGTGGACCCCAGCTCCTCTTCTACCGCCTCCTCTGCCGTTGACCAGTTTTTATTTATCGAAATCCTTTCATCTGTAATATTAGTTTTCCCTGCTGGAGTTTCAGAGACAACCTGAGAGGTTTCTCTAAATATAGTAATATTGGGGTGCATCTGGTTGACTTGAAAGGACTGGCTTGTTGTCCAAGAGGTGAGCTCTATTTTATTGTCCATTGTTGGAGCCACAACCGAGTCACTCTTATTCATGTTAGGAAAATGGATGTCACTTCCATTTGAATGAAGGGACTTTTTACCCAACACACCTGCATTGAGAAAAAAATAATAAAGCACATTCAGCGTATCTAAAACGTATATTAACTTCCATACACAAACTGTTCTATGAAAAGACAGTTGAAAACTGCAATATTGGGACAATAAGATACATGTTTTATTTTCTTTTGTTTTTAATTTTAGCCATCATGGCAACTGCCAATAATTTCCCATGTATTATTTACTTGCCTAGTCTTCATCTAGCCAGTTGCACCTTTAAAAATGTACTTTATAACACCATAATTTAAGAATACAGTACTCACAACATACTTTACAATCCTTTGTACGATGTATAGTGTGTTCAAAGAATTCCACAAGAATTTAGTAACATGTTATGATTTGTCCCCCATCATCTTTTCTGATCCGTCGGGACCTGAAGACTCGGCTGTTCAAACAAATAGGCTGACTCTGATTCCGGGTTTTATTATTTACTATTAATTAGTTATTTGGTTTAAAATGGGATTTTATTGTACTTGTTTCTTAACTTGTGTTCGCCGCCCTGAGTCCTTCGGGAGAATGGCGGCATATAAATACATGTAATAAATAAATAAATCTTTTCACTTGAAGAAAGAATTTTATGGACATATTGTGTGTATACTTATGCAGCCACATTATTGTAGTTTTTTATTGTTATTTTCCCCTAGACCCATGATGGTGAACCTGTGGCATGCGTGCCGCAGCCATATCTGTGGGCAGGCGAGCATTGCCCTAGGTCAGCTTCAGCATGCATGCGCGCGCCAGCCAACTGATTTTTGGGCCTTCTGGGCCCACCGGAACTTGGGAACCGGGCTGTTTCCGGCCTCCAGAGGGCCTCCGGGGGGGGGAGACCGTTTTCACCCTCCCCAGGTTCCTAGAAAGCCTCTAGAGTCTGGGGAGGGCGAGAAATGGGCCTACCAGGCCCACTGTGCCATCGTGTGCCAAAAGCGGGGGAAAGTGCGGAAGGTCACGCATGCATGTGTATGTGTGGGGCGCATTATGGATGTGGGCACGCGCACACACAACTCCCCCCACTTTTGGCACGCGATGGCGAAAAGATTAGCCATCACTGCCCTAGATTATATCAGTTTGATTTTCTTTTTTAAAAATATAATATTTATTGAGTTTCCAAAAGTTAAAATACACAATACAAAAAAAAAAAAAAGATACAACACACACACAAAAAACAAACAAACAAACAAAAAACTATAAAACACACAAAGACAAACACATCAAAATTACATTACTCATAACAGCTTTTCCTACATCGGTATCTCTTATCCCAGTGATGGCTAACCTTTTTGCCATCGCATGCCAAAAGCATGGGGAGCAGGGGGGGTTGTGCGCATGTGTGCCCACACCCATAATTCAATGCCACCCCGCACCCCCGCACATGTGCATGCGACATCCCGCCGCGCTACCCCCGCTTTTGGCACATGACGGCAAAAAGGTTAATGGTGGGCCCAGTAGGCCCGTTTTTTGGCCTCCCCAGACTCCAGAGGCTTCCTTGGAGCCTGGGGAGGGTGAAAACAGCCTTCCCCAACCCTCCAGAGGCCCTCTGGAGGCCAGAAATGGCCCATTTCCCGACTTCCAGTGGGCCCGGAAGGCCCAAAAATCAGCTGGCCGGTGCGCACATGCACGCTGGAGCTGAGCTAGGGCAATACTCACGTGCCCACAGATATGGCTCCGCGTGCCACCTGTGGCACCCGTGCCATAGGTTCACCATCACGGTCTTATCCTATTTAACCTCTATATACAGATTCTATTTCTAAGTATCTCTATAAAACAACATTCTTATTTAAATTGATTGATTTTCAATTGAATTGTATAGCTTATATGTTATATTAAAGGTGGAAAAAATTCTGAAATGATTTCCCTTGATCTATTTTTTTTTTACATCTCAAAAACCTGAGAATTTAACAGGCATGTATATTTTTATATCTACAATAACAACCATGGTGCATTGGATGATCTGCAAGAAATATCATTTGCCTGCAAGCAAGAACTGGTGGGACCATAAAATAGAGAAAGTAATCGCTGATGAAGAAATTAAAGTGCTCTGGGACTGTAGATTTCAAATAGGCTGGCACCTGCCATGTAACACCCCACACTCAACAACTGTCAATAAGAAAGACACAGAAGTCTGGAGAGTGGACGTGGCAGTTCTTGGAGACAGAAAAATATAAGAGAAGGCAATAATGTACGAAGACTTCCAAATAGAAATAGAAGTATGGCTGTTGTGGCCCATCAGCGGCATGTGCAGCTAGTAGCTGATTCAGACAGCAAGGAGGCTGGTGTCGTGATGTGCCAGCGGCCTGTGCAGCTGGCACTCGAGTCGGACAATGAGGAGGCTGGAGAAGATGTGGTGCCAGAGGTGGGGATTCAGCCAGGGCATTCAGAACCTCCAGAAGCTTCCATGGGTGAAGAAGAAGAAGAGGAGGAGCCTCTTCTCAATGCACGGGTGTGCAGAGCTGCCAAAAGGCAGGAGTGGCACCTCAGGAGGAGGTCTCCTCGAGAGTAAGGCTTGGGGCTAATTGGCCACTCCCCTAGCCTATTTAAGGAAGGACGACGACTGAAGCAATTTGTAGGAAACAACTTTGTTCATATTCCTTCGCGTCTTGATTCCAGAAATGTTTGATTCAGCTCGTTTCTCTCATCAGTTTTTCTGCAAATTGCTTCTGGGCATTCTGCCAACCACAGTAAGATTACAGTTATCTGAAATACTGTGCCTCAGAACTGAGTTATTATTCTTTGGATTCTTGTCGGCTGTTAATGAAGTTAAATTAACAGCCCTTTTTTTAGAAAAGACTGATTTAAACTGTACTTGTGTTCGAACAACTACTAAGAAAGCTCATTAGTAGTCCTTAATTAGTAAACTAAGGTTTGTACGGACTTTGTGTGTGCTGCGTTCTTTGGGGTCCGTAGCTGGGGCAGAACAATGGCAAAAAAATAATCAAATGTACTACCAACAATAATAGGCATATTGGATGCAATTCTAAAAGAACTGGAGCACTATTTAAACACCATAGGCATTGATAAAAATCACTATCAGTCAATTGCAAAAGGCAGCTTTACTTGGAAAAGCTTACATCCTGCAACCTTTAACATCATCGAACAGGTCCATAGGAAGGACTTGATGGGTCGATAAAAATGCCAAATCCAATCTAAATATCTAGCTGAATGTGCAATTAGCCATAATAATAATAATAATCCAATTTTCTGGATTTGTACAAATCTCCTGTCTGTCTTCCACAGGGGTTTCTGCAAGATATGGGTAAAAAATCCAGCCAAGATGACAACTACAATTGTGCAACTAAAGCTCTGCCCATTTTCAATGAACCTGGGGCGTTCGTGAACCTGGAACCTGAGTGGCGCAGCAGACTAATGGTACTGTTAAAGGTAGTATTTAGCTTCCAGCTGCCTGCAATTACTGCGAGTTCAATTCTCACCAGGCTCAAGGTTGACTCAGCCTTCCATCCTTTCTAAGGTAGGTAAAATGAGGACCCGGTTTGTGGGGGCAATAAGCTGACTTTGTATAAAATATACAAAAGTATGAAGGCTATTGCTTAACGCATTGTAAGCCGCCCTGAGTCTCCGGAGAAGGGCGGCATCTAAATAAAAAAAACAAAAAAAAAACAAAAAAACCTTTTATGTGAATTAGTAGGAAGTTTCTTCCGTGACTCTGAACTTCATTACAAGATCCTTTCTTCATGAACGCCTCCAATCTCCTGTCTCATTCACCAAGAAAATATTTTTTAAAAATAGCCATCGGAGAATTGAATGGCCGATGTAAGTAAAATATTATATATACTTCATAACTCTTCAAGAAGTGAAAAAGACGACAAAACAAATTATCTCAGGAAGAACACTCAGTCCAGTTGTGCTACTATCTCCATATTACAAAGAATTTGAGGATCTGGTAGAGTCATTTACAAACTTAATGAATGCAATTGAAAAAGCAAAGGCTTCATCAAGTTGATTTATAAAGATGGAAGTGATCCAATTTTCGGGGTTTATACAACACACTTGGCCAACATTTGCAAAATCTTTCAGACCACAAAGCAGCGATACGAACCACTGTCCCTACTGAATGTAGATTATAATCTTTTTACAACAATATTAGCTGATTAAGAGCTGTGGTGGTGGTTAGAATGAAGTATTGCAGGCTAATTCTGACGACTGCCAGCAGTTCGAGTCTCACCGGCTCAAGGTTGACTCAGCCTTCCATCCTTCTGAGATCGGTAAAACAAGGAACCAGATTGTTGGAGGAATATTCTGACTCTGTAAAGCACTATGAAGTGATATATAAGTCTAAGTGCTATTGCTATTCACCGAAGGAATATATCCCGGATATAATACATATCAATGATAATATGTATCAACCATGCTCTCTTTCTTTTATCACATTTCCTTGCCGTTTTGCTAATTTAAATAATAAATATTATTTATTATATATATTATATAATATATAATATATATTATATTATAAATAATAAACTCCCAGAATACAGCAACCATCATATTTTAAAGTAGCCAAGGTTGAGAGACACTAAGCTAAAGAGTGATTTTACACAAGGTAAATGAATATTTCAACTTCATGTAATTACAGTGGTACTTTGGTACTCAACTGTTTGAAATTCGTCGAACATGGTATTCAATGCATGTTGAGGCAAACATTTTGTCCAGGTACTCATCGTTCGTTTGGTACTCGACGCACAATCTAGAACTTGACGGTGTCCGCTGCCTTGTGACTCACTACGTTATTCATTATGGGAAAAATGTGTTTGGTACTCATCATTTTTGATACTCATTGCGCCTCCCGGAATCAAAGAACAATAAGCACTGAGAGGTACCACTCAATAGTAATTTAAAATTTCCTCCCCCGTTTCTCAAGAACCTGGAGGAGGTTGACTTAATAATGGAAACACAATTTTCAACAACAGCTACCCAGTGGATGAAAAGAAGTGCCTCCAAATAATTTCCTTATTGGCCTTTAAAATATTCCTGGGAGCCTTGGGCATTACTCAGTCTACAGCAAATATACAGAAACAGAATTTGATTTATTTTTGCATTCTTCCCAAGAGCATTGCAACTGGAAGTAAAACAAACTAGAGCTGTTAGCTACAGAGTAATACCTGATTATTTTTTTAATTCTTTCACTGTCCTTATACTGTGGATTTAGGAAAAAAATACTGTATATCACATTTTTCAGATACAGTTGAGTGAATACATCACACTAAGCCACAAATCATAGTTTATAAATGTATATTTAGCCTAGGCTTTCAAAATTTATCCAAAATGTATCATTGAGATATATCAGTTGGGTAGAATTCTCCTCCTCGATGTGCTAGAATTTCAGAAGCTGTTAAAAAGAAACGATTCCAGCAAAGTTTTAATTGACACAGATTGAAATTCAGCGCAATTGCCTCTTAATGCAATTTCTTCAAGACAATGTAGCTCCACAAAGAGTTTGTTTTGCTTGCCTTTCAAGACAGAAATTAGTATCTCAAGGATGGCTTTTTTAACACTGCAGAAAAACAAGTATTTTGTGCGAACAAATTATTGATGAAGTTCAACATCCTTTACTTATAATTGTCTGGTTTGGCTCTGCAACCCAACAAGACAGACACAGACTTCAGAGGATAATTAGAACTGCAGAAAAAACAATGGCTACCAACCTGCCTTCCATGGAGGACCTGTATACTGCACGAGTCAAAAAGAGGGCTGTGAAAATATCTACAGACCCCTCACATCCTGGACATAAACTGTTTCAACTCCTACCCTCAAAATGACGCTGTAGAGTACTGCACACCAGAACAACTAGACACAAGGACAGTTTTTTCCCGAATGCCATCACTCTGCTAAACAACTAATTCCCACAACACTGTCAAACTATTTACTAAGTCTGCACTACTATTAATCTTCTCATCGTTCCCACCACCCATCTCCTCCCACTTATGACTGTATGACTGTAATTTTGTTGCTTGTATCCTTACGATTTATATTGATATTGTTTCCTGATTGTTATTTGTACCCTATGACTACCATTAAGTGTTGTACCTTATGATTCTTGACGAATGTATCTTTTTATGTACACTGAGAGCATATGCACCAAGACAAATTCCTTGTGTGTCCAATCACACTTGGCCAATAAAAAATTCTGTTCTGTTCTGTTCTGTTCTATTCTATATCTTCACTCATCTTTTCCGATACTCACCTACAAATGAAAGGAGAATCACGAACGAAAGTATAAGGGTGCAGACGCAAGGAATTAGTATTAGCAATAAGAGCCGGAAGTATTTTGCGGAGGCCAGTTTCTGAGAACAGTCATCCTCCATTTTATCTTCATCTGTTCCTGGAACCTGAAACACAGAGAGATCGAGACTTATAATTCTATATGTACTCTGTAATAGAAAACTGCCACCGAATCAAAGTATTTTTTTTTCTAGCAGAAATGGCTGAGCTTGTAGGGTGAAAAGCTGGAGCTCTCAAACTCTCTTGGCCAGAAGCCACTGAATACAGGTAGTTCTCGACTTGTAAACAGTTCATTTAATGACCATTCCAAGTTACAACAACACTGAAAAAAGTGACTTATGATCATTTTTCACACTTTACGAACCCCGCGGCATCCCCATGGTCATGTGATCAAAATTCAGATGCTGGGCAACTTTATTTATTATTATTTTATTATTGCGATTTATATGCCGCCATTCTCCCGAGAGACTCAGGGCGGCTTATAAAAACAATATCCAGTACAAATCACAATAAAATTAAAATCAACAACCCAATTAAAACAATTTAAAATTATAACAATGTACACCCATAGCGGATCAGCTATGACAAAAGAGCCATGTCTTCAACTCACGACGGAAGGAAAGGTCGGAGGCTGTCCTGAGCTCAGCGGGCAAATCATTCCAGAGGGTCGGGGCTCCCACAGAGAATGCTTTCCTCCTGAGGGCCATCAGCTGACATTGTTTGGCTGAAGGCACTCTGAGGAGGCCCACTCTGTGAGAGTGCACGGGACGGTGGGAGAGCGGCTGGAGGTGGTCCTGCAAGTACCCCGGGCCCAAGACATGAAGGGCTTTATAGGTAAGCACCAGCACCTTGAAACGAATCCGGAACGCCACCGGCAGCCAGTGCAGGTCGCGCAGGAGAGGTGTTACACGGGAGTATCGAGAGGCCCCTGTAATTACCTGCGCGGCTGCATTCTGGACTAGCTGGAGCCTCCGAATGCATCCCAAGGGCAGCCCCATGTAGAGGGTGTTACAGTAGTCCAACCTAGAGGTAACGAGGGCATGAGTGACTGTGGCGAGGGCATCCCGGTCTAGAAAAGGGCGCAACTGGTGCACAAGATGCACCTGCGCAAAGGCCCCCCTGGTTACGGCCATCAGATGGTCATCCAAGGACAGCTGAGAATCCAGGAGGACGCCCAGATTGCGAACCCTATCGGAGGGAGTAAGAGCCTCCCCCCCAATCATTAAAGTTGGAACCTCCAGATCCGAGATGCCGGCATCCACAGCCACTCAGTCTTGGAAGGGTTGAGTCTGAGTCTGTTTCTCCCCATCCAAACCCGCACCGCTTCCAGGCAATGGGACATCACAGAAAGGGCATCACTAGGGTGGTCAGGGGTGGAGATGTAAAGCTGGGTATCATCAGCATATTGATGATACCTCACCCCAAAACCACGAATGATCTCACCCAGCTGTTTCATATAGATGTTAAAGAGCAGGGGGGAGAGAACCGATCCTTGACTCATATTTATTTATTTTTATTTATTTATTTTATTTATTTATTTTGTCAAGCATATATAAGATTACAGATATAAGTATAAACATGATTATGAATACATTGGGAAAGGAATTATAAATTAACAATGTCCACTGCATATAAGGAAAATTAATATAAAATGTTTTATAGATGGCATATGTCCCCTGAGAAACTGACAAAAATGTTTAAAGATAAATAAGCTAAAAGTTGGAAATGTCACCAGTTACCAAGTTCTTATTATCATATGTGGGGGACATATCCAGAAGCAAAAAATTATTGAAATACGATTAAGATATGGCTGGAAGAAATGATACAACAATGTATTGATTTAAAACCAGAACTGCTCCTATTGGGTATCCTGCCAGAAAAAATTAGCAAAGAAAATATTTATCTGATTATACATGTAATAACGGCGGCAAGGATTGTGTATGCACAACACAGAAAAGCAGAGAAAGTATCTTTGAAAGAAGAAGTAATTAAAAAAAATTTAGATTGTGCAGAAATAAATAGATTGACTTTGATGATTAAAGAAAGAGAGGATTCAGAATATTTTAAGGTATGGAATCAATTCTACTATTGGTTAGAAAAGAGATACAAATAAGTAAATTAATAGTTATGCATAAAAATGCTATAGTCAGAATATTTTGTTAGTGATGAATTGTTGTAATTGATTCGATGAGAACAAAGACAGAAGAAATAACAAAAGATTGGAGATAACACCGAGATGTCACACGGAAGGAATGATTGATGTATTAAATGTTTGTTTGTTTAAAAAAATAAAAAATTAAAAAAAAAAAGATTATGAATACCTGAAATGGATACAAATAAATAGGGACAATAAGACAGGGACGGTAGGCAGGTTGGTGAGCTTATGCATGGCCCTTAAAGACCTCTTAGGAATGGGGTGAGGTCAACAGTAGACAGTCTAAGGTTAAAGTTGTGGGGGTTTGGGGAAGAGACCACAGAGTCAGGTAGTGCATTCCAGGCATTGACCACTCTGTTGCTGAAGTCGTATTTTCTGCAATCGAGTTTGGAGCGGTTTACCTTAAGTTTGTATCTATTGTGTGCTCATGTATTGTTGTGGTTGAAGCTGAAGTAGTCATTGACAGGTAGGATGTTGTAGCAGATAATTTTATGTGCTAGCTTAGGTCAGACCAAAGGCGGCAAAGTTCTAAGTAGTTGTTCTGTCCCCGTCTCACACACGCACCCCCACAGACAGACAACAGTTAAAGAACTCAGCCGACAACAGTTTTATCTGGTATCAGAATTGGCAGCAACCCAGTGTCTGGCTGCCAGGTATTCTTTACTCATGAGGGGGGAGTTTCTCCCTTCGTCCGGGAACAAAGCCAATACACAATAATCAACAAAGTCCAGTAAATACAAAGAAGGTCATCCGATATCTGTTTTTTGCTTGTCACAGAGCTGAACCGGCCACCACACCCTCTTTTATACCCTGTGGGGTGTGGTCCAATGACTCAGCCTAATCCCTGGCACGCCTCTTCTTCTGTTGCGCACACTTATCTCTGCGACACTGCCAAGGATCCAGCCAAGACTCATCTCCCTCATTACTGTCCACCTGTGGCTGCGTGGACGTGATTGGCCCCGGGCCTATCTCTTGACCTTCGGCAGACACCGAAGGTATTGCCAGAGAGGAGGGTCCTGGAGAGGGAGGCCTTGCCAACTCCTCTCCTTCACTCTCGGAGTCCTCTCCTGCCGATAACACAGGCTCAGGTAACGGAGCCACAACAGTAGCCCAAAATTTCAAGGCCTGGTGGCATAAGGTATTCTGTTGTGAGCAAGAGGAGTGGAAGACTCTTCTCGTGAAATAACTCTGGACTCGCTCAATTGTATTAATGTCCGATATGCAGTGTGGGTTCCAGACAGATGAGCTGTATTCGAGAATTGGTCTGGCAAAGGTTTTGTATGCCCTAGCCAGCAGTACAATATTCCCAGAGAAGATATTTATGACGGTTGCAAGGTCATGTGATCCCCTTTTGCAACCTTCATACAAGCAAAGGCAACGGGAAAGCCAGATTCGCTTAACAACCATGTTATTAACTAATTTAAGAACTGCAGGGATTCACTCAACAGCTGTGGCAAGAAAGGTCATAAAACGGGGCAAAACTCGCTTAACCAATGTCTCGCTTAGCCACAGAAATTTTGGGCTCAATTGTAGTCGTAAATCGAGGACTATCTGTACTCTTGATTCTGTCATGGCATAGCAGCTTGGTAGTTCCCACTGCCACTACCAATCTTTCAGGAGGCGCCTCACAACATCCATCTTCTATCTTCAGTTGATGACTTAACCAGGAAATCAAGACCATATCAATCAGGAATACTTGTATTGTAACTGTTATATGAACTAGCCCAGAGGTGAAATGCTCCCAGTTTGGACCGGATCGACCGATCTGTAGCGATGGAGGCGGGTGGTTCGGAGAACCGATAGCAAAAATCCCTGCCCCGCCCCATGCCCAGCTGAGCCGCGCGATCAAGCTGAGTTTGAGGATTCAAGCTGACGATCCAAGCTGACGATCCAAGACGATGCCTGATGATCCAAGCTGAGTTGCCTGATCGGCAGAGGCTTTTTTTTCTTTTAAAAGCCTCTGACAATCCAAGCTGAGTTGCCTGATCAGCAGAGGCATTTAAAAGAAAAAAAGTCTCTGATGATCAGGCAAACTCAGCTGGGATCGTCAGAGCCTTTTGAAAGCATTTTTTTACAACCTCTTCGCCGAAGAGGTTGTAGAAAAAATGGTTTTAAAAGTTTTTTTAAAAATTGGCCACGCCCACCCAGTCACATTACACCCCCCACCAAGCCACGCCCACAGAACCGGTAGTAACAAATTGTAGATTTCACCACTGAACTAGCCTGAATGTTCTTCCCCCTCTTCAAGTATCTCCTTGTAAATTAGGGAAGAGTTTATCTGATACTAAAATTGGTGTCAGTAATTATAAATGTCAGAACTAGTTTTATATATATATATATATATATACACACACACACACACACGGAAAAATGTTCTAAGCAGGCCACTAGATGGCTCTAGTATGCTTCAACTGCCTTATTTCCACCCAAACGACCAAAGGCATCTGAAATTAAAATTAATACGGTATTACAAGAAGGATCTACGGAAACATGCAAACTTTAAACATTTTAAATCAGATACAAATAGTCCTCGATTTACAACAGCTCCTTTAGTGACCATTCAACGTTGCAACAGCACTGAAAAAAATGAATTAATGGCCATTTTTCATGATTATGACCGTTATCCCAATGGACACATGCTCCAAATTCAGATGCTTGGCAACTGATTCAAATTTATGATGGTTGAATTTTTCAGTGGTGTTGTAACTTTGAACCGTCAGTAAATGAGCTGTTGTAAGTCAAGAACTACTTGTATTCGGAGCACCTCTGAAAACAAATCCCTTTACTGTTTGAACAACTAGGGGCATCCTTGGCTGATTTGAGATTCAAGTGAGCCAATGGTCCACCACAATACAAATATCCAGAATTTGGGAAGCAAGATCAAGTGTAAACTGTTGAGTGACTCACAATTTTGATTGACAAGTCCCCTGACCCTATCTCTTTATCTGGCATCTCTGGAACTTTAGATATGTCCTAGACCTGTGATGGCGAACCTATGGCACGCATGCCACAGGTGGCACTCGGAGCCATATTGGTGGGCACGCGAGTGTTGCCCTAGCTCAGCTCCAGCACGCATGTGCATGCTGGCCAGCTGATTTTCGGGCCTTCTGGGCCCACCGGAAGTCAGCAAATGGGCTGTTTCCGGCCTCTGGAGGGCCTCCAGGGGGATGGGGAAGGCTGTTTTTGCCCTCCCCAGGCTCCTAGAAAGCCTCTGGAGCCTGGGAAGGGTGAAAAACAGGCCTACCGGGCCATCGTGCCATCACATGCCAAAAGTGGGGGGACCATGGGGGGATCACATGTGCTTGCACGGGGGGGGGCAGGATGCATCGAATTATGGGTGTGGGCACGCACATGCGCGACCACCCCACCTCCCCCTGCTTTTGGCACACGATGGCAAAAAGGTTAGCCATCACTGTCCTAGACTGAAATTAAAGTTATATGAGGAGTACCCAAATTGTGCCTTCTTAAAACGGATGATTAGGGATGGGTTGGCTCAGTGGCTAAGATGCTGAGCTTGTCGATCGAAAGGTCGGCAGTTCAGCAGTTCGAATCCCTAGTGCCGCGTAACGGGGGTGAGCTCCCGTTATTTGTCCCAGCTTCTGCCAACCTAGCAGTTCGAAAGCATGTAAAAAAAAAAATGCAAGTAGAAAAACAGGGACCACCTTTGGTGGGAAGGTAACAGCGTTCCGTGCGCCTTTGGCGTTGAGTCATGCCGGCCACATGACCACGGAGACGTCTTCGGACAGCGCTGGCTCTTTGGCTTTGAAACAGAGATGAGCACCGCTCCCTAGAGTCGGGAACGACTAGCACATATGTGCGAGGGGAACCTTTACCTTTTTTTAAAAAGGATGATTGGCAATCTTGGATGATATGTTTCCTAATTGGTGCAAGAAATCTTGGAAGAGGATGCCAAATGGCAAAACCAAGTGAAATGCATCCGTGTTAATTTTATCTTGTTGGCAGATATGGAAAAAGATCTGGTCAAAACCCATGTTCCAAGGAAATTTGAAATATTTTGCCGGCACTGTCTTCCCTTGGCTTCTATCAGCATCCTGTGTCAGCAAAGGCTTCAAAATTTAAGTTATTTATCCTTTGTTTCTTTTTGGAATTGTCTTCTCCAATCAGCCACAAGACAATTTTCCATTCTTTCCACTCAGTATCCCCAACATATACCAAGAGCCGAAAACATGTTCTGAACTTAGAATTGAGAAGTAGGAATTTAAATCATAATAAAACTGTGTGCAGCAGTCAAAACACTATTTCTAAACTTTTGTGAGCTGTTGCAGGTCTGTCTCGATTTGTGTGTGTGTGTGTGTGAGAGAGAGAGAGAGAGAGAGAGGAGGAGGAGGAGGAGGAAGAGGAAGACTACGAAAAGGCCTAAATTTGAAATTCAGAAGTGCTGTGCTCCCTGTGCCCAATATAGTATTTCAGCTTTAGCAAAATAATGAAAAGCCTGGCGATCTGATGAGTTAAAACTTAAAAAAATATTTATTAAATCTCTCACAGAACTTCTGCAAGCTGGCTGCGACTCTATCGCTGTTTCTCCAAGCCCAAGTCAGCAACAGAGAAGCTCTGAAGGTTTGGATCCTAAGAGCACAAACCTTTACAATGTCAAATATTGCTAATGCTAACAGAAGCAGTACATGAAACCGTTAAAATAACTCTGAAAATTAAATCCTCAGCAGGACATGAAAATTGAATGAGCATTGATTTTTGGAAAGAAAAAAGAGGAAAATTGTTTTCAAGGCATTTATGCATAAAGAGAAAAAAAATATTTAAAAGCAAACTCTTTGGATTTTCTGAAGGGCAATTACAAAACAGAATTCTTGAATAATTATAGAGTGATATAACTTCCTTACAAAATATTCCTAACAGAACATTATTCACTTTTTCCAACCTAACCTGTCTTGTTATTTTTCTGGTGTCTATTTTCAGATTCTAAGGAATCTCAGTTTCCTTATTATTTTCTCAAGTGCCATATAAGTGCATGGTTTGTGGAGAGAAAAAAAATGTAAGAATATATGCAGTATTTTAGGTCGCTTGAATGATTTCAGGCCAGTTGACAGAACTGTATTTTAAGGGCCTTCTAGAAGACCAACAGAATTTGAGCCAACCTTACCTTGAGGAGAAAGACGTCCCACATGGGCAGGGACCTTGGCAAAAAACCCCGCTTCCTCCAGTGGTGAAATCCAAATTTTTTTACTACCGGTTCTGTGGGCATGGCTTGGTGGGCATGGCAGGGGAAGGATACTGCAAAATCTCCATTCCTTCCCCACTCTGGGACCAGCTAGAGGTGGTATTTGCCAGTTCTCCGAACTACTCAAAATTTCTGCTATTGGTTCTCCAGAACCCGTCAGAACCTGCTGAATTTCACCCCTGTCTTCCTCCTGTATGACTCCCTGACAAACATAATTTGCAACATGCCCCTTTTGCCAGACCTGAAGAGGTGGATACGTCGTAGGGTTGCCAGGTCTGCCTCCAAAAAATAGTGGACAAGCGGGGGGGGGGGGGGGTTAAGTAGTAAAAAAAAAATTTACAATTAAATTATATATTTTCTTACAAACATTTTAACACTTATTAAAATAATCACTTCAAAACTTTTCTTAAAATTCAAAACATCAAATATATTATAATAATATGTAAAATATTAAATTACATTTTACTTTGCTGTCGTGTGTATTTTTTATTTGACTGCGCAGCTTTGATCAATTCTTTGTGTTTAAGGAATAATTCTTTAATTTCAGTACAACGTTGAGAAATATTAAAAAATATACAAAGTTCACTTCGAACTGATGGTACAAGCAGTCGGTTACGTTCATCAGTCCACAAATTTCCCATGACGCTGAAAATTCGTTCAACGTTTGCATTTGATACCGGAATTGATGCACAATACTGGAACAGTTTCAGGAAACTCGGAGCTGGCTCTTTCTTGAAAAAGTACATCCACTTATCAAGGGATGAATCGCCCTGCAGATGAACATAAACTTCTTCTAAGGCAGAAATTTCATCGAAGAGAGTGTTGGGTGGAAGTTCTTCTCGCCATGGTGATAATAACCAGATGTTCGTCATTTCTTCTAAAGTTGGAGGATTATTGCGATCAATTAGCTTGAAACAACTTAGCGTCTCATATACTGAATCGGTGAAATTATACCACTTTTCTAGGTATGCAATGGCTCTTTGATACACGTTGATAGCTTCTTTCTTGAACTTTTGCACGGCATTCTCAGGCAAATGTTTTTTACGTAAGGCAAATAAAACTTTCATTCCAAAAAACTGTTCATTGTATTTTTTTTGCAAAGAATCACGCAGCTTACACATGATAATGTGAAGATGACATGCAAGAATTTTCTTGCTTTCCAGCTTCAGTAGGATGTCTTGCATTATTGACATGAAGAAGTGCGTGAAATATAAATACAATTCTGAAATTGTTGGTTCATCGTCCTTTGCGAGTTCATTTTCCTGATCCGAAATAAGGTTCCAGATAACCTTATGGCACTCATCAGATCCAAGAGAAATAAAATACGATTTTAGAGGTATCCAGTTTAAAAGAAGTCTTTCGACCGCTTTAAACAAAGTTAACCAACGTGTTGGAACATGGCGCAAAACTTCATGGAATTCTGACTCGCAAAACTTACGTACCATTTCATCATAAAGCTTTTGAATAAAAAAAATGTCCACTATTTTGTGAAAAAAAAATAGTGAACATAATGTGAAAAAAGCGGACTCTCCTCTCAAATAGTGGACACCTGGTAACCCTACATGTCATCGTTGAGAGGCAGACCTCTGAATATCCCAGTCTTATGAGTAGGGCCTTAAAGCTTATATCCAGAACTTTGAATTATTCATTTTTTATTCATTCATTCATTCATTCGGTTAGTTAGTTAGTTAGTTCTCCAAACTGCTCAAAATTTCTACTACCGGTTCTCCAGAACCTATCAGAACCTGCTGGATTTCACCCTTGCACTCATGTCAGAAGAGCATTGATAGAGAAAAATCTTTATTTTACTAGTGCAGCTCTTCTTCTACCGGCTGGTTTTCAGTGGGTGCTTTAGTCCAAATACTGTAGGTGCCAAAATTAGAATCCATTCACATCTGCTATTTCATGCCTGGTGGAAATATGTTGCTGGACTCATGCCAACAAGGGAACTACATATCAAGCCTCCTGTGAGCAGAAAATGTCTTTGGTATGTGGTTTCCGTTTGGTTCCAGTCCAACAAAACATTTGAAGGGAATTCCCACTGCACGGTACTTTCGAGGTGGAGGGGGGAGTAACCTTGAGTTACTTATAAAGTAATAAAAGCAGGATAAAAGCTAATACATAAATGCCGCACAATACTTCAGAATCTAAAGTGAGTTTTTGTTCCCTATAAGAATAATAGCAATCCAATGTTTTTGAGAATTCTTCAATGCTTCGGTTGGAATTCCTAGATTCTTAGTGAAATTTGTAGAATAGGAACTAATAGAAGCGGAAACCTTCATAGTTGTGATACCTAACCCGATTAAAAGCATGCCGCGATAAAAGCCCATGTTTTACCGAAATGGATCTTTTTATTTCAAACGGCTCCTGCAAGATTGGATAAAAATTTTTTTTAGGAAATTAGACCAAATTCTAAGTAAATTTATTTGGCAGAGTAAAAAACCCCGTATAAAAAGAAAAATGCTGCAAGAGCACAAAACAAGGGGCGGCTTGGGGCTCCCTATGTGGGAGCTTTACTACCAAGTTTCATCCCTGGTTTGGATAAAAGATTGGGTGATCCTCTCAAGGAAGCGCATTTTAGCAATTGAAGGATATGATTTGCAGCAGGGATGGCATTCCTTTTTGTGGTCTCAGAAAGACAAACAATCCAAATATTTTACAAATCATTATATTAGAGGGATTTTATTAAGGGTTTGGGAAATGGCGAAAAAGCAAGTTTACACACAGATTCCTAAATGGGTGTCTCCGTTAGAGGCAGTAACCCTTCCGACTGTGCACAACACAAAGAGGAACTGGGTTTATGGTGACTTGTTGGATGAAGTCGGGAGACTTAGACCTAGAGCCGATCTCCAAACTAGAGGATTAGATATAGATTGGTGGTCCTATGCGAAAATTCAAACTAGATTAGCTAGGGATAGACAGGAACATGGTATTTCCCTTCATTTACAAACTTTTGACAAGTTTCTCCTAAGTGGCCAAAGGAAATTTATTTCCAACGTTTACAATTTTCTTCTATCCAATTTTATGGCGGAGGAGATTGTAAAGGACACGATGATTGTCTGGGGGAGAAATATTGGAACAACAATTCAGCTTGATGCATGGCAAAATGTATGGAACAAAACTATGAAATTGACCCTTTCTTCCCCATTCAAAGAAAACTTTTATAAGATGATCTACCGTTGGTATCTCCCCCCCGCCAGAATCGCTAAGATGTTCCCAGGATCCTCTGATAGATGTTGGAAATGTGGGTCGGCCAAGGGTACTTTCTTCCATCAGTGGTGGATTTGTCCGTCGACTAGACGTTATTGGGGGGAAATACAGCAGTGGCTGCTGGAAATAACAGGTGTGAGCTTTCCCCTTCACCCAGACCTCTACTTACTAGGAATAAGACCGGACCACATTGACAACAAGGATTGGTACATATTTGTCCATGTCACAACAGCGGCAAGAATGGCATTTGCCCAACTGTGGAAAATTGCAGATACGCCCCCCGACCATCTGATAATAAATAAGATTCTTCGATGTGCTGAGATGGACAGGTTAACATATATATTAAAAGATAAGAAAGACTCAATATATAATAAAAGTTGGGACAGATGCTTTGTCGGGCTTAAAAAAAGGTTAAACCTAGGGTGATAAGATCGTTTTATTAGATTAAATAGATACTTAATAGGCTATATAATTCTTTATAATCTTGAAAAAAACAGGCCAATTGTTTTGTAGATAATTAAAAGAACTTGATTGTATTGAAATGTTTGGTTAGGATGATATTAGTTAATATTAATTGGAGAGTGAGTTTAACTCTCAGTTAGTCATGTTTGTTGTTTCGTTTTAGTCTTGTGTTTATGTGTCCTTACATTTCATTTCTTATATTGTTTTCCAATCATTATTATGTGTCAATTTTACTGTAAATATTTAATAAAGATATTTTAAAAAAAAACATGCATAATCAAACTAGGTAAGTCATCTTCAAGGATTGTGCTACGAAGTTCAATAAACAATCAACAGTATTTTCAATAATAATGTAGTATTACTTTAATTGTATTTATATTTTTCTCAAAACTTTAAAGGCTTAATGAGTGGTAAAACCTATATGTCACTTGATAATTTCAAAGCCATAGCTATTGTTAAGACTGGGGAATTTATTTAGGCAGGGAATAAGTGCAGCTAACTTGGGTAACCCCATCTTATTTTTAGGAACAAGGAAGGGAACAGTTCAGGAGTTCAAAAACCACCATGTAGACATGGGAGATGGCTAAGCGTCTTGTGGTGACAGATTTCAACCTGGCCTTTTCAGGGTAGTTTTAAATTAATCCCCTTCTCATATAAAGCCCCCCCCCCTGCACCCCACCCGATTCCTGCTGTGCCCTGAAACAGCAACGCAAAAGGGGAGGGGGACGCCGGACGCTGGAATTTGGATCCTCTTCCAATTGTGTGCATGGGCTCAGTCCTCCCAATGGAAAGTTGGGAGAATCAGAGAAGCTTCATCCAAAGGCGTGTCCTGCCCTAGACCAGTGGTCACCAACTGGTGGACCATGGACCACTGGTAGCCCGCGAGAAAATTTTGGTGGTCCGCAGAAAAATTATTTGATTTTTTTTATATTGCACTAAATATTATTTATCTTTTTTTTTTAAAAAAATCATATTAGTGGTCCGTGGGATTTAAAATTATGAATTTAGTGGTCCCTGAGGTCCGAAAGTTGGTGACCCCATCCATGAGTGGCATGGATATTTCTGGTATGATAAAGCTAAGTTATATATACTACTAGATGAATACCCGTGCTCCGCTACGAAACTATGTGATCCAGCTTGATAAATTGACACTTACAGCTTGAAAATTAATGAGTAGTTACAATCGGCCTCTCCTCTCCCCTTCTCTCCCTTAGTCTTGCCCCACAGAAACATCCCCTATCCTATCCCCTTCTCTTCCTCAGGCTTGCCACACAGAAGCCTCCCCTTTCCTATCGCCTTCTCTCCCTCAGCTTTGCCCCATGGAAGCTTCCCCTATCCCAGTGATGGCTAACCTTTTTGCCGTCACGTGCCAAAAGTGGGGGGAGTGAGGGAGGGTTCCGCGTGCACATGCCCACACCCATAATTCAATGGCCCCAACCCCCATGCATGCGCGCGTGCCCCCCGCACTCCCCCCACTTTTGGCACACGATGGCACGGTGGGCCATGTAGGCCCATTTTTCACCCTCCCCAGGCTCCAGAGGCTTTCTTGGAGCCTGGGAAGGGCAAAAGTGGCCTTCCCTAGCCCCCCAGAGGCCCTCCAGAGGCCAGAACCGGCCCATTTCCTGACTTTTGGTGGACCTGGAAGGCCCAAAAATCACTTGGCCGGCACGCGCATGCGCACTGGAGCTGAACTAGGGCAATGCTTGCGTGCCCACAGATATGGCTCCGCATGCCACCTGTGGCACATGTGCTATAGGTTCACCATCACGGCCCTATCCTATCCCCTTCTCTCCCTCAGGATTGCCCCACAGAATCCTCCCCTATCCTCTCCTCTCCCTCAGGCTTGCCCCACAGAAGCCTCTCCTCTCCTTTCCCATTCTCTCCAGTTATTTTCAGGTTGGGAGGCGGAGTAGAACATCTAACTACTTAGCATCAGAGCATGTTAATAATAATATAAGAAATACTAATGATCTGATGGTCATTTCAAAAAATCCTTTCTTAGCGAGCACCTAGAAGCCAAGAGGAACATACGTGCCAAATTTCAAGTTTGTCGGCTTTACGGTTCTGGAGATTTCGTGATTATGGCGTGAGTGGTTTTCATTTTTATATATATAGATAGATTGTAAAAATACTATGTTAGAGGTACCATTTTGAGAATATGGAGTAAATACAAATCTAAGCTGTGTCTGAAAAATATCTTTGTGTCTCTTAACACAATAACTTTTTATTGTTAAAATGTACTTCTGTTGAAATTTGAGGCAGAAGAACAAGTGAAGGAATGCATGATAAAATGTAAAAAAAAGGCTAAGAATTTTGGTTTAATATACAAAGGGAACAAAGGGAAAATATGTGGTTGAAAGGCTTAAATTTACATTATGTTCTTGTCTTAAAGAATTTGTTTATATAATGATGTACTGTTGGTGTGCGGGACCAGAGAAATTAATTCTCTGGAATGTATAAAGGTGCTTTGAATTCATGCTGGAAATAGAACATGAAGGAACATTATATTTGGTAGATCTGTACCAAAGCCAGAAATTTTTGAATTAAAACACATGTATTAATTCATATGCTTTTAAAGGCTAATATACAATTGAAACCAGAGTCTTATGGGACTAATGGATGAACAGCTGGGGGAAAAGTCATGGAACTTTGTTTTTGAATTATTGTAGCCAGATTATTTATATGCTCAAAACTAAAAATGTTCAGCACTCCTCCCACAATGGATGATGGTTGGTAAAGAGGATGGAGATGTCTAAAAGACTTCCTTATTAATGAAAGGACAACATCTATATTTATTTCTAACTGGAAACCCCTTATAGATTTTTTGATGAAACAGAATAAACTTATGATTTGCGGTTTTAATGCTTAGAAAATATTACATAACAGAAAAGAGCGAGCTTTTTGTAATTACAAAATATAACCACACATTTGCTGCAAAGAAATCCGAAGTTTTCATTTCTTTTTAACCTTTTATTTTTGCACCTTTGTGATTTCCTTTCTTTTCCCCGCCCTTCCTTTCTTTACTTTGTATTAGTTTTCGTTAGTTTTTAGCCTTCCTTTTAAAACGTTTAATAAAATGTATGCAAAAATATCACTCATGAAAGTGATTCCATGTCATTGCGTTTTGTTTTTTTTTCCTGGAAGGATCAAGCCCCATTTGGACCTAAAAAGCTATCTCTACTGCAATAAGATGTAAAAAGTGAGCTATATTTTTTGGGGGACTTAAAATGCAGTTGCTTTTTTAAATGTATTTATTTACTACAGTTACTACATGAGAATAGACTTTCATTTCATTTCCAATCCACATTTCAAACTTTTTCAGATGCGGAGTAGCGGAAACTTTAGCTACTTGTTGTATTTTACTTTACTTTACTTTAATTAGACTTCTATACCGCCCTTCTCCTGAAGGACTCAGGGCGGTGTACAGCCATATTAAAACACATAAAATTTACAAAATTTAAAAACCTTTAAAATCAAATATACCAAAATTTGGCCCACAAATTAAAAACTAACATACACCCATTAAAATTCATATTCATGTTAGGCTAGCCTGGCTTGTTGAAACAAGAGGGTCTTCAGGGCGCGGCGAAAGGTGCCCAGGTCGGGGATCATACGCACATCTAGGGGCAGCTCATTCCAGAGGGCAGGTGCCCCCCCACAGAGAAGGCTCTCCCCCTGGGCGTCGCCAGTCGACATTGTTTGGCCAACGGCACCCTGAGGAGCCCCTCTTTGTGGGAGATACTGGCCGGTGGGAGGCTGTCGATGGCAGAAGGCGGTCTCGTATATATCCCGGTCCTAAGCCATGGAGCGCTTTAAAGGTGGTAACCAACACCTTGAATCGCACCCAGAAGACCACTGGGAGCCAGTGCAGCTCGCGCAGGAGAGGTGTCACGTGGGTGCGATGAGTCGCACCCATATTCACCTGCGCGGCTGCATTTTGGACCAGTTGGAGCCTCCGAGTGCTCTTCAAGGGGAGCCCCATGTAGAGAGCTGTAGAGTTGTTATGGCGCATATATTTTTTTAGAGAAGTGCGGGTCTGTAATTGTTCTTGTTGAAATCTGCCCTGAAGACAGCCCTTTGCTTACAGCTGGTCCTTGATATTTCCTTCAAGAGAAACCAAAGTCGGCGATAACTCTCCCAGTTCCTTTTTCAGATGTTAAACAGAAGCAGGAAAACCATCCATTCCCCTTCTGGAATTAGACACGCAACCCTGCAGCTGTACGGCTTTGCTTCATGCCAAAATTGACTTGGCGCTTCGAACGGCCTGAGGGAGACCTTTACAGTGATATTTTTTCCCTCAGACTTTCCATTGCTCAGGGAAGCACTGAGTCCCGGGAATCTAATATAGCTGAGACATAGCTAATTATAACTTCAGGATTGGAGGGGTGGGGGGATCGCCTTTCCGGCTGCTTTAGGCTTCCCTTGGCTTTCAATGGGAGAGGAAAAAGGATACCATCCACAACACGAGGCTGGTAGCTCCCAAGATATTTTAACGTCAGCTGACATCTGTGAGGAAATCTCCAAGTTTGTCATTCGCAAAATCCCCAAAATGGCAGTCTTCCTCACCCACTAAGGTTCAGTGGCTTTTTCTGCTCCTGCCAAATTATATCTACTTGAGAAGCTGATATATATAACACTGATGGCTAACCATTTTTCCCTCAGGTGCCAAAAGTGTGTGCGACCGCGTGCCTACATCCATAATGCAATCCCCCCGCGCAGCCCTGCGCATGTGCGTGCGACCCCTCCCACCCCATTTTGGGCCTAGCAGGCCTCCCTGAAGCCTCCTAGAACCAAAAACGGGGCGCGAGTGGGCGTGCCAGATGCACGCGTGACTCCCCCCCATACGTGTCTCCCGCCTGCACGGCAGAGACCCAATAATCAGCTGACCTAGGGCGACGGCTCGCGTGCCCACAGAAATGGCTCCGTGTGCCACCTGTGGCACGCGTGTCATATGTTCGCCATCAGCGATATATAATATCGGTGCAGGGTGTACCTCCCATTTATAAAGATTCACACCTAAATATAAGCAAGGGGAGGCAGAATTTCATTTCTCAAAGGAACCAATTCCAAACACATATTTGAAGCCAGGGTGTTTTTGCAGAACACAATAAGGAATAACAGCATCTACCCTTTTTCACAAGATAATGAATTCTAGAATTACAAAGACACAATTCCTAATTCGCACTATTTCAAACTGATTAACCGTATCTTATTTACAAGTCAGGGAGAGCAAATTATTTTCATTTCCCCTTCTTTAAAAGGGCGTGCTTAATTAAATCACATCATTGTGGAGAATTTTATGCTGAACAGATTTCACAAGCTGCCAGATACAAATCAATGTTCACATTAGTAATGACTCCTATTTGCAATTCTGTTATCTATTTCAGGGAAATATTATTCACATTCTCTCTGTGAGGTGACTGTCTACAGAAGGCATCAATCATAATTTTGTTTTTGTATCTTTTCTATTTATTTTGACCTAGATGTTTTTCACTGGACTGCTACATTTACTCTATTGCTATGCTTGGAGAAGCATACTGTGTTTGGGAAATCATTCATCTTCTATTTTTCCATAGACAATAAGTATTCCTAGTTTATTTGAAATAGCAAAGGCATGTGGAAAAACTGTCAAACACATTTCTAATATTTCAATTTCCCTACACATCAGAAAAACACGGATTAAACGAATAAAGACACCTACTGTCTCTTCAGAGCTGCACTAATATGCCACTATACAGGCAAGTCCTCAACTCGCGACTGCAACTGAGCTCAACATTTCTGTTGCTAAGTGAGACATTTGTTAAGTGAGTTTTTCCCCATTTTATGACCTTTCTTGCCACTGTTGTTAACTGAATCCCTGCAGTTGTTAAGTTAGTAACACGGCTGTTAAAATGAATCTGACTTTGCTCGTCAGAAGATTGCAAAAGGTGGATCATATGATAAATACGAGTCAATTGCCAAGAGTCTGAATTTGGATCCTGTGGCCATGGAGATGCTGCAATGGTCTTAATAAGGGTGAAAATGATCATGTTGTGGCCCGCCAGCGGCCTGCGCAGATTGTTGCTGATCCCGACGATGAGGAGGCTGGTGTGGTGTCGCGCCAGCAGCCTGTGCAGCCGGCGCTCGAGTCGGACAGCGAGGAGGCTGAAGAAGATGTGGTGCCAGAGGCAGGGATTCAGCCAGGGCCTTCAGAACCTCCAGAGGCTCCTTCAAGTGAAGAGAGTGAAGTGGAGGAGCCTCTTTTCAATGCTCGAACATGCAGGGCTGCCAAAAGGCATGAGTGGCTACTCAGGAGGAGGTCTCCTCGAGAGTAACGCTTGGGGCTAATTGGCCACTCCCTTAGCCTATTTAAGTTCGCACACAGCTTGTAAAAAGCTGCAGGAAACAATGTGTGTTTGTCCATTCGTTCGCTGATCATTGAGTTTGAATTTTCTCTGCAAACCTGGCTTCTGGTCTTTCTGCCAACTCTAGTAAGACTCTATCTTATCTGTGGAATTTCTGGCAGGTTGTTAAGAACGTTTTATTAACAGCCTGCATTTGCAAAAAGACTGTGTTTTGAAGTAAACTGAGTTTTGTTCGGAGTCTGTATGTGATACATTCTTTGGGATCCGTAGCTGGGGCAGAACAGATCACAAGTCATTTTTTGCAGTGCTATTATACCTTTGAATGGCCACTAAATGAACTGTTGTAAAATGAGGATTATCTGTACTAGAAGAAAAGTTCGGTCAGTACAACAAAGCATTTATGCTTTTACGTAAAGGTTGCTAGGATTATACAGCCCACCTGAGCCTCAGTAGGTGGCAGCATGGAGCCAATCTTGAAAAAATAAGACCAATCAAACCTGGTTAGGTTTCTTGGATGAAAGATTACCTGGGAATGTCAGGGCTGTAAAACAAAATGGCTAGTTGAAAAATACCTGTCATAAAAGCAGCAAGCTATTTGTGTATTGTTTTGAGAAAATGACCTGACATCTTCTGGAAAGTCTTCATAACTTCTTGGGTTCACATAATGGAAAAACACAGAAGTAGAAGCGGAATGAACACATCCAGACTAGAAATTATGAATGTTTTCAAATCAGACCCATGGCTAAAGCCCTCCCAGGGGCTTCGCACATCAGCACATGAATTCTGGGATGATGTTGTGCCAGTAATGATAGGTTTTTTTTATCACAACAGGTACACAAAATGCCAATGAAACATTAGTGATTGAGGAAATGGCTTAAGATTCCAAACTCTGTACTCCTTTAGAAGAGAAGAGAAAAGAGAAGAGAAGAGAAGAGAAGAGAAGAGAAGAGAAGAGAAGAGAAGAGAAGAAAAGAAAAGAAAAGAGAAGAGAAGAGAGAAGAATGGACTGGACTGGACTGGACTGGACTGGACTGGACTGGACTGGACTGGACTAGACTAGACTAGAATTCTTTATTGGCCAAGTGTGATTGGACACACAAGGAATTTGTCTTTGGTGCATACGCTCTCAGTGTACATAAAAAGCAAGATATGTTCGTCAAGAATCATAAGGTACAACACTTAATGATAGTCATAGGGTACAAATAAGCAATCAAATCATATTAGGAAACAGTCAATATAAATCGTAACGATACCAGCAACAAGGTTACAGTCATACAGTTGTAAGTGGGAGGAGATGGGTGACAGGAACGATGAGAAGATTAATAGTAGTGCAGACTTAGTGAATAATTTGAGAGTGTTAAGGGAATTATTTGTTTAGCAGAGTGATGGCGTTCCGGGGGGGGGGGGGGACTGTTCTTGTGTCTAGTTGTTCTGGTGTGCAGTGCTTCAGAACTCCAGGCAGAAGTTTATGGCTTCTTTCTCTGGTATTTTTAGCAAATATTTGGATGCTTTTTTAAATTGAACAGAAGTTGTATGAGCAATTGGGTGGAAATGATCATGCAAGAATCCTGCCACCCTATCCTGTCCTCTCCAGCATTTTCTGCCAGAGTCTGCTTTTTTTTTTGCCATCCTATTCATTTTTTGCAGATATTTTTTAAAAACACTAACTTGTGTTTTCAGGTGTAGAGCACAGCAGCAAAAGCAGACTGTGCCAAATTGTGGGGATTATTAAGTACTCCATATTATATCAGCAGTTTCGTGGTTGCTTTTGCTCTCCCTTGAGACATCCAAAAATAAAAGTTCTACAGATGCCCAAAATACACATACCTCTTTGTCCAACTGTATTATTATTATTATTAGGATCTCCCACACACAACGCCACCAAAGAATGCACAAAATAGCTTGGATAACTATCTCCCCAAAGGGAGTGAATAGTCCATCAACTCCCCGCTACAATGCCTCCCCCCCCCCAAAATAATCAAAAACTTAAAACTAGAAGATGAAATTACGGTTGCATTCAATGTCACAGCACTCTTATACCTCCATAGTCCCAGAACTAGCAAAAAGAATCCACCGCGGCATTTACTACACAACATATTGTACCAGACCTAGCCGAATACATTAAGATGGAAATAACCCGAATCATGAATCTTATCAACTCTTCCTTCACTACCCACGTTGAGTTTGATGGACAAATATACCAGAAAAATCAGAAACTCCAAGAAGGACCAGCACTCTCAGGATTCATAGCAGAGGCTGTAATGCCACTTCTAGAAATTCTAGCACTCCCACCCGTATCTTTGTTGTTATAAAGAAGGAACAACTAAGGACTCATGAAACAATAGTTTTCTAAAGAAATAAAATTCACAAGGGGAGAAGAAAATACACCTATCCTCCCTAGATCTTCTCAACAGCCGATCTGTTGAAAAAGACACCACTCTTTTGTGGTGTCTTGCAATTAAGAGGTATATTGCAATTAAAATCTTTAGAGGTATTAAAGGAAGAAAGGAAAATTCAAACCTGGTTTCAGTATGGGCAGTTGTGTACTAGGTGGAAAGAAGATCAGAAAATTGGCATTTTGCAAAATGAAGAAAACTTAATAAAACAAATCAGAGATCAAAAGTCCAATGCATATTAAAAGGTTGTATAATGCACTGATAGAAATAGATTCAGAAACTGAGTTAGTGAAGGATTGTATGATAAATGGGCACAAAACTTTGGGGAATCAATATCTATGGATGTATGGGAGAAAATATGGGTTAGAAATGTGAAGTTTACTCAAGCCCAAAATTTAAGAGAAAATTTTTATAAAATGTTTTATAGATGGCATTTAGATCCCCAAAAGTTAGCCTGTATGTATCCGAGTTTACAACCTACATGTTGGAGATGTAAATGTGATGATGCAACGTATTTTCATGTATGGTGGACATGTAAGAAAATTAAGGCATTTTGGATTAAGATATGGTGGATTATACAAAATATTCTTAAAAGGAAGATAAAATTTACTCCACGGTTGTTTTTATTGGGTATAATTGAAGGATGTACAGTTATAGAGACTAATTTGATTTTGAATTTAATAACGGTAGCCAGACTTTTGGTGGCGCAATATTGGAAGAAGGAAGAAATACCTACTACTGAAGAATGGACATTAAAAGTAGCCAATTTGGCGGAGATGGCAAAAAATTTCTGCATATTTGAAGGACCGTTTGAATGAAAGATATGTACTGGAATGGAGAAGATGGATTGACTATATACAAAACAAATATGGGACTAAAAAGTTGCAAATAGCTTATGAATGAAATATCTAGATGATTTTTCTTTTTACTTTGATATTTTAGTACCTATGGCGGAGTTAAAGAGTAAGGGGAAGTTAAGAGTTTATAGTTAGTTTGCTTATGTTAGATTATGTTTGTTAAATGCAATACCCTGTATTTTGCTCTGGGATGTGGGGGGGGGAGGGAGAGGGGAAGGGGTGGGGAATTTGTTTGTAAAATATTTTAAAACTTTTCAATAAAAAAGAAAAAAGAAAAAGACACCACTCTCATCAACTGCTCCAATACTGAACTAACAACCCAACCTCCCACAAGAGTTGTGTGTAAGGACATCATTCAGAGGAGTAGAACCACACTGGAGCAACCCAGAAAGCCACAATAAGGGAACAGCCCCACCTATAAGCACCTTCCAACAAAATGGATTACCCACCCAACCTTGTCAAAAGTTGCCTTACCACTGAATCCATCACAGCAAGCCAAGCCAAACTGTGAAAGGAAAAAACAAACCACAGTAGCAGATTAAGTACTGTGTATAAACAGGGCGCAAACCTCACCCTCATTAGCACTGATGATGCAACCTAGTCGGGTAACGAAACGCCTGCAAACAGGAGTTGATTTAAATCATGATTTAAATCACGATTTAAATCACTAGTAAAAAGGCTTGATTTAAATCAACTCGATTTAAATCGTAATTTTTAAAGAGCAACTGTCATCTCTGCTACTCCTTTGACCCGCTGTTGACTCACCGATAGTCCCAGTGTTGCAGAATATGCAGCCTCGTGCTACGTAACTAAGCTCCATTTCATGCTGAATAAACTAAATTATTTACGTATCTTAAATAGAAAACTATCTCACGATAGATTTTTTCCCCAAAGGTTTTTTATTAAAATAAATTCGATAAAAATCAAAAACATCCGATTTAAATCAAAAAAATCTGATTTTTTTTTATTTTTTTAAAAAAATCATTGATTTTTATCCACCCTGCCTGCAAACAACCAACCTCAGAGAGCACCAACGATTCCCTATTATTTTTCTCTCTTTTTTTTCCCACTCCTCCTTCGCGAGAGGCATATTCTTTCTTCTTCCCCGGGAAAACCCTGAGAGGAAGGCTGGGCTCTCAGGTTCCCAAATCACGCGGGGGACGGGGGGAGGGGAGTTTGAATCGGTACCGTGTCTCCCCGTCCTAATCCAAACTCTTTGCAGCCAGCTCGCATCTCCCGCCCGATTTGCAAATCTCTGGTCGCAAGCCACCTCCTCGGCCCCGGATCTCAAAGGCGGGAATTCACCGTCCGGGGCCACGCAGGTTTGCTGGCTTTACGCGTTTGCTTCCAACAATCTGATTTGCAAAGAAAGAAAGAAAGAAAGAAAGAAAGAAAGAAGGAAGGAAGGAAGGAAGGAAGGAAGGAAGGAAGGAAGGAAGGAAGGAAGAAGGAAGGAAGGAAGGAAGGAAGGAAGGAAGGAAGGAAGGAAGGAAGGAAGGAAAGAAAGAAAGAAAGAAAGAAAGAAAGAAAGAAAGAAAGAAAGAAAGAAAGAAAGAAAGAAAGAAACCCTGGCCAGGATCAGTCCACATCTCAGAAATGAACAAAGCTGCGAACTCAAGTTTGCCCAGGTTCAGCTTGATGGAAGTGGCCGGTTCAACCTCAAACCGACGCTACAGAGCACTGCACACCAGAACAATTAGGCATAAGGACAGTTTTTTTCCCCAAACGCCCTCACTCTGCTAAATAAATAATTCCCTCAACACTGTCAAACTATTTACTAAGTCTGCATTACTATTAATCTTCTCATCGTTCCTATCACTCATCTCCTTCCACTTATGACTGTATGATTGTAATTTTGTTGCTGGTATCCTTAAGATTTATATTTATATTTATTGTTTCCTGGTATGATTTGATTGCTTATTTGTACCCTGTGACTATCATTAAGTGTTGTACCTTATGATTCTTGATGGATTTTATGTACACTGAGAGCATATGCACCAAAGACAAATTCCTTGTGTGTCCAATCACTCTTGGCCAATAAAAAATCCTATCCTATCCTATCCTATCCTATCCCTATCATTAAGTGTTGTACCTTATGATTCTTGATGGATTTTATGTACACTGAGAGCATATGCACCAAAGACAAATTCCTTGTGTGTCCAATCATACTTTGCCAATAAAAAATTCTATTCTATTCTATTCTATTCTATTCTATTCTATTATTCTATTCTATTCTATTCTATTCTATTCTATGACTATCATTAAGTGTTGTAGCTTATGATTCTTGACGAATGTATCTCTTCTTTTTATGTACACTGAGAGCCTATGCACCAAAGACAAATTCCTTGTGTGTCCAATCACACTTGCCCAATAAAGAATTCTATTCTATTCTATTAACACAGTCGTGTGAATCACCAAAAAAAGAATCACCAAAGAAAGAAAGAAAGAAAGAAAGAAAGAAAGAAAGAAAGAAAGAAAGAAAGAAAGAAAGAAAGAAAGAAAACCCAAAATCCAACGGGTTTGATTAGCCCAGTCTACAGGAACCAAAGTTAAAAAGAGGCAAGGCGCCACTCCCGCTAACTATAGTTAAGCCTGAATCATGATTCGGGTCAAACAGGTTGGAGTCCCAATGGAACAGGGTACCCGATCCCGAAGCGATCCAGCAGGCCGGACCCGTTAACCAAGAAATTCGAGCAAGTTTCCCCCCCCTCCCCCGCGCAACTTTTTGCAGCTCGCCTTTCCAAAGCTCCGCCGTTTTCCCTTTATGGAGCAGGCAGAAAAAGCGCAGCCCGATTCCGCTTCCAAGTTCCCCAAGGCAGGAAAAAAAAAAAAGAGGAAGGACTCGAAGTAAACAGCGGAGCTGGGAAGGGACCTTGGAGGTCATCTAGTCCGACCCCCACTCTGCTCACGCAGGAGACCTGTAGGACTCGAACCTGGCTTTGTAAACCCCCCCACACACTCCCAAATAGACCTGCCAGGTGGTACACCCCGCCCCCCCTCCAAAGATCATCAGTCCGGCTTTAGATCCCCCCACCTCCCAGAAGAATAGATCCTCTCGGAGCCGAGCTGTCTGTTGCCAACGATCCGTTTTCCCGGCCACCCCCAGCTGCTCCATCGGGGGAGTCTGGTGAGGATCGGGGTCTGGGAAGGAGAGGGTGAGCCCCCCTAGCCCTTACCTGCTCGGTGTTGGGGGAGCCCTCGGCCTCCTCAGGGAGCCGATCGGGAGGAGACATGCTCTGCCCTTCCCGCCTTCGCCGTCCGCTTGGCAGGACTGTGGCTTTCGGGCTCCCGACGGCGGTGGCGGACGCAAAAGACAACCCCCCCGCTCCCCCCCCCGCGTCTCGCTCCCGAGTGGGGGTTGGCTCCCGTTCCGCGATCCCCACCCAGACTTCCCGCCCTCGGCTTGCCAGGCGAGAGGGCGGACGCAGCGCGATGATAAGGGGTCGAGGCTACCTTCCTCCCAGTAGAGACGCCCCCCCCCAAATCAAGGCAGCCCCCACACCCTGGAAAGCTGTCATCGAGTCGGTTTGAAGGGGACGCTCTCCGGGTTCAGAGCGGAGGTGGAATAGAATTGGATTTTTGATTGGCCAAGTGGGATTGGACACACAAGGAATTTGTCTTTGGTGCGTAGGCTCTCAGTGTACATAGCAGAAAAGATACGTTCATCAAGAATCATAAGGTACAACACTTAATGATAGTCATGGAATGGAATGGAATGGAATAGAGAAGCGAAGAGAAGAGAATTCTTTATTGGCCAAGTGTGATTGGACACACAAGGAATTCGTCTTGGTGCGTAGGCTCTCAGTGTACATAGCAGAAAAGATATGTTCATCAAGAATCATAAGGTACAACACTTAATGATAGTCATAGAATGGAAGGGGAGGGGAGGGGAGGGGAGAGGAGATAATTCTTTATTGGCTAAGTGTGATTGGACACACAAGGAATTTGTATTGGTGCATACGATCTCAGTGTACATAAAAGAAAAGATACGGTTCATCAAGAATCATAAGGTACAACACTTAATGTTAGTCATGGAATGGAATGGAATAGAATAGAATAGAATAGAATTTTTTATTGGCCAAGTGTGATTGGACACACAAGGAATTTGGCTTTGGTGCATATGCTCTTAGTGTACATAAATCCAGCAGGTTCTGCAGAACCGGTAGTGGAAATTTTGAATAGTTCAGAGAACCAGCAAATGCCACCTCTTGCTGGCCCCAGAGTAGGGTGGGAATGGAGATTTTGCAATATCCTCCCCCCAGGAGTGGCGTGGGAATGGAGATTTTGCAATATCTTTCCCCAGGAGTGGAGTGGGAATGGAGATTTTGCAATATCCTTCCCCCAAGAGTGGGGAGGGAATGGAGATTTTGTAGTATTCTTCCCCTGGAGTGGGGAGGGAATGGGGATTTTGCAGATTCCTTTCCCTGCAGTGGGGTGGGAATAGAGATTTTGTAGTATCCTTCCCCTGGAGTGGGGTAGGAATGGGGATTTTGTAGTATCCTTCCCCTGGAGCGGGGTGGGAATGGAGATTTTGCAGATTCTTTCCCCCAGGAGTGGGGTGGGACTGGTGATTTTGCAGTATCCTTCCCCTGGAGTGGGGAGGGAATGGTGATTTTCCAGTATCCTTACCCTGGGGCGGGGTGGGAATGGAGATTTTGCAGTATGCTTCTCCCATGAGTGAGGTGGGAATGGGGATTTTGCAGTATCCTTCCCCCAGGAGTGGGGTGGGAATGGGGATTTTGCAGTATCTTTCTGCCAGGAGTGGGGTGGGAATGGAGATTTTGCAGTATCCTTCCCCTGGAGTGGGAAGGGAATGGGGATTTTGCAGTATCCTTCCCCTGGAGTGGGGTGGGAATGGACATTTTGTAGTATCCTTCCCCTGGAGTGGGGTGGGAATGGAGATTTTGTAGTATCCTTCAGCTGGAGTGGAGTGGGAATGGAGATTTTGCAGTATCCTTCCCCTGGAGTGAGGTGGGAATGGAGATTTTGCAGTATCCTTCCCCTGGAGTGAGGTGGGAACGGAGATTTTGCAGTATCCTTCCCTGCCATGCCCACCACACCACGCCCACCAAGCCATGCCCACAGAACCGTTAGTAAAAAAATTCGGATTTCATCACTGGTGCAGAGCTTGTCTCTCCCCTTGTTTTCCGTTAATGAAGTCCACACAAGCCATGGGTGATAGAAGGATGACCTTGTTAATTGCGAAGTCGTGTCCGACCCATCGCGACCCCAAGGACAACGTTCCTCCAGGCCTTCCTGTCCTCTACCATCCCCCGGAGACCATTTAAACTCACGTGGACTGCTTCAGTGACTCCATCCAGCCACTTCATTCTCTGCCATCCCCTTCTTCTTTTGCCCTCAATCTTTCCCAGCATTAGGCTCTTCTCCAGGGAGTCCTTCCTTCTCATTAGGTGGCCAAAGTATTTGAGTTTCATCTTCAGGATCTGGCCTTCTAAAGAGCAGTCAGGGTTGATCTCCTCTAGGACTGACTGGTTTGATGGCCTTGCAGTCCAAGGGACTCGCAGGAATCTTCTCCAGCACCAGAGTTCAAAGGCCTCAATTCTTTGGTGCTCAGCCTTTCATATGGTCCAACTTTCACAGCCGTACATTGCAACTGGGAAAACCATAGTCTTGACTATATGGACTTTTGTTGGCAGAGTGATGTCTCTGCTGTTTAGTAAGCTATCTAGATTTGCCATAGCTTTCCTCCCCAGGAGCAAGCATCTTTTAATTTCTTATATAAAAGGACTTCAACAAAGTTCCCTTTCTTTTATCAATCAGCCCCCCCCGCTTGCCCCCCCCCAACACGGCGTGTCCTTCTTTACTTTGCATCGATAAAACTTACGGTAGGTGGGGGGGGAAAGTCTAGCAAAGAGACTGAGGGAACTGAAGAGAATATCCGACCAGGTAACTCCTTGACTTCCAACAGTCTATTGATTGATTCATTTTACAAGTTTATTTATTTATTTATTCAATTTATATGCCTCCCCACTCCGAAGACCCAGGGCGGCTCACAATACACTCAAAAAATCACTATAAAAACACTTACAAATTAAAAACATTAAAGACATTAAAACCCATTCACACCATTCATGGCCGGATCTCATCAGATCGCAAAGCGAGATCAACGGCTCCAGGCCTGCCGGAAAAGCCAGGTCTTCACCGCTTTTCGGAAGGCCAATAGGGTGGGGATGGTCCAGACCTCAGGAGGTAACTGGTTCCAGAGAGCTGGGACAGCCACAGAGAAGGCCCTCCCCCGCGGGCCCGCCAGCTGGCATTGTTTAGCTGATGGGACCCGGAGGAAACCAACTCTGTGGGATCTTACCGGTCGCTGGGAGCTATGCGGTAGAAGGCGGTCTCGAAGTTTTATTTGTTTTATTTATATCACATTCAATTTTTATCAAACCATGTGCAGTCTGGGTACAATTATATTTAAGTAGACATAATAGAACACTTGGTTGTGGTATTTATCACCATAATAATAATAATATACTGACATCATAATATAACAATAATACTTAGCATCATCTTCTTTAACAACTCTTCTCCTTAACATTTCCTCTTTTTATATCTCCTCCTTTCTAACTTCTCTTTCTACTGCTTAGCCATTAATAAAATACAGTACGTCCCACATCAAATAGTATTCAGTTTCTTCTTTGTCTTTAATAATAAGCATTAGTCTATCCATTTCTGCACATTCTAATATTTTCTTAATATTACATTCCCCTCAGACTCGGGATCTCATCATTTTTCCATTGTTGCGCAAATACAATCCTTGATTTACAACTGTTTATTTAGTTCAAATAAACAGTTCAAAGTTACAAGGGCACTAGAGGGAAAAAGGGGGAGGGGATTTATGACCGTTTTTCTACATTTAACGACCCATGGTGACATGATCAAAATTCAGACTTACATTTATGATGTCCCGGGATCACTTAATCCCGGATTCACTTAACAACCATGTTGCTAACGTAACAACTGAAGTGATTCACTTAACAGCAGTGACAAGAAAGGTCGCAAAATGAGGTAGAAGTCACTTAACACATGTTTCACTTCAGCAACAGAAATGTTGGGCTCACTTGTGGTCGTAAGTCAAGGACTACCTGTATAAAAGGACTTCAACAAAGTTCCCTTTCTTTTATCAAACACAACCACACATACCTGCAACACGGCATCTTTCTCCTTACTTTGCATCCATAAAACTAGGTGGAGGAAAGTCTAGCTCAGGAGTCCTCAAATTTGGCAGCTTTAAGACTTGTGGACTTCAACTCCCAGAATTCTCCAGCCAGCATAGCTGACATCATAATAGCTGACATCATAACAGCAGAGCTGACATAGCTGGCTGGAGAATTCTGGGAGTTGAAGTCCACAAGTCTTAAAGCTGCCAAGTTTGAAGACCTCTGTTAGTTAGACAGAGGGAACTATTTATTTATTTATTTATTTATTTATTTATTTATTTATTTATTTATTTATTTATTTATTTATGTAATTTATATGCCGCCCTTCTCCCGAAGGACTCAGGGCGGCTTACAAAAGAACGGAACAAAAATTACATAAGCATTAAAAATCCAATTAAAATTGATTAAAATTATTTAAAAATCACCCCTGCGGATCAGCCCATTTGATGAAAGAGCCACGTCTTCAATCCGCGGCGAAAGGAGAGGAGGTCAGGGGCTGTCCTAAGGCCGGTGGGCAGCCCATTCCAGAGGGTCGGCGCTCCCACAGAGAACGCTTTCCCCCTAGGGTTCGCCAGCCGACATTGTCAGGCTGATGGCACCCTGAGGAGGCCTGCTCTATGAAGGGAACTGAAGGGAATATCTGTAGTGCAAGGTTGAATTATGGAGTCCTCAATGCTCCCTGAGATTGATTGTTTTCTTGCAGAGGTTTCGTTAACTTGACTAGGCCCGAAGAAAGCACACAGGGTTACATAAATTTCCGATTTATATTGTTCAGGATACATCACACTTCAGAATCTTTCAAAGCACAATCCTTTGGACTAAGAACTGTACAAGTAGAATGTCCTCCGGATGGCAAAACACTCACTTATTCCTCCTCCTGCTAATAAAATTAAAGCCATGATACTTAATTCATCCCCCCCTTAATCCCCACCACCTTCATCAAAGGTTGCATCGCTCCAAAGTGTGGGTTTCTACCAATTGTGACCAGTGGTGGGTTGCGCCCAGTTCAGACCGGTTCTATACAACCGGTAAAACCAGCGGGAGGCTCCGCCCACTGACCCGGACATCATCAGAAGCGATCTTTGCATGCACAGAAGGGCACGATGCGAACCGGTAATAAAGGTAAGTAGAACCCATCCCTGATTCAGGGTTGTAGAACCTGTTGTGACCCAGGCCCAAGTAGGTATTATCGAACGCAAACAGTTCGAAACAAGCAGACTTTATTAGAACAGCTGAGAATTAACTCATTCTCAGCGTAGTCGAAACTAATTCAAAACAAATCCTGTTTGAATTATTTCCCCGGTTCAGCTCCGCTGCGCAATCCGCGTGTGCCTCCTGTTGGCCAGCTTGTCTTCGGATTTGTGCCACGCATGCGGGGGGGGGCATGCACACATACACGGGGGGATGGGGCATGTGTGTGGGGGGGGGTGTCGGTGCACCAGTGGTGGGTTGCTCCCGGTTCTGTCCGGTTCTTGCGAATCGGTAGTAAAAGCGGTGGGAGGCTCCACCCACCCGCCCGGACGTCATAATGGAGGATCTGCGCATGTGCATAAGCGCACACGCTCTCATTGCAAACCGGTAGTAAAGGTAAGTAGAACTCCCCCTTGCAGTGTATGCATGCAGGGGGGCCATGCGCACATTGCATTTTGGGAGTTCGGGCTCACACTTTGGGCGCTCGGTCTGGAAAAGGTTAGCCATCATTGCTATATTATATTCAGTACAATTACAATGTATTTTCTGCAATCACAGTAGATTTTAATTCCACATTTGCACTCACTTTCTGGAAATATGAGAATCAAAGGCTTGAGATTTAAAATCTCAGGTCTGCTGAGCCACCCACCAGTTCGAATCTCACCAGGCTCAAGGTTGACTCAGCCTTCCATCCTTTCTAAGGTAGGTAAATTGAGGACCCAGATTGTGGGGGCAATAAGATGACTTTGTATAAAATATACAAAAGTATGAAGGCTATTGCTTAACGCATTGTAAGCTGCCCTGAGTCTCCGGAGAAGGGCGGCATATAAATCAAATTAAACAAAACAAAACAAAACCAGACCTTTAACAAATAGTAAGCAACCTTAAAAACTTTTTTTTTTAATTTTGAAAGGATGGAAAGGGTTCACACTGAACGTGTAATTCTGTTTTTAAATTCTTCAGCCCGTTCTAGAAATTAAAACCCTGCCACAGTGAACTCTTATTTAACACCAGGATTATTGGATAAATAGCTTTGCTCAGATTTGGAGAGCTTTCTTTTCTGGTACGTAGTTTCTTAGTTACACGTATTTTTGCAAAATCCTTTGGTGGCCCAGCTTTCATTCCTTTGTTAACGCTTTACTCTTCAACTGCTACAGTATCAGACAGTGCAGGCAGTCCGGTATAGGCAGCACAACCATTCATTTACTGACTTCCAAAGTTACAAAGCTGCTTATGACCATTTTTCAAACTTACAACCATTGCAGCATCGTCACGTGATCAAAATTCGGAGGCTTGGCAACTGACTCATATTTATGACGGTTACAGTGTCCTGGGGACTACTGGAGTCCCTTTTGCGGCCTTCTCACGAGCAAATTCACTTAACAACCGTGTTCCTACCTTAACAGCTGCGGTGATTCACTTTAACAACTGGGGCAAGCAAGGTCGCACAATGGAGCAAAACTTGTTTAGCAACACAAATTTTGGGCTCCATTGCGGTCATAAGTCAAGGACTATTTGTGCAAATTGTTTTTCCAGTGTTCACGAGGTGCAGCTGGGTTTCTCCTGCAGTTTTCATACTGCACAAATGTTTTTCCCAAGGGCACAGAAATATAAATGAAGTAGGATTTGCCCCCTCCAAGTAACTTTATATTCTCCTAAGAGAGTACCGTATTTTTCTGAGTATAAGACGCTCCGGACTATAAGACGCACCTACCTTTTTTGGTGAGGAAAACAAAAAAAAAGAAATCTGCCTCTGCCTCCCAGCAATTTTGCCTCGGTGCAGCAAACAGCCTGCTTTACTTTCATTTTCGTTTTTAGCATAGCTTGATTAGCACAAGAAAAAAGAAAATCTGCTCCCAGCAATTTACCTCCTTGCAGCAAGCAGCAGAGGCCCACACAAAACATCTGAGAGCAAAACACCTGAGAGTCGGGATCCAATCAACCTTGTGCTAATCAGGCTGTGCTGAAGCTGAAATGGGCTGTTTCTTCTTCCTGCTTGCTGCAAGGAGGTAAATTGCTGGGAGGCAGAGGCCAAAGGGTGGGGGCCAGTGGGTGGGTGGGGCTACATTGTGTATAAGACACACCTAAATTTTCACCCCCTTTTAGGGTGGGGGAAAGGTGTCTCTTATACTGCGAAAAATATGGTATATGCTGATAAGTCTGTTGCAAAAAAAGCATGACCTTGCTCTCTAGAGTGTGAGCTATAGTCAGTTTAGAAAAATAAATATCATTAAGATACTTTTTTTCTTATTAGGCATTGTTTTTGTTTTTACAGAAAGGTGGCTGTGGTGCTTAAAGCTGATTAAAGAGAAAATGAGATTCATAAAAACTTCTACAGTAGTACAAAATTATGGTTGCACCCTTCCCTGTTGTTTTCATCTGAAATGAAACTTTCTCTGATTTTGCAATATTCTTCCCCTAGAGTGGGGTGGGAATGGGGATTTTGCAGTATCCTTCCCCTGGAGTGGAGTGGGATTTTGCAGTGTCCTTCCCCTGCCACGCCCACCAAACCACGCCCACAGAACCGGTAGTAAAAAAATTTGGATTTCACCACTGCCTCCACGTGTATAAAAACTATATATATATATTTTGCTTTAATTTATATGCCGCCCTTCTCTGGAGACTCAGGGCGGCTTACAATGCGTTAAGCAATAGCCTTCATACTTTTGTATATTTATACAAAGTCAGCTTATTGCCCCCACAAACTGGGTCCTCATTTCACCTACCTTTGAAAGGATGGAAGGCTGAGTCAACCTTGAGCCTGGTGAGATTTGAACTTGCAGTAATTGCAAGCAGCAGATGTTAATAACAGTGCTTTAATCCACTGTGCTACCAAGGCTCTATTATGCATTGGGTATCTTTGTTTTCAAATTGATAGAAAACCTGGCTGATTTAAATGCCTATCAGAAGAAATGCTATATTAGCTTCCAATGAGTGAAAGTCATTGTGATATATAGGATAAACAGAATCCATTATGGCCAAAAATGCACTACAGGGAAAATATTTTTTTTCTCCCTGGAATAAAATATTGCAAGCTCAGTGTTTAAAAAGATGGAACTATATACAGTATGAAAACAGTAAGTTTTCTGGGTTTTGTACCATGAATTTTGTCTTCATGCAACCATGTCTTCACTTCCTCAAATAAATTACAGTATTTGCAAACCATGTTGCTAATATATAATGGGAAAGTTATATGCGTACACATACCTATATACCCCCTTTCTGGGCCTAGATATTTTTATAATGTGTAATACTTTTATAATGGTAATCTCCTCTAATCCATTTCATTAATATTTGAAAATATCATCTCCAGATGAGATGGGTAGCACAGAATAATAATAAATAATAATAATAATTATTATAATTTATTTCTATACCGCCATTCTCCTGCAATAATGAAAAGGGATATTGGAAGCTTCTATTTCTTTTATACATTTTTATAGTTCTTTCTGCATTTTTTCTTCTTCAATTCTTTTACTTTTTATTATATTGTGTAGTTTTAATGTTCTGTGTAAAACGTTTAACAGAATTTTGATGAACAACCAAATACTACAAGGTTTGAAGATGGGCTAGTAATGTGTTAATGTTAATGTATTGTAAATATGTATCAGGTTGGTTGAACATTTAAACAACTTTTACAAAAGCACAATTTTAAGATATGCTAATATGTTAACATATTAACATATCTGAATCAGGTAAGTCTTTTCTATGAGTAGATGTACATATATTGATAAAACGAGTGCCACTTATACACAAAACAGACAGATATAATAATTTATTTAAAGTACATTTTCATTATGAAAACAGTTTTTCCAGTGGGGCAGAGATATTAGCCTTAAATACTATGGTTTGGAAGTCTTTCAGCTGAAGACAGCTAAATCTAAAGAAGAAGCCATTTACATAGACTATTGTGGAAATCACAGTAGAAATTGTCTAATACAGAAAGAGCTGCTATTTGATTATATAATTAACAAAAATGGATCTTAAGATCTCAGAATGCTTAAAGTAGATTTTTTTAAAATAAACAACCTTTGACAAAGTATAATTAGAATTTCTATACAGCTTCAGGTTTTCCTCTGAGGACCTATATTAATTTAACTAAATGTAAAATACTAGCTAGCTAAACCTACTTGCAGGGCTGTGCAAGTCTACTAAACCGAGTTTAACATATAACGTTTAAATCACCAAGAGATCATGCTTATGAACATCCTTCAAAATAACTAAGCACTAGCTACCCTCAGCTAACCTGAAATAAAATAATGTCAGAGAAGCAATACCTGATTAATCTTATGCAAACTTTTTATAAAGAACTTGGCATATTTGCCTCGGACTGAGTATGGTACGATCATCACAAAATATTTTGAAGTGATTTTGAGGTAAAAACCGAAATAGATTTTGTTCTATCAATCAACAGTGAAATTACTGAAAAACACCAATGACCACTCCACACAGAACATAGAACACATTTTACCAATTCTTTACATAGAAGCATGCGGAAGGAATTAAGACTTCAATTATTGTATGCTAGGAACCAGGCAACCATTAAGACAATAATTCCACCGACTGGCAGCAGAATCATATTCTTATACTTTTGCCATAAAGGTTGTTCAACTTCGATCTCATCCTTTTTCCGCTTATTCTTCCGACGTCCTTTCAACCTGTTTTCAAAAGCCTCCAGTTCTGCCTGCAGAAGAAAGAGAGAGAAAAAAGATGACATTAAATGATAAAAAAAAAAAAATTAACAATAGAACTTACCAATTTTTCCCCGCTTATTTCTCAAAATAATATACTGTATGATATAATGGTTCTGTGTAAATGGAATAATGCCAACGTCTTACTTGGTGATGATTATTAAGGAAAGAAATGGGATAGTTCAACCTACTTTGAGAACATCAGACTGAAAAAAGTTCTCCTACTACAAGCATATGGTAATACATGCACACTTTGACCCTACTCGTATACTGTAACTGGTGGAAGCTCACTTGGAGTGAAACAAAAAGTCTAAGAGTATTTATATTCTTCAAGGTCTTTGAATAAACAACAGATTTCTGGAACTTCTAGCAATTGCAGCCTTCATTTTTTAAAAAATGCATTTGTGTGCTCAAGGACATTAATGTGAGAAGGTACATGCAACAAACTCATTCAACGTTTCTTCGGGGAGAAGCTTCAACTCTAAATAGCACTTAAGAGTCTAGACTTACCTACGGCTTCACAATGTTTTATAGTCCTCTCTAAGTGGTTTACAGAGTCAGCATATTGCCCCCAACAATCTGCGTCCTCATTTTACGGATGTTGGAAGGGGGGGAAAGGCTGAGTCAACCTTGAGCCGGTGAGAACTGAACTGCTGGCAGTTGGCAGAATTAGCCTGCAATACTGCATTCTAACCACTGCACCACTTAAGGCAGTAGCTCCTTATTAAGAAGGACATTATGACTTTAGCATTAGCATCTGGTATATTTTCATGAGATGTACATTGAATGTTTAATATTGCTGCAATGAGCAACTTGCAGGGGAAGGAAATAAGAGAAACGATCAATTTACTATATATCAAAGTGTTATGGTTGCTATAGATTGCAATAATATTTAGCCAACCCAACACATGGGTACTGCTCTTTTTCCGTGAACACATATGCAATACAAGTGGCATTTGGCACAATTATAAATCACACTCTTATCAACAAACGAAGATCCTCTTCGTCATGAAAAAGGGGAAGGAACATTTAGAAGAATGAAAACTGCCAAAGCATTTGTTATGCGGGAGTTTTGAGAGGTGATTATCAAACCACATTTGAACACATTGGTCAGATTGCCCGCAGAAGCCAACATTCTTCTAAATTACAGCTTATCGTGATTGTGCAGTGGGCATTTATAACTAATATGCAATCGTTTCATCTGCCTCTTCCTGCCAGCAAGAACAGCTAAGTAAATTAGGGAGCCTGAGTGTGCTTTGTTTAGCATTATCTCTTCGCAGGATCCCTTCTGATAAGGTCGCCTCTGACCGCTGGCGTCAGAGTCTACTTTATCAGAACGGCAACAAAATAGAGATCCCAATAAAATAGAGAAACTTATTTATAACATGGAACAATCTACTGCAATGCTCTCTACATGGGGCTCCCCTTGAGGAGCACCCGGAGGCTCCAGCTGGTCCAGAATGCAGCCGCGCGGGTGGTTATGGGAGCGGCGTGCACTGGCTCCCGGTGGTCTTCCGGGTGCGCGTCAAGGTTTTGGTTACCACCTTTAGAGTGCTCCATGGCATTGGACCGGGGTATTTACGAGACCGCCTTCTGCTACCAATAGCCTCTCACCGACCAGTACGCTCCCATAGACAGGGGCTTCTCAGGGTGTCGTCGGCCAAACAGTGTCGACTGGCGGCCCCCAGGGGGAGAGCCTTCTCTGTGGGGGCACCTACCATCTGGAACGAGCTTCCCCCGGAGATACGGAGGATCCCGGATCTGTGCACGTATTTAAGGTACGTGAGTATTTAAGGTTGCAGACCCCTGTCCTATGCGATGGAAATAGAGTTGGGGTGCATACCTGCTGTCTTCGTTTTTCCTCTTCGATGGCAGCTCTAGCCTCTGCTTCCTTAATCTGTGGGAATAAAATATAAAAATCTACTGTGTTGCTTTTTACGAAAATAGCTCCAAATAGATTATCTAACTACTACAACATACTTTCATATGACGTGACATTAGAAAATGACAGTATTTTCAGCAGCTCTCTAAGGTATAGATATAGGTATGGCTCACCTTTTCCAGATTGAGTGCCCAAAGTGCAATGTGTGCACAGCCCCCGCGCATGCGCCCCACCCCTGCACATGCGCACACGGTGCCGGACATGCCCCGCCCATGCATGCATGTACGGCCCCCCTCATGCGCCCTCTGCACATGCGGCCACCCGTGCATGCATGCCCCCGCACGTTCCCCTATCCCCTGCACATACGTGGCAGAATCCCAAACACCAGCTGGCTGGCGGGAGGCGCACACGCATGCGCAACAGAGCTTAACTGGGGCGACAGCTCACATGCTCACGGAGAGGGCGCTGTGTGTCACCCCTGGCAAGTGTGCCATAGGTTCGCCATCACAGGTATACGGTTTAAGGCCATGATGGTGCAGTGGTTAGAATGCAGCGTTGCAGGCTACTTCTGCTGACTGACGACTGCCAATAGTTCTGCAGTTCAATCCTGACTGGCTCATGTTTGACTCAGCCTTCCATCCTTCCGAGGTGAGTAAAATGAGGACCCAGATTGTTGGGGGCAATAGGCTGACTCTGCAAACTGCTTAGAGAGGGCTGTAAAGCACCGTGAAGCGGTATATAAGTCTAAGTGTTATTGCTATAGCCAGATAACTTTCTGAGCCATGCTACTCAACTTCATTAAGGACAGTAAAATGTTGATTTAATTGTAAAATGGGGGGGCGGGGTAGAAGAGTGCATGCTATTCCTGATTGTCCATTCAACTCAGTGGTGGGTTTCAAAAATTTTTACTACCGGTTCTGTGGGCGTGGCTTGGTGGGCATGGCATGGCATGGCTTGGTGGGCGTGGCAGGGGAAGGATACTATAAAATCTCCATTCCCACCCCATGCCAGGGGAAGATTACTATAAAATCCCCTTTCCTCCCGATCAGCTGGGACTTGGGAGGCAGGGAATAGATGGGGGCGGGGCCAGTCAGAATTTTTATTACCGGTTCTCTGAATTACTCAAAATTTCCGCTACCGGTTCTCCAGAACTCCAGAACCCAACAGGTCAGAACCTGCTGAAACCTGCCTCTGATTCAAATGGAGAATATATCACCCACAGCAACATTATCATGCAAACTGCATTATTTGCCATCATTTTATATCATTTATATAATGACACCAGTGCTCAAATTAGTTCAAATAATGTAAATACTTTGGGGGGTGGGCAAATTAGAAAAGCAGCATTATGCCAATGTGACAACAGTTCTAAGCCTGCTCTAGATGCTCCATGATATCGCAGGCATCTCCAAAGTGGTGGGGCCTATATTGAAGAGTGCTGGTATCTGGGGACATCTTTGCTTACGTCTTTTTGTATGTGATCTACTCTGTTTCCCCCAAAATAAGACCTCCCCTGATAATAAGCCCAATCGGGCTTTTGAGCGCATGGCAATAAGGCCAAGCGCTTATTTCAGGGTGACAGCGTCTTATTTTCAGGGAAACACGGTAAGCATATACTCTTTACACCAGAGGTCTGCAACCTTAAACACTCAAAGAGCCATTTGGACCCATTTCCCACAGAAAAGAAAACACCGGGAGCCACAAAACCCTTCCTGTGCCTGACTATTTCTTGAGCGGCCACAAAACTAGCATATGTAGTTGAATTAAACATTCTGTTTTCTTCTGAAGCTTTTCTTTTCTTGGATTTATCCATAGTTGGCCTACCGGGGGTTGAAAAGCTCAATAAATCGCGTGTCAGTGGGTGTCGCACATTGGCGGTTGTGATGCATATTTTGAGTGACGGAGCCGCAGCAGAGGGGTGAAAGAGCCACATGTGGCTCCAGAGCCGCAGGTTGCTGACTCCTGCTTTACACAAATAACGGAAGATCAGCTACTCAGCTTCTGAGGACTATATCTGGAGCTTGGGAAATGGCCCAACCTGGCTGGGTTGGTCCAGTTTACCTGCTGAAGCAGAAGCGGCTTCAAACACAAGAGGTCTGGCCTCCTCCCAGGTAGCGTGGGAAAAACCCCACCTGCCCAAATGCCCAATGCAAAACTTGGTTTCATAAGGGGGGGGCGGGGAGGAGAGAAATTCCTACATTGCATTCAGGCAACGTAGAAATATTTTAGCCTCGCCTTCCAATGGCGCTTTTCAAAAGGCAACTGGACTTCCTTGGTTTTTCTTTGAAAATGTTTCGCTTCTCATCCAAGAAGCTTCTCCTGTTTTAACGGACTGGTGGGGAATGGAAGGGTTTATATTTTTTGCAGTCGTCTGGTGGTTAGCTCTCTGAGAGTTGTTGAGACCACTGAGGGCTGAGGGGAGGCTTTGTCTGTATCCACAGAGTTACCTGAATCAGAGTATAAACGGGTGGAATCTTCATGGGACTGCTGAAAGGACTGCATTGTAAACAGAAGTTAGGTGGTGACGTATTCTTTCCCCTTTGTTGAGGGAGAATTTGTACAATTCTAACATAGATGGCCTCTTTAACTCCTCTTTCAAACAGTGGTCCTCTCTGTACAATAAATGAACTTTGCTGTCTTCAAAAGACCCTTGCTTTTTCAGATGCAGATGGACTGCTGAATCCTATTTTGTTCTCCTGTGTGAAGTGGTTGTTTTGTTTCCCCAATGTACAGGACTGCGCATGCCTTGCTAGACCGCACTGCATATCCCACTTCACTCTATTTGTGTCTGGGTGTTTTGTCCTTGAGGTGGATAAGCTTCTGTCTTAATGTATAAAGGTAAAAGGTTCCCCTTGCACATATGTGCTGGTTGTTCCCGACTCTAGGGGGTGGTGCTCATCTCTGTTTCAAAGCCGAAGAGCCAGCGCTGTCTGAAAACGTCTCCGTGGTCATGTGGCCGGTATGACTAAATGCCAAAGACACATGGAACGCTGTTACCTTCCCACTAAAGGTGGTCCCTATTTTTCTACTTTGCATTTTTTACGTGCTTTCGAACTGCTAGGTTGGCAGAAGCTGGGACAAGTAACGGGAGCTCATCCTGTTACGCGGCACTAGGGATTCGAACCGCTGAACTGCTGACCTTTTGATTGACAAGTCTTAGCCACTGAGCCACCAGCGTTTAAAGTGTGCAGGTATGTTGCATTGATTGTATTTGTACCCTATGACTATCATTAAGTGTTGTACCTTATGATTCTTGATGAACGTATCTTTTCTTTTATGTACACTGAGAGCGTATGCACCAAGACAAATTCCTTGTGTGTCCAATCACACTTGGCCAATAAAGAATTCTATTCTATTCTATTCTATTCTATTCTATTCTATTCTATTCTATTCTATTCTATTCTATTCTATTCTATTCTATTCTAATTATTCCCATCTATTCTATTCTATTCTATTCCATTCCATTCCATTCTATTCTTTTCTATTTCCTCCTGAGCTTTTCAGATATTCCTGCAATGTATGGAATGACAACGATGCTGTTTGCTGCTCTTCTCTGTCTGTTATGGAAGAGCTCCCGCTGGATCATTTTGTGGATCTGATGAAGACCCAGTTGGATAGCCACAAGTTCTGAGGGCCTCCTGTACAAACCAAGGATGTACAGTTGTCTTTTGAAAAAAACACCTTTGGGACAATCATGGCCTGGGACAGACTGGGATCTTTGCACATATGTGGGTGAAGCTGGAATGTCTATGAACATTCCAGCTTCACCCACATATGTGCAAAGATCCCAGTCTGTCCCGGTCATCCCCTTCACAATGTGACCCTTGGAGTCCCTAAAACCTGAAGTGTGGCTCTTAGTCACCAAAAAACAGCTCGTCTCTGCTTCAAGTTCTGATTTTGTTAAAATGCCAATTTCTCCAATATATAGGATAGGATAGGATAGGATAGGATAGGATAGGATAGGATAGGATAGGATAGGATAGGATAGGATAGGATAGGATTCTTTATTGGCCAAGTGTGAATGGACACACAAGGAATTTGTCTTTGGTGCATACGTTCTCAGTGTACATAAAAGAAAAGATACATTCGTCAAGAATCATAAGGTACAACACTTAATGATAGTCATAGAAAATAAATAAGCAATCAAATCATATTAGGAAACAGTCAATATAAATTGTAAGGATACCAGCAACAAGGTTACAGTCATACAGTCATAAGTGGGAGGAGATGGGTGATCATGCTTCCCTCAAACATGATTTCTATTATGTGGAATATCCATTATAGATTTCAAACCAACTGCTGTGCAAATAGATTGTGTGACATGCATGTGAGGAGGAAGAGGAGGAGGAAGAGGAGTCAGGTCTCTTCCCTCAAGGCAATAATGCTCGTTGTCAGGAGCAGATGGGATGCAAGAAATTAATTCACTGGTCTTTTCCTAAAATGAATCAGTCAAGTTTATAAATCAGTCAAATAGTTGACAGATTCTGTGTGCAACTGCTAGGAATGATGGACTTAAGATTCCTGATGTGGACAAATAGTAGAACTAAGGATCTGCCCTCCAGATCGCTCCACCGCTCTCAATATGCAGAGATCTGATCACAGGGACAGCAGATTTGAAGGCAAATATATTTGTTTCCGTATTTAGGACTCCCATTTGTTCTGTTCCCAGATTGGGTGTTTTACATCAATAACGACATATTTCCTTTCTCTTTTTTTGGCACACCTTGCTGCGCTGCCATCTGGCATGCAACATGCCAGGGCTCAGAAGTGACAAACTGGGAATGCAACATCGTGCCCTCATTGAATAAATTAAAATCTGTTCCAAATTAGTCCATTCGACTTTAGAAAGCAAGATTTTTGTAACGCACAGCCCTTTTTTTTATTTCTTTGTTGGAATGCCATAATGCAAATGCTTTTTATTTGCATTGGCAATCCCTATTCATTAAATACAACCATTAAGAAAGCTATAACTTAGCTATAGTTCACCCTATTATTGATATGCTGCCCAGTAAAATTTCCACAGAGCAGAGCAAGCTGATTTAAGGTCCTTCCAGAAACATCGTAGTTACTATATGGAATTTTTCATTATCTTGAAACAGGTATGTGTTATTTTTCAATCGCTCAGAATTATGATTGCCACATGCAGAGGCATATATTATTAATATCATTATTCTTACACTAGAGTTTTTTTCAACGTAACTTTTATTTCCCATTAAAAGTAGCTCAAATCGTTCAAAATGAAATGGTACAGAGGCCTGATATATGCTTGTCACATGTTGGCTGTTAAATGAAAAGGGTTTATTTCATTTATTTATTCGCCACTTTTATTATTTTTTAAATAACTCAAGTTGGTGAATGCACCTAATATTCCTTCCTCCCCGTATAACCCTCTTATAACTGAAATTACATTCACAAAATGGATGGGTACATACCAGAGGTGGGATTTCAGCGGGTTCTGACCAGTTCTGGAGAACCGGTAGCGGAAATTTTGAGTAGTTCGGAGAACTGGTAGGAAAAATACTGACTGGCTCCACCCCTATCTATTCTCTGCCTCCCAAGTCCCAGCTGATCGGGAGGAAATGGGGATTTTGTAGTAACCTTCCCCTGGATTGGGGCGGGAATGGAGATTTTACAGTATCCTTCCTCTGCCACGCCCACCAAGCCATGCCACGCCCACCAAGCTACACCCACAGAACCGGTAGTAAAAATTTTTGAAACCCAGCACTGGTACATACTCAATTGTATATGATATATATATATACCGTTTCTCCTAAAATAAGACATCCTCTGATAATAAGCCCAATTGGGCTTTTGTGCGCATGCACTGAAAATAAGCCGTCCCTGAAAATATTTAAACGCATGCACAGCCAATCCCTGCCATTTCCTCTGGTTTCCTCCATGCGTCCCAAAATAATAAGACCTCCCCAAAAATAAGCGCTCCCCAAGCGCTTATTTTGGAGTTCAAAAAAATATAACACAGGGTCTTATTTTCAGGGAAACACGGTATAACATTGTATATTTATACAATGTGCCAAGCACATGCATAAACTAACTGACAAGAGTTTTGAAATGACAACAGATGCACTCAGTAAATTATGACGTATTAATATAACAGACCAGACAGTGCAGAATAGCAAGTCAGAGTGAGCAGTGCATTCCCCACTAAATGGAAATGAACATCTTCTATAAAAAGGCTCAAGAAACACCCCAACATAAATTATAGAAAAAAAAAATAGAGGAATAAAGAAAGTGTTAAAATTACTGCAACCTAAAATGTGTGATGGCACATAGCATTAAAAAGCAAGACAATGGAATATGGATTACGTTACATTATATACCAAGGCAGACCCCCTACAATATTTCATCTAATTCTGCATTGTTCTTGGCTCAGCTTAGTTTCAGCCAGATTCAATCCCATTTGGTGACTCTCTGCTTTATTCGCAGTACATACGAACGAACTAAAATTAACATCTAGTTGCTGTTTAATTGGCCTACCCAACAATCGTGGTTAGTAATCCTGTGCACATTTTCATCACTCAAAATAGCAACAGTATATTGTAACTGCAAAGGGCAAATTACCTCAGAAGCTTTCCGTTTCATTTCTTTGCATACCGCGTCACATTCTAGGAAACACTGACCTTCACGCACTTCACTGCACAGAAGTTCCTAGGAGAACAATTTGATTTTTTTTTTTAAAAAAATAATCCTTACTTTTCCCCCTCCCCAAAAATTTCGTACATATTATAACATTTACTACAAACAAAGAATGTTCAAAACAGACTATTTTATTCTTCCAATGAACGAAAGTACACTTATAACTATTTGTTTGTATTTCATGTTTCCAAACTGCCCATCTCCCTTAAAGAAGGGTTCTAAGTTGCTCCAAGTTATTTGATTAAGATGGGTAGATCTTCGTATAGAAGGAAGAAGGAAGGGAGGGAGGGACGGATGGATTATATTGCATTCATCTGCTAGCTGGATGGATATCACAATTTCCCTTCTTTTTACATCCCACATCCTTCTGAATGGTTTGGGAAGGAGGAAAGGACAAAATAAAGAGAATTGAAGATCTACTCTCCCATCTACTAGATCTGTGATGGCAAACCTATGGCAAAGTGGCACAAGGAGCCATTTCATCTGGCACGTGCGGCGTCACCCGTTTCTCTTCCGGGTTTCTGGCGTGCATGCGCGTGTGACGATTAGCTGTCCTTCTTGCGTGCAGCAGTGCTGGAAACTGGAAGAGCTGGTCTTCCATTTTCCTGAATGAGCATGTGCGCCGGCTAGCTGATTGTCACGCGAGCATGTGTGCTAGAAACCTGGAAGAGTAGCTGGCCAGCACGCATGCGTGCACCAGAACCCGGAAGTTCATTTTCGGGCATGTGAATGCATCCTGGTAAGCTCCTCTTCCGGGTTGCAGTCCAGACGAGTGAGAGCGCACACGTGCTTCCTTTTTAGCACTCGGTGCTGAAAAGGTTCGCTAGCTCATTAGATATACTACATGCAACAAATGTCTTGTAAGAAGAACCTACGAAAGTAAGAAATCACTAATAATAAACATACAGGGAATCGCTTGGCGGGAAATATTAAAGGTGTCTCTCAGGCATTAAAGGGCCTAACCAGCATTCTTCTTACAAAAAGAGAATGGCAACCAACATTAGTCCAGAATGGTGTGTAGGGCACAACAAAAAAACACACATAGGGGTATTTGAGGATTTGTAAAAAAAAAAAAAAAAAAAAGCAAGCCAAGATGATGGTTGCAATCATAGCTCTGTTTGTTTTGTCTGCAACGTTAATATTTTTCAAAGTTAATTCAGGGGGAAAGATCAACATTGTAATTCTCTTTCAGAAATGATCTATTAAAGATTGTTTGCCATACTGACTGTTGAAAAATATATCTGCCAGTTTATATCTTGCTATATTTTAGTCTCAAAATAAATTAAATAAATAAAAATTTGGAAATGTACTTCCTACCATTACTCATATCACATGAACGCAGATGCCAAAATGGCCATCACTGTTGTTATATTTAATTTAATTTAATTATAGCATCCATCGATCCCATATTATCAGGTTTTAATTTTATTTGTATTGTTGCTATTATGCATTTTATACTGTACTAATTGTATTGTTATGTTGTTTACTCCCTGTCAATAGTCAATATATACATTACACCAAAAAAATAAAAAATAAAAATCCCACCATATAACATAATCCTACATTTTACTAGGAACTAAACATCCTTTTTCATTCATGTCACTTAGTAATGTATGAAATTAAGTTAAGCATCACTGGTATTTAATTGGATTGTTTTAGACGGATATTCAACACACATTAAGAGCTTAAACAATTTCCCACAATGAATTCCTAATTTACAGGATCCAGTCTGGGTCAGTCACTGGGACCAGAGGTTTTGTCTTCCTAGCTTTGGGACTCGTCCTTGAGGGAACTTCTCTCTAGCAGAGTGTGAATTGAATTAAATTCAGACTGAATTGAATTCCTAATCTAATTCAATATTCAAAACATATGCATAATATTTATATTATGAATATTAATACGGGACACTGGTTTATGACATATGCCTCTCAGCTTGACTCTCAGAAGTGTGCTGCCTGGCTAATTTCAGAATATCCTATTAGCATAATTAGTAGCACTCAAGGAAGAAAAACATACAATTTTTAATGGGTAATTAGACAGATAGTCAATTGATGCCTGGCATGAAATGGAATTTAACCTTCTGCCTTTCTTTCTCTATCTGGTTAACGTGTCATCACCAACTTAAAATTCACATCCAGCCATATACAAGTGATTAAACGGAAAAATTACTAAATTCAGTTCCACATTAGGGCTTAAAGAATTTCTATTGCCACTGTTTCAACTGCATCTATAATATTCTATCTAAGTCTTGTACAAAGCAGCCAAAAAAATACAAAGAAGAGCTGGAACAAAAGAGTTTGGAAAATTCTTTTCTAATTAAGGATGATTTCAAAAATGAAAAAAAAAAATGAAAAGCACACATAAATTTAAAAAAACACACACACACTAAGACCCATCTTGTAATTTGCACTTAAATGTGTATATATCCAGAGTTGGGTGACATATAAATTTAATAAAATTGTTATTAAATTGCGAAATGTTAATAATACTATTGTATTATTATTACAGACTTAAAAATATAGTAATTTATACCATTTAATTTATACAATGTATATTTGTTTGCTATGTTTTTGCTTTTATTAGCTTTATTACAAATTAGTTAAATTTAACAAACAAAACTGAAAATACAATAAAATATTCATATTATTATGAACTATTTTTTTTAAAAATGGGAAAGCAATATACAAGTAGTGTTTGATTTACAACAGTTCATTCAGTGATGCTTTAAAGTTACAACGGCACTGAAAAAAGTGACTTATGACCATTTTTCACACTGTAGCATCCCCATGGTCGCGTGATCAAAATTCAGATGCTTGGCAACTGATTCATATTTATGACGGTTGCATGTCCTGGGGTCATGTGATCACATTTTTGCGACCTCCTGACAAGCAACGTCAACAGGGAAACCAGATTCACTCAACGACCCATGATACTACTTTAACAACTACAGTGATTCACTTAACAAATGTGGCGCCTTGACTACTGCAACGCTCTCTACATGGGGCTCCCCTTGAAGGGCACCCGGAGGCTCCAGCTGGTCCAAAATGCAGCAGTGCGGGTAGTGACGGGAGCAGCATGGCGCTCCCATGTAACACCGCTCCTGCGCGAGCTGCACTGGCTCCCGGTGGTCTTCCGGGTGCGCTTCAAGGTGTTGGTTGTCACCTTTAAAGCGCTCCATGGCATAGGGCCTAGCTATCTTCGAGACCGCCTGCTGCTACCGACGACCTCCCATCGACCCGTGCGCTCCCACAGAGAGGGCCTCCTCAGGGTGCCATCAGCCAAACAATGTAGGCTGGTGACCCCCAGGGGGAGAGCCTTCTCTGTGGGGGCACCTACCCTCTGGAATCAGTTGCCCCCAGAGATAAGGAGAATCCAAGACCTCAGTGCCTTCCGCGGTGCCCTTAAAACCCACTTTTTCCAGCAAGCCGGGCTGGCTTAGGAAGAAATTTTTAATTTTTTTAAATGTTTTAATTGGTTTATGATTTTTAAATTTTGGGGCCAAATTTATATATATTTTAATTGTTTTTAATATTTGTATTTCATGTTCTTAATTCTGGCTGTGCACCGCCCTGAGTCCTTAGGGACAAGGGCGGTATATAAACTGAAAAATAAAATAAATAAAATAAATAAATAAGTCGTAAAATGGGGGAAAACTCACTTATCAAATTTTTCACTCAACAACATAAATTTTGACCATCAATTGTGGTTGTAAGTTGAGAACCACATGTAGTAAATCATGAGTTGATTTCTCCTCATGGAACACGGGTTTCCTGTGTGACCTCCTGAAATTGCTCCAGAAAGTCCCCCAGTGGTAAATCACATTTCACGAATAAATTCATAAAAAACACAATAACTTTGTTTATGATATAGTTTACCTCATTAATCTTACCTTTTTGAGTCTCTTACAAGGACAACGGATCTTAACTTTCTGATTGCAATTCTGAGAACACTCCCCTATATGGCATATCTCTTTACATCGATGGCCACAAGGTAGCTGTAATGTCAGAGAGAAATATATGTGTCTGGCACGAAGCATAAATGCTCGGTTTTGCTTACTTGCAGTTGTTGGTTATTATACTTAAATTCCTTGTACTTTGAGCCAAGGATGCTAAGAAATTTTCTAAACAATTCATTTTAATGCAAAACTCTTTCCAGGTTAATACCAAGACAACGATGTAGATTCACCCATGTAGTCACCAGATGTTAAATGTTACTTCAGAATTTACCGTTCAGATCAACCCACAGACTCTTCTTCCCCATTAGCTTTTAGAATTAAAATCACTGGATGCACTTGTCAGTGAGCATACATGGTTTAAGGACTTCAGATCATTTTTGAAATCTGCCATGGCGCTACTTATCAATTTCCAATGCTACATTACCGTACTGCCATCAATACCTTGTCTCCCTGAAAATAAGACCTCCCTGAATAATAAGCCCAATCGGGCTTTCGAGCGCATGCGCTAAAATAAGCCCCCCCCTGAAAATAACCCCTCCCTGAAAATATTTAACCGGATGCGCAGCTGGTCCCCGCCATTTCCTCTGGTTAGGGAGACAGAGCTGGAAATCAGGTAAGACGGCAAGAGGAGCCCCGTCTTGTTCCACGCGCCCCAAAATAATAAGACCTCCCCGAAAATAAGGCCAAGCGCTTATTTCGGGGTTCAAAAAAATATAAGACGGGGTCTTATTTTCGGGGAAACACGGTAATTTCAAATTATTGACAAGTATGTCAATAATATTATGTGACCATTATTAATGATATTCATATTGTGACTGCTACGTTTATTGTCTTTTTGTTATTCAAAACGAAATGTACTCAGACAACATGCTGTTCATATAGATATTGAGTTTTTTATGTTTATTGAAGAAAAATATATCAATAAAAAATAGATTCAAATGTTTTTTCTTTTAGGGTTTACCTCCTTGGGGCACTGGTTTTTGCATGAACACAGCTCTTCTTTTTCTTCTGCATTAGCATTAGTGATTTTTCTGAAGAAATAGAAATCAATGGTCATTCATTAAAAAAAAGAGACAAAATAAATAGCGAGTCAAGTTATTCATTGTCTTATTTTCTATCAACGTATCGATGTTGAACTGAGAAAGCAGACGTAAAACAGGTGAGGATAAAAAAAAAGGGAGATGGAGTTTGAACAATCAAATAAAGCTGGGTCAGGTGATTTAATATCAGATTAAGTATTAATCTCACGAGAATAAAATGAAGAGGTTTTATAAGGCAACACCTGAAATGCCCACTGTATCACAGGTTAAATTTGGTAAAAATGCTTTGATTCAAACTAGCCCGATAATTAGGATAAACTGACCACTAACCCAGCATGCTCAAAAATAATAAGGTAAAGATAAAGGTTCCCCTCGCACATATGTGCTAGTCATTCCCGACTCTAGGGTGCATTGCTCTTCTCTGTTTCAGAGTCAGTGCTGTCCGGAGACGTCTCCGTGGTCATGTGGCCGGCATGACTAAATGCCAAAGGGGCACGGAACGCTGTTACCTTCCCACTAAAGGTGGTCCCTATTTTTGTACTTGCATTTTTTACGTGCTTTCGAACTGCTAGGTTGGCAGAAGCTGGGACAACGGGATTTCACCACTGGACCTATGTATATATATATCACTAACCCTGATGATGTTACCTATTTAGGGTAATAAAACGTCTGCAAGAAAACAAACAAGCTCAGAGAGCACCAAGACTCCTCAGACCTATGCACAGTTTGTTTGCAAGTCTTCTTCTTCATCATCTACAGCTGCCCATTCTAATGGGCAGCCTACAAAATATAATATGAGATGAAAACAATTAAGACATAAAGAACAAGAGAATTGGGACTAACCACAACTATTTAAACATCCCATGAGTGCAGTTGCCTCCCACCGGAAGATTCTGACTGTTTATTCATAAAGAGGAGGAAACTGGTGGATGGGTGTGTACCTCATCTCAACATAGCAGTGTAAAAACGAAGTAAAAATAGCTTAATTAGCAAAAGCTAAAAGAAGCAAACAAAGACCGTTTAATTACATACATGCATTCAATGTACAGGCTTGTCAGTTTGCAGTGACATTTTATTCGGATCATTTGGGCGCATGCCGGACATTCTCCAGGATGGCATGGCAGAGGGCATGCATGAGAGCACCCAGCTGGTCGTGGCTTGGAGCATCCTTCTTCACACTGAGAACATTCTGGGCCCGCCTAGTAAAAGGAGCAAAAATGTGATTTATCATTTATGGGCTTTTTTTTTGGACCATCCGTTCATTTAAACTTATGTAAAGACGCTTGGCTCGCTCAAGTGACAGAAAGTTAATATATTGGCTTGAAACCTTGAAAACAACAACAACAACACAGATGCAGAAGTCATGTGGACTTTTGTTCTTCCTGTAACTTCCTCCCTGAAAGTCACTCCTAAAGAAGGATGGGTAGGGGAGAGCCTCCTGCGCGACATGAATAGAATAGAATGGAATGGAATGGAATGGAATGGAATGGAATGGAATAGAATAGAATAGAATAGAATAGAATAGAATAGAATAGAATAAAATAACAGAGTTGGAAGGGACCTTGGAGGTCTTCTAGTCCAATCCCTTGCTCAGGCAGGAAACCCTACACCACTTCAGACAAATGGTGTATCCAAAATCTTCTTAAAAATTTCCAGTGTTGGAGCATTCACAACTTCTGCAGGCAAGTTGTTCCACTTACTAATTGTTCTCACTGTCAGGAAATTTCTCCTTAGTTCTAAGTTGCTTCTCTCCTTGATTAGTTTCCACCCATTGCTTCTTGTCCTGCCTTCAGGTGCTTTGGAGAATAACTTCACTCCCTCTTCTTTGTGGCAACCCCTGAGATATTGGAACACTGCTATCATGTCTCCCGTAGTCCTTCTTTTCATTAAACTAGACATACCCAGTTCCTGCAACCATTCTTCATATGTTTTACCCTCCAGTCCCCTAATCATCTTTGTTGCTCTTCTCTGCACTCTTTCTAGAGTCTCCACATCTTTTTTACATCGTGGCGACCAAAACTGAATGCAGTATTCCAAGTGTGGCCTTACCAAGGTATGATAAAGTGGTATTAACACTTCACGCGATCTTGATTCTGTCTCTCTGTTTATGCAGCCCAGAACTGTGTTGGCTTTTTTGGCAGCTAATGTAATGCACCTGTTAAAAAGGCTCCGGCCTTATCACGAAACCAACTGTGTTTGCCACTGAAAAGCTTACTTACCTTTTGCCTACCATTGTTGGCATCTTTTTCAGAAACTGTGTGGCATTCTTTCGGGCAAGTATGATTCTGACAATCCAGCCACCTTCCACAGACTCTTTTACAAGAATATGGTCCTGCCGTATGACATGGCAACGGGCTTATCTGAAAGATTGAGATAATTACTTGAGGGACACTGTAAACAAGCTTCAGCGTTAATTCCACAAGCTTTCACACAAGACAAGTTAACGCATAAAATTTAATCCTCCTTATTTAGGACATGTTGCTTCCATCATAGATTCTAAGCAGATTGCAACAGCAGAAACATAATTATTGATCACAGTCAGCCAAATGTTTAGACTGGATTTAACATTTTTATCCACCTACTGAGTCCTTCTGAAGACGTGGGAAGAGCAGTTGTTCTTGGATGATGTTAAAGGTATATAATCACATATAAATTGTTCAAAGTATTATTATTACTTAATAGCTGCTGCCCGACTCCGATAAACTCGTGGTGTACGATAAACTCGTACTTATAGTGGTATCACACATTTCATGCAACAATATCGAAAGATAACTGGTTCAAATTTTGATAAGGATGTTACTATAGGTTTCAATAAACAAGACCAGGGGTCAGCAACCTGCGGCTCTGGAGCCACATGTGGCTTTTTGGGCCCTCTGCTGTGGCTCACCACTGGCTGGCCCCGCCCCTCGCCCTCCCCTCCCAGTCACTCCTCGTCTGGCCTGAGAAGGTAAGGGTGACGGTGGGGGATGGGAGAAGATGCCAGGGCAGAGAGAGAGAGATACAGAGAGTGGGAGAGAGACGGAGAGAGGGGGGAGGGAGGGGAGAGAGACATGTCAAAAGGATTTTGTGGTTCCCAGTGTTTTTTAACAATTGGTTCTCTGCCTAATGACCACGTAGGCGTGGGTAGGGGGGTCATGTGACTGGTGGAAGTGAGTGACATCAAGTTGGCCACGCCCACCCAGCTTTTGTGGCTCCCGGTGTTTTCTTTTCTGTGGGAAATGGGTCCAAATGGCTCTTTTGAGTATTTAAGGTTACAGATGCCTGAACTAGACAAACTATTTAGAACCATTTCATTGCGGGTACAGAGACAGATTGAATTTTGAACAGTCCATCACTCGTTTTCCAAAAATTCTGTTGCTCATGAAAAAAATCTTTCACCTGAGCCTTTGGAAAAGAATGCAAAATGATGAATTATTGTAAAAAAAAATCCTTAGGATTTTGAAAGAATAAAAGGTAGATGTTGGCAACAAATGTTATCCAAGTCTTTCACTGTGGCTAATGATATAAGTGGTTTCATTCTGCTGCTGTTTGAAGCTACATTATTAATCTGATTATCAGCTCTTTTTCTTAGACCAGTAAATCCTTTTTCAGCAAGATATGCATATACTCGGCTTGCTAGGCCACCTGTGCGGTTCCCGGGTGAAACGAAGTCCACACACTGTGCAGTGAAGCAAACCCGATTTATTTCTCACTACTCAGCAGCTGGTAGTCAATGCCGGATCACAGAATGGATTAAACTTCCGCCACTCGGCACCTCTTTATAGCCCCGCCTCGCCCCCTTGCTGGTGGGCGTCTCCTTGTGCAGTCCCAGCTGTCAGGCGGCCATTTCGAATCCATTGCCAAGGTTAGTCATGCCGCCGCGCCTGTGACGTCATCACTCCGTGTCAATCCAGCCGCGACCTTCTGTTATGCTATGGTGCCAGTTCCGCTGCTTTCACCCACCCCTTGCTTTCCCGAGACCCCTTCTAGTTCTATCACCTGGACCGTGAGTTAATGGCTTCTCCGTAGCTAGTCTACCCCCATCACCATCTCCCATGCCCAACATCCCCCGTAACGTCCTTCCGTTGTGCATCACGATGGACCGTTTCCCAGGCCATCGAGGTGTCGAGGACTGCTTGATGCTCGACATGTATTTATTTTCCTATTTCCTTCTGAAGTTGGTCCGCACAATTGGCAGTGCTTATTGGACAACTACCGTGTTTCCCTGAAAATAAGAAATAAGAAACCCTGAAATAAGCTCTTGGCCTTATTGTCATGCACTTAAAAGCCCGATAGGGCTTATTATCAGGGGATGTCTTATTTTGGGGGAAACAGGGTACATTTATGAACGTAATAGGATTGTGATATTCATTTGGTTTTGGAATGTTAGTGATACAAGCATCATTACAATAAACTGCATAATACTAGATTCAAATTCTTTATTATAAAAATCTAAAATCATGGATATGCAGTGTAAGCTATTATTCAAGGTTGACTCGGCCTTCCATCCTTTCGAGGTAGGTAAAATGAGGACCCGGATTGTGGGGGCAATAAACTGACTTTGTATAAAAAGAACACGGCTTACGGGGGGCCGAAAGCCCTACTAAGCAGGTATATACAAAAGTATGAAGGCTATTGCTTAACGCATTGTAAGCCGCCCTGAGTCTCCGGAGAAGGGCGGCATATAAATCGAACCAATAAATAAATAAATACATTTATGAAGATGTTGAAGACTACTGGGCCCAAGACAGAACCTTGAGTGTCCCTCCGCATACTTCCCTCTCTGTAGTTAATTGTTCCGTTAAGGAATATATGCTGAGTGTGGTTGATCATCAACACTTCACAATTCCTTGCAAAGATCTTGTAAAGAGTGATTATATTTCAGAATTCTTCTAAAAATAATCTGAAGACAGAGTAGGAAAAAACCTGAATAAGACACCAAGCAAAGTTATTAAATACAGAGGCGGCTTATGACAGGGGTGAAATCTAAAATTTGTTACTACTGGTTCTGTGGGCGTGGCTTGGTGGTGGTGGTGGGTAATGTGACTGAGTGGGCATGGCCAACTTTTTTTTTTACTTTTAAAAGCATTTTTTCTACAACCTTAAGAGGTTGTAGAAAAAATGCTTTTAAAAATAAAAAAACCAGCCTCTGATGATCACATGGCTCAGCTGGGCATGGGGGTGGGGGGAGGCGCTGGGATTTTTGCTACCGGTTCTCTGAACCACCCGCCACCATCGCTACCGGATCAGGTGATCCGGTCCGAACCGGGAGCATTTCACCCCTGGCTTATGAAGACAGCAGCCAATAGGAATTATAATTATGCTAGAGATCAAATGCTGATCTGAGAAAGAATAAGTAAGAGAAGGAAAGGAAAGGACAAAGTATACATGGAAAAAAGAAATATAAATGCCAGGAGCCTATTCAGAATATTAAGCAGGAAGAGACAGTCTCGTCTATTAACATATAAGCATGCCTAAATCAGCTATGCGTTATCTATTTATATATCCATCTATCTATCTCTATCTATCTATCCATCCATCCATCTATCATCCATCCATCCATCATCCATCCATCATCCATCCATCCATCCATCCATCATCCATCCATTCATCCATCCATCCATCCATCCATCATCCATCCATTCTCCATCTATCATCTATCCATCCATCATCCATCTATCATCCATCATCCATCCATCCATCCATCCATCCATCCATCCATCCGTCAATCATTCATTCATCCATCCATCATCCATCTATCATCCATCCATCATCCATCCATCCATCCATCATCCATCCATCCATCAATCATCCATCCATCCATCCATCATCCATCCATCCAGCTATCGTTTGTCTGAATTTTACCTGGAAACTTGGTATTTTTATTTTTCTATAAATACAAAATAGTAATATTACTATTACTTCCAGAGTTTCGTAAAGTTCACAGCATTTGGAAAGGCAATTTTACTTCGTTGGTCTTTCAACTCTAATTAAATGTTGATTGGCACTATTGCCTTATAAATGGACCAGCTACAACAACAATAAAACAGTGGTCTCCATTGGCCATGAAAATATAATGCAGTAAAATTTTACGAGCAGATTGACTAAAAAATGATGGAAATATCTAATCGTTTCATAATTTCTAAAATGCGCTGAAATACACGTTGAAAGATTTAGTTCAAAACTACTGACCGTTTCATATTCTGACATTTTAAATGGACATTTCTCTAGAACATGCTCAAGTCTGCTGCACTTGTGCATAATTTTCACTACAGGTAGTCCTCGGTGTACAACAGTTCATTTAGTGACCGTTCAAAGTTACTGTTGCAGCATCCCCTCGGTTACTTGATTTACAGTCGGATGCTTGACAACTGATGCACATTTATGACAGTTGCTGTGTTCCAGGTGTTGTGGTCCGCCAGCAGCCTGCAGAGCTGGCAGCGGAGTCAGACAGTGAGGAGGCTGGGGAGGAACATGGGCCAGTCCTGGAGGCTGGGGAAGGCCTGGATGAGGGCTCTGTATCTGAGGCAGAGAGGGGGTCAGGGCCATCTGGGAGTGATGCACGGACTCCAGAGCCCCCAGAGTCGGACAGCAGAGAGGCAGAGGAACAGGAGGAACCTGTTCCTAGTGCAGGCATGTGCAGAGCTGCCAAAAGGCAAGAACAGTTAAAGTAAAAGGGACGACTCGGGAGTAAGGCCAGGGGATGATTGGCCCCTCCCATAAGGCTTAAAAGAGAAAGAAAGGCACTTGGGGCCTTCTGCGGGAAAGCAACGTTGCTAACTCTGTTTCCAGTCGGCGTCTCTTGTTTGTTTCTGAACTTTGTGGGGCTTTGCCAAGTAAGGCCTTTGGCAGGGTGTCAAAGAAGATAAAGGTTGGTGATTATCCCGAAGGACTTTTTCCGAAGGACTTGTTTTGCTACTAATTGGGACTCAGCTGGGAATGAACGTAATTCTCAGCTGTTACAATACAATAGGTTTGTTTAGGACTAATTATGTCTTGTAATGACTCAGTAAGCCTACGTCACAACATCAGGGTCATGTAGCAACATAAACATAAATTTAGGGCTCAATTTTGGTCCTAAGGTAAGGACTACCTTTATAGTGAATATTTGGTATAATAGTTTTCTTCTGCAACACATCCCACTCCCAACTTTTAATGTCCACCTCCACTCCTATCCATCTGAAAAAAAAAATGAGCCAAACATTTTTTGCACTGATCCTTCCAGACATCACATCATCTGCAAAGAGCAGCCTATACACTCCTGAAACATAATCCACACTTGTTCTAAATTAACAATCTATGCCAGATGTTCTAGCCCATTATTAATGGTATTTTGTTCCCAAACCTGAGTGATCTGAATACATGCCGTTGTTAAGGTATTTCTTACTAACCAACATCCGTTTTTACTGATATTATTATGATTAAATTAGCCTTAACAGTTTACATTCCTGTCAGTCTGCATATGTTTTCTAAAATATACATACATCAGAATGAGACATCTTGTGTAATCACCGAAAGCAAAACATTTTGTACAAATTCTCTTCAGACCTCCCTGTCATTTTTTTTTAAAAATCCCCTGTTGTTTTGCAATAAGACATTATACTTAGATGACTGTCTGATTACAGCCTTGCGGAATTCAGTTCATCAAAATAATCCCTTTTTACTGAAGGACACTGATCATTATTTTACAATCAAAATTCAAAAACTGGAGCACGTTAAGTTTAAATGTTTCCTTAAAGTTGTGTCATGTAAATGCTGGTGAATTTTTAATATATTGAATCGGGAACTGGGTCTTTTTGCTTAGCTTGGGGAGTGGTGTTACCCATGTGCCAGATCTTCAGAAATACACACTTAAATGTGTGGATGTTTGGGTGGTTTAGGGGTGGGGAATTTGTGGGGAGTGTTTGGGGATTGTTATGTGTGTTGGACTTGGTCTTTGGGTGTTTAGTGAATTCCGTTGTATGGGTATACTTGTTGTGACTCCGACCCCCGAGCCCGTCTTATCGGAGGGAGAAGACTCCAAAGGTGAAGGAGAGGAGTTGGCCAGGCCTCCCTCTCCAGGACCCTCCTCTCTGGCAATGCCTCAGGTGTCTCCCGAAGGAGAAGAGATTGGCCAGGAGCCAGGTATCTCCGAACAGTCGCAGTCGGACAGTGACGGAGATAAGTCTTGGCTGGATCCACGCCAGCGTCGGAGAGACGAGTGCACGCAGCAGAAAAGGAGGCATGCCAGAGATTAAGCTGAGTCACTGGACCACACCCCACAGGGGATAAAAGGGGGTGTGGTGGCCATTCAGGCTCTGTGATGGACAAAACTAAACAACTAGCGAGTCGCATTGTATCTCTGAAACTACGTTATCTGCCTGCCTTGGACTGGACTTGACAATTCTGTGGCTTTGTGTATTTGTTTTGGTTTATCTGACAGAGGAGGAACACCTCCCTCTGTGAGTAAAGTTCTCGGCAAGCAGCTACTGGGTTGCTGCCAATCCTGTTATCGAAGGAATTTATTGTCTGCAAGTTTTATTTAACTCCTGGCTGACTGTTTGTGTGCGTGTGTGAGACGGGGACAGAACAATACTGTGTATACACGTACAATGACAATAAAGTTGTTGTTATTATTATTATTATTATTGTTGTTGTTATTAAAGGTTGTTAAGGAGAGAAAAGGAGCCCTGGTAGCGCAGCAGACTAAAGCACTATTATTAATATCAACTGCCTGCAATTACTGCTAGTTCAAATCTCACCAGGCTCAAGGTTGACTCAGCCTTCCATCCTTTCTAAGGTAGGTAAAATGAGGACCCAGATTGTGGGGGCAATAAGCTGACTTTGTATAAAATATACAAGAGTATGAAGGCTATTGCTTAACGCATTGTAAGCCGCCCTGAGTCTCCGGAGAAGGGCGGCATATAAATCAAATTAAAAAAAAAATTGAGCTTTGGAGACTTATACAGGGATGGATATCAGAAATCACTGGATATAAATTACAATTGAAACCAGAATACTATCTATTAAATATAAGGCCAGATAAGATAGGCACGGTTTGATTGTATATATCACAACTGCAACAAGAATGTTTTGCTCAATATTGGAAGGGGAAAGACTTACCGGCTGAAGATTTGATTTTGGGAAAAATTATAGAATATGCGGAAGCTGACAGGTTAACAAAATTTTTGAGAGATCAAAAGGATTCCGCATATTTTCAATGCTGGGACCAATGGTATACTTGGTTGAATAATAGAATAAAAAGAAGATAAGGTTAGTGTAGATTTTATATCTTATTTGTATATTTTGACTGAAGTTAATATATTGTGTAAAGCTCCCGTCGCGATCTGTATGTGAGTAAATACTTTGTTTGTAAAGAAAGAAATAAAATTTTTTTTAAAAAAGGAACAAGCTAGAAAGTGGCGGGGGAAGATTCTCCACAATCCACTAGATCAGGGGTGTTACGTGATGTATCACAACTTTTTACCCTTTGCTAAACCAGGCATGGGCGTGGCCAGCACATAACCCATCTGGCCTGCGGGCCGCAAATTTAACAGCCCTGCACTAGATTGTTATAATCATGTATTGTTAAGTTGTGCTGTGTGTCTGGCAACACAGATACACGTGCTATTTTTATTTATAGCACGAAATAAATAAATTCATTCTACTATTTAATATTAAAGCCACTCTTCTCGTCACAATGTGCTTTTAGATAGAAAAGTGGTATTAGTCAGTGGTGGGTTGCTCCTGGTTCTGTCCGGTTCTTTAGTAAAAGCGGGGCGAGACTCCGCCTACCTGCCTGGACGTCATAATTGACAATCTGAGCATGCGCAGAAGCTCGCACGCTCCCGTTGCGAACCGGTAGTAAAGGTAAATAGAACTCACCCCTGGTATCAGTCACATAAAGAAAGCCAAAGAATTACTGGGTCAAACAATTAAATTATGTAAGACTTTCTGCTATGAACATCCAACAACATCCCTTTCCATGCCTGGAAGAATAGCATGCAAGGAATGTTTTGAAGTTCTACAATCTTCTCCTTAACGGACTCTTAAAAATAATTATTTTCGCTAAAAATAAAAAAAAAAACACTTTCAGGAATTAAAAACACCACTGTATTTTATGGAGTATTAGTAAAAGAGAAAGAGATCATCCAAGAAAAATTGGCAGATAAATTAACCATTACAACCTAACATGTGAATCCTGTCTCTGGTATAAAATTAAATTAAATTAAATAAAAAGAAGAAATAGGGTGACATCTCTTGAAACAGCCACAAAATATATCATGCCAGCAGTGTCCACTGACAAGCCATTTGATTGTTTCCAAGAAAGATAACGTTAAAAAATAATACAGCCCCATTAAAAAAGCTAACTTAATTCTTGCTAATTAAGCATTAACAAAAGGTTATTTCACCAACGTGTCCCATTATTTGAAATATGTCAAAGGTTTGTTTAGTCAAACGAGGACCTCGCGCTTACAAATGCTTTAGAACGATTTTGCATTCTTCTGCCGATGGAAATGTCAACTTTTGGGATGGAAAAACTATCTGTGGGTTTCCAACAGAAAGCAAAACACTTCAGCTGCAAATAAACTTCACGTCAAATCAATTAAATGCTAAAGCTTAATTCTGAGACTCTAATTAAAACCAAGTTATGCACGGCTCAGTTTCATTTCAAATAATGACAGCTAGAATGACTCACCTCATGTTTTCCAAGGCATTGCCTGCAAAGAAAAAAAATATAAACAAGCTCAGTTTATTTAAATGTGATTCCATTTCGTTCATCTGAATTGCTTCTTTGGGAACTCTTTGGAGTGATCCCTCGGATGGGCCCAGGGGTGAAATCCAGCAGGTTCTGACAGGTTCTGGAGAACCGGTAGTGGAAATTTTGAGTAGTTCAGAGAACCGGCAAATATCACCTCTGGCTGGCCTCAGAGTGGGGTGACGATGGAGATTTTGCAGTATCCTTCCCCCTAGAGTGGGGTGGGAATAGAGATTTTGCAGTATCCTTCCCCTGCCACGCCCATCAAGCCACGCCCACAGAATCGGTAGTAAAAAAATTTGGATTTCACCACTGGATGGGCCAGTGGTGTTTGTCTTTGTAGATGGGCAAAGAGACGAGTCTGAAGTCTCAGCATGGGGAACCTGCTTCATTTAGCCTGTTTTATTAATGGGACTTGTTCTTATAGGAAGAATCAGGGAGATGAGAGAAAAGAAATATGTTCTGGGAGTTAAAAGAGTTGTAGTATCCTTCAAGGAAAGATATGGCAGGAGGCTGCAAATTGCCGCTCTTGGAGAAGAAGAATATTTTATTTATTTTTGTCCTGCCTTTATTACTTTTTACAAACAACTCAAGCAGTGGTGAAATCTGAACTGGTTTACTACCAGTTCGCTGGCTGCGCACCACGCACCAAATGCGAGGTCCGCGTGCGCAGTGCACGCCAAAAGGAGGTATGCGGTAAGTAGAACAGCGCACGAGAGGGAGGTGATCAGCTGTGTCACGCAATCTTTTTTTTTAACTTTTAAAAGCATTGCTTTTAAAAGTAAAAAAAAAAAGCCTCTGACGATCGCGCGGCTCAGCTGTGATCGTCAGAGGCTTTTTTTTTTTTTTTTTTTTTTTTTGGCCAAAGAGGTTACAGAAAAAATGCTTTTAAAAGGCTCTGACGATCCCAGCTGAGTTGCCTGATCGTCAGAGGCTTTTGTTTTCTTTTAAAAGCTTTTTTTATTTTGGTTTTAAAAGAAAAAAAAAGCCTCTGACAATCAGGCAACTCAGCTGGGATCGTCGGAGCCTTTTAAAAGCATTTTTTTTACAACCTCTTCGGCCCAAGAGGTTGTAGAAAAAATGCTTTTAAAAGTAAAAAAAAGCCTCTGATGATTGCGTGGCTCAGCTGGGCATGGGGGGCAGGGAGGGATTTTTGCTACCGGTTCTCTGAACCACCTGTCGCCATCGCTACCGGATCAGGCGATCCGGTCTGAACCGGGAGCATTTCACCCCTGAACTCAAGGCGGTGAACGTATCTAAAATTCTTTGTCCTATTTTTCTCACAACAACCCTGTGAGGTGAGTTGGGCTGAGAGTGAATAACTGGCTCAAAGTCATTCCAGTCAGCTTTCGTGCCTAAGTTTTAAAAAAAGGTAAAGGAGTCCCTGTGGATTTTACTCTGTTAATCAATGCCAACTGTAGGGGGCAGTGTTCGTCTCCATTTCAAGGGGCGTGGAGGCAGTGCTGTCTGAAGACCTTTCTGCGATCATTTGGCCAACATGATGTCATGGAGCACTATTGCCTTCCCACTAAAGTGGTACCTATTTATCTACTTGCATTTGCATGCTTTTGAACTGGTAGACTGGCAGGAGCTAGGGTGAAGATGGGAGCTCACCCCATTGCATGGAGCTCAGGACTCGAACCTGGACTGCCGGCTTTCCAGACAACAATCCCAGCATCTTAACTGCTGAGCCACCAAGCCTCACCTTTCATGCCTAAGGATAGACTAGAACTCATGGTCTCCTAGCCAGACCAAAGTGGCTCTATGATACTTGTTGGTCTTCCTTTCCTTCAGGCTGCAGTTTAACCAAGGAAGTCTAAAGGGCAGAGATTACCATATTTTTCGGAGTATAAGACGCACCTTTTTCCCCCAAAAAAGAGGGTGAAAATCTGGGTGTGTCTTATACTCCAAATGTAGCCCCGCCCAGCCTCTCAAACGGAGGTTTCAGAGGCTGAAAAAAGCATCAGAAACAAAGCTTCAGAAAAGGAGCCCCCAAACAGAGCTTCAGAAAAAAAGCCCCCAAACAGATCTTCAGAAAAGGAGCCCCCAAACAGAGCTTCAGAAAAAAAGCCCCCAAACAGAGCTTCAGAAAAAGCCCCCAAACAGAGCTTCAGAAAAAAAGCCCCCAAACAGAGCTTCAGAAAAGAAGCCCACAAACAGAGCTTCAGAAAAAAAGCCCCCAAACAGATCTTCAGAAAAGGAGCCCCCAAACAGAGCTTCAGAAAAAAAGCCCCCAAACAGAGCTTCAGAAAAAGCCCCCAAACAGAGCTTCAGAAAAAAAGCCCCCAAACAGAGCTTCAGAAAAGAAGCCCACAAACAGAGCTTCAGAAAAAAAGCCCCCAAACAGAGCTTCAGAAAAAAAGCCCCCAAACAGAGCTTCAGAAAAGGAGCCCCCAAACAGAGCTTCAGAAAAAAAGCCCCCAAACAGAGCTTCAGAAAAAGCCCCCAAACAGAGCTTCAGAAAAGAAGCCCACAAACAGAGCTTCAGAAAAAAAGCCCCCAAACAGAGCTTCAGAAAAAAAGCCCCCAAACAGAGCTTCAGAAAAAAAGCCCCCAAACAGAGCTTCAGAAAAAAAGCCCCCAAACAGAGCTTCAGAAAAAGCCCCCAAACAGAGCTTCAGAAAAAAAGCCCCCAAACAGAGCTTCAGAAAAGGAGCCCCCAAACAGAGCTTCAGAAAAAAAAGCCCCCAAACAGAGCTTCAGAAAAAGCCCCCAAACAGAGCTTCAGAAAAGAAGCCCCCAAACAGAGCTTCAGAAAAGAAGCCCACAAACAGAGCTTCAGAGGCTTTTTTTTCTGAAGCTGTTTCGGAGGCAGGAAAAAAATTTTTTTTTCAGAAACGGCGTTTCAGAAGTTTCAGAGGCAGAAAAAAAAGAAAAAAAAAGCAAGGCACAGAGCTCACAACCAATTAACCTGTTGCTAAAATTCATCTCTGGGAATTGGGGGGTGATTGGGGGTATTCCGGGAGGCCGATCCATCTGCCAATCAGCTTTTTTTCTTATTTTCCTCCCCAAAAACTAAGGTGTGTCTTATACTCTGGTGCGTCTTATACTCTGAAAAATATGGTATTCCCTTGCCAATTTAAAAGATCCTGCTTTTGCACACAAGGTAGTTTCTGGTTGAGTAAGCTGAAACTAAAATTGGAAAAAATGGAGGTGTTGTTGGTAAGAGAAAACTGGAATTTATATACTTTATCCGATTCAGTTTGGCCTTCATAAATAGTGTCCCATTTAATTAAAACACAAATAAGTTGCAGTACAAATAGTTCTCCACTTACAACCACAATTGAGCCCAAAATTTATGTTGCTAACTGAGACATTTGTTACATGGGTTTTGCTCTATTTTACCACCTTTCTTGCCACAGTTGTTAAGGGAGTGACTGCAGGTGTTCAGTAAGTAACATGGTTGCTAAGTGAATTTGGCTTCCTCGTTGACTTGGCTTGTCAAAAGGTCACAAAAGGGGACTGCGTGACAGCTTCCGGTGCTGTTGTAAGTTTGCATGTTCACTAAGTGAGCTGTTGCAAGTCGAGGACTGCCTGTATTATGCATTTCTAAGGTATGCACGGAACGTAGCAAAGCAAAAAAGTTAAAGTAACTCACGTTGGTATAGGAACGTTGCATGGAGGACAAGGCAATGCTGTCTGAATATAAGCAGGTGTGGTGGAGCGTTCCCAGGGGCCTATGGGCTGATGCTATAAGAAAAAGAAATTGACAGATAAGCCCAACAAAGCCTTGGATTTACTGATTTAATTGAAATTAATACATAACAGTTACCATATTTTTCGGCGTATAAGACGCACCTTTTTCCCCCCTAAAAGGGGGTGAAAATTTAGGTGTGTCTTATACACCAAATGTAGCCCCGCCCACCCACTGGCCCCCACCCTTTGGCCTCTGCCTCCCAGCAGTTTACCTCCTTGCAAGCAAACAGCAAGAAAAAACAGCTCCTTTCAGCTTCAGCACAGCCTCATTAGCACAAGTTGATGGGATCGGCCTCCCGACTCTCAGCTGATTTGCTCTCAGCTGTTTTACGTGGGGCTCTGCTGCTTGCCGCAAAGAGGTAAATTGCTGGAGCAGATTTTTTTTTTTCCTTGTGCTAATCAAGAATCAAACTATGCTGAAAACGAAAATGAAAGTAAAGCAGGCTGTTTGCTGTAACCAGGCAAAATTGCTCAGAGGCAGAAGCAGAGGCAGAGGCAGAGGCAGAGGGAGATTTCTTTTTCTTCTTTTCCTCACCAAAAAAGGTAGGTGAGTCTTACACTCCAAAAAATACAGTAAATTCAAAGCAGGCTGCAGTGGTGAGTTCTAACCAGTTTTATCACCGGTTCGCATCGCGCACACGCTTTGCGCGTGATCACCACCCACGTGCTCGCTTCACTCTCACGTGCGCCGATCTTGCATTTCGCGCATGCGCATTGAGTAAAAAAACAGCTGAGGCATGGCAATCCACTCTGCTGCGTCTTACAGCTGAGCTAAAAACAAAAGAAATAAAGGTAGGTATAGCATGGGGGCGGAGGGGAGGGCCCAACTGACGTTCAGAGCGAACCGGTTCACTCTCCTATCAAGATTTCCACTACCGGCTCTGCCAAATTGGGGAGAACCGGTAGTAACCCACCACTGGCAGGCTGTGATGATTAATCACAAATGCGTTATTCTACAAGTCGTGGCGCCAATTCCATCTGGAGACATCCAGACTCCTTCAATAACTTAAGATAAGTTTTCATTTCTCTCCCCCCACCCCCCAGTTCTCTATTTCAAACTATTTCAAAAATGGAACTTATTATCATATGTGGTGGACATGCCCAGAAGCTATAGGTTATTGGAGCAGAATTAAGACATGGTTAGAAGAAATGATCCAACAACATATTGATTTAAAACCTGAGTTGTTCCTATTGGGTATACTACCAGAGAAAATTAGTAAAGAAAATATATACTTGATTATACATATAATAATGGCAGCGAGGATAGTATTTGTGGAAAGATGGAAAGCAGAGAAAATCCCTTTGGAAGGGGAAGTAATTAAAAAAAATCTTAGATTGTGTAGAAATGAACAGATTAACTTTGATGATTAAAGAGAGAGAGGATACGGACTATTGTAAGATATGGGGGAAATTTTATGATTGGTTAAAAAAAAGATATAAAGATTATGATAATTAAATAAGGAGAACGTTATATTAAATGTGTTGTAATTTGGGGGAAAATATTGCAACAGAGAAATGGAGACTATCAAGGAGAAATGAAGATAGGAGGAGTAATAAAAAGAAGAAGAAGTCACGGAAGAAACATAGAGAAGACACACAGAAGGATTGATGTATTATATGTTTGTTTGTTTTAAAAAAAACTTTTATAAAAAAAAAACTATTTCAAAATGTCATTTATCTGATGCTTAGGTAATTACAACATCCATCAAAGTCTCACGATTCATTAGATCCCACAATCTAGCCAGCACCAATACGTCGCCTGCCAAGTGAAAATGTATCTTGGTTACTTAGCAGAAATTAAGACAACGTAGGTTAAGGCAGCAACAAACCTTCTTAATTCCTAAAGTCAATAAATCCACAACATCTATCTGCAAGCATTTTCCCCCCAACTGCTTTTAAACTCTCTTTCCTAAGAGGATTAGAAGACACTTTTAGTATGCTACGAGCTTCCGTCTCACCGAGCTGGTTTGCTTCACAAGTGCTTCGTCGTGGCAAGAAGCCAGGCATAAGTGGCCGCACTTTTCAAAAACTTTCTTGCAGATCTGGTGGCAAGGAGGGCAAGGGCCGAAATGGCAACTGTGCTTCTCTCGACAAGGATGATGGCAAGTTGGTGGCTGCCTAGAACAAGAAAAATTAGAAATTAACCCAACGGTTGATTGATCACTATGAGTCATTTGGGATGATGAATATTCATGTTAGAATCTATAGAGCTTTAAACAGCTTGAGACCGGCTAATTGAAAGAACATATCTTATTGAAACCTTGTCAAGTGTTCTCAGATCACATGCTATGTCTCACTGGTGTACGGTATTTGGTGAATTTGTTCATACATACATACATACATATTTATATACTGTTATATGTATGAGGAAGTAAGAAAACAATATCTGTCCCCAATTATAAATAAATTTCCCCACTGGAATGTAAGGCATAAATTATCATTTCTATTGAAGGCAGACTCTCCTCCCCTGGTAAGGGCTATCACTCGCTATCTTAAAAGGATGACAGCAATACGAGCCAGTTATATCGAAAAGAATTTCATTGATTGTAAGAAAGATGGGCTGAGTTAGAGAGGAGCTATCTTATTTGGGATATCTAGTTTTGGAAATCTAGTTATTGAACTTCGATATTGTTAAATTTTAAATGTCATATATCATATATTTTTAGACTCTTATTTCTGTAACTGTTTGTTTTATCTTTTTCTTTGTTTTTTCTGAAAAGGCCTTCGGGCTATTCAATAAAAGAATCACCATATACTGTTATAATGTATAAGAGCCTTGGTGGCGCAGCAGACTAAAGTGCTGTTAAGTAGCACCAGCTGCCTGCAATTACTGCAAGTTCAAATCTCACCAGGCTCAAGGTTGACTCAGCCTTCCATCCTTTCGAGGTAGGTAAAATGAGAACCCGGATTGTGGGGGCAATAAGCTGACTTTGTATAAAAACAGAACACCACTTAGGGGGGGCCGAAAGCCCTACTAAGCAGGCATATACAAAAGTATGAAGGCTATTGCTTAACGCATTGTAAGCCGCCCTGAGTCTCTGGAGAAGGGCAGCATATAAATCAAACCAATGAATAAATAAATAATTCAATCAGAGCTGGTGATGTTTTAAGTCAGCGGTCACCAACTGGTGGTCCGTGGACCACCGATGGTCTGTGAGAAAATTTTGGTGGATCCGCAGAAAAATTATTTGCATTTTTTTATATTGCACTAAATCAGGGGTCCTCAAACTACAGCCCCTGGACTGGACACATGCAATGAACGTTTGTGTTGCTGCAGAGAGTCTCCCCCTTCGGGGTCTTTTTGTGTGGTTCGGAGGGGGGCAGAAATTCCGACTTGGGGTCTGTTTCAGCCTCCTGGTGTGGGGCTTTGGATGAAGGATGGAGGGAAGCACCGCTGGTGGCGAAGAGCCGGAGGGCCTTGTTCCAGTGGGACTGCATCATGGCCTGAAACTGGCTGACTATCTCAGCCCACTGAGCCTCCAGGCGCCAGTACCTGGCCTTGCACTCCTGCAGGTCTTCCCTCTGCTTGGAAAGCCTGTGCTCGTAGTCCTCAGTGAGGTGCTTCTACTGAGCCTCCTTCTCGGCCAGATCCAATTTGAACTGAGCTGTTTTGCCAACTCTTTCTTGTGGCGGCTGCTTAGCTCCAACAACTGCTTCCTGTTGGGACCCTAAGGAGCCTGGGCAGGCCAGCGAGGCGCCCCTTGACGCGAGTGACATCGAGTTGGCCACGCCCACCCAGTCACATGACCACCTAGCCACGCCCACTCAGCCGGTCATTAGGCAGATCATTATTAGTGGTCCGCGGGATTTAAAATGTAGTGGTCCCTGAGGTCCGAAAGGTTGGTGACCCCTGATTTAAGAAATCCTCAACTTACAATCGCGATTGGGACCAGAATTTCTATTGCTAAGCAAAGAGGCTGTTGAGTGAAATCACTGCAGTTGTTAAGTGAATCATCCAGTCATTAAGCAAATTTAGCTTCCCCCACTGACTGCTTGTCAGAAGCAGTCACAACTGAAACACACACACAACTCAGGATGCTGCAACTGTGCCGGCTGTAAGCACCTGGATTTTGATCACATGACTGTGGGGACGCTATGAAGGCAGAGGTGTCCAACTCAAGGCTCAGGGACTCCTAGAACTCATGGACTCCTTGTTTCTAGCCTGGTGTCTCGATCACTACACCAAACTATCTTCCTCTCAACTCTAGGAAGCAGGCGAGAGCAGGCTGGAAATCTTGCCAAGAAACTTGCACGGACCATTTGAGGAGGTCTCCAAGAGTCAACACTGGCTCAAAGCAATCCCCTCCCTCAAAACGACAGCAATACAAAGATTTGTGGCTATAAGCTGCAGTACAGTTAGGGGTGCGTTCTACTTACTTTTACTACCGATTCGCAACGGGATTGCCGATGATGACATCCGGGGCGGTGGGTGGGACCTCCCGCCGGTTTTACTATCGGTTCTTGCGAACCGGTCCGAACCGGGGGCAACCCACCGCTGAGTACAGTTAATTAAAATTTGGAATTTTGTCAGTTCATAAAACATGTTATACTCTCTACAAGTTTAATTTTTTTTAAAAAAAAATAATAATAAAACCAATGAATACTAACCTGCAGAATTCTTTGCATCTGGGGGGCTTGGTGGTACGTTCTCTCCCACAGGGTACTTTGACAACAGTTTTACCACAATTGCACTTCACATCCACCGTTTCAGGGCACGGATAGCAGCTGCCTAAAATTTAATACATGCATTATAAATAACCAGTTTTGAAATAAGACAATTAAAAAGCCACTGGCAGCTATCATGCCTCATCTCTCCCGATCAAAGCAACTAAGACTAATTATATCAGACACCTATTCAAGACCATAGGAGGCCTTCATTCAGAGTTTTGAATCACATGTGTCTATTACATATTTACAACGCATCTCAATCAATAATTATTCCTGAACAATCATCTATTAAATGATTTAAGGGGGTGCGATGGCTCAGAGGTTACCTATTACATATTTACAATGCATCTCAATGCATCTATTTATTAAGCAGGGCGTGATAGCTCAGTGGTTAAATACGCTGAACTCTTCAGCTGGAGAGCAGGCAGCCTGGGTTCGAGATCTGAGCTCCAAGAAATGGGGTAAGTTCCCGTTCTTTGCTCCAGCTCCTGCTCCTGCTCACCTATCAGTTCAAAATCATGCAAATGCAAGTAGATAAATAGGTATCGCTTTGGTGGGAAGGTTAACAGTATTCCGTGCATCTTTCGCACATAGCCATGCTGACCACATGACCACATAAATTGTTTCTGGACAATGCTGGCTTCCTCAGCCAAGAAACAGAGATGACTACCGTGCCCTAAAGTTGGACATGACTGACAGGGAAACCTTTACCTTAAATCATCTATTAGTACAATTCTACTGATATGCTATTTCTCTGTAATTTCTTAAAAGTTCAGAAAAAGAACCCATAAGATCAAAAGGGGCCACAGAGCATCTGTTTATGATTTGCCAATAGGGGGACCTTTGCACAGGTTCGCCTGGTGCACCAATTGCGACCCTACTTGGATCGGAAGGCTCTCCTCACGGTCACTCATGCCCTTGTCACCTCACGGTTAGATTATTGCAATGCGCTCTACATGGGGCTACCCTTGAAAAGTGTTTGGAGACTACAGTTGGTCCAGAACGCAGCCGCGCGAGCTGTCGTGGGTGCACCTAGGTACACCCACATTACACCAATTCTCCGCGAGCTGCACTGGCTCCCTATTGGTCTCCGGTCACAATTCAAGGTGTTGGTTATTACATTTAAAGCCTTACATGGCTCAGGGCCAGGGTATTTCGAGACCATCTTCTACCGCATAACTCCCAACGACCGGTAAGATCCCAGAGAGTTAGTCTTCTCCGGGTCCCATCAGCTAAACAATGCCGGCTGGCGGGCCCGTGGGGGAGGGCCTTCTTTGTGGCTGCCTCAGCTCTCTGGAACCAGTTACCTCCTGAGGTCCGGACCATCCCCACCCTATTGGCCTTCTGAAAAGCGGTGAAGACCTGGCTTTTCCGGCAGGCCTGGGGACGTTGATCTCACTCTTGCGATCTGGCGAGATCTGGCCATGAATGGTGTGAATGAGTTTTAATGTTTTTAATGTTTTTAATTCTTAAATGTTTTTTATAATGATTTTAAATGCATTGTGATCCGCCCTGAGTCTTCGGAGAGGGACGGCATACAAATTGAATTAATAAATAATGAATAAATAAATAAAATATTTCTACTTCATTTGTTTCTCCAAACAAATCTGAAGCACTTTCATAGAATAAAAACTGGGTTCTGTGTGCATGCGATATAATGGAAACCAATAATAATGTGAAAAGCTTATTCATCATCTCAGCGTGTGAGCCCTGTTTTCCTCAAGCCAAAAACTAGCAACTAAATTATAGGGTTATTCTCGTGCAATTTTCATCAATGTGATAAAAGCTAAACAAACAGTTACTCGTCTTCTGTGATTCTCCCCCCCCCTCCAACTATTTAATTCAGTGCATTAGAAATAAGAATAACTTAAATAATGTTATTAGAGCTAGTGGGGATTTTTTTTTTTTTTACTGTTCATTCTTTAAGGTATTTCATTCCTGTACCATCTTTTGACACAGTCCTATCAAGTGAGAAAATTAATAAGGCAACTAAACTGGAGTGAGCGGTTTTGACCTAGCGCATCTCATCACAGAAAAGACAGATTTTTAGATTCTAAAATACACCCCAACATTCTTTGGGTTAGCTGCAGATTAGAGCTCAGATTTTTTTAAAGTCACGGCTGACTTGGTCTCTTCATATGTTATCTTTAGTGAAGCGTGCAAACCAGCGTTTGCATTTCCTGTGTCAGATGTGGAGAACACACTTTTTAGCGAGGCAAGATTGAGAGCATTTTAACAAACTGCATCACTGTTTGATTTGGTGATCACAGTGCCTCAGATAGAAGGTCCATACAGAGAGTGGTGAGGACAGCCGAGAAGAGTATAGGAAGCTCGCTCCCTGTTATTCAGGATACTGCTTATAAGTGCTATGCGCTTAGAGCTCAAAGCATTGTTAGAGACCCCACACACCCACTTCACGGTCTGTTTCTGTTGCTCCCCTCTGGGAGGGAGTTTCAAAGTATTTCTAGCAGGACTACCAGATTCTTTAACAGCTTTGTTCCCTATGCCATCCATCTGGTAAACTCGCAAGATTAGTTTTTCTCGCTACATATTGTATATGTATACATCTGAACTAGACTGTGATGTTTCTCTGTGTGATATATGTTTGTGTATGTAGGCATATGCATAATGGTTATCTTTTGAGAGCTGAATGCAGCGAAATTTCATTTTTATGTATGCTGATTAGTGTACATTTAAAGTGATAATTTCTATTCTAGTCTATTCTATTCTATTCTATTCTATTCTATTCTAGTCTATTCTAGTCTAGTCTAGTCTAGTCTAGTCTAGTCTAGTCTATTCTTCTTTAAATAGTATGGTTTGATAAATGATGACATAACTATTTGCAATTTCCTACCTGTGGCTGCAGTTAAAAATACAAGGGCCAATCTGTGAATGATGCATTTTCATGATGTTTTGGCTGAAATTGCATAGGTTGACTTATCTGTGATTATATACAGTCAATGTTTTGCAACTGCGAGCAAGGAGTCAGATGCCATTTAGTTTAAAAGGTTAGAAGCAGGATTTCTAGCTCATTCTTACCTCTGTGGCAGACTGAAGGACACTTGTGATTACGACATCCTAACGTTCGACCACAGACTTGGTCACATGACGGACAATTTCCAGGACAACACTGTATCAAATATATAAGTTCTCAAATATAGGAATTGCTATATGAAATTGCAAGTCTATCCAGATTTCCCTGAGTAAATGATATTAACCTGTTTCTCCCCAAATAAGACATCCCCTGATAATAAGCCCAATCGGGCTTTTGAGCGCATGGCAATAAGGCCAAGCGCTTATTTCAGGGTTCAAAAAAATATAAGACAGGGTCTTATTTTCGGGGAAACATGGTATGTATAGCACAGAGGTGGGTTTCAGCAGGTTCTGACTAGTTCTGAAGAACCGGTAGCGGAAATTTTGAGTAGTTCGAAGAACCGGCAGTAAAAATTCTGACTGGCCCCGCCCCCATCTATTCTCTGCCTCCCAAGTCCCAGCTGATCGGGAGGAAATGGAGATTTTGCAGTATCCTTCCCCTGGATTGGAGAGGGAATGAAGATTTTACAGTATCCTTCCCCTGGAGTGGTGTGGGAATGGAGATTTTACAGAATCCTTCCCTTGCCACGCCTACCAAGCCACGGCCACAGAACCGGTAGTAAAAATTTTTGAAACCCACCACTGGTATAGCAGGACTTAGTTCTAAGCAAGCATCCATATATATTCTTTTGAGAGCAGGCATCAGAGTTTCAGTTTTTAATGTGTGCCAATGGTTCACAGAAAAAAGTGATAATAAAGTTTATCTTATCTTATCTTGCCTTATCTTATCTTTTCCTAACATATTCTTCCTCCTCCTCCTTCTTTCTCCCTTGTATTTTTTCAGCATATTTGTGCATGCAATCACATGGTTTCATAGATCCAAAACAAATTTAAATATTAAATTTCTAAAATGCAGTACTAAAATACAATAAACTCATCTGCAACATTTACCTTTCTCTTGCACTGGTGTTTCTGACAATCCCGTATTTTTGTACATTTGGTCTCACAGAGGTATGGTTTATGGCAGGGCATTTGCTTCATATGCTTTCCACAACGACACTGCTTTTCAACTTCCTATCAAGGTACAAAGGAAAGAAAACTAAAGCTGGCATACATTATGCATATTAAAATCTAGTTACCTAACTGATAACAAATTGGATGATGTGTAAAAAACCCTTTAGGGAAAAAAATGAGCAGGTTAAAATAATCTCACAACTGAAAAAAAAATCTATATAATTAAATCTATATCTTTAATTTAATTTAATTTAATTTAATTTAATTTAATTTATCGCATTTCTATGCCGCCCAACTCCCAAGGGACTCTGGGCGGCTTACAGCAAAAATAATGCGAACAATGAACATAGAAAAATTATTAAAAACATTATAAAAACATTTTAAAAACATTAAAAGCCCATGCACATCATTCATGGCCGGATCTCGCAAGATTGCAACAGCGAGATCAATGGCCCCAAGCCTGCCAGAAAAGCCAGGTCTTCACCGCTTTCCGGAAGGCCAATAGGGTGGGGATGGTCCAGATTTCACGAGGTAACTGGTTCCAGAGAGCTGGGGCAGCCAAAGAGAAGGCCCTCCCCTGCGGGCCCGCCAGCTGGCATTGTTTAGCTGACGGGACCCGGAGGAAACCAACTCTGTGGGATCTTACCGGTCGCTGGGAGCTGTTATTTTATTTATTATTTATTTACCTCAATATAACACTTTGGAATAACCCCTCAATTACCTCAATTTCAAACAAAAAAGATAAGAAAAAGGGAAAAGAGAGTTCAGGATTTTAAAATACAAAAAAGAAGAAGGGATGCCCTACCTACCACCCCAAATTGCATCCCTAAAAGGAGCGGGTAGCTAAGCGAGGGGCAGGAACCCTGTCATGCCCAGTGAGGGAGGGACAAGAGACGGCAAGGGGAGCCGCGTCTCGCTCCACGCATCTCGCTTCTCCCCCGCTTCACCTGCCACCTCTCTCGATAAAGAGATGGCGGGGAAGGGAAGCGGCTTCTGCCATTGGGGTGGGGTAGGATGTGTTGGGCTGCGCGGCCAGCACGAAGAACAGGGAGGGGAAGCGACAGCAGTGACGAGACATCCAGTCCCACGCTTGCCACCTCCTGCACCCCCAAAATAATAAGACTCCCTGATAATAAGGCCAAGCCCTTATTTGGGGGGGGGGTCAAAAGAAAATAAGACCCTGTCTTATTTTGGGGGAAACACGGTAATTACTTGGGAATTATCTTGGTTTTGAACAAAAGAACGTAGAAACTACAAGATGTGGAAGCCTGCTGGATCACACCTAGCAATAATGGAGATAGGAAGTTTTTGGACTCAGTGAGAAGCGGCTGTGTAAAGGAAAAAGAATTTAGTGCCTCAGGAATACACCCTGAAAGAAGATCTTTGAAAATGAAGCAATGCAAATCTATTCAAAAGAACCTAAAGGGAAAGAAAATGCTAACCTGTCTACAGATTTCGCAAGCACCTCGATGGCAGCGTTGTGAACATCTATGAATCTCACACTCGAGAACTTTGTCGCAACTATCTCCACAAGTAGGCACGTCTTCAGTACACGGCAAAGAAAATTCTAAAATAAAAGCGAAATTGAAACCATACAAATTGTCTCCATTTAATCATCATCATCTTTTAATGATCCCATAATCCCTTGCGGGGTGGAGTCTGGACAACTGAATGGAACGTTTTAATAGCCGGATGCTCTTCCTGTCGCCAATGCAGAGTTTTGTTCAGCAGATATATTCTCAGTGTGCCCAGAGAGAGAAATACCTGCCTCTACCTAGGATCGAACTCACAGCCCTCCTGATTGTGAGGCAAGAGGTCCACCTCTAGGCCACGGCACTACTCCAAATTGCTGCCATTTAATATACAGAGGAAAATGAAAGGTTATATTTTCACGTGTTTTTGCATTTACCTAAAATAAATATATTGCTTCTAGACATTGTGTGGTTTTGAAAATCTTGATTTTTTTTACACCTATGATCAGATGTATACAGTAAGTAGTTCCAGGCCGAGGTATTGGACATCACTTACAGCCACTTTTCAACAACCCAGTTCTTTTTAACTATTTTCATTTTTCTGTCTTCCGCTCGTTCTTAAATGCAATTTGAATCACAACTGTTTTAGGAAAATTGTATTAATCAAATCACTTCCATGGTGAATAAAAAGACTTACTTGATTTTCCACAAGGACAAGACCTTTTCCCAGATCTGGGACATTCTCCACAGGAACCATCATGACAAATTTCTTCACAGACATGATAGCCACAAGACAAGGTTCGCCCACAAATCTTGTGAGAAAATACACATAGCAATGGCAAGTAAGGGACACAGAAACTTCTCAAATATAATTCAACAAAATACAAGAAGAAAAAAAAAAGTTCTCCAAATAAGTTAGTACCGTACTTTTCGGAGTATAAGATGCACCTTAGTTTTTGGGGAGGAAAATAAGAAAAAAGCTGATTGGCAGGTGGATCGGCCTCCTGGAATACCCCCAATCACCTGTTCCCAGAGGTGAATTTTAGCAACAGGTTCCTTGGTTGTGAACTGTGTGCCTTGCTTGCTCTCTTTTTTTTTTTTTTTTGCTTTTTTTCTGCCTCTGAAACTTCTGAAACTCTGTTTCAGAAAAAACATTTTTTCCTGCTTCTGAAAGCCTCCAAAACAGAGCTTCAGAAAAAAAAAGCCTTTTTTTTCCTGAAACTCTGTTTGTTGGCTTTTTTTCCTGAAGCTCTGTTTGGAGGCTTTTTTTCTGAAGCTTCTTTCAGAGGCTTTTTTTCTGAAGCTCTGTCTGGGGGCGTTTTTTCCTGAAGCTCTGTTTGGGGGCTTTTTTTCCTGAAGCTCTGTTTGGAGGCTTTTTTTCTGAAGCTTCTTTCAGAGGCTTTTTTTCTGAAGCTCTATCTGGGGGTGTTTTTTCCTGAAGCTCTGTTTGGGGGCTTTTTTTCTGAAGCTTCGTTTCTGATGCTTTTTCAGCCTCAGAAACCTACGTTTGAGAAGCTGGGTGGGGCTACATTTGGAGTACAAGACTCACCCAGATTTTCACCCTCTTTTAGGGGGGAAAAAGGTGCGTCTTATACTCCAAAAAATATGCTACATAAAAAATTAAACCATAGAAATAAATGATTTAAAGCACCATAGCATGACGTGATCTGCTAATGTTCTAGGCTACAGTCCTATAAGCCCCAATCAGTATAAACAATTTTCCAGTGGGGAATTAATTGGAGTGAAGGAAATTAATGGGACTGAGGGGACCTGTCCTATATCATAGAATAAAAAGAAAAAGACGGCAAAACTCTAGTTCATAAATTAGGTTGTTGGATAACATCTCTGAATACAGGTAGTCCTCAACTTACGACCACAATTGAGCCCAAAATTTCTCTTGCTAAGTTAAGTTATGGGGCCAAACGCATATATATCTTTTTAACTGTACTTTAATGTTTGTATTTATGTTTTTACTTTGGCTGTGCACCGCCCTGAGTCCTCCGGGAGAAGGGTGGTATATAAATCTGATAATAAATAAATAAATAAAGTGATTTTTGCCTCATTTTACTAAATTTGACTTTTTAGTACAAAAAATGTCTACAGTTGATACTGCAACTAGGAACATTTTCATCATTATAATAGCTGAAGAAGGAAAGGTCTGCAGATGGGAGATTCAAGGCCTGGAGAAGAACGGTTGCAGGATTTGGGTATGGCTGCTCTAGAGAAAAGGACTAGGGCCGACATGATAACAGTATTCCAGTATTTGAGGGGCTGCCACAAAGAAGAGGGAATCAACTTATTTTCCAAAGCACCAGAAGGCAAGACAAGAAACAAGGGATGGAAACTAATCAAGAAGTGAAGCAACCTGAAATTAAGGAGAAACTTCCTAACAGTGAGAACAATTAATCAGTGGAATGGCTTGCCTTCGAAAGTTGTGGGTGCTTCATCACTGGAGATTTTTAAGAAGAGACCGAACAGCTACTTGTCTGAAATAGCATAAGACTGTGATGGCGAACCTATGGCACGCGTGCCGCAGGCGCCACACAGCCCCCTCTCTGTGGGCACGCAAGCCATTGCCCCAGTTCAGCTCCACCGTGCATGCGTGTGTGCCTCCCGCCAATCAGCTGGTCTTTGGGTCTCTGCTGCGCATGTGCGGGGGACGAGGCGCATGCAGGGGGCGTACGTGCATGTGGGGGGGGCGCGGATGCGTGGGGCATGTGTGGGGGGGTGCGTGTGCATTGCATTTTGGGGGTTCGGGTGCGCTTTGGGCACTCGGTCCAGAAAAGGTTAGCCATCACTGATATAGAATTTCTTGCTAGAGCAGGGATTGGACTAGAAGACTTCAAGGTCCCTTCCAACTCTATTCTGATTTTGAGATAATTTCAAATTCACCGCCCATATGTGTCAGCAAGCCACACTGCAATTGTCATACTGAGATCCTGAACATCTGAACGGAAACAATATATTTCCTGTTTCAATCTTAAAACCCCTGCTCTTAATGTTAATCCACATTTTTCTTCCGGACAATGAAGTATTGGAGTTGTTAATTGTTAGTTGTTAATAATATTGTAAACAAATCTGCTCTTTATAAGGAAACTTACCTCATCACATTGCCATAAAGGACTTGCACACTGCCTTTCTGCTATTTGTTTACCACAGACACAACTTTGTTTACTGACTCTTGGACATGACTGGCAATCTCCTAAAAGTGAGATGAAACTAATGATCAGAAACCAGCATGGAAAGAGAATATTTTAAATGTATGCCTGTTGAGGCGGCTAGGGGAAAGGGAAAACCTCATTAATAGTTGATAGAGAAGTTTTATTCCTCTGATTTGTGAGCCATCAAATCTACTCAGAACCCATAGCGACAAAAGAACCATAATGTAATGGAGGAGAAATTATTCAAATATTGTGGCTTATCGGCTGCCGGCCCCTCCAACAGCCAAATCAGTTGAGGAGGACGGGTGGGAGTCAGGGTATGCATCATGGCAACCTAAGAGCTCCAGGTGGAAGAGGGAATGGAGCTGGCAGAGAAAGAGAGGGAGGGAGGGAGGGAGAGAGAGAGAGAGAAAGGGAGAGGGAGAGGGAGGGGGAGGGAGAGAGAGAGAGAGACAGACAGAGAGGCGGAGCCTGGGCCGTCAGTCAGCCCTCAGATGGAGAGTCAACAGCCCCCAGGTTTGGAGGTGGCTGATGAGGAAGAGGAGGAACAGCTGGGTCCAGTGCCTGACACACGGATGTGCAGAAGGCAGAGGAGAGGAGAGCAGTGGAAATCTATGGGCTGGTCCTTGGGATGGAAGAGCCACTGCTGCTAGCAAAGCTCCCATCCTAGCTCTGGGGATAAAAGGCAGGGGGCAGAAATGAATAGATGTGGGAGACAACTATTCATCTCCCTGATGGATAGACTTGTTAGCTTGCTGTGAGAGAGAAACTTTTTGCCGGGGCTGCTGGCGTTCCTAATAAAGGAATCATTGCTTCAATTACAGAGGGTTTGTCGTGCTTGGGGAGCTGGGTCAGAACGCCAAATGAAGTCTTTGAACATTAAATTTGCACCTGGATGACAAGGATTCCCACAGTTGTGCTGCCCACAGGGCAATTTTCGTCCACAGGGCAGTTGACACGACCATTCTTTCATGCTGCATCTCCGTGGCACTGGCCTAGCCTTTTTGCAGTAGCAAGTTATTATGACCATCTTTGGGCAAGGTGGACATGGACCTAGGGAGCAAAAGACAAAAAGTTAACGTACTAATGCAGCTGAGATCTCAATTTAATCCACCTCAGACGTAATGGGACAGAATTTTAATGCACACAAACGCTGGAAATAACAGACGAGTCTATTGTATTTATAATTGATGTCCAGAGGAAGGAATTTTACTTCACAAAGTCGTTTGTGGGTGATGTCATACTGCAAATGACGTTGTGATATAAAATTCCTTTCTCTGGACGTCATTTATAAATGATGTGAATAAACTATGACTGACGTTGTTTGCAATTTAACAGATGTTTGGGAGTGAGAGGTGCTCCCTGCTCGCAGGCTAATTTGAGCTGCCTACAGTGGTGGCCAAAATTGTGGAAAAGTACTTTTCCCAAAAGTATACTTTTCCCAAAAGTATACTTTTGGGAAAAGTATTTTTGAGGTTTGATGGCTAATAACACCACTTTTTTTTGGAGTTTCAAGATAATTCTATTCCACTGCTGGAATGGCCTGGGAATAGCCCAGACCTTAACCCAATGGAAAATCTATGGAGCCAACTAAAGAAACTTGTTAGTCAGAAGCGACCCAGCAATAAAACCCAGTTAATAGAAGCAATCATTCAATCTTGGTTTCACGTTAGAACAACTGCAGAACTAAAAGACTTGGTTCACTCCATGGGAAGACGTTGTAAGGCCGTCATTCATGCTAAAGGTTACCCAACTAAGTATGAACTTACATGGGGATCATTTTTGTATATCTCGTTTTTTCTATGGTGATCATTTTTGTATATCTCGTTTTTTCTACATGTTTCACTTTTCTTCTTTATACTGTAACTGCTATTCTAATAGCAAATCCTTCATAAAAGTTATTGCATTACATTCTTGATTAAATTATCTTTCCATCGATATATAATTTTATGGTATTACTCCCCCCAAAAAAAGCTAGAAAAGTGTATTTTAGAAATTACACTTTTCCCAAAAGGTTTCCACAATTTTGGCCACTACTGTAGATGCTGCTTTATAAATTGACAGAATAGGCTAAAGAAATCCTCGCATCTGAAAAAAAAAATCATTATAAATATCTTACCCTATTCTAACTTGCATAATTGTTACAGAGAAATTTTCATATTTTACTCTCATGTATTATACCCTGGTCTCAATATCACTTTGAGATAAATGGTTCCTCGAATGACTATAATCTCGAAACTCTCATTTAACTGATGGTGTTACGTGCATATAATTTTGTATCTGTAATCGCTTGCAAACAACTGCCTTAATATTACGTACCTGGATGACAAAGCAATAGACACCTATGTCCACAAGAAGGTTTGAAATCTCTCTCACAGACCTGGCCACAGGAATGTGGAACCAGCCAGGGATCCACAGGTGGATCTTCAGTCTTCCCACAATAGCAGTAGTATCGAGTGGGAATCTCAGATCGCCTGTATTCAAACCTGCATTTTGGACTGAAAAGGGAAACAAAAATTGTGTCACATTCAATAATATTTGCTTCCTGCTTAATCTGTTCAAATGGGCCCATATCAGTGGTGGGCTGCTCCCGGTTCGCACCGGTTCGCAAGAACCGGTAGTAAAAATTTCTAGTAGTTCGGAGAACCGGTAATAACATTGGCTGGCCATGCCCCCGAACCAGTCCCTGGCCCGGTCGCCGCTCACCTGCCCACCTCATCAGAGGCTTTTTTAAAAAAAAAAACTTTTAAAAGCATTTTTTCTACAACCTCTTCAGCCAAAAAAATGCTTTTCAAAATAAAAAAAAAAGCCTCTGATGATCGTGCGACTCAGCTGGGATCGTCAGAGGCTTTTAAAAGCAGTTTTTCTACAACCTCTTCAGCCAAAGAGGCTGTACGAAAAAAAATGCCTTTAAAAGCCTCTGGCGATCCTAGCTGAGTTGTCTGATCGTCAGAGGCTTCTAAATGCATTTTTTTCTGCAACCTCTTAAGGTGGTAGAAAAAATGGTTTTAAAACTAAAAAAAAAAAAAGTTGACCACGCCCACCCAGTCACATTACCCCCACCAAGCCACGCCCACAAAATAAGCCACCCTTGGTCCATATGATGTGAGAAGATGCATTGTTTACATTTGTTATATTCAGCAGGATTGAAGCAAGATTTACCAAAGCCTTTCCCAAAAAATAAGACGGATATATTGTGAACAGTAAACTAAATTCAATTCAGCACTAACTAACTGAGAAACTCACAGATTACTTGTGTGCCCAATACCGTACTTTTTGGATTATAAGACGCACCTTTTTCCCCCCTAAAAGAGGGTGGAAATGTTGCTGTGTTTTATACACTGAATACAGCCATTTTTGGCCTCCCGAAGCCCCGACCCACGCATCCCGTTTTCGCCAAAAACAGGCCCGTTTTTCACAAAAATGGGATGTGCAGAGGGTTTGGGAGGCCTGCAGAGTGCTCCTGGGGCCTGGGGAGGGCAAAAACCTTTTTTTTTCTTGTTTACCTCTATGAAATCTTGGTGCTTCTTATACTCCAGTGCATCTTATAGTCCGAAAAATACGGGTATTAATATTTTCAAGATCCAACAATTCTGAATGGAAAGCAAAGTTTGTGCACAATTTTGGATAAATTGGCCCCGGTGAATATATCACAGTGGCCATATTCTTAACTTGTAGAATATTCAACATGTGCTAGATTAGCTAAACAAACTTCAAAATAAAAGTATAAAAGTAAAATTTATCAGCTATGGAGCTTTACACTGAAATTGCAACATTTATGGTATAGGCTCCTGGCTACATCCGTTCCTTCTGCTCCATTTTCTCCTCCCGCCCCCACACCCTGCATAAACCAGCTTTCAGAACAAAAATCTTAAAAGCTTACCATGGCCAGGGATAATCCTTTTTTCCAAAATCATCGTCTGTCAGAGGAGAAGATACTAAGAAAAGGCTATCCTTCGCCCACTTTTGTAGGCATGGCATGTGAAATATGCAGAAACATCCAGAACAACTCCAGACCTCGAAGAAAAACAAGGATATGTTTAGAAGCCCTTCTTGGCAATGTGCTGATCTAAACCAGGGGTCGGCAACCTTAAACACTCAAAGAGCCATTTGGACCTGTTTTCCAAAGAAAATAAAACACCGGGAGCCACAAAACCCTTCTCGTGCCTAACTATTTCCTGAGAGGAAAACAAAACTAGTATATGCAGTTGAATTAAACATTCTGTTTTCTTCTGAAACTTTTCTTTTCTTGGATTTTTCCATGGTTGGCCTACCAGGAGTCGAAAAGCTCAATAAATCGCGTACCAGCGGGTGTCGCACATTGGTGGTTGTGACGCATATTTTGAGTGACAGGGAGCCGCAGCAGAGGGATGAAAGAGCCACATGCGGCTCCAGAGCTATGGGTTACTGACCCCTGATCTAAACCGTAACATTTATTTAAAAATAAAATAACTAAGAAAACATTATGCTTCGGTCTGATGGTCTGATGTGAAATACCTGGTTGTCTAACTGGCTGGGGCAACCGCTATATTAACTTTGCTCATCTTCGTCTTCTGACCGCATAGCATTTTGTGGCTAGAGATGTCTTAGCCATGAATTAATAACAGTTAACTTTATTTTTTCCCAAACTTTTCTATCTCCATTTGTGTTTAATGAGGTATTTTAAAACACAAAGCCAAATAGCTCTGCAGACAAAGGCACTGTAATTTAACACCAGCTGTCTGCAATTAAAGTAAGTTTGAATCTTGCCAGGCTCAAGGTTGACTCAGCTTTCCATCCTTTCTAAGGTAGGTAAATTGAGGACCCAGATTGTGGGGGCAATAAGCTGACTTTGTATAAATATACAAAAGTATGAAGGCTATTGCTTAACGCACTGTAAGCCGCCCTGAGTCTCCGGAGAAGGGCGGCATATAAATCAAATTAAAAAATAATAATAATAATAAAAAATACACCTCTACAGGTAGACTTCAACTTACAACTGATAGCTTGGCAATGGACCCCACAAAGGATGCTTACGACTCAGTTCTCAAGTTCTGACAGCCGCTGCCCTCCACAGTCACATGGCCACATTTTGGTCATTTGGCAACCAGCCGACATATATCGCTGCTCGCAGCATCCCACAGTCATGTGAACACAATTTACAACCTTTTTGCCAAAAACTGATGATTATTTCCAGTTTTCGGCAAAACGGCCCATGGCAAAGAATGGGTTCACTTACCTTGAGCCTGGATAGCTCAGCAGACTAAAGCACTGTAATTTAACTCCAGTTGTCTGCAATTAAAGTAAGTTTGAATCTTGCCAGGCTCAAGGTTGACTCAGCCTTCCATCCTTTCTAAGGTAGGTAAATTGAGGACCCAGTTGTGGGGGCAATAAGCTGACTTTGTATAAATATACAAAAGTATGAAGGCTATTGCTTAGCACATTGTAAGCCGCCCTGAGTCTCCGGAGAAGGGCGGCATATAAATCAAATTTAAAAAACAACAACAACATTTGCTTAATGACCGCTACAAAAGCAATTGTAAAATCGGGTCAGTCACATGGGTGACTATTTTACAACCATCCCAGATTATGACTATAAGGAGCAGGCTCTATTAGAGTCGTACGTCGAGGACTACCTGTATTGCACGAGTACTTAAAATATCACATTTCAGATACAAATGACGTGTTATAATATTTATAAAAGTTTTCCTTAAAGAGAAAAAAAAAACATTTCCTTAAAATGTTTTTTTTTTAAAAAAAGATTTTGATGATCCTATGGGTAAAGGATATGGCTAGCCTCCCATAGGAATTATAACTCTATGACTGTCCTGGACAAAAAAGATAAGACCAAAAAGTCTTGAGTTGATTCAACTCACAGTGACTTTATGGATACATTACAAGTTGTTTCTTGGCAACACAAAAAATAATTTGCCATTGGCCTTTTCAATTAGTCTAGTGTTCCCACTGGTGATCTTCCATCTGAATCCATCTAATTTGCAGCCATGCTTAGCTTTTTCAAAATCAGCCAATGTCAGGCTAGACCAGGTGTCAGCAACCTGCGGCTCTGGAGCCACTCTTTGGGCCCACTGCTGTGGCTCCCTGTCGGGTGATCCCACCACTGGCTGGCCCCGCCCCTCCCCTCCCAGTCATTCCTCGCCTGGCCTGAGAAGGTAAGGGCGATGGCAAGTGATGGAGAAGTGGCCGGGGCAGAGACAGAGAGATACAGAGAGAGGGGGGAGGGAGGGAGAGGGTTTTGTGGTTCCCGGTGTTTTTTAGCAACTGGTTCTCTGCTCTAATGACCGGCTGGGTAGGCGTGGCCAGGGGTGTGTCATGTGACTGGTGGAAATGAGCGATGTGCAGTTGGCCACGCCCACCCAGGTTTTGCGCCTCCCGGTGTTTTCTTTTCTGTGGGAAACGGGTCCAAATGGCTCTTTGGAGTGTTTAAGGTTGCAGATCCTCTGGTCTAGACTAAGCTTTGAAAAAGGCTGCAGCCAAAAGCCTGACCATCGCACTGAAGGCTAAGAGAGATTTGTGCATCAGAGGTTTTTTTTTAAAAAAAGGATAACTTTACTATTAGAATAGGTTAATTCAAACATATCGGTATTTTGAAGTACTAAAAATTCTCCAAGATCCAATCTGGGTTAGTCACGAGGACCAGAGGTTTAGTCTTCCGAACTTTTAGACTCGTACTGGAGGCAATCCTCAGCGGACATCTCTCTACCACAATATGTGCTTTGAACTACTCTACGCATTGTATCTGTGTGGGACCTGGTTGTGTGTGGCTTTTGATTGGGGTGTTGTCAGCTAGCTATTAAGTCGTTGGCTGTTGTTTCCTTATGCTGACAAATCCTCGGCTCCGAAGTACCTAATAAGCTGGTGGTAAATCAGCAGAACTAAAAGTTCTCCCAAGCGATTATAGCAAAAATGGACAAATTCTATGAGGGGACATAAAATGACAAGAGGCTGTTACAGTTGTTATAGCGCAGTCACTCATGCTTCGAAGATCTCTTGGCTGGTTTACGCAGTGTGCTCCACATGGGGCTATATCCTTGAAGAGAATTCAGAAGCTGCAACTGATACAAAATGAAGCTACTCATGCAGTTCTGGATATTTCTAGGGTGGCGCATATAGCATTCCTTTTTCCACAAGCTGCATTGGTTGCCAATTTGCTTCCGAATCCAATTCAAGATGTTGGTTATTACTTTTAAAGCCGTTTATGGCATGTGTCCGGGGTATCTGAGGTGCCATCTTGTGAAGAAGGCACAGAAGAGGCTGTACTTCCTGAGAAATGCTCAGGAAGATAAATCTATCTCAGCATTTACTTCTGTCCTACTATCGCAGCACCATTGAGAGTGTCTTGACATACGGCATTCTTGCATGGTATGGGAGCAGCTCTGTAGCGGACAAAAAAGCTCTACAGAGAATCATTAAAACGGCCCAGAATATTATCGGGCTCCAGCTACCAGCCCTGGATGACATCTTTGAATCTCGCTGTTTGAGAAAGTTGCATAACATACTCAGAGACTCTTCCCATCCTGATTACAATCTTTTTGGACTGTTGCCTTCTGGCAGAAGATACAGAACAATTAAAACTGACACCACACGTTTTCTGAATAGTTTTTATCTCAGAGCTATAATTGCACTCAACAATAAACTAAAGGGCCACCATCAGTGAGCTGTTGGACAGCATTACTTAGTCTGCTGTGTGGATGTTTGGGTGGTTTAGGGGTGAGGAATTTGTGGTGGGTGGGAGTGTGTTTGGGGATTGTTATGTGTGTTGGACCTGATTTTTGGGTGTTAAGTGAATTTCGTTGTATGGGCATACTGTGTATACACGTACAATGACAATAAAGTTGTTGTTATTGTATTATATTATTATCATCATCATCATCATCATCATCATCATCATCATCATCATCTTGCCCCAATGGGATTGGCCCACCCAATTCATTCCAGCAAAAGGGGCTTGTTACAAACCCCATCAGTCAAGGAATTTTGGCGGATAGGGTCAAGGAGAAGGCCTTTTCTGCTGTGGCTCCTAGCTTGTGGAACATTCTACCACTGGACATCTTTATTTATTTATTTATTAGTCATATTTCTATGCCGCTCACTCTCGGAGGACTCTGGGCAGCTTACACCAAAGACAGTATACTAAATAGCATATTGCCCCCAACAATCTGGGTCCTCATTTTACCCACCTCGGAAGGATGGAAGGCTGAGTCAACCTTGAGCCGGTGAGATTTGATCTGCTGATCTGCTGAACTAGCAGTCAGCTGAAGTAGCTGCAGTACTGCACTCTAACTACTGTGCCACCTCGGCTCAAGTGGTCTGGTCTGCTCCCACTCTTCTGGCCACTGGAAAGGCTTTAAAACCGGGTTTTGTCAAATAGCTCGGAGCCCTGCTGAGGGAGCTCTTTGCTGAAAATGGTTGATGGGGTAAGAGAGAAGATCCTACCCTATGGCACTGGTTTTAATTTTTATTTAAGTCTTAACGATGTGAAGTGTTTTATCAATTTAATAATTTGAACTGTTTCTATAAATTTAATAAGGAAATCTATTCACTCATTCAATCACCCACCACAGAAAAGGAGACTTGGACTACACCAATTGGTGTATAAGCATCCTGATACTCTGTTCCATTTTGGAAGCCAAGGGTATTTCAAGAGATTAGTGAATACAGATTGGGGAAGAAGATAATACAGCAATGTTCAGATACTTACCGCTTGGTTTCTCTTAATTGAAGCGATGCAAATCAGACACGTCAGTGCCCCAGATTGAAAGGCGTCGTTCATATACTGCTTTGTACGCTCCAATTCACTTGCATCTCCATCTTTGAATAGAAAAAGATCATAATAATTTTTTATTATTATGCTAGCGGATAAAGGCAGATGAGTAATCAATACGGTCCATAGGTCATTTCCAGCCTCGGCTTCCATGGGCTAGAAACTGTAGAACCACAAAACCACTTATGTTCTTTCGAAGCCGCTATCACACTAAGTGTGAAATATTTTCTTTCATCTTGGTTCTAATCAATTCTACAGAATGCCCTCTTGGTGGAACTGTTTAAATTCATGAATGTTTGAAAGCTGTTTTGCGTGGCCTTGCTTCAGGTCATGCCACCTTTCAGTTGGGGGAAAGATCAGCCTGTTCTGGCCCCAACCACACGCACACACACCAACAGACGTTCAAAAGTTAAAGACCGGCAAAATCCTTTTCCTTATGATAACGGAACTTGGCAACAACCTAGTGGCTGCCTGCCAAGAGTTTATTATTTACAAAGAGGAGAGATAACTTCTCCCCACTCCTGGTACATCAAAAGAAACAGCTCAATAATTACGGAGTCAATCAAGTCCAGAGATAATCCAGCAAAGTCTATAGCAATGCAGAATGGCGTGGAAGCTTTCAGCTTTGTTCGTCACAAGGTTTGACTGGCTACCACGCTCCCTTTTATATCCTATGGGGTGTGGTCCAGTGACTCAGCCTAATCTCAGGCACGCCTTTTCTTCTGTTGCGCACGCTTATCTCTGCGACGCTGGCGTGGATCCAGCCAAGACTTATTACCCTCATCACTGTCCATCTGTGGCTGTGTGGACGTGCTTGGCCCCAGCCCTATCTCGTGCCCTTCGGCGGACACCGAAGGCATTGCCAGAGAGGAGGGTCCTGGAGAGGGAGGCCTTGCCAACTCCTGTCCTTCACTCTTGGAGTCCTCTCCTGCCGATGACACAGGCTCAGGTAACGGAGCCACAACAACACAGCCCCTTTTCTCACGCATTCCAAAATGTGAAATTCCTCTTGCTCCAGCCATTCGATCATAGAGTTTACTTGTTTGTATCGTTGTGTGATCATTCTCACGAAGTATATTCACTTAAGATTCACTTCGTGGAAAGGAGAGTCTTTTGTAAACATGTGGCGTTGTATTCTAATAACTATCTGAATTATCTAGGTTCATGATGGCAAACGTCTCAGCTGGCATGCAGAGCCCTCTCTGCAGGCATGCGAGCCGTCACCCAGCTCAGCTCCACCGTGCATGTGGGAGACGTGCGTGCATGTGCGGAGGTTTGCGCGAGCATGTGTGAGGGAGCACGGATGGTGTGGCGCCCCCCCCCCCACAGCACATTTTTGGGCCGAGGAGGCTGCAGGGAGGCCTACTAGGCCCAAAATGGGGCGTTCGGCGCACAGCCCCATGGTCAGTTTTCAGCCCAGGAGGCTGCAGGGAGGCCTACTAGGCCCAAAACGGAGGGGGGGCGTGCGCTCATGCGCAGAGGCGCACATTGCATTATGGGTGTTGGCACGCATGCACGCTGTCTCACACATGCACGCATACTTTCGGCACTCGAAGAGAAAAAGGTTAGCCATCACTGATTTAGGAGATAACTGGCAAATCTGAGAGGGATGGCAATTTTTCTGAGGAAGATGGCTGCCTCCCAGTGGTGGTATTAAGCCGGTTTGAACAAACCAGTAGTGGCAACCTGCAGGTGTGGGCCCGCCCACCCGCCCTGACGCTATGCCATCCTACTTAGCCACATTTTCTAAGAAGTACGCATGCGTGCAAGCCGTGCGTGTGAGCAAAGCACATGCGTGGAAGGCCGAACGCATGTGCGGAAGGTGTGTGCACACTCACATTTTTGGTGCGTGGCAAACTGGTGGTAAAATTTTGTGAAACCCACCTCTGCTGCCTGTTGTAGTCCACCAGCAGCTTGCGGAGCTGGCAGCGGAGTCAGATAGTAAGGAGGCTGGGGAGGACAATGGGCCAGTCCTGGAGTCAGGGAAAGGCCCGGACGAGGGCTCTGCGTCGGAGGCAGAGATGGGGCCAGGGCCATCTGGGAGTGATGCATGGACTCCAGAGCCTTCAGAGGCGGACAGCAGAGAGGCAGAGGAACAGGAGGGGCCTGTTCCTAGTGCACACATGCGCAGAGCTGCCAGAAGGCAAGAGCAGCTAAAGCAAAAAGGATGACTAAGGAGTAAGGCCAGGAGATTATTAGCCCCTCCCAGAAGGGTTAAAAGAGCAGCAACAGCTCTTGGGCTCTTTGTATGAAAGCAACATTGCTACATTTGTTTTCTTGTCATCTCCTTTGTTTCTGAACTTCTTGGGGCTTTGCCAAGAAAAGCCTTTGGCAGAGTGCCAAAGACGACAAAAGTTTGTGATAAGCTCAAAGGACTTTTTCTGAAGGACTTGTTTTGGAATTAATTATGACTAAGCTGAGAATGAAGTAATTCTCAGCTGTTCTAATAAAATATGTTTATTTAGGACTGATTGTGTCTGGTAATAACTACTTGGGCCTAGGTCACAACACTTCCTCCCTCATACCCTTTCATGCATACACCTTATATTCAATAATTTCATAATGTAAGATTTTTTAACATTAATCTCTAACCCTGCAAGAGTGGCTTGCAGATCCTTTGCCTTTACCCTGAGGTTGTTTGCAACTTCTATAGGTACAAGTACAGTGCACTTGCTTCGAGTGGAATCTTTTTGTCTGACAATCATTCCTAGGATAGCACTGCACACATTTTGCCTGTGAAATGATGAAGGCAGGGGTGGGTTCTAAATCTTTTTACTACTGGTTCTGTGGGCGTGGCTTATTTTGTGGGCGTGACTTGATGATCATGTGACAATTCTTTAGGATTTAGCAGAGGTACTGGTCTACCAGGCTTTTAACTGCTTGCAGAGCTGTACCGGTCTACTCATTTGTTTTTGGAGGCACTGGTCTACCCATTTATTTTTGCAGGCACCGGTCTACCCATTTATTTTTGCAGGCACCGGTCTACCCATTTATTTTTGCAGGCACCGGTCTACCCATTTATTTTTGCAGGCACCGGTCTACTCATTTGTTTTCTTTTAACACTGATCAGCTGTAGGGCGGCCCTTTGAAGCCCTGCAGCAAGAGTTTAAACAGTTTTCTCTAGCCCAGTGTTTCTCAACCTTGGAAGCTTGAAGTCCACCCATCTTCAAGCTACCAAGGTTGAGAAACACTGCTCTAGCCGATAGCTGGGACTCAGGAGGCAGCAATAGATTGGGGGTGGGGCCAAATAAAAGGTAAGAATAATGCAGGGGTGGTGCGGGGGACTGGGAGGGCAGAACCAGTTTGGTGACGTCATATCGTCACCGCTACCGGCTCGGCGGAACCGGGCCAAACCGGGAGGAACCCACCACTGGATGAAGGCCAATATTTTGGCAATGATTTTTGTAGCCCTTTGTGCCTCAAATACTTATTTTCCTGAAGTCTACAGAAATCTCTTTTGAGTAATCATCATTCATTCCCCCAAATCTGTACTCTGAAGGGTACATTTCAATTTCACTGACAGGAACAGTAACTACAATTTAGCACCTTGAGGGAGCAGATTATCCTGAAATTTTACATACTTTTTCCGAAAGACACAAGCAAAGGTTGACACAATAGGTTTAGCTTATCAGGCTATATGAACATGAGCAGCAGCTTTCCAAATGTAGCAAAGTAATATTCTATCACAAAGATGGAAATTAATCTTTAAATCAGTGGTCCTCAAACTTGGCAGCTTTAAGACTTGTGGACTTGTGGAATTCTCCTTTCTGGGAGTTGAAGTCCACAAGTCTTAAAGCTGCCAAGTTTGAAGACCTCTGCTCTAAGCAATATTTTTAACGTAATGCTATGTTTTTCTTTGAAATGAAATGGCTGGGAAGCCAATATAGAAAAAAATTACCAGTCTGATTAGTATATTTTGTAAATGTTTTGGCCAATATTTGTCCATGCTTTCCTTCAATCTCTTCTTCATCATCTTCATCATCGGATGAGGAGCTAAACTGATTTTCAACAAGCCTCTTAACTGCAGCTTGATTAGCCTTCTTAATTTCATCGAACTTTTTCTGTGATGCAAGTTCTGTTAAAATAATAAAACTACACATTAGGAGAACCTAAAACAGTAATTAGCGTCATATAATACACAAGCAATGGTTTGCTCAACTACAATGCTGAATGAATCATAGTAATAATGTATATATACATACTCCGGCCAAACCAAACAACCCACTTAATGGCTCAGCATGAAATATAAATCCAGACCCTATTTTTTTTTCAACATTAAGGTCAATAGACTAAAGTTCTGTGTAAATATTGACCTGTAATAAATCTATATAAATATCAGAAACTTTAAAAAGAGTTTTTGATGTGAGCTTTTCTCCAGCTACTATAATCTCAATTATCTTCAAGCATGTACCAGGAAAATTAAGGTTACTCTCTCCTTATGGTTAGATTTCCTACTTCTTACTGTACTTCACTAATAATACTCAAAATTTTAAAATAAATCATCTTTTCAATATCATCTTTCAGATGAAAGCAGGTCTGAAGGAAGTCAGTCAATGATAGCTTGAATCCAAGATTTTATCTAAGCATTAACACAAAAATGCATCAAATGCTCTTTTCCAAGAAAGGTGAATGGAATGGAATAGAATAGAATAGAATAGAATAGAATAGAATAGAATAGAATAGAATAGAATTTTTTATTGGCCAAGTGTTATTGGACACACAAGGAATTTGTCTTGGTGCATACGCTCTCAATGTACATAAAAGAAAGGATACGTTCATCAAGAACCTAATTTGGAGCATAAAGAAATGGGGAAATTCTTTCTTCAGCCTCCTGGCTTTCTTTTCTTGACATATTTTGGAGAAAATAGAACAGGAATCATGGCTCGCCCATTGTAAGAATCAAACTATAAACTTCCTGCTGACAAAGGGAACTAAGCTACATTTAAGTAATAACAAATTAGAACTCGGTTGTTTTGCACAAGATGTACATGTACCCAGCTATTACTTTGTAACCTCTTTCAAAGTAATTTTTCTCTTCCTTTATGAATGTTTCTGTGTCCTTTGAGAATCCAAATTTCATTTATATTAATATCCACAAATATTCCAGAATTTGAGCCCTTTTCTTTATAGGAGAAGGAGCCAAGGGGAAAGTGCAGGTCTGAGATTTCAGGCACATAAAACTACTCCCATAATTCTTCTCATCATTCCTATCACCCATCTCCTCCCACTTATGACTGTACGACTGTAACCTTGTTGCTGGTATCCTTACGATTTATATTGATTGTTTCCTAGTATAATTCGATTGCTTATTCGTACCCTATGACTATCATTAAGCGTTGTACCTTATGATTCTGGACAAACGTATCTTCTCTTTTTATGTACAATGAGAGCGTCTGCACCAAAGACAAATTCCTCGTGTCCCCAATCACACTTGGCCAATAAAGAATTCAATTCAATTCAATTCAATTCAATTCGGGTTCGGGTTCAGTTTCTAATTCTAATTCTAATTCTAATTCTAATTATTTCTATTTCTATTTCTATTATTATTTCTATTTCTATTTCTATTTCTATTTCTATTTCTTTCTATTTCTATTTCTAATTCTAATTCTTCCTATTCCTATTCCTATTCCACAGGCAACTCGCCAAGGGACAAGTCGCTGCGGAAGAAGTCAACAAATCCATTTCATTATTTAAAATAATTATGATTTTCCCCCTACCCCCCACGCTAAAATTTATTTATTTATTTATCGATTGATTGATTGCCATTCACATTTCATTTCGCCCTTCCCTTCGCCCTCCTTTCCTTAACGCTTCTCCTTCTTCCAAACCAATTCCTTCGATATAGGGTGGCTCAGACAGCTTGTCTGTCAGTCTGTCAATCTCCTCCACCCCACCCCACCCCACCCCCGGGGAGGCTCGACTCCCTAAGCATAGGCCTCCTATGCCTCTGCAGGGGGTGGGGGTGGCTGGACTAGATGACCTCCAAGGGTCCCTCCCAATTCTTGTGACTGTCAAATCCGACCTTATTAGCGAAAACTCTTGCCCTGCACACAGCCAGGTAGGTGCCCCATGGCAAGCTGTCCTGCAGAGAGTGGGCCATGGGTGAATTGTCATAGAAACCCCCCCTCCCACAATCCCACCCACCCCCCAATATATCACCCCCATAAACCTGGGGGGGCTCCAGGTGAGCAGGAAGCCATGCTCCCCCCCCACAATATATCATCTTTCGTATAAAGCTTCCCCTGCTCAAATATGAAGCCCCCCCCCCAATTCTCCTTTGCAGCACTGCAGGGCGGGATACTCACCATGGGCTCCCCCTGCGCTGGTCGGCAACCCCCCCGCTCCTCTCGCCTTTCCCCGCCCGCCGGGTCCGTTCCCCATAGAGACCCCGCCGGCTGCAGCCCGTCCCCTGCCTCTCCCGCGCCCTCCCTGGCGCCAAGCAGCGGCGGCGGCTTCTTCCATCCTTCCCTCCGCTTATAGTGGGGAGCCCCGGCGTCTCCGCCGCTCCGAGCTCAGAGAAGGCGACGTAAAACCCTTCGGCTCCTGCTCCAGCCGGGTCGCCGGCTCAAACTACGATTCCCAGCCTCCCCACCTCCCTTTGCGCCGAAGGAACCGGAAGCGCCGCCATGAAAGAGGCGAGGGGGGGGAAACCTGGCCAAGGGCGGGGCTTTGGCGTTCAAAAGCGCCGGAAGGAGCGCGCGGGGGGGCGCCGCTCTTCCTGCGGGGCGAGCGCGTGTCTATGGTTTTGTGATAGCTGTCCTTTTATGTTTTGAGTATTTTTTGGGGGTGTGTGTGTGTGTATATGTATATGTATATATATCTATATATCTATCTATATCTAATCTATATCTCAATTTCTCTCCGTCTCTGTCTGTCTGTCTGTCTCTCTCTCTTTCTCTATATCTATCTGTCTATCTATCATGTCTCTCTATATATATCTGTATCTATATCTATCTATTATCTCTATCTCTATTTCTGTATCTATCTATCTATCTATCTATCTATCTATCTATCTATCTATCTATCTATCTCTATCTCTGTCTCTATCTCTATCTATCTCTCTATTTATCTATCTATATCTCTTTGGGGGGGTGTATATGTATATGTATATGTATATGTATATGTATATGTATATGTATATGTACATGTGTTTTTCTTTTAGCCAAGTTTTTCCTACGTAACCCAAGATTTTTCTGCAGTTACGTAGGAAAAACCTGGCTAAAAGAAAAACACACATAAGACCTACAAAAAGTAAGAAAATAGATATATGTATATATATTTATCTGTCTACATCTAATCTATCTATCTCTATCTCTATCTCAATTTCTCTTTCTATCTCTATCTCTGTCTATCTATCATCTATCTATCTATCCATCTATCTCTATCTCTCTATCTCTATCTATTATTTCTATATCTGTATCTATCTGTATGTATCTATCTCTATATCTATTTCTATCTCTATATCTACATCTATATCTGTCTCTATATCTATCTATCTATCTATCTATCTATCTATCTATCTATCTATGCGTAGCAAAAAAATGCACCAGTGTAACATCTTCTGCATTTATTGCAGTGCATTTGCTACAGCTCCCAAATCAGTTCAGATGCGAACATTAATAAAAAAGTGCGGAGGGGAAGAAACCGTTATTTATCCTCTGCATTCATGGATTAGTTATTATTATTTAATTTTTCGTCAAGCATGTATTTTATGACATACAAGTGTAAACATAATTATAAATACATGAAAAGGATACAAATAAAAGAAAATATTAGGACAGGGACGGTAGGCACGCTGGTGGACTTATGCACGCCATAATATAATTATGTCCCATCAAGTCGTTTTTGGCTTCTTACAAACCACATAAATCCTGCATCCGTCATGATGAGTTCCCTAATTGCAAAAAATGCCGTCCTACCTTTTTATGGGAAAATACTCTGCATGGAGCAAGTCGACCAGAAGTGTCAAATCATGTGTTCTGCTCTTTTTAAAATTACACAATGTTCTGTTTGCTGTTACTTTCAAACATGCATCTTCCTATCGGGCTATTTCACAGAAAGTAGCTAGGTTTTAGCAATTGTTTTGGACAAAACGAGATTGACTCATCTGCAGTTCAGGGTTGCCTTTGCACGATTTCTTGGAACTGGGATTTCCAGAATCCGACGTTTCTTAAGAGAGTATAATTTTTAAAAAGAGTATAATTAGCAATAGCACTTAGACTTATATACTGCTTCATAATGCTTTACAGCCCTCTCTAAGCGGTTTACAGAGTCAGCTTATTTTCCTCAACAATTTGGGTCCTCGTTTTACCCACCTCGGAAGGGTGGAAGGCTGAGTCAACCTTGAGCCTGGTGAGATTTGAACTGCCAAATTGCAGGCAACAGAAGTAGCCTGCAGTACTGCACTCTAACCATTGTGCCATCATGGCTCATAATTCTCATTCTCTCTTCTCCCCCCCCCCCATTTGTTTGTGTTGGGCTTCACATGCTGCCTAAGCTTACAATAAGGCATTTAAAGTGAATTAAACTCTTTCTGGCATAGGAATAGAATAGAATAGAATAGAATAGAATAGAATAGAATAGAATAGAATAGAATAGAATAGAATAGAATAGAATTTTTTATTGGGATGTTTATTGGAATGTTAAATAGGATGTTAAAGCAGCCTAGTAAAAACAATGTTTTAGTTGCGGGAGGATGAGCTTGTTCCTGGCATGTCAGGAATGGGTTAATTAATGACTCTGAACTGCCAGCAGAAAGAGAATTATAGGCTGCAGCCAGGGACAGCTTGCAGCCGAGGTGGGTTTCAGCAGGTTCTGACCAGTTCTGGAGAACCGGTAGTGGAAATTTTGAGTAGTTCAGAGAACCGGTAGTAAAAATTCTGACTGGCCCCGCCCTCATCTATTCTCTGCCTCCCGAGTCCCAGCTGATCAGGAGGAAATGGGGATTTTGCAGTAACCTTCCCCTGGAGTGGGGTGGGAATGGAGATTTTACAGTATCCTTCCCCTGCCACGCCCACCAAGCCACACCCACAGAACCGGTAGTAAAAAAATTTGAAACCCACCACTGCACTATACCATATTGACTCTCAAACAATAACATCAATGATATGGTTTTGAGGGCATTTTAAAGAAGAAATTTTAGATGTATAATACATATGTGTTAAATTGTTTTTTCCAGATTCAGTTTCGTACGAACCCACCATGTTCCTTTTGTTTGCAAACCAGCCAGAGGTTTCATTCTTTCTTGACAATCTGTAAATGAAATAAATTTCTTTTTTATAAAATGATAATGATTGCAAAAGCACTTTCTGTATGGGGATGAAGATATATTCCAACAGTAATATCAGTTACGGAAAAAGAGCAATGAATTATTTGCACCTTTAAAAACTAACGCATTTATTATGGCATAAGTTTATGTAAATAAACAACGTTGATTAGTCTTTCAACTAGGATATATCATCTAACAATAAAATACTCACAAAGAAATGTGACACAATTGAAAAAGTCATCAACATTAATATATTTAGCTTCCAGCTGCTTGGAATTACTGTGAGTTCAATTCTCACCAGGCTCAAGGTTGACTCAGCCTTCCATCCTTTCTAAGGTAGGTAAAATGAGGACCCAGTTTGTGGGGGCAATAAGTTGACTTTGTATAAAATATACAAAAGTATGAAGGCTATTGCTTAACACATTGTAAGCCGCCCTAAGTCTCCGGAGAAGGGCGGCATATAAATCAAATATATATAGATATCGATATATATCCAATCATTTCATCTCCTCTACAATTAACCCCAATCTGTACTAGATGATACTTTTCTGCATTATTCTCTATATATAAACTGGCCAATAAGCTGGTTTCCTGCTGCTGAGTCAATTTAACCTTGGTTACCAAAAGGTTCTAAATTTTATGTAATATTCTAACTGATCAGCCCTTTCAACAGCATATAATCAACATTCAAGGAACATATGGGCAATATCTTCAATGCCATGTGTACAATATATGTCCAACTTTCCCACAACTCTATAAAACCTCCCCAGTTTAACCACAGCTTTGAGTTGTTCAAAAGATGCCTTGGTTAAAAACTCATCTATGATTAGAATGCAGTATCGCAGGCTAATTCTGCCAACTGCCAACTGTTCGATCTTGACTGGCTCAAGGTTGACTCACCCTTCCATCCTTCTTGAAATCGGTAAAATGAGGATCCAGGTTTGAGGGGGAAATATGCTATCTCTGTAAACCACTTAGAGAGGGCTATAGAGCAAGGTTGAAATCCAGCAGGTTCTGACAGGTTCTGGAGAACCGGTAGCGGAAATTTTGAGTAGTTCAGAGAACCGGCAAATACCACCTCTGGCTAGCCCCAGAGTTGGATGGGAATGGAGATTTTGCAATATCCTTCTCCCAGGAGTGGTGTGGGAATGGAGATTTTGCAGTATCCTTCCCCTGCCACGCCCACCAAGCCACACCCACAGAACCGGTAGTAAAAAAAAATGGATTTCACCACTGCTATAAAGCGTTATGAAGTGGTACATAAGTCTAAGTGCTAGTGCTATCAGTTGACTAGAGACATCTTGGGATATCATTCATGTACAAATTAAATAGGATAAGAGCCAAAATACATTTCTGCCTAACCCTGTTAAGGTGCTAATTTACTGAAAGCACCATTCACAGCAGGTTTTCTATATAAAGGCTTGCTGAAATAGCGATGTCTCGTCTCCATATCCAAAGCCACGGTTTCTTACGAAGTGTATCTATTAATTGAATCGAAAGCTGTGCCGAGACCTGTAAGAGTTGTGAAGAATTGGCTCACTTTTATTGCATATTTGCTAATAAAACGACATAAAGTAAAACGATTACTAATGGTAGAACTATTAGTTCTAAAGCCCCATTGCTGTTCAGGGACTAAAGCTTTTCTACTACCCAGTCTTTAATCTTAAGCAAAAGATACTGTATCTAGCGTACTATTTTTGCCACAATGTAATTGAGGCTTATTAGTCTATAATATTAGTCAACTTTTTTGTAAATAAAAAACATTGTGATTGAAAGCTCCCTACTTACTGAAATACCGCAGGTAATGCTTATATGTATAAGTAAACTTCCCAAGGGTGGGACCCACCATTCAAAATGTCTCTTGAACAATTTTGGCAGAAAAATGATTTTCTCCCAGGGCTATATTAAATTTCACTGTCTGAATGATACGTTTAATCTCTTGTACAAACACTGGAGGCCAACAGGGTAAAATATTATAAGCAACATCAGTTACCATATTTTTCGGAGCATAAGACCTTAGTTTTTGGAGAGGAAAATAGGGGGAAAAAAATTCTGCCTCTGCAGGTATACCAGGTATTCATCTGGCTAATGTCCTTAGCCTGCTCAGCTTCAGCACATTAGTTTGCTGGTTGTGAGCACATGTATGCTCGCTTGCTTCACTCACACGTGCCTCGTTGGGGCTGATAAGCACCTTCAATAGCACAGCTGAATGTCGGAGGGAGCGCCAGTGAGTAAAGCAGGTGAAGCGCGGAAGCAGTAAGACAAGGCAGCAGCTGTTCCAGGTTGCCATTTTGATTTCCGGGCCTTGCGTTTTAAGCCTCTAAATGCTCTGTTTGAGAGCCGTTCAAGGCTGCAGTGATCGCCACAGCACATCGCTGCCGATCGCCGCCCGAAAATGCGATGCTCAGAGGCCAAAAATGGGATATGCGGAGGCCTAAAACGCAATGCACAGAGGCCGAAAATACAATACGTGGAGGCGGCGATCAGCAGCAATGTGCTTTGGTGATCCACACAGCTTTGAACGGCTCTCAAACGGAGTGGAGGCTGAAAATGTGAGGCGCGGAGCCCAAAAATGCAAGCCGTTGTCTGTGGCAATCTCTGCAGCCTGGAAGAGGACACGCGGAGGCCGAAGGGTGGGGGCCGGTGGATGGGAGGGGCTATATTCACAGTATAAGATGCACCCAAAATTTCAGCCTCTTTGGGGAGGGGAAGTGTGTCTTATGCTCCAAAAAATACGGTAATTATAAAATTCCTCCTTTTCTTTTTCATTTGAGTCCATAAATTCTTAACTATAAAATTCCTCCCACCCAAAGGCTGATACGGGTATGTCCAAGGAGTACCGGTGCTGCCTTGTTATACCTGTCACTGAGTGCAAAATATTGGGTTAGGACTTTTTGCAGCCAGTTCTAGTTCAGACCAGACCAAAGCGAAACATTTTGGGTTCTTCATCCAATTCCAATAGAAGAGAATAATAAATAAATGATGATATTCAGTATCTAGGTAAATCCATCAGTGCAAGCGAATATGGGTTTGCTTTGCTCCCTGTTTTTATATAGCATCCTGCCCATGTAGCCAGGGGTCACCTTAGTAGTGTCTTGACGAGCATACTGTTTTCTGCTCTTTTGTTTGGTGTTAATTCCTGCTTATCTGATTGTTGGTTGCTGAAGAATACGTGTTCTGTTCTTTTTGATTCCTTCTTCATTTTTTAATTGTCCCAGGGACTGGGAAATCCCAAAATCCCCATGGGCACGCATACACATTGACCTTCCAGGCCCGGTATGTGGCCAATCATTTCGCATAGTGGTAGATGCATATTCCAAATAGCTCGAAGTGGCTCTTGAGGAGACTGTTTACCACCCATGGAATACCAGACATGGTAATGCCAGACAATGGGCCCCAGTTCACAGCCAACCAGTTTGAAATGTTCCTAGCCAGCCAAGGAATCAGGCATGCCCTGGCAGCCCCAGCGCATCCGGCAGCTAATGGATTAGCGGAACGGATGGTCCGGTCAACAAAGGAAACACTGGCCCGAATGGGCCCAGGGGACTGGCAGGAAAAGATAGATAAGCTACTCTTAGTCCAACACATTACACCTAATGCAACACACAACACATTATACCTAATCCAACACACAAAAGCCCAGCTGAATTGTTAATGGGCTGGAAGATAAAGTCTCAATTGGACAGACTGCACCCTAAATATAGTGCAGAGGTATCCGTAGATTCAAACAGTAAATACCGGTCATTCGCAGTGGGGAATTTAGTGTACTCCCACAATTACATGGGTGATCCAAAGTGGGTACCGGCAAAAATAACTCACGTTACCGGGCCCAGATCTTACAGGGTAGAATTGGACTATAAGACTTCCAAGATCCCTTCCAACTTTGTTATTCTGAAATAATTGGAGAATTCTACTTAGTGCAAACTTCATCTGATCAAGACAACAGCTGTGACTCGTGGTAACAGCAGATAATTATGTTCAGCAAGGGCATTGAAAATATCTAAGGACATTATTAATAAGGTTTATCTCTAAAAAACAGTGGGACCCTGAATGTAACAGAATCTCGTATTGTTGTTTTACTTATTATTTATTTCATGTATAAACGTTCCCTTCCCTTCCCTTCCCTTCCCTTCCCTTCCCTTCCCTTCCCTTCCCTTCCCTTCCCTTCCCTACAACTCCATTCCATTCCATTCCATTCCATTCCAATCCAATCCAATCCAATCGAATCGAATCCAATCCTCTCTTCTCCTCTCCTCTCCTCTCCTCTCCTCTCCTCTCCTCTCCTCTCCTCTCCTCTCCTCTCCTCTCCTCTCCTCCCTTCCCTTCCCTTCCCTTCCCTTCCCTTCCCTTCCCTTCCCTTCCCTTCCCTACCCTTCCATTCCATTCCATTCCATTCCATTCCATTCCATTCCATTCCAATCCAATCCAATCCTCTCTTCTCTTCTCTTCTCTTCTCTTCTCTTCTCTTCTCTTCTCTTCTCTTCTCTTCTCTTCTCTTCTCTGGTGATTGGAAGTCCAGGGAGTTCAGCCCCAGAGATGAGAGAGGCCCCCAGTCTCCTGACCTTCCAGGAGTGCATGAAGACTCAATTCTGCCAGCTGGTCTGGGGGCCCAAGGGGCCCAGAAGCCAGAGGGTGGTTGGTGGGCCGAAGGAGTTTCCTCTGCCTTTCAACTCTGCAATTAATTGTCCCTTTTCACTTTTTTTTTTTTTTTTAAAAAAAACCTGTTTGGTTTTTTCAAAAAAATTTGTTTTTCAACTGCAGCTTTTATATCATTGTAGTGTTTTACCTAAACTACTCGGGTACCACCAGGATGATGGGCAGTGCAGAAATTTGAGGAAAAAATGTAATATATACAGGTAGTCCTCGACGTACGACCACAACCGAGCCCGAAATTTTTATTACTAAGCGAGACATTTGTTTTTTTTTTATTGAAAAGTTTTACAAAGAAGAAATACAAAATTTTTCCCCCATGTTCCCCCCACCCTTTCCCCCCCTTCATCCCCCCTCCCCCCCAGACTTCCCAGAGCAAAATACAAGGTATTTCATTTAATCAATCATAAACTAGATTAATCTACTTATCCTCAAAGTACTAACTCCCCCCCTGAAACCTTAACTCCACTATAGGTAACCTAATACTTCTAATATAACATTCATTCATAAGCTGTTTGATATTTTCTTGTCTGATACTTATTTTGAATATAATCAATCCATCTTCTCCATTCCGATACGTATCTTTCTTGAGTGTGGTCCTTCAAGTACGCTGAGATTTTCGCCATTTCTGCTAGGTTTGTTACTTTCAATATCCACTCTTCAATAGTAGGCAAAGAGTCCTTCTTCCAATATTGAGCTACCAGCAGCCTAGCTGCTGATATTAAGTTCAAAATCAATTTAGTCTCTGAAACTGTACAATCCGTAGTTATACCCAATAGAAACAATTGAGGAGTACATTTCAACCTTCTTTTCAAAATGTTCTGCATCACCCACCAGATTTTTATCCAAAATGCCTTGATTTTCTTACAGGTCCACCATATATGATAATAGGTTGCATCATTACATTCACATCTCCAACATTTAGCTTGCAAATTTGAGTACACACATGATAATTTTTTAGGATCTAAGTGCCATCTGTAAAACATTTTATAAAAATTCTCTCTCAAATTTTGTGCTTGCATAAATTTAACATTTCTGACCCAAATCTTTTCCCACGTTTCCATCATCACTGGTTCCTGAAAGTTTTGTGTCCATTTTATCATACAGTCCTTAACCAATTCCGTTTCTGAGTCTATTTCCAATAATGCATTATACAACTTTTTAATATGCATCTGACTTTGATCTCTAATCTGTTTCAAACAGACATTTGTTGAGTGAGTTTAGCCCCATTTTATGACCTTTATGGCCACAGTCATTAAGGCCATCACTGCAGTTCCTAAATTAGTAACAGGGTTAAGTGAATCGGGCTTCCCCCATTGAATTTGTTTGTCAGAAGGTCGCAAAATGGGAGCATGTGAACTCCTGGCACACTGCAACCATCATAAATGTGAGTCAGTTGTCAAACGACTAAATTTGAGCGTTGCGATGCCGCAACGGTCGTAAGTGTGAAAAGCGGTCATAAGTTGTTTTTTTCAGTGCTGTTGTAGCTTTGATCCCTCACTAAACAAACTGTCGTAAGCTAAGAGCTCCATGTAATGTAATGTAATGTAATGTAATGTAATGTCAATAAAAGAAATTAAAAACAAAAGAAGCCTGAGTGGCAGGCTTGACCAATCAAAGAATAAAGCTGATCCCCCTTAATCTTGGCTAGGCTCTTTGGAGATCCAGTAGGTTGAGAGACACCATCCCATTGGCTCATTCCATAGGGGCTCCCTGGCTTTGCTCCCCATGATATCAGGAATTTTACCAAGGCGGTTGTCAAGGGGACCCTCCATATCCCATCCCCATTATCTTGGGGAGTAAGAGGCCCCTTGGGTCCTGACATGAGCTGTCCCCCATGAGAACATAATGCTGTGATGTCATGGCCCCTGGGGAAGCTATATAAAGGCAGAAGGGAGGAGGGAGGAGCTGTGGCGAGTTCAGGAGAGGAGGTTGGAGGAGTGTTGAGTTGCGTTACGTTGAGAGTTGAGTGAAGAGAGCGGAGTGGAGGAGGAGGAGCAGAGGAGGAGGAGGAGGAGTGTATAAGATCGGTGTGGAGGAGGAGGAGCAGAGGAAGAGGCGTAGAGGAGGAGGAGTGTATAAGATCGGAGTGGAGGAAGAGGAGCTGAGGAGGAGGAGGAGTGTATAAGATCAGAGTGGAGGAGGAGGAGGAGTGGAGAAGATCGTTCTGAAGGAGGAGGAGCAGAGAAGGAGGCGTGGAGGAGGAGGAGTAGTGAAGAAGATCGGAGTGGAGGAGGAGGAGCTGAGGAGGAGGAGGAGGAAACGAGAGTGTACGCTTGCAAAGTTTGGAATATTAGAATATCAGGTAAGAGTGCCTTTTGATTCTGCAGAATGGGATGGGTGGAGTGGAATAGAATAGAATAGAATAGAATAGAATAGAATAGAATAGAATAGAATAGAATAGAATAGAGTTGAATTGAATTCTCTATTGGGCAAATGTGATTGGGCACACAAGGTCTGGTGCATAAGCTTGCAGTATACATACAAACAAAAATCATTAATCATAAGATACAAACAACAAGTGATAAATCACAAAATAGGAGAAGATAGTAGGAAAAATGAGAAAGATGAGAAGGATAGTAGCAATACTACATGGGTAGATATCTTTAGGCCTAAGGCAGTGCTGTTGGAATTAGGAGTTCAGCAGAGTGAGAGTAAGGGAGGGTGGGAAGCTATCTTTGTGTCTAAATGCTTTGGCACCCAAGGCCCTTTGGCAGCCTCCAGAGGGGAGAAGTTGGAAGAGTTTATGTCCAGGATGTGAGGGGTCTGTAGTTATTTTCTCAGCCCACTTTCTAGCTCATGCATTGTACAGATCCTCAAGGGAAGGCAGGCTGGTGGCAATTGGTTTTTCTCTAGTTCTGTAGATGATGGATGGATGGGTGGGTGGGTGGGTGGAGATACAGTATATAGAGATAGATAGATAGATAGATAGATAGATAGATAGATAGATAGATAGATAGATAGATAGATATAAATTGATGATTGATAGAACAATGAGATATGATATGATATGATGAACAGACACATAGGATAGATAGGATAGATGATTAGATGATAAATAGATAGATGATAGATAGATAGATAGATAGATAGATAGATAGATAGATAGATAGATAGACAGACAGACAGACAGATGACGGATGGATAGAAATGGATGATTGATAGAAGAATAGATGATGGATGATTGGATGCATAGATAGATAGATAGATAGATAGATAGATAGATAGATAGATAGATGATGGATGGATAGAAATGGATGATTGATAGAAGAATAGATGATGGATGATTGGATGTGTAGATAGATAGATAGATAGATAGATAGATAGATAGATAGATAGATAGATAAAAAGATAGATAGATAGATAGATAGATAGATAGATAGATAGATAGATAGATACAGATGATATATATATATTGAGAGGGGGGGCATAAATAGAAGGGTAGGTAGAGCGACTGACAGACCGACAGGCAGACAGATGGACGGACAGACAGATGGATGGACGGGAGCACCAAGGACCCCTCCTTTCAACCTGGAGTTACAAACATTCTCCTTTATTGATAGGATCTGGTTCCAGATCTTCACAGCAGGATGAGTCACAACCTGAGAAGGTTGCGGTTCCTAAAGAAGATGGACAGCAATGAGTCCAATACACAAATCAGTCATGACGTGCCATGGTCATGGTGGGACAACCAGGAAGCCCCTTTCCCTGGTTCCTGCCCGTCCAGTTCCCATTCCTCAGTCACTCAGCGAATCAGGCAGGTCTTGCCTCTCTTGTAAACTCTTCCTCAGCTCCAAGGGAGGTCAGGAAGAAGGTTCAGTCCCCAGCGGTGGTGCTGCCCGATTTGGCACAGAGAACAACTGTCAGGACTCCCCCGGGGGCTCCTCAGGTGGAGATGAAGGATGGCATGAAAAAGCCCACTCCCTTGCCAAGGCTGAACGAGAGGGGAAAGGCCCAGAGCACCAACCTAGCAGAAGGGAGAAGATGTTCTTCAGATGCCGTCCTGCCTGTCCATCCAGGTATATACGCTAGAGAATGGGCTACCTATGGAACCAGCCTTGTCCTATCCCACCAGCCCATCTCACACTATCAATCAATCAATCAATCAATCAATCATATATAGCTGTGATGGTGAACCTATGGCAGGTGTACCACAGGTGGCACCCGAGTGTTGCACTAGCTCCAGCCAGCTGATTTCTGGGCCTTCTGGGCTCACCAGAAGATGGGAAACGGGCCGTTTCCAGCCTCCGGAGGGCCTCTGGGGGGAGGAAGCCATTTTCTCCCTCCCCATGCTCCAAGAAAGCCTCTGGAGCCTGGGAAGAATGAAAAACAGGCCAACCATGCCATCGCGAGCCATAAGCGGGGGAGAGGACGGGGGGGTGTCGTGGTCGCATGCGTGGGGGGAGGGGCGCATTGAATTATGCGTGACATGTTTGACCCCTCCCTCCCGCTCCACCTGGTCATCCTCTACGCACACTTTTTTTCTCTTCGCTTTGAGATGGCTTGTCCCGTCGAGTTGGCCATCAACCTCAGTCTCTCCAACGAAGGCTTCCAAAATTTGTGGAAAAGGAAGACGCCACTAAGAGGCAGTTCTGTCAAAGACATCTTGGACTTGATAGATGAGAGATAAATATTACAGATCCTGGACCATCTTCGTAAACAGGTTGGTTTGGGTCGCGGTGGGCCCAGGAGGTCCACCGTGGAGAGGTTGCAGAAGCCAGGGCTGCCTCGGTGGAGATGATTTATCCCAAAAGTAGACAAATGTGGTTATCGAGAATTTGCTGAACTATGGAGCCCTTGGTTTTCCCTGAGCTCGGTTGTTTACCTGCAGACATTTCATGACCCAACTAGGTAGCTTCATCAGTGCTGGTGAGTGTGAGGTTTGCTCTGCTCCCTGCTTATTCAGGAGAAGCTACGGTGTATAAACAGAGAGCGAACATCACGTCCATCTAGTACTGAATAAGTTCCCTAGTTGGATCATGAAACATCCGCAAGAAAAGAACCAAGCTCAGAGAACCCCAAGTACCCCACAGTTATCTTCCTCCTCCTCCTCCTCTCTGTTCTAGCAGTGATGACGTTCCCTAGTTGGGTCATGAAACATCTGCAAGAATCTCCAAGGTCAGGGAGCACCAAGGACCCCCCCAGTTCAACCCTGAACTGCAAATAGTCTTTTCCATTTGCTGAGTCCGGTTGGTCCTTAACTTACAACCTCAACTGAGCCCAAATTTTAGCTTCCTGAGCAGGACATTTTGTAAACGACTTTTGCCCCCACTCTCCTGCCACAGCTACTCAGCGAATCCCTGCAGATGTTAAGTTAGTAAGACGGTTGTTACCGTAAGTGAATCTGGCTTCTGCGGTAACTTTGCGTGTCAGAAAGTTGCAAACGGGGATCACGTGACCTGGATCGCTGCAACCTGGCAGGAATACACGCCAGTTGCCAAGCATCTGGATTTTGATCCCATGACCACGGGGATGCTGCAATGGTCCCGAGTGTGAAACACAAAGTCCCCTTTTTTAGCTGTAAACTACCCGTTATAACTTGAAACAGTCAGTAAATCAATGGGGAGAAATCCAGGACTACCAACATCTGGAGACAGGTTGTTTCTTGCCATTCCAGACAGAGGAAGAAACTCTCTTCATCTGGACGACCGTTCTCACAATTGGTGGCAGAGATTTTCCAACCGTTCGTCTCAAAAGCTACCTCAGCTCCAGCTGATACAGTCTGGATGGTCCTTCTTACATGCTTCGTGTCTGTCCCAGCTAGAAAAGCCAAAGAGATTCTAATATGCATCCTGCAGAAGGGAGACCACCCCTCCCCTTGGAAACACACAAAAAACCTGCAACCCAACAAAGCTCTTCCCAGTTCTTGTCTCAAGATAAGGTAAACATGATGAGGTTTGACACTTTGGGGGCCGCAGCGCAGTTGTCTTAGACACAATGTCAGAAAAGGACAACTAGCCATGGCCAACTCACTGCGGGATGGAGAAAGAAGAACTGGCCGAAAGTCACCCAGTCGGCTCTCATGCCTAAGGCGGAACTAGAACTCACCATCTCCTGGTGATTGGCCCAAAGTCACCCAGCTGGCTTTCATGCCTAAGGCAGGACTAGAACTCACCTTCCTGGTGATTGGCCCAAAGTCACCCAGCTGGCTTTCATGCCTAAGGCAGAACTAGAACTCTTGGTGTTCTAGAACCTTCCTGGTGATTGGCCAAAATTACTCATCCACCTTTCATGCTAGAACCACAACTCAGACTGTCCAGGTGATGCTTTAATTGGGAGCCCCCCCTCTCCGAGTTCAACCAAAGACAGATAGATAGATAGAAGAATAGATGATGGATGGTTGGATGCATAGATAGAGAGAGAGGTAGATAGATAGATAGGTAGATAGGTAGATAAAAGAGAGAGAGAGAGAAATAGAAATACATGATAGACATATAGATAATTTAATATATAAAATACAAAGAAAAATAGAAATGGAAAATTAGGGGATGGAAAAAGACAGCAGAAAAGAAGGGGGGGGAAAGGGGGGAAGGGAAATTTTTTTCCTTTGGGCATGTCCACCACATGTGAGAGTACGAACCCGATGTCTGATTACATTTTCAACACTTAGCAGACATATCCTTAAACATCTTTTCCAATTTTGCTAGTGGAAAATGGTACCTATAAAACATTTTATATAAATTTTCTTTTTATGCAGTTGACACTGTTAATTTATAATTCCTAGCCCATAATTTCTGCCATTTAGCTAACTCTGTAGTATAACTTTTAAAAACTTTTTAATAACTTTTAAAAACTTTTTAAAATGTTTTTAATTGTTTGTTATTGTTTTTAATCATGGGCCCAAATTTATATATATATATTTTAATTGTATTTTAATGTTTGTAGTTTATGTTTTTACTTGGCTGTTCACCGCCCTGAGTCCTCAGGGAGAAGGGCGGTATACAAATTTAAAAATAAATAAATAAATAAAATAAATAAATAACTAATTTTTTTGGCCCATACTATCATTGTTTCCCTTACCTGCTCTTCCTCCATTTTAATGCTCAATAGGTAGTTACAATTTTTAAAAATTATTTTCCATTTGTCCCAGTTAATATCTGATCCAGTTCTGTTAGTTCTTTATAAAAACCATACATTTTAGCATCTTTCACATATCTTGATTGTATTTGCACATGTGGCCACCCTGCCAAATCAATCCCTTGACTATTCAGTTCTTGCTTAGTTTTAAGTTCCTCTTTTTCATGCAAAATGTCCTTATATCAGTCATTACTGGACAATCTCTTAAATATGAGCCAGCAGTGGAGGAAGAAGACGACTGTGGAGTCCTTGGTGCTCTCTGAACTTTGTTGTTTTCTTGCAGACATTTAATGACCCAACTAGGTAACATCATCAGTGTTAGAAGGGAGGGAACTTTTCTCTCTGTTTCTATACGAGTGTTTTGCCTTGTCAGTATTGATGGTCATCATCACTGATGATGTTACCTAGTTGGGCAATGAAACATCTGCAAGAAAACCACTAAGCTCAGAGAGAACCAAGGACCCTCATTTCAACCCTGAGCTACAAATGTTCTCTTCTACTGGAACTGCGACACCAGCGGTCAGACGAAGGAGGTTCAGAAGTTCCAAAGGCCAAAATCTTAATATTCTGGTTTTTTTCCTCCTTACAAAGCTAAAGAGACAGAGGAAAAGCCGAAAAACAAGAAGGGGAATAATGTCAAATGGCTCACAGAAGATTTTTTAATGTCGGGCCCAGCCGTATTTTCCAGCAATGTTCCTAAAATGTTTTAGTTCAGCATTTTGCCTTGCTTCTTCTTGACCTTCCTTTCGGTCCTCCTCATGACCTGGACATGGACCAGTGGGGACGGCATGAGCCAAAGGCTGGAGTTTGGACATTCCTCCCGCACAATCCCTAGGAGCAGGCAGTTGCAGCTGCCACGTTGGCTTCTTTGACCCACATCCGAATATCACGTGATGGATGACAGGGAACAGGGGTGTCAAACTCAACTTCATTCAGGGCCACATCAGGGCTGTGGTTGACCTCTGGGGGGGCGCTGGGGGGATGACTGGGTGGGCGTGGCCAACTGGGTGCTTGTGGCCAGCTTTACACCACTCCCCAAACTGATGGCATGTCTCCCTTTCGCACTGGGGAGACCGGGACAAAGCGATGCAGGACGGCCCCTTAACATTTCCCAGGACGGCCCTGTGGGCCAGTTCTGACCATGTCGTGGGCCTTGTGTTTGACACCCCTGACACGGAACAGCTCTTGCCTCTCTACATGCTGTGCTTTCGCCAAATATGCCTCAAAACTTCTTAAGGGCCCCCTTGGCTTGGAGGGAGAAGGGAGTCAAAACCCTCAGGCATCTCTGCATGGCCTCCTTTGCTTCGTTCCCATAGGCCTTTGGTGAGCATCTGTCCCAAGAACATCTGAAAGACCTCATGAGGACAGCCCTCCGATATCAGGAAAGGTGCTGGACTGCGGGACTGGTGCTGAATTCATTCCTGGAGGAATGTGGCATGGAAATGGAAGAAGTAAGAAAATGCAGGCTTCGCAGGAAAAGGGATAGAGGAGATTTTGTAGAAAACAAAGACGAGAATGGGTGAAGCCTTGTTGTCGTGGTGACAAGACTTCAAATGGTTTTAAGAGACCTAGGGCTGAATGGGAGATCACCAGGTGATCTTAGGGCTGTCATAAAGTTGGGTAAACCTTCCAGAAGAAGATAAGGGCAAAACAAAATAACCATATCGTTTTCATGAAAGCTACGTTTGGAGAGCCAGTTTGACCATGGTTAAGGCACCAGGAGAAGTTCAAGTCCTACCTTAAGCCATGAAAGCCTCACGGGTGACTTTGGGCCTCTCTCTCTCTCAGCCCACTTCACCTCACAGGGTTGTTGTTGTGAGGAAAAGAGGAGGGAGAAGGTACGTGTTAGATATATTCTCCGCTTTGAATTATTTGTAAAAAGAATAAAGGCGGGATATAAGTAAATAAATAAAAATGTTGCCTTCAGGCATCACATCTGGACTTGACTGGGGATAATGGAGGTGGTAGTCCAAGATACCAGAAAGCAGCAGCTCAGAAAAAACACAGAACTGGGGAATTAGCAGCTATCCAAAATTTGAACGATGAACCTCAGGATTTCTTGCCAGTGGCTGAGGCGGTCATGAGTTCCAGATCAGCCTTTTTGGATGTTCCTCATCTTTTTCTGGATCCATTCCAGTTGACATTAAAAAAAAATGCCAAGCAGGGTTATAGAATCCTCGGTTTGGAAGAACTCTTGAGGCTATCCAAACTCACCCTCTGCTCAGGGAAGGCCCAGTTCAACCATTTCAAACAGAAATCATCATAATTATATTTTAACGACCCGATAATCCCTTGTGGGATGGAGCCTGGGCAACTGAATGGAGCTGAGTGTTTATTGGCCGGATGCCCTTCCTGTCGCCAATGCGGAGTTATGTTCGGCAGATAAATTCTCATTGTGCCCTGAGAGAGAAACATCTGCCTCTACCTAGGATCGAACTCACAGCCTCCTGATTTGTGAGGCAAGAGCTCCACTTCTAGGCCACCGCACCACTCCACACCATTTCAAACAGAAATATATTAAGGTATTAAGCATCCCCACGGTCACGTGATAAAATTCAGGTGCTTGGCAACTTGTGACCCCCCACTTTTGACCTTCTGACAAGCAAAGGCAATGTGGAAGCCAAGTTCATTTAACAATTGTGTTACTAACTTAACAACTGCGCTGATTTGCTTAATAACCATAGCAAGAAAGATCATAAAGTAGAGTGGAACTCACCGAACGGCTGTCTCACTTAGGAACAGAAATTTTGGGTTCAGTTGTTGTAAGTCGAGGACTTCCTGTATATGTCAGATAGATTGTTTTGGGACCCACAGTCACAGTTCGGTGATAATATTTTGCCCCATTTATAGGGGGCATCTGCATCTGGCAGACCAGGTGGCCGGAAGATTTTCTGGGTTTTGCCATTTAGGCACTCGGTGCTGAAAAGGTTTGTCAACACTGGTTTAGTCTCTTCTTCAAAGCCTCCAGTGATGGAGTGCCCATGATTTCTGGTGGCAAGCTGTTCCACTGGTTAAGTGTCCTCACTGTTAGGAAGTTGCTCCTTAATTCCAGGTTGCTTCTCTCCTTGGTTAGTTTCCGTCCATTGTTTCTTCTCCTGCCTTGTGGTGGTTTGGAAAATAATTTGACCCCCTCTTCTTGGTGGCAGCCCCTCAAATACTGGAAGACTGCTATCAAGGTACCCCTAATTCTTCTTTTCTTTAGAAAAGAATGGCCTCTAATTCTGGTAGATGCCCAAAAGTGGAGAAATGCGGACCAAAAATGCATAGAAATATCAGTAGAGGTGGTTTTCAACTTATAACCTTTCGTTTAGTGTCCGTTTGAAGCTACAATAGCACTGAAAAAAAGTGATTTACGTCCCTTTTTCACACTGATGACCACTGCAGCATCCCTGTGGTTGACTTCCAACAAGCTAAGGTAGTCCTTGACTTATGACCACAACTGAGCCAGTGCCTTTGTAACTTTGAATGGTCACTAAATGAACTGTTGTAAGTCGAGGACTACTTTACTACATGCCGGGCCTGGGTTTCCTTTTCTTTTCGTTATCCACTTTCTGCCAAGTTTTTCCAAATTCTTCCAGTAGATGGTGGCATAATCTTACAAATCTTCCCTCAGACACGTTCTGTAAAAAAAAAATAAGAAAAAAAAATCAGAATTTGATTTTGGAATTTCCAGAAATATACGGTATTCATTTTCTTCGGCTCGTAAGCTGCTTCCCGTCACCGCCAATTCAAAGTGCTAGTCCTCAACTATTCATTTAATGACTGTTCAAAGTTACAAAGACACTAAAAAACGGGATTTAGGACTAGTTTTCACACAGTGGCGCAGTGGTTAGAGTATGGTACTGCAGGGTACTTCTGCTGACTGCCGTCTGCCTTGCAATTTGGCAGTTCGAATCTCACCAGGCTCAAGGTTGACCCATCCCTCCGAGGTGGGTAAAATGAGGACCCAGATTGTTAGGGGGAAGTGGCTGACTCCGTAAACTGCTAAGAGAGGGCTGTAAAGCACTGTAAAGTGGTATATAAGTCTCAGTGCTATTGATAAATTCTGTCTGTTTATCATCCATCCATCCATCCATCCATCCATCCATCCCCCATTATCCATCCATCCATCCATTTATCCATCCATCCATCTATCCGTCCATCCATTCATCCACCCAGCTCTCTATTTATTTATCTATCCATCCAGCTATCTACCCATCCAACTCTCTCCCTCTCTCCCTCCCTCCCTCCCTTTCTCCACTGTGAAAAGTCATCACACGTTTAAGGATTTGAATCGTTTTCCAGAATTCTTGCAAAAATGATGCAATAACCCTCTCTGGAGCAAGAAGAGCCAGAAAATAATAGCCAAGGACCATCAAGCTTCTCAGCTGGACCTTGGAAACTGGCAGCTAAGATTGTAAAGCAAACACTCAATACTCCCCCCCCCAACTTCTTCTTGCAAGGCATCATGCTTCTAGAATTAGGAATTGAGAAGCTGTTCAGATGAGTTCCAAAGCTGTGGAGTGCACTGTATATTCCCACGCAGGAAGTCCTGAAAAGCATCTATTTTCCTCAAGACTTACAGTACATTAAGCTGGTCTTACCTGTCTGCCGTCCACTGAGTGGCATTCAGTCTGGAGCTGATCGATCCAGCATAGGCATTTCTCAAGAAGGACTTCTACTGCGTGGTCCTTTCCGCAAATTCCAGGGCTGTAAGCGAAACCCTACGGAGAAAGTTATGCATTTAGGAACAAAGGCATCTGATCAAATGCCTGATTGAGTGCTACATCTGAAAAGAACAAATTGATTTTTTATTAATAGAAAACAATTCTTCACACCATTTCATTCTATCTATATTCACCCACCCAAATACCCACCCACTCATCCACCTACCTACCATCCTCTTTTATAAACTCTTAGTAAGGCAACCATCTAATTGAATTAAATAGCTCATCTTGCCAAAGCAAACAGTCTTCGCTGAAATCGCAAACGGCAAGCAGAGGAGAGGAAAACCTAACCTCTGAAGGGAAGTGACCGGGAAACGAGGGAAAAAGAGAAGAAAGGAAGGTGAAAGTTTGCAAAAGGCCAGGGTCTCCTACATGTTGTGACCCAGGCCCAAGTAGGTAGTAGTCGACGCAAACAGTCCCAAAACAAACAGACTTTATTAGAACAGCTGAGAATTAACTCATTCTCAGCGTAGTCCAAACTAAATGAAAACAAATTCTTCATAACAATAATTCTTCAGTCTAATCACCAACCTTGGTATAATTAGGCAAACTGCCAAAGGCTTCTCTTGGCAAAAGTTCAGAAGCAGAAGACGCCGACCAGAGAGAAGTGCAGCAAGACAAGAACAAGTCTATCAACGTTGTTTTCCGACAAAGAGCCCAAGAGCCGTTGCTGGTCTTTTAAGCCTTATGGGAGTGGCCAATCATCTCTTGGCCCTATTCCTGAGTCGTCCTCTTTGCTGTAGCTGCTCCTGCCTTCTGGCAGCTCTTCTCATAGGAACAGGCTCCTCCTGTTCCTCAGCCTCTCTACTGTCAACCTCTGGAGGCTCCGGAGTCCGCACCTCACTCCCCGATGGCCCTGGCCCCATCTCTGCCTCCGACGCAGAGCCCTCATCTGGGCCTTCCCCAGCCTCCAGGACTGGCCCATGTTCTTCCTCAGCCTCATCGCTGTCCGACTCCGCTGCCAGCTCCGCAGGCTGCTGGTGGACCACAACATTACAAGCTGGTAGGGATCCCTCTGCCAATCCTAAAGAACAGAGGACCCAGAGGCAGAGGGGGGGCCTAAAAGAACCATTTCCCGGTCCTTAAGACAGCCAGGAACTCTGGGAAAGGCAACTGATGGACTTACAAAATAGTCTTCCACCTAGAGAGAGTTTTAAAAGGCTGCAGACATTTGGACAGCCTGCCTGCTTTTCAAAATGAAACCTTTTTGTAGCCATCCGTTCCTATGACTGGATCCAATTGCCCCATGTCATCTCTTGCAAGGGGCTTGGTTTGGAAATACCGGTATGTGATGGTGGTTCTCCAGAGATGAGAGCCAGATTTGGTGGAGGAATCACCAATCGAGGATGGGGATGGAGTGGGGTGAGGTGAGGGACTTTCTCAACCCTCCAATCCTTCCCCCTCTCCCCCTTTTTGTTTTTTGTTTTTACAATGAGCCAGTCAGTCCACTTCTAGCCCAGAGCAGCTCTGGGACCCTGGCACTTTCCTGCAGAGACGTCAAAGTTCCCCCTAATCAGCAGAGCCTCCGCAAGGGAAAAGTCGAATTAGCAACTTTTTCCGCTTACAGCCAAACAGCTGTTCAACGAACAACCAGGCGGCAGTTGGAGTCAAACCCCCCCCCCCGTGTTCCGTGACATCAGGCTGACATCAGCAGCTGGATGACATCACAACATTCCTGTCATTCAGCCAAGTCTCTACTGGTCCCCAGTATCCGTGTCTGACAGGAAGGCCCTTCTCAAGGAACTCCATGTAGACGTTCACTCTTTAGTTGTGCTTGGTGGCCAGAATATACCGGAGAAGGTATCTCCTTCTGAGTCCTTCCCTTCAGCTGCTTTTAGGCTGCTTTATTTCCAGATGGGAAACACATCCTTCCTTCTCTCCCACACCCCATGTTCTGCAACCCAACAAGAGAGACACAGACTTCAGAGGATAATGAGAACTGCAGAAAAAACAATGGCTACCAACCTGCCTTCCCTTGAGGGCCTGTATCCTGCACGAGTCAAAAAGAGGGCTGTGAAAATATTTACAGACCCCTCGCATCCTGGACATAAACTGTTTCAACTCCTAGTCTCAAAACGACACTATAGAGCACTGCACACCAGAACAACTAGACACAAGGACAGTTTTTTCACCCATGCCATCACTCTGCTAAACAACTAATTCCCACAACACTGTCAAACTATTTACTAAGTCTGCACTACTATTAACCTTCTCATCGTTCCTATCACCCATCTCCTTCCACTTATGACTGTATTACTATAATTTTGTTGCTGGTATCCTTACGATTTATATTGATATTGTTTCCTGATTGCTTATTTATACCCTATGACTATCATTAAGTATTGTGCCTTATGATTCTTGATGAACATACTTTTTCTTTTATGTACTCCAAGAGCGTATGCACCAAGACAAATTCCTTGTGTGTCCCAATCAAAATTTGCCAATAAAAAATTCTATTCTATTCTATTCTATTCTATTCTATTCTATTCTATTCTATTCTATTCTATTCTATTCTATTCTATTCTATTCTATTCTTTCCTCCCTCCCTCCCTCCCTCCCTCCCTCCTTTCTTTCTCTTTCTTTCTTTCTTTCTTTCTTTCTTTCTTTCTTTCTTTCTTTCTTTCTTTCTTTCTTTCCCTTATCTACCTATTCCACTACTTCTTGGTTCTTGGTCTCTCAACCCTTGAAAACTTTCTGACCCTGCTAGGATTTTAGAAGATCAGAAAAAGGCAAATTGGTGCTGCCATCTACTGTGAGAGAGACCACTTGGAAACCATTTTATATTTCAGTAAAGCTTTTTGGAAGAGGAATGTCAGGGGTGCCTCCTAGGGCAATTATCAAACCAGTTTAGGACATATAATATGAAGTGTGTCTTCAATTTCTCCATAACTCCTTATTTGTCAGTGGTAATGAAAGACCAAGAGAAGGAAATGAAAGATTAATGTTGATTGAATGGTGGCAGATATATGTGTCCCAGAATAATGTTGAAAGATCCAATTCTGGTCAATCATCAGTAACAGAAGTTTACTCTTCTGAGTAAACCCATGCTGGAGCTCATCCTTAGGGAACTTCTCTCTACCGGAATATGTGCTTTGGGCTATTCTATGCTTCATATTTATGTGGTGCCTTCAGCAGGTTCTGACCAGTTCTGGAGAACCGGTAGTGGAAATTTTGAGTAGTTCGGAGAACCGGTAGTAAAAATTCGGTCTAGCCCCGCCCCCATCTATTCTCTGCCTCCCAAGTTCCAGCTGATCGGGAGGAAATGGGGATTTTGCAGTAACCTTCCCCTGGAGTGGGGTGGGAATGGAGATTTTACAGTATTCTTCCCCTGCCACACCCACCAAGCCATGCCCTGCCCACCAAGCCACACCCACAAAACCGGTAGTAAAATTTTTTGAAACCCACCACTGGTGCCTTCCTATTGGTTGCTCAGTGTGTTGATGGATGGCGATTGGCTGTTGTTTCCTTGTGCTGCCAAGCCAATGGCTCCTAAGTACCTGATAAGCTGGTGGTAAATCAGCACTCCAATTGATTGGAGGAGTGGCCAAGTTTCCCAGGCTTCAATCATTTCCCCCAGCTGTTTTTGTACCTGCTTGACCAACAATCTTAGTAGCTGCGAAATTGAATGTCTGTCCTTCTTCATTGCAATGTGGGACTACCAATGAATTTGGGTAACGTTGATTGGTTTTTATTTTAACCACAACCTTAACATGGAATGTGGCTTTTAAGACACTCATGTTCAAATTAAGAGCTTTCTGGTCCTGAAATGCTTTCTCGTTGCATCCTGGACACATACACAAACGGCCTCAAGGACACACGGAGCAGATGCCACAGCATAATCAACCGATTCCCAAAACAAAACGAACAGAAGCGATTGGTGGACATCATGGACTGTGGTTGGCCTAAGGGGAAAGGGGGAATGGACTACGCATGCTTTTGTGCAGGAAAGCCAGAGTAATATCCCGAGCAAGTTTTAATAGAGTACCCCCCCTCCCACTTTGGCCTGTACAATATCTGATCAGATATCAAAGTGTATTCCTGCTCTCCAAGTCCCAAGTCTAAAAGAATTTGTGTGGATCCTGTATTGGAATTCTGCAAGCAACAACATATAACAGTGATGTAATACTGTCCCCAACTTTTCCAGCTTGGTGGCCCGGCACGAGAGGTGGGGGAGGGCGTGTGAGTGGCAGACATACGCACGTGCGCACAGCTCCATTGGTATGAGTGGCTTACATGCACACCCTCCACTCCCACGAATGGAGCTTTGCATACAGAGGGTGCTTACACTCGGGCACGAAGCTCCACTCGCACGAGTGGCAGGTGCTGGAATGGAGAATGCACTCTACTGTGACATTTTGGTCCAGCTGAAACTTCTAGGTGACTTCACACGAGATGCGTCCGGACATCCTTTATTCGGAGAGATGGGCAGTAAAACTCTGATCTTAAAAGAATATCCTGACTCTGAATTAGTGGAATGATAAGTGAGAAAAAGAAGTTAACGTCGTATTCATTAGAATTTATGAACAGGATCTGTTGTTTTAATTTACAAACAACACAGTAAGAAAGCATTATACAGGTAGTCCTTGACTTACAACCACAACAGAGCCCCAATTTGTTGTTGCTAAGCGAGACATTTGTTAAGTGTGTTTTGCCCCATTTCACGAGCTTTCCTGCTGCGGTTGCCAAGTGAATCCCTGCAATGTCATTTTAAGCGACACAATTGTTGAATGAGCCTGGTTTCCCAGGCTTGTCAAAAAGTCACAAAAGAACAATCGCACAACCCCGGCATACTGCAACTCTTATAAATATGAATCGGTTGCCAAGCATCTGGATTTTGATCATGGGGATGCTGTTGTAACTGTCACTAAATGAACTGTCGTAGGTTGAGGACTTATCTGTTTTCTTGCAGTTGTAACCATCTCATCTTCGACTATGCCGAAAAGACAGAAATAAAAATCCCTCCGCCTTTGGGGAAGGGTGAGGATGGCAGTGTTTGCTCTTATTATTTTTTTAAGGGAGGAATGCTGCCATTTTTTCCTTTTTGAAAGATTTCCGAGCAGAAACAATACAAGTTGGCTGGCTGGAGAAGGCATTTCCTTGGGCTCGGTTCCTTCTATTGTCAACTGTTAACAGAACAGTCCCTTTCCTTGTCGCTACAGATGCCTGGTATGAAATATATTTATGTGTCCCAAAACACAAAGGACTTTTCCTACATACCGGTATGTAATGTAAAATAATACTTTTCATTCGTCATTACTGTACACTGGATATTGCATTCGTGTTCTAATTGTTGTGAACTACCCAGACGCAGTACATACTTTGATTAATAAAATGTGTGTATCAGAGGTTTTAGTCACACTAGATGCTGTTTTAGGACCTCTTTACAGAGCACGATACCATAGTCTCTTGAGACTGATGATGTATCAGAGGTGGGTTTCAGCAGGTTCTCACCAGTTCTGGAGAACCGGTAGCGGAAATTTTGAGTAGTTTGGAGAACCGGTAGTAAAAATTCTGACTGGCCCTGCCCTCATCTATTCTCTGCCTTCCAAGTCCTAGCTGATCGGGACGAAATGGGGATTTTGCAATATCCTTCCCCTGGAATGGGGTGGGAATGGGGATTTTTCAGTATCCTTCCCCCAGGAGTGGGTTGGGAATGGAGATTTTGCAGTATCCTTCCCCCAGGAGTGGGGAGGGAATGGGGATTTTGCAGTATCCTTCCCTTGGAATGGGGATTTTGCAGTATCCTTCCCCTGGAGTGGGGTGGGAATGGAGATTTTACAGTATCCTTCCCCTGGAGTGGGGTGGGAATGGAGATTTTACAGTATCCTTCCCCTGGAGTGGGGTGGGAATGGAGATTTTACAGTATCTTTCCCCTGGAGTGGGGTGGGAATGGAGATTTTGCAGTATCTTTCCCCTGCCACGCCTACCAATCCATGCCACGCCCACCAAGCCACACCCACAGAACCGGTAGTAGAAAAATTTGAAACCCACCACTGGACTGTGTATCTCTCTGTGTTTGTGTGTGTTTGTGTGTGTGTGTGTGAGTGTGTGTGTGTAGGAATTAAATATACTTCTTTTTTTGGGAACCACCAATCCTTTTCTGATTTGACTTTTAATTTCCAGCAAAATTTGCCAGCCCACCAGTGGGTTGGACTCTATTCTGATTATTGATTGATTGGATAAAAATATCCTCCTTTCTGGGCCTCGGAGAATTTTAAATTTTTAAATCTCCGAGGGACTAGACGGGCAAATCCGAAGCGATCCCGGAAGAGGCCCAGCAGTTCCTCCCGGGGGTGTGGGTGTGTGTGGAAGGTCCTCTGAATGCTTGGGCTCCCCTAACCCAGGGGTGACTTCTTTGGCGCAATCTGTTTTCTGCAGAAGTGTAGCGGGTTAGGTCGAGGCAACCACAAGCAGCAACACCGAAGTTCCGGTATTGCAGCCAGCCAGAGGCTGTTTTTCGCCCTTCTGCAAAGCCCTTCTGAGGAGGGCCTCTTTCTCAGGAAGGCAAGCTGGGCTCTCCCTCCCTCCCTCGCAGGCTTCCTCGGCCTGCTGCCCTCCATCCCCTGGCATTGCAGTCGCCTCTCTCGCTCTTGCTGCTCTTCTTCTCCTTTTTCTTCTTCTCCTCCTTCGTTTCCTCCCCTTCCCTCTCCTCCACCTCCTCTTCTTCCTCGTCCTTCTCTCCTCCTCTTCCTTTTCTCCTCTTCTCCTTTTCCTCCTTCTCTTCTCCTGCTCCTCTTCTTCCTCCCCCTTTTTCTCCTCCTCCTTTTCTCTCCTCTTCCTCCTCCCTCCCCTTCTCTTCTTCCTTGTCCTTTTCTCATCTCCTCCCCTCCTTCTCTTCCTCCTCCTCTTCTCCTCTCCTCCATTTCTCCTCCTCTTCTCTCTTTTCCTCTCCTCCTTCTCCTCCTCTTCTCCTTCTCCTCTTCCTCCTCCCTCTCCTTCTCCTCCTCTTCCTCTTCCTGTTCTCCTCCTCCTCTTCCTCCCCCTCCCCTCCTCCTTCCTCGTACTTTTCTCCTCTTCTCCTCCTCTTCCTCCCCATCCCCTCCTCCTTCCTCGTACTTTTCTCCTCTTCTCCTCCTCTTCCTCCTCCCCCTCCTTCTTCTCCTCTCTTTTTCCTCTCCTCCTCCCCCTCCCTCTCCTCCTCTTCCCTCCCTCCCCTTCTCCTCTCCTCCACTTTTTCTCTCCTCCCTCTCCTCCTCCTCCCCTCCCCTCCTCGTACTTTTCTCTTCTCCTTCTCCTCCTCTTCCTCCTCCCCCTCCTTCTCTCCTCTTTTTTTCCTCTCCTCCTCCTCTTCTTCCTCCTCCCCTCCTCCTTCCTCGTACTTTCCTCTTCTCCTTCTCCTCCTCTTCCTCCTCCCCCTCCCTCTCCTTCTCCTCCTCTCCTCCTTTTTTCCTCTCCTCCTCCTCCCTCTCTTCTTCCTCCCCCTCCCCCTCCATCTCCTCCTCTTCTCGCCCTCCCCCTCCTCTTGTCCTCTCCTCCACTTTTTCTCTCCTCCCTCTCCTCCTCCTCTTCCTCCCCCTCCTCTCCTCCTTCCTCGTACTTTTCTCTTCTCCTTCTCCTTCTCCTCCTCTTCCTCCCCCTCCCCTCCTCCTTCCTCGTACTTTTCTCTTCTCCTTCTCCTCCTTCCTCCTCCTGTTCTCTCCTCTTCTTCCTCCCCCTCCCCTCCTCCTTCCTCGTACTTTTCTCTTCTCCTTCTCCTCCTTCCTCCTCCTGTTCTCTCCTCCTCCTCTTCCTCCCCCTCCCCTCCTCCTTCCTCGTACTTTTCTCTTCTCCTTCTCCTCCTTCCTCCTCCTGTTCTCTCCTCCTCCTCTTCCTCCCCCTCCCCTCCTCCTTCCTCGTACTTTTCTCTTCTCCTTCTCCTCCTTCCTCCTCCTGTTCTCTCCTCCTCCTCTTCCTCCCCCTCCCCTCCTCCTTCCTCGTACTTTTCTCTTCTCCTTCTCCTCCTTCCTCCTCCTGTTCTCTCCTCCTCCTCTTCCTCCCCCTCCCCTCCTCCTTCCTCGTACTTTTCTCTTCTCCTTCTCCTCCTTCCTCCTCCTGTTCTCTCCTCCTCCTCTTCCTCCCCCTCCCCTCCTCCTTCCTCGTACTTTTCTCTTCTCCTTCTCCTCCTTCCTCCTCCTGTTCTCTCCTCCTCCTCTTCCTCCCCCTCCCCTCCTCCTTCCTCGTACTTTTCTCTTCTCCTTCTCCTCCTTCCTCCTCCTGTTCTCTCCTCCTCCTCTTCCTCCCCCTCCCCTCCTCCTTCCTCGTACTTTTCTCTTCTCCTTCTCCTCCTTCCTCCTCCTGTTCTCTCCTCCTCCTCTTCCTCCCCCTCCCCTCCTCCTTCCTCGTACTTTTCTCTTCTCCTTCTCCTCCTTCCTCCTCCTGTTCTCTCCTCCTCCTCTTCCTCCCCCTCCCCTCCTCCTTCCTCGTACTTTTCTCTTCTCCTTCTCCTCCTTCCTCCTCCTGTTCTCTCCTCCTCCTCTTCCTCCCCCTCCCCTCCTCCTTCCTCGTACTTTTCTCTTCTCCTTCTCCTCCTTCCTCCTCCTGTTCTCTCCTCCTCCTCTTCCTCCCCCTCCCCTCCTCCTTCCTCGTACTTTTCTCTTCTCCTTCTCCTCCTTCCTCCTCCTGTTCTCTCCTCCTCCTCTTCCTCCCCCTCCCCTCCTCCTTCCTCGTACTTTTCTCTTCTCCTTCTCCTCCTTCCTCCTCCTGTTCTCTCCTCCTCCTCTTCCTCCCCCTCCCCTCCTCCTTCCTCGTACCTTTCTCTTCTCCTTCTCCTCCTTCCTCCTCCTGTTCTCTCCTCCTCCTCTTCCTCCCCCTCCCCTCCTCCTTCCTCGTACTTTTCTCTTCTCCTTCTCCTCCTTCCTCCTCCTGTTCTCTCCTCCTCCTCTTCCTCCCCCTCCCCTCCTCCTTCCTCGTACCTTTCTCTTCTCCTTCTCCTCCTTCCTCCTCCTGTTCTCTCCTCCTCCTCTTCCTCCCCCTCCCCTCCTCCTTCCTCGTACCTTTCTCTTCTCCTTCTCCTCCTTCCTCCTCCTGTTCTCTCCTCCTCCTCTTCCTCCCCCTCCCCTCCTCCTTCCTCGTACTTTTCTCTTCTCCTTCTCCTCCTTCCTCCTCCTGTTCTCTCCTCCTCCTCTTCCTCCCCCTCCCCTCCTCCTTCCTCGTACTTTTCTCTTCTCCTTCTCCTCCTTCCTCCTCCTGTTCTCTCCTCCTCCTCTTCCTCCCCCTCCCCTCCTCCTTCCTCGTACTTTTCTCTTCTCCTTCTCCTCCTTCCTCCTCCTGTTCTCTCCTCCTCCTCTTCCTCCCCCTCCCCTCCTCCTTCCTCGTACTTTTCTCTTCTCCTTCTCCTCCTTCCTCCTCCTGTTCTCTCCTCCTCCTCTTCCTCCCCCTCCCCTCCTCCTTCCTCGTACCTTTCTCTTCTCCTTCTCCTCCTTCCTCCTCCTGTTCTCTCCTCCTCCTCTTCCTCCCCCTCCTCCTTCCTCGTACTTTTCTCTTCTCCTTCTCCTCCTTCCTCCTCCTGTTCTCTCCTCCTCCTCTTCCTCCCCCTCCCCTCCTCCTTCCTCGTACTTTTCTCTTCTCCTTCTCCTCCTTCCTCCTCCTGTTCTCTCCTCCTCCTCTTCCTCCCCCTCCCCTCCTCCTTCCTCGTACTTTTCTCTTCTCCTTCTCCTCCTTCCTCCTCCTGTTCTCTCCTCCTCCTCTTCCTCCCCCTCCCCTCCTCCTTCCTCGTACTTTTCTCTTCTCCTTCTCCTCCTTCCTCCTCCTGTTCTCTCCTCCTCCTCTTCCTCCCCCTCCCCTCCTCCTTCCTCGTACCTTTCTCTTCTCCTTCTCCTCCTTCCTCCTCCTGTTCTCTCCTCCTCCTCTTCCTCCCCCTCCCCTCCTCCTTCCTCGTACTTTTCTCCTTCTCCTCCTCCTGTTCTCTCCTCCTCTTCTTCCTCCTCCTCCATCTCCTCCTCCTTTTCTCCTCCTCCTCCTTCGCCTGCGAGCAGCCCCGGCGAGGCGCCCTGGGAAGGACCAGCGGGCGCTTGGAAGGCGCGAACCCGTCCAGCCAAAAAAGTTTCGCCGCCTTCGCTTCTTTTTTTCGGCCCGCTGTGAGGCGAGACCAACGCCGCCCATCGAAATTAAACCAGGCTTTTTGCCGGAGGCGCCGCTCCGGAGAGGGCGAGGTGAAAGAAGCGTGGAAACCGCCTCCCCGTCGTAAAGGGGACGGAGGAAGGACGGAGAGAAGGGGGTCGTCATTGCGTCCTTCGCCCGCAGGCCCCGCCGGCAGGTTCCGCTTCGTAAGGTCAGGTAAGGGCGGGGGGGAAAAAACCGAAACAAAACAAAAGGCTTCTCCCTTTTTTTTTTGCAAGTCACTTTCGGGGGTTTCAAGACGGAGCCGAGAAAAGGCAGGTCCGTAAATGTCCTTGGCTTGGTTCGCGCAGGTGGAATTCTGAACGGAACGGTTATACACCTGGTTGTAAGTCCCGAGGCGAAACGCGCTTGGCCCGCTTGTTCGCAACTATTCTGTACGGCAACTTTACTCGGCGTTAGAATCCCGGACCTTGGACTTCTATCCTGCTAAAAGGAGGTAGTAAACCTGTTGGACCTTACTAGTAATGGCTTGCTGGGGTGGGTAGTGGTGGGTTTGAAATTTTTTTTACTACCGGTTCTGTGAGTGTGGCGTGGCAGGGGAAGGATACTGTAAAATCCCCATTCCCACTCCAGGGAAAGGATACTGTAAAATCCCCATTCCCACCCCACTCCAGGGGAAGGATAGTGTAAAATCTCCATTCCCACCCCACTCCAGGGGAAGGATAGTGTAAAATCTCCATTCCCACCCCACTCCAGGGGAAGGATACTGTAAAATCTTCATTCCCACCCCACTCCAGGGGAAGGATAGTGTAAAATCTCCATTCCCACCCCACTCCAGGGGAAGGATACTGTAAAATCTCCATTCCCACCCCACTCCAGGGGAAGGATGCTGTAAAATCTTCATTCCCAGCCCACTCCACGGGAAGGATACTGTAAAATCCCCTTCCCACCCCAGTCCAGGGGAAGGATACTGCAAAATCTCCATTCCCACCCCACTCCAGGGGAAGGATACTGTAAAATCTTCATTCCTACCCCACTCCAGGGGAAGGATACTGTAAAATCTCCATTCCCACCCCACTCCAGGGGAAGGATGCTGTAAAATCTTCATTCCCAGCCCACTCCACGGGAAGGATACGGTAAAATCCCCTTCCCACCCCAGTCCAGGGGAAGGATACTGCAAAATCTCCATTCCCACCCCACTCCAGGGGAAGGATACTGTAAAATCTCCATTCCTACCCCACTCCAGGGGAAGGATACTGTAAAATCTTCATTCCCACCCCACTCCAGGGGAAGGATACTGTAAAATCTTCATTCCCACCCCACTCCAGGGGAAGGATAGTGTAAAATCTTCATTCCCACCCCACTCCAGGGGAAGGATACTGTAAAATCTCCATTCCCACCCCACTCCAGGGGAAGGATAGTGTAAAATCTTCATTCCCACCCCACTCCAGGGGAAGGATACTCTAAAATCTTCATTCCCACCCCACTCCAGGGGAAGGATACTGTAAAATCTCCATTCCCACCCCACTCCAGGGGAAGGATAGTGTAAAATCTTCATTCCCACCCCACTCCAGGGGAAGGATACTGTAAAATCTTCATTCCCACCCCACTCCAGGGGAAGGATACTGTAAAATCTTCATTCCCACCCCACTCCAGGGGAAGGATACTGTAAAATCTTCATTCCCACCCCACTCCAGGGGAAGGATAGTGTAAAATCTTCATTCCCACCCCACTCCAGGGGAAGGATACTCTAAAATCTTCATTCCCACCCCACTCCAGGGGAAGGATACTCTAAAATCTTCATTCCCACCCCACTCCAGGGGAAGGATACTGCAGAATCTCCATTCCCACCCCACTCTAGGGGAAGGATACTGCAAAATCTCCATTCCCACCCCATGCCAGGGGAAGGATACTGCAAAATCTCCATTCCCACCCCACTCCAGGGGAAGGATACTGCAAAATCTCCATTCCCACCCCACTCCAGGGAAAGGATACTGTAAAATCCCCATTCCCACCCCACTCCAGGGGAAGGATACTCTAAAATCTCCATTCCCACCCCACTCCAGGGGAAGGATACTCTAAAATCTTCATTCCCACCCCACTCCAGGGGAAGGATACTGTAAAATCTTCATTCCCACCCCACTCCAGGGGAAGGATACTGTAAAATCTTCATTCCTACCCCACTCCAGGGGAAGGATACTATAAAATCCCCATTCCCACCCCACTCCAGGGGAAGGATACTGTAAAATCCCCATTCTCACCCCATTCCATGGGGAAGGATACTGTAAAATCTCCATTCCCACCCCACTCCAGGGGAAGGATACTGTAAAATCTCCATTCCCACCCCACTCCAGGGGAAGGATACTGCAAAATCCCCATTTCCTCCTGATCAGCTGGGATTCGGGAGGCAGAGAATAGATGGGTGTGGGGCCAGTCAGAATTTTTACTACCAGTTCTCTGAACTACTCAAAATTTCAACTACCGGTTCTCCAGAACTGGTCAGAACCTTCTGAAACCCACCTCTGTGTGGGTGGGGGGATTCTTTAAACTTCACGGCCCAGAAAGTCTTCAAGGGAGCATCAACTCTTGGAGTAGACCCTACCGAATCTCTGGAATTGGAGTTTTCCCAAGACTTTGTACAGATAGTCCTCGACTTACAACAGGGAACACTTAAGTTCCCTTTGTGACTGTTCAAAGTTACAACAGCACTGAAGTAAGGGACTTACGGCCGTTTTTTTCATAGGTAACGACCTTCCTCGCGGCATTGCCCATGGTCGCGGGATCTCAAAATTCAGATGCTTGGCAGCTGGTTCAGACTTACGACTGTTGTTGTGTCCTGGGGTCATAGGGTCATGCCCTTTTGCGACCTCCTGACGAGCAAAATCGATGGGGAACCCACGTTCACTTCACAACCGGGCGACTTAACTTATCAACTCCAGTGGTTCACTTAACAACTGGGGCAAGAAAGGTCGTAAAAGGGAGCAAAACTCACTTAACAAAAGGTTTCACTTTAACGACAGAAATGTTGGGCTCGGTTGTGGTCTGAAGTCGAGGACTGCCTGTATGGCATGCTCTTAAACAGTCGTCAGCAGCCTTTTGATGAATGGTGCTCGATTTGGGTGAAATTCTAGTTCTCCGGCTATGGCATCTTAAATTTACAACTAAGATCTGTACGTTTCCTGAACTGGAATGTTTCAACAGTCAATCTAGAAGTAGTGGCAATGTAGCGGCTACTATAAGCTTTCTCTCTGGTCGTATAAGAACTGGGCTAATGGGAGTTGCAGTGAAACATAGCTGGGAGTGACTGTGTTCAAATGTTGGGCTAGACCTGGGGAAACTAATTTTAAATATCCACTCCCTATCACAGGGGAACAATAACTGCAGGTAGTTTCAACTTACCACTGTTCATTTAATGAACAGTGCTTACTTACAACCATTGCAGCATCCCCATTGTCATGTGATCTAAATCCAGATGCTTGGCAACTGATTCATATTTATGACGGTTGCGATGTCCCAGGGTCATGTGATCAGCTTTTGCAACCTGGCAGGCAAATTCAAGCCAGGTTTATTTAACAACCGTGTCACTAACTAAACAACTGCAGTGATTCACTTAACGACTGTGGCAAGAAAGGTCATAAAATGGGGCAAAATTCATTTACCAACTTTCTCGCTTAGCAACAGAAAGTTTAGGATCAGTTGTGGTCGTAACTCGGGGACTACCTGTATTTATTTCACAGGGCTTTCATTAAGATAACTTGGATAGGGAATTCAGTAGCATGTTTGAATTACTTGAATTACTTGAAATAGACAGTATTTATGCTTTTGCAATCTGACAGTATTCATTTCAATTACTTGAAATAAAGACAGTATTTTTATCTGCAACAGCATAAAAATCTTCCTTCCTTCAATGACTTTCATAATTGATGTTTGAATGACTTAAGGGGTCGATTAAGAGGAGATAAATACTGAAAACTTGTTTTGAAAGACTTTTTCCCAGTTGGATTTTAGAGAAGACAAATATCAGAAACCTTTTTAAAAAAAATAGTTGATGTGTATGAAATTGTTTTTTTTTTTAAAGTCTCATTAAGGTCCTTCTTGCTTTTATCCATAGAATTGCTCAGCCTTTTTCTAAAGCTCAACTTGAATTTAATGGCCTTATGATAAAAAGTTGAACTGGCTAAGCATCTTCCATAATCACCCTGCTAGGACAGGGGTCTGCAACCTTAAACACTCAAAGAGCCATTTGGACCCGTTTTACCACAGAAAAGAAAACACCGGGAGCCACAAAACCCTTCCTGTGCCTGACTATTTCTTGAACGGCCACAAAACTAGCATTTGTAGTTTGTTTGTTTGTTTGTTTGTTTGTTTGTTTATTTATTTATTTATTTATTTATTTATTTAAATTTTTATACCGCCCCCTCTCCTGAAGGACTCGGGGCGGTGAACAGCCAAAATTAAAAACACACAATACAAACATTAAAATACATTCAAACGAAATTAAATTTATCTTTGGCTTCCCCAATTTAAAACCCCTTACACATAAAATTCCCCAATTAAAAGATTTTTAACCCAGCCCGGCTTGCTGAAATAAAAAAGTCTTCAGGGCCCGGCGGAAGGTCCGGAGGTCCGGGATCAGTCGTATACCTGGGGGTAGCTCATTCCAGAGGGCGAGTGCCCCCACAGAGAAGGCTCTTCCCCGGGGGGTTGCCAGCCGACATTGCCTGACAGACGGCACCCTGAGGAGGCCCTCTCTGTGGGAGCGTGTTGGCCGGTGGGAGGTTATCGGAGGCAGAAGGTGGTCTCGTAAATAACCGGGCCCTAAGCCATGGAGCGCTTTGAAGATGAGAACCAATACCTTGAAGCGCACCCGGAAGACCACTGGAAGCCAATGCAGCTCGCGCAGGAGAGGTGTCACGTGGGAGCGCCATGTCGCCCCCATAAGTACCCGCGCGGCCACATTCTGCACCAGTTGGAGCCTCCGAGTGCTCCTCAAGGGGAGCCCCATGTAGAGAGCGTTGCTGTAGTCCAGGTGGGAAGTAACGAGGGCATGAATTGAATTAAATGTTTTGTTTTCTTCTGAAACTTTTTTTTTCTTGGATTTATCCATGGTTGGCCTACTGGGGATTGAAAAGCTCAAAAAATCTCATGCTGGCAGGTGTCGCACATTGGCAGTTGTGACACATATTTTGAGTGACAGGGAGCCGGAGCAGAGGGGTGAAAGAGCCACATGCGGCTCCAGAGCCGCAGGTTGCTGACCCCTGTGCTAGGAGAAACTATACATTTTAAATGAATGTCCAGGCAATTATTATAACCATGTGGATGATTCATTTCTCTGATTACAAGAAACATGATTTCAGTATTACTATGAGTGAGCCAGATCATGTAGCCTAAATTTGCAAGTTTAGGACTATTAAGAAAGCTGATGAATCTCAAACTTTGTCCTGAAATAGCCAGTAAAGATCTTCTATAATAATAGATACCCTACACTCAGATGTATAGATTGACAACAGGAAGGTCACTTAACAACTCTGTAGGAACCAGTTAGCTTCTTAATAGTGACGCTGTGTTTATATTCACCTTGTTTGCCGTCAGAGCCCATGTTTATATGTCATGCTTACTCATAATTAAATTTATCTGTGATTTATTTAGCTCAGTTTTCCAGGTAGATACGGACCTTGTTTCCACAACATAGATTGGCGGCTTGTTACTTATTATTTATTTTATTTAACTAATTAATGTGGCTATTCCACCTTACAACCCTGGTTGGCTCCCAGAGTTCAAAATAAGCCAGCGTGGATTTATTTTTCGTGTTCGAAACTTTTATTACAGGTAGTCCTCATCTTAAAACCACAATTGAGCCCAAAATTTCTGTTGCTAACACTTAACCGTTGTTAAGTGAACTATCTTACGAACCGTACTTGCCACAGTTACTAAGTGAATCACTGCAGCTGTTAAGTTACCTTGTTTCCCCTAAAATAAGACATCCCCTGATAATAAGCCCAATCGGGCTTTTGAGCGCATGCGCTAAAATAAGCCATTTCCTGAAAATAAGCCCTCCCCGAAAATATTTAAATGCATGCACAGCCTGTCCCTGCCATTTCCTCTGGTTTCCTCCATGCACTCCAAAATAATAAGACCTCCCAAAAAATAAGGCCAAGTGCTTATTTCGGGGTTCAAAAAAATTTAAGACAGGATCTTATTTTCGGGGAAACACGGTAGTAACACGGTTGCTAAGTGAATCTGGTTTCCCCATTGACTTTGCTTGTCAGAAGGTTGCAAAAAGGGACCACATGACTCTGGGACATTGCAACCGTCATAAATGTGAGACAGTTGCCCAGTTTCTGAATGTTGATCACATGATCATGAGGATGCTGAAACGGTCATAAGTGTGAAAACGGTCATAAGTTATTTTTTTCAGTGCCATTGTAACTTTGAACGGTCACTAAATGGATTGTGGGGAATTGAAGACTACCTGTAGTTTATCAGAATATAAAATACAAAAAAATAAAAACAATGTGAACTAGGGGAGAGAAAAAGGGAAAAAGAGAGGATGTGGGGTAGAAAGGGAAAAAGAAAAAAAAGAGGTGTTGACCAGGCTCTTTTTAGCACAGAAAATAATAACATTACAACCTCAACTTTTTACTTTTATACAATAATATATACATATATATATATATATATATATATATATACACAAACACACATATATACACACACCACACACATACACACACATATATACACACACATATATATATACACATATACACATATACACACACAAACACATACATATACATATACATACATACATATATATATATATATATATATATATATATATATATACATACATACATACATACATACATACATACATACTAGCCATTTGTATAACAACAAACCTGTCTAATCAGCACAACCGAAGTCAAAGTTTCATTTTTCTATCACAAGCTCAAAATCCAGAAGCAGTTTCCAAATAAAAACAAAATTAGATAAATTCCTTTCTTTCTTTGAATAAATGAACAGTTTAACCAGGGGTCAAATCTAACAGGTTCTGACAGGTTCTGGAGAACCGGTAGCGGAAATTCTGAACAGTTCAGAGAACCGGTAGCGGAAATTTTCAGTAGTGTGGAGAACCAGCAAATACCACCACTGGCTGGCCCCAGAGCGGGGTGGGAATGGGGATTCTGCAATATCCTTCCCCCAGGAGTGGGGAGGGAATGGGGATTTTGAAATCCTTCCCCTGGAGTGGGGTGGGAATGGAGATTTGGCAGTATCCTTCCCCTGCTAGAGGGCCTGGGGAGGCAGTTTTCACCCTCCCAGGGGCTTGAGAAAAGCCTCCGGAGCCCAGGGAGGGCAAACACCCTCCCCCCACCGTGGTGCAGGAAGCCAACTAGGACATGCCTACCATGGCCATGCCCACTCAGCAGCTGGGCAGAGAACCCCTTGCTAAAATTTTTGAAGCCCACCCCTGCGCTAAACATGGAATACCGCTTCTAGTTCTGGCCACCACAATATAAATAAGACGTTGAGGTTCGAGAAGGATGCGGAGAAAAGCAACAGAGGTGATAAGGAATCTGGCAGCTCAATTGTATAATGAATGGTTAAGGAAACTAGGTTCTGTATGTTTAGCCTAATGAAGAGAAAGCTTAGGAGCGATACGACAGCCGTCCTACAATATTTGAAGGCCTGTCACAGGGAAGAGGGCATCAATTTATTCTCCTAAGGACAGGATAAGAAACAATGGGTGGAAGCTTGTTAAAGAAAGACCCAGCCTGGGACTAAAGAGAAATTTCCTGAGTACAATTAATTGCGAAATTAATTTCGTGAGTACAATTAACCAGTGGAACAGCTTGCCTCTTGGAGTTGTGGGTGTTCCCTCGCTGGAGGTTTCCAAGAAAAGATTGAACAATCATTTGTCCAGGATGGTATAAAGGGTCCTGCCTTGGGCAGGGCATTGGGCCTGAACAGTGATGGCTAACCTTTTTGCTGTTGTGTGCCAAAAGCGGGGAGAGCGCAGGGAGGTCGCATGCACGTGTGCCGACACCCATAATTCAATGCGCCCCTCCCCCTGCATGCATGCACGACCACCACCCACGTCCTCCCCCCGGTTTTGGCACGCGATGGCACAGTGGGCCTATTTTTCGCTCTCCCCAGGCTCCAGATCTCAGCAGTTCAACCTGCATTTACTCTAGTGCTGACATAAGAAGGAGAAGAGGGGGCAGCTGGCAAGAGGACTCTTGACTTCTCACCTACTTATTTTCCCTGAAGATAATATCCCCTAGGAGATGAGATGGGAGGGGGGACATTCCTGGGAGCTGAAGTAGTAGATATGGGGAGAGTGATTTGGGAAGAGGGCCAATGAGACGCAGAGAATTGGGGAACGGAAAGGGAAGGTTTTGGGGTCAGGAAGTCAGTGTTGGCTACGCCACAATCGGGGACAGGTTGTCGTGCTTAATAAAATGAAAGATTTCTTCAAAGACTATTTGTTTGGAAATGCAATTTATTTTATTTGAGACGACATCGAAACCTGATACCAGAGACTTTCTTGGAGCATGGGGAGGGCGAAAAAGCCATCCCCCCTCCCCGAGGCTCTCCGGAGGCTGGAAACTGCCCGTTTCCTGTCTTCCGGTGGGCCCAGAAGGCCTGAAAATCAGCTGGCCGGCACGCATATGCACGCTGGAACTGAGCTAACGCAACGCTCGCATGTCCACAGATATGGCTCCGTGTGCCACCTGTGGCACGCGTGCCATAGGTTCACCATTGTGGGACTAGAAGAAAGCCAAGGTCTCTTCACTTCTATGAGTCTATGACTCTAATAACACAACAATAACAAATGATAACACAAATAACTGTGGAAACAGTTATTTTTCCATAACAAACAAAGCAATTGTGGAAAATCAATCAATCTATACAGACAGCCAACGTAGTCTTGATGAGGTAAGTCATTGTTCTATATTTTTAAAAGCTAAGGAACTGTGTCTAGAATACATACAACCATAGACACTGGTGTGTTTATATAACACACAGCTAAAATATTATTTTTAGGTGCATTAGGGGTGATCCCTACCAGCTGTAGTTTATATAATAAGCTATGACACCAAGATATGTAACCCAAATGTCTAATATCTGGATGTCTCTTTAGAGGCTGACATTAAAGACACTAAGAATGTCGGGTGCAGTACAACACTGATAAAACTTCAGGATTTAATTGTGAAGGACTTAATATTCTCCCTTGGCCTTCTGTTTGGAAAATGGGAATCTGCCCTGTATTCATATCATATGAACTTCTTAGAGCAGGTTTCTCCAATCTTGGCAACTTTAAGACTTGTGGACTTCAACTCCCAGAGTGGAGTTGATATCCACAAGTCTTAAAAGTTGCCAAGGTTGGAGACCCCTGTCTTAGAGATACCAAACTATGGAATTCTTAGAGAAACTAAATTCTGCCTGTATGCAGAGCTATTCCTGGATCCAAGTTCATTGCTGTTGTGACAGAGAGTAGATCATTTAATTGGATGGAGATTAAGTGGTTGAAAAGAAGTTGTCTCTTGCATGTGGACCTTGCCCCTTTAACACACTTTAGATTCCTTGATCATCACAACGTAGTTTTGCAGATAAATCCAGGAAAATGACTAAAGTAGGTCATTTTATATCGGGGTGCTAGTTTGATTGAGGGACGCGGTGGCTTAACTGCTAAGATGCTGAGCTTGTCGATCGAAAGGTTGGCAATTCAGCGATTCGAATACCTAGTGCTGCGTAACGGCGTGAGCTCCTGTTACTTGTCCCAGCTTCTGCCAACCTAGCAGTTGGAAAACACGTAAAAAATGCAAGTAGAAAAATAGGGACCACCTTTGGTGGGAAGGTAACAGCGTGCCATGCGCCTTTGGCGTTGAGTCATGCCGGCCACATGACCATGGAGACATCTTTGGGCAGCGCTGGCTCTTTGGCTTTGAAACAGAGATGAGCACCGTCCCCTAGAGTTGGGAACGACTAGCACATATGTGGGAGAGGAACCTTTACCGTTACCTTTACTAGTTTGGTTACCTGTTCACAATTCTTAGATATTGCAGGCAGATTGTTCCATGCCTGGAAATGGAAGTCCAACATACCTCAGGAAAAGCAGGTTGGTCTAAGTTTTCTTCACAGCCACTAATGAAATTTACCTCAGATCCCAGATGACATCTGTGTTATGGATTTCATTAGAGCGATGGTTCTCAACCTATTCTTCACCACAGACTCCCCCCCCCCCTTTAAATAACTTTTGTGGCCATGGACCATGGCCAAGAATTAACTCAGATTTAAATAACATTTCTTCAAGCCTTCACAGACCCACTGGGATAACATCGCAGCCCCTCAGGGGTCTGGAGACCACAGGTTGAGAACCGCTGCTGCATTAGGGGGTTCCAGATAGACTCTAATCTAATGCGACTGACCAGGAACAGACACAAGCATTCGATTCCATCTCCATCATGAGGCAATGTAAGGTCTCCTATCTCATTTACCACCACGGCAAGTGAAGCGGTGGTGAAGTCAGACTGGATGAACCTGTGTTTCCAAAAAAGTTGAATAAGGTGTGAGCTAAATGTAGAAAGACTATGATTTAAACAAGAGGAGCCTGGATAGCTCAACAGACTAAAAGCCTGTTACTAACATTCTGCAATTATTGCATGTTCGAATCTCTCCAGGCTCAAGGTTGACTCAACCTTCCATCCTTTCTAAGGTAGGTAAATTGAGGACCCAGTTGTGGGGGCAATAAGCTGACTTTGTATAAATGTACAAAAGTATGAAGACTATTGCTTAACACATTGTAAACCGCCCTGAGTCTCCTGAGAAGGGCGGCATATAAATCTAATTAAAAAAAAAAAAAAGAGGGGGAAGTTGTGCAGAGTATGCCTTCTGGAAAACATTTGTATGTTCCTCTGTCTAACACAAGTCATATGGACCGCACCTATAGTTTTGTGTATGTGTGATTTAGGATATACAAGATGGGTTGCATGCAGTGGTGGGGTTCAAATAATTTAACAACCGGTTCTCTGCCCTAATGACAGCTGGGTAAGCGTGGCTAGGTGGTCATGTGACCATGTGGGTGTGGCCTACTCAATGTCACTCATGTTGATGCGCTTCGCCTTAGCTGTTACAATGTAATAAGGGTTAACCAGAGAGGCAGTTTCTGTAAGCAGGACAATAAAGATTAGGCTAGAAACAACACCAGAACGTTTCCTTCCTTTCTTCCTTACAGGATTAGCCCTGTAAAGTGGGGGAAAAAAACAAAATAAGATTTCTTCCAACAACCGGTTCTCCGAACTGCTTAGAAAGTTAACAACCGGTTCTCCCGGACAGGTACGAACTGGCTGAATCCCACCACTGTGTTCTGGACAAAACGGCAGCATTTCAATTTGCTGTCTATTTATTTGATTTTTATCCCTTCTTTAATACTTTATAAGTAATGCAAGGTGGCGAACATACATTCTTCCCTTCTCCTATTTTCCCTACAACATCAACCCTGTGAGGTGGATTGGACTGAGAGAGAGTGACTGCATTCCTCCTTCCCTCCCTCCTTCCCACATCCACTCTCCCCCTCACCTCACTGCTTTCTTTCTGGTCCAAATCTTGTCCCATTTGTTCAATTTTTGGAGAGTTATCCTGCAGATAGGCGGACAGAAAGATGGAAGGAGTCTTTTCTTTCCAATATACCACTAGGTTAAACAGTTTAAAAAAAAAAATACACGAATAACAAAACCATAATGCAGATAGAGCATTTTCCTCACAGCAGTTTTCATGATAGCTGGTGGAACAAGTCACTGTTAATTTTAAAAAAATAGTTTGACACTTAAGCAATCAGAAATGCTGACATGCCAACCTCATATATCTCTAATCGTTTTCACAGTTCTTCCCCTTTGTATATCACACCTTTGGATTGTTGCAAAAAAGGGGCCAGTAATGAAACCAAATAATCCTTGACATTCTGTTCTCATATGTTTATTTTCATGTAAAGTTCTGTCTTTGGTGCTATTTTAACATGCCAAATCACATGCGAACTTAGATGTTGCTATAATGGCAACTTTTTCTAAAGGTTTCCCTTATCCAGTTGTGTCCTACTCTAATAGGCATTGCTCATCTCTATTTCTTAGCCGAGGGAGCCAGCATTGTCTGAAGACATTTCCATGGTCATGTGGCCGGCATCGTTTATGCCAAGGCGCATGGAACGCTGTTACCGTCCCACTGATGTGGTACCTATTTATGTACTTGTGTTTGTATGCTTTCGAACTGCTAGGTGGGCAGGAGCTGAGACAAGTAACAGGAACTCACCCTGTTGCATGATGCGCAAGTCTCAAACCAGCTGACAAGCTCAATGTCTTTAACCACTGAGCCATCGCACCCCCTTGGGGAAAAAAAGTCATGCTTTGAAGAAGTCTACTCTAAAAGCTACATATGACATAATGTTGCTGGAAGAGCCTTCCTTCCTTCCTTACCTAGACATGTAAGGAAGAGCAGTGATGGCTAACTTTTTCGGCACCGAGTCCCGAAAACGTGTGTGTGTGTGCATACCCATAATGCAATGCATGAGCAAACCCCCCTGCGCACCCCGCCCCAGCACATGTGCGTGTGATCCCCTACATGTGCCCAGCTAATGCGTGCATGACCCCAGCAGCCCCCCGTGCACGACCCCCAAGCACGCATGTATGACCCCAACGTGCACCTCCCCATGCATGGGTGCGCGACCCCCAGGCATGTGCCCCGCCCCCTGCACATGCACGCACATTTCCCGCATATGCCCCGCCCCCCGCTGACCCAAAAACCAGCTGGCCGGCGGGAGGCACATACTCATGCACGGCGGAGCTGGGGCAATGGCTCGTGTGCCCACAGAGAGGGCTCTGTGTGCCACAGGTTCGCCATCACAGTTATAGAGTCTTCTGGGTAGGGTATCCTATGACTGTTGGGGACATAATCCTCGTGATAAAATGGTTTGAATGTTTAGGGATTTTCCTGCTACCTTGAGAAATTAGTTGTGGTGACACCTAAAACTGTTTTTCGTCAGTTGTGGTTTTAACATGTTCCACAATTTCCTTGATGGAGAGGGTACTGTGTCAATTGAGACTCGACATAAGTCAGTAAAAACAACTCAGAAGCATAAATGGGAAATAACATGATAATTGCAGTTGTATGATTCTTTAGAGATGTGGGTTAGACATGGCATTATTTGGTCTCTTTCAGTTGGGTTTAGTGTCCTTTCTTGATCCAATTTCAGACATTATATTTATATACAAGGGGAGTTTCACCAATTTTCCTCTCCGCCTGCCACACGGAAGAGAGAGTGTGAGTGAAGAAAAAGGAACAGCATCACCTCTCATTTAATTTTAGCATTTGTTTCCTATGAGGCATAGCTACTAGGTGCATTTCTTAAACTTTTTCTTGTCATGGATTTCTAAATAAGCATTCAGAAAATGCAAGGAGTTAAACACATACATTTTGAATCTTCCAGAGAATCCCAGTTTACATTTTCAATGTGTACAATAATGAATATTATTAATATTTAACTGTGCCTTATCTTTTTTTTTGTTTTTATTTTAAAGGTCTTTTTATTAGGTTTTGTACTTAAAATATTTAGCCAAAATTATTTTCCACTTGAATAATTGTATGTATTTCCTGCTTTATAATAAGAACTCTGTAGCTTTATGGCATTAGTTGGCAAAATTTCAGAACATAATATTTCAGAGGATTGTGTGGGAGTTGGGGAATGGATCTCCAGCCCAATGAAATTACAGTTTTAGATAATCATCAGTGTATTTCCTGTTCGCACATTGTTTGTTTGCTTATATAAGACATCAGTTCCACTTAGCATAGCAGATAAAGTAATAATACCGGTAACTGTAAAAGTAAGTAACTGCACTTACAACCTCTTCATCATTGTCCTAGACCAGGGGTATCAAACTCAAGGCCTGGGGCCCGGATTCAGCCCGCAGGGTACTTAGATCTGGCCCACAGGGCCACCCAGGAAACAGTGAAGGACCGGCCCACAGTGCTTCTGCCAGCGAAAACGGGCTCCTGAGCTCCGTTTTCAGCTGCCACAACCTCCTGCAGTCCTCTGCAGTGAAAATGGAGCTCCGTTTTCACTGGCAAAGGGGTGCAGGAGGCAGTGGCAGTTGAAACCAGAGCTCAGGAGCCCGTTTTCGCTGGCAGAGCGCTCGGGCCACCACAGGCGCCCCCGGCAGGAGTGACGTCGAGCTGGCCATACCCACCCTGGCCATGCCCACCCCAGCCCCCTTAGGTCAAACACAACCCTGATGCGGCCCTCAGTGAAATCAAGTTTGACAACCCTGTCCTAGGCTGAAGTTGTTTTTGGTATCTTCATGCTATTTGTAAAAGGTAAAGGTAAAGGTTCCCCTCGCACATATGTGCTAGTCGTTCCTGACTCTAGGGGGCGGTGCTCATCTCTGTTTCAAAGCCAAAGAGCCAGCGCTGTTGAAGACGTCTCTGTGGTCATGTGGCCAGCATGACTAAATGCCAAAGTCTCACGGAACGTTGTTACCTTCCCACCAAAGGTGGTCCCTATTTTTCTACTTGCATTTTTTACATGCTTTCGAACTGCTAGGTTGGCAGAAGCTGGGACAAGTAACGGGCGCTCACCCTGTTACGCGGCACCAGGGATTCGAATGGCTGAACTGCCGAACTTTCAATCGAGAAGCTCAGCATCTTAGCCACTGAGTCACCGCATCCCTAATGTTATTTGTACTTTTCCATTACCATATTTTTCGGAGTATAAAACACACCTTTTCCCCCCTAAAAAAGGCTGAAAATTTGGGTACATTTTATACTCTAAATGTAGCTTTTTTGAAGCTAACGAGGCACTAGCGAGCGTCTTCCCAGCTTTGCCTCCTTTTCTCATTCCTGCTTCCTCTCAGCTGTGCCTTAGAAGCTGTTTTTTATCCCCAAGCAGGAGATAAAAAACCAGCAAACTAATATGCTGAAGCTGACCCAGACTAAGGACACTAGTCAGATGAATATCTGGTAGGCAGATATTTTTCCCCCCTATTTTCCTCCCCAAAAACTAAGCTGCGTCTTATACTCCGGTGCGTTTTATACTCCGAAAAATACGGTAATTAATTTTCAGTCACAATCCATTTTTGTGAACCAAGTAAGGATAATTCCAGCATCCTCAATTAAAAGCAAAAGCAACTTGAAGAAGCATAAACACTTAAGAAGCATAAAGCATGGAAAATAGCTAGGTAAACTGGTATTTAATCTATGTAAACTGGTATGCAAACTATGTAATCTCGATCACGGTCTGCATTACCTACATGAAGGGCTCCTGGCAAGGGATGGGCTGCACCTCAGAAGAACCAGGAAGAATGTGTTCAGAAAATGAGTGGCTCAGCTTATCTCAAGAGCTTTAAAGGGTGGAGGGTGACCAATTTTTAGGACCGAATCCCAAGCATAAAACCCAAGACAAACAATCAAACAAGGATGTAGGGAGTGATGGGAAGGAAGGAAACCTCAGATATAAAGCAGGAGAGGTGGAAAGTATACCCAGGATCAGTCATAAAGGACCGAGATGCCTATACACTAATGCTCAAACTTTAGGGGAAAAAACAGGGTGAATTTAAAGGACTAGTACAGTGATGGCAAACCTTTTAGACACCGAGTGCCCAAACTGCGGTCATGCATGCCCAAGCAGAAAGGTGCACGTGTGCTAACGCATGTGTGAACATGTGCGTGCATGTGCATGCAGTCACATGTGGACATGTGCATGCATGGACATGCATGAAAGTGCACATGTGTGGACATGCGCACATGCGCAGCAGAGACCCGAAGACCAGCTGGCTGGCGGGAGGCGGGGCATCCCAACACCAGCAGCGTGGCAAGAGGTAAGATCTTCTTCTTTCGTGACCTTCTGTTTCGTCGTTTGCAGAGAAACAGAAGCTCACGAAAGAAACGCTACGTAGACCTGACCTGGGGTGACGGCGCGTGCCATCTGTGTGGGACTCTGTGCGGGACTCTGTGTGCCACCTCTGGCACTTGTGTCATAGGTTCACCATCACGGTACTAGTATATGAAGGCAAGTATGATATACCGTATTTTTCGGAGTATAAGGCACACCGGAGTAAATAAATAAAATAAAATAAATAAATAATTTTATTTCTATACCGCCCTTCTCCCGAAGGACTCAGGGTGGTGTACAGCCTATTAAAAGCACAAAGACAGACATTAATTAAAAATAATTAAAATTATTAAATAATTTCGGCTCAGATTTAAAACCCCAAAAATTTAAAACACCCAATTTAAAAAATCATTACATTGATAGCCCGGCCTGGCGGAACAGCAGGGTCTTGAGGGCACAGCGAAATACACGGAGGTGGGAGATCTTACGCCTTTCCGGGGGCAGTTCATTCCACAGGGCAGGGGCTCCCACAGAGAAGGCCCTCCCCCTGGGTGTCGCCAGCCGATATAACTTGGCCGATGGCACCCTGAGGAGACCCTCTCTGTGGGAGCAGACCGCCCAGTGGGAGGCTGTTGGTGGCAGAAGTCGGTCTCGAAGGTGCCCGGGTCCTATGTCATGGAGCGCTTTAAAAGTGGTGACCAGCACCTTGAATTGCACCCGGAAGACCACTGGGAGCCAGTGCAGCTCACGCAGGATTGGTGTCACGTGGGCACGAGTTGCGCCCATAACGCAACTCGTATAAGTATAAAGACGCACCTTAGTTTTTGGGGAGGAAAATAAGAAAAAAGCTGATTGGTGGGTGTATGGCCTCCCGGAATACCCCTAATCAGCTGCTCCCAGAGGTGAATTTTAGCAACAGGTTCCTTGCTTGTGAGCTCTGTGCCTTGCTTTTTTTTTGCTTTTTTTTCTGACTCTGAAGCTCTGTTTGGGGGCTTTTTTTCTGAAGCTCTGTTTGGGGCCTTTTTTTTTTGAAGCTCTGTTTGGGGGCTTTTTCTCCTGAAGCTCTATTTGGAGGCTTTTTTTCTGAAGCTTTCAGCCTCTGAAACCTCCTTTGAGAAGCTGGGCGGGGCTACATTCGGAGTATAAGACATACCCAGATTTTCACCCTCTTTTTTGGAGGAAAAATACTCCGAAAAATACGGTACTTGCCATTACTGAAACACTCACAACTGGAATGTACTGCTGTAAGTATATAAATTGTTCAAAAGAAACAGACTTACCAAAAGAAAAGGTAGAGTTGCATTACATGTAAAATAAAAATAAAAATCACTACACCTCAACAGATATGCATAAAACCAAGGATAAAAGCCTTCTTGAATGTATATGGGCTAATATAAAAGAGAGAAAAAAAGAAATGACATTGCCATAGGTCAGTGATAGCTAACCTTTTTGCCATTGCGTGCCAAGAGAGGGGGGCAGGGGAAGCTCACGTGTGTGGGTGCCCACACCCATAATTCTATGCGCCCTGCCCTGCGCATGCGTGTGCAACCCCCCTCCCCCCCGCTCCTGGCACGTGATGGCCAGGTAGACCCGTTTTTCTTCCTTACCTGGCTCCAGACCCTCTCTATGCATCTGGGAAGGGTGAAAACAGCCTTTCCCACTCCCTCGGAGGCCTGAAAGGGCTCATTTCCCAACTCCCGGTGGAAGGCTCTGGAGGCTGGGGACAGCAAAAAAGTCACTTCCTGTCCCACCGGGAGTTGGGGAATGAGCCCTTTCAGGCCTTTGGAGGGCCTCCGAGGGAGTGGGAAAGGCTGTTTTTGCCCTTCCCAGATGCGTAGAGAGGGTCTGGAGCCAGGTAAGAAAGAAAAACGGGCCTTCCCCATCTCCCCCATCCCCTCCGGAGGCAGGAAACAGCCTGTTTCCCTACTCCTGGTGGGCCTAGAAGGCCCGAAAATCAGCTGGCCGGCGCGCGCATGCTCCCCAGAGCTGAACTGGCATGCCCACTGATATGGCTATGCGTGCCACAGGTTCGCCATGATGGCCATAGGTGTATATTACAGGCCACCCAAACAGTTGTGGGTTTCAAAAAAGTTTACTACCGGTTCTGTGGGTGTGGCTTGGTGGGTGTGGTGGGTGTGGCTTGGTGGGCGTGGCAGGGGAAGGTTACTGCAAAATCCCCATTTCCTTTTCCATAATTTAAATTCCTTCCATTCTTCCCCTTTTTCCAAGTTTGATTTTTTTAGAAATTGTATCGTATCTTTCCTTTCAAAATGCCACAGCTAGCACAATAAACCAAGCGCAAGTGAAATCGAAATGCAGAAATGTACCAAATTGAAAAAAGGTATTGAGGAAAACAAGTAATATCCCCTAAGACAGGGGTATCAAACTCAGTTTCATTGAGGGCCACACCAGGGTTGTGTTGGACCTTGGGGGGCCAGGGTGGGCGTGGCCAGCTTGATGTCACTTGTGTCAGGGGCGCCTGTGGTGGCCCAAGCGCTCTGCCAGTGAAAACTGACTCCTGAGCTCCGTTTTCGGCTTCCACGGCCTCCTACAATTCTCTGCCAGTGAAAACGGAGCTTGAGAGGGGTTCCGTTTTCTCTGGCAGAGGGTTGCAGGAGGCTGTGGCAGCCGAAAATGTTGCTCAGGAACCTGTTTTCATTGGCAGAACCACCGTGGGCCGGTCCTTCACTATTTCCAGAGTAGCCCCGTGGGCCAGATCTAAGTAACTCGCAGGCCAGATCCAACCCCGGGCCTTGAGTTTGACACCTCTGCCCTAAGACTTAAGGTGATTTGGTGCAGCAGGTTTGATTTCAGGAGATTAAGCCAAGCAAATTTGAAAAGACTTCCTTAGGTGAGGATGTTTAGGCATATACATTAATAAAAAGGGAGGTGAGATTCTGTCTGAAGAAAGCTGTGGAACATCAGGACATCTCCAGTTCCAAATTAAGAGTTCTTGTTATTTTATTTATTTATTTTATTTTATCATATTTATATACCGCCCTACTCCCGAAGGACTCAGGGCGATGAACAGCCAAGATAAAAATACAAATAACATACAAAACTTAAAAGCTATTAAAAATAGATTAAATAATTTGGGCTCAAAAACAAATTTAAAAACATCCAATTTATGTAAAACATTTAAAACCCAATTTAAAAGGGAGAGTTAGGCCAGACCAGCCTGTTGGAATAAAAACGTTTTTAGGGCGCGGCGGAAAGTGCGTAAATCTTGGATCCTCCGTATCTCCGGGGGGAGCTCGTTCCAGATGGCAGGTGCCCCCACAGAGAAGGCTCTCCCCCTGGGGGCCACCAGTCGACATTGTTTGGCCGACGGCACCCTGAGGAGCCCCTGTCTATGGGAGCAAACTGATCAGTGAGAGGCTACTGGTGGCAGAAGGCGATCTCATAAGTACCCTGGTCCTGAGCCATGGAGCACTCTAAAGGTGGTAACCAAAACCTTGAAGCGCACCCGGAAGACCACTGGGAGCCAGTGCAGCTCGCGCAGGAGGGGGGTCACATGGGAGCGCCACGTCACTCCCATCACCACCCGCGCGGCCGCATTCTGGACCAGTTGGAGCCTCCGGGTGTTCCTCAAGGGGAGCCCCATGTAGAGAGCAATGCAGTAGTCCAGGCGTGAGGTGACAAGGGCGTGAGTGACCGTGCGTAATGAGTCCCGATCCAGAAAGGGACGCAACTGGTGAATCAGGCGAACCTGATAAAAAGTCCTCCCGGCCACGGCCGTCATATGCTTTTCTAAAGACAGCCGTGAGTCCAGGAGGACGCCCAAGTTGCGAACCCCATCCATGGGGGCCAACGACTTGCCCCCAATAGTCAGTGATGGCGCCAACTGACTATATCGGGACGTTGTGAACCTGGGATGCACACAAGGACCTCAGGTGATGATTTTAGTTAAGTGAGTACGTTTCAATGAGAAGGGAGGGAGAATCTTCAGATATTCTGATCTCAAAAATGCTTAACATAACTTTGAAGTGGATCCCACAGCGGATAGCTACTGCAGTTTGTCATTCTTTTAATACAAGGTTCACATGCTCCTTGTTATAAACCTGGTTTCTCTCTATCCAACATAAATTAACAAGTACTCCCTCTCTTGACACAATCAGAAAAGCCAAGGATAGCTTGGTGGCATTATTATTCTAATAGCAGCTATAACAAATAACTTGTCGGTACCATCTCCTCAAATTTCTTTCCTTCCTTATAGCACAGACAATATTCTATAGACATTTATTCCTTGAAATGTCTTTGTCATTTATAGTGTAAATACACCAAAGTAAGTAAAGAAGAAATAATGGTCAAAAACAGGGTGGATTTGATTTAAATCAAGTTGATTTAAATCACAATTTAAATCATGATTTAAATCACTAGTAAAAAGGCTTGATTTAAATAAACTCGATTTAAATCATAATTTTTAAAAAGCAACTGTCATCTCTGCTACTCCTTTGACCCACTGTTGACTCACCGATAGTCCCAGTGTTGCAGAATATACAGCCTCATGCTACATAACTAAGATCCATTTCATGCTGAATAAACTAAATTATTTATGTATCTTAAATAGAAAACTATCTTACGATAGATTTTTACCCCAAAAGTTTTTTATTAAAATAAATTCGATAAAAATCAAAAAAATCCGATTTAAATTAAAAAAATCTGATTTTTTTGATTTTTTTTAAAAAAAATCATTGATTTTTATCCACCCTGGTCAAAAATCAGTGGTAAAATTCAAATTTTTTTACTACTGGTTCTGTGGCCGTCGCTTGGTGGGCGTGCTGTGGCTTGGTGGGCGTGGCTTGGTGGGCGTGGCAGGGGAAGGATACTGCAAAATCTCCATTCCCACCCCACTCTAGGGGAAGTATACTGCAAAATCCATTCTCTCCCCACTCCTGGGAGAAGGATATTGCAAAATCTCCATTCCCACCCCACTCTGGGGCCAGCCAGAGGTGGTATTTGCCGTTTCTCCGAACTACTCAAAATTTCTGCTACCAGTTCTCCAGAACCTGTCAGAACCTGCTGGATCTCACCCCTGTCAAAAATATTCTGTTTTGCTGTTTTCTAGTGCAGTTACAGCCCAGACAAAACCTTTTCAATGTCCACTTTAAGAGATCCAAGAATATTTACATGCTGAGCCATCACATAAAATTTTCATTTGGGTTGTTAGACTGCTAAACCACTGATGTCCGTCTTCAGTTATTCTTCCTCTGCCTACCACATGCTATTTCCTCTTTCTCACAGTCACACGATATACAAGCGGTTTTTCCCCTCTTCCTCAAAAGTTTCTCCCCCTCTCATTTGTCTTTTTTTGTTTTGTGATTGCTGTTCATCTTGGCTTGAATTCCCTTGAGCTTTTCATCGTCTAACCTTCGCACAACCATTGCACAAGGCCTGTTTTCCAAGGAATAACCTTTATTTCCAAGAACTTTTAGCAGTGAGCGCAGAGTTGCTTATTCAATTGTGAACCTCTGATGCTGGGGTGGCTCAGGCACCAATGGAGGAGAAAAAGAATAAGGAGAAAGGTATCTCATTTTCTAATCTGCCCCACTCTGTTAACTTTGTATTTCTGTAAAAATTCTGCTGTTTTCTCTTGACTTTTAAGTAATGGATGTTTGGCTAAAGCGGATATGATGGGAGCATCGCCTGTATAATTATATTGGTACAACTTGTTGGTGGAGGAATATTTGCTGGAGAACAACAGTTGCAGTTCTTAGTTGTTCCTTCCCAGGGCTCTGGTTGGTCTTTACGCTTGGAAGATTGAACCGTGTTTGACTCATAAGGGCACATTCAGACAGACAGCTGAATGTGCGTTCCTTTATTTTATGCAGTGGCACAATTTGTTTTGCCTACCTATCAGGACTACATGCGGACTCTACTCTGCCTTGAGCAGAGTAGAGCAGCGAGTGCTACTACTATCCTAACAGATTAGTAAGGTGCAATAATTGATGGGTTTCTATGGCAACAGGAAAGCAGCCACCAATCACTCCCTCAATGTGGATGGCTTTGGCTGGGGAAGGAGACAAATCTTGATAGACAGAGTGACGGGTTTAGCAATAGCAATAGGAGTTAGACTTATATATCACTCCATAGTGTCTTACAGCACTCTCCGAGCTGTTTGTTAAATGTTAGCATATTGCCCCCAACAATCTGGGTCCTCATTTTACTGATCTCAGAAGGCTGGAAAGCTGAGTCAACCTTGAGCTGATCAGGATCAAACTGGTTATGGGCCTGCAATATTGCATTTTAACCACTGTGCCACCATTGCTCCTTTAGCCATCTACTGTATTTTTTTGGAGTATAAGACGCTCCAGAGTATAAGACGCACATTAATTTTTGGGGAGGAAAACAAAACAAAAAAATCTGCCTCTGCCTACCGGCGTCCATTGGTATTCATCTGGTTAGCGTCCTTGCAGCAGAGAGCAAACAGCCTGGTCACCTTCACCACATTATCGCAGCCTGATTCAGCATAAGCAGCTGAATCAGCATAAGGAGCTGATTCAGCATAAGCAGCTGAATCAGCATAAACAGCTGATTCAGCATAAGCAGCTGATTGGTGGATCGGCCTCCCGGAATATCCCCAATCAGCTGTTCCAGGCTGCAGGGATTGCCACAGACCATCGCCGCTTCCATGCCTCATGTTTTTGGCCTCTGTGCCTGGCGTTTTTGGCCTCTGAACGCTCCATTTTAGATCCATTCCAGGCTGTGGGGATTGCCACAGCACATCACCGCCAATCGTTGACTCCACCCTTTGGCAGTTTTTGGCCTCCGCAAGTCGCGTTTTCGGCCTCCACACATCGCATTTTTGGGTGGTTCCAGGTGGCAGGGATCGCTGCCCACCAATCCCCGCCACCTGGAACCACCCGAAAACGTGCGCTGAGGGCAAAAACGGGGCATGCAGAGGCTGAAAACATGATGCGCAGAGGCAGCAGTTGGCAGCAATATGCTGTGGCGATCCCTGCAACCTAGAACGGGTCTAAAATGGAGTGTTCAGAGGCCAAAAACCCGACACGTGGAGGCTAAAACCATGACGCACAGAGAACAAAAACATGAGGCATGGAGACAGCGATGTGCTGTGGCGATCCCTGCAGCCTGGAACAGGTCTAAAACAGCGTGCGGAGGCTGAAAACGCGACTTGCGGAGGCCGAAAACTGCCAAAGGGTGGGGGCCAGCAGCTGAGTGGGGCTACATTCGGTGTATAAGACACACCCAAATTTTCTCCCTCTTTTAGGGCGGGGAGTGCATCTTATACTCTGAAAAAAACGGTAAGTTGGGTGAGTTGAGTACTGGCCTAGTGATCCAGGTGTAACCTGCCTGTCAGATTTGTGAAGAAAAAAAGATACCTTAACTGCAGCATTGTCCTGCAATGTAGCCTATTGATTGGAAGTTCACAAGCGGTTTTACGCTGGACTTATAAATTTGTCAATGTGAGTGGCAGAGATCATACTTGATCGGAGAGGTTGCAAATCAAAGAGTCAGGAGATGTATGCACTTTGCCTTTAAGTCAAAGCATGTTGACAAAGAGAATGAAGAAGCAGAGAAGTCCGGAGGCGCGTAGGGTCCAATTGATAGATTCAATGTACAAAGGCCAAAAATGGGGATATTGTTCCCAAAAAGGGGAGAAAGAGCCTGGTGGTTGTTTTTACATCGGCCAGTCATCGGCAGGGATTTACCATCAACACTCCTTGAGGAGATAAGCTGACCACCTGTTTTCTGCATGTCTTCTGCATGTCTTAGTTGCTGGTGAGTTCTTGGATCACGATCAGCCGTCTCTTTCTCTGACTTAGCTCCAGATCTCTTGAGATTCATTGTCCTTGGGAACTGCCTCAGCTGACGGGATTGCCTGCCACCTCTCTCTGGGCTGATGGACTATGGCTGCCCTCTTCAGAGGAAACATGCACCTTGAGCGCTGGGCATTTGTTTCCACATGAGTCCCACCAGCTGATCCCATAAAATAATAAGCACCACTTTTAAGATTTCTAGAGAAAGTAGTGGCGGAGGACCATCTCAAGGGACGTTTAAAAACGTCCTTGTTTCTTTAGCAATCTGAAAGAAGAGATTCTTAACGAACAGTTACTGTGACATTTTCCATCTTTAGGAAGGAGAGGTGTGATTATACGCTGCAGTTTTTTTTTAATGTTTTATTTATTTTATTTATATAACATAAAAATTCAATTTCCATCGAACAGTGTGTTGTCCGGATACAATTGTTTTTAGGCAGTCATAGTTCAAATGTTTACAATAGTATTCATCCCAATAATATTAATAGTATAATAAAGTTTAACATTATCTACTATAAAGAGTCTCCATTTTAACATTTCCTCTTTTTATGTCTCCCCCTTTCTAACTTCTGTTTCTATTGTCTAACCATTGATAAAACAGGTCCCATATCAAAAAAATATTCAGTTTCTTTTTTGTTCTTAATAGTAAGCGTTAGTCTATCCATTTCTGCACATTTTCTTAATTACACTTTCATCTGTTGGGATCTCATCATTCTTCCATTGTTGTGCAAGTACAATTCTAGCTGCAGTTAGTACATGTAAAATCAAATATATAGTCCTTTTATCATATTTTTCTGGTAAAATGTCCAATAAAAGTATCTCTGATTTCAAGTCTATGCTGCTTTATCATTTTTTCCAACCAAGTATGTATTTTTGTCCAATATTTTTTAACTTTTGGGCATGACTATCACATATGATAATATGAACCAGGTGTTTGATTGCACTGCCAACATTTAGCGGATCTACCTTTATACAATTTTGCCAGTCTTGGGGGTGCGAAATGCCATCTATAAAACATTTTATACAAATTTTCTTTATATGCAGTTGACATAGTCAAATGCTCCACAGTTCTCTTAACATCACTCTGACACTTCCCTTTATCAGCTGCATCTATTATTTCAGGATCTTCCCCTTTCTTGCATAAATAATATGGAAATGGGGGAAAAAATCCTTAGAACAATGAACCAAAAGAAGATATGGTGTAGGAATGGAGGTAGGAAGGATTTTAGAACTTTTACTTACCAAGTCTTAAAAACTATGAGCTTTCTGATACTTGTTCAATATCCAAATAATGGCATTTCTTCAGATTTCTTTTGTGTTAATATGTTCATGGTAAAATTATTCATTGGATCCCAACTCGTTGGATTATGTCTCAGGGGTCATGACTACTCTGTTGATTCCAACTTAATCCATTAAATTGGGATGTATCTTGCCTATAGATCAGTGATGGCGAACCATTTAGGCAGGGAATGCCCAAATTGCCCCACGCATGCACGGCAGAGACCCGAAAACCAGCTGGCTGGTGGGAGGCACGTGTGCACGCGTGGCACAGATCTGAAACAGAGCTGGGCTGACGGCGCACATGCCCACAGAGAGGGCTTTGCATGCCACCTCTGGCACACATGCCATAAATTCACCACCACTGCTATAGAACTCATCTAAGTATTGTTCTAATTTTGTTTGCTGCTCAGAGTCACCTTTATGAGATGGGCGGCCATATAAATCTCATCAACAAATAATCAGTCTGCCGTTTGGAAATACCCAGTGTCCACTCTCACACAAAAGGGGAAACAATTCTCATTTTTAGTGAAATAGTTATCTATTGTCACACAGAGCAGCTTTGCATCTGCTTATCTAAGCTACTAAATCAATTGGAAATGAAAAAATACTGTATACTGGGCCTTTTTTCCACTTCCATAAGATAATAGCAATAACAATACCACTTCATAGTGCTTTACAGCCTTTTCTAAGTAGTTTACAGAGTCACCATATTGCCCACTACAATCTGGGTCCTCATATTACCGACCTCGGAAGGATGGACAGTTGAGTCAACCTTCAGCTGGTCAGGATCGAACTCCTGGCAGTGGGCAGTGAGCAGTGAATTAGCCTGCAATACTGCATTCTAACCACTGCACCGTAATGGCTCTTAAACAAATATTCTCCTAATTTACAAATCCTAATGTCAGACTTCGATGCTATCACAAAATAAATGAATTTCCAAACTGCCAATCTTTAAGGAAATCTTTTCTTTAATTGAGCACAGCCACCGGATCATGACTCGATGCGGACAAGACTGACCTTTTGCCCCCCAATCCCTCCCTTTCCGATCCCCAAATCTCTGCTTCTCATTGGCTATCTTCCAAGTCATTCTCCAGACTTCTTGTCTCGTCATTTCCCAGGAATGTCTACCCCCCCTCATTTCCACGACAATTCGGCTTCAAAGGGATTTAGCAGGCAAAAGTTCAGAGCTTATCTCTCTCCTCTCTATGCCAGCGCTGAGGCGCTGACACCTAATTTGCAAAAGAGCATCAAATTGAGATCCTGGCTCCAGGCATCACAGTCAACTTTTGAGTTTGGGTTGCTATAAGTACTTATTTAAGTCAGAGGCACAATCATCAGTTTATACATAAACGCATGTAACTTGTGAGATACAAATTTAGGAAAATAAATGGAGGAGGCCAAGTGACAAATGCTTTGGAAATCAGATGGTTTTCTACTGGCTTCCATATGAGAGATACAGAGGAAAACACAATATTACATTGTTGGCATTTAATTTTAGCTGGCTTAGACTAACACAACTAGTCCATAGTCATTCATCAAAATATTGTTGAATAATTTAGAATAATAACTAAAGAAAAAGTATAAAAGTAATCCAGAATTGGGATTATTACATATTTTTGAGGAAGATAACTCTAGAGCAGGGGTGTCAAACTCAAGTCGTCGCATGACGTATCTCGACTTTTCCTCCTTCGCTAAAACGGGGATGGATGTGGCCAGCACGTGATGCATCTGGCCCGTGGGCCACAAGTTTGACACCCCTTTTCTACAGTTTATTGTACCTTTCCGGGCCACAGGATTGAGATTTGCTCCAAATTGTTCATTTCTGGATAACCTATTTTTGAATAATTGGCATGCAAAGGTATGGACAATTGCTTTTATGGAAAAAGTTACCAATAAAATTCAGATACTTGCTTTTCAAACGGATGAATCACATTTTTATTGGATCTGGAAATCCAATTTATGTACAAATTGTGCTATCATTAATTTCTCTTGATAAATAGACTTCTGTGCAAATTATGACTGAATGTTGATATACCTTATTCATTGCTGTTACCTTTCATTCTTGTTCTTTCTTGCAAGAATTAAAAATTAAAAAGGGATCCGTAGGGTTTTTTTCCATTAGATTTTTATCTTACTTGATCTTTTTCCTTAATCTTTTCCCCACAGTCTTTGGAAATAGCTTGACTTGAGCGTCCAAAGTCACCCAGTGAACTTCTGTGGCTGAAGGTAAATTTGCACCTGGGTCTCCCCAGAGCCAGTCCAGCATCTAACCCAGGAGTGGGTTTTACTTACCTTTACTACCAGTTCACAACAGGGCCGCATACACAGAAGCTTCCTGATGACGTTGGGGTTGATGGGCGGAGCCTCCCACCGGTTTTACTACCGGTTCTTGCGAACCGGTCTGAACCGGGGACAACCCACCACTGACTTAACCACTACACCGCACAGAAATACAGAATAACTTGTCTTGAAGTATTATTTGTATTTTGTATTTATTGGTTTATCAAACATGTACAAGATAGCAGGTATAAATATAAACATGGATATGAACGAAAGAAATGAATACAAATAAATGGGGACAGTAGGACAGGGACGGAAGGCACGCTGGTGCGCTTATGCACACCCCTTTTACGGACCTCTTAGGAATGGGGTGAAGTCCACGGTACACAGCTTAAGGTTGAAGCTATGAGGGTTTGAGGACGTAACAATGGACTCAGGTAGAGCATTCCAGGCGTTGACCACTCTGTTGCTGAAGTCGTATTTTCTGCAATCGAGTTTGGAGCAGTTTACCTTGAGTTTCTACCGATTGTTTGCCCGTGTATTATTGAGGGTGAATGCTGAAGACATCGTTGACAGGTAAGACGTTGTAGCAGATAATTTTGTGTACTGTGCTTATATCGTACCGCAGGCGGTGCAGTTCCAGAGCTTGTCCAAGCCTAAAATTTAAAGTCTGGTGGCATAGAGTGAGTAGAGGAGTGGAGTATGCTTCTCGTGAAGTACCTCTGGACCCGTGACTAGATTTTCTCCATGTTGTAGCCACTTTCTCTATACAGGCTAATTTAATGTTTTATAATGGATTACAAGACTTCGTGTAGGAGGTTGCTCTATTCAGTTTGTTCTAAAATGCATGTGCTCAGCTACCCATACAAGCAAGGAAATGACAGAGGAAGTAATCTCAGGATAAGAATGTTATCGTATATATTGTACTGAGACAAGCTTTTTAAAAAGCACCCTGTAAAGCAGCTGTTCTTAAAAAGACAACATCAGATAATCTAGTCCATATTTCAGCACAAAGAAACCGGTGACTCAGTTTCCCCAAAGGGCTACATTTAGCTGGTAAACCAAGTTTTACAACAGAGGTGGCAACCACTGAGTGGCTGCACTTAATATTTTTGGGTAGGAGTATAGGTCAACAAGATAAAGAGAAAAATGAATGTTATATCATTCCTTTAACTAATTCCAGTTGATTACTAGACACTCTTAATTTAGGAATATTGACTTTGAGGGTTGGCTGGGGGTGGTTGGTACTCGACTTCTCCCATCCAAACCCTTGGTTTTTTTTAGTTGGCTTTAATTTCTTTCATTTTAATCTTGTTTTATATTTATAATTGCTGAAGCAGGGGTGAAATGCTACCGGGTAGCGAGGGCAGGTGGTTCAGAGAATCGGTAGCAACGGCAGCGCAAGGCTCCGCCTGGTCGTCATTACTCTCTGGTTTTCACCAGGAAGTAACCTGTTTTTTACCCTCTGCGTATGCTCAGAAGGGTTTGTGCATGTGCAGAGGGTGCACTTCCAAATCTGTAGGGAAGGTAAGTAGATTCCACCCCTGTGCTGAAAGCTTATTGTACCTTAATGTGAACTTACGGGACCGCCTTCTGCCACCAATTGCCTCCCACCGGCCGGTTCGCTCCAACAGAGAGGGCCTCCTCAGGGTGCCGTCAGCCAGACAATGTCGGCTGGCAACCCCCAGGGGGAGAGCCTTCTCTGTGGTGGCACCTACCCTCTGGAACGATCTACCTCCAGAGATACGAGTGATCCCAGACCTCCGGACTTTTCGTCGGGCCCTAAAAACTTACTTTTTTCAGCTAGCCGGGCTGGCCTGATTCCATGTTGGTTTTAATGTTTGATACTGATTTTAATTGGTATGTTTTAAATTATGGGCCAAATTTCATTTAATTAGTTTTAATAATTATTTTAACTTTTGTGTACAAATGTTTTTACTTTGGCTGTTCACCGCCCTGAGTCCGAAAGGAGAAGGGCGGTATACAAATTTAAATATATATATATATATAAATAAATAAACTGTTCAGAGTTGTCCGAACTTTGCGATGGGCAGCAAATAAATTTGATAAATAAATAATATGAAGAACGGTTGCAGGAACTGGGTATGTCTAGTTTAATGAAGAGAAGGACTAGGGGAGACATGATAGCAGTGTTTTAATATCTCAGGGGCTGCCCCAAAGAAGAGGGAGTCAAGCTATTCTCCAAAGCACCTGAAGGCAGGACAAGAAGCAATGGGTGGAAACTCATCAAGGAGAGAAGCAACCTAGAACTAAGGAGAAATTTCCTGACAGTCAGAACAATTAATCAGTTGTGAAGTTGTGAATGCTCCAACACTGGAAATTTTTAAGATGTTGGATAACCATTTGTCTGAAGTGGTGTAGGGTTTTCTGTCTGGGCAAGGGGTTGGACTAGAAGACCTCCAAGGTCCCTTCCAACTCTGTTATTCTATTCTATTCTATTCTATTCTATTCTATTCTATTCTATTCTATTCTATTCTATTCTATTCTATTCTATTCTATTCTAATGAGAAACCAACATCAACAAAGTAAAGCCAATTTTCATTTTCCTCCGCTTATAATAATTTTGTTGACAACTGTTCAAAGTTACGACAGTACTGGGAAAAAAAAAAGTCTTGAGACCAGTGCTCATGCTTATGGGGTTACTTTGAGTAAATTACAATCTAATTGGATGATATAATTCAGCACATTGATGGACTTATCCTGCTAGGGATTTATACCAAATTTTAGATATTTATATCTCCCACAGTAAGGGTAAAGTTTGAGGTCCGGAATCAAGAAGATCCCAAAAGGTTTGTTTATCTTCTTTTAAAAAGAAATGACATATGTGACACAAAAGGGAAACTTAGAATATGTGGCTCTTTATCAAAAGCAACTGGGCCTACTCTAGTACCTAATTTGAATTTAGTTTTTTTTTTCATAGAAGCATTTTTTCCACTTTCATAAAAGCGTTTTTTTCCATTTCATAGGGCAGTTATACTAGAAATCTGGGTTGATTTCTTGTTTCTATAGAACAATTGTGGACAACGTATTTAATGTAATTGTTAACCTGGAGGCAATTGATATATGACATTTTTTCCACTATAAAGTTACAGAATTTAGCATAAATATTATCACCTAATAATTTTTTGCACATTTTTATTATTTGTGCAATTTCCATTAGCTGATCTTTTTAATACTTTTGAAATCAGAAATTATTTTGATTTCTATTTGCCCTTTGCTACATAAAAACATTGCTTTTGTGCAGATTGAACAGTATTTAAGTATCCTAATCTTTTAACTGCTATGCAGCATTGATGGTCATTTGTGTAACCAAAAAGCTGCTATCACCATTTTTTTATACTTTTTCACTACGGATTATTACCGAAATTATACTCTGCACAAGAACTGTTTTAACTTATTGGGGGGAAATTGTTCCTCACAAGACTGGCACAGTGGTGAAATCCAATTTTTTTTTTACTATCGGTTCTGTAGGCGTGGCTTGGTGGGCATGGTGTGGCTTGGTGGGCGTGGTAGGGGAAGGATACTGCAAAATCTCCATTCCCATCCTACACCAGGAGAAGGATACTGCAAAATCCCCATTCCCTTCCCACTCCTGGGGGAAGGATATTGCAAAATCTCCATTCCCACCCCACTCTGGAGCCAGCCAGAGGTGGTATTTACCGGTTCTCCAAACTACTCAAAATTTCTGCTGCCGGTTCTCCAGAACCTGTCAGAACCTGCTGGATTTCACCCCTGGATTGGCAAAATTAGAGAAGTAATGGCGTTCCCATGTAACACCTCTCCTGCGAGAGCTGCACTGGCTCCCGGTGGTCTTCCGGCTGCGCTTCAAGGTTTTGGTTACCACCTTTAAAGCGCTCCATGGCTTAGGACCTGGGTACTTGCGGGACTGCCTACTACCACCAATAGCCTCCCACCGGCCGGTACGCTCCCATAGAGAGAGGCTCCTCCGGGTGCCGTCGGCCAAACAATGTCGACTGGCGGCCCCCAGGGGGAGAGCCTTCTCTGTGGGGGCACCTACTATCTGGAACGAGCTCCCCCCAGAGATACGGAGGATCCCGGATCTGCGCACCTTCCGCCGCGCTTTAAAGACCTTATTATTTCGCCTGGCCTAATTTTCTCCCTCTTTCATAAAAGATTTTCAATTTTTAAATATCTTTTAGTATTTTATACATTCAATTTTAAAATTGGTTTTAAACAGTTCGGGGTTTTAAATTTGTCGGAGCCAAAATTATTTAATTTAATTTGATTTTATTCTAGTTTTAAATTTTGTATGGATGTGTTTTATTGTCTGGCTGTGCACCGCCCTGAGTCCTTCGGGAGTAGGGCAGTATAGAAATCGAATAAAATAAAATAAAATAAATAAAATAAATTTGTCTGTATTGCATTAGTCAAGATGACTCCTTGGTGACTCCTTCTTTTCTGTCTTTTTTTTTCATGGCTTCCTTCAACACTTTTATGTTTGCAGTTAAACATATCGTAATCCTATTCCTCAGAAATAGATGTTTTCAATGTAGATATTTTTGTTTGGTGCATTGTTCGAGGAAGTTTTATATCTGGCAAATTCTTAAGAAAAAGGAACATTGTCTTCTGCAAAACTGAGGCTGGCATAAAGGCACTTCTATATTTGTCTCCGTTCTTACTGTTATTAGTTTTGGATTTTGACCAGTGTTTCCTGAATTAAAAGCCTGAATTAAGCTAGATTGCAATGACTTGGTTCCTTCGGTGGAATTTTGCTTTGAGGTCAAACCCAGTGCTTGAAGGCAGATCTCCTTCATCTGCCCTTTTCCCTGTAGCTCTTTCTGGATAGAAAGTACAGGTATTCTTCGACTTAAAAACAGTTCATTTAATGACTCTTTGACGTTACGACAGCACTGAAAAAAAGTGACCGACGACCGCTGCAGCATCCCCATAGTCACGTGACAATACTTCAGATGCTTGGCGACTCACTCATATTTATAACAGTTGCAGTGTCATGTGATCGTGGGCTGTCCTCTGATACCACTAGATGAGATCGCTAGGGCTCGCTGCTTTAGAAGAGTGAGGAAAATTCTCAGGGACGACTCTCACCCTGGTCATCACTTCTTTACCCTCCTACCAGATCATACCATATCATAACTACCGTGTTTCCCCAAAAATAAGACCCTGCCTTATATTTTTTTGAACCCCGAAATAAGTGCTTGGCCTTATTTTCGGGGATGTCTTATTTTGGGGTGCGTGGAGCTCCTCTTGCTGTCTTACCTGGTTTCCAACTCTGTCTCCCTAACCCTAACCAGAGGAAATGGCGGGGATTGGCTGTGCATACATTTAAATATTTTCGGGGAGGGCTTATTTTTGGAAAGGGCTTATTTTCTGGAGGGGCTTATTTTAGCGCATGCACTTAAAAGCCCGATTGGGCTTATTATCAGGGGATGTCTTATTTTAGGGGAAACAGGGTATGTAGTATGATGGACTGCAGGGCTGGCGCCATGTGTAACATGTTCACATACATGTTACATATGTGTGAACTGGGTGTTTTGTTTTTTTTTTAATTGAAAAAGTTTTACAATTAACTGGGTGTTTTGTTAATACGATTTATTGGGCTAGGGATTTTCTGTCTTCACTGTGAGTTGTATTGTGTTGGGGGGCTGCACTGAGGGAGCTCAACCAATCTCATTGTACATATGTTGTGCACTGACAATAAAGATTTGAGCATGTAACTGCAAGGACAGTTTTGAAAAGAGAAAGGAAATAGTTTAAAGCATGCCAGTCACATGTTTTAAAATGGACCTGGTGTGATGTTCTCCTGCAGAGATTATTTTTTAAAAACACAACTTCTATATTTGTGGTAGAGAAAAGTTGAATGATATATTGGCTTTTGTACCAAGTTTGGTAAAATACAGATCTTCTAATAGTTGACCATAGCCCAAAACCACTCGATTTCAAGTAATCAGATCTGCCTATAATGTATATAACTGGCGATTGCTTAAAAGTGTGTTGTTTTTTTTACACCAAATTGGATGAAACGCAACCATTCTTAGTGTTTGATATATGATTTATTTTCTGTTCACAAGGAAGATTGTCAGGAGTTTCCGGCATTTTTCCATTGCCTAGTGTTATGTGTTGGAAGCAAGGGATCTGATTTTGAGAGTCAAGATTAATTTTGCCACTGAATCACTCAATGACAGCTCAAGTTACTCAACTTCCCAGCATTAGAGTTTCCACGTATGGAAAGTTAAGAGTCTTGAAACCATTCTTAAAATCAGATTGGAGATCTATATATAGCTTTACATTCATAATGTACTTCGAGATGAAACAGGTGAATGAAAGTAACTGTGAACTAGTTTCTATCTCAAGTAACTTTATAAATCGTACTTATAAATGTGGGTGGCTCACGTTGAGTAAGCATAATTAAGTTTTTGGCTGACGAGTTTGTTTTCTCCAAATCTGAAATTGTTAGCTTGTATTTGAAAGGGGAGCTTTCTTGTTTTGTGGGCTGCATTTTGTCTTGCCTTTTTGAAACACTAAAATACCATGAGAATTATTGAAGAGTTTCAAGTCTCTCTCTCTCTCTCTCTCTCTCTCTCTCCCTCCCTCCCTCCCTCCCTCCCTCCCTCCCTCTCTCTCTCTCTCTCTCTCTCTCCTTTCTTTCCGAATGAAATGCTGGCAGTTCTCACATTGTCAGTTTGAATGAGAAATATAACAATTCAGACTTTTAAAATCAACTTATTTGGAACTACATTCCCCTGACATTTCAGCTTTCTGCTTAGGAATAACCTAATTTTGATAGTCACATTAAAACATAAGTGACCTGATTTTGATGCCTTGCTACCATGTTTCTCCTAAAACACGACCCAACCCAAAAAGAAGGCCAGCACTGTTTTGTGCGCATGCGTTAAAATTAAGCCGTACCCCCCCTAAATTTGGCCCTATTTAAACGCATGTGCGGCCAGGCTTGCCGGAGTGGACACTGGCAGGCTTTTTCAGGTGGAGAGCTACCAGTAGCTGGAGTAACCATTACAGGTAGGCAAGGGTGCGTGAGGTACGTGGTTCGCATTGCTTACTCTTTTCGGCCGCAAAAGTAGCGGTTTGGTGGCCAGGCCAGGCGCGTTGGGTGAGTGGGTCGCTCTTTTCGGCTTCAAAAGAAGCAGTCCGGTGGCCAGGCCAAGAGCGTTGGGTGAGTGGGTCACTCTTTTCGGCCGTGAAAGAAGTGGCCTAGTGGCCAGGCGAGGCACGTGAGGGAACCATTAAGACACCCTTCGAAAAGAAGACCTAGCTGTTTTTTCGGGGGGTCAAAAAAAAATAAGACCTGGTCGTATTTTTGAAGAAACACGGTATTATATGGTTATACTTCAAATTTCATGTTGAATGCAATGATGGCCTGTATGGGATCAGAAAACCATGTGGCTTCACTCCTGATTGTGTGGAACACTGTGGCAGCATTTATTCAAAAAGAGTGAGGTCTTCATTTCTGGTCTCTCATATTCCATAAGACCTTGTTTGTGCTCCCAAACTTTGGACTGAGATGGATGGGGCCCTTGTTGGATGTCCTTGTATGTTTTTGTGTAGAGCACGAAGGTCAAATTCGCCGCATCATGTTGCCGTCACATGACGTTTTGCGATGTTTTCTCCTTCACGGAACTGGGATGGGCGTGGCCTGCGCATGATGTATCCGGCCCACGGGCCACCAGTTTGACGCCCCTGTATAGAGTGATTGGTACAGGGAGTCCTCAAGTTATGACCACAATTGAGCCCAAAATTTCTGTTGTTAAATGAGGACATGAGTTTTGCCTCATTTTACGAGTTTTCTTGCCACAGCTGTTAATTGAATCACTGCAATTGTTAAGTTAGAAATATGGTTGTTAAGTGAATCTGACTTCCCCATTGACTTGTCAGAAGGTCACAAAAGGTGATTAGAGGACCCCGGGACACCACAGCTGTCATAAATATGAGTCAATTGCCAAACATCTGAATATTGAGCTATAATTGCACTCAACAATGAACTAAAGGGCCACCATCAGTGAGCTGTTGGACAGCATTACTTGGTCTGTTGTGTGGATGTTTGGGTGGTTTAGGGGTGGGGAATTTGTGGTGGGTGGGTGGGGGTTTGGGGATTGTTATGTGTGTTGGACCTGGTCTTTGGGTGTTAAGTAAATTTCGTTGTAACTACTGTGTATACACATACAATGATAAAGTTGTTATTATTATTTACTTTATTCACCAAACATGAAACTCAGTCAACAGAACATTCAAAAATGCATCACAAATACCATTGACTGGTGCTAATGGTTGATACGGGTTGCCAGCGTCCTAGGTATCAACCAAGTGCCTTCTTAAAATGTACGATGTTCCAAGTAGCGCAATTTTTTTGCAGTTCTGCTGGTGTTATTGCAGGAAGCTGCAATTTGCTGATGTATGTTATAAAATTCTTGGACATGGTACCAAGTGCCCCGATGATAATGGGTATCACGGTTACATGTTTCATCCATAGCCATGTAGTTTCGATGGCCAGGGCGCAATATTTCATGATTTTTTCCAGTTCTTTTTCTTCGACTCTGGCATCTCCTGGTACTGCGATGTCAATCAATTGTACGTTTCAGTTTTCAACAACTGTGATATCTGGCGTGTTGTGTTCCAAGTAACGATCAGCCTGTATTCAAAAGTCCCACAAGATCTTCACCTTCTCATTTTCTATAACTTTTTCCACTTTATGTTCCCATGACTTTTTGGATACAGGAAAGTTGTATTTTTTACGTAATGACCAGTGGACTAATTTAGCAACTCAGTCGTATCTTTGTAATCAGTTTGTGGGATTTTGCTGCATTCACATATTAAATGTGAAACAGTTTCAACTTTGTTGTTGCAAAGTCAGCAGTTTGGATTGTCGCTGGATTTTTGTATCTTTGCTTTCATGGCATTAGTTTGAAGTGCTTGTTCTTGAGCAGCGAGTATTAAACCTTCCGTTTCTTTCTTGATGGTTCCCATTTTAAGCCATGCCCATGTAAAGTTGTCATCACATTTTCCTTCAATGTTTTTCAAGTGCTGTCCATGCAAAGCTTTGGTTTTCCATCTATTTAATCTATCATCCAGCTGTTTTTCCTTATATTCTGCCTTTGTTTCAGTGGTGAAATGTAAAATTTGTTACTACCGGTTCTGTGAGCGCGGCTTGGTGGTGGGGGTGGGGGTGGGGGTGTAATGTGACTGGGTGGGCATGGCCAACTTTTTTTTTTTTTTTACTTTTAAAAACATTTTTTCTACAACCTTAAGATCATCAGAGGCTTTTTTAAAAAAACTTTTAAAAGCATTTTTTCGGCCGAAGAGGTTGTAGAAAAAATGCTTTTAAAAGTTTTTTTTAAAAAAGCCTCTGATGATCGTGCGGCTCAGCTGGGCATGGGGGGAGGGCAGGGATGTTTGCTACCGGTTCTCCGCCCCCCGGGCGATCCGGTCCGAACCGGGAGCATTTCACCCCTGCTTTGTTTCTGTTGTTTTTATAATGTTCTCTGTTTTCACAGCATTATTTTTATTATTATTATTATTATTATTATTATTATTATTATTGATCATGTGACGATGGGGATGTTGCAACAGGGCATAAGTGAAAAATACAGTCAGAAGTCACCTTTTTCAGTAATTTTGCATGGCCACGAAACAAACTGTTGTAAATTGAGAACTTTCTGTATTGTCTTGTACGGTTGATTATACTGTGATACCCCCAGTTTGGAGGTGGATGATACCAAAACTGAATGAAATATTTCCTCCTTCCTTTTTTTTTTCAATTGCCTAAGAGATCCTAGTATTATTCTGAAAATTAAGCCGAAGCAACCTTGAGCCAGAAAAGCTGACTATTTAAAACTCCCTCAAACGTGGGTGTTAGTTACAAAACCTCAATGTCTCAACTAGTCAGACTGGCTAAACAAGGACTGGTGAAACCGAGATTCATAGAGATTTGGGAGGGATCATATTTCGAAGCACCAAAAGCCATTGTTTTTATTGGATGATTTGAATGAGAAATGACTTCTAGTCTAGGAGATTTTCAGGACAAACGTACCCTAAAAGCCCTATATTGTACCAGTAGTCCTTGACTTACAACAATTCAGAGTGATCGTTCACTCTGAACGATCTAGTGATCGTTCAGAGTTACAAATAGCACTAAATATAGTGACTTAGGACCATTTTTCACACTTACGACCGTTGTAGCATCCCCATGGTCACGAGATCAAAATTCAAACACTTGGGAATCGACTGACATTTATGAGTGTCCCGGGTCATGCGATCCCCTTTTGCAACCTTCTGACAAACAGTCAACGGGGAGGCCAGATTCACTTAAACCGTGTTACTAATTGAACAACTGCAGTGATTCAGTTATGCAGTGGCAAAGTTCCAAATAGCGCCTTGGAAGGTGCTGGAATTTCTAGCATGTATACACTATTGAAACAGTGACGTCTACGTTGGCTGGGGCATGTCGTGAGAATGGCTGATGGTCGGATTCCGAAAGATCTCCTGTATGGAGAACTAGTGCAGGGAAAGCGCCTCAGAGGGAGACCACAGCTGCGATATAAGGATATCTGCAAGAGGGACCTAAAGGCCCTGGGAATGGACATTAACAACTGGGAAACCTTGACCTCCGATCGTTCAGCTTGGAGGCTAAAGACGCAGCATGGCCTTCTCCAATTCGAGACACTTGTTCGGCAGGCCGAGGCAAAGAGGCACTCCCGGAACCAGCGAAATCTGGGGGCTGGGCAGGGGACAGAATGTATCTGCCCTCAGTGTGGAAGGGATGGCCACTCTCGAATTGGCCTTTTTAGTCACCCTAGATTTTGTTTTAGGATTTCTTTCCAGAGCACGACACCATAGTCTCTTGAGCCTGAAGGATGCCAATGAAAATGATGATTCAGTTAAGAACTGTGGCAAGAAAGGTTGTAGAATGGGACAAAAATTCACTTAACAAATGTCTCACTTAGCAACAGAAATTTTGGGTTCAATTGTGGTCATACGTCGAGGACTACCAGTAGTATTAACAAGCCAAAAGTCTTCCTTTGAGGTAAATTGGACTACCGAAGATGGGTTATATTTTCTTAGAAATTAAAAGTCCAGTTCTGGCAATTAACAAAGCTGGAATGAATATTGTTTCATACCAGATACAGACAGTAGCCTTAATTTGATGTAATGTTTGCTATTCTTGACCAAATCACTGATAGTTATTAAAACTGCAGATAATGGTAATGATTTGCAGGAAATCAGCAAATATTTTTGACCTCAAGTTGTCTGTTATGAGAGTGGCATCAGAGTTATTCTCCACTCCTCAATTATATTTCTGAAATGAAGAAAATTTAGGTTACTCAGAATGCATTTTTGGGGGGAAGAACAGAGAGGTGGTATTTAGCCGGTTCAGACCGGTTCACCCGAACCGGTAGCGGAAATTGCTCTATGCCATCCTATTTAGGGATGTTTTTGAGGCCGGGCACATGCACGGAAGGCGTGTGTGAGAGCAAAGCGCATGCTCAGAAGGCTGGTTCCATGTGTGGAAGGCAGGCACATGCGCGAACCGGGCATGTGTGAGCATGAAGTGAGCGTGCGTGCGTGGGGCGAACCGATAGCAACATAATGTGCAACCCACCTTTGGAAGAACTCCATCCAGTTTCTAAGTTGAGTATGTATAATACAGTGATGGCTAACCTTTTTGCCGTCGCATGCCAAAAGCGCGAGCGCGAAGGGGTCACACGCATGTGCCCACACACATAATTCAATGTCCCCCCCCCTCGCGCTTCTCCTGTTTTTGGCATGCGATGGCATGGTGGGCCTGGTAGGCCTGTTTTTTGCTCTCTCCAGGCTCCAGAGGCTTTCTTAGAGCCTGGGGAGGGCAAAAATGCCCCCCCCCACCGGAGGCCCTCTGGAGGCTGGAAATGGCTCATTTCCTGACTTCCAATGGGACTGGAAGGCTCGTTTTTTGCCCTCTCCAGGCTCCAAGAGGCTTTCTTGGAGCCTGGGGAGGGCAAAAATGGCCTTCTCCACCCTCCTGGAGGCCCCTCCGGAGGCTGGAAACAGCCTGTTTCCTGACTTCCGTTGGGCCCAGAAGGCCCGAAAATCAGCTGGCTGGCGCGCACATGCGCGCTGGAGCTGACCTCAGGCGTTCCCACAGATATGGCTCCGTGTGCCACCTGTGGCACGTGTGCCATAGGTTCGCCATCACGGGTATAATACAACGATAAAAATGACCTTGAAAAAGAGTTAACGTAATGTCAAAAAGGATTTGCATCTGTGGTTGTGTTGTCTGCTAGGAAAAAGGTCTTTGACACCATCCTTGTAGTCAATATATAGGGGGGAAATCCTAGAAAATACTTCCTTGCAATTCCATTTAGTCTTTAAAAATATATCAGCATAGATTAAAAACAGTTGGAAGCAGCAGTTAATTTAACTCCAAAGGCACTTGTTTTTTAGGAAACACCTTGAGCATTCCCTGCCCCCCCCCACCAAGGTTGAGCAAGGGATAGAAATGCCACAGCTGGTAATGCAAGTAATTTCTGCAACATGCTACTGGTTGCATCTCCTGTTTTGCATTGCCCTCATGCTCATAGTTGCAGGCATGGTTGACTAGGTTGCAGCTGAAGACTGCAGGTGAAAACTATGATCAGCTTCTTGCACTACTGGATTAAAAGTAAAGCTCTATCCTTATTGTAGCTTTTTATATTTAAATTGTGTTTATTATAATATATACATAGCTTTTATGTTTTATGTCTATTTGTACAGCATCCAGACTCACTGTGTGAGGGAGATGGACAGCTTTTAAATATGATCTATAATATTAAATATTAAAAATTATTAAAAAAAGCTCAGCCACAAATTGATCATCCGGAAAGGAATTAAAGTTCTTACTCTCTTCTAAAGAATATAGTTTCTGAAAGCAACGCCTTTAATTAGCAAGCAGGATGGATGTGTTTCTTGTTTACAATCTTCTTACCTCTTTGATGATGCTGAAGTGATAGAATAGGCTGAGTCACCACAGTTTGCAAATCGTGGGTTGCCCCTCAAATCTTAGACTTTAGACTTAGAATAACTTTATTGTCACTTTGAATGTACACTAATCGGCATACATTAAAATGAAATTTCATTGCATACAGCTGTCAAAAGGTCACATCTTCCAATATACACTACATAAACATGACAAAATAAATAAATACAAAATTATGCATACACCCACATCAGTGGTGAAATTCAAATTTTTTTACTACCAGTTCTGTGGGTGTGGCTTGGTGGTTGTGGCAGGCCTGGAGGAAGGATACTGCAAAATCCCTGACTCGGGGGTCAGCCAGAGGTGGCATTTGCCTGTTTTCCTATAATCTTCTCGGCTGTCCTCACTACTCTCTGTATGGACTTTCTATCTGAGGGAGTGCAGTGTTTAAGATCTTCTTCATATCTAGAACGTATTTGCAAATATGAAAACCAATCCATTTTACAGCCCTGTTCTTCTGATTCTTGCTTTAATTTGAGTTCACCCTTTTCATCCATTAATTCGCTATATCTAACAATTTGCTCCCTTTTGAATACTACAGAATATGAAAATGCTTCAATTGTAGATACCCAGATTGGAATCTTTAAATAATGTTGTTTTTTAATCTTCTCCCACCTTTTGTGACCATCTGACCAGCAAAAAGTCAATGGGCAAGCCAGATTCACTTAAGAACCGTGTTACTAATTTAACAACTGCAGTGATTCACTTAACAACTGTGGCACGTAAAGTCGTAAAATGGGGCAAAATTCAGCTTGAGCTACAGTAGTGGCCAAAATTGTGGAAACCTTTTGGGAAAAGTGTGTTTTTGAGGTTTGATGGCTAATAACATCACTTTTTTGGGAAGTTTCAAGATAATCCTATTCCATTGCTGGAATGGCCTGGGAATAGCCCAGACCTTTAACCCCATTGAAAATCTATGGAGCCGACTAAAGAAACTTGTTAGTCAGAAGCGACCCAGCAATAAAACCCAGTTAATAGAAGCTATCATTCAATCTTGGTTTCACATTATAACAGCTGCAGAACTCAAAGGCTTGGTTCACTCCATGGGAAGACGTTGTAAGGCCATAATTCATGCTAAATGTTACCCAACTAAGTATTAACTGACATGGGGATCATTTTTGTATATCTCGTTTTTTCTACGTGTTTCACTTTTCTCCTTTATACTGTAACTGCTATTCTAATAGCAAATCCTTCATAAAAGTTATTGCCTTACATTCTTGATTAAATGATCTTTCCATCGATATATAATTTTATGGTACTACTCCAAAAAAAAAAAGTGGTGTTATTAGCTAGTTTTAGAAAATACACTTTTCCCAAAAGGTTTCCACAATTTTGGCCACTACTGTAGGTAAAATCTGTGTTAGTGAGTTTGTCATACAATGCCTTGGTTATTGTACAGGTAGTCCTCGACGTACAACAGTTCCTTTAGTGACCATTGAAAGTTACAACGGCACTGAAAGAAGTGGATTATGACCGTTTTTCACCCTTATGACCATTGTAGTATCCCCATGGTCAAAATTCAGATGCTTGGCAACTGACTCATAGTTATGACGGTTGCAGTGTCCCAGGGTCATGTGATCCCCTCAGTGCAGTGATTCACTTAACAATAGTGGCAAGAAAAGTCATAAAATGAGGCAAACCCGTGTGACCGCTGTCTCGCTTAGCAACCTAAATTTTGGGCTCAACTGTCGTCGTAACTCGAGGACTACCTGTACTACATTATGTTTAATTTTAATGATGTTTTCTATTTGGCTGAGAGAGATTTTATTGTACGGTGTTGCTTTTGATGATTGTTGTTTGTCATTCGGATTTCATATGTTAGGTGAGTGGCCATATCAACTTTAAAAATAAATAGACCTCTGTTCTACATTGCCTAATATGAATTTCATATTCGAGTGTAAACTATATGAAAACTGTTGTGTGTCATGCCAGCTGAGTACTGATCTCCAATTAGATATGTAAAGTTATTGCAGTCCTCGGTGAAGCAAAATTTGAACCTTTCTGTCTAATATTTAACTTCTGTAGATTTCTGCCTTCCACCCAGAGCAATGAAAGTGGCCTGATCAGTTTATTTTCTGTTTCTCACTGTGAGTTTTGAGTTGCTGGGGAAAAAAAAAAAATAGGATCTTAAGGATTGCTGCTGCTGTTTTTTTTACAGAGTTGGCTCTTCAATGGCCGGAGAAAGAACGAGGAAGGGGTTGAAATGAATATGAATGCTATCCTAGAAGAGATTCTGATTAAAAGGTCTCAACAAAAGAAAAGGACATCGCCTTTAAATTACAAAGAGAGGCTCTTTGTGCTCACAAAATCCATGCTAGCCTATTACGAAGGTCGTCCAGAGGTAGGAAACCGAATTTCAATTTTATATTTTTGCTATTGCCTTTAGTTATTTGTTCGTATGGTGTTTTATAAATCTTTGAATCACTTCGTATTTAAAAGAGACTAATAGCTGTGGCTGACATTTCATACAGTTCCTCTTATAATATAATATACATTATTGACTGCTTCAGGAGTGAAATCTGAACCAGTTTACTACCAGTTCAAATGAGGCATGCGGTAAGCGCACAAGAGGTGGTGATCAGCTGTGGCACACAATCTTTTTCTCTTTTTTTGCTTTTAAAAGTAAAAAAAAAAAGCCTCTGACAATCGCGCAGCTCAGCTGGGATCGTCAGAGCCTTTTAAAAGCATTTTTTTTTCCACCTCTTTGGCCGAAGAGGTTGTAGAAAAAATGCTTTTAAAAGTAAAAAAAAAAGCCTCTGATGATTGAGTGGCTCAGCTGGGCATGTGGGGGGAGGGATTTTTGCAACCGGTTCTCCGAACCACCCACAGCGATTGCTACCGGATCAGATGATCCGGTCCGAACCGGGAGCATTTCACCCCTGGACTGCTTGTATGTAGGAGAGTTGTTCAAAACCCTGACTTGATGGAAAAAGTAGTGTCATTCTTGTTTCTGAGAAAGGCCATATCACCAGAGGGCCACCATAACTAGACCACAGTGGAAATCTAGACATCCCTTAGATCAGCGGTCACCAACTGGTGGTCCATGGACCATCGGTGGGCCGCGAGAAAATTTTGGTGGTCCACAGAAAAATTATTTGCATTTTTTATTTTGTGCTAAATCAGGGGTCCTCAAACTACTGCCCCGGGACGGATACGTGCAATGAACGTTTGTGTTGCTGCAGAGAGTCTCCCCCTTTGGGGTCCTTTTGTGTGGTTCGGAGGGGGGCAGAAATTCCAACTTGGGATCTGCTTCGGCCTCCTGGTACGGGGCTTTGGACGAAGGCTGGAGGGAAGCACCGCTGGTGGCAAAGAGCCAGAGGGCCTTCTTCCAGTGGGACTGCCTCATGGCCTGGAACTGGCTGACCATCTCAGCCCGCTAAGCCTCCAGGTGTTGGTACCTGGCCTTGTACTCCTGCAGGTCTTCCCTCTGCTTGGAAAGCCTATGCTCCTAGTCCTCACTGAAGTGCTTCTGCTGAGACTCCTTCTCGGTCAGATCCAATTGGAACTGAGCCAGCTTTTTTGCCAACTCTTTCTCACGGTGGCTGCTTAGCTCCAACAACTGCTTCCTCTTGGGGCCCTAAGGAGCCTAGGCAGGCAAGCGAGGAGTGGCTGGGAGAGGAGGAGTGAGTAGAGGCCGGTGAGATGCCCCTTGATGTGAGTGACATCCAGTTGGTCACACCCACCCAGTCACATGGCCACCTAGCCATGCCCACCCAGCTGGTCGTTAGGCAGATCATATTAGTGGTCTGCGGGATTTAAAATTATGAAGTTAGTGGTTCCTGAGGTCCGAAAGGTTGGTGACTCCTGCCTTAGATGGCAGTAAGGAGTTTTTATTGCCTTCCAATGCACATCCAGATTTTTGTAAGTCGGGTATGGTAGTCCCACACAAGCACAGGATAAAAACACCCCAAAGTTGGATCTAAATTCAATCCAAGAACGGGAGAGTTGGAAACCCCTCCCAAACGCCTGCTCCAAAATCCCAAATACAGCCTGCCTGAACAGTGCTTTTGGTTGGTTGCTGAAGTATCCATCTACTCCTTTGTGTCTTAATATGTATTTGAAAATGATAGTTTCAGTTTCAGTTTATTTAGATTTATATACCGCCCTACTCCCGAAGGACTCAGGGCGGTGAACAGCCAAGATCAAACACGTACAATATAAAATTTAAAAAACAATTTAAAACGTATTAAATAAATTTGGCCCAAATTAAAATACCCCAGTTTTTAAAAACAAATTAAAATTAAACAATTAAAAAGAGCTAAGCCAGCCCAGCTTGTTGAAATAAAAAAGTCTTGAGGGTGCGGCGGAAAGTGAGTAAATCCGGGATCCTCCGTATCTCCGGGCGGAATTCGTTCCAAAGGGCAGGTGCTCCCACAGAGAAGGCTCTCCCCCTGCGGGCCGCCAATTGACATTGTTTGGCCGACGGCACCCTGAGGAGCCCCTCTCTGTGGGAGCGTACTGACCGGTGAGAGGCTACTGGTGGCAGAAGGTAGTCTCATAGGTATCCAGATCCTGAGCCATGGAGCTCTCTAAAGGTGGTAACCAATACCTTGAAGCGCACCCAGAAGACCCCCGGGAGCCAATGCAGCTCGCGCAGGAGAGGTGTTACATGGGAACGCCATGTCGCTCCCATAACCACCCGTGCGACCGCATTCTGGACCAGACCTATGTAAGTACAATGCCTCTTTTCAGTTCATTAAAGGAAACCTGAAAACTAAAGAAAAAGATTTTAGTTTAGACAGTTTGTTTTGTGGGCCACTCAACTCGCTCTCTTTGTTTATAGAAGAAAAATATTGTTGTGAAATCGGGTTTGGATCGGGTTTGTACCGTGTTTCCCTGAAAATAAGACCCTGTCTTATATTTTTTCAAACCCTGAAATAAGCGCTTGACCTTACTGCCATGCGCTCAAAAGCCCGATTGGGTTTATTATCAGGGATTGTCTTATTTTGGGGGAAACAGGGAAACATGTAAAATGTGTGTAGAAAGTCCTTTTTCATTCGGTTGGATCTATCTATCATTTTATTTATTTATTTATTTTATTTATTAATCAAATTTCTATACCGCCCTACTCCCGAAGGACTACGGGCGGTGAACAGCCAAGATAAAATACAGATAATACAAATATTAAAAATCCCTTAAAATTATTAAATATTTTGGCTGAAACACAGATTAAAACACCCAATTTATAAAATCACGAATTAAAAATTTAAAAGAGGAGAGTTAGGCCAGGCCAGCCTGCTGAAATAAAAAAGTTTTGAGAGCACAACGAAATGTGCGCAGGTCCGGGATCCTCCATATCTCTGCGGGGAGCTCGTTCCAGATGGTAGGTGCCCCCACAGAGAAGGCTCTCCCCCTGGGGGCCGCCAGTCAACATTGTTTGGCCGACGGCACCCTGAGGAGCCCCTCTCTATGGGAGCATACTGGTTGGTGAGAGGCTATTGGTAGCAGAAGGCGGTCTCGTAAATACCCCAGTCCGATGCCATGGAGCACTCTAAAGGTGATAACCAAAACCTTGAAGCGCACCCGGAAGACCACCGGGAGCCAGTGCAGCTCGCGCAGGAGGGGGGTCACATGGGAGCGCCACGTCGCTCCCATAACCACCCGCGCGGCCGCATTCTGGACCAGCTGGAGCCTCTGGGTGCTCCTCAAGGGGAGCCCCATGTAGAGAGCATTGCAGTAGTCCAGGCGGGAAGTAACGAAGATACTTTTGGAAGATAGGTTGATGGGCAGGCAATTGTTAATTTGCTTCGTTGTGTTTTTTTCTTCCTTCCTCCTTATACACAAAACCTTTTTAATTAAAAACAACACTCTGGGTATTTGGGTGGAAGTGTTGGAGGATAAGAAAATAAGGCACTGAACCAGTTGGTTCAGTGCCTTATTATTAGAACTTAGAAATGAGAACTCGGAGGAAAAACTCATTTGGTTAAATGTTAGGGAGAAGCCTGTAATATGTACGCACTGAGAAACTGCTGGAATTCACCTTGCATCATTGCATTCCAGGATTGTGCTGAAGTGAAGTTGGTGACAAATTAAATGGGTGACTAATTAAAATCTTGTCAGGATGCCCTGGCAGTTAGCATCCCAAGAAGTAACTGGAATGACTGGAATCTGGAGGTCAGCGGGACATCTGTTTTGAACCAGGCCAATAGTCAAATTCAAAAGATAAAATAGTGGGGAATTATTGAACATAAATTTAACCTGACAGCATTTTCTAACTTACACAAACATGTTGCCCAAGTATATTCTAGGGCAGGGATCTGCAACCTTAAACGCTCAAAAAGCCATTTGGACCGGTTTCCCACAGAAAAGAAAACACCGGGAGCCACAAAACCTGGGTGGGCGTGGCCAACTCGACCTCACTCACTTCCACCAGTCACATGATCACCCCCCCAGCCACGCCTACCCAGCTGGTCATTAGGGCAGAGAACCGGTTGTTAAAAAACACGAGGAACCACAAAACCCTTTTAACATCTCCCCCTCTCCCCCTCCCTCCCTCTCTCTCTCTCTCTGTATCTCTCTATGTCTCTCTCTCTCCCCCCCTCTCTCTGTATCTCTCTGTCTCTGCCCCAGCCACTTCTCCATCACCTGCCGTGGCCCTTACCTTCTCAGGCTAGCCATGATGGGATCACCTGACAGGGAGCCACAGCAGAGGGCTCAAAGAGCCGCAAGTGGCTCCGGAGCCGCAGGTTGCTGACACGTGTTCTAGGCATGTAAAGCTATAAAAGTTTTAAAACATCGAAAGAAGCAAATCAGCATATAAGAAAAATATAGAACAATCAAAATCTCTCTGAATCATTGATATTGATGTGTTCAGGTATTGATGGTATCAACTCACCAGCCTTGGCATATCAACCTCTGCTTCTCCCCCCCTCCAAAGAGCTGAGACTGTGAAAAAAACCATCAGGCAGAGGTAACATGACCCATTGTACTTTGGGGCCCACAGGTATAAATACCTGCACACCTGACACCAACTTGACTACTGCTATAAAAGAGATTCCAGTGCCAGTTATTTTTATTTCCAAGAACACCTGTAGGGTCCTATGCTTGGTTTTGAAGTATGTCCTCTGGCTAGGAAAATAATACACTTTAGTATATATTTATATGATATACTCCATGGCTTAGGACCTGGGTACCTACGAGACCGTCTTCTGCCACCGGTAGCCTCTCACCGGCCAGTACGCTCCCACAGAGAGGGGTTCCTCAGGGTGCCGTCGGTCAAACAGTGTTGACCGGTGGCCCCCAGGGGGAGAGCCTTCTCTGTGGGGGCACCTGCCCTTTGGAACGACCTGCCCCCCGGATACACGGAGGATCCCAGATTTACGCACTTTCCGCCGTACCCTCAAAACTTTTTTATTCCAACAAGCTGGGCTGGCCTAACTTTTTTTAATTGTTCAATTGTAATTTGCTTTTAAAAAAGGGGTGTTTTAATTAGTATGGGCCAAATTTGTTTAATTTGTTTTTAATTGTTTTTTAAATTTTATATTGTATGTGTTTTATCTTTGGCTGTTCACCGCCCTGAGTCCTTCGGGAGAAGGGTGGTATATAAATCCAAAATAAACTTAACCAGAAAACTAAACTTAGATCTTAGTAAGGCATTTGATAAAGTAGACCACTCTCTTGGGAAGACAGAACAATATGAAATAGACTGGACCGCCACCGGATGAATTTGCAGTTGGCTGATCAACCACCCTCTGTGTGGTCCTCAATGGAACTACATCTACGTGGAGGGAAGCATCCAGTGGGGTTCACCAAGGTTCTGTCTTGGGCCCAGTGCTCGTCAACACCTTCATAAGTAACCTAGATGAAGGAATAGAAGGGGAACCTATCAAATTTGCAGATGACACCAAGCTGGGGGGGACTTGCTAACATGTTAAACGATGGATTCAAGATTCTGTTCTGCCCCAGCTACGGACCCCAAAGAACGCAGCGCACACAAAGTCCGTTCAAACCTTAATTTACGGAATAAACCAGTCTTTTACAACAACGGCTGTTAATTAATTGCATTAACAGCCACCAATAATTCAAAGAATAATAACTGAAAACTTACTATGGTTGGCAGAATGCCCAGAAGCAATTTGCAGGAAGCTGATAAGATAAGCAAGACAAGACATGAAGATATGTGAACTAAGTTGTTCCCTACAACTTGCTTCAGTCAGCGTTCCTCCTTAAATAGGCTAAGGGAGTGGCCAATTAGCCCCAAGCTTTACGCTCGAGGAGACCTCCTCCTGAGGAGCCACTCCTGCCTTTTGGCAGATCTGTGTGCCCGTGCATCGAGAAGAGGCTCCTCCTCTTCGTCTTCTTCACTTAAGGGATCTTCTAGAGGTTCTGAAGGCCCTGGCTGAATCCCCGCCCCTGGCACCACATGTTCTCCAGCCTCCTGATGTCCGACTCGAGTGCCAGCTGCACAGGCTGCCGGCGCAGCACCACACCAGCCTCCTCGCTGTCTGAATCAGCTACCAGCTGCACAGGCCGCGTACGGGCCACAACAGATTCAGAAGGATCTTGACAGACTTGAACGTTGGGCGCAATCCAACAACATGCAGTTTAGTGGTGAGAAAAGTAAACTCCTGCACTTAGCCAGGAAAAACCAAATGTACCGGTACAGAATAGGCAATACATGACTCAACAGTAATGCCTATGAAAGGAATCTAAGTGTCCTGATGCATCACTCCTTAAATATGAGCCGGTTGCAAAAAAGCCAAGGCTGCATCAAGATAACATCAAGGGATAGCATCAAGATTACGAGTAGAGTATTGCTCTATATAGGGTGTTAGGGCCGCCATATTTGGAATCCTGATACCTGAATCCTCTCACCATGATGCGAAAAAGATACTGAGACCCTAGAACAGTGATGGCTAACCTTTTCTGGACCGGGTGCCCAAAGTGCACACGCGTGTACATGTGTGCGTGAATGTGCGCGTGTGTGCCGAGACCCCCAAAATGCAACGTGCACATGGGCCCTCCCCCTGCACATGCACGTGTGACCCACACACACACCCTCCACCCCCCCACCCATGCGCGGCAGAGGCCCAAAGACCAGCTGGGCATCGGGAGGCACATGCGTAGCAAAGCTGAACTGGGGCAACTGCTCGCATGCCCACAGAGAGGGCGCTGCCATAGGTTTGCCATCACGGCTCTAGAAAGTGCAGAGAAGAGCCACAAAGATGATAAAATGTCTGGGGACCAAATTGTATGATGAACAGCTACAGAAACTAGGCAAGAGAAGAGAAGGTCAATTTATTTTCTATAGCACCTCAAGGCAGGACAAGAAGCAATGAGCAGAAGCTTGTCACAAGGAGATCCTGCTTAGATCTCAAGGAGAAATGTCCTGAAACGGAAAACAATTAATGCCAGAGCTTGCCTTCTGTAGTTGTGGGTGCTTCATCACTTGTGGCTTTTAAGAAGAGATTGGACAGGATGGTATAAGGACTTCTGCCTTTGCGCAAGGAGGTGGACTTGGAATTGCTCCAAAGTACCTTTCAGCTCTATGATTCTGTGGACCTAGTGTAATGGAGAATTTTCTGGGGACTAAGGAATCTTACTAGTTTGAAAAAGGCAAAGTCTTGTTGGAATTGAGCTCGGCTTTATGCATTTTTCCATGTTTATTATTTTGGCATGAATATGTCAATTGATTATTTTAGTAAAGGTAAAGGTTCCCCTCGCACATGCGTGCTAGTCGTTCCCGACTCTAGGGGACGGCGCTCATCTCCGTTACAAAGCCGGAGAGCCAGCACTGTCCAAAGACGTCTCCGTGGTCATGTGGCCGGCATGACTAAACGCCAAAGGCGCACGGAATGTCCCACCAAAGATAGTCCCTATTTTTCTACTTGCATTTTTTTACGTGCTTTCGAACTGCTAGATTGGCAGAAGCTGGGACAAGTAACGGGAGCTCACCCCGTTACGCGGCACTAGGGATTCGAACCGCTGAACTGCCGACCTTTCGATCGCTAAGCTCAGCATATTAGCCAATGAGCCACCACGTCCCCTGATTATTTTGGTATGAACATACAAATGGTTTACTTTTGTGTTTCTCCTGGATTTTTAAAATCTTTCTAATATAGCCTACAGGCTTAGGATTTTCTCATGGTCTCCTTTCCAAATACTGATCACGTATAGTAGCTGTAATAGTTAAAGGCACTAGGCTAGACCAGAGACCATGTGAGTTTTAGTCCTGCCTTAGGCACAAAGCCAACAAAACCTCTCAGTGGATTTATCTACAAAGAGCAATTTATATAATAATATGGAACCTGAGTATCACTAATCACAAAATGTTGCAAACTAAAAAGAAAAGCCTTTACTTGTATGTACGAAAGAGAAAGGACAGGTCATAATAACATACCATAGGCATTCCCATAGTTTTTGCAAGTGGAGTATGTCATAAGAAGAGACATTGGCTTGTAATTAAAAACTTGGATTGAAAGAATCTGAAACCAGTATTAGAAATGGAAAGTTGTTTCTCTGGTATTCTTTAATAATAAGTCTGAGAGTTTTGTTGTGTGCGCAATAAAAAGAAGTTATCCCTTTAAATTCAGGAACTGCAGACTGTTTTTTGTGCATATTTTTAACCTTATCTACATGAACAACATCCTGGCATTCTTCCTGATGCTGGGCAGCAAAGCATGAATATGCAATACACAGTTTTTGTGTTTCTATCTGTGATGCTACTACGAGGGCTTTGCTTTCCCTGGTTCATCAGATCGTTTTATGGATTGGTTGCTGTTTAAAGTACTGAAAGGAGAATGTTAGAGTATGTCTATATTTTCTATAAGAATATGTCTTACTCTGAAGGGATCTAAATATCTTTTTCAATGCTTTTTAAGAGTAAGCACCAGAAATAATATAGAAAAGGAAGGAAGCACTGAGGTAGCCAGGTTGAAGATGGCATCAAATATTTCAGGGTAGCCTTAAAAAAAAAAACAGATAATGATCTCCCCCAATGAAGAACACATGCATTTGAAAAGGAGAGATGATTTAGGGTTGGAACTAGGGGTGAAATCCAGCAGGTTCTGAAGAACTGGTAGCGGAAATTTTGAATAGTTCGGAAAACCGGCAAATACCACCTCTGGCTGGACCCAGAGTGGAGTGGGATTTTGCAATATCCTTCCCCCAGGAGTGGGGAGGGAATGTGGATTTTGCAGTATCCTTCCCCCGGAGTGGGTGGGAATGGGGATTTTGCAATATCCTTTCCCCAGGAGTGGGGAGGGAATGGAGATTTTGCAGTATCTTTCCTCTGCCATGCCCAGCAAGCCACGGCCACCAAGCCACACCGCGCCCACAGAACCGGTAGTAAAAAAAATTGGAATTCACCACTGGTTAGAACTATAAAAAGTGGAGCAAAGAAATAATTTCATAATTGAAATTATGAACCGTTGAAGTCTGAACCCGGCCCTAAAGGAAAATTAGGGACGTGGATAGCTAAATGAAACTTTTGGCCCAGGAGTTGGCTTACTATGAACAAAGGAAAATTCCCATTGGAGATCACAAGGAAAGGAATGTAAATACAATTCTCAGAATCTTCTTGCTCTCATACAAGTCTGTGGTAATCAGAATGAGGTGTACCTTTACAGTGAGCAAAGTTTATTGTGCACCTGGGAACAAGGGAAAGACCGAAAGGGGCAATAAAGAGGATTTTTCACTTAGGATTAATTACTATGCATACTGTGAATGAAAGGTGATAGATAAGCCCTTACACAATGACTAAGATGAAAATAACATAACATAACATAATGTCAGGAGGCTTTGGGATACAGGAGTACCTTGGTACTCAACTGCTTTCAAACTCATCAAATTTGGTACTCAACGCATTTTAATGTGGAAAATTTTGTCTTGGTATTCGTCACTTGTTTGGTACTCAACGCACAAGCTAGAACTTGTAGGTGTCGGCTGCCTTGTGACTCACTATAGGAAAAAATTGTTTGGTACTCATCATTTTTTTTGTACTCATTGCACTTCCCGTAATCAATTGATGAGGAATGCCGAAGTACCACTCTACTTTTAATCGCCATGATAATGATTTAGGCCAGGGGTCTGCAACCTTAAATACTCAAAGAGCCATTTGGACCCATTTCCCACAGAAAAGAAAACACCGGGAGCCACAAAACCTGAGTTGGCGTGGCCACCTCGATGTCACTCACTTCCACCAGCCACATGACCCCCCTAGCCATGCCTACCCAGCCAGTCATTAGGGCAGTGAACTAGTTGTTAAAAAAAACACCAGGAACCACAAAATCCTTTTGACATATTTCTATCTCCCCTCCCTTCCTCTCTCCCCCGCTCTGTATCTCTCCGTCTCTGCCCTGGCCGCTTCTCCGTCCCCCGCCATCGCCCTTACCTTCTCAGGCCAGGCGAGGAGTGACTGGGAGGGGAGGGCAAGGGGTGGGGCCAGCCAGTGGTGGGATCACCTGAAAGGGAGCCACAGCAGAGGGCCCAAAGAGCCGCATGCGGCTCCGGAGCCGCAGGTTGCTGACCCCTGATTTAGGCACAGAGAGGGTGATTGGAAGGAAACAGCTAACATTTTTCTCCCTGGAAACTGAGCCACTTGAAAATTCTGTTGGATTTAAATACAAGTATGACCTCCATATATATATATATATTGGATCATTCTTTGAAAAAAATGGTGGACATTTCTATACCTGAGTTGTGCATCAGAAAAGAGGATTTTTCATAAGTAGTAAAATTTAAATCTCTAGGACTATTTTCAAGGGGGAAAAAAACCCTGGGGTACTGCAGCTTTATTTGAACAATTGTGCCCTCTTCTGGTGTGCTTTGTGTAGGATTGCAATTTGCCAGGTTTTCTAACTCTGCAAATCGTTTGAAATCATTTTTAAAACTGTTCCATCTTTGTCCCGTTGCAGAAAAAGTACAGAAAAGGATCGGTTGACATTTCCAAAATCAAATGCGTTGAGACGGTGAAGAATGAGGATATTGTTATACCTTGTCAAAATAAATATCCATTTCAGGTAAGCTGTGAAATCTGGTTTGCTGCATTTCAACCAACATGGACATATTTGTCTGGCAGACACTCTGGACCTGCCACCCTTAACCTGATACACTCTGAGAGGTTTAGATTATAACTAAATTTCCCACTGTTAGCCAAGTTAACTACTTTGAAGAGCAAACATGTATTTCCTTTCAGTGAGCACATAAATGATTTTATTTGGAAAATCTCTAAAGCAAGACACTGCTGGTATAATCTGTAGGCAGGTCTGATTACTTTCTTGTGCTTTTTCTCTCTCCTATTTCCATGCAATTTCCCCTCCTCCCACCTTTCTTCTTTCTATTGCTATTGATTGGCATGAACTAAAACTGCATGAACAGTTCCAGATGTTCACCCAAAAGCTTCTGACATGTCTTAGGACTTCCCCCTTCCTGTTACAACTCTTGATAACACTCTCTGGCTTTGACTCTTAAGTTGTGTCAGTGATGGGATTCTACCAGTTCGGCAAAACCGGTAGTTCCCACTTCCTGCCAAGAACGACCGGTTCTCTGCTGCTGTGAAAGTGGGGCTTCCCTCCCTCCCCCGGGTTATACTGATCCTTATTTCTGCTTCTGAAGCCCAGCTTATCAGGGGCGGCAGGTTGAATTGGCCTTCCTCAGCTGTTTTCCTTGCTCCTTTCCTTGTTTGCAACGCGGAAGTTCAATTATATGGAAACAGCGCATGCATCCGCAGCGAACCGGTTGATCCCACCCCTGAGTTGTGAGTTCTAATAAGCAGTGTACATTTAGATTAAAGTAAAACTTACTTTAAGTTGAATTCAACCATGCAATCTTCATGAAGTTGTTTTTATTGCCTTCTTTTGAGAAGTTTTTCTACTTCTCAGCCTAGCCTACAGCATCGGTAGCCCATAGAGTCTTGCATCCAATTCCTAACCAGACTGGAACTTGCATTGCTTCCATACCCAGCCAAAGGTGAGGCAGAAGTTGTGATTTGCAGAGGCAAAGAGTATATGTGCAAGTGGGAATATGCAAATCTGACATTAAAAGTATGACAAGAAGAAGACACTTGTGCGTTCAAGTCAGTCTTGACTTCTGGCAAGCACTGGACAAGACATGACTGTTTTCCTAGGGCTGAGATAGAGTAACTGGCATTCACTCAGCTGGATTGGTGCCTATGGTTGATTTTTCCTAGATTCCAAATATTGAAATTTATTTAAAAGAAACAACAAAAAGAATTATATACAGATAATAATGATTTAGTTATGTGAGCCATGGTGGCGCAGTGGTTAGAATGCAGTACTGCAGGCTACTTCTGCTGACTGCCAGCTGCCTGCAGTTTGGCAGTTCGATTTTCACCAGCTCAAGGTTGACTCAGCCTTCCTTCCTTCCAAGGTCGGTAAAATGAGGACCCAATTTGTTGGAGGCAATATGCTGACTCTACAAACCCCTTAGAGAAGGCTGTAAAGCACTGTGAAGCGGCATCAGTGGTGGGTTGATATTGGCTCTACCCGGATCGGCGAACCGGTAGCAGCGGCGGGAGGCTCCGCCTACCTGTGCCGGATGTGTGCGCGCGCACGAGCGAATCAGTAGCAACGGGTTTTGCAACCCACTACTGAGCGGCATATAAGTCTAAGTGCTATTGCTACATATTTGTACTTTTGTTGTAAAACCTAACTTTCCGCCCTGCAAACCCTTCAAGGAAGTTAACATTAAAAAAAAAAAATAGCTAAATAGCTTCATTTGTATAAACCCTCATTCAATCCATTGCTTATATCATGTATTAATTTAGCAATTATTGAGGAATAATTAATTGTAATAATTAAGGAACAATTAGTGATAATAGCTGCAGAGGCAAAACGTCTGTGGTAGTAATATTTGGTTTTTTTCTTTCTTGCAGGTTGTCTACGATAGTAGCACCCTTTATATTTTTGCCCCCACTGCCTATAGTAGGGATCAGTGGGTGAGAAATTTAAAAGAAGGTAATTGCAATTCTTGAAAACATACATCTCTAAGCGAAGAGTATGAAAGTAATTTAACAAACAATTTCCCCCTTCATTTGCCTATTTGTTTAATTTTTTTTTTTAGTCAGGAAACAATTCCTTGCCATCTTTACTCTTCATTTTTCTCCATTATTGTCTCTCTTTTTTTTTTTTTTCATTTTTAATGTTTTTATTCGTGACCACCCAAAAGTCGCTGGTAGTCAGGCAGCATATTAATAAGATAAACAGCATCTGCCTATTCCAGATCCTTGGTAGGTGGACAAAAATGCCAAATCCAGTCTAAATATCTGGGTGACTGTGCGATGAACGTTATTAGAATAGAATAGAATAGAATAGAATAGAATAATAGAATAGAATAGAATAGAATAGAATAGAATAGAATAGAATAGAATAGAATAGAATAGAATTTTATTGGCCAAGTGTGATTGGACACACAAGGAATTTGTCTTTGGTGCATACGCTTCTCAGTGTACATAAAAGAAAAGATACGGTCATCAAGAATCATAAGGTACAACACTTAATGATAGTCATAGGGTACAAATAAGCCAGTGTTTTCCAAACTTGACCCTTTGAAGATGTATGGACTTCAACTCCCAGAATTCCTCAACCAGACATACTGGTTGGGGAATTCTGGGAATTGAAGTCCATGCATCTTAAAATAGCCAAGTTTGGGAAACACTGAAATAAGCAATCAAATCATATTGGGAAACAGTCAATATAAATTGTAAGAATACAAGCAACAAAGTTACAGTCATAAGTGGGAGGAGATGGGTGATAGGAACGATGAGAAGAGTAATAGTAGTGCAGACTTAGTGAATAATTTGAGAGTGTTGAGGGAATTATTTGTTTAGCAGAATGATGGCGTTTGGTAAAAAACTGTCCTTGTGTCTAGTTGTTCTGGTGTGTAGTGCTCTGTAGTATCGTTTTGAGGGTAGGAGTTGAAACAGTTTATATCCAGGATGCGAGGGGTCTATAACTATTTTCCCAGCCCTCTTTTTGACTCGTGCAGTATACAAGTCCTCAATGGAAGGCAGGTTGGTAGCCATTGTTTTTTTCTGCAGTTCTAATTATCCTCTGAAGTCTGCGTCTGTCTTGTTGGGTTGCAGAACCAAACCAGACAGTTATAGAGGTGCAGATGAGAGACTCAATAGTTCCTCTGTAGAACTGTATCAGCAACTCCTTGGATTGAACCTTATTATTATGGTTGATCACACAATCACCAGATGTTTAGACTAGATTTGGCACGTTCGTCCACCTATTGAGTCCATCCCAACGACCTAAGAATGGCAAATGTTATTATTTAATAATATTAAGGGTATTATTGCGGGATGTAAGTTTACTATTGTTATTATTTCCTTATTGCTTTGGATGAAAAAGTTATGCCTTGGGAGGAGAGACAAGGAAAGAACCATCAGGACGGATTCAATATATTATTATTTTTTTGCCACAAATTCTTATGTGGGAAATATGGTATTTCTCTGGTCACAGAAACAATGAATGCTAGCCTGAGTACAGATTGTTGGCGTTTACCTGAAAAAAATCTGTAATGCTGTCAGCTAGAGAATACATTTACCTTATAACTATGATCTTTCCTACTTTAAAAAAAATAACATTTTAAACCTCCCCCATGTTATGGGCATATAATTATTACAGAAGGTATTTCTTTTCAAAGAGCTCAGCACGACTCTAAGCTCCCCATATATTTCATAATTAAGTAGAAATAGAAAAAACTTCTTGGCTGCCTAAGCGCTCTTAAAATATAAATGCGGGTCATCCTATGGAGATTTTGCACTATCCTTCCCTTGCCACGCCCACCAAGTCATCCACTGGGTCATCCCTGAGCCTATTCTGATGAATTTTTTTATAATTTGCCTATGGAGATCCTCCAGTGGTGAAATCCAATTTTTTTTACTTCCGGTTCGGTGGGCGTGGCTTGCTGGGCGTGTCAGGGGAAGGATACTGCAAAATCTCCATTCCCTCCCCACTCCAGGGGAAGAATACTGCAAAATCCCCATTCCCTCCCATTCCTAGGGGAAGGATATTGCAAAATCTCCATTCCCACCCTACTTTGGAACCAGCCAGAGGTGGTATTTGCCGGTCTCCGAACTACTCAAAATTTCCACTACCGGTTCTCCAGAACCTGTCAGAACCTGCTGGATTTCACCCCTGAGATCCTCGATCATCCAGGTTATGGTTGTTCCAAAGGTGTTTTTTTCCAAAAGGCAACTGGACTTTCTCAGTTTTGACACTTTACATTTCTTGGTTCTTAATGTAAATATGTAAATAATATCAATTTATTGGCATTCTTATTGATAATATTTGGATTGTTGTAAGTTGAGGTACCATGTAACCTTTTTTGGGTTCAAATATTTACTACAGTAAAACTAAATGAGACATAATAATTTTAAATGTGTCTGTTTTTAACTTTTCCTTTCTGTTTTTAGAAATAAAGAGTAATAATAATATAATGGTTAAGTATCATCCTAAATTCTGGACAGATGGAATCTATCAATGTTGCCGGCAGACTGAAAAAATGGCACCTGGCTGTGAAAAGTATAATCTCTTTGAAAATGGTAAGTGCCCTGCTACCTTATGGTCTGTCTATATTTTCATAAATGCACCTTTTTTATCCTTACTAATGAGTATGGTTGCTGTTATGTGATTCATCAAATAATTTAATTGGTGCACTGCACACTGCTGCGGGCCCATTAACTTCATGTTTAATTTTTGATTTGCAATTTATGAGAAAATTATATATTTGGCTAATTGGAAAACCTCACCTTATCTTCTCCTTCAGGAAAAAAATTCTTGAACCCTCTTGATCAACACTGAATGCTTAGAATTGTTTTAAAAATAAGATCTGATGAATGCAGGATAGGTAGTAGTTGTTGGGTCTTTTTTTATATATTTTCTTGTGTGATTTGCTTTCCTTTTGTTTTTTGTATGGTAAATTGTTCGTTTTTATTTTATTATACGCTATTTTATGTTTGTTTAAAAATGGATTAATAACTGGAAAAAAAATTGCTCAGGCAGGATTAGGGCTAGGTAATTGTGTTAGAATTCCTTCCTTCCTTCCTTCCTTCCTCCCATTCTTGTGTATATTTATTTTCATATTTTTTCTTCATCTTTATGGATATATTTACACTTCAGTATCCCAACAGATTGATGATTGAATTTTAATATTGATAATAAAGAATAGCATCAGAATAAGCACGCAGTTCATATGTCATCACATTACTCTGGGGAATTCATTCAGTTTCATTATTTTCTGTCCTGAAGTACTTCCCAGAATATTAGTTTTAGGATAGCAGTAAACCGTATAATATAGTCTTTATTTTAACATTAACAGAAACATAGAGGTTACCAGCAAAACTTAAAAACAGCTGTACAGTAAAAGGCATTTTTTTTAATATTCAATAATCTTTTAATGGATACGTGTCAATTTACACAGTTTTATTTTCTCTTGCTTTTTTAAAGGAATTAAAGCTCTACCTTCATCAATGACAGATAAACATAAGGTAAGAATAAAATTCAGCACACTAAACAAAAATAGCAGGGGGTGGAATTGTATTTAGTTTGGGATTTAGTTTGGGAATTCTGATAAAGTTATAGACTATATAATGGCTAAATTAAATCGATAGCTGTTTAAAAATCAAAGCTTAATTTATTCGTCTGCAAAATGGAACTTTTAACTATTATGGTAGAGACAATTTTTCCCACCAATTTCATATGTGTCTAAATCATTATCTTCAAAATCTGTTGCTACCTAAATCGTACAAAAGCTACATAAATCATACATAAATCAAAGATTGAAATGTATGCATCCTGAGTGGGCTAGTGGTCTCCTCTAATCACAGTGCATGAGGGGTGGGGGAGGCTGAGGCACAAAGTATTATTTTTCACTGCTTGTCTCCACGTTGGGGGATAGGCTGCCTATGGACCTCAGATACTGTATGTCCCCTGCATATTTTATTTTATTTTATTTTATTTTATTTTATTTTATTTTATTTTATTTTATTTTATTTTATTTTATTTTATTTTATTTTATTTTATTTTATTATTTTATTTTATTATTTTATTTTATTTTATTTTATTTTATTTTATTTTGCTTTCGCTTTCACTTTCACTTTCACTTTTTGCTTTACTTTCACTTTCACTTTATTTACTTTATTTTTCCCCCATCTCACCAAAAATGGATGGTACAGAACAAAACTAAAACAGTGGATAAATACATAAAATCATTTATCGTAATCATTATAAAAACATTTTAAAACTATAAAAACAAAGCAAAACAGGGATATTACAGACAAAAGATTACAGGCAAAAGGATGGTAATCATAATAATCTCAAAGGTTCACCATGCATCTTCCGTAAACTGCTAAAAATTGAATTTCTTTCAAAGATGATTGAGATGTTACTTGATTGAGATGATAACGATTGATAAAGTGGTGTTTTTATTGTTATTTCTTGATTAACAGGTTTTAGGTAATTACTGTGGATTTTTTTATTGCATAGTGTTGAGAACTGCAACTGCAAGAGAGTGTCTTTTTAACTATGGCAGGCAGAAATTGGATGGATGGCTAGATAGGCAGATAAATAGGTATGGAATAGAAGCTCATATTTTAACTTTTCATCAACGTGGGAATTTTTTAGGAGGAGCTACTTGTTTGAGCCAATTGATGTGTGCAAAAGAACAAAAATGGCTCTAACAGACTTGTTTCCATTGATTTGTTCATTCTCTTGGCATTTAGTCATCATAATCTTCTAAAAGTATGCTATGACATTTCTTTGCAACATCAAACTACTTAATTTGGAGTCACCTTGGCAAGGAAAACATTAAAAGTTTTTTTTTCTCCTACTCATTAGTGTCTCCCTGTAGTTTCTGCTCTCTAATGAGTTTTTAGCAGCTCTCCACTATTCTCCTCCAGGCTGCCTGACTGGGAATTAAGCTTCACAGAGTAAATTTACATGTGTGTGTAAATTCCTACAGCGCACTTTCTTTCTTTCTTTTTCTCGTTCATTCATGTTAGCTCCAGAAAAACAAGTTTAGGAACTAGCAGTAACGTGTAGTTACACCCTAATAATTGAGCACCCTAAGATGGACAAGCCTCTAACTATGATACCTGTACTAGTCACCATTATTCACAGGCATATGGTATATATGTCCGCAAGTTTCACTCAGGGTTAGACTGTACTAAATGCAAGGTTAATAATCAGTTCTTTCAACCCATAAAAAGCAATATCGATATGGTCTCATTGACTCTAATGAGGATATTAATCCGTCCTCCCCATTTCCCCCCAAAATGAATGAAATTTGGAGTTATTGAACTCCATTCTTACAGGATAAAGACAGGGGTGGGTTCTACTTACCTTTACTACTGGTTTGCAAAGGGGCTGCGCCACACTCTCACTTCGCTCTCTCGTGCGCTTCTGCGCATGCTAGAAGCATGCTTCCTGATGACGTTGGGGTCGGTGGGCGGAGCCTCCCACTGGGTTTACTACCGGTTCTATAGAACCGGTCCAAACCAGGGGCAACCCACCACTGGATAAAGATTACCTAAACTTCTCTCAAATAAATTTGGGGTGGGGTTGGGTTGTGCCATGTGATTTTTAAATAGCTGATACAAATAACGTGTGCGTATGTATATAATAGATATATAACAATTTGAATGAAGTTTTCAGGCCTGCCTTTCCGAGAATATGTGTTATTAAATTCCAGATAATATATTTGGATTTTTCTTTGTCCCAGGGATTCTTTAGAGAAGACGATATTTGATTGTTTTTCATACATTTTGGGGCACATTTGCATCATGGAAGGATTAACAAGTAAATAACCTTCTTAGTGTTGGAGAGATAATAATTAAAGCTAGTTTGCTTTTCTTTTTGTTTTCTGTTCAAGTAACACCTATAAGTTTTCCAGAACCCTGTATTTGGTAGTAAAATGGAGGGTTCTGAATCCAGGATTAATTTGCAGCCTTAATTTTTTTTACTGTATTACCTTTTAGCAGTTTCCTTCATCATAAACACAAGCTCATTTTTAATTTTTTAAATGTACCTGGGTTCAAATTGTTAAAGTTTGGTCATTGTTCGTTCCATGAGCGACGGGGCGCTCCCATGTGACACCCCTCCTGCGCGAGCTGCATTGGCTTCCGGTGGTCTTCCGTGCGCTTCAAGGTGTTGGTTACTACCTTTAAAGCGCTCCATGGCTTAGGGCCTGGGTACTTACGGGACCGCCTTCTGCCACCGATAGCCTCCCACCGGCCAGTACGCTCCCACAGAGAGGGACTCCTCAGGGTGCCGTCGGCCAGACAATGTCGGCTGGTGACCCCCAGGGGGAGGGCCTTCTCTGTGGCAGCACCTGTCCTCTGGAACGACCTGCCCCCGGAGATACGTAGGATCCCAGATCTCCGTGCTTTTCACCGTGTCCTTAAAACTTTTTTATTTCATCAAGCCAGGCTGGCTTAACCCCACCCCCCCTTTAGATATTTTTAATTGTTAATTGATTTTAGTTGGGGTGTTTTAAATTTATTGGGGTAAAATTTGTTTAATTCTTTTTTTAAAAAAAATAAATTTTGTATGCGATGTTTTTAGTCTTGGCTGTTCACTGTCCTGAGTCCAGTGGGAGAAGGGTGGTATAAAAATCTAATAAAATAAAATAAATAATAAATAATAGTAAATAGGATAACTTAACTGTACTTGAATAGGTTGGTTGCTTGCATTTTTAATTGTCCTCCTAGAGTATAATTTTGTGTGAAGTATCTTATTCTGCTTCATTGAGAATAACCATTTGGAAAATAGAGGCATCCCAAAGAATTATCTTAGTAATTAGAATTATCAGAATGTTTCAATCAATAACAGATGATAACTTTTTAAGTTTCAGAGAAGGCCCCCACCTCCTGTTCCTCTAGAAGAAGAAGAGGAAGAAGAAGAAATGGTAATAGCTATGTATGACTTTGAGCCCACGGAAGTTCATGATTTGAGATTAGAAAGAGGTCAAGAATATATCATAATTGAAAAAAACGACATCCATTGGTGGAAAGCAAAAGATAAATACGGGTAAGGAAGGCAATTATCTAGTTTAATTTTAAGTATAGGCAGAAATAGTTTACATATTATATACAATATGCATATATGCATTACGACTGTCTTTGCTAATATTTTATTGTGATTTTCATACCTCTATAGCAGTGATAGTTAACCTTTTTGGTGCTGAGTGCTCAAAGCACTCGTGTGCGCGCGAATCCACGCATGCATGCCTAAACTCCCAAGATACTTGTGAGCGCCCCCCCTCCCATGTGTGTGCATTCCCCATGCATGCCCCCTGCTCCCCCGTCGCATGCGCCCTGCCCCCCATTTTGGCTTCCAGGTTGGTGCAGGATGCATTCCAGGCCCAAAATGGGGCACAGGAGGACTTCACGCAGTGCCCCCACACCCAGTTTTGCCTTCCACATTGGTGCAGGAGGCTTTCCAGGCCCAAAATGGGGTGCAGGGGACCTTGCTTTGTGACGCCACTTAAGTGGATCACTGTAGTTAAGTTAGTAGCACGGTTGTTAAGTGAATCTGGCATCCCCATTGACGTTGCTTGTCAGACGGTCACAAAATGGGATCAGACACTGCAACAGTCATAAATATGAGTCACTTGCCAAGTGTCTGAATTTTGATCACATGATCATGGAAGTAGTGGGTTGCTCCCAGTTCGGTCCAGTTCTATAGAACTGGTAGTAAAACCGGCGGGAGGCTCCACCCACCTGCCATGACATAATCATGGGTGATCTGCGCATGCGCACTCCCGCTGCGAACCAGTAGTTAAGGTACTGGATCACGGGGATGTTGCAATGGTCATAGGTATGAAAATCATAAGTGAGTTTTTTCAGTGCCTTTGTAACTCTGAACAGTCACTAAACGGACTGTCATAAGTCAAGGACTATAACCCTGTATTGTTCCTTTTTATCACTCTAGAAACCAAGGCTATATTCCAAGCAATTACGTAACAGGAAAGAAGTCCAACAGTCTGGAGCAGTATGAGTAAGTCAATATTTATATAGCAAATGTGATTTTATATATTTTGACCATTTCATGGGAAACAGCCGGTGAATCAAATATGTGGTGATATCCCATTGAGACCCTGCGTCTCCAGAAAGATGCTTAAGAGCCATTCCTGACCAATTCTGGGGCTCCCTGTGATATTACAGAAGATAGGAGAACCCACCATTCTTAACACCAAGACCTCGGTGCCTTCCGCCATGCCCTTAAAACCTTCTTTTTCCAGTAAGCCGGGCTGGCCTAACACTTTTTAAAATGTTTTTAATTGTTTGTTATTGTTTTTAATCATGGGGCCAAATTTATATATATCTTTTTAATTGTATTTTAATGTTTGTAGTTTATGCTTTTACTTGGCTGTTCACCGCCCTGAGTCCTCAGGGAGAAGGGCAGTATACAAATTTAAAAATAAATAAAATAAAATAAATAAACATATGAGCCAGGTTCTCTCAAGGATTTTGTCATAGCCAAGTATAAACTGTCTCATTAAGATTCAGCAGTAAGCTGTCTTTTGAACTGCCTATTAATTTATTTTATTTCATGTACTCTTATAGTTTGGCTTTATCATCAATGGTTTTATTGACTCTTTTTATTAAATATTGAAGCAAAAGAGAGAGGTCACGATGGAGGCGTAAATACACACACAGAGAGACAGACACACGGTGTAGATAAAGTGGACATGGAGACACTATTTTCCTCTTCCCAAAAAATACTAGAATAGAATAGAATAGAATAGAATAGAATAGAATAGAATAGAATAGAATAGAATAGAATAGAATTCTTTATTGGCCAAATGTGATTGGACCCACAAGGAATTTGTCTTGGTGCACACGCTCTCAGTGTACGTAAAAGAAAAGATACGTTCGTCAAGAATCATAAGGTACAACACTTAATGATAGTCATAGGGAAACAGTCAATATAAATCTTAAGGATACCAGCAGCAAGGTTACAGTCATATAGTCATAAGTGGGAGAAGCAGAGGTCATCCAATAAAATTGAATCCTAGAAGGATCACAAGAAATAAAAGGATTTAAAAAAAAAATGAAATGCATAATTTGGAATTTGCTTCCATGAGAGATAGTGCTGGCTACCACTTTGGCTGGCTTCCAAAAAAGAGTTGGACCAACTCATAGAAATCATAGGGGTATATTTTGGAACCTAAGCAATCAGACCCATAGAATGTTCCAACTTCAATGCCAGAAAAGTGCTTTGAAGTATGCAGAACATGAATGTGGCACCTGCCCAGAACTCTTTAAAGCAGCCACCTTTTTCCTGAGACAGTGATTATTTTCTGCAGCTGCACCATGGAAAAAGATGCGTTTGTAGGTGCAGACAGGTGCAACCTCGTGTGCTTTGAAAAATGTATTTTGCTTTCAAATCTAAAGACCTAGTAAAGAGGCACATACATGCAAAGGTAGCACTTACATATAATATGCTAAACTTCTACTGGTTTCTTCTTTAGGTGGTACTGCAGAAATCTGAACAGAAGTCAGGCGGAGCAACTTCTCAGAAATGAGGTAGGCTTACCATTATTTTAATAAAATAAAAGGGGGAAAAAGACTGACATTGCCATAGGTGTATACTACAGGCCACCCAATCAAATAGAAGAAATAGATGAATTTTTTGCTAGTCAGTTAACTAAGATTTGTAAAGAAGCACTCACAATAGAAATGGGGGACTTTAACTACCCTGACATCATCTGGGAGACAAACTCTGCACCTAGTGGAAGATCAAATGGATTCCTGACAAATTTAGCTGACAATTTTGTCTTCCAAAAAGATAGAGAAGCAACTAAAGGGTCAACCATACTGGACCTAATTCTCACTAACAGAAATTAAATGATAGAAGGCATTGAAGTTGCAGGAACGATTTGGAGGAGTGACCATGCAATATTGCAATTGAACCTTATGCAAGCAAAAGCAATAGAACAAAGTCATACTAGAGTCTTGGACTTTAAGGGAGCTAATTTCTTGGGGAAGATTCCATGGATGAGAATCCTCAACGGGAAAACAACCCAAGAAGCTTGGGAAACTTTGAAAAGTGATATATAAAAGCCCAGTCTAGCACAATTCCAGTGAAGAAGAAAAATAGATCTCTAAAGAAACCAGCATGGCTGCACAAGGAACTCTGTGATAAACTGAAAGACAAAAAGGACAAATATAAAAACTGAAAAGAGGGGCAGATAATTAGGGCAGAAAAAATCAGCAAATAGCCTGAACCTGCAAAGATGAAGTCAGGAAAGCTAAGGCTCAAAATGAGCTAAAGGTTGCAGGGTGGACTTGATTTAAATCGAGTTGATTTAAATCACAATTTAAATCATGATTTAAATCACTAGTAAAAAGGCTTGTTTAAATCAACTCGATTTAAATCATAATTTTTAAAGAGCAACTGTCATCTCTGCTACTCCTTTGACCCACTGTTGACTCACCGATAGTCCCAGTGTTGCAGAATATACAGCCTCATGCTACATAACTAAGCTCCATTTCATGCTGTAAACTAAATTATTTATGTATCTTAAATAGAAAACTATCTTACGATAGATTTTTACCCCAAAAGTTTTTTATTAAAATAAATTTGATAAAAATCAAAAAAATCCAATTTAAATTAAAAAAAACTGATTTTTTTGATTTTTTTAAAAAAATCATTGATTTTTATCCACCCTGAAAGGTTGTGACAAAAGTAAAAAAATAACAAAAAAAAGCTTCTTGCAAAATGTAAAAAACAAGAAAAAAGTCAAGGTCCTGTCTTAGGCCCAGTACTCTTCAATATCTTAATCAATGATTCTGGTGAGAGGATAGAAGGGGGACTCATCAAATTTACAGGCGACATCAACTGGCAGGAATAGCCAGCTAGCCTATCCAGAAGATAGGCTAAAGATACAGCAGGATCTCGACAGATTGAACACTGGGCCCTATCTAACAAAATGAAATTCAGTGGTGAGAAAAGTAAGGTTTTATATTTATGCCAGGAAAACCAAATGCACAAGCATTTGGTAGTACCTGCCTCAGTAGTAGTAACTGCGAGAAGATCTTGGAGTCCTAGTGGCCAATTATTTAAATATGAGCTAGCAGTCTGCTGCAGCTGCAAAAAAAAGCCAACAGAGTTCTAGGCTGCATAAACAGAGGAATAGAATCAAGATCGTGTGAAGTGTTAATACCACTTTATAATGCCTTGGGAAGACCACACTTGGAATACTGCATCCAGTTTTGGTCGCCACAATATAAAAAAAAAGATGTTGAGATTCTAGAAAGAGTGCAGAGAAGAGCAAGAAAGATAATTAGGGGCCTGGAGCTAAAACATACGAAGAATGGTTTCAGGAATTGGATATGTCTACTGTAGTGAAAAGAAGGATCAGGGCTGACATGATAGCAGTGTTCCAATATTTGAGGGTTTGCCACAAAGAAGAGGGGTCAACCTATTGTCCAGAACAGCAGAAGGCAAGACAAAAAGCAATGAATGGAAACTAATCAAGGAGAGAACCAACCTAGAACTAAGGAGAAATTTCCTGACAGAACAATTAAACAGTGGGATGATTTGTCTCCAGAAGCTGTGAATGCTCCAACGCTGGAGGTTTTTAAGAAGAGACTGGACAGCCCTTTGTGTAAAATGGTATAGGATCTCCCCCTTGAGCAGGGGGTTGGACTAGAAGACCTCTGAGGTCCCTTCCAACTCTGTTATTCTACTCTGTTATTTTGTTCGATGCTTCTAAGTAAAATCCGATAACAAAATTGTTACCAAAGGCTCAGTGTTCATTAGAGCTAAGCAAAGCATTTGAAAGAGGAGCTTTGCAAAGTATGCTAAGAGTGTCCCAAGCGCCTCTTTTTGGAGCTTTAAAACAGCCGTGTCCTTTGGAAGATTCACAGAAGTACTTTGAGAGATATCCTTCAGTGAGTGTGTAACAACCAAATTTTAACTCTGATTTTTTTTTTTTTTTAATTTCAAGAGTGTTCTAACGCTTCAAAGAGAGGTAGTTTGTATCTGGTAGCATCTTTTTTTCCAAGAAAGAGCTTGTCAGGGTAGAGCTAGCATTTATCATGGTTAGAGTCAGTGGTGGGATTCAGCTGGTTTGGGCCGGTTTGTGTAAACCGGTAGTTAAATTGCTGGCTGGCCCCGCCCATCCCCGCCCACCCCTTCCAGGAGTCCCCACACTCCCCATTTTGGCTCCCAGGTAAGTGCAGGGAGGCTTACTAGGCCCAAAACAGAGCGCGGGGGGGGCAGCGCCCCCCCACCCCCCACCCCGTCGGCCCATTTTTGCTCCCAGGAGGCTGCAGGGAGGCCTTCTAGGCCCAAAATGGGGCACAGGGAGCGGCCCATTTTTGCTCCCAGGGGGGTGCAGGAGGCCGAGTGCTGCCTTTCACACATCCTTGGCCACGCCCACCCAACTGGTCATTAGGGCAGAAAACCGGTTATTAAATAATTTGAATCCCACCACGGGTTGGAGTCCCTTGCAGTTGAAATGCCATATGTAAATTGTGAATCTTGCAAATCGTGCAACAAAGAATTTTGGTTGGTTTCTAATAAAAGTTTCATATCTTTTTTTCTTGGATTTTAGGATAAAGAAGGGGGGTTTATGGTGAGGGACTCCAGTCAACCAGGTTTATATACAGTATCGCTTTATGCAAAATTTGGAGGGTAAGTTTCCGATCCCAGTGATGACAGCTAGTTCTCCCTTCATCATTTTAAATATATTCTTACATGCTTACAGAGACACAGTCCTATAAAAAGGAAATCTTCTCTTGAGGCTCTAAGTAAGAGGACATCCATTTATTGAAACAGCAAATCAGATCAATTCAACTAAATAAAATGCCTGATTTTGATGTGACTGCTGCCACTACAGGCAGTTCTCAACTTACAACAATTCATTTAGTGACTGTTCAGCTTTACAACAGCGTTGAAAAAAAGTGGCTTATGATTGCTTTTCACACTTACAATGGTTGCAGCATCCCTACTGATCATGTGATCAGAATTTAGACGCTTGGCAACTGACTCATATTTATGACGGTTGCGGTGTCCTGGGGTCATGTGATCCCATTTGCGACCTTTTCACAAGCAAAGTCAACGGGGAAGCCGGATTCATTTAACAACTATGTTACTAACTTGGTAACTGTAGTGATTCACTGCATTATCAACTGGCAAGAAAAGTCGTAAAATGGGGTAAACCTCACTTAACGAATGTCTTGCTTATTAACAGAAATTTTAGGCTCAACCGGAGTCGTAAGTCGAGGACTACCTATATTAGACTCAAGTTGATAAACCTAATTCCTAAATTCTCAGCAACCAGGAACAAATATAAACAATTTGGAATGAATTAACTTTTCATACACACATTCAATTTTCAATTTGCAAAAATTCCTTTCTTTTTTAATCCACATAGCTGCAATTACCTTGCTGGTGTTAAGGTTTGTATATAAAGCTCTTCGACATTTTGAATTAACACTTTGTTGACTGCAGAAATGTGTAACTCCGTATTTTACATATTTTTTAATATATGAAATTTGCTTTTTTTGAGTTAGGGCATCCAAAGGTACAGTAATTAATACAGCAGAACAGAGGTGGGTTTCAGCAGGTTCTGACCAGTTCTGGAGAACCGGTAGCAGAAATTTTGAGTAGTTCGGAGAACCGGTAGTAAAAATTCTGACTGGCCCCGCACCCATCTATTCTCTGCTTCCTGAGTCCCAGCTGATTGGGAGGAAATGGGGATTTTGCAGTATCCTTCCCCTGGAATGGGGTGGGAATGGAGATTTTACAGTAGCCTTCCCCTGCCACGCCCACCAAGCCATGCCACGCCCACAGAACCGGTAGTAAAAAAATTTGAAACCCACCACTGCAGCAGAACCCACTCTATCTTGAGCTCTGTCCAAAATATCAATTAATAATTGTCAAATAGGCAGTGCTCATTTGTTTGTAATAAATCCAGACTAAATAATAAATGGTAAACATTGTATTATTGTAGGAGGAGAGAGATGTTAATTTATGTTAGCAAAAAAAATCAGGTCTCTGGTAGAAACTTTTCCTTCGCAGCTAGCAATTTTATTAAAAACGTAGCTTTTTAGAACTTCTGCTGAAAAGCAGCTGATGAAATAAGCTGTAGTTCACAAAAGTGTACCTTTTAATAAAATTGTTAATCAGATTCCTTCTGGTTTTTAATATACATCCTGCAAATTTTGTTCAGTCAACAAAATGGCTAATATATTAGAGTCTAGGTATTCAAGTTATGGCATTGGTTTTTCCAATGTATAATTAGTAGAGTTTTCTGGTAGAACCTCTTATTTGGAAATAATTTATATATACAGGTAGTCCTCAACTTATGACCACTATTGAGCCCAAAATTTCTGTTGCTAAGCGAAACATTTGTTAAGTGAGTGTTGCCCCATTTTAATAACCTTTCTTGCCACGGTTGTTAAGTGAACCACTGCGGTTGTTAAGTGAATCTGGTTTCCCCATTGACTTCGCTGCTTGCAAAAGAAGATCACATGACTCTGGAACTGTCATAAATATGAGTCAGTTGCCAAGTGTCTGAATTTTGATCACGTAGTTTTAGGTTTGAAAAACGGTCATAAGTCACTTTTTCCATTGCTGTTGTAACCCAAGTTACAACAGTAAAAGAACTGTTGTAAGTCGAGGACTACCTCTATTCCTTACTGTTCTCATTTTGTCCTTAAAAATTATGTGTAAGAGAAGAATCAAATAGAACGATGGAGCAAGTTTTCAAAGATCTTAAAGAGATATACCTGCTACTTAATGTAGGCAGCAAATATTAAATCTTGCTTTGATCCCCTTTGCAGGTTTCAGAAATTATGTTAACATTCAAAACTCTGGACTCTGGACTATGTCCCAGTGAATTAATGGAAGATGTTTCTGAGTTGATTTGAATGTAACAAGGGGCATGCATATTTCCAAAACACTGTACTGTTTCTGAAAAGTCAAATTCATGTTTTCAATTGAAAAAATTCCAACTGCCCACATTTTCTTGTAGTTAAGATCACTGAAGTGCAAAGCATGTTCCTAAATAGACCCATATTGAATACTATAAAGGTAAAGGTTCCCCTCTCACATATGTGCTAGTCGTTTCCGACTCTAGGGGGCAGTGCTCATCTCCGTTTCAAAGCCGAAGAGCCAGCGCTGTCCGAAGACGTCTCCGTGGTCATGTGGCCAGCATGACTAAACGCCAAAGTTGCACGGAACGCTGTTACCTTCCCACCAAAGGTGGTCCCTATTTTTCTACTTGCATTTTTTACGTGCTTTCAAACTGTTAGGTTGGCAGAAGCTGGGAAAAGGAATGGGAGCTCACCCCATTACATGGCACTAGGGATTCGAACCACAGAACTGCCAACTTTTCAATCAACAAGCTCAGCGTCTTAGCCCCTGAGCTGAGTCCCTATGTTGAGTACTATAGATCTCCAAAATTAAATGAAATATTTTGCTAACTAGATAAGAGCATAAGTTTATTCAGCAAAAATTTTTGAGTGAAAACCTTTTAATTTCTACATTGTGCTTTTTAGAGAAGGCCTATCTGGCATAAGACACTACCATATAAAAGAAACAATGACATCACAGAAGCAATATTATTTGGCGGAAAAGCATCTGTTTGACTCTATTCCAGAGTTAATTGACTACCATAAACACAACTCTGCAGGTAAATGACCTTGAGTTTTCTATCCTTTTATTTGTACTTTTTGTCTCTAAACTATTAAATTTCAGCTCTTTTGAAGATGCTTAATGGTTTTAATATGGTTTAAGAAAATAAATTATTCAAATAATTCTGCATCACTCCTGCTTCAGTCATATATGATGCTTAGAAGTTCCAAATTTTTATAGAAAACTATTTAATTTGTCCTATATTTTGCAGGTTTCAAGCAGTAAAAAAACGCTAATTTTCCATGCTGCTGATAGCTATAAATTCTTATACTGAAATGTTTCTGAAAACTATCAAGAAAATGCTTTGTGCTTAAAGTTATTTCAAAGTACCATTTCCCCCCCGAAAATAAGACCCTGTGTTATATTTTTTTGAACCCTGAAATCAGCACTTGTTCTTATTGCCATGTGCTCAAAAGCCTGATTGGGCTTATTATCAGGGGATGTCTTATTTTGGGGGAAACAGGATATGTACGAATGATATAAGAAAAGAACATAGTTAACATTAAAACACCAGAAAGTATTGTTTGTCTTGCTTAATTTTTAAAGTAACTTATTCACCATATGAATTTTCTGTGAATCTTAGGGCTTGTGACGAGGCTACGATACCCAGTGACTCCAAAAGTGAAACCTTCACCAACTACTGCTGGATTCAGCTACGGTACATTTATGTTTCTGTATGAAAATATGACTGATTTTGTAGATTAACAAAGAACTGAAATAAATAAATAAATAAATAAATACATTTCCTCTCAACCAGAGGTGGTATTCAGCCGGCTTGTAGAGAACTGGTAGTGGTGATTGCGGGTGGGCCCCGCTCACCAGCCCCGGCGCAATGCTGCCCTATTTAGCCACGTTTTCGAAGCCAGGCGCATGCACAGAAGGTGCGCGTGCATGCAAAGCGCATGTGTGGAAAGCTTGGCGCATGCGCAAAAGACGTACATGCGCGGGGTGAACCAGTGGTAAGAATATTGGAAACCCACTGCTGCTCTCAACTATCTAATGGCTCAAGTCTCAACCATCTGAAGTGGTTTGCCATTGCTTCCTTCCTAGGGGCTGGGAGAAAGTGATTGGCCCAAGCGCACAAAGCACTAAAGTGGGACTAGAATTCATGGTCTCCCAGTTTGTAGACTGATGCCTTAATCACTATAGATTCTGAGCTATCAAAATACAGGAGGCAAAATAAGTTTCCGTGTCTCATTTGGGTGGGAAGAACGAGAGTGTTTCTTTAGGATGGCAAATTGGATTGCAAACTTATTTTCTAAGATTGCTTGGCAATGATTTGCCTGTATTTTTAAAAATAAAAAGCAACAGATACTTAGGATTGTACTGCTTCTGGCCTGTTCTATAAAATCCTGTACCCAGTCATCCATTAATCACCTTAATAATTGTTCTGTTTATACACAATCATGCTAGCTGGGTCAAAATCCATTATCCTCATCCATTTTCACCCAGAAGGTATTTAGTATCTCATGTTTTTACATTGGAAAGAGTTGGCAGGTTTTCATAATATTATTAGCCCCCAGCAGCGGTGAAATGCTACCGGTTCGGACCGGTTCTCCCGAACCGGTTGCAAAAAATGCTACTGGTTTGGGCAAACCTGTATTTCCTACGATCAGCTGGGTGATGATCAGCTGTGATGCACGATATTAGCTAGAATCGTCGGATTTCCTGCTTTCTAGCTAATCTAAATTGCGTGGCACAACAGATTCCCCCTCCTCACTGTTCTTACTTTTGCAGACTCGGAAGGCTTCAAAATGTTCCTTTTTTAGCGTTGTGCGGGCATGCCTCAAGTGCACATGAGTGCGCGAAGCTTGTGCTCGGTAGCAGACTAACAGAACCGGTAGCAGCCTTCAGAGGATTTCACTGCTGGCCGCCAGTGCCAGGCAGATAACAGTCAGTGTGCTTTAATCCCTGCAAACAATAAATTGTTGAGATGGCATTTACCCCTGGCGAGATTGGCCAAGATGTCTCCAAACTATCCACCGCACTGTTGGAAATGTAATTATTCACAAGGAACATACTACCACATGTGGTGGACATGTCCCAAAGCAAGAGAATATTGGCTTAAAATTAAAAAATGGTTGGAGGAAATGACTGGGAAAAAAATTGATATGAATCCTGAATTATTTTTGTTAGGGATTATAAAACAAAAAAATGACTAAAGAAATTTGATACCTCACACTCCACATAATTACGGCTGCTAGAATCTCATTTGTCCAAAACTGAAAACAACAACATGGTTCAACAAACACGATGATTATAAAAAAGGAGCTGGTGTGTGCAGAAGCAGACGAGTTAACGATGGAACTTAAGGACAGAGAGGAAACGATTTATTATGAAACATGGAACAGATGGTATGATTGGCTCGAAAAGGAATCTAAAATTAATGGATAGTGTATAGCAAAAGAGAAGATACTATAATGAAATGTTATATTTAATGTGTAGTAGGTGTATACATAAAATGTATTATATGAATAAGTATGTAACAAAAAAAATGTGTATGTATATAGTTGGATATTACTAAATTGGATATTACTAAAAATGCCGATATTGGAAAGCTGTGAAAGTGTAGCTAAGATTTAAAAGATGTAAACGTTGAATAAAAACAATTTTTTTTAAAAAAAATAAGTTGTTGAGAAACATGTTGACTGCTGTCAAGTCTTGAGAAAATTTGATGTAGAGTTTTGTTTTTTCAGTCATTGTTTCTCTCTGGTCATTTTTTGGGAGTACTAGGCGCACAAGATGAAAGTCCCTTCCCATAATATGCTTGAGTCATTTCTGCTGAGTGACAAAAGATTGTTTCTTGGAAAGAGGTCCAAAGGCAGCATTTTGTGTGGCAACCTTGAGAATAAGCAGTGAGAATCTTCAAGAGTACTCTTGAAGAGTTTGAATTTTCAAAAGTTCTTGGGTTTGAAAGAAAGATAAGAACTAGATCCTTGTGGCAAAGAATACTGACAATAAAAATTGTCTTCCAGTTTGCCTTGGAGGTTTATTCTCTAAGTGATTTATTTTATTTATTTATTTGTCAAACATGTACAAGATAACAGTTATAAATATAAACATGGACATGAACATAGGAAATGGGTACAAATAAATGAGGACTGGAGGACAGGGATGGTAGGCACGCTGGTGCGCTTATGCACGCCCCCTTACAGACCTCTTAGGAATGGGGTGAGATCCACGGTAGACAGTTTAAGAATAGAATAGAATAGAATAGAATAGAATAGAATAGAATAGAATAGAATAGAATAGAATTGAATTGAATTGAATTGAATTGAATTGAATTGAATTGAATTGAATTGAATTGAATTGAATTGAATTCTTTATTGGCCAAGTGTGATTGGACACACAAGGAATTTGTCTTAGGTGCATATGCTCAGTGTACATAAAAAGACAAGATACATTTGTCAAGAATCATAAGGTACAACACTTAATGATAGTCATAGGGTACAAATAAGCACTCAAATCATACTAGGAAACAGGTTGAAGCTGTGGGGGTTTGAGGATGTAACAACCGAGTCAGGTAGTGTATTCCAGGCATAGACCACTCTGTTGCTGAAGTCATGTTTTCTGCAATCGAGTTTGGAGCATTTTACCTTGAGTTTGTATTTATTATTTGCCCGAGTATTATTGAGGTTGAAGCTGAAGTAGTCATTGTCAGGTAGGACATTGTAACAGACAATTTTGTGTACTATGCTTAGATCAGACCGTAGGTGACATAGTTCCAGGTTGTCCAAGCCCAACATTTTAACCCTGGTGGCATAAGAGATTCTATTGTGAGCAGAGGAATGGAGGACTCTTCTCGTGAAATACCTCTAGACCCACTCAATGGTATTAATGTCTGATATGCAATGTGGGTTCCAGACAGATGAGCTGTATTCAAGAATTGGTCTGGCAAAGGTTTTGTATGCCCTAGTTAGCAGTTCAATGTTACCGGAGAAGAAGCTTCGCAAAATTAGGTTAACAATTCTTAATGCCTTTTTGGCATTGCTGTTACAGTGGGGCTTAGATCATTTGAGATGAGTATTCCTGGGTCCTTGACAAGATCTGTTCTTGTTTTTATAGAGAAATGGGAAATCAATCCTGCAGAACTCACCTTTATGCGAGAACTGGGCAGTGGTCTCTTTGGGGTAGTGCGGCTGGGCAAATGGAGAGCCCAGTACAAAGTAGCCATTAAGGCCATCCGAGAAGGTGCCATGTACGAAGAGGACTTTATAGAAGAAGCTAAAGTGATGATGTAAGTAACGGGCAAAGGTGCCGGTTATTATTTTAAGAAACCATTAAAGAATCTGGCTGCAAAACTTCTTAAGAAATGTCTTCTGAACACCTTGAGTTGTTCTGCTCTGTTTCCCTTCGTTTTAAAGAATTACTTCTACTGCCTGAGTCAGAACATCAAAAGCCTATAATGCTTCTCTCCTCATTTTGTTCACTGGTGCACTGTAAAAAAAATAAATAAATCAATTTTAGAAGTATCAAACTCACTAAGCTCAAATTTAGCAAGAACCAAATCTGTATTTTGATCAGGAGAAGAATGGGCTGTTTAAACAATTAATGATGCTAATATTATTAGCAATATATTGCTAGCAAAATACATACAGTATCCCATACTAAAGGCAGTGATATAATCAAATCCCTACTAATACAAAAAACTCTTTGCCATTTTTGGTTCCAGCTGCTTCCAGCACAGGTATATCCATGAACCACTTCGTTAACATATTTAAATGCTTAACATATAAAACGATGTTTCATGGGAAGTAGGTTTGAAATTGTAATAGGGTTTGTGGTATCTATCTTCACATTTAACATTAGAGATTGAGAAACTAGGACTCTCTAGCTGTAAATAATCCTATTGTATGGAAGAAAGAAAAATACATTATTATTAGAATAGATTGACAGAACCCCAGCTGTCTGTTGTATTTATTTTAGACATGTAATCTTGCAAAACATGACCTTTTGGGATATAATATCAGTGGTGGAGTGTTACAGTAGTGGCCAAAATTGTGGAAATCTTTTGGGAAAAGTATATTTTTGAGGTTTGATGGCTAATAATACCACTTTTTTTTCTTTTTTCTTTTTTTTTGAGTTTCAAGATAATCCTATTCCATTGCTGCAATAGACTGGGAATAGCCCGGGAATAGCCCAGACCTTAATCCAATTGAAAATCTATGGAGCCGACTAAAGAAACTTGTTAGTCAGAAGTGACTCAGCAATAAAACCCAGTTAATAGAAGCAATCATTCAATCTTGATTTCACATGATAACAGCTGCAGAACTCAAAGACTTGGTTCACTCCATGGGAAGAAGTTGTAAGGCCGTCATTCATGCTAAAGGTTACCCAACTGAGTATTAACTGACATGGGGATCATTTTTGTATATCTCGTTTTTTCTTCGAGTTTCACTTTTCTTCTTTATACTGTAACTGCTAGTATTCTAATAGCAAATCCTTCATAAAAGTTATTGGATTACATTCTTGATTAAATGATCTTTCCATTGATATATAATTTTATGGTACTACTCCAAAAAAAAAGTGGTGTTATTAGCTAGTTTTAGAAAATACACTTTTCCCAAAAGGTTTCCACAATTTTGGCCACTACTGTACAGCCACATTTCTGTATGCTGAAGGTAGAGCCTGTATTTTGAATTGGTTTCAAATCCTAAATATTGGTTGATTAATTCCATCTGCAATAATATTGAATGTTATTGCCCTGCTCTGCAGACCTACAGTTATAAGCCATTATGTGACTAGGACTTGCTATTTTACTCTGCTTCTACAACTTTCGCTCATCTGAATTTTTTATGGTGTTTTTAGCATAAAGACTGCATAAGCTATTTCTCATTGACTTCTTTCCAAACATGTATGCTTTTTTAGGTAAACTTCATGAAGAAAATTACATCTATATTTCCATTTATATTTCCCTATTGCTTCCCATTTTTCTTTTTCTTTCTTTCTTTCTTTCTTTCTTTCTTTCTTTCTTTCTTTCTTTCTTTTTCTTTCTTTCTTTCTTTCTTCCTTCCTTTCTTCTTTCTTTCTTTCTTTCTTTCTTCCTTCCTTCCTTCCTTCCTTCCTTCCTTTCTTTGTTTCTTTCTTTCTTTCTTTCTTTCTTTCTTTCTTTCTTTCTTTCTTTCTTTCTTTCTTTCTTTCTATAACTTTCAGGAAGTTGACCCATCCGAAATTAGTCCAGCTATATGGTGTTTGTACTCAGCAGAGACCTATCTACATAGTGACGGAGTTCATGGAACATGGTTGCCTTCTAAATTATCTTCGCCAAAGACGTGGACACTTCACTAAAGATAACCTGCTGACTATGTGTCAGGATGTCTCTGAAGGAATGGAATATCTGGAGAAAAATAGCTTCATTCACAGAGATTTGGTAAGTCTGGGGAAGAACACGTGTAAATGTGTTGCATTCATAAAGCACAGGGTCTAAAGGATGTGCTTCGTGACTGAATTTTTATGATGTTTCTGAAATGTTTTGACCAAAAGCTATGCAAAGTAGGATTCATGTCCCTTTAAGACTTGCAAAGGAGAAATCAAAGCTAGTGTTTTCTCCACCATGAATGGCAAAGTGTGCTTACATTGTGGCCTGTCAACCGCCAGCCCCTTCAGCACCCAGATCAGATGAGGAGAAGCATGGGAGTCGGTCAGCATCAAGGTAACCTGAGAGCTCCGAGGGGGAAGAGGGAATGGAGCTGTCAGAGAGAGAGAGAGACAGACAGAGGCGGAGCCTGGGCCGTCCGCCAGCCCTCAGATGGAGAGTCAACAGCCCCCAGGTGTGGAGGTGGCTGATGAGGAAGAGGAGGAACAGCTGGGTCCAGTGCCTGATGCGCGGATAGTTTATACTTTACTTTATTGTCATTGCACATGGTACAACGAAATTAGATGTCGTCTTCAGTGTACATTATAACTATAAAAATAAAAACACAAACATACATCCTTTACATCCTATATAATTGAAACTGAAAACCCGATATTGCACTCTACTGTAGAATTCAATATGGTTATTGCCCTGGGATAGAAGCTGTTTTTCAGCCTATTTGTCCTTGTTTTTATTGATCTGTACCGTCTGCCAGATGGTAATAGTTCAAAAAAAAAAAGGGTGCCCAGGATGAGATGGATGTACGGAAAGCAGAGGAGAGGAGAGCACTGGAAATCCGTGGGCCGATCCTTAGGACGGAAGAGCCACTGCTGCTAGCGAAGCCCCACCCTAGCTCAGCGGATAAAAGGCAGGGGGCGGAGATGAATAGATGTGGCAGACAACTATTCATCTTCTGGCCGGACAGACTTGTTAGCCTGCACTGAGAGAGAAATTTTTTGCCGGGGCTGCTGGCGCTCCTAATAAAGGAATCTTTGAGTTCACTTCAGAGGGTTTGTCACGTTTGAGGAACTGGGTCAAAACAGCTTATCACATTTTCCACACATGTTAACAGCCCCTCATGTCTTATTCTTCTTACAAGTGGATTACTGCAACATGTTCTACATGAAGCTGCCCTTGATGGCCATCTGGAAGCTATAGCTGGAAAGTGACAGTGGGGTAGAAAAACATCAAACCCTTGATGAAAAGAACCAATCTTGCCTTCAAACATTTGGGAAGGGCACAGAGGATTTCCATCAATAGACTTTATGCTACATAATCGGAGCACTTGATCCGTTCTGGAAGGGGGAACACTAAATAGATTAAAGTATCTAGAATGATCTCCAGGATGCTCTCCAGTAAACCTAGTTACTGTATTTTACAGAGTATAAGATGCACCGAAGTATAAGACGTGCCTTAGTTTTTGGGAAGGAAAATAAGAAAAAAGCTGATTGGCAGGTGGATCGGCCTCCCGGGATACCCCCAATCAGCTGTTCCTATTGAATTTTAGCAACAGGTTCCTTGGTTGTGAGCTCTGTGCCTTGCTTTTTTTTGCTTTTTTTTTTCTGCCTCCGAAACTTCTGAAACTCCATTTCAGAAAAAACTTTTTTTCATGCCTCTGAAAGCCTCTGAAACAGCTTCAGAAAAAAAGCCTCTGAAGCTCTGTTTGGAGGCTTTTTTTTTTTTTTTGAAGCTTCGTTTCCGATGCTTTTTTCAGCCTCTGAAACCTCTGTTTGAGAAGCTGGGCGAGGCTACATTTGAAGTATAAGACGCACCCAGATTTTCACTCTCTTTTTTGGGGGGGAAAAGGTGCGTGTTATAATCCAAAAAATATGGTAATTGCTTTTACTTTTCTTGGGGAACAGCTTGCCTGAAAAGAACCACTAATCCTAAAAGAACCCATAATTCATATGATGCTGGAGACCCTGGATTTGCTTTACACTCAATTCGTATTTCTCAACCTTGGCAGCTTGAAGACACGTGGACTTCAACTCCCAGAATTCCCTAGCCAGCCATGCTTTCCGGGGGTGGTAGCATGCTTTAGTTTGGCATGATTCTGTTGATGGTGAGAAGCAATAAAGAATTCTGCTTTGAAGACTTGCAACATATCTTTCTTGGTTTTTAGAGCCTGACACCTCTACACTTGTGTAACTGTTAGACGTTAAGCAGCAATCCAAGATATGCAGTCCATATCCAACTATTGTTTTACTTTTCTTCTTTCTCTAGGCTGCTAGAAACTGCTTAGTGAATGAGTCCGGAGTGGTGAAGGTGTCTGATTTTGGAATGACAAGGTATTCATCTCTACACCTTTTAAGCAGACATATTTTAAGTTTACATTTTGGTACTTTCCAAAGTGGTAGAGTGGTGGCCGTGTTTTTAATTTAAAACAGACCCCAATAATGTGAGGCTTACGTAACCAAATATCTGCAAAATTTATCCATTAGGCAGTGACATGAGTATTGAATACAAGTAGTCCTCAACTTATGACCACAATTGGGACTGAAATTTCAGTTGATGAGCAATGCAGCCATTAAGCATATGATGCGGTCCAATTTTACAACCCTGTTTAGTATGGTCATTAAGCAAATCACGCAGTAATGAAAGCAAAACATGTTGTTAAACAAACCCAGCCTCCCCCATTGACTTTGCTCACCAGAAGGCATCTGGGAAGGTTGCAAATTGCGATGACGTGACTGCAAGGATTGTGCAACAGGCATGATTTTGAGGATAGGTCAAAGTCACTTTTTTCAGTGGCATCGTAATTTCGAACCATTGTTAAACAAGTGGTCCTTATTTGAGGACTATCTGTGTCGGTTTCTTGTACAGTGGTACCTCAGTACTTGGTGTTAATTTGTTCCAGGAGGTGCAAAGAGTACTAAAATGGATGCGTCCCAAACAAACCATGTGACTTATCACATAACCCTTTGTTTCTGCTGGGAAGAACTTCCTTTTGTCCCTTTTTCTATGTCAGTGACCTTCCCTGCATGGCCGACGTCCTGTCCGCTCCCTGTGGCCATCCCTTTCTTTTTGCAGGGACCTTCCCAGCATAGTGGCTTCCTGTCCACCCTCTGTGGCCAGCCCCTTCCTTTTGCAGTGCCCTTCCCAGCATGGCCAACTTCCTATCCGTTCTCTGCAGCTGTCCCCGTTTTCCTATTGCAGCACATTGAGTACTAAACAAATGCCGAGTACTAGGACAACATTTTCACATCAAACTGCGTTGAGTACCAAATTTGACGAGTTTTGAAGCAGTTGAGTACCGAGGTTCCCCTGTAACTCATTTCAGAGGAAGGATCTTTTTTTCCCTCCTTTTAGGTATGTTCTTGATGATCAGTACACTAGCTCTTCAGGCGCTAAATTTCCTGTGAAGTGGTGTCCGCCTGAAGTTTTCAATTACAGCCGATTCAGTAGCAAGTCTGACGTTTGGTCTTTTGGTAAGATCGTTTAACTTTTTTATTAATTTTTAAAAAAATAAATTTTGGAGAATTACTTTTTCAAATCTTCCATTAGCCTCTTCAAATTATCCGCCAAAGCAACAATTATAATTAAGATAGAAAGGGAAAAAAATGCTTCATGTTAATGACAAATAATAAATAGTTCTAGATGAAATAAATACAGGGAATCTTGGATAAAATATGGGTGTCATGGACATTAGCCCTTATAGTGTAAATTAGTACTTAAAACTTAACATTCAGGAGTTTCAGATGTTGTAATCTGTTTTTAACTTGTGCTTTATTTTCTTCTAGTGGTTTCTAAATATATTGCAAAACACATGTTTCTGGTTAACTGTTTGTTTTTTTTTAATTTGATTTATATGCCGCCCTTCTCTGGAGACTCAGGGCGGCTTACAGTGCGTTAAGCAATAGCCTTCATACTTTTGTATATTTTATACAAAGTCAGCTTATTGCCCCCACAAACTGGGTCCTGTTCTGATTATTTGTTTATCAAATTTCTACATCACCCATTTCACCTAAGTGACTTTGGGCAGTTTATAATGTAATGTTTGCTCTCCATAGTGAGGTGAGCAGAATACAAACTTAAATAGATAAGTAAATATATTTTATATAAACACAATCACTTGTTTTTATGGAGATTTATTACTACATACCTATACTATACTGTTACTGCTTTAATGAGTAGCTGAGAAATAAGTATGAAGCATCTCTTCTGAATCATTCTTGGTGCCTGTGTAACCCTAATGCCTAGTTCTACTTTTCAGACTCATTTCATAAGCATTTGTCTAACCATTCTATTGCTGATAAACTAAATAAGCTTAGAAGATTTAGGCAAGGTGATTATCTACCGTATTTTTCAGAGTATAAGACGCACCTTAGTTTTTGGGGAGAAAAATAAGAAAAAAGCTGATTGGTGGGTTGATGGCCTTCTGGAATACCCCCAATCATACAATCAATATTTTAGCAACAGGTTCCTAGGTTATGAGCTCTGTGCTTTTTTTTTTTTTTTTGCTTTTTTTTCTGCCTCTGAAAGCCTCCAAAACAGAGCTTCAGAAAAAAAGCATCTGAACCTGTTTCAGAGGCTTTTTTTCTGAAGCTCTGTTTGGAGGCTTTTTTTCTGAAGCTCTGTTTCAGAGGCTTTTTTCTGAAGCTCTGTTTGGAGGCTTTTTTTCTGAAGCTCTGTTTCAGAGGCTTTTTTTCTGAAGCTCTGTTTGGAGGCTTTTTTTCTGAAGCTCTGTTTGGAGGCTTTTTTTCTGAAGCTCTGTTTCAGAGGCTTTTTTCTGAAGCTCTGTTTGGAGGCTTTTTTTCTGAAGCTGTATGGAGGCTTTTTTTCTGAAGCTCTGTTTGGAGGCTTTTTTTCTGAAGCTCTGTTTCAGAGGCTTTTTTCTGAAGCTCTGTTTGGAGGCTTTTTTTCTGAAGCTCTGTTTGGAGGCTTTTTTTCTGAAGCTCTGTTTGGAGGCTTTTTTTCTGAAGCTCTGTTTCAGAGGCTTTTTTCTGAAGCTCTGTTTGGAGGCTTTTTTTCTGAAGCTCTGTATGGAGGCTTTTTTTCTGAAGCTTCGTTTCTGATGCTTTTTTCAGCCTCTGAAACCTTCTTTTGAGAAGCTGGGCAGGGTTACATTCAGAGTATAAGATGCACCCAGATTTTCACCCTCTTTTTTGGGGGAAAAGGTGCGTCTTATACTCAGAAAAATATGGTAGTTCATTAGGATTGATTTTCTATTAACATATTTGTATTTGCCATCATGGAGGATAACCCAGAATGTTGGAATTGAAATTCAGTTATTTCTGTGAACTTTGACTAATCCCTCTCTCTCTCATTTTGCAGGAGTTCTCATGTGGGAAGTGTTTACAGAAGGGAAGATGCCCTTTGAGACAAACACAAACTATGAAGTGGTCACTATGATTACCCAAGGACATCGGCTATTTCGACCCAAGCTGGCTTCTAAGAATATTTTTGACTTGATGGTAATGTGCTGGCATGAGGTAAGTTATATTGCATTTACTTGTATTAGTCCTATTACTGTATTCTAGCATGAAGAGTGACCCAAAGTAGACGCAACCATTCTTTGCACCCTGTCGAGTGAAAATTCCCAGACCATAAGTCAATGCAATAGCAATAGCACTTAGATTTATATACTGCTTCACAGTGCTTTTACAGCCCTCTCTAAGCGGTTTACAGAGTTGTTCTGACCTAGGCTTCTTGAATCATTAAAACACACGAGTAGTCCCAAAAACTCTTTTATTGCAATAGCTGTGAATTCTGTTCATTCACAGCTGAGTCTCAATTAGTTGCAAAAAGTCCTTCGGGATAATCACCCACCTTTATCTCCCTTGACACCCTGCCAATGACCTAATTGGCAAAGCCACACGGCGTCCGGAATCAAACAGAGCTTCAGGCTTTAAGCTGAACCGAATGAACAAACGTTGCTTCCTGCAAAGGCCCACGTGCTTTTGCTCTTCTTTTTTTTTTTTTATTTGATTTATATGCCGCCCTTCTCTGGAGACTCAAGGCGGCTTAACAATGTGCTAAGCAATATTAATATTAATATTAATAATATTAATATTTTAAGTTTTACGGAAAGGGCCAATCATCTCCCAGCCCTACTCCCGAGTCGTCCCTTTTGATTTAACTGTTCTTGTCTTATGGCAACTCTGCGCATGCGTGCACTGGGAACAGGCTCCCCCTGTTCCTCTGCCTCACTGAGTCTGACTCTGGAGGCTCTGGAGTCTGCGCAGAACTCCCAGAGGTCCTGGCCCCATCTCTGTCTCTGACGCCGAGCCCTCATCCGAGCCTTCCCCAGGCTCCAGAACTGGCCCATGTTCCTCCCCAGCCTCCTCACTGTCTGACTCTGCTGCCAGCTCCACAGGCTGCTGGCGGAACACAACAAGAGTCAGCCCCCAACAATTTGGGTCCTCATTTCACCCACCTCGGAAGGATGGAAGGCTGAGTCAACCTTCAGCCTGGTGAGATTCGAACTGCCAAATTGCAGTCAGCCGGCAGTCAGCAGAAGTAGCCTGCAGTACTCCAACCACTGTGCCACTGTGTGAAAACTAGTCCTAAATCCCTTTTTCAGTGTTAAAAATTCAGATGATTTTTAATTCTAACAATTAGCCATTTTATGAATCAGAAAAACATTAGCAATTGACAGTACTGTCTTACAGTGTCAAGAGGTGAGCTTAATATGTTAGTTCTCTCTACAAGAAAGGACGTGGTGACTCAGTGGCTAAGATGCTGAGCTTGTCGATCGGAAGGTCGGCAGTTCAGCGGTTCAAATCCCTAGTGCCGCGTAATGGGGTGAGCTCCCTTTACTTGTCCCAGCTTCTGCCAACCTAGCAGTTCGAAAGCACGTAAAAAGTGCAAGTAGAAAAATAGGGACCACCTTTGGTGGGAAGGTAACAGCGTTCCGTGCACCTTTGGTGTTTAGTCATGCCGTCCACATGACCACAGAGACGTCTTCAGACAGCGCTGGCTCTTCGGCTTTGAAACGGAGATGGGCACTGCCCCCTAGAGTCTGGAACGACTAGCACATATGTGCGAGGGGAACCTTTACCTTTATCTACAAGAAAGGTATTAGGTAGAAAGATTTGGGTGAGCTAAGTGCAGAAATCAAATACTAATAAAATCTTAGTAAAACTATCATGTTCTTATAACTTCTATACTTCAGAGATGAATTCCGATAGATTTGGTTGAAACAACACTGAATAAAAAAGGATTGATCTTGCTTAGTTCTTCAACCTATTTGTCACTAGAGTGCTTTGTATGAGTATGTGTTTCCAAAATATGACAATTGCAGCAAAACAGCAAGAAATACATGGCACCTTAAAGACTAACAAATTTATAATTGGGTAAAATGTAGATCACTGTCCATTTCATGGCTCCTATCACTCTCAAAACATACGCAGTAATATGTTAACTTTTTTTTTATAATCATCCCAATTTTGTGTTAAAACGGCTTCTTCCAGTATTTGTGATTTGCTTAAACAGTCAAGTAAGTTGATGAAGAAAAATACCCTTTCAGTTTGATTTACTAGTCCTCAATTTACAACTGTAATGGAGCCCAGAATTTCCATCATAACTAATGATAGTCATAAGTTGAGACACCCACATGAACAGACCAAATTTTACAACTTTTTTTATGGCGGTTGGTGAGTGAATGCAAAATGCCACACTTTTAAGTGAACACTGCGATTGTTAAGTAGATTCATGTGTTCCTATAACAATAGCATAGAATAACAGAATTATAGAGTTGGAAGGGACCTTGGAGGTCTTCTAGTCCAACCCTCTGCTTAGGCAGGAAACCCTACACCACTTCAGACAAATGGTGATCCAACATCTTCTTAAAAACTTCCAGTATTGGAACATTCACAACTTCTGGAGGCAAGTTGTTCCACAGATTAATTGTTCTGTCAGGAAATTTCTCCTTAGTTCTAAGTTGCTTCTCTCCTTGATTAGTTTCTGTTAAGGAATATGCGCAGAGTAACCCTTGAGTAGCAAGGTTGTGCACATGAGAAACAGCTGAGAGTGATTGTGACTAAGCAGTGTCAATACACAGACACACTGAGTTGTGATATTCTTTTACTTTTAGGAAAAAGTAAAGCAAAGTCCAATAAACAATCCAGGTCATACACAGATAAAGATAGTTAAATTGTCAATCCAGGGATATTCCAAGAACAAAGTCTTCTTACCAGTTGTTGTAGTCATATGCAATAAAACAGTTCTTTTTAGAGTTGCAAACAGGAACAAGTACAGCAGTAAAACAATCAGTAAAATAGTAGAAAACAACAAGTAGCAATGATCAATGGCAGAGAGGAGCAGAGGTAGCAATAATAATGTAATAAGAAAAATAAGCCATAATTCAAGCTTCCTCTTAAATACGTTGGCTACAGAGCTAGCCAATCAGAATACAGTATGATGCAATACAGCATTACAGTCTTAAAGCTATACATTACACTTTGACTGCAAACATGCATTGATGGTTTATATATATTGCCAATCCAACCAGTTAGGCAATAGCCATTCCCTAACAGTTTCCACCTATGGCTGCTTCTTCTACCCTCAACTGCTTTGGAGAATAGTTTGACTCCCTCTTCTTTGTGGTAATAGCTCTTAGCAATAGCACTTAGACTTATATCATGCTTCATAATGCTTTACAGCCTTCTCTGAGAGGTTTAGAATCAGTCTTTTGCCCCCCACAATCTGGGTCCTCATTTTACTGACCTCAGAAGGATGGAAGGCTGAGTCAATCTTGAGGCGGTGAGAATCGAACTGCTGGCAGTCGGCAGAATTAGCCTGCAATACTGCATTCTAACCACTGTGCCACTATGGCTCTTGTAAAAACACCCATGGGTGTTTTTCGCTGGAAACAGCCCAAAGAAGCCAGAAACCAGCAAGAAAACTTTATAAATTGCAGTCGTGTGACTGAAACACCGCAGTAGGCTGAAAGGTGAGCCAATTGCCAAGCTCCCAAAAGGTGACTGCAGCAGAGGTGGATTTCAGCAGGTTCTGACCAGTTCTGGAGAACTGGTAGCGGAAATTTTGAGTAGTAATATATATAGTAATTGAGGACTATTTGCATATCATGCGTGACAAAAGAAAAAGAAATCTCAATAATTAGAGCCTTTTTATAAAACTTTTCTATTTCTAGAAACCAGAAGGACGTCCTACGTTTCAGGATCTCCTGCATATGATTGAATGTATAGCTGAAGACTCTTCGTCCTGACTATAATCTTGGCAGGTGCAAGAATTCACAATAAGGACATAACCATTTCGGAGATGCTGCTGGATTCTTCCCAGAGACACAATCCCGGATGCTGCTTAGAAGGAAGACAAGGCAGTTGTGCATATTGCTCCTTTCTCTCTGGAAGAAGTTTTATCAGCCTATTTAAAGTCCATTTGACTATTCAAACAATATTGTTATCAAGCGGACCACAGTGTGGTTTTCCCGAGGGGGAGAAATGCCCATTTGTAGCAGGATAAAGCTACCGTACAACGTAACCCAAATTCAGCACAAGCTTTTTATAAGTCAGCCGTTGACTTGAAAGAACACTATTTAAAGTGATTGTCGTTTATTGTCTTGCCCATTGAATGAGCCCTCCAGATGTGTTTGGCCACATCTCCTGTTCCAGCCAGCAGAGCTTCGGGTACACTGGGTTGGTCATGGCTGCTGGTGAATGTAGAGGTTATAGGTAGATGGAGAACTGAGGCCATGAGTCTCCTACAGAACTTTATATACAAGACCTCAGTGGCTTGTCAGGAAAATATGGACAAAGAGAAAGAAGTACAGAAGTACCAGATCTCCTTGACTAGAAGCTGCTCAAAGACCCCACCAGGCCCGAAACAGATGTTAGGAAGAAGATTATCAAAAGACTTTCCAGTACTTGTGACTTGTTTAAGCAGTCACTAATGAAAAAAAAAAACCCTTTTGGTTTGATTTGCTATATCCGTGATGGCGAACCTATGGCACGCGTGCCACATGGAACCGCGTGCCACATGGAACCATGTGTTGCCCTAGCTCAGCTCCGGCCCGCACCGGCCAGCTGCTTTTCAGGCCTTCCAGGCCCACCAGAAGTCAGGAAACAGGCGGTTTCCAGCCTCCGGAGGGCCTCCAGGGGGGTGGGGAAGGCCCGTTTTTCGCTTTCCCCAGGCTCCTAGAAAGCCTCTGGAGCCTGGGAAGGGCGAAAAATGGGCCTACTGGGTCCACTGTGCCATCGTGTGCCAAAAGCGGGGAGAAAAGAAAAATATTATTAAAGCCTCTTTAAAATGTTTCAATTTCTAGAAACCAGAAGGGCTCTTATGAAACACGGCATTCATCATAAATGTATTCTAAATACCATTTATGGATTGTAAATATGCACCGCGCATAGGTTTTCGTACAAAGGGAGAACGTAGTATGTCCCTCACTATTTAAAAGCACAATGTATCAACTACTTTATCATATGCTGCACGTTCAGTTTGGCATTTAGCAAAAAAGAGAACAAGCTCCCAACTTTATTACAAACTGGAAAGGTTGGGTTTTTTTTTTTTATCGGATTATTATTTTGATTTTACCAACTGCAAGGCGTGCTATATTGCTAGGGAAATAATGCATAGCAAAACGTGTCTAATAAATGTTACTTCATATAATCAATATGAAGTTGTGATGAAAGGTTGAATCACTGGTTTTCGTTTTTGGGTGGGCCTGTGGGGCAAAATTAAACCTTCGCACTCATTATTATTTTGAATATTTTTATTTTTATTTCTCATAAACATGTCTTAAATGTACAGTCTTTTATCCATTGTTAATCATACATAATCTTTTAACTTTCATATTAGTTCATTCTTCATCCTAAAAAATTTGAGTATACTCGGGGTTGCTCTTGTACCATTCCTATGCACAGTCACTCAAGCACTCGTCACTTCTCGTCTGGACTATTGTAACGCTCTCTACATGGGGCTCCCCTTGGGGTGCACCCGGAGGCTCCAACTGGTGCAGAATGCGGCCGTGCGGGGGATTATGGGAGCGACAGGGCGCTCCCATGTGACTCGTCTCCTGCGCGAGCTGCATTGGCTTCCGGTGGACTTCCGGGTGCGCTTCAAGGTGTTGGTGATCACCTTTAAAGCGCTCCATGGCTTAGGGCCGGGGTACTTACGGGACCGTCTTCTGCCACCAATTGCCTCCCACCGGCCAGTTCACTCCCACAGAGAGGGCCTCCTCAGGGTGCTGTCGGCCAGACAATGTCGGCTGGTGACCCCCAGGGGGAGAGCCTTCTCTGTGGTGGCACCTACTCTCTGGAACAATCTACCCCAGAGATACGAGTGATCCCAGACCTCCGGACTTTTCGTCGGGCCCTTAAAACCTACTTCTTTCAGTTAGCCGGGCTGTCCTGATTTTATGATGGGTTTTTAAAATTTGAAATTGGTTTTAAATTGAAATGTTTTAAATTATGGGCCAAATTATTTAATTATTTTAAATCTATTTTAACTTTTTGTATAAAGTGTTTTACTTGGCTGTTCACCGCCCTGAGTCTGAAAGGAGAAGGGCGGTATAGAAATCTGAAAAATAAATAAATAAAATAAATTCCATCTCCCTTATTTTACAACAATCCTTCTCCTCCTCTCTTTCCCTTCCCTCCCTTCTTCCATCCTTCTTTCTTTCCTCCTCTCCTTCCCCTTCCTTTCCCCCACTCCACCCTTCTTCCTCCCTTTCTAACCTTCTCTCCTACTCTTATTTCCCCTCCCTTTCTTCCTTTCCTTTTCCCTTTCTTCTGTTCCTCTCTCTCCTTCCTCTCTTCTCCCCTTCTATCTATCCCTCTACTCCTCTTTCCATTCTCTCTCCATTGTTGTATTCATTTTCAATTCAATAATTTCCAAAGTGGTATCCGATCAACCCCGATTTTCTATTTATATATACTTTCTTTTCAATTTCTTTAACCTTCGCACCAGTGGTGAAATGTAAAATTTCTTACTACCGGTTCTGTGGCTTGATGGGGGGTGGGGGTGGGTAATGTGACTGGGTGGGCATGGCCAACTTTTTTTTTTTTTTGTATTTTTTTACGGCTGAAGAGGTTGTAGAAAAAATGCTTTTAAAAGGCTGACGATCTCAGTTGAGCCACGCGATCATCAGAGGCTTTTTTTTTTACTTTTTAAAGCATTTTTTCAGCCGAAGATAAAAATGCTTTTAAAAGTAAAAAAAAAGCCTCTGATGATCGCACAGCTCAGCTGGACATGGGAGGGGGGGGCAGGGATTTTTGCTACCAGTTCTCCGAACCACCCACCGCCATCGCTACTGGATCAGGCAATCCGGTCCGAACCGGGAGCATTTCACCCCCTGCTTCGCACTCATTAAAATAGTTCCTAAACTACTCATCATGTCATAAATTATGACCATCCCAAAGTTCATCCTAAAGTTGTATGGGGACGTACGGTAATTTCTCATGTCACGCAACGATTCAGAAGCATCGAAACCACCTTAGATAACAGTGCACTGCAGACCCCAAAAGGAAAATGAATATTTTTTGCTTTATCCTGAAACTCTTCAAAATCAGCAAAGGTAATTTTGCAATTCTGTTCAGGGAGAGGAAATTACACAATCCTATCCATTATGTCATTTCACCCAAACAATCCAGACTCTACTGCTGAAGAATACCAATGCTGCTTGCATAAATCCAAGTTAATTACATTTGAAAAGAGGTTAGGTGTGAGGAGTAGCAGCTAAAGGACATTACCATTCCCAACTGTTACTTAGCTACTTCTAATAGTTAAGATTTCAGTAAGCCCCTTGCCCCACATTTTTTAACATAAAGACTAAACCAGGGGTGTCAAATTCGCGTCGTCACGTGACATATCGCGACTTACGGGTGGACATGGGCAGCATGTTTCACATCCGGACCACAGGCTAAGAGTTTGACACTCCTGGACTAGACTATATTCTTGAAAGAGAAATACTCTTGATAGTTACATAAAGACTTTCTGCAAAATTGCAGCACATGTGGTTTTTGCTTCTAAGAATGGCACCACCAGAGAAATTCGTATTGTGACCTAGGCTTACTGAGTAATCACAATACACAATTAGTCCCAAACAAACCTATTTTATTGTAACAGCTGAGAATTACGTTCATTCCCAACTGAGTCCCAATTAGTTGCAAAACAAGTCCTTCGGAAGATGTCCTTTGGGATTATTACCAACCTTTATCTTCTTTGACACCCTGCCAAAGGCCTTACTTGGCAAAGCCCCACGAAGTTCAGAAACAAACAAGAGATGCCAACTGGAAACAGAGTTAGCAATGTTGCTTTCCTGCAAAAAGGCCCAAGTGCCTCTGCTTCTCTTTTAAGCCTTATGGGAAGGGCCAATCATCTCCTGGCCTTACTCCCAAGTTGTCCCTTTTGCTTTAGCTGCTCTTGCCTTCTGACAGCTCTGCGCATGCGTGCACTAGGAACAGGCTCCTCCTGTTCCTCTGCCTCTCTGCTGTCTGACTCTGTGGGCTCCGGAGTATGCGCATCACTCCAGATGTCCCTGGCCCCATCTCTGCCTCCAACGCAGAGCCCTTGTCAGGGTCTTCCATAGACTCCAGGACTGGCCCATGTTCCTGCCCAGCCTCCTCACTGTCTGATTCCGCTGCCGGCTCCGCAGGCTGCTGGCGGACCACAACAATTTGCCCAATGATTTGTTACCTTAAAAATAAGGGATATTCCCCAAAATAGCTAAAATGTAGGGCGCTTCATACAGAAGCCGGGTGAACTATCTTTTGTCTTAATTATTAAAAGCCATCAATAGCAATCAATTCACACTCTTGGGTGGGTTGCCTAAATATTTTCTTGATCTGAATCTTATATGGACCTACCTCTGATTCCCTGCATCCAGGAGGATCCTCCAGATGGATTAGGATGATATAAAATATAAAAACTGGCCCAAAGTTAGTAGGATAAATACTTTTATCAAAACATTTTTATTCATTTTTGTCAATATTATATCAAAGCTTTGAAGATTTTCCATTCATAAAATTAAATATTAAATATTTTTAAATAGTTACGGCAAACTTCATACAGATACAGAAAAGCATTTTTCCCCCCTGAATGGCACTTCACCGTCACTGCTCATGGTTTCCAGATGAGCCACACAATAACTGAATATTCAAAATAATTAAAAACCTATGGTTCCTTATCATGAGACAGGTGCAAATTCTTAATAAACCAAAGTAATAAGAAAAATTCAGAGCTAAATAGATTGTATTATCCAAGTCCACACCTATCCATTGCGAGCTAAATATACAATTTGTTTATTTGTGTAATAAAACCTGCCTAGCTCTTTCTTTCTTAAGCAGTTTTGGAACTAAAGTGTTAATATTAAATACTGAAGAGATGACCAAAAATCTTCACACAGCCAAGCCTGTGTTTGCAGATGGAATTCTATTTCGAAACCAAATTTATTGGCACTGATAATTATATTTCAGACATCGGCATGTAACCAAAATCACTTTCCAGTTCACAAAATCACGAGAGTCATTATGGATTTTTTAAAAAATCTCAACACTGTATTATAATATATTTCTATATAAAAAGGAAGAGAATTTAACATGTGTGAGTATCCGTGTGTGTCTTAAAAGCTAATCTATTATGCTGAACAATTAAAAGGAATTGATGAGGGAAATGAAACTTAAAGTCTTTCCAGAAATGTTTAGTATACACCAACTTATTTCCCAGATTTCATGAGTTTATTGTGAGGATTTCATGGTCTCAGTGCTATCTGGCATAGAAAGATCCTGTTTTCATTTAAGGTACTTAGACTTTAAACTTTATTCCTGGAAGTTAAACCTAAAAAAGGGAAGATGTTCTCTTTGGACATTTCCTACTTGGGAAACTAGAATAAATTATAATTTCCAATTTACTAACATGCTGGTCATTAGAAAAAGCCCTGGTTTTCACAAAATACCTTCACTTAGCCCTCAGGGGGAAAAAAAATCTCATTTTAAAACAGTGAAACTATAAAATACGATTTAGAAAATGCATTTACATATGTAATTCATTTTAGTAGCAACCACAGTCATCGCTTAAAACAGCATTACTGCCGTCAGTGACTTTTGCAGGCTGTCAAAAGTAGCAAATACAGAAACACCCAAATTTCCTTCTCTAACCCAAAAACAAAGGGCACGTCCTCCGTTCTGTTCCTCCAAATTCTGGGACAGTGAAGATAACGATATTCCTCTGGTGGGCGGTAAGCCGTGAGAAATGGCTTCAACGGTGGTTACTGTCGTTCATTTCCGCGGCTGAACAGAGTATTATCCTCGTCGCATATCGAAACGGGCGCGTCCATATTTTCTAATAAAGTGTGATGAGACTCGTAAGCATGCAGAGGCAAGCTGGGGTCTTTTTTAACGGAAGCCGCCAACTGGTTCCAGGTAATGCTGACATTTTTGAAAGCGTGAAGGAAGAAAATGCCAATGATTATGGTGAAGAATCCACTTAGGGTTCCAATGATATCGCCAAGCTCCATGCTGTTCCATTCTTTGAAGAGGATAACGGAGCAGATCACCACGGTGGTTGTGAAGCACACATAATAAATGGGAGTGACCATAGACGTGTTAAACACATCCAGTGACTTGTTGAGGTAGTTGATTTGAGTACTGACAGCCAGCACCAATACTAGGGCTAAAACGTAGAGCAGCGGATTTCGGAAGACTGGCTTCTGATAAAGCATGTCTTTAATAGCGATACCCAGGCCTTTGACGGAGGAGACTGAAAAAGCCCCTATCAGGGAACAGATGGAGATGTAGACCAATATATTGGTCTGTCCAAACCGTGGAGCGACGACAAAAATAAGGACCAGCGCGGTCAGAATTATAACAGCAGCGAACACAATGAAGACTGCAGGAAAGGAAAACAACTATACGTTAGGACCAGTGGTTGGTTGCTACCGCTTAGCTCCGGTTCGGGCGACCGCTGGTGACGGGAGGCTCCGCCCACCCACCAGGACATCTCTGCGTATGCGTAGAAACTTCTCGCCCGCGAGCAAACCGGTAACAAACGAAATTGAAACACACTACTGGTTAGGACTTAGAGAACAGCAAAGATGTCAAATCACAGTTGATGTGATCAAGTGCATTTGATCCGGTGTTCCCTAAGTGGAGAATCACTTATGAAATACTTTCCCTTTCTTCAAGAATAGGTATTAATTTCTACTGTATTCCTGAACAGGTAGAGGCGGCTCTTTAGAACTGTGTGAGGAGCATTAGGAGAGAAACTGATAACCCAAGGTTCCTCTTCAAGATCTGGATGTTTTATTTAAAAAAATTGAGGTAAAATAGAACATGTTTGAATTTATGCACTGACCGTAAGGTTTCTCTATGCCAGTGTTTTTCAATCTCGGCAACTTTAAGACATGTGGATTTCAACTCCAAAGTTCATAGATCTCAAAGTGGCGGAGGTTGAGAAACACTGAGATAGAAGAAGAAAGAATAGCACAGTTGTATCCCATGCCGGAAATCCTGTTGTTTGATTTTCACTACATCTCAGTTGCCTAGAGCCTGGGAGCAGTTTGGAAACTGAAGCCTTCCTCCTTCTGGGTTAGCCTATTTTGTCAATATATAAATAAATAACTTTATTGTCATTGTATGTGTATACACAGTATACCCATACAACGAAATTCACTTAACACCCAAAGACCAGGTCCAACACACCTAACAATCCCCAAACACACTCCCACCCATCACAAATTCCCCGCCCCTAAACCACCCAAACATCCACACAACAGACCAAGTAATACTGTCCAAAAGCTCAAAGATGGTGTCCCTTTAGTTCATTGTTGAGTGCAATTATAGCTCTGGGATAAAAACTATTCAGAAAAACGTGTGGTCCGAGTTTTAATTGTTCTGTATCTTCTGCCAGAAGGCAACAGTCCAAAAAGATTGTAAGCAGGATGGGAAGAGTCTCTGAGAATAAATTCATATAAGAATTTATGAACTGGAATAGGCATAACAACAAGTCAGCCAATGGGAACTGTTTGGTGACTGAGACACAGGGTTTGTTGTGAGCCATGTCAGACAGCTCAGAGCCTGGGCGTGGCTTAGCTTAACTGTTCTGTGTATATAAGAGTTTGTCCTTACTCCTTGCTTTAGTTCTAGTCCTTGCTTCTACTTCTTCTTCCCTACTACATTGCAAGAGCTGCATGGGTGTTGTATACATGCATCATGTTTTATATTATTGTATATAAAGAAGTTTCTTCTATAAATGAATCCTGCTGAATTATTTACATGTGGGCTGGCTGCATAGCTACAGCCTCTAACATATTTCCATTCAGTATCTCCATGTCAGCTGTAATAATGTACATGCGGGAGAACATGCACAATCTCAAATCTATTTATAGGACAAATAAATAGATTCTAGCCAGGGGTGAAATGCTACCGGTTCGGACTGGTTCAGGCAAACCGGTAGTAAAAAATGCTACCGATTCGCCCGAACAGGTATTTCCAACAATCAGCTGTTTGACAATCAGCTGTGACGCGTGATTTATATTAGCTAGAATCATTGGATGTCCTGGTTTTTAGCTAATCTAAATTGCGTGGCACAGCGGATTCCCCTCCTACCCACTATTCTACTTACCTTTGCAGACTCGGAAGGCTTCAAAATGTTCCTTTTTTAGCGCTGTGTTCGCGTGCGCTCGGTAGCAGACTCAGAACCGGTAGCAGACTTCAGAGGATTTCACCCCTGATTCTGGCCTAATCTAAATACATTCATGAGGAAACATTTTCATAATAGGGGCTCATTCTATGTGCTGTCCTACTCACATGAACGCTGAAGAAAACACAGCAAGGAAACAGACACATTGTTCCCAGCATTCCCCTTGCTGAGCTAAGTAACTGCTTCCTGGTGCAGCCCATCAAGAGGGGTGAGGCTGCCTCCTCGCAAGTAGCCTAGCTGACCTTCATTGTACCTGCCTCCTCTCAGCCCTATGTGCTCTCTGATCGGGAGGAGGCGGCATCTCCACTGACCAGCTGCAGCTTTGTGGCCTCTCCACCCGAAACCTTTGGGCTTCCCAGCTGCAGCTGTGCCTCTAGCTCAGCCAGCTGTTCATCCGGTCGCTCCCCTGTCCTCAGCCCCTCCATTCCTAGCTCATAGCCCTCATCTGCATCCCCTCCTAGCATGCCCAGGATCAGCTCACCCTCTGAATTAACATCTGGAGAGGCATCTGGGGAAGCTTCCGGGAGAGTCATCACATTCTATGGTAGCTCTCTAGTAAGCATACCTGGATCTTTCAGTTTTATTTCCATGTCATCCAATGATGTGATTTGTTCCTCTTCAGGAGCATGGATCACCATCACGGTGGAACCCAGAATGCTTAAGACACAGCCCAGCTTTCCATGAATGTTGAGCTTTTCATCCAGGAAATAGGAAGACAATATCGCACTGTTTTGAAATTTTCAAAAAGGGAGAAATTAAGCAAAGATAGAACCCTTGGCAATGTAACAAATCTAGAAACTGACACTCTGAATAGCTAGGATGAATAAGAACCAAGGACAATATTATTATTATTATTATTATTATTATTATTATTATTATTATTATTATTTATTGAATTTCTATACCGCCCTACTCCCGAAGGACTCAGGGCGGTGTACAGCCATGAAATAAAACACATAGATATACAAAATTTAAAATCGAATAAAATGAATTAAATAAATTTGGCTGAATTAATACCCATAATTTAAAATACCCATAATTTTAAAATACATTAAAAATTTAAAATTTACACTTAAAAGGGAGAAGATTTAGGCGAGGCCCGCTTGATGAAATAAAAGCGTCTTCAACTCGCGGCGGAAGGTGCGCAGATCCGGAATCCTCCGTATCTCTGGGGGGAGCTCATTCCAGATCGTCGGTGCCCCCACAGAGAAGGCTCTCCCCCTAGGGGCCGACAGCCGACATTGTTTGGCCGACGGCACCTGGAGGAGCCCTTCTCTGTGGGAGCGTACTGGTCGGTGGGAGGCTGTTGGTGGTAGTAGGCGGTCCCGTAAGTAAATGGACAACTTTTGCACATTATTACTTTGTAATCGTCTTAGATCCATCAGCATATGAGGAGTTGAGTTTAGTTCTGCCAAGCTTTAAAACTGCTCTTCCTGACTTTTGGACACATTAGAAATGAACTGCACGTGGTCTTTTAACAGAGAGCCCTACGATGATCCCTAAACCGCCATAGAGTATGTAAATCGTGTGTTTATATGCAACTGCCTTTACAAATCTACTTTTCACAGTGCCTGGCTAAGGTAATTGTCAAGGCCAGAATCTCAATTTAAATCCTGTATATACTAAAAGAACCACATATTAGGAAAAATGTGTATTTCTGTGGAAACGCAAGTACGGGACAGTGCTGTGTATTTGTGCATAATCCAAAGATCTTTATATTGCCAAATTCTAACTGGTATGTAGTGAGGTATGTTGTCACTTTGGACTCTTCCAAACCATGTTTTTGGCTGGCTGTGGAATTCTGCAGTAGTGAAATCCAAAAATTTTTAACTACCGGTTCTGTGGGTGTAGCTTGGTGGGCATGGCTGTTCTGTCCCCGTCTCCACACACACACAAACACAGCCAGCCGAGGGTTAAGAAAGCACTTGGCACGCACACAGGTTGTTATCTAAAACTTGGCAGCTATACGAGCATTGACTGCCAAGGGCTTTACTTCATCAGATAAACAGAAAATACATACAAATTGCAAATAGTCCAGTTCAAAACAAGGAACCTTCGGCAGATTTAGGCGTTGTTCAAGTGACTAGCCAGAGTTAGTTTTTGTTCGTCACAGAGTCTTAAACAGCCACCACACTCTCTTATATAGTCTCTGGGGTGTGGTCCGGTGACTCAGTTATAATCCCTGGCACGCCTCCTTAACTGCTGCAACCGTTTATCACGCCTTCGTTGGCGTGGATCCAGGAACGACAGATCACCTCCCTCGCTCTCATTGGAGACACCTGGCTCCTGGCTAATCTTCTCTTCCTCGGCGGCACTTGAGGCAGTGCCAGAGGGGAGGGGCCTGGAGAGGGAGGCCTGGCCGACTCTTCTTCTTCATGTTCGGAGGGCTCAGGCTCGGAGGGCGGGGCCACAACAATGGCTTGGCATGGCAGGGGAAGGATATTGCACCATTCCCACCCCACTCCTGGGGAAGGATATTGCAAAGTCTCCATTCCCATCCCACTCTGGGGCAAGCCAGAGGTGACATTTGCTGGTTCTCCGAACAACTCAAAATTTCTGCTACTGGTTCTCCAGAACCTGTCAGAACCTACTGGATTTCACCCCTGGAATTTTGGAAGTTGAAAGTCACACATCCTAAAGTTGCCAATTTTGAGAAATACTGCTTTAGAAAGACAATATAGACATATTTGAACTAAAATAGGAGCATAAGAGCCCGCAATGTATTTACAATGCCCTATTGAGCCACTATTGAACTCTAATCCTAGTTTGTTTTAGTTGGCAAAGCAATTGTACTAATTGTACTACTAACCTTATAAGGACGCTTAGTGCCCCCAATGGAGTGACCAAAGTTGCCGGGGCAAAGGCGTATGCAGCAAAGTTGGCAGCTTCTCCTATTCCCACTGCCAAAAAACACAACAGCAAAGTAGAATTAACTAACCCTTTCTCCCTTTCTCTCCCTTCCCACCTCCCCTCTGTCCTCCTCCTCTCTCCTCCTCTCCCTCCCCATCTCTCTCCCTCCCTCCCTCTCCCCCTCTGCCCTTTCTTCCTTTCCCCCTCTCCCCCTCCCTTCTGTCCTCCTCTCTCCCTTCCCATCTCTCCCTCCTTCTCTCTCTTTCCGTCTCCCCCTCTGCCCTTTTTCCCTTCCTACCTCCCCTCTGTCCTCCTCCTCTCCTCTCCCTCCCCCTGCTCCTTCTCTCCTCCTCTTCCTCCCCATCTCTCTCCCTTCCTCCCTCTCCCCCTTTCTCCATTTCCCACTCTCCCCCTCCCTTCTGTCCTCCTCTCCCCCTCCCCATCTCTCCCTCCTTCTCTCTTTCCGTCTCCCCCTCTGCCCTTTCTCCCTTCCTACCTCCCGTCCTCCTCCTCTCCTCTCCCTCTCTCCTCCTCTCTCCCTCCCTCTCTCTCTCCTTTCTCCCTTTCCCTCCCTTCCCCTCTCCTGTCCTCCTCTCCCTCCCTCCTCCTTTGTCCCTTCCCATCTCTCTCCCTCCTCTCCCCCTCTCCTCCTCTGCCCTTTCTCCCTTTCCCTCCCTTCCCACCTCCCCTCTGTTCTCCTCCTCTCTCCTCCTCTCCCTCTCTCCTCCTTCTCTCTCCTTTCCCATCTCTCCCTCCCTCCCTCTCCCCTTTCTCCCTTTCCCTCCCTTCCCCCCTCCCCTCTGTCTTTGTCTTGATTGCAGCTTGTTAATTGCAGGATGTTTTGTTTTAACAGGCTTTTTTTCTCATGTGTTTTAAGCACCGATCGGCCACAGACTATATAAGGATGAAGAAACCCGAAACTGCAAACCATAACCCTAGCAAGAATTTCTGGCAAATGGAAATGGACTCGCTTTCCATTCCTACTGTAGGACAGTAATATTACGGCAGAGGAAGCCTTACCGGTGACAACTACGGCCAGTTTCTTTTAGCGAGAAGTATGCAAAAAATAACGACCTATCAACCATAAGGTTGGAAGCTTTTGATACTTACGGGAAAGCAATCCGGCCCACCATAACCATTCTTTGAGGTAAGAATAGCCCCCCTCTCCTAGGGGAAAAAAAAACAATACAACCATAAAAAAACATTTGGGGAAGGAAAACCTACAACTCGGCTTCTGTTCAAATACCTCAACTACCCCCTTTTTGATGTTTTTCTTTCCCCCAAAGGAGATTTTTTTTTTTTTCCGGTGTCCTCCTTATGTCATTGTAACTGCAGGCAGAATTATACCAGCAATCCATGGTGGAGTTCAATTTTTTTTTTACTACCGGTAATGTGGGCGTGGCTTGGTGGGCGTGGCTTGGTGGACATGGCTTGGTGGGCGGGGCAAGGGAAGGATACTGCAAAATCTCCATTCCCTCCCCACTCCAGGGGAAGGATACTGCAAAATCCCAATTCCCACCCCATTCCAGGGGAAGGATACTGCAAAATCTCCATTCCCTCCCCACTCCTGGGGGAAGGATACTGCAAAAAAGAGCCTTGGTAGTACAGTGGTCTAAGGCACCCTTATTAAACTGGTTATTAAGACCAGCTGCCTGCAATTACTGCAGGTTTGAATCTCGCCAAGGCTCAAGGTTGACTCAGCCTTCCATCCTTTCTAAGGTGGGTAAAATGAGGACCCAGTTTGTGGGGGCAATAAGCTGACTTTGTATAAATATACAAAAGTATGAAGGCTATTGCTTAACGCATTGTAAGCCGCCCTGAGTCTCCGGAGAAGGGCGGCATATAAATCAAATTAAAAAAAATTTCCATTCCCTCCCCACTCCAGGGGAAGGATACTGCAAAATCCCCATTCCCACCCTATTCCAGGGGAAGGATACTGCAAAATTTCCATTCCCTCCCCACTCCAGGGGAAGGATACTGTAAAATCCCCATTCCCACCCCACTCCAGGGGAAGGATCCTGCAAAATCACCATTCCCTCCCCACTCCAGGGGAAGGATATTGCAACATCCCCATTCCCTCCCCACTCCAGGGGAAGGATGCTGCAAAATCTCCATTCCCTCCCCACTCCTGTGGCCATCCAGAGGTGGTATTTGCCGGTTCTCCGAACTACCGGTTTCTAGCATTCTGTGGACCGCTGCCAGTTCATGGACTGGGGGTTGGCGACCCATGCACTAGGATATCTAGATATTTCTCGCTACTAGTTACTCTAGATAGCCCATGGACTATCTATTCTACACCTGTACATTTGATTTTTCCTGGCTAAATGCAGGATCTTGCCTTTCTCACCACTGAATTGCATCTTGTTGGCTAGGGCCCAATCATGATATTTCTGAATCTTCAGTCTATCTTCCAATTCCCGCAGTTTGGTGCCATCTCTGCAAATTTGATCAGCGCTCCTTCTCTAGCAATAGCATTTAGACTTATATACCGCTTCACAGTGCTTCACAGCCCTCTCTAAGCGGTTTACAGAGTCAGCCTACTGCCCCCAACAATCTGGGTCCTCATTTTACTGACCTCGGAAGGATAGAAGGCTGAGTCAACCTTGATCCTGGTGAGATTCGAACTGCCAAATTGCAAACAGCCGGCAGGCAGTGGAAGTAGCCTGCAGTACCGCATTCTAACCACTACGCCACCACAGCGCTATATTCCCTCATCTAGATCATTTATGAAGCTATTGGCCTAGAAACCAGGATTCTGTCAGTTCTAGACCTGTCTTGGGCATGAAAGCCAGCTGGGTGAGTTTGGACCAGTCACTTCCTCTCAGCCCAAGCCACCTCACAGGGTTGTTGTGGAGAAAACAGGAGAAGGAAGGGGTATTAGAAGCATTGGTCACCTTTTGGACATGCCCATCCGCAAAATGAGCCTGTAGTACAGTGGACTAAAGCACTGTTATTAACAGATTAACATCTGCTGCTTGCAATTACTGCAAGTTCAAATCTCACCAGGCTCAAGGTTGACTCAGCCTTCCATCCTTTCAAAGGTAGGTGAAATAAGGACCCAGATTGTGGGAGCAATAAGCTGACTTTGTATAAATATACAAAAGTATGAAGGCTATTGCTTAACGCATTGTAAGCCGCCCTGAGTCTCTGGAGAAGGGCGGCATATAAATTAAAGCAAAAAAAAAAAAAAGGTATTGGACCAAAATTAGAAAATGGTTGGAAGAGATAATCGAGCAACCCATAGATTGGAAACCGGAGATTTACTTATTGGGAATATCCACCAGGAAATATACCAATTTTACATATAATAACGGCAGCAAGGATATCATATGCACAAAATTGGAAAAATAATAATTTACCAACTGAGGAAGAACTGATAAGAAAAATTCTGGACTGTGCTGAGATGGACAAATTAACGAAGGCGATAAAAGGAGGATACAGAATATTATGCAATATGGAACAAATGGTATAATTGGCTGGAGACTAGAAGTAGTAAATTAGAATGAATGGGAAAATGTCACAAAACGGACGATGTTTGTAAAATAATATATAGTTATTATGTGTGAAGGATTATATACAGAAATAAGGAATAAATAAAGACTATAAAGACAAGTATAGTTAAAGAAGAGCAGGGGAAAAATGTAAATAATAGAAGAATACCGTTATGAAACTGTTGTAAAAAGGAAATATATGTTTTATGTTTGTCATGTTCTGTCTTCTAAAAAATAAAAGATAAAAAAAATAGAAGCCTTGGTCACCTTGAGTTATTTACAAACAATAATAAAGGTGGAATAAAAAGCAAATAAATCATATTATGGTTATGAGTTATAGAGAAACTAAGTTATTAAACTTAGTTAACAGAAGAGTAAATTTGTTTGTTGTTTCAAGACTTTTTGTTATGTACACACGTAAAGATCAAAATACTGTGAATGTATTTTTCTTCAACAACTCTTCTTTATTGTTCATTTATTTACTGTCAAAAGGCCCCAAACTCTCTCCTCAGACCGCCTACAATGACAGGGGGGGAAAAAAACCTGAACAAATAGAATGCTTCATATTGGATGAAGAATATACCTTACACTTTCCACAAAAGTATAACCTGAACGAACTATTAAATACTACCGTATTTTTCAGAGTATAAGACGCTCCGGACTATAAGACGCACCTACCATTTTTGGTGAGGAAAACAAGAAAAAGAAATCTGCCTCTGCTTCCCAGCAATTTTGCCTCTGTTGCAGCAAACAGCAAACAGCCTACTTTACTTTCATTTTCGTTTTCAGCATAGCTTGATTGGCACAAGAAAAAAGAAAATCTGCTCCCAGCAATTTACCTCCTTGCAGCAAGCAGCAGAGGCCCGTGCAAAACAGCTGAGAGCAAAACAGCTGAGAGTCGGGAGGCCGATCCAATCAACCTGTGCTAATTAGGTTGTGCTGTAGCTGAAACGAGCTGTTTCTTCTTGCTGCTTGCTGCAAGGAGGTAAATTGCTGGGAGGCAGAGGCGAAAGGGTGGGGGCCAGTGGGTGGGCGGGGCTACATTCGGTATATAAGACACACCTAAATTTTCACCCCCTTTTAGGGGGGAAAAAGGTGTGCCTTATACTCCGAAAAATTTACCGTATTGGAGATAGATAGCCAAGCTATGCTTTGAGATTTGATTCCCAATTTCAAAAAAAGATATTTGAAAGTAGTATTTATTTATTTTTTTACCAGCTCTAGTGAAACCTTTTGCAGCCATTTGCAAAAGGCCCTTCTTCTTCAGTATAAAGCTGGAACCCACAAAGATACTGGAGCCGATGGCCAATGCGACACCTAGGTATAAGCTGTATTTGCTTCCTTGAGGAGTGGAAACATTCAGCACTGTTTCGTTGGGGTATCTCCCTGAATAGGCAAAGAAAGAAGCTTGTAGCTCCGATACATTGAGGATCTGGCACCATGCATGTTGAGAGTTGGGGCAAGCCAAAGGAAACACTTCCCCTAGGAAAAACAGAAAAAGGATGGACTCAGCATCTGATGCACGTATGTTAGAAAATGTTTGCAGAGCTGATCTACAGGCTTAGCAAAACAAACTCTTAGCAAAACAAACAAAAGTGCAGAGAAGAGCAACCAGGATGATTAGGGGATTGGAGGTTAAAGCATACGACGAACGGTTACAGGAACTGGGCATGGCTAGTCTAGTGAAGAGAAGGACCAGGAGAGCAGGGGTGAAATGTTTACCTGTTCGGGCCAGTTTGCCAGAACCGGTAGTAATAATTGCTACAGTTTGCCCGAACCTGTAGTTTAAAAAAAATGCTTTAAAAAGTACAACAATCAGCTGTGCTGCGCGATCGTTCGAACTTTTTTTTTTACTTTTTTTTTGGCATTTTTTTTTACTATCAATCAGCTGTGCCTGATTGTCTGTGAGGTGCCTGCTTGTTGCAGGGGCCATTTTGTGTGAAGTCCAGCTGCTTTTGCATTGTGTGTGAGTCCGTTGTGCAGCTTTTATGTTATTTTTGTGTAAAGTGTTATAGTTTTTGAGCTCTCTGTGACTCTGTGAGGTTCCTGCTTGTTGCAGGGGCCATTTTGTGTGAAGTCCAGCTGCTTTTGCATCGTGTGCGAGTCCGCTGTGCAGCTTGTGTGTTATTTTTGTGTAAAGTGTGATAGTTTGTTTTGGAGCTCTCTGTGACTCTGTGAGGTTCCTGCTTGTTGCAGGGGCCATTTTGTGTGAAGTCCAGCTGCTTTTACATCGTGTGTGAGTAAGTTGTGCAGTCACGCCCACCTGGTCACATGACCACCAAGCCACGCATGTTCGGTCATAACCAGCAAGCCACGCCCATGCAGTCACATGACCAAGTCACACCCACCCAGTCATGACCATCAAGCCACGCCTGCCTGGCCACATGACCACCAAGCCACACCCACCAAGCCATGCCCACGGAACCAATAGGGAAAATTTTTGAATTTCACCACTGCAGGGGAGACATGATAGCAGTCTTCCAATATCTGAGGGGCTGCCACAGAGAGGAGGGGGGGGTCAAGCTATTTTCCAAAGCACTTGAAGGCCAGACAAGGAATAATGGATGGAAACTGATCAAGGAGAGATTCAACTTAGAAATAAGGAGAAATTTTCTGACAGTGAGAACAATCCACCGATGGAACAGAAGTTTCCTTCGGAAGTTGTGGGAGCTTCATCACTGGAGGCTTTCAAGAAGAGTTTGGACTGCCATTTTTCAGAACTGGTGTAGGGTCTCCTACTTGGGCAGGGGGTCAGACTAGATGACCTACAAGGTCCCTTCCAACTGTGTTAATCTGTATCTGTATTAATCTGTATCTCCTTCCATCAGATCAACTGAGAAGCTGTATTGCAAAACTACAGGGCATCAGGCAGAAAGAATAAGTTATTTCTTCATGACCATTAATTCAAATAACTTGTTTGTAGTTGTGTTCCCCTTCTATCCCCTCATCTAAATCATTTATGAAGATATTCAAGAATACCCCACCTAAGGCAGAACCCCACTACATGCTATCGTCCATGTAGATGTGTAGTTCCACTGAGGAGAACCTGCCAAGAGTGGTTGGTCAGCTAGTTGCAAATCCATCTAGCGGTAGTACTGTCTATCTCACATTGTTCTTCTATTTGCCAAGAAATAGGCTGCGGTCTACTTTGTCAAATGCCTTACTGAACTCTAAGTAAACTATGCCCATAGCATTTTCCCTTATCCATTAATTTAGTCACTTTGACATAGAAGGCAATAAGGTTTGTCTGGCAGGATCTGTTTTTGACAAACCCATGCAGGCTTCAAGTAATTGTCTTGTTCATTTCAAGATGCTCTCTGCTATTTTTATTTTTATTTTATTTTATTTCGAATTTATATACCGCACCTTCTCCCGAGGGACTCAGGGCGGTGTACAGCCAGATAAAAACATACAATACAAACATTAAAAACAATTAAAAGAATATATATTAATTTGGCCCCAGTTTAAAATGACAAACCAATTAAAATATTTAAAAATATGTTAAGCCAGCCCTCATTTCCCTCATGGCCAATTCATCACTGCCAACTCGCCATGGACAACTCATTGCAGGACAAGAGGTACACTAATATCAAAGAATAGAAATAGAAATAATAGAAATAGAAATATAGAAATAGAAATGAGAAATAATGAGAAATGAGGAAGAGGAAGAGAAATGAGGAAGAGGAAAGAATAGAATAGAATAGAATAGAATAGAATAGAATAGAATAGAATAGAATAGAATAGAATAGAATAGAATAGAATTCTTTATTGGCCAAGTGTGATTGGACACACAAGGAATTTGTCTGGATGCATACGCTCTCAGTGTACATAAAAGATACATTCGTCAAGAATCATAAGGTATAATACTTAATGATTGTCATAGCGTACAAATAAGCAATCAGGAAACTATCAATATCAATATAAATCATAAGGATACCAGCAACAAGGTTACAGTCATACAATCATAAGTGGGAGGAGATGGATGATAGGAACGATGAGAAGATTAGTGAATAATAACAGTAAATAGTTTGAGAGTGTTGAGGGAACTATTTGTTTAGCAGAGTGATGGCGTTCAGGGAAAAAACTGTCCTTGTGTCTAGTTGTTCTGGTGTGCAGTGCTCTATAGCGTCGTTTTGAGGGTAGGAGTTGAAACAGTTTATGTCCAGGATGCGAGGGGTCTGTAAATATTTTCACAGCCCTCTTTTTGACTCGTGCAGTATACAGGTCCTCAATGGAAAGCAAGTTGGTAGTCATTTTATCTCTATTAGTAAGAATTAAGTCCAGTACAGCTGACCTCTAGTCAGCTCTACCTTTTGGATGACGAAGTTGTGAGCTCGGCTGGTCAGGAACTTGTTTGATCTCCTAGTTGCTGTAAGGTTTGTCTCCTAGTTGACATCGGGGTAGTTAAAGTCCTCCATTATTACTGTGGTGCATTTCCTGCACGCTTTGTTTAGCCGACGAGCAGAATGTTCATTATGTCTTCTGCTTAAGTTGGGTGGCCTATAGTATACACCAGTGATGGCTAACCTTTTCTGGATCGGGTGCCCAAAGCGTGCATGGCTGAACCTCCAAAATGCAATGTGCGTGTGGCCCCCATGCATGCGCCCCACCGTGGCACATGCGTGTGCCCCCCACGCATGTGCGTGACCCTGCACTCACCCCTGCACATCCGCATACGCCCCCGCCCCTCCGCACATGCGCACCCCCTACATGCACCCCTCCTGCACACCCCACACACCACGCATGTGTCCCCACACACACGCCCCACCCCCCGCGCATGCACGACAGAGACCCGAAGACCAGCTGGCTAGTGGGAGGCGCATGTGCAGGGGAGATGAACTGGGGCAATGGCTCATGTGGCCAGAGAGAGGGCGCTGCATGCCACCTCCGGCACGCATGCCGTAAATTCCCCATCATGGATATACACCTATGGCAATGTCATTTCTTTCTTTTTTTCTCTCTTTTATATTAACCCATATTCCGTAGAGGTGCACTGGTTTCTCACATATAAGCTAACACCAGCACAGTGGTGAAATTCAAAATTTGTTTACTACCGGTTCTGTGAGCATGGCTTGGTGAGTGTGGCTTGGTGGGGGAAGGATACTGCAAAATCTCCATTCCCACCCCACCCCAGGGGAAGGATATTGCAAAATCCCCATTCCCACCCCGCTCCTGGGGGAAGGATATTGCAAACAGAGGTGGCATTTGCCGGTTCTCTGAACTGCTCAAAATTTCCGCTACGGGTTCTCCAGAACCTGCTGGATTTCACCCCTGCACCAGCATCTTTTTTGTTAGGTCTATTTCTTCTGAACAGTAGATATACTTCCAGCATCACGTTCCAGTCACCAGTTTCATCCTCCCCACCTTCGGTAATGGCACCTATATCATACCTGTCCTCCTGTACTAAGAGGTCAGGTTCACCCTGCTTATTCCTCATACCCGGAGCATTAGTGTAGTAGAGGCATCCGAGTCCTTTACAGGCTGACGCTGGGCTTTCCTTGTTCTTGAGTTCCCCCTTCCTTCTCACCACTCCCTTCCTCATTGTTCGATGGATTACCTTGGGGGTGGGGGTGGGGGGTTGTGTTTTGGATTTGGTCCTCAAGATCCTCAAGATCGGTCACCTTCCCTTTTTTTTCAAGGTTGGGTTTAAAACCCCCTCCAGCTTTAAACTAAAGCCATTTGCATTTGATATTATTATTATTATTATTATTATTATTATTATTATTATTTAATCTTTAGTGAGATTCACAGCCTTTGAGGCTGGTTAATAGCTCAGCAGCTCGAGTCCTAACCAAGGACCTAGGAACTGTTAAGGTATTGTCGGAGGATGTAAGCTGTTCCAAGTAAGGTGGTTTTTTGTAGAGTCAAAATGTTCAAGTCCGGCAAATTTAGAATTTCTAAATAGTGGGGTAGCCCTTTGGGTATTGCTCCAAGGGCTCCAATTACAATCGGGACAACACACAATTTCTTTTTCCACAGTCGCTCAACTTCAATTTGTAAGTCCCGGTACTTTGTGATTTTTTCTTGCTGCTTATCTTCAATCCGTGCATCACCAGGTATTGCAATGTCAATGAACCATACTTTTTTTCTTTTCAACTATTGTTATGTCAGGTGTGTTGTGGACCAAGTGCCTGTCAGTCTGAATCCTGAAGTCCCACAAGATCTTGAGTTTCTCATTCTCTACAACTTTCTCAACCTGATGTTCCCAGTGGTTTTTGCTATACTCAAATCCCAACTACTACTACTACTACTCTTCTTCTTCTTCTTCTTCTTCTTCTTCTTCTTCTTCTTCTTCTTCTTCTTCTTCTTCTTCTTCTTCTTCTTCTTCTTCTTCTTCTTCTTCTTCTTCTTCTTCTTCTTCTTCTTCTTCTTCTTCTTCTTCTTCTTCTTCTTCTTCTTCTCCTCCTCCTCCTCCTCCTCCTCCTCCTCCTCCTCCTCCTCATTGTTATTATTATTATTATTATTTTCATGTAGCGCTTTTTCTGCAGAAAGCCACTCCATTCCACGCTCACCACTCTCACCTGTTGAGTTTGAGGCGCCAACTCCGGTTTAAAGATGCAGTTTTAAAAACTTTTTTTTAGAAAAAAAAAACAACTTTAAAAACTTCCCACGCCTAGGAGGATTGGCGGAACCCAGGCGCGGCAAAGCCTGCTCCCTTCTCCTAAGCGAGGAAACCCCCCCTGGCTAATCCCTCTCTAGTTGTGACTCTACTACTGCCACTACCACTACTACTACTTTACTACTACCACTACTACTACTGCTCACGTCTTTCTCAGCGTCTCAGGTGGGAGGCGAACCTTTGGGCAGAAATTAAAGACCCACCCCCCACCCTTCCCCACCCCCCCACCCAAAAAAAAAGGGGGGGGAAGCGGGGAGAAGGCAGCCACTGACCTTCCTTGCACGACTGGGGGAGCAACACCATTTTCTCCCCACGCTCGGACAGCTCACACACCGGCCAGGGACGGACGATCCCTCGCAGTCAGCGGGACAGGAGGAGACCCCCTCGCCCGCCCGCCCGTGGGACCCGCAGCAGCCCAGCGCTCGGAGCCGCCTTCCTCGCTTGGCGAGGCGAACATCTGGCGCGGCCTCCTCCCTTTTTAAAGAGCCGCGCCGCGCCCACCAATCCCAGCCGAGGGGCGGGAGCCGCGGAGAGACCTCCGGCGCTGCTCCGCTTCTTTCTAGCTCTGGTGTGTTTTCTTTTCTTTTTTTTTTTTTCTCCCCCCTCCATTGTGACGTCATAAAGGCCAGCAATCGGTTTGAACGTTCCATCCTGACAGCCTGGGTTCCTTCCCGAGAAGAAGCGGCGCTTTCTTATAGGATCCGTCTGCGGAAACCGAGTCCAAGCAACCGAGGTTTGGCTGAAGGTGAGCCTTTTTGGCGGAGGGGGGTGGGGTGTTCAGCTAAATGGAGAATAGAATAGAATAGAATAGAATAGAAAATACATAGCATAGCATAGCATAGAATATAGAATTAGATTGGAATGGAATGGAATGGAATAGAATATAGAATTAGAATGGAATGGAATGGAATGGAATATAGAATTAGATTGGAATAGAATAGAATAGAATAGAATAGAATAGAATAGAATAGAATAGAATAGAATAGAATAATATATAGCATAGCATAGCATAGAATATAGAATTAGATTGGAATGGAATAGAATAGAATATAGAATTAGATTGGAATAGAATAGAATAGAATAGAATAGAATATATAGCATAGCATAGCATAGCATAGAATATAGAATTAGATTGGAATGGAATAGCATAGAATATAGAATTAGATTGAAATGGAAAGGAATAGCATAGCATAGCATAGCATAGAATATAGAATTAGATTGGAATGGAATGGAATAGAATAGAATATAGAATTAGATTGGAATAGAATAGAATAGAATAGAATAGAATAGAATAGAATAGAATAGAATATATAGCATAGCATAGCATAGAATATAGAATTAGATTGGAATGGAATAGAATATAGAATTAGATTGGAATAGAATACCATAGCATAGCATAGCATAGAATATAGAATTAGATTGGAATGGAATGGAATAGCATAGCATAGCATAGCATAGCATAGCATAGCATAGCATATAGAATTAGATTGGAATGGAATCGAATGGAATCAAATAGAATATAGAATTAGATTGGAATAGAATAGCATAGCATAGAATATAGAATTAGATTGGAATGGAATGGAATGGAATGGAATGGAATAGAATATAGAATTAGATTGGAATAGAATAGAATGGAATGGAATGGAATGGAATGGAATAGAATAGAATAGAATAGAATAGAATAGAATAGAATAGAATAGAATAGAATAGAATAGAATAGAATAGAATAGAATAGAATAGAATAGCTTTGTTGCTTGTATCCTTTCTATTGATATTGATTTTTTTCCTGATTGCTTATTTTGTACCCTATGACTATCATTAAGCGTTGTACCTTATGATTCTTGATGAACGTATCTTTTCTTTTATGTACACTGAGAGCGTATGCACCAAGACAAATTCCTTGTGTGTCCAATCACACTTGGCCAATAAAGAATTCTATTCTATTCTGTTCTGTTCTGGTCTGTTCTATTCTATTCTATTCTATTCTATTCTATTCTATTCTATTCTATTCTATTCTATTAGGATAGGATAGGATAGGATAGGATAGGATAGGATAGGATAGGATAGGATAGGATTAGTAATAGAAATAATAGAAATAGAAATAATAGAAATAGAGCTGGAAGGGACCTTGGAGGTCTTCTAGTCCAGCTCCCTGCTCAAGCAGGAGAACCTATACAATCTTAGGCAAGCAACTGTCCAGTCTCTTCTTAAAAACCTTCAGTGATGAAGCGCCCACAATATCTGGCAGGCAAGCTGTTCCACTGGTTAAGAATAAGAATAAGAATAATAATTTTAACAGTGAGGTTAATGGTCCTCACTGTTAGGAAGTTTCTCCTTAATGCCAGGTTGCTTCTCTCTTTGATCAGTTTCCAACCATGGCTTCTTGTCCTGCCCTCCGGTGCTTTGGAGAATAATTTGACCCCCTCTTCTTTGTGGCAGCCTCTCAAACACTGGAATGCTGCTATCACGTCACCCCTAAATGCTGCTACTCCGTCATCCCGTTGTCGAAAATGGCACAGGGCCTCCTGCTTGAGTAGGGGGTTGGACTAGAAGACCTTCGAAGTCCCTTCCAATTCTGTTATTCTGTTTGATTCGTCTTACTCCACTGCTTTCCTCGGCTTGCCTGATCTCTTGTGTGTTAAGTCTCCGGTTGTACAGCAAAGGATGGGGTGGATCCTACCATTCGTCTTCCTGATCGTCTCTGGAAAACTGGGAATAAATGCGGGGTAAGGAATTAAAGGAACTTAATCCCGTTCATAAAGAAAACGGTTTAGAAAATTTAAGATGCACGAATCCCAGCCATCACAATTCAGGCCTTGTGATTTAGCCTCCCTCTCCCCAGTTTGATGAATCTGGCCATTTCCCCCACTATAATGCATTATTAAAATTGACTCTGAAATATGCTCGTCTAGGAACTTCTGGGGAGCAACATGGAAACAGCAATTAATTAGCTTTCAAGAACATAAACCCATCTGAATGCCGTAGGACAGATCTCAGGTCGGTAGATAGGAATTTATCCGTCCATCCATCCTCTTTCTCTCTCTCTCGTCATATTTTAAGAAACGCAGGCTTAACGCACTTGAAAATATCCCTGGCCTGAATGCTGTTAGGAAAAAAAAATCTGCTTTATCTGTTTTTAAATATGATACTCCCGATAGTAGTTCCAACGGTGTTTTTTTTCCCCCTTCTCTCTCATCTTCAGGCAGTCCAACTTCTAGATCCTTCTAGCCTCTATTAGATTGAGAATGTCTGATCTGAGACAAGTTGACCATCAACAAAATGTGGTTGTTTGACGGTACTATTCAGATCTGCTCGATTAAACCATAATCTTAGGGGTTAAACCAGGAAGTATGCCTTTGCACGGAATTTATTTCTTAATTCCACCCTTTCTGGGAGATGACGGTTTTTATAATCTGTAAACAATGGCATATATATATATATATATATATATATATATATATATATATATATATATATATATATTTGATTTTTTTGAAATGCAATCATGATTGCCATTTTGATTTCCAGATTGCTGAATTTAAGGAAGACGAGAGAGGCCTACAACGAACCCTGAGTCCTTCGGGAGAAGGGCGGTATGTAAATTTAAATATTAAATTAAATTATTATTAAATTATATTAAAATCAAATAAATATTTTCCTTACTAATTTTTTCAGAGAGGATACCCAATAGGAACAGCTCTGGTTTGAATTCAATACGTTGCTGTGTCATTTCTTCCAACCAAGTCTTAATTTTATTCCAATAATTTTTAGCTTCAGGGCATGTCCACTACCTATGATAATATGATGGTTTATGCCACCTTTTGAAGAAAAGGAGTGCAAATGTGGCCTGCTGTTTAGGGTTGATTTCACATGATTTCAAGAAACAATAGAGTTATTTTCAAGATTTGTAGACATCCTTTGAAGCAGTTTTCGGATTTGAGTTCGAAGCACTGCAGGCGCTCCTGCGTGCAACATGCTAAGCTGTTGTGAACCGTCTGAAACATGGTTTAAAGAAGTAATCCAATTCTACGAGTATGCACCACAAAATGGAGCTGGGCGTAGTAGCTGCCTTCCTGTGGATTGCCGGAGAGAAACTTCATGAAGACTACCGATCACTCTCTCTTCTCTTGTACAACAAGGTTCATCCTGGCTCATTGATCTAGCCCAGTATTTCTGAACCTCGGCGATGTGAAGATGTGTGTGGATTTCAATTTCCAGAATTCCCCAGTCACCACGGTCTGGTAGAAGTGGCCTACAAGATCACAAACCCAAACAAGAACCAAGAAACTCAAATTATTACAAGATAGATGTGAAGAACTCCACATTCAGACAGGACAGTTGAAATCATGGTAAGATAAGCATGAATATTAGCAAAACTTCACTAAATACTTTCTTATCTGTATGTGCTAGGCTGTATCCACTACACACACGTCTCTATTTTTGTACATCATAGACTCGCAGTTGTAGTTTAGCCTAGAGCAAGGGTCAGCAACCTGCGGCTCCGGAGCCACATGCGGCCTCTGCTGTGGCTCCCTGTCATGTGATCCCACCATTGGCTGGCCCCGCCCCTCGCCCTCTCCTCCCAGTCACTCCTCGCCTGGCGTAAGGGCGATGGCGGGAGGTGGAGAAGCAGCCAGGGCAGAGACAGAGATACAGAGAGAGTGGGAGAGACAGAGAGACAGAGAGAGATACAGAGAGAGAGGGAGAGAGGGAGGGAGGGGAGAGAGAGAAATGTCAAAAGGATTGTGTGGTTCCCGGTGTTTTTTAACAACTGGTTCTCTGCCCTAATGACCGGCTGGGTAGGCGTGGCTAGTGGGGGTCATATGACTGGTGAAAGTGACTGACATTGAGTTGGCCATGCCCACCTAGGTTTTGTGTCTCCCGGTGTTTTCTTTTCTGTGGGAAAAAGGTCTAAATGGCTCTTTGAATATTTAAGATTGCAGACCCCTGGTTTAGGTTCATGCTTTTGCAAGAACACAGGTAAATGTTTCTGGTTGAGATTGTTACGTTCTAGGGCAGATGTCAGCAACCTGCAGTTCTGGAGCAGCATGTGGCTTTTTCACCCCTCTGCTGCGGCTCCCTGTCACTCAAAATATGCGTCACAACCGCCAATGTGCGACACCTGCTAGCACACGATTTATTGAGCTTTTCAACCCCCCGGTAGGCCAACGTTGGATAAATCCAAGAAAAGAAAAGTTTCAGAAGAAAACAGAATGTTAAATTCAACTACATAGGCTAGTTTTGTGGTCGCTTAAGAAATAGTCAGGCACGGGAAGGGTTTTGTGGCTTCCGGTGTTTTCTTTTCTGTGGGAAACAGGTCCAAATGGCTGTTTGAGTGTTTAAGGTTGCAGACCCCTCTTGTAGGGAATTTAGAAAGAGCATCAAGTAATCCAAGCAGTTCTACAGCTAAGGTTTTTCCATGCAATCAATGGTTTCAGGTTCAGAAATGATTTGTCAGAATACTTAGAAAATGAATAATCCTACACTGGTTTCCTAGATGCTTCCAAGCAGAGTTTCAATTGTGCTGAGGGTGCTACGTTGACTTTTTTCGACCATATCCTGTGGCTACCTCTGTAGATGACTGACTCTCTTAAGTTACTTAGGTGATTAGAAGCCTTGAAGACCGAAATGATACACAGTATGGAATACGTTACAGGGTGTCACTCTGCGCAGGTAGTCCTTGATTTACAACAGTTCATTTAATGACTGTTCAAAGTTACAACGGCGCAGAAAAAATGTGACTTACGACCGTTTTTCACAGTTACAACCTTTGGAGCATCCCCATGACCACGTGTATCAAAATCCCCGATGCTTGGCGACTGGTTCATATTTATGACCGTTGGCGGTGTCCCAAGGTCATGTGATCCCCTTTTGCGACCACCTGAGAAGCAAAAGCAGTGGGGAAGCCAGATTCACTTAACAACTGGGTTACTAACTTATCAGCTGCAGTGATTCACTTAACAACTGTGGCAAGAAAAGTCGTAAAATGGGGCAAAACCCACTTAGCAAATGTCTCACTTAACAACAGGAATGTTGAGCTCAATTCTGGTCATAAGTCGAGGACTCGCTGTATTCTGATCTGCGGCCTTATTCACACATCATCACTAAGGCATAATGCAGGATGTGGAAACCATCCACCGTGGCATAGTGGATTTGGTGAAGCAGGCCACTGTAGCTTAACCAGAATGAAAACAAATACATATTAATGGGACATATGACTCAGTCCAGGCCTCTGGAATGTACAGAATAAAACTGTAAGAACTATCCAGATTTTTTTCCTCAGAAGATTTGGAAGGCTTTGTGATAGAGATTGCCTTAATGGGATTGAAAGGAATTGGGAAATGCTTGACTAAGCAAAATACAAGGCAAGATTAAAGATGGCCTATTAAAACTGACCTAGTGCTGTTGTCCTCCAAACCATCTAAGATTTCAAATTGTAAATAATTAGAGAATATATATATATATATATATATATATATATATATATATATATATCCTGTTTTCCCCAAAATAAGACATCCCCTGACAAGACATTCCCCTTGGCAAAAAGGCCAAGCGCTTATATCAAGGTTCAAAGAAATATAAAACAGGGTCCTATTTTTGGGGAAACACAATATTTTTGCCCAGAAGTTTATTATGTACAGAAGGCCAAGCATTTGTTTATAGACAGTGAACTTGTTTTGCTGTTAATATTGGTCTGAAAAGGAATGACAGAAATACAGAAATCATGTGGGAGTTATGATTTTAAATATCAATTATTCCTTGTGGAAAAAATTTGAGAAGAGAGCAAAATATGTACATTTTAGGGCCCAAATTAGTATTGCTTTATTGTGCTGAAATTCAGGTTAGTTCTTTTTATTATTAATAGGGTATTTTTCCTTTTTCCTCCAGTCCTTTGGATTGCTGCACCTAGGGAGCCAAGATACTGCTTGAAATAGCAACAAGCAGTACCAGTATTTTTTGGACTATAAGACGTACTTTCCACGCAACCCCCCATCTCATGGGAAGTAGCAGTGGGGGGAGGGTGGTTGGTGCAGTTCCGATCAGCTGTTTTAGGCGGCAGGAATCGCCGCCACCTATCACCTGAATAGGCCAGAGCGGTGGCGAAAGGGGCTGCAGCGGCAGCAAACAGGCGGCGGCGAATGGACCGCAGCAGTAGCGAGTGGGCCAGGCTGTGGTGAACGGGCTGTGGTAAACGGGCGGCGGAAGCACAGGCATATTTTCTTTTCTTGTTTTCATCCTCTAAAGCAGCGGTGAAATCTGAACCGGTTTACTACCGGTTCACTGGCTGCGCATGCACACCACACACCAAATGCAAGGTGTGCACGCGCAGTGCATGCCAAAAGGAGGCATGTGGTAAGTAGAACAGCGCGTGAGGGGGGGATGATCAGCTGTGGCGCACGATCTTTTTTTTTAAAAAAAGCCTCTGACGATTGCGCAGCTCAGCTGCGATTGTCGGAGGCTTTTTTTTTTTTTACTTTTAAAAGCATTTTTTTCAGCCGAAGAGTTTGTAGGAAAAAAATGCTTTTAAAAGTAAAAAAAAAAGCATCTGATGATTGCCCAGCTCAGTTGGGCATGGGGGAGGGGGGGCAGGGATTTTTGCTATCGGTTCTCCGAACTACCCGCCGCCATCGCTACCGGATTGGGCGAACCGGTCCGAACCAGGAGCATTTCACCCCTGCTCTAAAGTTAATGTGCGTCTTATACTCCAGAGCGTCTTATAGTCTGAAAAATACAGTATATTTCTCTATAAAAAGAGAAAAAAAAAATAGATAAATCTGAGTTTGTCCTGTGTTTAAAGTACAGTAAATTTTCAAAGAAAGAACTTATCTCTGTCCCTTCTGAAAATGACTGAGTGTCACTCACATATTTCAGCCACAATCTGGATTTGAAGGACATTCCAAACCTGATATCAATATTTATTACCGGTTTATTTTATTGGCCCTTATTTGATTCCTAATTCCCATTATGCGTGTGGTTGCTGCGGTGTGGAGACTTAAAGGATTTATTTCATTACATTTGCAGATTACATTTCCAAGATAAGCGGGGCTGCAGCCTAATTCCATTATATTGCCAACAGCAGTATTGGAATCCTTTCTCCGCTACAGCTCATTTATTTTACCTCAAGTTACTGTATTATAGATTTATTCTTCAATGGAAGATTGAAGATTTCATTGTCGCTTTGGATTTATTACAGCGCAGGGAAAGAAACGAGGTTGGTATTTATGGTTTATATGTAGTCCTCGGCTTACGGCCACAATTGAGCCCCAGATTTCTGTGGCAGAGAGAGGCAGTTGTGAAGTGTGTTTTGCCCCATTTTATGACTTTTCTTGCCTCCGTTGTTAAGTGGATCACTGCGGTTGTTAAGTTAACAACACGGTTGTTAAGTGAATTTGGTTTCCCCATTGATTTTGCTTGTCAGAAGGTCTGAACCAGGGGTGGGTTCTCCTTACCTTTACTACCAGTTTGTAGCGGGGCCGCGCGCGCTCTCTCTTCTGCACATGCACAGAAACTTCTGCACATGCACAGAAGCATTTTGGTGACTTCGGGGTCAGTGGGCGGAGCCTCCCTCCGGTTTTACTAGAACCGGTGCAAACCGGAGGCAACCCCACCACTGATCTGAACCAATTGCCAAGCATCCAAATTTTGATCACGTTGTCATAGGGATGCTGCAAAGGTCATAACTGTGAAAAACGATCATAAGTCACATTTTTCAGTGCCGTTCTAACTTTGAAAGGTCACTAAACGAACGGTTGTAAGTCGAAAACTACCTGTACTGTGTTGTTTCTATTTTTGAAAGCTTGTTTTACAATGTATAAAAAGGGCAACATCTGTAAATAGTTCTAATGTTGAAAAATGTTTGTAACATTTCTTGAAAATCTCTTTGTTTGGAAAAATGATTTTATGTACTTCTCATTGAAGAACTTGCCAACCAGTAAAAACCTTCTAGAATATAGAATACAGAATTAAAGTTGTATATACCAAAAAATAATTTGCCACTCAGATCTAATTATATTGCCAGCAAAATATTTAAAATTTGCCCATGAGCTGTTTCAAAGAGCCTTCCATTATTTGATGCCAACTTTCTCCATCCTTTTCTCTCTGTATTATTGTACGGCTATTGTGTTTTTATTTTTCCATACTTTTCATTTCATACTATATTTTTTAATGTAATCACAGAGAGCCATTTTGGCAGGGGTGAAATCCAAAATTTTTCTCTACCGGTTCTGTGGGCGTGGCTTGGTGGGCATGGCAGGGGAAGGATATTGCAAAATCTCCATTCCCACCCCACTCAGGGGCCAGCCAGAGGTGGTATTTGCCGGTTCTCCGAACTATTCTAAATTTCTGCTACCGGTTCTCCAGAACCTGTTAGAACCAGGGTGGATAAAAATCAATGATTTTTTTTAAAAAAAATCAAAAAAATCGGATTTTTTTGATTTAAATCGGATTTTTTTTTATTTTTATTGAATTTATTTTAATAAAAAACTTTTGGGGTAAAAAATCTATCGTAAGATAGTTTTCTATTTAAGATACATAAATAATTTAGTTTATTCAGCATGAAATGGAGCTTAGTTATGTAGCATGAGGCTGTATATTCTGCAACACTGGGACTATCGGTGAGTCAACGGTGGGTCAAAGGAGTAGCAGAGATGACAGTTGCTCTTTAAAAATTATGATTTAAATCGAGTTGATTTAAATCAAGTCTTTTTACTAGTGATTTAAATCATGATTTAAATCATGATTTAAATCGACTCGATTTAAATCAAATCCACCCTGGTTTGAACCTGTTAGGATTTCACCCCTGCATTTTGGGTACATTAAATTTACAACTACAACTGAGCCCAAAATGTCCACTGCTAAGCAAGAGAGCTGTCAAGTCAGTTTTGTCCCATGTTACGATCTTTCTTGCCACAGTTGTTAAGTGAATCCTGCCAGCTGTGAAGTTACTAACACGGTTGTTAAGTCAATCTGGCTTCCCCCATTGACTTTGCTTGTCAAAAAGTCGTAAAAGGGGTTCCCATGACCCCAGGACACTGCAACTGTCATAACTGTGAGTTCAGTTGCTGGGCATCTGAATTTTGATCCTGTGACTCTGGGGATGCTGCAACGGTCACAGGTGGTGTGAAAAACCGTCATTTTTTTCAGTGCCATTGTAACTTTGAATGGTCACTAAATGAACTGTTGTAAATTGAGGACTACCTCTACTTCATTTAACTTTATTGAAAATTCAGTCTGCTATGGGTAGATGGAAGTTGGTAACGGTCAATGGAAGGGAAGAAGGGCAACACTAAAATGTGTGATTGGGTAAAGTTGCTAACTGTTTCCTGGAAGAAAGATGTAGAAATTACAAGTCACAAAAAGAAGAGACGTTTGCTTTTATTTTTTTTAATATATTGTGCAAAAAATATATTTTTTTTATGGTGGTCATTATGAATGCAAAATTAGAACTGAATCTAAGCTGCAAAACCTCTGTTTATTCATAGAGGTATAACAATGCTGGAAACAGAAGATTAATATCGGTTTTTGCATAATCCAGCTCAATGCAAATGCATTTAAATTCTTGTTTATTTGTATTCCAACTGTGTTTATGGGGATTATTGCCTGGTATAGGTGTTTAGGTTTGCTGCCTAAAAATCCCCATGACATGGAATGAAATACCAACCCAATGTTTTTATAGAAATCAGTGAGGTTGAAACATACCGTATTTTTCGGAGTATAAGACGCACCCTTTTCCCCCCTTCTCTGGATCCGGCGGTTTTGGCTAACTATCGTCCAGTCTCCAACCTTCGCTTCATTGCGAAGGTTGTTGAGAGTGTGGTGGCGCAACAGCTTCCCCGGTACCTGGATGAAGCTGTCTATCTAGACCCGCTCCAGTCCGGCTTCCGGCCTGGGCACAGCACGGAAACGGCATTGGTCGCATTGGTGGATGATCTCTGGAGGGCCCGGGATAGGGGTTGCTCCTCTATCCTGGTCCTGTTAGACCTCTCAGCGGCTTTTGATACCATCGACCATGGTATCATGTTGCACCGGTTGGCGGGGTTGGGGGTGGGAGGCACCGTTTTGCGGTGGTTCTCCTCCTACCTCTCTGACCGGTCGCAATCTGTGTTGACAGGGGGGCAGCGGTCGACCCCGAGGCACCTTGCTTGTGGGGTGCCACAAGGGTCGGTCCTCTCGCCCCTTCTGTTCAACATTTATGTAAAGCCGCTGGGTGAGATCATCCGTGGCTTCGGGGTGGAGTTCCATCAGTACGCTGATGACACCCAGCTGTACATCTCCACCCCAGGCCACCCCAATGATGCCCTTAAAGTGATGTCCCAGTGCCTGGAGGCCGTGCGGGCCTGGATGGGGAGAAACAGGCTCCAACTCAACCCCTCCAAGACCGAGTGGCTGTGGCTTCCGGCGTCCCGATATAGCCAGCTGACGCCATCGCTGGCTATTGGGGGCGAATCACTCGCCCCCACGGAGAGGGCTCGTAACTTGGGCGTCCTCCTGGACGCACGGCTGTCGTTAGAAGATCATTTGGCGGCCGTGGCCAGGGGGGCTTTTTATCAGGTCCGCCTGATACGCCAGTTGCGCCCCTTTCTAGATCGGGACTCCCTACGCACAGTCACTCAGGCACTCGTCACTTCCCGCCTGGACTACTGCAACGCTCTCTACATGGGGCTCCCCCTGGGGTGCACCCGGAGGCTCCAGCTGGTCCAGAACGCGGCCGCGCGGGGGATTTTGGGGGCGACGAGGCGCTCCCACGTGACACCTCTCCTGCGCGAGCTGCACTGGCTCCCGGTGGTCTTCCGGGTGCGCTTCAAGGTGTTGGTGACCACCTTTAAAGCGCTCCATGGCTTAGGGCCGGGGTATTTACGAGACCGCCTTCTGCCACCAATAGCCTCCCACCGGCCAGTACGCTCCCACAGAGTGGGCCTCCTCAGGGTGCCGTCCGCCAGACAATGTCGGCTGGCGACCCCCAGGGGGAGAGCCTTCTCTGTGGCGGCGCCCACCCTCTGGAACAACCTCCCCCCAGAGCTACGTACAATAACAGACCTCCGGATTTTTCGTCGGGCCCTAAAAACCCATTTATTTCAACTAGCTGGGCTGGCTTGAGTCAAATTTTAAACGGATTTTAAATTGGAATGTTTTAATTACGGCCAAAATTATTTAATTATTTTAAACAGATTTTAGATTTTGTATGTTTTGTATGTATGTCTTGTTTTTACTTTGGCTGTTCACCGCCCTGAGTCCTACATTGGAGAAGGGCGGTATAGAAATTTAAACAAATAAAAAAAATAAATAAATAAAAGGGGGTGAAAATTTAGGTGCGTCTTATACACCGAATGTAGCCCTGCCCAACCTCTGGCCCCCACCCTTTGGCCTCTGCCTCGCAGCAGTTTACCTCCTTGCAAGCAAATACCAAGAAAAAAAACAGCTCCTTTCAGCTTCAGCACAGCCTAATTAGCACAAGTTGATTGGATTGGCCGCCCGACTCTCAGCTGATTTGCTCTCAGCTGTTTGCTGCAAAGAGGTAAATTGCTGGAGCAGATTTTTTTTTTCCTTGTGCTAATCAAGCTATGCTGAAAACGAAAATGAAAGTAAAGCAGGCTGTTGGCTGTTTGCTGCAACGAGGCAAAATTGTTCAGAGGCAGAGGCAGATTTCTTTTTCTTCTTTTCCTCATCAAAAAAGGTAGGTGTGTCTTACACTCCGGTGCATCTTATACTCCGAAAAATACGGTACTTACATTTAGTAATACTTTCTGTAATGGAATGTGGTCTGGATTCCCAGGAGGGAGGCAGTGCATTCCAGAGAGAAAATGCAGTTTAGCTTGTGTGAGAGAACAAGGATGAAGACAGCTCCTTCATAATGGTTCCCACTTTATGGTGCAAATAGTCTGCTTTAGTTTGGCAAGATTTCTGTCTGAAGGAGAGAAACGATAAATAAATCTGCTTTGAAGAATTGCAACATGTCTTTCTTGGTTTTTGAAGCTTGCCTTGTTGCGAGTACATAACCACTACGTCAAGGAACGTTTAGTCTTTCTTATAAGTACGGTTTTGTGCCTCTCTAGTCAAAGGCTGGGCCCTGAGTTAAGTTACATTTACATAAGTAGGTATAAAACTGTTTCGTAAATACCATTGCTTTCAATGGGAGAATGATTTTATGGCTTCTGTGGAAATCAGTTGGATCTGATTTCAGTTTGATGGATTATGTTTGTACTGACTTACATAAGGCTTTGTTTTAATCAGGGTGGATTTGATTTAAATCGAGTTGATTTAAATCATGATTTAAATCACTAGTAAAAAGGCTTGATTTAAATCAACTCGATTTAAATCATAATTTTTAAAGAGCAACTGTCATCTCTGCTACTCCTTTGACCCACTGTTGACTCACCGATAGTCCCAGTGTTGCAGAATATACAGCCTCATGCTACATAACTAAGCTCCGTTTCATGCTGAATAAACTAAATTATTTATGTATCGTAAATAGAAAACTATCTTACGATAGATTTTTACCCCAAAAGTTTTTTATTAAAATAAATTCGATAAAAATCAAAAAAATCCGATTTAAATAAAAAAAATCCGATTTAAATAAAAAAAATCCGATTTAAATAAAAAAAATCTGATTTTTTTGATTTTTTTAAAAAAAATCATTGATTTTTATCCACCCTGGTTTTAATGTCAGACATTTTAGCTAAAGTAAAAAAGAAACGGTAAAGGTTACAGTCATATCCGATGAACGGTGCTCATCTCCTTTTCTTAGCTGAGGGAGCCAGCATTGTCCGAAGACATGTCCGTGGTCATATGGCCTGCATGACTATATGCCAAGCCGCACAGAGCGTTGTTACCTTCCCATCGAAGTACACTGTTTCCCGTAAAATAAGACACCCCGTGATAATAAGACCAATCAGGCTTTTGAGTGCATGGCCAAAATAAGCCCCCCCAAAAAATAAGCCCTCCCCAAAAAATTTAAATGCGTGAGCAGCCAGTCTCCGCCATTTCCTCTGGTTAGGGTTAGGGAGACAGAGCTGGAAATCAGGTAAGATGGCAAGATGAGCCCCATCTTGCTCCATGTGCCCCAAAATAATAAGACATCCGCGAAAATAAGAATAGAATAGAATAACAGAGTTGGAAGGGACCTTGGAGGTCTTCTAGTCCAACCCCCTGCCCAGGCAGGAAACCCTACACCACTTCAGACAAATGGTTATCCAACATCTTCTTAAAAATTTCCAGTGTTGGAGCATTCACAACTTCTGGAGGCAAGTTGTTCCACTGATTAATTGTTCTAACTGTCAGGAAATTTCTCCTTAGTTCTAAGTTGCTTCTCTCCTTGATTAGTTTCCACCCATTGCTTCTTGTTCTACCCTCAGGTGCTTTGAAGAATAGTTTGACTCCCTCTTCTTTGTGGCAACCCCTGAGATATTGGAACACAGCTATCATGTCTCCCCTAGTCCTTCTCTTCATCAAACTAGACATGCCCAGTTCCTGCAACCGTTCTTCATATGCTTTAGCCACCAGTCCCCTAATCATCTTTGTTGCTCTTCTCTACACTCTTTCTAGAGTCTCCACATCTTTTTTACATCATGGCAGCCAAAACTGAATGCAATATTCCAAGTGTGGCCTTACCAAGGCATTATAAAGTGGTATTAACACTTCACGTGGTCTTGATTATATAAGGCCAAGCACTTATTTCAGAGTTTAAAAAAAATATAAGACAGGGTCTTATTTTGGGGAAAACACAGTAGTACCTATTTATCTGCTTGCAATTGGATGATTTCAAACTGCTAGGTAGGCAGGAGCTGGACCAAGCAAGGGGAACTCACCCCATCATGTAATGCTTGAGTCTCGAACCTGGTCTGTCAGCTTTCCAGTTGACAAGCTCAGCATCTTTAACTGCTGAGTCATCGCGCACACACACACACAGATGCGCACACATACACACTTTAGCTAAAGTACAAAGTCTGATTAGAAAGCACATGTTATAATCACCTTACTGCCAGACGTTTATGGTTCCTCAACGGAATTATAGGCATTATGTCAACTTGAACTTGATTGTTCCTTTGGATTTTCAGAAGTTGAAATCACGTTTTAATGCAAGTTATGAATGTGTGATTGTGAGAATGCCAAACTGGCCAATTCATATTTGGACAATATGTCAGTATAATTTGTGACACTTGGAAATGCTTAAGCAGGTTGCTTATTCTGTAGAAAAATCCTTTTCCTTCTTGTGTTTTGTCAAAGTGCAGATTTTTTAAAGCGGTGTCCAGAATTTTGGTAGGGCACCCAGTGGGCCAATAACCATAGGGAGTACCAGGGGTGAAATCCTCCCAGTTCGGACCGGATCGCCTGATCTGGTAGCGATGGAGGCAGGTGGTTCGGAGAACCGGTAGCAAAAATCCTTGCCCCCCCCTCCCATTGCCCAGCTGAGCCGCGCAATCATCAGAGGCTTTTTTATTTTATTTTTAAAAGCATTTTTTCTACAACCTCTTTGGCCAAAGAAATGCTTTTAAAAGTAAAAAAAAAAAGCCTCTGATGATCGCGCGGCTCAGCTGGGATCATCAGAGGCTTTTAAAAATATTTTTTCTATAACCTCTTTGGCTGAAGAGATTATAGAAAAAATGTTTTTAAAGGGAAAAAAAGCCTCTGCCAATCAGGCAAGTCAGTGGGATCATCAGAGGCTTTAAAAGCATTTTTTACAACCTCTTCAGCCGAAGAGGTTGCGAGGGGTCTGTAGATATTTTCACAGCCATCTTTCTGGCTCGCGCAGTATACAGGTCTTCAACAGATGCCCCATTTCAATAGCCTGCGCACCTCATGTGTTCTCTTTGATTTTTTTTAAAAGCTCAAAAACACACCTATTTAAAGCAGGCTTTTAACCATTGTTTTAAATGCTGGTTTAAAACATTTTTTAATATCTCAGGTTCTAATTTTTCTTTTTTAATGCAAACCACTGAGAGACCTTGGTATTCGATGGTATGTATAAATAAGCAAACAAACAAACAAATAATAACTTTGGTTAAGCCGAGATGGGATGGACTTTTTCCATATATCGTTATATAACAAAGCTTTGTTAACAAAACGTTGGTTCACTTTGAACATATTTTTCTCTGTCTCTCTCTCTCTCTTTCAGATAATACATTATCACAAGGATGGGGGAGAGTGAAACTCAACACTCAGATTCAGATCCTCGTAATTTAGCCAGCCACAGTAAAAAGGAAAGTCTTGAAAATGTGGAAGATGGTGAAAGCAGGTAAGATGTGGGAGTACATGAATTTTTTTTTCTTTTTGCTGAGGATCTAAACTTACTTTTTCTTTCTTTCTTTTTCTTTCTTTCTTTCTTTCTTTCTTTCTTTCTTTCCTTCCTTCCTTCCTTCCTTCCTTATTTATTTATTTATTTATTTATTTATTTATTTATTTATTTATTTATTTATTTATTTCAAATGGCATCCATCCCGCAGTTCAAGGCAACTCTGAGTGGTTTACAATGTAACATATATATTGTAATCCCATGTAATCCATAAACTTGGATTAATGTCACAGTTCCTAAGTCTTTGAGTGGTTTTATGCCATAAAGTCATTGGTGAGTCTTAGCGAACACATAGATAGCAATAGCAATAGTACTTAGACTTCAGTGGTGGGTTGCCCCCGGTTCGGACCAGTTCGCAAGAACCGGTAGTAAAACCGGCGGGAGGCTCCACCCACCAACCCGGATGTCATCAGGACGTTTCTGGGCACGCGCAGAAGCTCGCACACGATCCCGTTGAGAACCGGTAGTAAAGGTAAGTAGAACCCACCCCGTTAGACTTATATACTGCTTCACAGTGCTTTACAGCCCTCTCTAAGTGGCATACAGAGTCAGCATTTTCATATGACTCACAACTTAATAAAGAACAGTTATAGATTGCACAGAGTGGTGTCTCTCAATTTAGCAAGCTTAAGTTGTGTGGACTTCAACTCCCGGCATTCCCCAACCAACAGGTTTATCAGACTGTTACGATGCAATCTGTAGCAATAACAGTTATGTGTGTAATAGACTATAGAGCCGTGATGGCGAATCTATGGCAGGCGTGCCACAGATGGCACACAGAGCCATATCGGTGGGCACGTGAGCTCAGCTCCAGCTGATTTTTGGGCCTTCTGGGCCCACTGGTAGTTGGCAAACAGGCCGTATCTGGCCTCCGGAGGGCCTCCAGGGGTGTGGGGAAGGCCGCTTTCACCCTTCCCAGGCTCCTAGAAATGCTCTGGAGCCTGGGGAGGGCGAAAAACAGGCCTACCGGGCTCACTGTCCCATTGCGTGCCAAAAGGGTGGGGCGCATAGAATTATGGGTGTGGGCATGCATGCTCACGACCCCCCCCTCCCGTGTGAGCCCCACTTTTGGCACGCGATGGCAAAAAAGTTAGCCATCATTGCTATAGAGTAATTTCTTAGGTATTCAGGAGGTAAAAAAGATGGCATAAAGTAGAGTACAATAAAGAATGAAAGAAATATCAGAATACTTTATGGGATTGTACTTAGTTTAGTTTATCGGGGTCATAGACCAATTTGAAATACATTCAACATGAAAACATAAGGTTCCCCATAGTAAGAGTAAGCATGAACCATAGTATACAGAACTGTGGGACGTTTTTAATTTTTAATTCAAAAATAAGACAGAATAAAAGTAACTTTATGATGAGGTTGCTATTTTTAATAGTTCTACTGTATATATATATATATATATATTTGTTTCAGTAAAACTGGTGATACAAAGAAAAATAACACAGTGGGCAAGGAAGATAAGGAAGAAAAGAAAAATGAAAGTAAACCTGAGAAGAAAAATAATGAGGAGTAAGTGCTTTTAAGTTTCTACACAGAACAATCTTCTGTTAAAACGCATTACTACCCAAGCAGATTTATAGGCAAGATCCTTTGGTTATATAATAATCCTTTGTTAGTCTATGGAGGTAGTTCAGACAAAAAGCACATCAATAAATACTAGCTCTACCTTTATTGTAAGATTACATTCATAGAATTCTGCAAGTCCCGAAGCCCACTCCTTTCCTTTAATTCCCCAGAAATTAAAGGGGCCCTTTTGATATCTTTCCCATGCCCTCCCTCCTATGAGTTGAGGCAGGGGTGAAATGCTCCTGGTTCGGACCGGATCGCCCGATCCGGTAACGATGGCGGCGGGTGGTTCGGAGAACCGGTAGCAAAAATCCCTGCCCCCCCCCCAGCCCATGCCCAGCTCAGCCGCGCGATCATCAGAGGCTTTTTTTTTAATTTTTAAAAGCATTTTTCTATAACCTCTTTGGCCGAAAAAATGCTTTTCAAAGTTTTAAAAAAAAACCTCTGATGATTACACGGCTCAGCTGGGATCGTCAGAGGCTTTTAAAAGCATTTTTTTCTACAACCTCTTTGGCTAACAATTGGTGGGATTCAGTTAAGAAGGGCAATGCAGAATCCTGGTTTTGCTATTGCTAAATGATGTGGTGAACTTTACAACTCTGTCGCTTAGCAATGGAAATTCCAGTCCCCATTGCTGTTGTAACTTGAAAACTCTTTCTACAGTCTATCTTCATAGTATCATAGAGTTGGAAGGGATCTTGGAGGTCTTCTAGTTCAGGGGGCCCCAATCCCCGGCCCATGGCCCGCTACCGAGCCTCGAGCCATTCAGAACCGGGCTGTGGAAGTGGTGGGCGAGTGTGCATTCACGCGCATCCCACCTGCACAAACAGCCAGCAAGCATTTGCGCAAGTGGCGGGTGTGAAAACGGAGCTGCGCATAGGCTTGCTTGCCTGCCTGCCACTCATATGGAACCATCCCCTCTTCCACCCCCAAAGCTCGTCCGCAAAGCCAGAAAATTGGGTTCAACTCCCTAGCAATAACATAGCTGATACCAGTGGTGAAATTAAAAAATTTCCCCTACCGGTTCTGTGTGTGTGGCTTGATGGGGGGGAGGTCATGTGACTGGGTGGGCATGGCCAACTTGACATCACTCACATCGAGGGGCTCCTCACCGGCCCCTCCCCTCCCAGCCACTTCTTGTCGCAAATGACAAGAAAATGGGGAAGGGAATATTCCTGCCTACTATTCTTCCCTCAGTCTGTGCTGAGACTGAGGAATGGATGACAGGCAGGAAAATCCCCTTCCCCATTTTCCTGCCTTTCACGAAAACGGCTCCATTCTAACTGCTCCCCCCCGTCCCCCTCCCTCCTGGGGGCTACCTTAAAGGGACAGCCTGCAGGAGGTCTGTTCTGAATGGAGGGAGAAAAGTTAGCATTCTCTCTGCTGCATTTAACATTGAATTCTGTGGAATATCAAGCGGCTGGAAGAGGTAAGCGGGGACCAGCCAGGTGTGGGTGGGGCCAAGGAGGGGTAATTACTACCAGTTCGGCAAACTGATGTCCATAATCTCTAGCGGTTTGCCCGAACTGGTAGGATTTCACCCCTGGCTGATACTATTGATCAGGAGGCAACCTAGTGGGACTTGCTTGAAGTGACTCCGACTGGGATGTTTTGTCTTGCCTATTTGCACCCACATTCATTAGGAAGGCAATGCTAGCAAGCCACATCTGGAAAGCAGAAGGTTTTCCAGTGTTCTCCATGCCTGCTGGTGCTTTAGCGTTCTCTTTGGACAGTGACATGATGGACAATTGAAAGGGGTAGAACATGGGAAAGGGGCGTGGCAGTTTCCATCTCTTGACATCATCCACTTTGGGGCTTTGAGAGAGGACAATCTAACCATTATCCTGAATTGTCTTCTTGTTCCAATGTTATATGGTAGATAACTACCTATATCTTGGCATCCAAACAGAATATTTGTATTTTGCAACCCCTTGAGCCAAAGTTAAATTGTAGAGATTTCTAAGAAAGAGTTGATTCAGTGAAATCACTTCTGTTTCAACTTGGGCCACCATTTTGTATGAACAGTTAATGCACGGCTGTCTTTAGAAGAGCATATGACGGCCGTGGCCAGGGGGGCTTTTTATCAGGTCCGCCTGATTCGCCAGTTGCGTCCCTTTCTGGATCGGGATTCCTTACGCACAGTCACTCAAGCACTCGTCACTTCCCGCCTGGACTACTGCAATGCTCTCTACATGGGGCTCCCCTTGAGGAGCACCCGGAGGCTCCAACTGGTGCAGAATGCAGCCGCGCGGGGGATTATGGGAGCGAGGGGGGGCTCCCATGTGACACCTCTCCTGCGTGAGCTGCATTAGCTTCCAGTTGTCTTCCGGGTGCGCTTCAAGATGTTGGTTGCCACCTTTAAAGTGCTCCATGGCATAGGACCTGGGTATTTGCAGGACCGCCTTCTGCCGCCGATAGCCTCCCACCGACCAGTACGCGCCCACAGAGAGGGACTCCTCAGGGTGCCGTCAGCCAGGCAATGTCGGCTGGCGACCCCCAGGGGGATGGCCTTCTCTGTGGCAGCTCCTGCCCTCTGGAACGATTTGCCCCCAGAGATACGAAGGATATCGGATCTCCGGGTCTTTCGCCGTGCCCTGAAAACTTTTCTTTTCCATCAAGCAGGGCTGGCGTGACCCCCCTCCCCCTTTTTTAGTCTTTTTAGTTGTTTAGTTTTAAATTTTCATGGGGTTTTAAATTGAATTGTTTTAAATTGGGCCAGTTATATAATGCTTTTAATAATTTTAAATTTTGTATCTGCATGTGTTTTAGCTCTGGCTGTTCACCGCCCTGAGTCCACTAGGAGAAGGGCTGTATACAAATTGAAATAATAAAATAAATAAATAAATAAATAAATAATGTATGAATGGATAATTTTTCCTTATGCTTACCTCTTCAGGGGGAAGAATGAAATATTTGTCATTGATCCCTCTGGAAATCTTTATTACAACTGGTTGTTCTGCATCACATTGCCTGTCATGTACAATTGGACAATGATCATCGCTAGGTATTGTAATATTATACAAAAACTGACCATATTAGAAGTGTTGCTGTGTCTTAAGCTCAGCTTCCCAACTTGGCATCATCCAGCTCTTTGTGAGCTTCAACTCCCATAATTGTTATCCATCAAAGCAATTGGTTGCTTTAAACAGAGAAGGAACTTCTTTCTTTCTTTCTTTCTTTCTTAATCTTTTAATTTTTGTTGCATTCTTTGAAGCTGTTTTCATCTGTAAGCTAATCAGAGTTGTTCGGAATTGTGCGGCATGCACATTTAATAAATAAATAAGCAGAAAATGCGATCCTGTCCTACCACAAAATCAGTTAAGTTCATTGAGAAATATTGGTTGCCCATTGGTCGTGGTTTAAGAAACGCCTGTGAACAATGGAGGTCTCGGCAAAATAACAACATAACAGAGTGTAAAATGTATACCATTTTCGAGTCTGCAATACGGGAATAAGGATATTCACGTAAGAATACTCAGCAGCCATTCTGATGGCTGTTGACAAAATGTACGTAAACTGTTCAAAGATTCCAAAAAACGTTTTATAAATTGTCATTTGCTGAACGTTCAAACTTTTAAATTAGAAACAGAATATCTTTTTGGATGTATGGTTGATTTAACCTTAGGCGATAGCTGATTTCCATAATGATGTCACATCCCATGTTTCAAGGAAGGTTAATTTAAAAAGGAACAGCACCTTCTTCCCCTGCTTAGAGATTTATCCGAGGCTTTTAATTACCGTGTGAAGCTGATGTTGGCTTGTGAATATAGTAAACTGAAATCTATAAGCCCCAATGTCTATCGATTTTCATAAATCCTAGGTAGTGCCTGCCAAGCCTTTTGCTTTATGTGAATACAATAATTTGTCACTTGATGGTGCTGTTAACATCTGTTGTGGCTCCGTTACCTGAGCCTGTGTCATCGGCAGGAGAGGACTCCGAGAGTGAAGGAGAGGAGTTGGCAAGGCCTCCCTCTCCAGGACCCTCCTCTCTGGCAATGCCTTCGGTGTCCGCCGAAGAGCAAAAGATAGGGCCGGGGCCAAGCACGTCCATGCAGCCACAGATGGACAGTAATGAGGGTAATGAGTCTTGGCTGGATCCACACCAACGTCGCAGAGATAAGCGCGCGCAACAGAAGAAAAGGCGTGCCCGAGATTAGGCTGAGTCACTGGACCACACCCCACAGGATATAAAAGGGAGCGTGGTGGCCAGTCAAACCTTGTGACGAACAAAGCTGAAAGCTTCCACACCATTCTGCATTGCCGGACTTTTGGCTATAGACTTTGCTGGCTTATCTCTGGACTTGATTAACTCCGTAATTATTGAGCTGTTTCTTTTGATGTATCAGAAGTGGGGAGAAGTTATCTCTCCTCTTCGTAAATAATAAACTCTTGGCAGGCAGCCACTAGGTTGTTGCCAAGTTCCGGCTGGTTTGGTCTTTAACTCTTGAACGTCTGTTGGTGAGTGTGACAGAACAACATCCTTCTTCACCAAAGCAATTTACATAGCTTTTTAATTTACATAGAGAAACTAAGGCTATTGCTTAACGCATTGTAAGCCGCTCTGAGTCTCCGGAGAAGGGCGGCATATAAATCAAATCACCGAAACGAATAGCTGTTGTTGTTGATGATGATATTTAATGCTTAATTTTTAAATTTCTGGTGTCCTTTGTTCTTACTCAGGGCCTGTTTTGATGAACTTAATCATAACAGCGTAGAAATGTGGTTGATTTTGGACTATTCTGCAGATTTTATTTATGTTGCTGACATGTTTGTGCGGACGAGGACAGGTAAGTGTGTTCTGTTGTCTCTGTTGCGCACTTGAAAATTGGTACAGTGGTACATGTATTCCAGGATTGGATTCTATTTACCTTTACTACTGGTTCGCAACGGGGCTGCACAAGCTTCTGTGCATGCGCAGATCGTCATTTTTGATGTCCGGGCGGGTGGACGGAGCCTCCTGTCGATTTTACTACCGGTTCTGTAGAACCGGACAGAACCAGGAGCAACCCACCACTGATGTATTCCTCAACTTATGACCACAATTGAGCCCAACATTTCTGTTGCTAAGCGAGGCAGTTATTCAATGAGCCGCACCTCATTTTATGACCTTTTCTTGCCACAAATAAGCAAATCATTGCAGTTGTTAAATGAATCATTGCAGTCACTTTGCAGGAAATCTGGCTTTTCTCATTGACTTTGCTTGTCGGAAGCCAGCTAGGAAGTTTCCAGATGTTGATCATATGACTCCAGGACAGTGCAACTCTCATAAATATACAGGTGGTCCTTGACGTACAACAGTTCATTTAGTGACCGTCCGAAGTTACAACAGCACTGAAAAAAGTGACTTACGACCATTTTTCAAACTTATGATCATTGCAAAATTCCCCCTGGTCACCTACGATTTACTTTCAGATGCTTGACAACTGACTCACATGACAGCTGCAGTGTCCCCGGGGTCATGTGACCAATTTTTGCCACATTCTGACAAGCAAAGTCCATGGGGAAACCAGATTCACTTAACAACCTGGTTACTAATTTAACAACTGCAGGGATTCACTTAACAAATGTGGCAAGAAAAGTCGTACAGTGAGGCGAAACTGACTTAACAAATTTCTCACTTAGCAACATAAATTTTGGACGCCATTTTGGTCGTAACTTGAGGACTGTAATGCCAATTGCCAAGTACTCGTGCCTTTTCCCTTCCTATCTAAATTGCAGTAGAACTTTCAGCTTTTATTGTTATTTGTTATTCTCAGTGTGCACAGGAGAACCAAGAACGAGAAATAGTTTAATCATCTTCTTTTTGTAATAACATTCATACTAGGCATTGGTTTTTAAAATAAATTTTATTTGAGCTATTGTTTGCATATTTAATCAAACTGGTGTTTCAACTGGCTAAACAGCATCTCCATGATATAGAAATGAAACAGAGGGGCCACAGCGGTCCAAAAAAATCAAGCTGGAGATCACAATTGTGCAATCAAAACCACATCCTTCTTTTCCAGATACAACTGCACGTTTGTGGCTGCCATCTTGAGTTTTTTGTCCTCTACCCTGCAGGTATCTCTGAATGGACACCTGCAACCAGAAGTAACCATCAGCTTTCAATGGCACTTACGCCTAGATATTTATATATATACATTCAGTATACCTTATGCATTTTTTTGTGAATTCTCTTTGAATGCCAGTACGCTCTCATAGAGAGGGGCTCCTCCGGGTGCCGTCGGCCAAACAATGTCGACTGGCGGCCCCCACGGGGAGAGCCTTCTCTGTGGGGGCACCTACTATCTGGAACGAGCTCCCCCCGGAGATACGGAGGATCCCGGATCTGCGCACCTTCTGCGGCGCTCTAAAGACCTTTTTATTTCACCAGGCGGGCCTGGCCTAACTTTCTCCCTCTTTTTAAACAATTTTAATATTTTAATATTTTTAATATCTTTAATACTCAAAGTCTAAATTTGTTTTAAATTGATTGGGGTTTTAATCTGTCTGGGCCAAACTATTTAATTCGATTTTATTTCTGCTTTTTAAATTTTGTGTGTATGTATTTTATTGTTGGCTGTTCACCGCCCTGAGTCCTTCGGGAGTAGGGCGGTATACAAATCAAATAAAAGTAAAGTAAAGTAAAGTAATGTGTTTATTTTTAATGTGGAAAAGCTGGAGATGTATTTTATGAGGGAATTTTTAAAATTAACTAGGTCCAGAATCTCCTTCCTTACCAAAAAAAGTTCACCCAATTTCATCCAGTGGTTAAGACACTGAAACTCAGAGACTACCTTGTTTCCCCCAAAATAAGACATCCCCTCATAATAAGCCCAATCGGGCTTTTGAGCGCATAACAATAAGGCCAAGCGCTTATTTCAGGGTTCAAAAAAATGTAAGATAGGGTATTATTTTCAGGGTAACATAGTAGTTTTAGTGCCTTAACCATTGGCTAGGAACTAGGAGACCATGAGTTCTAGTCCCATCCTAAACATGAAAGCTAGCTGGGTGAGCAGTCACTCATTCTCAGCCCAACCCACCTCACACAGTTGTATTTTTGGGGAAAATAGGAGGAGGGAGTGTTAGGTATCTTGAGTATAAAAAATAATATTAAGATAGGATCTAAATAAATATAATAAATTTCAGATCCCCATTTTTTAATTTCCGGAGATGATTATCTTAACTATCCATAACGCTGGACAGAAATAGGGAATAAGTGGTCTTCCAAATTCCCTCACAAATACCACTTCAGAAATTCCTGATTATCACAAACCAAGGCCAAATCCTAGTTTGAAAGAGGTGTTCAGTTTCTTGGTTTTGAAATTATGGGAAAACTGTTAAACCCTGCATAAAAATATAAAAGAATTTAACAGTGTTTCTGCGCAATTTTATATATTCCGTTTCCCCCAAAATAAGACATCCCCTGATAATAAGCCCAATCGGGCTTTTGAGTGCATGGCAATAAGGCCAAGCGTTTATTTCAGGGTTCAAAAAATATAAGACAGGGTCTTATTTTCAGGGAACCCCAGTAATAAACAATCACATTAAAAAGTTAATTCAGAATTTTAAATGTGATAAAGTTTCATGGAAATTCACTGTCCTAACGAAGTATTGTTGGAGGAAAAAAAGATGATAAATTTCTAAATGTTGGTTTAGTTCTTCGCATTTTACTTTTAAGTGTGAACTGGAACGGGTCAAAATTCTGACTACTTGCAAAGATGATAGCAATACCTCTAGTTATAGATAATGGTTTAGTAATCACTTCTGTTTCTTTTGTCATTGATTAAAAACAGATTCATACCATAAAAAATTGCTTATGTTTTGCTTCAGGTTACTTGGAGCAAGGCTTGTTGGTGAAGGAAAAATCTAAGCTCAAGAAAAGATACAAGCAAACATCACAATTCAAATTCGATCTGCTGTCCATCATGCCAACTGATCTACTTTACTTCAAATTTGGACTGAATTACCCAGAAATAAGAATAAACAGATTACTTAGAATATCACGCATGTTTGAATTCTTCCAGCAAACAGAAACGAGGACAAGTTATCCAAATATCTTCAGAATCTCTAATCTTGTCATGTACATTATAATTATCATCCACTGGAATGCTTGTATGTATTTCTCCCTCTCAAAAGCGATCGGCTTTGGAACAGACACATGGGTCTATCCCAATGTTACTCATCCTGAATTTGGCAGGCTCGCTAGAAAATATGTGTATAGTCTTTACTGGTCAACACTGACGTTGACAACTATTGGTGAAACACCTCCTCCTGTTCAAGATGTTGAGTATTGGTTTGTTGTTGTTGATTTCTTGGTTGGCGTATTAATCTTTGCTACTATTGTTGGTAATATTGGTTCTATGATCTCTAATATGAATGCTGCCCGGGAGGAATTTCAAGCAAAGATCGATGCTATCAAGCAATATATGCAGTTTCGTAATGTAAGCAAAGATTTAGAAAAACGGGTTATCAAATGGTTTGATTATTTGTGGACAAATAAAAAGGCCATAGACGAAAGAGAAGTCTTGAAATTTCTTCCGGATAAATTACGAGCAGAAATTGCTATTAATGTTCATTTGGAGACATTAAAAAAAGTCCAGATTTTCTCAGACTGTGAAGCTGGTCTGTTAGTTGAGCTGGTTCTGAAACTACAACCTCAGGTATATAGTCCTGGTGATTATATCTGCCGGAAAGGTGATATTGGGCGAGAAATGTATATTATCAAAGAAGGAAAACTCGCAGTGGTAGCCGATGATGGAATAACTCAATTTGTGGTACTTAGTGATGGCAGCTATTTTGGAGAGATTAGCATCCTTAATATTAAAGGTAGCAAAGCTGGAAATAGGAGGACAGCTAATATTAGAAGTCTTGGCTATTCAGATTTGTTTTGTCTGCATAAAGATGACCTGATGGAAGCTTTAATAGAATATCCAGAGGCAAAGACTTTGTTGGAAGAGAAGGGGAAGCAAATCCTTTTGAAAGATGGACTACTGGATTTAGAGCAAGGAAACATGAAAAGAGAGACGGAAAACCTCGAGCAAAAGGTCAGCCAAATAGAAGGAATGCTAGATAATTTACAAACAAGATTTGCTAAACTTTTAGCTGAATATAGTGCTGCGCAGCAGAAATTGAAAATAAGGTTAAGGCAAGTCGAGACCATTGTAAAACCATCCCTAGAGTATGATTTTTCAGACTTAGAAGAACTGCAGAGAACTTCTGGTCATTAAGGATTAAAAAAAAAATTTCAGATATATCATACTTGAGGATAAATTAATAAACGATGGGCAGAAGTATGTTAGATATTCCATTAGATATGGGAAACTATTCATAACAACCAGGTTTTTCTCTGGGCAGTATTTTTTTAAATAAACCATGTTCAACAGACATGTTTAAAAACTTGAATTTTGTTCCTGGGAAAAAATACAACAACGCCATCATCATGTACTGTGGTTCCACAAATGAGAATTTCATGGTTCAGTTTGGAAACGTGGAATCTCAAGGAATTAATGAAGGCTTAATAGCTTTCGTTCTAAATTTCGTCTGTATAATCCATCTAGAAAGAAACAATTTTTCCAGCTACTCAGTAGCTATTGTGGGTTTACAATTGATGGACATTGTTAAACTATTTGATCGTATTAGATTCAGGACAACTTTGTTATCATAACTATCCGGAAAACTCGAAGTAGTTTGTATAATGTGAAAATATTTTTACAAGAAAATCCTGCACTGCTAGTAATATAATAATGATGTTTTTGCAGAATTGTGCCAGTTGTACTGACTGTAAGCTATTCGTCATGAGTTAAAATATTTGTTGGATAAACAGACAGAATTTTTACCCTGAGAGTTATTCTTTTTGATTATCAGTGTTTTCAGCAAAGTATAATTTCTGTAGCAACCAGATGATACAAATGAAATGAAGCTAGCGCTGCTGTCAAATTATAAGAATAGAATAGAATAGAATTCTTTATTGGCCAAGTGTGATTGGACACACAAGGAATTTGTCTTGGTGCCTAAAACTCGGTAATGGAGAAGATACCTAACTGAGGAATCCAGAATGAAGATGTAAAATGTAGTACAGGTGTGTAACCCATTGGTGGGTTTCAACATTTTTTACTACTGTGGGTGTGGATTCGTGGGTGTGGCATGGATTGGTGGGTGAAGGTTACTGCAAAATCCCCATTTCCTCCTGATCAGCTGGGATTTGGGAGGCAGAAAATAAATGGGGGTGGAGCCAGTCAGAATTTTTACTATCGGTTCTCCAAACTACTCAAAATTTCTACTACCGGTACTCCAGAACTGGTCAGAACCTGCTGAAACCCACCTCTGGTGTAACCTTTCATGAAGATTTCCTGGAAAGGCAGAGCTTGGGTCTTGGAGTAAAAAAAAAATAACCCACACTAACCAAGTGTTCCATTGCAAAGTGGCAACCAAACGTCTTTCGAATGGAGCAGTGTAAGAACACGAGATGAGAAACGCACTGCAGCCACCGAGAACATCAGAAAAAGGAAACAACTAGAGAACATCCTCCAACAAAACAGACACTCATATCCAACTTTATCAAAACCATTCAACACCCTACAGCACAGCCAACATAAGCTATGAAAAGGATAACACTACCATACATGAAAAACATCTCAGAAACAGCCAACAGACTATTACAACCACAGGGCGTCACCGTAGAAAACATCTTAGGTTAACCAAAATATTCAATAACTCAAGAGCCTTGGTAGTACAGTGGTTTAATGCACCCTGTTATTAACACAGCTGCCTGCAATTTCTGCAGGTTCAAATCTTACCAGGTTCAAGGTTGACTCAGCCTTCCATCCTTTCTAAGGTAGGTTAAATGAGGACCCAGTTTGTGGGGGCAATAAGCTGACTTTGTAAAAATATACAAAAGTATGAAGGCTATTGCTTAACGCACTGTAAGCTGCCCTGAGTCTCCGGAGAAGGGCGGCATATAAATCAAATTAAAAAAAAGAAGAAGAAGAAGAAAAAAACAAGAGTCGTCTACAAAATATAGTTTAATGATTGTGGCAGTCATTATGTAAGACAGACAGGCAGAAGATTAGTACAACACACATCCATGAGCACCAACTAGCAGTAACAATGACATTAATTTCACAATGTATGGGTGGACTCGACCATGGCTTCACACTGGGAAACCGAGCAGAATTTAGCTAATTCCTGGAAGCTTGGCATTGAGACAAATCACCAATAGACACATAAAGACAGACCATGTACCACTCAGAAGGTGCGCTAGGGGGCGCTGGCCTAATCTCCTGGCATGGTGAGCACGTTGCCACCTTCCATTCTGCTGACTTATCAAGCAATCGATGCAGCGGCTCTGCAACTTTACCACTTCTGTGGTAAAAAAATGTTGTAAAAATTCAATAGCCCCAGAAATGCTTGAAGTTCTGTTTTATTTGTCAGGAGGTGGGGGGGCGTTTTCCTTAATTGCCTTGATTTTCCATTTGTGGGGTGGATGCCTGCTTCATCAATTAAGTATCCCGGAAATTCGACACTAGGTACCGCTATTTGGCGTTTTTCCTTCTTTATCTTAAGGCCAGCCTCTTGGAATCTACTGAAAACTCGTCTCAGTCTATGTGTTAATTGTTCCTTGTTCTCTGCGACCACAAGGACATCATCAAAGTAAGGCACCACCCCTGGAATGCCGCTCCATTAAGCATTGGAAAATTCCTGGGGCCACACTAACCCCAAATTGTAGTCTGCGGCATTTAAAAGCCCCCTCCCCCGTGGGTCAGAATGGTTTGTGCCTCTGTGTTCTGCCCCAGCTACAGACCCCAAAGAACGCAGCCCACACAAAGTCCGTACAAACCTTAGTTTACTAATTAAGGACTACTAATGAGCTTTCTTAGTAATTGTTCGAACACAAGTACAGTTTAAATCAGTCTTTTCTGAACAAGGGCTGTTAATTTAACTTCATTAACAGCCGACAAGAATCCAAAGAATAATAACTCAATTCTGAGGCACAGTATTTCAGATAACTGTAATCTTACTGTGGTTGGCAGAATGCCCAGAAGCAATTTGCAGGAAAACTGATGAGATAAACAAGAGCCGAATCAAACGTTTCTGGAATCAAGACATGAAGGAATATGAACGAAGTTGTTTCCTGCAAATTGCATCAGTCGTCGTCCTTCCTTAAATAGGCTAGGGGAGTGGCCAATTAGCTCCAAGCCTTACTCTCAAGGAGACCTCCTCCTGAGGAGCCACTCCTGCCTTTTAACAGCTCTGCGCGCTCATGCATCGAGAAGAAGCTCCTCCTCTTCTTCCTCTTCACTTATGGGAGCTTCTGGAGGTTCTGAAGGCCCTGGCTGAATCCCTGCCTCTGGCACCACATCTTCTCCAGCCTCCTCATTGTCTGACTCGAACGCCAGCTGCACAGCACCACACCAGCCTCCTCGTTGTTGGAATCAGCTACTAACTGCACAGGCCACTGATGGGCCACAACACTATGCAGTAGCCTCATCTGCTGGTAATTGTTGATACGCTTGGGCCAAATCGAATTTAGCAAAGATTTTTCCTTTTCCAAAGGAATGCAACAGATGTTGTACTATTGGTAACGGGTAGGCGCTCTGTTGCAGTGCCTTGTTTATAGTCAGCGCATACATGAACTGACCCATCTGGTTTCACAGGTGTGACTTGGCCCGAAGGAGAATAGGAATTCGCCTCGGTTCCACTCTGACAAGGGTGATGCTAAGTTGAAAGATATAAAGGTCCCCGTATACTTGCCCAGGCTTCCATCGAAAACATCCTCGAATTCCGACTGCAACTCCGCTTGCAAATCATTAGGGTCCTGTTACGTCTGGACGGCAAGCACGGGTGGCCAATAAAGCAGCCGATTGGTCTGTGTGCCGGCAAGCAGCCAGCGGGAAATCGGTGGTTCCTGATTGGCCCAGCTACTGACAGCTCAGTATAAAAGAGCTGTCAGTGCCTCAAAACGCTGCTCGCTCTCCAAGATAGTTAGCTAAGCAGAGCTAGTCACTGTTAGCTTTTATTGTTAGCCAATAAACATTTGTGAAGTGTTTATCCTGCCTCACCTCCCTTCTTAAGCCTTTGTTCAGCGAATAGAACAGGTCCTCTCCTTGTACGGAATGTATGATTAGTTCTATGTCAATGTCTTTAAACCATTTTATCCCCAGGTTCAAGGGGTGCATAGGTAGTCATCCTACCGGCCGGTGTTGGAAGAAAAGGCAATCCAGTTGGAGGGCGAAAAAAATGGTCGTCCATGCCATACGGTGATTGTCCTTTGTTCTCCTCTAGAATCCCACCCTTGTTGCCAGTGTTCAATGGCGGTCAGAGTGAGGAGCTAAGCTGGTTTGAGGGCGACTTTGATCTATTTCATCCATGTCAGAACTCAGGTTGCCTGAGAAAATGGCCAATGCCTGTACGGTGGTTCTTCTGCCTCTCTAAACTCTTTCCTCAGCCAAAGCTGACAAAACAGCTGGGGATGATGGTGTTGTGAACAGAATAGAATAGAATTCTTTATTGGCCAAGTGTGATTGGACACACAAGGAATTTGTCTTGGTGGATACGCTCTCAGAGTATATAAAAGAAAAGATACATTCATCAAGAATCATAAGGTACAACACTTAATGATAGTCATAGGGAAACAGTCAATATAAATCTTAAGGATACCAGCAACAAAGTTACAGTCATACAGTCATAAGTCGGAGGAGATGGGTGATAGGAACAATGAGAAGATTAATAGTAATGCAGACTTAGTGATTTTTTTTTAATTTGATTTATATGCCGCCCTTCTCCGGAGACTCAGGGCGGCTTACAATGCGTTAAGCAATAGCCTTCATACTTTTGTATATTTATACAAAGTCAGCTTATGGTCCCCACAAACTGGGTCCTCAATTTACCTACCTTAGAAAGGATGGAAGGCTGAGTCAACCTTGAGCCTGGTGAGCTTTCCTGGCCAGGGGGGCTTTTTATCAGGTTCGCCTGATTTACCAGTTGCGTCCCTTTCTGGATCGGGACTCCTTACGCACAGTCACTCACGCCCTCGTCACTTCCTGTCTGGACTATTGTAACACTCTCTACATGGGGCTCCCCTTGAAGAGCACCCGGAGGCTCCAACTGGTCCAGAATGCGGCTGCGCAGGTAATTATGGGAGTGACTCGACACTCCCATGTAACACCGCTCCTGCGCGAGCTGCACTGGCTCCTGGTGGTCTTCCGGGTGCGATTCAAGGTGCTGGTTGCCACCTTTAAAGCGCTCCATGGCATGGGACCTGGGTATCTATGAGACCGCCTTCTGCCACCAATAGCCTCCCATCGACCGGTACGCTCCCACAGAGAGGGGCTCCTCCGGGTGCCGTCGGCTAGGCAATGTCGGCTGACAACTCCCAGGGGGAAAGCATTCTCTGTGGGGGCTCCTGCCCTCTGGAATGAGCTTCCCCTGGAGATTCGTAGGATTCCCGACCTGCGTACCTTTCGTCGCACCCTAAAAACATTATTATTCCAACAAGCAGGGCTGGCCTAAATAATAATAATATTTTACTATTTTAATGGGTTGTTTTATTAGAGTTTTCAGCCAATTTATTTAATTGTTTTAAATTGCTTTTAATTTTTATATTGTCATGGTTTTATTTCTGGCTGTACACCACCCTGAGTCCTTCGGGAGAAGGGCGATATAGAAATTTAATAAAATTAAATAAATAAATAAATTAAGGTAGGGCCTGAACTTCTCCTGGTGCCTTAACCATGGTCAAACTGGCTCTCCAAATGGGAGACATGCCATCAGTTTGGGGAGTGGTGTAAAGCTGGCCACAACCACCCAGTTGTTCACGCCCACCCAGTCTCCCCACCAGCACCACCCCAGAGGTCAACAACAGCCCTGATGTGGCCCTGAATGAAGTTGAGTTCAACACCCCTGTTCCATGTCATCCATCACGTGATATTCGGAGGTGGGTCAAAGAAGCCAACGTGGCAGCTGCAATTGCCTGCTCCTAGGGATTGTGCGGGAGGGATGTCCAAACTCCAGCCTTTGGCTCATGCCGTCCCCACTGGTCCATTTCCAGGTCATGAGGAGGACCGAAAGGAAGGTCAAGAAGAAGCAAGGCAAAATGCTGAACTAAAACATACCTTAGCCATTTTGTGGATGTTGCAGTGAAAGGTGGCCGGACCCGAAATTAAGAAATCTTCTGTGAACCATTTGACATTATTCCCCCTTTTGTTCTTTAGCATTTCCTCTGTCTCTTTAGCTTTGTAAGGAGGAAAAAAACCAGAATATTAAGATTTTGGCCTTTGGAACTTCTGAACCTCCTTCGTCTGACCGCTGGTGTCGCAGTTCCAGTAGAAGAGAACATTTGTAGCTCAGGGTTGAAATGAGGGTCCTTGGTTCTCTCTGAGCTTAATGGTTTTCTTGAAGACGTTTCATTGCCCAACTAGATAACATCATCAATGATGATGACCATCAATACTGACAAGGCAAAACACTTGTATAGAAACAGAGAGAAAAGCTCCCTCCCTTCTAGCATTGATGATGTTACCTAGTTGGGTCATTAAATGTCTGCAAGAAAACAACAAAGTTCAGAGAGCACCAAGGACTCCACAGTCTTCCTCCTCCTCCTCCTCCTCCTCCTCCTCCTCCCCATCTCCCATTTCTTCGCTCTCCCTACTTAATAAGGAAATAAAAGTTGTTTTGAACTGTGCAATTTTTGTGATTCAATGCAGCTTCCGGTTTCAGAGCTGAGTTCGCGTCAGTTGCTTTATACACCAGCAGCTTTTTAATTTTCCACTTTCTCGACCTCTTCAGCTTTGGGCAACCTTCACGGCATCAGATTTAGGTACAATCAGGCTTATACCTAACAGTTCCTTCTTCGTTACGGGGTTACACGGCATATCAAGGTATCTGCTTCTTTCTTCTGAGATTTGAGCTGCCCATTCACTGGCTGTACCTTTTCTGGGTTAGGCAAAAATAGTTTCATTACTGGAAGAAACTTTATACATGAAATAAATAAATAAGTAAAACAACAATAAGAGGTTCTGTTACATTCAGGGTCCCGGCGTCTCTTAGAGATATACCTTCTTAATAATGTCCTTGGATATTTTTAATGCCGTTGCTGAACATAATTATCTGCTGTTACGACGAGTCACAGCTGTTGTCTTAATCAGATAAAGATTGCACTGAGTAGAATTCTCCAATTATTTCAGAATAACAGAGTTGTAAGGGACCTTGGAGGTCTTCTAGTCCAACCCCTAGTTCCAGCAGGTGACCCCATATCATTTCAGACAAACGGTTGTCCAATCTTGTCTTAAAAACTTCCAGTGTTGGAGCCTTCACAACTTCTGGAGGCAATCTGTTCCACTGGTTAATTGTTCTCACTGTCAGGATATTTCTCCTTAGTTCTGGGTTGCTTCTCTGCTTGCTAAGTTTCCATCCATTTTAGAAGAGACTAGACCAGGGGTGTCAAACTCAAGGCCCGTGGGCTGAATGCGGCCCACAATGTATTTGGATCTGCCCCGCAGGCCATCCTGGTCTACCCAATGCGAAGAGGAAAGACTAGGCCAGCGTGGCTTCGGCCCAGTCTACCCAATGCGAAGAGGACACATGTCAGCAGTTTGGGGAGCGGCCTCATGTTGGCTACGCCAACCCAGTTGGCCACAACCACCCAGCTGGCCACACCCACCCAGTTGGCCACACCCACCCGGTCGGGTACACCCACCCAGTCAGTCACACCCACCCAGCCCTCTGAAGTCAACCACAAGCCCTGATGCGGCCCTCAATGAAATTGAGTTTGGACCTCCAAGGTCCCTTCCAGTTCTGTTCTGTTCTGTTCTTTACTTCTTATTTATTTATTTATTATTTATTGGTTCGACTGATATGCCGCCCTTCTCCGGAGACTCAGGGCGACTTACAATGCGTTAAGCAACAGCCTTCATACTTTTGTATATACCTGCTTAGAAGGGCTTTCGGCCCCTCCTAAGCCGTGTTCTATTTTTATACAAAGTCAGCTTATTGCCCCCACAATCCGGGTCCTCATTTTACCTACCTCAGAAGGATGGAAGGCTGAGTCAACTTTGAGCCTGGTGAGATTTGAACTCGCAGTAATTGCAGGCAGCTGGCAGCTAAGTACTACTTAACAGCACTTTAGTCTGCTGCACCACCAAGGCTTCTTGTCCTGCCTTTAGATGCTTTAGAGAATAGATTGCCCCCCCTCTTCTTTCTGGCAGCCCCTCAGATATTGGACATTGCTAGCATGTCTCCCCTGGTCGTTCTCTTCACTAGACTAGCCATACCCAATTCCAGAAACCGTTCATCCTATGTTTTATCCTCCAGCCCCCTCATCCTCTTTGTTGCTCTTCTCTGCACTCTTTCTAGAGTCTCCACATCTTTTTTACATCATGGTGACCAAAACGGGGTTCAGAATTCCAAGTGTGGCCTTCACAAACTTTTGTAATGTGATATTAGCACTTCACAAGATCTTGATTCTATCTCTCTGTTGATGCAGCCTAGGTCTGTGTTGGCTTTTTTTGCCCTCTGGATCACACTGTTGGCTCATATTTAAGAGATTGTCCAGTAATGACTGATATAAGGACATTTTGAATGAAAAAGAGGAACTTAAAACTAAGCAAGAACTGAATAGTCAAGGGATTGATTTGGCAGGGTGGCCACATGTGCAAATACAATCAAGATATGCGAAAGATGCTAAAATGTTTGGTTTTTACAAAGAACTAACAGAACTGGATCAGATATTAACTGGGACAGATGAAAAACTAATTTTAAAAAATTATAACTATCTATTGAGCATTAAAATGGAAGAAGAGCAGGTAAGGGAAACAATGATAGTATGGGCCAAAAAATGTAGTTATACTGTAGAGTTAGCTAAATGGCAGAAATTATGGGCTAGGAATTATAAATTAACAATGTCAACTGCATAAAAAGAACATTTATATAAAATGTTTTATAGGTAGCATTTTCCACGAACAAAATTGGCAAAGATGTTTAAGGATATGTCTGCTAAGGGTTGAAAATGTAATGAGACATCGGGTTCGTACTCTCACATGTGGTGGACATGCCCAAAGGCAAAAAAACTTGGACAAAAATACAGACATGGTTAGAAAAAGTAGTAAAGCAACACATAGATCTAAAGCCAGAAATATTTTTGTTGAATATTCTACCAGAAAAATATAATAAAGGGAATACATATTTAATTTTACATGTGTTAACAGCAGCTACCGTGTTTCCCTGAAAATAAGATCCTATCTTATATTTTTTTAACCCCTAAATAAGTGCTTGGCCTTATTTTTGGAGAGGTCTTATTATTTTGGAGCGCATGGAGCAAGAATGGGCTCCTCTTGCCATCTTACCTAATTTCCAGCTCTGCATTTAAATATTTTTGGGGAGGGCTTATTTTCAGGGGGAGGCTTATTTTAGCGCAAAGGCTCAAAAGCCCAATTGGGCTTATTATCAGGGGATGCCTTATTTTCGGAGAAACGGGGTAGAATTGTGTTTGCACAACAATGGAAAAATGAAGAGATCCCTACAGATGAAAATGTTACAAAAATCTTAGAATGTGCTGAAATGGATAGACTAACACTCAAAATTAAGGAGAAAGAAGATACTGAATACTTTTTAACGTGAGATTTGTTTCATCAATGGCTAACTAGCAGAAACAGAAATTAGAAACTTAAAAGTATAAGGAAATGATTAACTATTAAAATGGATTAGTAAATATTATTATTATGTGATTGTTATTAATGTTATATTACATTATCATTAATTTTTATCATGAATGCTGTGAATATTATTGTTATTTTTAATATTATTTCTCCAAAACAACTGTACTCAGACAACACACTGTCCATATAGACATCGAATTTTTATGTTTAAAAAAAATACGAAATTTCTGTAAAAAGAAGTTGTCTTCACTTCACTGCCTGGTACATCTTGGAATCTGCTTTCATACTTTGCCCAAACCGATGCTATCATTCTTTGTTGCTTTCAAAGAGCGCAATGGTTCCACCCGTTAAACCTGGCTGTTAACTCAGTCGATCCTGCATTGTACAATAATATTTATTTTCATGTGTGATATTTTATTTCAGGCCTTGGGAGTTTATGTGGCCCAAAGATGTTGCTTAGAAGCAAAGAAATCGGGAGTCGAGTGCACCCTCAACCAGGCATGTTACAGTATTTGTGGGACTTTGGGCTGGACCTCCTGTTTTTAGGCAAGACCTCCGTCCCATCAGGCCCCCGTAGGTCGGTAAGATGATGATGAGAACACTGAGAATAACAACAACAACAACAATAACAATAACTGTAATAGTAATAATATTAGCCTTTATTGGCATTGGTTTAAGATGGGAACCATCAAGAAAGAAACGGAAGGTTTAATCCTCGCTGCTGAAGAACAAGCACTACAAACTAATGCCATGAAAGCGAAGATACAAAAATGCACTGACAATCCAAACTGCCGACTTTGCAACGACAAAGTCAAAACTGTTTCACATTTAATATCTGAATGTAGCAAAATCGCACAAACTGATTTCAAACCTAGACACAACTGAGTTGCTAAATTAATCCACTGATCATTATGTAAAAAAATACAACTTACCTGTGTCCAAAAAGTCATGGGAACATAAAGTGGAAAAAGTTATAGAAAATGAGAAGGTGAAGATCTTGTGGGACTTTCGAATACAGACGGATCGTGACTTGGAACACAACATGCCAGATGACCCCATCTTATCGGAGGGAGAAGACTCCAAAAGTGAAGGAGAGGAGTTGGCAAGGCCTCCCTCTCCAGGACCCCCCTCTCTGGCACTGCCTCAGGTGTCTTCCAAAGGAGAAGAGATAGGCCAGGAGCCAGGATCTCCGAGCAGCCGCAGTTAGACAGCGACGGAGATAAGTCTTGGCTGGATCCCCGCCAGCGTCGGAAAGACAAGCGCAAGCAGCAGAGAAGGAGGCATGCCAGAGATTAAGCCGAGTCACTGGACCACACCCCACAGGGGATAAAAGAGGGTGCGGTGGCCATTCAGGCTTTGTGACGGCCAAAACTGAACAGCTAGCAAGTCATACTGTGTTTCTGGAACTTCGTTATATGCCTTCCTTGGATTTATTATGGACTGGACTTGCCAGTTCTTTGGCTTTGTGAACTTATTTTGGTTTATTTGACGGAGGAGGAAAACCTCCTTTTGTGAGTAAAGTTTTTGGCAAGCAGCTACTGGGTTGCTGCCAATTCTGTTATCAAAGGAAATTATTGTCTGCAGGTTTATTTTAATTCTTGGTTGACTGCTGGTGTGCGTGTGTGAGACGGGGACAGAACTTTGGTTTTCACAGTTGTCGAAAACCAAAATGTACAATTTATTGACATCGTGGTACCAGGAGATGTCAGAGTTGAAGAAAAAGAACTGGGAAAAATCACGAAATATTGCGATCTGGCCATTGAAACTACACGATTAAGGATGCAACATGTAACAGTGATACTCATTGTCATCAGGACACTTGGTTGATACCTAGGACGCTGGCAGCAACCCGTATCAACCATTAGCACCAGTCAATGGTATTTGTGATGCATTTTTGAATGTTTAGTTGACTGAGTTTCATGTTTAATGAATAAAGTTAATAATAAAGTTGTTAATAATAATAATAATAATAATAATAATAATAATAATAATAATAATAATAATAATAATAGCAGCCTTTATTGTCATCAGGTAGGTAAGATGATGAGAACACTGGGATTAAGAGTTTCTGGTTCAAGAGGCCGCTCTATGTACCAACTCTTCTCTTTTGGGGTGAAGAGGTCTGGGTCTCAGCCGCTCTTTAGCCTAATCAAAACAGCTGGAAGGAGTGCTGTGGACATCGCCCTGAGGGAGGGAGGGAGGAAGTTAAGGAAAGAGGGAGGAAGCAAAGGAGGGAGAGAGGGAAAGAGGGAGAGGGAAGGAGGAAGGAAGGATGGATGGATATGGGAATGAGAAGGAAGGAAGGAAGGAAGGAAGGAAGGAAGGAAGGAAGGAAGGAAGGAAGGAAGGAAAAATGAATGAATAATGAATGAAGGAAGGAAGGAAGGAATGGGAAAAGTATGACATTGCTATAGGTCTATACTATAGGCCACCTAACCAAAGAGCGGAAATGGATGAACTTTTTGCTAGTCAACTAACTAAGGTATAGTAGGAAGCAGATCACAAGAGTAATGGGGGATTTTAACTACCCTGACATCAACTGGGAGACAAACTCTGCACCTAGTGGAAGATCCAACAGGTTCCTAACAAACCTAGCAGAATACTTTCTTTCCCAAAAAGTAGAGAAGGGAACAAGGGGAAAGATGACGTGAGGAAAGCTAAGGCTCACAATGAACAAAGGCTTGCAACAAAAGTAAAAAATAACAACAACAAAAAAAAGCTTGTTAAAAACAAGAAAAAAGCCAATGAAACACTTGGTCCATTGCTGGGAGAAAGTGGCAAGAAAGTGACAAGCAACAGGGAGAAAACAAAACTACTTAAGTTGTTCTTTGCATCTGTCTTTACACAAAGAGAAAAAACAGTCCAACCTATCAAAAATGGCACCACAAAATACAGATTAGGAACACAAGTGAAAATAGGGAAGAAAATGGTAAGTGAACACCTGTCTACCCTAGACGAGTTCAAATCACCAGGACCGGATGGATTACAACCCAAAGTTCTGAAGGAACTGGCAGACGAGATCTCAGAACTACTGAACTATATTTTTCAAAGATCCTGGAGCACCGGGGAACTGGCAGAGGACTGGAAAAGAGCTGATGTAGTTCCTATCGTCAAAGAAGGAAAAAAAAAATAGATCCAGGAAACTACAGACCTATCAGCCTGACTTCAATACCAGGGAAGATTCTGGAAAAGATAATCAAGCAACAAATGAGCGAACATTTGCTAGAAGCAAACAAAGTAATAACCAAAAGCCAACACAGGTTTGGCAAAAACAGATCATGCCAGACTAATCTTATTGGATTCTTTGACAAAGTGACAAAAGTAGTGGACCAGAGGAATACCGTCGATATAATTTACTTGGACTTCAGTAAGGTATTTGATAAAGTAGACCATAACCTACCACTAGATAAAGTAGAATAATGTGGGTTAGACAGCATCACCACCAGATGGATTCGTAACTGGCTGACCAACCGCACTCAACGTGTAGTCCTCAATGGAACTGCATCTACATGGAGAGAAGTATGCAGTGGAGTACCCCAAGGCTCTGTTTTAGGCCCAGTGCTCTTTAACATCTTCATCAATGACTTGGACGAGGGGATAGGTGGGGAACTCATCAAATGTGCAGATGACACCAAGCTGGCAGGAATAGCCAACACTCCAGAAGACAGGCTCAAGGTACAGAAGGATCTGGACAGACTTGAACATTGGGTGGTATCGAACAAAATGAAATTCAATGGTGAAAAAAGTAAGGTTCTACATTTAGGCAAGAAAACTAAAATGCACAGGTACAGTATATGTGGTACCTTACTCAGTAGTACTAACTGTGAGAGGAATCTTGGAGTCCTAGTGGACAACCATTTAAATAGGAGCCAGCAGTGTGCAGCAGCTGCCAAAAAAGCCAACACAGATCTAGGCTGCATAAACAGAGGGATAGAATCAAGATCACGGGAAATGTTAATACCATTTTATAAGGCCACACTTGGAATACTGCATTCAATTTTGGTCGCCACAATGTAAAAAAGATGTGGAGCCTCTAGGAAGAGTGCAGAGAAGAGCAAGACAGACGATTAGAGGAGTGGAGGCTAAAACGTATGAAGAAGGATTGCAGGAACTGGGTAAGTCTAGTTTAATGAAAAGGAGGACTAGGGGAGACATGATGGCAGTCTTCCAATATCTCAGGGGCTGCCACAAAGAAGAGGGAGTCAAGCTATTCTCCAAAGCACCTGAGGGCAGGACAAGAAGCAATGGGTGGAAACTCATCAAGGAGAGAAGCAACTTAGAACTAAAGAGAAATTTCCTGACAGTTAGAAGAATCAGTCCGTGGAACAACTTGCCTCCACAAGTTTGAATGCACCAACACTGAAAGTTTTTAAGAAGATGTTGGATAACTATTTGTCTGAAGGAAGGAAGGAAGGAAGGAAGGAAGGAAGGAAGGAAGGAAGGAAGGAAGGAAGAAAGGAAGGAAGGAAGGATGGATGGAAATGGGAATGAGAGAAGGAAGGAAGGAAAGAAGGAAGGAAGGAAAGAAAGATGGATGGATGGATGATATGCGAATGAGAGACGTAAGCAAGTTAGGAAGGAAGTTAGGAAGGAAGGAAGGAAGGATATGGGAATGAGAGAAGGAAGGAAGGAAGGAAGGAAGGAAGGAAGGAAGGATATGGGAATGAGAGAAGGAAGGAAGTTAGGAAGGAAGGATGGATATGGGAATGAGAGAAGGAAGGAAGGAAAGAAGGGAAGAAGGAAGTTAAGAAGGAAGGAAGGTGGGAGGGAAGGGAGGTTGGGGAAGGAAGGAGGGAGGGAGGGAGGGAGGGAGGAAGGAAGGAAGGAAGGGTTAGGGTTAGGGTTAGGGTTAGGGTTAGGGTTAGGAGCTAGGGCAGGGGTGAAATCCAAACTTTTTCCCTACCGGTTCTGTGGGCGTGGCTTGGTGGGCATGGCAGGGGAAGGATACTGTAAAATCTCCATTCCCAACCCACTCCAGGGGAAGGATACTGCAAAATCTCCATTCCCTCCTCTCCTGGGGGAAGGAAATTGCAAAATCTCCATTCCCACCCCACTCTGGGGCCAGCCAGAGGTGATATTTGCCAGTTTTCCAAACTACTCATAATTTCCGCTACAGGTTCTCCAGAACCTGTTAGAACCTGCTGGATTTCACCCCTGGGCTAGGGCTTGGGTTAGGGTTAGGGAGGGAGGGCGATGTCCTTCCTTGGTTTCCAAGAATATGCTGTTGATGGCTTTGGAGAGCAACTGACTCCTAATAAGAAAGAAAAGGGAAAGAAAGAGGATAACGAAATGACTTCTGAACATATAAATGCATTTCTATTTTGCCCTGCCATCTCCCCGCTCTCAAGTGACACCATAACTTCCTTTTTCCACAAACTGCCATTTCTAATCCTCAAACCCACCAATCAGCAAGGTTTCTAGTCCTCATGGTGGCACGGAACCTCTGCTGTTCCTGAGAGAGCAAAAACCCAAGAAGAATCCCTCTAGTCAGTTTAGTCTCATCAGACATCAGGCATCAGGCATCAGGCCACAAACAGGGAGCTGGTGATTTCTAGTCTCGCCTTTGGCATGAAAGCCAGCTAGGTAACTTTGGGCCAATCACCAGGAAGGGGAGTTCTAGTTCCGCCTTAGGCATGAGAGCCAGCTGGGTGACTATGGGCCAATCACCAGGAGATGGTGAGTTCTAGTTCCGCCTTAGGCATGAGAGCCAGCTGGGTGACTTTGGGGAAATCACCAGGCGATGGTGAGTTCTAGTTCTGCCTTAGGCATGAGAGCCAGCTGGGTGACTTTGGGGAAATCACCAGGCAATGGTGAGTTCTAGTTCTGCCTTAGGCATGAGAGCCAGCTGGGTGACTTTGGGGAAATCACCAGGCGATGGTGAGTTCTAGTTCTGCCTTAGGCATGAGAGCCAGCTGGGTGACTTTGGGCCAATCACCAGGAAGGTGAGTTCTAGTTCCACCTTAGGCATGAAAGCCAGCTGATCCCCGTTGCAACTTTCTGACACACAAAGTTACCACAGGATCCAGATTCACTTACGGTAAGAACCGTCTTACGAACTAAACATCTGCAGGGATTCGCTGAGCAGCTGTGGCAGGAAAATGGGGGCAAAAGTCGTTTACAAAATGTCCTGCTCAGAAAGCTAAAATTTGGGCGCAGTTGAGGTTGTAAGTGAAGAACCAACTGGAGCTCAGCAAATGAACTTATTCAGTACTAGAAGGACGTGATGTTCGCTCTCTGTTTATACACCGTAGCTTCTCCTGAATAAGCATGGAGCAAAGCAAACCTCACACTCACCAGCACTGATGAAGCTACCTAGTTGGGTCGTGAAATGTCTGCAGGTAAACAACCGAGCTCAGGGAAAACCATGAGCTCCATAGTTCAGCAGATTCTCGATAACCACATTTGTCTACTTTTGGGATAAATCATCTCCACCGAGGCAGCCCTGGCTTCTGCAACCTCTCCACGGTGGACCTCCCGGGCCCACCGCAACCCAAACCAACCTGTTTACGAAGATGGTCCAGTTTTTGTAATATTTCTCTCTCGTCCAGCAAGTCCAAGTCTTCTTTTACAGATCTGCTTCTTAGTGGCTTCTTCCTTTCCCACAACTTTTGGAAGCCTTCGTTGGGGAGACTGAGGTTGATGGGCAATTTGACGGGAAGAGCCATCTCAAAGCGAAGAGAAAAAAAGTGTGCGTAGAGGATGACCAGGTGGAGCGGGAGGGAGGGGTCAAACATGTCACGCATGCCCACACCCATAATTCAATGCGCCCCTCCCCCCACGCATGCGGCCACGACCCCCCCATGCTCCCCCCGCTTATGGCTCGCGAAGGCATGGTTGGCCTGTTTTTCGTTCTCCCCAGGCTCCAGAGGCTTTCTTGGAGCATGGGGAGGGAGAAAATGGCTTCCCCCCCCCAGAGGCCCTCCGGAGGCTGGAAACGGCCCGTTTCCCATCTTCCGGTGAGCCCAGAAGGCCCAGAAATCAGCTGGCCGGAGCTAGTGCAACCCTCGTGTGCCACCTGTGGTACACCTGCCATAGGTTCACCATCACAGCTATATATGGTACATGATATAATGTAGTAAGATAAGATACACCTAAGATACATATAATATATATATCAATGATCGTTCAATATTGGTGAATAGGGGGGGGCTCTTGAGGTACCAGCCAGCCCCAGAATTGGATGCACCTTTGTGTCTGCTGCCCAAGGCTGCACAGCCAGGTTTCGCCCCCTTTGAAAAAGGCCAAGAGAGAGGGGTCTTTCCTCCCCTCGTTCCCTAATACAGTGGCAGTGGTAGAGAGGACCCTCTTCCTAGACCCCGCCAGTCGGAATCCTTTGGCTGAGGTGGTCTGCGCCATAACTTCCCCGCCTGAGGAAGAACGGGTGCAGGAACTGGGTGTGGCCAGTCTAGAGAAGAGAAGAATTAGGGAGGACAGGATCGCAGTCTTCCAGTATTTGAGGGGCTGCCCCAAAGAGGAGGGCGGTCAACTTCTTTTCCAAAGAACCAGAAGGCAGGAGGAGAAACCACAGATGGAAGCTCCTCAGGGAGAGAAGCAACCTGGAATTCAGGGGAAACTTCCTAAGAGTGAGAACAATCAACCTGTGGAACTGCTTGCCACCAGAAGTGGTGAGGGCTCCAACAGTGAAGGTTTCTAAAAAGAGACTGGACGTTCACTTGTCTGATATGGTATAGGATCTCTCTCTTGAGCAAGGGGTTGGACTAGAAGACCTCCAAAGTCCCTTCCGGCTCTATGCTGATTGATTGATTGACTGATTGATAGTGTGAGATGGGCTGGTGGGATAGGACAAGGCTGGTTCCATAGGTAGACCATTCTCTAGCGTATATACCTGGATGGACAGGCAGAACGGCGTCTGGAGAACATCTTCTCCCTTCGGCTAGGTTGGTGCTCTGGGCCTTTCCCCTCTCGTTCAGCCTTGGCAAGGGAGTGGGCTTTTTCATGCCATGCTTGATCTCCACCCGAGGAGCCTCTGGGGGAGTCCTGGCAGTTCTTCTGTGTCCCAAATCGGGCAGCACCACCGCTGGGGACTGAACCTTCTTCCTGACCTCTGTTGGCGCTGGGGAAGAGTTCATAAGGAGAGGCAAGACCTGCCTGATTCGTTGAGTGGCCGAGGGATGGGAACTGGAAGGGCAGGAAGGAGGGAAAGGGACTTCCTGGTTGTCCCACCAAGACCATGGCACGTCACGACTGGTCTCTGGATAGGACTCCTTGCTGTCCATCCTCTTTAGGAACCGCAACCTTCTCAGGTGGCTCATCCTGCCCTGAAGATCTGGAAGCAGATCCACGCCTCGTCCTCCGCTTCTCCTCCTCCACAACGATCACTCCTCCTCCTCCTCCTCCACTCCTCCTCCTCCACTCCGATCTTATACACTCCTCCTCCTCCTCCACTCCTCCTCCTCCACTCCGATCTTATACACTCCTCCTCCTCCACTCCGATCTTATATACTCCTCCTCCTCCTCCACGACTCCTCCTCCACTCCGATCTTCTGCACTCCTCCTCTTCCTCCACTCCTCCTCCTCCACTCTGATCTTATACACTCCTCCTCCTCCTCCTCCACTCCTCCTCCTCCACTCCGATCTTATACACTCCTCCTCCTCCTCCACTCCGATCTTATACACTCCTCCTCCTCCTCCGCTCCTGCTCCACTCCGATCTTCTGCACTCCTCCTCTTCCTCCACTCCTCCTCCTCCACTCCGATCTTATACACGCCTCCTCCTCCACTCCTCCTCCTCCGCACCGATCTTATACACGCCTCCTCCTCCTCCTCTGCTCCTCCTCCTCCACTCCGCTCTCTTCACTCAACTCTCAACGTAACGCAACTCAACACTCCTCCAACCTCCTCTCCTGAACTCGCCACAGCTCCTCCCTCCTCCCTTCTGCCTTTATATAGCTTCCCCCAGGGGCCATGACATCACAGCATTATGTTCTCATGGGGGACAGCTCATGTCAGGACCCAAGGGGCCTCTTACTCCCCAAGATAATGGGGATGGGATACGGAGGGTCCCCTTGACAACCGCCTTGGTAAAATTCCTGATATCATGGGGAGCAAAGCCAGGGAGCCCCTATGGAATGAGCCAATGGGATGGTGTCTCTCAACCCGCTGGATCTCCAAAGAGCCTAGCCAAGATTAAGGGGGATCAGCTTTATTCTTTGATTGGTCAAGCCTGCCACTCAGTCTTCTTTTGTTTTTAATTTCTTTTATTGACATTACATTACATTACATTACATTACATTACATTACATTACATTACATTACATTACATTACGTTACATTACATTACATGGAGCTCTTGGCTTAGAACAGTTTGTTTAGTGAGGGATCAAAGCTACAATGGCACTGAAAAAAACAACTTGTGACCGCTTTTCACACTTACGACCGTTGCGGCATCGCCACGCTCAAATTCAGACGTTTGGCAACTGATTCACATTTATGACCGTCGCAGTGTCCCAGGAGTTCACATGCTCCCATTTTGCGACCTTCTGACAAGCAAATTCAATGGGGGAAGCCCGATTCACTTAACCCTGTTACTAATTGAGGAACTGCAGTGACTCCCTTAACGACTGTGGCCAGAAAGGTCATAAAATGGGGCAAAACTCACTTAACAAATGTCTCGCTTAGCAATAAAAATTTCGGGCTCAGTTGTGGTCGTACGTCGAGGACTACCTGTATAGATTATATTTTTTTGAAAAATTTCTGTACTGCCCATCATCGCTGGCGGTGCCCGAGTAGTTTAGGTAAAACACTACAGTGATATAAAAGCTGCAGTTGAAAACAAAGGTTTTTGAAAAAAACCATTTTTTTTTAAAAAAAGTGAAAAGGGTCCATTAATTGCAGAGTTGAAAGGCAGAGGAAGCTCCTTCGGCCCACCAACCACCCCCTGGCTTCTGGGACCCCTTGGACCCCCAGACCAGCTGGCAGAGTTGAGTCTCCATGCACTCCTGGAAGGTCAGGAGACTGGGGGCCTCTCTCGTCTCTGGGGCTGAGCTCCCTGGACTTCCAACCACAAGAGGAGAGGAGAGGAGAGGAGAGGAGAGGAGAGGAGAGGAGAGGAGAGGAGAGGAGAGGAGAGGAGAAAAAGAAGAGGAGAGAAGAGGAGAGGAGAGGAGAGGAGAGGAGAGGAGAGGAGAGGAGAGAAAGAAGAGGAGAGGAGAGGAGAGGAGAGGAGAGGAGAGGAGAAAAAGAAGAGGAGAGGAGAGGAGAGGAGAGGAGAGGAGAGGAGAGGAGAGGAGAGGAGAGAAAGAAGAGGAGAGGAGAGAAGAGGAGAGGAGAGGAGAGGAGAGGAGAGGAGAGGAGAGGAGAGGAGAGGAGAGGAGAAAAAGAAGAGGAGAGAAGAGGAGAGGAGAGGAGAGGAGAGGAGAGAAAGAAGAGGAGAGGAGAGGAGAGGAGAGGAGAGGAGAGGAGAAAAAGAAGAGGAGAGGAGAGGAGAGGAGAGGAGAGGAGAGGAGAGGAGAGGAGAGGAGAGGAGAGAAGAGAAAGAAGAGGAGAGGAGAGAAGAGGAGAGGAGAGGAGAGGAGAGGAGAGGAGAGGAGAGGAGAGGAGAAAAAGAAGAGGAGAGGAGAGGAGAGGAGAGGAGAGGAGAGAAAGAAGAGGAGTGGAGAAGAGAGGAGAAGAGAAGAGAAGAGAAGAGAAGAGAAGAGAAGATAGGATTAGAATGGAAGGGAAGGGAAGGGAAGGGTAGGGAAGAGTGAAGAGAAGAGAAAAGTTTATACATGAAATAAATAATAATAAGTAAAACAACAAAGCGAGATTCTGTTACATTCAGGGTCCCAGCGTTTTTTAGAGATAAACCTTATTAATAATGTCCTTGGATATTTTGAATGCCCTTGCTGAACATAATTGTCTGCTGTTACCACGAGTCGCAGCTGTTGTCTTAATCAGGTGAAGTTTGCACGGAGTAGAATTCTCCAATTATTTCAGAATAACAGAGTTGGAAGGGACCTTGGAGGTCTTCTAGTCCAACCCCTAGCTAAAGCAGGTGATCCTATATCATTTCAGACAAATGGTTGTCCAATCTTGTCTTAAAAATTCCCAGTGTTGAAGCATTCAGAACCTCTGGAGGCAACCGGTTCCACTTGTGGGAAACAGAGTTGTATTGGAAGAAGACATGTTGGCCTGTGAAGAAAATTTGTTGTATATGTTTCTAACCTCATGAGCTAGGCTGAAGCCTGAGAATTGTACGTAGGAGGTAGGATTAGAGGCCTTTGCTATGCTAGAAACTGGCCATAACTAGAATTTACTGATATGATAGTTACTCTAGAGACAACCCTTAGGAATTAGGACCGTAAAAGGACATTTGTAAATAAGGGCAGTGTTCTGCCCCAGCTACGGACCCCAAAGAACGCAGCACACACAAACTTTATACAAAGTTTATTACTCAAAATAACTTAGTCTTTATTATTCAAAGGGGTCATGCGCGCGAAGAGAAAAAGGTTAGCCATCACTGATTTAGGGTGTGTCCACTGTATCTGTGCGTGCAAAGTGAAGAATAAAATTACCATTGTTTTCTCTTGGACGTTTTGGCTGGTGATTGTTTATTTCCAAGCTAGACAATGAATCCCGCGGTTGGGAGGCTACGTCAAGGTTATAAGAGCCAAAGGAGAGAAAATTTAAAATCCGCTTTGGAGATTCGTGCAAATCTCCACTGGGTGGCTGGATGAACGCTAATCCTTCAGAGAGGGAAATCGGTTAAGCAGAGCGCCAACAATGGAAAATATTTATAGCCCTGGGTGGACATGAGGAGTCCTTGGGGCTCTCTGAGCTTCCTTGTTTTCTTGCAGAAGGAGAGCAGCGTTCGCTGGGCAGGCTGAGATTTGAGCTGCCCATTCACTGGCTGTACCTTTTCTGGATTAGGCAAAAATAGTTTCATTACTGGAAGAAACTTTATACATGAATTTTTTTATTTATTTATTTATATGCCGCCCTTCTCCGGAGACTCAGGGCGGCTTTCAATGCGTTAAGCAATAGCCTTCATACATTTGTATATGCCTGCTTAGTAGGGCTTTTGGCCCCCCCTAAGCGGTCTTCTTTTTTATACAAAGTCAGCTTATTGCCCCCACAATCCGGGTCCTCATTTTACCTACCTCGGAAGGATGGAAGGCTGAGTCAACTTTGAGCCTGGTGAGATTTGAACTCACAGTAATTGCAGGCAGCTGGCAGCTAAGTACTACTTAACAGCACTTTAGTCTGCTGCACCACCAAGGCTTCTTGTCCTGCCTTTAGATGCTTTAGAGAATAGATTGACCCCCCTCTTCTTTGTGACAGCCCCTCAGATATTGGACACTGCTAGCATGTCTCCCCTGGTCGTTCTCTTGACTAGACAAGCCATACCCAATTCCAGAAACCGTTCTTCCTATGTTTTATCCTCCAGCCCCCTAATCCTCTTTGTTGCTCTTCTCTGCACCCTTTCTAGAGTCTCCACATCTTTTTTACATCATGGCGATCAAAACGGGGTTCCGAATTCCAAGTGTGGCCTTCACAAAGTTTTGTAATGTGATATTAGCACTTCACAAGATCTTGATTCTATCTCTCTGTTGATGCAGTCTAGGTCTGTGTTGGCTTTTTTTGCCCTCTGGATCACACTGTTGGCTCATATTTAAGAGATTGTCCAGTAATGACTGATATAATGACATTTTGAATGAAAAAGAGGAACTTAAAACTAAGCAAGAACTGAATAGTCAAGGGATTGATTTGGCAGGGTGGCCACATATGCAAATACAATCAAGATATGTGAAAGATGCTAAAATGTATGGTTTTTATAAAGAACTATCAGAACTGGATCAGATGTTAACTGGGACAATTAAAAAACTAATTTTAAAAAATTATAACTACCTATTGAGCATTAAAATGGAAGAAGAGCAGGTAAGGGAAACAATGATAGTATGGGCCAAAAAATGTAGTTATACTGTAGAGTTAGCTAAATGGCAGAAATTATGGGCTAGGAATTATAAATTAACAATGTCAACTGCATAAAAAGAAAATTTAATTAAAATGTTTTATAGGTAGCATTTTCCACCAGCAAAATTGGCAAAGATGTTTAAGGATATGTCTGCTAAATGTTGAAAATGTAATCAGACATCGGGTTCGTACTCTCACATGTGGTGGACACGCCCAAAGGCAAAAAAAAATTGGACAAAAATACAGACATGGTTAGAAAAAATAGTAAAGCAACACATAGATCTAAAGCCAGAAATATTTTTGTTGAGTATTCTACCAGAAAAATATAATAAAGGAAATACATATTTAATTTTACATGTGTTAACAGCAGCTACCGTGTTTCCCTGAAAATAAGATCCTTTCTTATTTTTTTTTAACCCCTAAATAAGTGCTTGGCCTTATTTTTGGAGAGGTCTTATTATTTTGGAGCACATGGAGCAAGAATGGGCTCCTCTTGCCGTCTTACCTAATTTCCAGCTCTGCATTTAAATATTTTTGGGGAGGGCTTATTTTCAGGGGGAGGCTTATTTTAGCGCATACGCTCAAAAGCCCGATTTGGCTTATTATCAAGGGATGTCTTATTTTCGGAGAAACGGGGTAGAATTGTGTTTGCACAACAATGGAAAAATGAAGAGATCCCTACAGATGAAAACGTTATAAAAATCTTAGAATGTGCTGAAATAGACTAACACCCAAAATTTAAAACTTAAAAGCATAAGGAAATGATTAACTATTAAAATGGATTAGTAAATATTATTATTATGTGATTGTTATTAATGTTATATTACATTATCATTAATTTTTATCATGAATGCTGTGAATATTATTGTTATTTTTAATATTATTTCTCCAAAACAACTGTACTCAGACAACACACTGTCCATATAGACATCGAATTTTTATGTTTAAAAAAAAATACGAAATTTCTGTAAAAAGAAGTTGTCTTCACTTCACTGCCTGGTACATTTGGAATCTGCTTTCATACTTTGCCCAAACAGATGCTATCATTCTTTGTTGCTTTCAAAGAGCGCAATGGTTCCACCCGTTAAGCCTGGCTGTTAACTCAGTCGATCCTGCATTGTACAATAATATTTATTTTCATGTGTGATATTTTATTTCAGGCCTTGGGAGTTTATGTGGCCCAAAGATGTTGCTTAGAAGCAAAAAAATCGGGAGTCGAGTGCACCCTCAACCAGGCATGTTACAGTATTTGTGGGACTTTGGGCTGGACCTCCTGTTTTTAGGCAAGACCTCCGTCCCATCAGGCCCCCGTAGGTCGGTAAGATGATGATGAGAACACTGGGAATAACAACAACAACAACAATAACAATAACTGTAATAATAATAATATTAGCCTTTATTGGCATTGGTTTAAGATGGGAACCATCAAGAAAGAAACGGAAGGTTTAATCCTCGCTGCTGAAGAACAAGCACTACAAACTAATGCCATGAAAGCGAAGATACAAAAATGCACCGACAATCCAAACTGCCGACTTTGCAACGACAAAGTCAAAACTGTTTCACATTTAATATCTGAATGTAGCAAAATCGCACAAACTGATTTCAAACCTAGACACAACTGAGTTGCTAAATTAATCCACTGATCATTATGTAAAAAAATACAACTTACCTGTGTCCAAAAAGTCATGGGAACATAAAGTGGAAAAAGTTATAGAAAATGAGAAGGTGAATATCTTGTGGGACTTTCGAATACAGACGGATCGTGACTTGGAACACAACATGCCAGATGACCCCATCTTATCGGAGGGAGAAGACTCCAAAAGTGAAGGAGAGGAGTTGGCAAGGCCTCCCTCTCCAGGACCCCCCTCTCTGGCACTGCCTCAGGTGTCTTCTGAAGGAGAAGAGATAGGCCAGGAGCCAGGATCTCCGAGCAGCCGCAGTTAGACAGCAACGGAGATAAGTCTTGGCTGGATCCCCGCCAGCGTCGGAAAGACAAGCGCACGTAGCAGAGAAGGAGGCGTGCCAGAGATTAAGCCGAGTCACTGGACCACATCCCACAGGGGATAAAAGGGGGTGTGGTGGCCATTCAGGCTTTGTGGCGGACAAAACTGAACAGCTAGCAAGTCATACTGTGTTTCTGGAACTTCGTTATATGCCTTCCTTGGATTTATTATGGACTGGACTTGCCAATTCTTTGGCTTTGTGAACTTATTTTGGTTTATCTGACGGAGGAGGAAAATCTCCTTTTGTGAGTAAAGATTTTGGCAAGCAGCTACTGGGTTGCTGCCAATTCTGTTATCAAAGGAAATTATTGTCTGCAGGTTTATTTTAACTCTTGGTTGACTGCTGGTGTGCGTGTGTGAGACGGGGACAGAACTTTGGTTTTCACAGTTGTCAAAAACCAAAACATACAATTTATTGACATCGTGGTACCAGGAGATGCCAGAGTTGAAGAAAAAGAACTGGGAAAAATCACGAAATATCGTGACCTGGCCATCAAAACTATGCGATTATGGATGAAACATGTAACAGTGATACTCACTGTCATCAGGGCACTTGGTTGATACCTAGGACGCTGGCAGCAACCCATATCAACCATTAGCACCAGTCAATGGTATTTGTGATGCATTTTTGAATGTTTAGTTGACTGAGTTTCATGTTTAATGAATAAAGTTAATAATAAAGTTAATAATAATAATAATAATAATAATAATAATAATAATAATAATAATAGCAGCCTTTATTGTCATCAGGTAGGTAAAATGATGAGAACACTAGGATTAAGAGTTTCTGGTTCAAGAGGCCACTTTATGTACCAACTCTTCTCTTTTGGGGTGAAGAGGTCTGGGTCTCAGCCGCTTTTTAGCCTAATCTAAACAGCTGGAAGGAGTACTGTGGACATCGCCCTGAGGGAGGGAGGGAGGCAGGGAGGGAGGGAGGAAGTTAAGGAAAGAGGGAGGAAGCAAAGGAGGGAGGGAGGGAGAGAGGGGGAGGGAAGGAGGAAGGAAGGATGGATGGATATGGGAATGAGAAGGAAGGAAGGAAGGAAGGAAGGAAGGAAGGAAGGAAGGAAGGAAGGAAGGAAGATGAATGAATGAATGAATGAATGAATGGGAAAAGCATGACATTGCTATAGATCTATACTATAGGCCACCTAACCAAACAGTGGAAATGGATGAACTTTTTGCTAGTCAGCTAACTAAGGTATAGTAGGAAGCAGATTACAATAGTAATGGGGGATTTTAACTACCTTGACATCAACTGGGAGACAAACTCTGCACCTAGTGGAAGATCCAACAGGTTCCTAACAATCCTAGCAAATACCTTTCTTTCCCAAAAAGTAGAGAAGGGAACAAGGGGATCAGCCATATTGGACTTAATTCTCACTAACAGAGATGAAATGATAGAAGGTGTTGAAGCTACAGGCACCTTGGAGGCAAGTGATCATGCAGTATTGGAATTCAACATTATGCAAGCACAAGTAGTAGAACAAAGTCAAACTAGAGTCTTGGACTTTAAGAGAGCCAATTTCAATAAACTTAGATAGAGCTTGGAAGGATTCCATGGATGAAAATCCTCAAGGAGAAAACAACTCAAGAAGCTTGGGAAATTTTGAAAAGTGAGATTATAAAAGCCCAGTCTAGCACAATACAATGAAGAAGAAAAATAACAGCTCTCAAAGGAAACCAGCATGGCTGCATAAAGAACTCTCTGACAAATTGAAAGACAAAAAGGACAAGTGTAAAAAGTGGAACGAGGGGCAAATAACTAAGGTAGAATATCAGCAAATAGACCGAGCCTGTGAAGATGATGTGAGGAAAGCTAAGGCTCACAATGAACAAAGGCTTGCGACAAAAGTAAAAAATAATAATAAAAAAAGCTTGTTAAAAACAAGAAAAAAGCCAAGGAAACACTTGGTCCATTGCTGGGAGAAAGTGGCAAGAAAGTGACAAGCAACAGGGAGAAAGCAGAACTACTTAATGTAGCATTCGTTTCCCGGAGGCTGAAGATGTGTGTGATGTATGAAAGGAAAACATCCACGGATAGCAGAGTTGAGAGTAGAATCAACAGCAACTTTATTGAGCATCAGACATAGTTTATATAGTTTCTAAGTTTCTCAGTTCTCACCTACTATGCATGTTACTTTATTATTGGTTAACAAATCTCCAAGGCACAATAATTGGTTAGTAATTACATCATTGGTTTTCATGAGAAAATGCATGTATTCACACACAATGATAGTTACACAAGATACACTGAAAGCGGCAAATGTTACAGGTTATACATTGTTTCACCCTGTGTCCTTGTACATGCTAGAAACACTGCTCAAAGATGAGAATTGCTTATGTTTGCAATTTCGTGTAACTGCAGTTCCAAAAACCATACAGATGAACATTGTAATAACCCTACATTTCCTCGCTTTTTATTTCAATGAAGGAAAACGAAATTTATCAAGAGTACGCAATTGAATCACATTTAAAGTAGGTTGAGGTGACTTACGAAACATTGCAAAAAATGTAGGAATACATTGCAGACAACAACAAAAAAGTATAAGTAATGCAAGTACAATTACACCATAGAAAAACAATTGTTTTAACCAAGCAAGATCAGGTAACCAATCAGTTAACCAAGCAAAAGGAGAAAATTCCACATGTACATTATTCTTTATATCAGCTTGTAAATTAGCTAATTCATCTTCAATAGTCTTATTAAGTGAATGAAAATGCACAGCACAAGCACGTTGACCAACCAAGGTACAAAATCCACCTTGACGAGCTAACAAATAGTCTATGGCAAAACGTTGTTGAATCAAATCTTGATTTAGTTCTTCAATTTCATTTTGCAAATCTCGAACAATGGCAGCAGTAGCGTTAATAGATTTCTCCAATCGACATGTTAATCCCAGAATAGAATGTCTATTTTCTTGAGCTATTATTCCTGGATATGATCCCAAAGTAATAGTTCCAGTTATGGCTCCAGCTAAAGCACGTCCAAAAGTAGGCAATGAAGAAAGTTGGGTATCAATAATAACTTCATCAGAACATGTTGATCCCATAACTGCACGTCTCCTTCGAGTTGACAATCTATCAGAAACACCTATTTGTACAGGTAAAGACAAATATCCAATTGCAGCACATTGATAGTTTTGAGGGTGTACATTTGTTGCATATTTATCAAAGAAAAACCACATAGCAGGATCTTTTAATTGCCATCCAGCACAGATTGATCCACTTAATCCCATATCAGAGACATCAGTGACTTGAAAAATAGGAAAATCATTTGGATACATATCAGGTATAATATTATGACCTTGTGATGTTCCATTAATATTACCCCATAACCAATATTTCTGAGTACAATAACTATAATTCCCTACTTTATCTAAAATACGTTTAGCTTTTGAATAATCAGACCATTTATAAAACCAATTATGACGAGCATAGCAACAAAAACATAAACCTCTAGTAAATTGATTAATACGAAGATACTTCCATTTAACTAAATTCAATTCATATGGAGGAGTAGAAAATAACCAAGAAGAAGAAATATGCTGAAGTTGCGAAACAATAAAAGCAGAAGACTTAACTAAATTAGGAATAAATGCAACTTGACCAAAAGCCATAGGAGGTTCATAATATAAAGTTACATTATTACCATGAATCAAAAACATATATTGGGCATGACGAATCCAAAGATTAGGACTAAGGGGAAAATCAATAATTGCTTCAGTATTAGGAGAGAATAGAGATAGAAAACAAAAGAAAAAACAGCACATAAGAAAGGACTTGTTGAATCGTTGTTGAACTTCAAATTGGTCCCAAATCAAGAGTGGAGGATGTTGTGACTTGAGAGTTTTCATTTGTTTTTCCATGATAAGGACGAACACATCGGCCTGGAATCCACACAGCTTTTTTCGTTTGCAGATCTTCAATTGCAGCGTAACCACGACCCCAGGTTATAAGTTTTGTAGGTCCACGCCAGGCCGGATCAGGAAGTTGACGATAGAGTACCAAAGGTCGTGAAACAGGATCCTGAATATGAAAATGTAAATTGACTGGAATTTCTGAAAAGGAATCTAAAAATGTTAAGTAATTCCATGCATACAAAGCAATAGAGATCAAATTTTGAATCTTTCGCAAATGGAATGGACCAGATTCAGTTTTTATTAATTTAGTCAATGTAGCTTTGAATGTACGATGAGCTCGCTCAATGATAGCTTGCCCTTGGGAATTGTAAGGAATTCCATGTATCAATTGAATGTTCCATTGTTGACAGAAAGAAGTAAATTCCTTACTAGTATATGCTGGACCATTGTCAGTTTTCAGTTGACTTGGTCTTCCCATGACAGAAAAAGCAGAAAGACAATGAGACACTGCATCAGAAGTGCGTTCATGTCTAGAAGCAGTAACCCATAAAAAATGAGAATATGTGTCAATGGTTGCATGTAAATATGTGTATGGTTTAAAAGTAGCAAATTGTGTGACATCCATTTGCCAAATTTGGTTGGCTTTTGTTCCTCGAGGATTTACTCCCATAGGAAAAGGAACTGCAAATTGTTGACAAGAAGTACATCCCCGAACAATATCACGAGCCTGGGAGATAGGAACAGAAAATTGTTTAGCCAAAGATTTAGCATTTTGATGAAAATATGAATGACTAGCAACAGGATCAGAAAAAAGAATTGTGACATCTTTTAGAGTTTCATCAGCTTGTCTGTTTCCTTCAGTCAAAGAATTTTGAAAAGGAGTATGGCTCCTAATGTGCTCAACATATAAAGGAAAGACACGTTCTTCCAAAATATGTTTTAAAGATAAAAATAAAGACAAAAGATTAACATCAAGAGAAACAGAACAATATGCATAAGGAAGAGATTGCATTGCAAGAAAGACATATTTTGTATCAACAATTAAGTTAATAGGCTGATCAGAAAACAATCTCAAAGCCAAAATAACAGCTGCCAACTCAGAACGTTGGGCAGATGTCTGAGTAGAAGTAAATTTAGAAAACCATTGTTGACCATCCGTCCAAACCACAACACCACGAGTAGGTGATCCATCTGTGAACACTGTTAAAGCTTCAGGAAGTGGAGAACGAGTAAAAATAGAAGAAAATGAAAAATTTAATGTATTTGTAATAACTATTCTAGGATCTTTAGGTAAAGAATATTGAATATCACCAAGATATTGAGAAAAAGCAATTTGATATGAATCAGAAACAGTCATTAAATGTTCATGTTCAAGTTTAGTACGAGTGAAAGCAATACCATCCAAATCATGACCTATTAATTGCAAAGATCTTTGTCGTGCTTTCATGATCAATTCTTCTAAGGCTTGTTGATAAGGAAAAATATTTCTAGGAGGAGAAGCAGACAAATTCAACCATTCATGAATATGAATCGTTTTTTCAGTAAAAGGAGAATAAAGACAACCAGTAGGTAAAGGTGAAGTAGGAAGAATTGCTAACCATAATTTAGTAGCTATAGAGACAATTCTATCAACATATCTCAGTTTAAGTTTATTTAGAATGTTTTGAAGACATTTCTTTTGCAAAGCAGTAAGAGAAACCATATCGTTAGGATGCTTAGAACCTTTTAACAAGGAAAAGAGAGGTAACATTTCTCCTGTAGAAATTTGAAAATATGGACGAGCCCAATTAATTGTACCTAAAAGTTTTTGCCATTGGACCAAAGTATATGAAGATTGCACTTTAAGTTCAGGTAAGATAGGAATGGAAGAAGATTGTAAAACTTTAAATCCCAAATACGAATAAGGTTCAGTACGTTGTATTTTTTCAGGAGCGATGTAGAGCCCTCTGCTGGCTACAATGGTAGTCAATGCTTGTAGCACTTGTTCTTTATCAAAATCAGGACCTGCTATTAAAATATCATCCATGTAGTGATAAACTAGAAAAGAAGGAAATTGAGCACGAAAAGGTTGCAAAGCTTGATCCACAAAATATTGACAAATAGTAGGAGAATTAAGCATACCTTGTGGTAGAACAGACCAATGATATCGTTGTGTAGGTTGACTATTATTTAAAACAGGTACAGTGAAAGCAAATTTTTCTTTATCCTGTGACTGTAAAGGAATGGTGAAAAAACAATCTTTCAAATCTACTACTAACAATTTATAAGATTGTGGGATTAAATTAGGATTAGGTAGGCCACATTGCAAAGGCCCCATTGGTTGAATAAAAGCGCCATTTGCCACTTTTCTTTTTTATAACAAACACAGGAGTGTTCCATGGACTAGTGGAAGGTTCAATGTGACCAGCAGTCAATTGTTCCTGTACCAAAGAATGAAGAGCAATCAATTTTTCAGAAGATAAAGGCCATTGCTCAATCCAAACAGGTGTAGAACAAAGCCATTTAAGAGGAAGTGCCATCATCTAGAATCAAATGAGCATTAAGAAGAGAAAGAAGATCCCTGCCCCAGATGTTAGTATGAATATCTAAAATGTAAGGATGTAAAGAGACAGACTTACCAGCAGAAGTTGTGATGACTATAGGATGAATGCTTTGCCAAGCAGTTGTAGACCCACCAATGCCCCACAAGGAATGAACATCACGTTTAGGCCATTGCACAGGCCACTGTAAAAGGGAGATGACAGTAACATCGGCACCTGTATCCAGTAGACCTTGAAAAGGTTGTTTATTAAGATATAAAGTAAGAAGTGGTCTAAAAGAATTAATAGACTGAAGAAGTCCTATAGAATTAAGAGTTGAACCAAATCCAGAATTACCACGTTGTCCAGTACCTGGATTAGGTACCTTGTAAGGAAGAAAAAGAAGTTGTGCAACAGAAGATCCTTTAGGAAGAAATTGTGGAATATTAACCCAAATTTGCATAAGAATGACTCCAGTGTAATCAGAATCAATAACTCCTGGAACTACAAAACATCCTATTTTATGAGCAGAAGAGCGAGGTAAAATAATACCAACTAATCCAGAAGGGAGAGGACCAGTGTATTGAGAAGAAACAAGTTTAACTTCTAAAGGAAATTTAAAATCCAAGTCTTCTTGAGTAATTAGATCGATCCCAGCACTACCTGTTGTGGCTGAGGAGGCACAAGAGAGGGAGGAGGAGGAAGGGGGAGAAGATTTACGTAATTCCATAAGCAGAAATAGCCTTCTTCAATTCTCGCAAAATTTGAAATGGCAAACCTTCCCATTCTGCAATCTGTTGTCCATCTTGTGGTCCTGGTTGATATTGCACTGGACATACTGACATCAATTCAGCTAACTCTTCCCCAGATATAGCAACATCTGCCTTACATCTTTCAACCATCTTTTGAAAAGGAGACTTTAGAACATTATTAGAAGGAGGAAGTTTCAATTCAATGTTAGAAAGTTTCTGTTCAATGTCAGAAGAAATAGAAGAAGATTTTAAATTCTTTTGTTCAATAGCAGAAGAAACAGAAGAATCAGAAGGAGGTTTTAGAATCTCAGAAGGAGGTCTCAAAATCTCACAAAGAGGTTTTAAAATCTCAGAAAGAGGCTTCAAAATCTTTTCAAGATCAGTAGTAGCAGAAGGTATTTTAGTGTCAGTAGGAGCAGAAGATATTTCAGTGTCAGAAGGAGCAGAAGGTATTACTATATTAGAAGGAGCAGAAGAAAATACTTTAGATTTAGAAACTTCAGCTTTAGAATCAGAAGTTATAGAAACTTCAGCTTTATCAGAAGAAGCAGAAGGAAATACTTCAGATTTAGAAACTTCAGCTTTAGAATCAGAAGACAAAGCTTCTTTAGAGTCAGAAGTCAAAGCTTCCTTTTCAGGCAGAGTGTCAGAAGGAGGTATTTTAGAATCAGAAATCAAAACTTCAGAAGGAGGTGTTAAAGGAGAAGAAAACTCCTCTTCCTTCCTACCAAACATTACTATAGCATGTCTACATAGATGCCAAGCATGCAAAATATCTACCTTTAAGCTTGTATTAGAATGCAAAACCTTGCCAACCTTATCCCAATCTGACAATTTCAAAGAACCCCTATCAGGATAGAAAGAACAGGTTAAGGCAATTTCTCGTACCAGCCGATAAAGAGCCTTCTGTGAAACAGAAAGTTCAGACTTTTTAAGAAGATAAAGTAAATCATCAACATGCTTCCTTTGTTCTTGAGAAATCGAAGAGCCCATACTTACAAAAATCTTATAAGAGATAAGATCGAAACAGCGCGCTTGTCCTTGCCGGACGAAATATGGGTCCCTGTTCCGGGCGCCAAATGTAGCATTCGTTTCCCGGAGGCTGAAGATGTGTGTGATGTATGAAAGGAAAACATCCACGGATAGCAGAGTTGAGAGTAGAATCAACAGCAACTTTATTGAGCATCAGACATAGTTTATATAGTTTCTAAGTTTCTCAGTTCTCACCTACTATGCATGTTACTTTATTATTGGTTAACAAATCTCCAAGGCACAATAATTGGTTAGTAATTACATCATTGGTTTTCATGAGAAAATGCATGTATTCACACACAATGATAGTTACACAAGATACACTGAAAGCGGCAAATGTTACAGGTTATACATTGTTTCACCCTGTGTCCTTGTACATGCTAGAAACACTGCTCAAAGATGAGAATTGCTTATGTTTGCAATTTCGTGTAACTGCAGTTCCAAAAACCATACAGATGAACATTGTAATAACCCTACACTTAACTCGCTTTTTTGCATCTGTCTTTACACAAAGAGAAAAAAACAGTCCAACCTATCAAAAACGGCACCACAAAATACAGATTAGTATTTAACATAAGTTAAAATAGGGAAGAAAATGGTAAGTGAACACCTGTCTACCCTAGACGAGTTCAAATCACCAGGACCGGATGGATTACAACCCAAGGTTCTGAAGGAACTGGCAGACGAGATCTCAGAACTACTGAACTATATCTTTCAAAGATCCTGGAGCACCAGGGAACTGGCAGAGGACTGGAAAAGAGCTGATGTAGTTCCTATCGTCAAAGAAGGAAAAAAAAAATAGATCCAGGAAACTACAGACCTATCAGCCTTACTTCAATACCAGGGAAGATTCTGGAAAAGATAATCAAGCAACAAATGAGCGAACATTTGCTAGAAGCAAATAAAGTAATAACCAAAAGCCAACATAGGTTTGGCAAAAACAGATCATCCCAGACTAATCTTATGGCATTCTTTGACAAAGTGAGAAAAGTAGTGGACCAGAGGAATACCGTCGATATAATTTACTTGGACTCCAGTAAGGCATTTGATAAAGTAGACCATAACCTACCACTAGATAAAGTAGAATAATGTGGGTTAGACAGCATCACCACCAGATGGATTCGTAACTGGCTGACCAACCGCACTCAACATGTAGTCCTCAATGGAACTGCATCTACATGGAGGGAAGTAAGCAATGGAGTACCCCAAGGCTGTTTTAGGCCCAGTGCTCTTTAACATCTTCATCAATGACTTGGACGAGGGGATAGGTGGGGAACTCATCAAATTTGCAGATGACACCAAGCTGGCAGGAATAGCCAACACTCCAAAAGATAGGCTCAAGGTACAGAAGGATCTGGACAGACTTGAACATTGGGCGGTATCGAACAAAATGAAATTCAATGGTGAAAAAAGTAAGGTTCTACATTTAGGCAAGAAAACTAAAATGCACAGGTACAGTATATGTGGTACCTTACTCAGTAGTACTAACTGTGAGAGGAATCTTGGAGTCCTAGTGGACAACCATTTAAATAGGAGCCAGCAGTGTGCAGCAGCTGCCAAAAAAGCCAATTCAATTCTAGGCTGCATAAACAGAGGGATAGAATTAAGATCACGGGAAATGTTAATACCATTTTATAAGGCCACACTTGGAATACTGCTTTCAATTTTGGTCGCCACAATGTAAAAAAGATGCGGAGACTCTAGGAAGAGTGCAGAGAAGAGCAGGACAGACGATTAGAGGAGTGGAGGCTAAAACATATGAAGAAGGATTGCAGGAACTGGGTATGTCTAGTTTAATGAAAAGGAGGACTAAGGGAGACATGATAGCAGTCTTCCAATATCTCAGGGGCTGCCACAAAGAAGAGGGAGTCAAGCTATTCTCCAAAGCACCTGAGGGCAGGACAAGAAGCAATGGGTGGAAACTCATCAAGGAGAGAAGCAACTTAGAACTAAGGAGAAATTTCCTGACAGTTAGAAGAATCAGTCAGTGGAACAACTTGCCTCCACAAGTTGTGAATGCTCCAACACTGAAAGTTTTTAAGAAGATGTTGGATAACCATTTGTCTGAAGGAAGGAAGGAAGGAAGGAAGGAAGGAAGGAAGGAAGGAAGGAAGGAAGGAAGGATGGATGGAAATGGGAATGAGAGAAGGAAGGAAGGAAAGAAGGAAGGAAGGAAAGAAAGATGGATGGATGGATGATATGCGAATGAGAGACGTAAGTAAGTTAGGAAGGAAGTTAGGAAGGAAGGAAGGAAGGATATGGGAATGAGAGAAGGAAGGAAGGAAGGAAGGAAGGAAGGAAGGAAGGAAGGAAGGAAGGAAGGATATGGGAATGAGAGAAGGAAGGAAGTTAGGAAGGAAGGATGGATATGGGAATGAGAGAAGGAAGGAAGGAAAGAAGGGAAGAAGGAAGTTAAGAAGGAAGGAAGGTGGGAGGGAAGGGAGGTTGGGGAAGGAAGGAGGGAGGGAGGGAGGGAGGGAGGAAGGAAGGAAGGAAGGGTTAGGGTTAGGGTTAGGGTTAGGGTTAGGGTTAGGGTTAGGGTTAGGGTTAGGGTTAGGGGCTAGGGCAGGGGTGAAATCCAAACTTTTTCCCTACCGGTTCTGTGGGCGTGGCTTGGTGGGCATGGCAGGGGAAGGATACTGTAAAATCTCCATTCCCAACCCACTCCAGGGGAAGGATACTGCAAAATCTCCATTCCCTCCTCTCCTGGGGGAAGGAAATTGCAAAATCTCCATTCCCACCCCACTCTGGGGCCAGCCAGAGGTGATATTTGCCAGTTTTCCAAACTACTCATAATTTCCGCTACAGGTTCTCCAGAACCTGTTAGAACCTGCTGGATTTCACCCCTGGGCTAGGGCTTGGGTTAGGGTTAGGGAGGGAGGGCGATGTCCTTCCTTGGTTTCCAAGAATATGCTGTTGATGGCTTTGGAGAGCAACTGACTCCTAATAAGAAAGAAAAGGGAAAGAAAGAGGATAACGAAATGACTTCTGAACATATAAATGCATTTCTATTTTGCCCTGCCATCTCCCCGCTCTCAAGTGACACCATAACTTCCTTTTTCCACAAACTGCCATTTCTAATCCTCAAACCCACCAATCAGCAAGGTTTCTAGTCCTCATGGTGGCACGGAACCTCTGCTGTTCCTGAGAGAGCAAAAACCCAAGAAGAATCCCTCTAGTCAGTTTAGTCTCATCAGACATCAGGCATCAGGCATCAGGCCACAAACAGGGAGCTGGTGATTTCTAGTCTCGCGTTTGGCATGAAAGCCAGCTAGGTAACTTTGGGCCAATCACCAGGAAGGGGAGTTCTAGTTCCGCCTTAGGCATGAGAGCCAGCTGGGTGACTATGGGCCAATCACCAGGAGATGGTGAGTTCTAGTTCCGCCTTAGGCATGAGAGCCAGCTGGGTGACTTTGGGGAAATCACCAGGCGATGGTGAGTTCTAGTTCTGCCTTAGGCATGAGAGCCAGCTGGGTGACTTTGGGGAAATCACCAGGCGATGGTGAGTTCTAGTTCTGCCTTAGGCATGAGAGCCAGCTGGGTGACTTTGGGCCAATCACCAGGAAGGTGAGTTCTAGTTCCACCTTAGGCATGAAAGCCAGCTGATCCCCGTTGCAACTTTCTGACACACAAAGTTACCACAGGATCCAGATTCACTTACGGTAAGAACCGTCTTACGAACTAAACATCTGCAGGGATTCGCTGAGCAGCTGTGGCAGGAAAATGGGGGCAAAAGTCGTTTACAAAATGTCCTGCTCAGAAAGCTAAAATTTGGGCGCAGTTGAGGTTGTAAGTGAAGAACCAACTGGAGCTCAGCAAATGAACTTATTCAGTACTAGAAGGACGTGATGTTCGCTCTCTGTTTATACACCGTAGCTTCTCCTGAATAAGCATGGAGCAAAGCAAACCTCACACTCACCAGCACTGATGAAGCTACCTAGTTGGGTCGTGAAATGTCTGCAGGTAAACAACCGAGCTCAGGGAAAACCATGAGCTCCATAGTTCAGCAGATTCTCGATAACCACATTTGTCTACTTTTGGGATAAATCATCTCCACCGAGGCAGCCCTGGCTTCTGCAACCTCTCCACGGTGGACCTCCCGGGCCCACCGCAACCCAAACCAACCTGTTTACGAAGATGGTCCAGTTTTTGTAATATTTCTCTCTCGTCCAGCAAGTCCAAGTCTTCTTTTACAGATCTGCTTCTTAGTGGCTTCTTCCTTTCCCACAACTTTTGGAAGCCTTCGTTGGGGAGACTGAGGTGGATGGGCAATTTGACGGGAAGAGCCATCTCAAAGCGAAGAGAAAAAAAGTGTGCGTAGAGGATGACCAGGTGGAGCGGGAGGGAGGGGTCAAACATGTCACGCATACCCACACCCATAATTCAATGCGCCCCTCCCCCCACGCATGCGGCCACGACCCCCCCATGCTCCCCCCGCTTATGGCTCGCGAAGGCATGGTTGGCCTGTTTTTCGTTCTCCCCAGGCTCCAGAGGCTTTCTTGGAGCATGGGGAGGGAGAAAATGGCTTCCCCCCCCCAGAGGCCCTCCGGAGGCTGGAAACGGCCCGTTTCCCATCTTCCGGTGAGCCCAGAAGGCCCAGAAATCAGCTGGCCGGAGCTAGTGCAACCCTCGTGTGCCACCTGTGGTACACCTGCCATAGGTTCACCATCACAGCTATATATGGTACATGATATAATGTAGTAAGATAAGATACACCTAAGATACATATAATATATATATCAATGATCGTTCAATATTGGTGAATAGGGGGGGGCTCTTGAGGTACCAGCCAGCCCCAGAATTGGATGCACCTTTGTGTCTGCTGCCCAAGGCTGCACAGCCAGGTTTCGCCCCCTTTGAAAAAGGCCAAGAGAGAGGGGTCTTTCCTCCCCTCGTTCCCTAATACAGTGGCAGTGGTAGAGAGGACCCTCTTCCTAGACCCCGCCAGTCGGAATCCTTTGGCTGAGGTGGTCTGCGCCATAACTTCCCCGCCTGAGGAAGAACGGGTGCAGGAACTGGGTGTGGCCAGTCTAGAGAAGAGAAGAATTAGGGAGGACAGGATCGCAGTCTTCCAGTATTTGAGGGGCTGCCCCAAAGAGGAGGGCGGTCAGCTTCTTTTCCAAAGAACCAGAAGGCAGGAGGAGAAACCACAGATGGAAGCTCCTCAAGGAGAGAAGCAACCTGGAATTCAGGGGAAACTTCCTAAGAGTGAGAACAATCAATCGGTGGAACGACTTGCCACCAGAAGTGGTGAGGGCTCCAACAGTGGAGTTTCTAAAAAGAGACTGGACGTTCACTTGTCTGATATGGTATAGGATCTCTCTCTTGAGCAAGGGGTTGGACTAGAAGACCTCCAAAGTCCCTTCCGGCTCTATGCTGATTGATTGATTGACTGATTGATAGTGTGAGATGGGCTGGTGGGATAGGACAAGGCTGGTTCCATAGGTAGACCATTCTCTAGCGTATATACCTGGATGGACAGGCAGAACGGCGTCTGGAGAACATCTTCTCCCTTCGGCTAGGTTGGTGCTCTGGGCCTTTCCCCTCTCGTTCAGCCTTGGCAAGGGAGTGGGCTTTTTCATGCCATGCTTGATCTCCACCTGAGGAGCCCCTGGGGGAGTCCTGGCAGTTCTTCTGTGTCCCAAATCGGGCAACACCACCGCTGGGGACTGAACCTTCTTCCTGACCTCTGTTGGCGCTGGGGAAGAGTTCATAAGGAGAGGCAAGACCTGCCTGATTCGTTGAGTGGCCGAGGGATGGGAACTGGAAGGGCAGGAAGGAGGGAAAGGGACTTCCTGGTTGTCCCACCAAGACCATGGCACGTCACGACTGGTCTCTGGATAGGACTCCTTGCTGTCCATCCTCTTTAGGAACCGCAACCTTCTCAGGTGGCTCATCCTGCCCTGAAGATCTGGAAGCAGATCCACGCCTCGTCCTCTGCTTCTCCTCCTCCACAACGATCACTCCTCCTCCTCCTCCTCCACTCCTCCTCCTCCACTCCGATCTTATACACTCCTCCTCCTCCTCCACTCCTCCTCCTCCACTCCGATCTTATACACTCCTCCTCCTCCACTCCTCCTCCTCCACTCCGATCTTATATACTCCTCCTCCTCCTCCACGACTCCTCCTCCACTCCGATCTTCTGCACTCCTCTTCCTCCACTCCTCCTCCTCCACTCCGATCTTATATACTCCTCCTCCTCCTCCACGACTCCTCCTCCACTCCGATCTTCTGCACTCCTCTTCCTCCACTCCTCCTCCTCCACTCTGATCTTATACACTCCTCCTCCTCCTCCACTCCGATCTTATACACTCCTCCTCCTCCTCCGCTCCTGCTCCACTCCGATCTTCTGCACTCCTCCTCTTCCTCCACTCCTCCTCCTCCACTCCGATCTTATACACGCCTCCTCCTCCACTCCTCCTCCTCCGCACCGATCTTATACACGCCTCCTCCTCCTCCTCTGCTCCTCCTCCTCCACTCCGCTCTCTTCACTCAACTCTCAACGTAACGCAACTCAACACTCCTCCAACCTCCTCTCCTGAACTCGCCACAGCTCCTCCCTCCTCCCTTCTGCCTTTATATAGCTTCCCCCAGGGGCCATGACATCACAGCATTATGTTCTCATGGGGGACAGCTCATGTCAGGACCCAAGGGGCCTCTTACTCCCCAAGATAATGGGGATGGGATACGGAGGGTCCCCTTGACAACCCCCTTGGTAAAATTCCTGATATCATGGGGAGCAAAGCCAGGGAGCCCCTATGCAATGAGCCAATGGGATGGTGTCTCTCAACCTGCTGGATCTCCAAAGAGCCTAGCCAAGATTAAGGGGGATCAGCTTTATTCTTTGATTGGTCAAGCCTGCCACTCAGGCTTCTTTTGTTTTTAATTTCTTTTATTGACATTACATTACATGGAGCTCTTGGCTTACCACAGTTTGTTTAGTGAGGGATCAAAGCTACAATGGCACTGAAAAAAACAACTTGTGACCGCTTTTCACACTTATGACCGTTGCGGCATCGCCACGCTCAAATTCAGACGTTTGGCAACTGATTCACATTTATGACCGTCGCAGTGTCCCAGGAATTCACATGCTCCCATTTTGCGACCTTCTGACAAGCAAAGTCAATGGGGGAAGCCCGATTCACTTAACCCTGTTACTAATTGAGGAACTGCAGTGACTCCCTTAACGACTGTGGCCACAAAGGTCATAAAATGGGGCAAAACTCACTTAACAAATGTCTCGCTTAGCAATAAAAATTTCAGGCTCGGTTGTGGTCGTACGTCGAGGACTACCTGTATAGATTATATTTTTTTGAAAAATTTCTGCACTGCCCATCATCGCTGGCGGTGCCCGAGTAGTTTAGGTAAAACACTACAGTGATATAAAAGCTGCAGTTGAAAACAAAGGTTTTTGAAAAAAACCATTTTTTAAAAAAAAAAGTGAAAAGGGTCCATTAATTGCAGAGTTGAAAGGCAGAGGAAGCTCCTTCGGCCCACTAACCACGCCCTGGCTTCTGGGCCCCCTTGGACCCCCAGACCATCTGGCAGAGTTGAGTCTCCATGCACTCCTGGAAGGTCAGGAGACTGGGGGCCTCTCTCGTGAAGAGAAGAGAAGATAGGGTTAGAAGGGAAGGGAAGGGAAGGGAAGGGAAGGGAAGAAAGAAGAGAAGAGAAGATTGGAATGAAAGGGAAGGGAAGGGAAGGAAGAGAAGAGAAGAGAAGAGAAGAGAAGAGAAGAGAAGAGAAGAGAAGAGAAGAGAAGAGAAGAATGGAATAGAAGGGAAGGGAAGGGAAGGGAAGGGAAGGGAAGAGACGAGAAGAGAAGAGAAGAGAAGAGAAGAGAAGAGAAGAGAAGAGAAGAGAAGAATGGAATAGAATGGAAGGGAAGGGAAGGGAAGAGAAGAGAAGAGAAGAGAAGAGAAGAGAAGAGAAGAGAAGAGAAGAGAAAGAAGAGGATAGGAGAGGAGAAGAGAAGAGAAGATAGGGTTAGAAGGGAAGGGAAGGGAAGGGAAGGGAAGGGAAGGGAAGGGAAGGGAAGAAAGAAGAGAAGAGAAGATTGAAATGAAAGGGAAGGGAAGGGAAGGGAAGGGAAGAAAGAAGAGAAGAGAAGATTGGAATGAAAGGGAAGGGAAGGGAAGGGAAGGAAGAGAAGAGAAGAGAAGAGAAGAGAAGAGAAGAGAAGAGAAGAGAAGAGAAGAGAAGAATGGAATAGAATGGAAGGGAAGGGAAGGGAAGAGACGAGACGAGACGAGAAGAGAAGAGAAGAGAAGAGAAGAGAAGAGAAGAGAAGAGAAGAGAAGAGAAGAGAAGAGAAGAGAAGAGAAGAGAAGATAGGATTAGAATGGAAGGGAAGGGAAGGGAAGGGTAGGGAAGAGTGAAGAGAAGAGCAGAGAAAAGTTTATACATGAAATAAATAAATAATAAGTAAAACAACAATGCGAGATTCTGTTACATTCAGGGTCCCAGCGTTTTTTAGAGATAAACCTTATTAATAATGTCCTTGGATATTTTGAATGCCCTTGCTGAACATAATTGTCTGCTGTTACCACGAGTCACAGCTGTTGTCTTAATCAGGTGAAGTTTGCACGGAGTAGAATTCTCCAATTATTTCAGAATAACAGAGTTGGAAGGGACCTTGGAGGTCTTCTAGTCCAACCCCTAGCTAAAGCAGGTGATCCTATATCATTTCAGACAAATGGTTGTCCAATCTCGTCTTAAAAATTCCCAGTGTTGAAGCATTCAGAACCTCTGGAGGCAATCTGTTCCACTTGTGGGAAACAGAGTTGTATTGGAAGAAGACATGTTGGCCTGTGAAGAAAATTTGTTGTATATGTTTCTAACCTCATGAGCTAGGCTGAAGCCTGAGAATTGTACGTAGGAGGTAGGATTAGAGGCCTTTGCTATGCTAGAAACCAGCCATAACCAGAATTTACTGATATGATAGTTACTCTAGAGACAACCCTTAGGAATTAGGACCGTAAAAGGACATTTGTAAATAAGGGCAGTGTTCTGCCCCAGCTACGGACCCCAAAGAACGCAGCACACACAAACTTTATACAAAGTTTATTACTCAAAATAACTTAGTCTTTATTATTCAAAGGGGTCATGCGCGCGAAGAGAAAAAGGTTAGCCATCACTGATTTAGGGTGTGTCCACTGTATCTGTGCGTGCAAAGTGAAGAATAAAATTACCATTGTTTTCTCTTGGACGTTTTGGCTGCTGATTGTTTATTTCCAAGCTAGACAATGAATCCCGCGGTTGGGAGGCTACGTCAAGGTTATAAGAGCCAAAGGAGAGAAAATTTAAAATCCGCTTTGGAGATTCGTGCAAATCTCCACTGGGTGGCTGGATGAACGCTAATCCTTCAGAGAGGGAAATCGGTTAAGCAGAGCGCCAACAATGGAAAATATTTATAGCCCTGGGTGGACATGAGGAGTCCTTGGGGCTCTCTGAGCTTCCTTGTTTTCTTGCAGAAGGAGAGCAGCGTTCGCTGGGCAGGCTGAGATTTGAGCTGCCCATTCACTGGCTGTACCTTTTCTGGATTAGGCAAAAATAGTTTCATTACTGGAAGAAACTTTATACATGAATTTTTTTATTTATTTATTTATATGCCGCCCTTCTCCGGAGACTCAGGGCGGCTTTCAATGCGTTAAGCAATAGCCTTCATACATTTGTATATGCCTGCTTAGTAGGGCTTTTGGCCCCCCCTAAGCGGTCTTCTTTTTTATACAAAGTCAGCTTATTGCCCCCACAATCCGGGTCCTCATTTTACCTACCTCGGAAGGATGGAAGGCTGAGTCAACTTTGAGCCTGGTGAGATTTGAACTCGCAGTAATTGCAGGCAGCTGGCAGCTAAGTACTACTTAACAGCACTTTAGTCTGCTGCACCACCAAGGCTTCTTGTCCTGCCTTTAGATGCTTTAGAGAATAGATTGACCCCCCTCTTCTTTGTGGCAGCCCCTCAGATATTGGACATTGCTAGCATGTCTCCCCTGGTCGTTCTCTTCACTAGACAAGCCATACCCAATTCCAGAAACCGTTCTTCCTATGTTTTATCCTCCAGCCCCCTAATCCTCTTTGTTGCTCTTCTCTGCACTCTTTCTAGAGTCTCCACATCTTTTTTACATCATGGCGATCAAAACGGGGTTCCGAATTCCAAGTGTGGCCTTCACAAAGTTTTGTAATGTGATATTAGCACTTCACAAGATCTTGATTCTATCTCTCTGTTGATGCAGCCTAGGTCTGTGTTGGCTTTTTTTGCCCTCTGGATCACACTGTTGGCTCATATTTAAGAGATTGTCCAATAATGACTGATATAAGGACATTTTGAATGAAAAAGAGGAACTTAAAACTAAGCAAGAACTGAATAGTCAAGGGATTGATTTGGCAGGGTGGCCACATATGCAAATACAATCAAGATATGTGAAAGATGCTAAAATGTATGGTTTTTATAAAGAACTATCAGAACTGGATCAGATGTTAACTGGGACAATTAAAAAACTAATTTTAAAAAATTATAACTACCTATTGAGCATTAAAATGGAAGAAGAGCAGGTAAGGGAAACAATGATAGTATGGGCCAAAAAATGTAGTTATACTGTAGAGTTAGCTAAATGGCAGAAATTATGGGCTAGGAATTATAAATTAACAATGTCAACTGCATAAAAAGAAAATTTATATAAAATGTTTTATAGGTAGCATTTTCCACCAGCAAAATTGGCAAAGATGTTTAAGGATATGTCTGCTAAATGTTGAAAATGTAATCAGACATCGGGTTCGTACTCTCACATGTGGTGGACATGCCCAAAGGCAAAAAAAAATTGGGACCAAAGTACAGACATGGTTAGAAAAAATAGTAAAGCAACACATAGATCTAAAGCCAGAAATATTTTTGTTGAGTATTCTACCAGAAAAATATAATAAAGGAAATACATATTTAATTTTACATGTGTTAACAGCAGCTACCGTGTTTCCCTGAAAATAAGATCCTTTCTTATATTTTTTTAACCCCTAAATAAGTGCTTGGCCTTATTTTTGAAGAGGTCTTATTATTTTGGAGCACATGGAGCAAGAATGGGCTCCTCTTGCCGTCTTACCTAATTTCCAGCTCTGCATTTAAATATTTTTGGGGAGGGCTTATTTTCAGGGGGAGGCTTATTTTAGCGCATACGCTCAAAAGCCCGATTTGGCTTATTATCAAGGGATGTCTTATTTTCGGAGAAACGGGGTAGAATTGTGTTTGCACAACAATGGAAAAATGAAGAGATCCCTACAGATGAAAACGTTATAAAAATCTTAGAATGTGCTGAAATAGACTAACACCCAAAATTTAAAACTTAAAAGCATAAGGAAATGATTAACTATTAAAATGGATTAGTAAATATTATTATTATGTGATTGTTATTAATGTTATATTACATTATCATTAATTTTTATCATGAATGCTGTGAATATTATTGTTATTTTTAATATTATTTCTCCAAAACAACTGTACTCAGACAACACACTGTCCATATAGACATCGAATTTTTATGTTTAAAAAAAAATACGAAATTTCTGTAAAAAGAAGTTGTCTTCACTTCACTGCCTGGTACATTTGGAATCTGCTTTCATACTTTGCCCAAACAGATGCTATCATTCTTTGTTGCTTTCAAAGAGCGCAATGGTTCCACCCGTTAAGCCTGGCTGTTAACTCAGTCGATCCTGCATTGTACAATAATATTTATTTTCATGTGTGATATTTTATTTCAGGCCTTGGGAGTTTATGTGGCCCAAAGATGTTGCTTAGAAGCAAAAAAATCGGGAGTCGAGTGCACCCTCAACCAGGCATGTTACAGTATTTGTGGGACTTTGGGCTGGACCTCCTGTTTTTAGGCAAGACCTCCGTCCCATCAGGCCCCCGTAGGTCGGTAAGATGATGATGAGAACACTGGGAATAACAACAACAACAACAATAACAATAACTGTAATAATAATAATATTAGCCTTTATTGGCATTGGTTTAAGATGGGAACCATCAAGAAAGAAACGGAAGGTTTAATCCTCGCTGCTGAAGAACAAGCACTACAAACTAATGCCATGAAAGCGAAGATACAAAAATGCACCGACAATCCAAACTGCCGACTTTGCAACGACAAAGTCAAAACTGTTTCACATGTAATATCTGAATGTAGCAAAATTGCACAAACTGATTTCAAACCTAGACACAACTGAGTTGCTAAATTAATCCACTGGTCATTATGTAAAAAAATACGACTTACCTGTATCCAAAAAGTCATGGGAACATAAAGTGGAAAAAGTTATAGAAAATGAGAAGGTGAAGATCTTGTGGGACTTTCGAATATAGACGGATCGTGACTTGGAACACAACATGCCAGATGAGCCCATTTTATCGGAGGGAGAAGTCTCCGAAAGTGAAGGAGAGGAGTTGGCAAGGCCTCCCTCTCCAGGGCCCTCCTCTCTGGCACTGCCTCAGGTGTCTTCCGAAGGAGAAGACATAGGCCAGGAGCCAGGATCTCCGAGCAGCCGCAGTTAGACAGCGACAGAGATAAGTCTTGGCTGGATCCCTGCCAGCGTCGGAAAGACAAGCGCACGTAGCAGAGAAGGAGGCGTGCCAGAGATTAAGCCGAGTCACTGGACCACACCCCACAGGGGATAAAATGGGGTGTGGTGGCCATTCAGGCTTTGTGATGGACAAAACTGAACAGCTAGCAAGTCATACTGTGTTTCTGGAACTTCGTTATATGCCTTCCTTGGATTTATTATAGACTGGACTTGCCAATTCTTTGGCTTTGTGAACTTATTTTGGTTTATCTGATGGAGGAGGAAAACCTCCTTTTGTGAGTAAAGTTTTTGGCAAGCAGCTACTGGGTTGCTGCCAATTCTGTTATCAAAGGAAATTATTGTCTGCAGATTTAGTTTAACTCTTGGTTGACTGCTGGTGTGCGTGTGTGAGACAGGGACAGAACTTTGGTTTTCACAGTTGTCAAAAACCAAAACGTACAATTTATTGACATCGTGGTACCAGGAGATGCCAGAGTTGAAGAAAAAGAACTGGGAAAAATCACGAAATATTGCGACCTGGCCATCGAAAATACGCAATTAAGGATGAAACATGTAACAGTGATACTCATTGTCATCAGGACACTTGGTTGATACCTAGGACGCTGGCAGCAACCCGTATCAACCATTAGCACCAGTCAATGGTATTTGTGATGCATTATTGAATGTTTAGTTGACTGAGTTTCCTGTTTAATGAATAAAGTTAATAATAATAATAATAATAATAATAATAATAATAATAGCAGCCTTTATTGCCATCAGGTAGGTAAAATGATGAGAACACTGGGATTAAGAGTTTCTGGTTCAAGAGGCCACTCTATGTACCAACTCTTCTCTTTTGGGGTGAAGAGGTCTGGGTCTCAGCCGCTTTTTAGCCTAATCTAAACAGCTGGAAGGAGTACTGTGGACATCGCCCTGAGGGAGGCAGGCAGAAGGGAGGGAGGGAGGAAGTTAAGGAAAGAGGGAGGAAGCAAAGGAGGGAGGGAGGGAGAGAGGGGGAGGGAAGGAGGAAGGAAGGAAGATGGATATGGGAATGAGAAGGAAGGAAGGAAGGAAGGAAGGAAGGAAGGAAGGAAGGAAGGAAGGAAGGAAGGAAGGAAGGAAAAATGAATGAATGATGAATGAATGAATGAATGAATGAATGAATGAATGAATGAATGGGAAAAGCATGATATTGCTATAGGTCTATACTATAGGGCACCTAACCAAAGAGCGGAAATGGATGAACTTTTTGCTAGTCAGCTAACTAAGGTATGTAGGAAGCAGATCACAATAGTAATGGGGGATTTTAACTACCCTGACATCAACTGGGAGACAAACTCTGCACCTAGTGGAAGATCCAACAGGTTCCTAACAAACCTAGCAGATAACTTTCTTTCCCAAAAAGTAGAGAAGGGAACAAGGGGATCAGCCATAGTGGACTTAATTCTCACTAACAGAGATGAAATGATAGAAGGTGTTGAAGCTACAGGCACCTTGGAGGCAAGTGATCATGCAGTATTGGAATTCAACATTATGCAAGCACAAGTAGTAGAACAAAGTCAACTAGAGTCTTGGACTTTAAGAGAGCCAATTTCAATAAACTTAGAGAGAGCTTGGGAAGGATTCCATGGATGAGAATCCTCAAGGAGAAAACAACTCAAGAAGCTTGGGAAAGTTTGAAAAGTGAAATTATAAAAGCCCAGTCTAGCACAATACAATGAAGAAGAAAAATAACAGCTCTCAAAGGAAACCAGCATGGCTGCATAAAGAACTCTCTGACAAATTGAAAGACTAAAAGGACAAGTGTAAAAAATGGAATGAGGGGCAAATAACTAAGGTAGAATATCAGCAAATAGACAGAGCCTGTAAAGAAGATGCGAGGAAAGCTAAGGCTCACAATGAACAAAGGCTTGCGACAAAAGTAAAAAATAATTTAAAAAAGCTTGTTAAAAACAAGAAAAAAGCCAAGGAAACACTTGGTCCATTGCTGGGAGAAAATGGCAAGAAAGTGACAAGCAACAGGGAGAAAACAGAACTACTTAAGTTGTTCTTTGCATCTGTCTTTACACAAAGAGAAAAAAAGAGTCCAACCTATCAAAAAGGGCACCACAAAATACAGATTAGGAACACAAGTGAAAATAGGGAAGAAAACGGTAAGTGAACACCTGTCTACCCTAGACGAGTTCAAATCACCAGGACCGGATGGATTACAACCCAAGGTTCTGAAGGAACTGGCAGACGAGATCTCAGAACTACTGAACTATATCTTTCAAAGATCCTGGAGCACCGGGGAACTGGCAGAGGACTGGAAAAGAGCTGATGTAGTTCCTATCGTCAAAGAAGGAAAAAAAAAATAGATCCAGGAAACTACAGACCTATCAGCCTAACTTCAATACCAGGGAAGATTCTGGAAAAGATAATCAAGCAACAAATGAGCAAACATTTGCTAGAAGCAAACAAAGTAATAACCAAAAGCCAACATAGGTTTGGCAAAAACAGATCATGCCAGACTAATCTTATGGCATTCTTTGACAAAGTGACAAAAGTAGTGGACCAGAGGAATACCGTCGATATAATTTACTTGGACTCCAGTAAGGCATTTGATAAAGTAGACCATAACCTACCACTAGATAAAGTAGAATAATGTGGGTTAGACAGCATCACCACCAGATGGATTCGTAACCGGCTGACCAACTGCACTCAACGTGTAGTCCTCAATGGAACTGCAGCTACATGGAGGGAAGTATGCAGTGGAGTACCCCAAGGCTCTGTTTTAGGCCCAGTGCTCTTTAACATCTTCATCAATGACTTGGACGAGGGGATAGGTGGGGAACTCATCAAATGTGCAGATGACAACAAGCTGGCAGGAATAGCCAACACTCCAGAAGATAGGCTCAAGATACAGAAGGATCTGGACAGATTTGAACATTGGGCAGTATCGCACAAAATGAAATTCAATGGTGAAAAAAGTAAGGTTCTAGATTCACGCAAGAAAACCAAAATACACAGGTACAGTATATGTGGTACCTTACTCAATAGTACTAACTGCGAGAGGAATCTTGGAGTCCTAGTGGACAACCATTTAAATATGAGCCAGCGGTGTGTAGCAGTTGCCAAAAAAGCCAATACAGTTCTAGGCTGCATAAACAGAGGAAGAGATCATGGGAAATGTTAATACCACTTTATAAGGCCACACTTGGAATACTGCATTCAATTTTGGTCGCCACAATGTAAAAAAGATGTGGAGACTCTAGGAAGAGTGCAGAGAAGAGCAAGACAGACGATTAGAGGAGTGGAGGCTAAAACATATGAAGAAGGATTGCAGGAACTGGGTAAGTCTACTTTAATGAGAAGAAGGACTAGGGAGACATGGTAGCTGTGTTCCAATATCTCAGGGGCTGCCATAAAGAAGAGGGTCAAACTATTCTCCAAAGCACCTGAGGGCAGGACAAGAAGCAATGGGTGGAAACTAATCAAGGAGAGAAGCACTTTAGAACTAAGGAGAAATTTCCTGACAGTTAGAAGAATCAGTCCGTGGAACAACTTGCCTCCACAAGTTGTGAATGCTCCAACACTGAAAGTTTTTAAGAAGATGTTGGATAAATTTGTCGGAAGGAAGGAAGGACGGAAGGAAGGAAGGAAGGATATGGGAATGAGAGAAGGAAGGAAAGTAGGAAGGAAGGAAGGAAGGATTGATTGATATGGGAATTAGAGAAGGAAGGAGGAAGGATGGATGGATGAATGGATATGGGAATGAGAGAAGGAAGGAAAGAAGGAAGGAAGGAAAGAAAGATGGATGGATGGATGATATGCGAATGAGAGAAGTAAGCAAGTTAGGAAGGAAGGAAGGATGGATGGATATGGGAATGAGAGAAAGAAGGAAGGAAGGAAAGAAGGAAGTTAAGACGGAAGGAAGGAAGGAAGGAAGGTGGGAGGGAAGGGAGGTTGGGGAGGGAAGGAGGGAGGAAGGAAGGGTTAGGGTTAGGGCTAGGGCTAGGGCTAGGGCTAGGGCTAGGGCTAGGGCAGGGGTGAAATCCAAACTTTTTCCCTACCGGTTCTGTGGGCGTGGCTTGGTGGGCATGGCAGGGGAAGGATACTGTAAAATCTCCATTCCCACCCCACTCCAGGGGAAGGATACTGCAAAATCTCCATTCCCTCCTCTCCTGGGGGAAGGAAATTGCAAAATCTCCATTCTCACCCCACTCTGGGGCCAGCCAGAGGTGATATTTGCCAGTTTTCCAAACTATTCAAAATTTCCGCTACAGGTTCTCCAGAACCAGTTAGAACCTGCTGGATTTCACCCCTGGGCTAGGGCTTGGGTTAGGGTTCGGGTTAGGGTTAGGGTTAGGGAGGGCAATGTCCACACTGCTGAAAGACTTTTTCCATACAGTCAGCTGCACTCCGAGCCACAGAGGCTTCGCAATCACCTTGGAGATCCCGGAGACCTGAAACAAATCCAGAAAACAAGCTATTATTTCCGGGAACGCCCTTGAGAACCAACCTTTATCAGCTCCAGAGCTTCTGGAGAAAAAGTCCTCGCTTCCAGCGAACAAACTTTTCAACTCACCAAGGTAAACTTCTTCAGTTTGTTTCGAAGTGACCACATCTGCTTTCATATACTGAGCGCAGCCGCCTAGACACATAAAAGGAAATTGGATGGAGTTAGCAGAGACGGCGAAACCGACTGCTTGGATTAAAGGGATTAAACACACCACTTCTTTCTACTTGGAACAGTCGCTTTGGGACTTTACAGGCTGGTTACAGGAATTGGGTCTTTTTACTCTCGTGAAAGGAAGGACTAGGGGTGATATGAGAGCAGTCTTCCCGTATTTCAATCAATCAATCAAATCAACCAATCAAATAATCGGAATAGAGCCGGAAGGGACCCTGGAGGTCTTCTAGCCAACCCCTTGCTCAAGCATATAGCATTTCAGACAATTAGCTGTCCAGTCTTTTCTTCAAAGCTTCCAGTGATGGAGCACCCATAACTTCTGGAGGCAAGCTGTTCCACTAATTGTTCTTAACTCCAAGTGATTTCTCTCCTTGATTAGTTTCCATCCGTTGCTTCTTCTCTTGCCTTTTGGTGCTTTGGAAAATAAGTTGACTCTCTCTTCTTTGTGGCAGATCCTCAGATACTGGCACACTGCGATCATCCCCACTGGCCCTTCTTTTCTCTAGACTGGCCAAACCCAAATCCTGCAACCGTCCTTCATATGTTTTGGTCTCCTGGCCTTTAATCATCCTGGTTGCCCTTCTTGGCACTTTTCTCAACATCTTTTTTGTAATGTGGGGAACCAAAACTGGATGCAGTGTGGCCTTACTAAGGCTTTATGAAGAGATGGTAATATGTCACCTGATTTTGATTCTATGCCTCTGTTTATGCACCCAAAGATTGCATTAGCTTTTTCATTTGAAGTTCCATCGCTAAGCAAGACAGTGATGAATTTCCCTCCTTTTTATGACCGTTCTTGCCACAGTGGATAAACGAATCACATGGTTCTTGAGTGAATCCAGCTTCCTCGTGGACCGGTCAGAAGTTCAGAAAAGGGTGTGTGGGTCACATGATCCAGGACTCTGTGGCAGTCGTAAATCTGAACCAGTTCCTAAGCATCTGATTTCTGAATTTGGAGGGTTACCTGAGACTACCTAGGAATCATAGCTAATGCATGCAGAAGATGGTTGATCTCCACCATCCTGGCCCTTCTTTTGTTTGGGGGCAAAAGGGGGAGATGGGAAGTGGAGTCTTGAGGAGAGACTTCAACCTGAACCCAAAAAGCAAGTGGAGGAAGAGAGAAAAGATGGTGAGGAAAACCATGGAAATGTTTAGGACTTCAAAATAGGTAGTCCTCTCCAGAAACGTAGAATGAGAAGTGGAAGCAAGACCAAAGATGAAGGGACACCCCAAGGTGCCGTTTGGCTCCACGGATGGATCCAGAGCTTTTGAGGAGATCTTGAAGCATGTTTACCTCATCCTCCTTTCCAGGTGGATCTCCTATTGCTTTGCTCCATCAGGATTGCTCACCTGAGTTTGGATAGATTGGGTTGGACTGCCTGCTTTCTCATCGGTCATTCTTACAGCTGGCAGAGAAAATACCCTCTGGAGGATTTTGCTCAATAGCTTGGTCCTCAACTCTGAGTTCAACGGGAGCTTCGAGCGGCTGAGGAGAGACAAGGAAAGAGGAGGAGTGAGGTGAAAAGATCATAGAGTCATAGAGCTAAAAGGATCCCTGGAGATCTACTCCGATCACTTCTGAACGTTGTGCTTGAGATGGAGAAGAAAATGAAACTTTGATTTTAGGTTTTACCGATTAGATCGATTTGTCGTTGTAGAAATGGCTAGTTTATATTCTTATGGAAAAGTAAAAAGTGGAGGTTGGAAGTTAATCCTTTATTCCACTGCAAGAGAAAGGCAATGCCTTTTTTCACCCCTTTTCTCCTTCCCCTCCTCACTTGTCTTTCCCCTTCCCCTCCCCACTGGGTCCTACGCTTTGCTTTTGCCTTTTTGCATTTTCTTTGATAATCTAATAAAAGGTTACTTAAAGAGAGAGACAGAGAGAAGAGGAGGGCGGGGCAGGTACCTACATCATGCAGGTGACTGTGATGATCGCTTGATGTAGGATGATGACGGACAAGGATCTCACGGGCTCATCTTCAATGACTTCCTGAAAGGAGAAGGAAACACATCTGAGAAAGCAAAGAGAAATATATACTGTTTCCACAGCAAGGAAAACGAAGCGGAAATGCTTAGATGGATCGTTCTATTCAAAGTGGAGAATAAAGTATGTTTTTCACTTGAATATATCACATCTGGATTTTTTGCTTCTTTGATGAAGAAGAAAAAATGAATGTTTGACTTTGGTTTTGGTGATTAGATAATCTTGTCATTATAGAAATGGCTATCGTTATACACTAATGTGTATTGAGCCTGGACTGTTTTTAATCTTCTACTGGGCTAAAAAGAGTCGGAGGTCAATGCCTTCCCCCCCCCCTTTTTTTCCCCCCTTCTTTTCTGCTGACTTTTTCCATCCCCTAATCTTCCATTTCTATTTTTCTTTGTATTTTATATATTAAATTATCTATATGTCTATCATGTATTTCTATTTCTCTCTCTCTCTCTTTTCTCTATCTATCTATCTATCTATCTATCTATCTATCTATCTATCTATCTATCTATCCTATCTATCTATCCATCAAAATAAATAAGTAAACACTAATAATAAAAAAAATGGGGAAGCCAGGTTCACTTAACAACCATTCAAATAATTTAATGACGGTGCTTCAGCTAACAATGGTGGTAAGACAGGTCGTATTATGGGTGACCGCTGGGTGACTTTTGGCCAATCACCAGGAGATGGTGAGTTCTAGTCCTGCCTTAGGCATGAGAGCTGACTGGGTGACTTTCGGCCAGTTCTTCTCTCTCCATCCCGCAATAAGTTGGCCATGGCTAGTTGTCCTTTTCTGACATTGTGTCTAAGACAATCTAAGAAAATCTCTGCCACCAATTGTGAGAACGGTCGTCCAGATGAAGAGAGTTTCTTCCTCTGTCTGGAATGGCAAGAAACAACCTGTCTCCAGATGTTGGTAGTCCTGGATTTATCCCCATTGATTTACTGACTGTTTCAAGTTATAACGGGTAGTTTACAGCTAAAAAAGGGGACTTCGTGTTTCACACTCGGGACCATTGCAGCATCCCCGTGGTCATGGGATCAAAATCCAGATGCTTGGCAACTGGCGTGTATTCATGCCGGGTTGCAGCGATCCAGGTCACGTGATCCCCGTTTGCAACTTTCTGACACGCAAAGTTACCACAGAAGCCAGATTCACTTACGGTAACAACTGTCTTACTAACTTAACATCTGCAGGGATTCGCTGAGCAGCTATGGCAGGAAAGTGGGGGAAAAAGTTGTTTACCAAATGTCCTGCTCAGGAAGCTAAAATTTGGGCTCAGTTGAGGTTGTAAGTTAAGGACCAACTGGAGCTCAGCAAATGGAAAAGACTATTTGCAGTCAGGGTTGAACTGGGGGGGTCCTTGGTGCTCCCTGAGCTTGGAGATTCTTGCAGATCTTTCATGACCCAACTAGGGAACGTCATCAGTGCTAGAACAAATTGAGGTTGGCAGAGAGGAGGAGGAGGAGGAAGATAACTGTGGGGTCCTTAGTGCTCCCTGAGCTTGGAGATTCTTGCAGATGTTTCATGACCCAACTAGGGAACGCCATCACTGCTATAAGGGAGTGGGTTTACAGAGTGAAGGAGAAGAAGGGGAGGAAGGGAGGAGGAAGGATGGAGAAGGGAAGAAAGAGAAGGGAGGAGGGTGGTGGGAGGATGAGAAGGACAGTGGGGTCCTTGGTGTTTCTGAGCTTGGTTCTTTTCTTGCAGATCTTTCATGACCCAACTAGGGAACTTATTCAGTACTAGAAGGACGTGATGTTCGCTCTCTGTTTATACACCGTAGCTTCTCCTGAATAAGCAGGGAGCAAAGTGAGGCCCAGAAATCAGCTGGCCGGAGCTAGTGCAACGCCCACAGATATGGCTCCACCAGTGGAACGACTTGCCACCAGAAGTGGTGAGGGCTCCAACAGTGGAGGTTTCTAAAAAGAGTCTGGACGTTCACTTGTCTGATATGGTATAGGATCTCTCTCTTGAGCAGGGTGTTGGACTAGAAGACCTCCAAAGTCCCTTCCGGCTCTATGCTGATTGATTGATTGATTGATTGATAGTGTGGGATGGGCTGGTGGGATAGGATAAGGCTGGTTCCATAGGTAGACCATTCTCTAGCGTATATACCTGGATGGACAGGCAGGACGGCGTCTGAAGAACATCTTCTCCCTTGTGCTAGGTTGGTCCTCTGGGCCCTTCCCCTCTCGTTCAGCCTTGGCAAAGGAGTGGGCTCTTTCATGCCATGCTTGATCTCCACCTGAGGAGCCCCCGGGGGAGTCCTGGCAGTTTTTCTGTGTGCCAAATCGGACAGCACCACCGCTGGGGACTGAACCTTCTTCCTGACCTCCATTGGAGCTGGGGAAGACTTCACAAGCAGAGGCAAGACCTGCCTGATTCGCTGAGTGACTGAGGAATGGGAACTGGATGGGCAGGATCCAGGGAAAGGGGCTTCCTGATTGTCCCACCATGGCAGGTCATGACTAATCTCTGGATTGGACTCATTGCTGTCCATCTTCTTTAGGAACCACAACTTTCTCAGGATGTGGCTCATCCTGCTGTGAAGATCTGGAAGCAGGTCCTATCAATAAAGGAGAATGTTTGTAACTCCAGGTTGAAAGGAGGGGTCCTTGGTGCTCCCATCCGTCCATCTATCTGTCTGTCCGTCCATCTGTCTGCCTGTCGGTCTGTCAGTCGCTCTACCTACCCTTCTATTTATCCCCCCTCCTCCCTCCCTCCCTCCCTCCCGCCCCCTCTCTCTCTCTCTCTCTCTCTCTCTCTCTCTCTCTCTCTATATATATATATATATATATATATATATATATATATATATATAATATCTATCTATCTATCTATCTATCTATCTATCTATCTATCATCTATCTATCTTTCCTATCTATCCATCAAAAGAAAAAAGTAAACACTAATAATAAAAAAAATGGGGAAGCCAGGTTCACTTAACCATTCAAATAATTTAACGATGGTGCTTCAGCTAACAACGGTGGTAAGACAGGTTGTATAATGGGGCAAGCTTCACTTAACAGATGTTCCACTTAGCAACTAAATGATTTTGAGCTCCATTATGGTCGAGGACCAGCTGTATCCAATTCGATTCAAATTCACTTTCAAAGATTAAAACACCCAGGAGCACCTGCCTCCCTTCCCTCTCCCCACTTACAAGGATGTGGATGACCAGTTCCAGTTTATCAGATAAATTGACGTCTTGCCTCTGCCGTGGCCAACACCTTTGGTGATCGTGGTCACTGACCTCATGAACGTTTTCTTCGTGCCTTCATCCTGGAAAATCCAGGTGGGAATAGGGTGGGGTGAGAAGAGGCCATAAGGAAGAGGATGTATTTATTTATTTAAGCCTTTATGTAGCCAACTGTCTTTGAACTCGGAGAGGGGGGGCTCCCAATTAAAACATCACCTGGACAGTCTGAGTTCTGGTTCTAGCATGAAAGGTGGATGAGTAATTTTGGCCAATCACCAGGAAGGTTCTAGAACACCAAGAGTTCTAGTTCTGCCTTAGGCATGGAAGCCAGCTGGGTGACTTTGGGCCAATCACCAGGAAGGTGAGTTCGAGTCCTGCCTTGGGCATGAGAGCCAGGTGGGTGACTTTGGGCCAATCACCAGGAGATGGTGAGTTCTAGTCCTGCCTTGGGCATGAGAGCCAGCTGGGTGACTTTGGGCCAATCACCAGGAGATAGTGAGTTCTAGTTCCGCCTTAGGCATGAGAGCCGACTGGGTGACTTTTGGCCAGTTCTTCTCTCTCCATCCCGCAGTGAGTTGGCCATGGCTAGTTTTCCTTTTCTGACATTGTGTCTAAGACAACTGCACTGCAGCCCTCAAAGTGTCAAACCTCATCATGTTTACCTTATCTTGAGACAAGAACTGGGAAGAGCTTTGTTGGGTTGCAGGTCTTTTGTGTGCTTCCAAGGGGAGGGGTGGTCTCCCTTCTGCGTCAGGATGCATATTAGAATCTCTTTGGCTTTTCTAGCTGGGACAGACACGAAGCACGTAAGAAGGACCATCCAGACTGTATCAGCTGGAGCTGAGGTAGCTTTTGAGACGAGCGGTTGGAAAATCTCTGCCACCAATTGTGAGAACGGTCGTCCAGATGAAGAGATTTTCTTCCTCTGTCTGGAATGGCAAGAAACAACCTGTCTCCAGATGTTGGTAGTCCTGGATTTATCCCCATTGATTTACTGACTGTTTCAAGTTATAACGGGTAGTTTACAGCTAAAAAAGGGGACTTCGTGTTTCACACTCGGGACCATTGCAGCATCCCCGTGGTCATGGGATCACAATCCAGATGCTTGGCAACTGGCGTGTATTCATGCCGGGTTGCAGCGATCCAGGTCACGTGATCCCCGTTTGCAACTTTCTGACACGCAAAGTTACCGCAGAAGCCAGATTCACTTACGGTAACAACTGCCTTACTAACTGCAGGGATTCACTGAGCAGCTGTGGCAGGAAAGTGGGGGCAAAAGTCGTTTACAAAATGTCCTGCTCAGGAAGCTAAAATTTGGGCTCAGTTGAGGTTGTAAGTTAAGGACCAACTGGAGCTCAGCAAATGGAAAAGACTATTTGCAGTTCAGGGTTGAACTGGGGGGGTCCTTGGTGCTCCCTGAGCTTGGAGATTCTTGATCTTTCATGACCCAACTAGGGAACGTCATCACTGCTAGAACAGAGAGGAGGAGGAGGAGGAAGATAACTGTGGGGTCCTTGGTGCTCTCTGAGCTTGGTTCTTTTCTTGCAGATCTTTCATGATCCAACTAGGGAACTTATTCAGTACCAGAAAGACGTGATGTTCGCTCTCTGTTTATACACCGTAGCTTCTCCTGAATAAGCAGGGAGCAAAGCAAACCTCACACTCACCAGCACTGATGAAGCTACCTAGTTGGGTCGTGAAATGTCTGCAGGTAAACAACCGAGCTCAGGGAAAACCATGAGCTCCATAGTTCAGCAGATTCTCGATAACCACATTTGTCTACTTTTGGGATAAATCATCTCCACCGAGGCAGCCCTGGCTTCTGCAACCTCTCCACGGTGGACCTCCCGGGCCCACCGCGACCCAAACCAACCTGTTTACGAAGATGGTCCAGAATTTGTAATATTTCTCTCTCGTCCATCAAGTCCAAGATGTCTTTGACAGACCTGCCTCTTAGTGGCGTCTTGCTTGTCCACAAATTTCGGAAGCCTTCGTCGGAGAGACTGAGGTTGATGGCCAACTCGACGGGACAAGCCATCTCAAAGGGAAGAGAAAAAAAAGTGTGCGTAGAGGATGACCAGGTGGAGCGGGAGGGAGGGGTCAAACATGTCACACATAATTCAATGCGCCCCTCCCCCCACGCATGCGACCACGACCCCCCTGTCCTCCCCCCCCCCGTTTATGGCTCACGATGGCATGGTTGGCCTGTTTTTCGTTCTCCCCAGGCTCCAGAAGCTTTCTTGGAGCATGGGGAGGGAGAAAATGGCTTCCCCCCCTCCCAGAGGCCCTCCAGAGGCTGGAAACGGCCCATTTCCCATCTTCCGGTGAGCCCGAAAGGCCCAGAAATCAGCTGGCCGGAGCTAGTGCAACACTCGTGTGCCCACAGATATGGCTCCACGTGCCATCACAGCTCTATATGGTACATAATATAATATAGTATAAGATAAGATACACATAAGATACACATAATATATATTGATGATCGTTCAATATTGGTGAATAAAGGGGGGGGCTCTTGAGGTACCAGCCAGCCCCAGAATTGGGTGGACCTTTGTGTCTGCTGCACAAGGCTGCACAGCCAGGTTTCGCCCCCTTTGAAAAAGGCCAAGAGAGAGGGGTCTTTCCTCCCCTCGTTCCCTAATACAGTGGCAGGGGTAGAGAGGACCCTCTTCCTAGACCCCGCCAGTCGGAATCCTTTGGCTGAGGTGGTCTGCGCCATAACTTCCCCGCCTGAGGAAGAACGGGTGCAGGAACTGGGTGTGGCCAGTCTAGAGAAGAGAAGAATTAGGGAGGACAGGATCGCAGTCTTCCAGTATTTGAGGGGCTGCCCCAAAGAGGAGGGCGGTCAACTTCTTTTCCAAAGAACCAGAAGGCAGGAGGAGAAACCACAGATGGAAGCTCCTCAGGGAGAGAAGCAACCTGGAATTCAGGGGAAACTTCCTAAGAGTGAGAACAATCAATCGGTGGAACGACTTGCCACCAGAAGTGGTGAGGGCTCCAACAGTGGAGTTTCTAAAAAGAGACTGGACGTTCACTTGTCTGGTATGGTATAGGATCTCTCTCTTGAGCAGGGGGTTGGACTAGGAGACCTCCAAAGTCCCTTCCGGCTCTATGCTGATTGATTGATTGATTGATAGTGTGGGATGGGCTGGTGGGATAGGACAAGGCTGGTTCCATGGGTAGCCCATTCTCTAGCATATATACCTGGATGGACAGGCAGGACGGCGTCTGAAGAACATCTTCTCCTTTGTGCTAGGTTGGTCCTCTGGGCCCTTCCCCTCTCGTTCAGCCTTGGCAAAGGAGTGGGCTCTTTCATGCCATGCTTCATCTCCACCTGAGGAGCCCCCGGGGGAGTCCTGGCAGTTGTTCTGTGTGCGAAATTGGGCAGCACCACCGCTGGGGACTGAATCTTCTTCCTGACCTCCATTGGAGCTGGGGAAGACTTCACAAGCAGAGGCAAGACCTGCCTGGTTCGTTGAGTGACTGAGGAATGGGAACTGGACGGGCAGGAACCAGGGAAAGGGGCTTCCTGGTTGTCCCACCATGGCAGGTCATGACTGATCTCTGGATTGGACTCACTGCTGTCCATCTTCTTTAGGAACCGCAACTTTCTCAGGTTGTGGCTCATCCTGCTGTGAAGATCTGGAAGCAGATCCTATCAATAAAGGAGAATGTTTGTAACTCCAGTGTTGCAATATTTTCAGGATCAGACTCAATAAGATCAACAAGAGTTAAAGATTTAACTGTATATTCTTTTATTTACATTAGGCATTCTATATTCACTGAATATTCACAGATAGAAGCAAGGGAAATGGTGTAGGTAGCTCCTTATATATACAATGGGTGGAGCTATATGTGGGAGTGGTGAATTATGAATACATTAAGAAGTGAAGAATAAATTAACCCCTGATACCCTGTCTGTACACTATTTACACATTGGAGAATAAGGCATTTATATCTGACAAATCCCCCTCTAAATGCCGATTCGTTATACAACACCAGTTACATTCAGATTCAGGACAATACAAAACATACAACTTAGAGGTTAAGTATCTATGTTGTTTAGAAGGTAAAGGCTTCGTTAATATATCAGCTAATTGTTCTGAAGTGTCACAATGCACCGCTTTAATAAATCCATCCTGAGATAATTGTCTCACATGTTTAAATTTTATATCTATATGTCTGGACCTTTGTCCAATGGCATCAGATCTAGATATTTCAATGGCTGCTTTATTGTCTTCATGCATAACAAAAGGCAGAGCAGGTTTTTTCCAAACATCTGAAATTAAATCATTAAACCATACAAGATTATTTGCGGCCTTGGATAAACAAACATATTCCGCTTCTGTTGTTGAAGTAGCCACTAGTTCTTGTTTACCAGTGTACCAGTAGACTGGACAGTCATTTAAGAGAAATACATAACCAGATGTGCTTTTTCTGCATGAGGTGTCTCCAGCCCAATCTGCATCTGCATAACACGTAAGCTTTGGTTCTTTAATATCATTAGGTTCTAACATTAAACAAAAGTCTAGTGTACCTTTTAAATATCTTAAAATTCTTTTAACAGCTTCCCAGTGGTACATTGTTGGTTTGCTGACATGCCTAGATAATAAATTGAGTGGTAAAGTGATGTCCGGTCTAGTCCAATTAGATATGTAAAGGAGTGAACCTATGATTGATCTATAGAATGTATTATCCTTGAACTCGGGAGAAGATTCATCAGAATTCCTTAGAAAGTCAGTTTGCATAGGGGTATCACAAGGTTTGGCATTGTTTAAGTTGCATTTATTTAAAAGATCTATGATCTTATCTCTCTGGGTAAGTTTGAATCCCCCTTTTGTCTTATTAATTTGGACACCAAGGTATTTGTTTACCTTGCCTAAAGATTTCAATGAGAAATGTTCATTTAGTTTAGTTACAAAAGTTTCTCTTCTTTCCTTATGTTTTCCTATGTATAAAATGTCATCCACATAAATCAATACAAATTCAACGTAATCATCACCCCTCTTGACAAAGAAACAATTATCAGCAGTGGTAGCGTTGAAGTCCATGGTCTTAAGTACTTTTACTAAACAATCATACCATCGTTTACCAGATTGTTTTAGCCCGTATAAACTCTTGTTTAACAACCAAGTCTCATTTTTGTTTGTGTATGGACTATGAGGTGCTCTCACGTATATTTCTTTATCTAATTTTGCGTGTAGGTACGCAGTCTGTATGTCATATTGGAATACATCTAGATTGAGTGCTGAAGCTACCACTAGAGCTGTTTTGACACTCTCTGTTCTTACAGTGGGGGAATACGTGTCAGTATAGTCCTCTGGATATTTCTGTGCATAACCCTGTGCAACCAATCTAGCTTTGTATAGAGTATTTCCTCCCTCTAAATTCTTAATTTTGTATATCCATCTGGTACCAATAATTGTCTTATCTTTAGGTGCAGATGCAGGTGTAAATACATTTAGTCCTTGTAAACTTTCCATCTCTTTCTTCATTGCTAATTCCCATTTTTCTTTTTCTTCGTGAGGAAGTTTTAACACTTCCTCGTATGTATTGGGTGTTGTTGGTTCACCATTCATGTGCATTACATAATCCTTGTATTTATTTGGCATTTGATTTCTGGTGTTTCTAATGATTTTCTCTGGTTTACTATCGTTATCATGCAAATATCTTGCTTCCTTTTTTGTTAGTGTATCTGTCTTTATTTTGAGTTGGCTATTTGTCCAAGTTTTGGTTTTGTTTTTATATTTGTTGGTATTTTGTTTTTCTATAGTCCCTTTCTCATAAGATTTTGTATCTTCATGTTTATTTGGGAATATCTCATTAAGATGTAATTTAGACCAGTTAGCTTGTTCATGGAACACAGCTGTTCTGGAGACTATAAATTTGTTGTTACTATCAATGAATCTGTATCCTTTAGTGCCAGTCTCATATCCCATAAATCTGAGTCTCCTGGACACATTTTCTCCCTTTCTTCTTAATTGTTTAGGTATGTGTACGTCTGCTGTGACTCCAAATATATGCATGTGCGCTAGTTTTGGTTTTCTATTATACATCACTTCATATGGTGTCTTATTTATAATGCTGGACCATGTTCTATTTTGTGTGTAATTTGAATAATGTAAGGCTTCTGACCAGAACTGTTTGCTTAAGCCAGCATCTTCCAATGTGCATCTAATCATGGTTTGTAATGTGGAATTTTTTCTCTCTGCAATCCCGTTTTGGAACGGAGAAAATGGACTAGATGTGTAATGTAACATTCCTTTGTCTTTTAACCATTGTGAGAATTCTTTAGACATGAATTCACATCCTCTGTCTGTCATAATTTGTTTTATTTTGATGTTGTGTTGTGTTTCTATGCGTTTGTAAAATTCTTTAAATTTTTGAAATGTTTCATCTTTGTGTTTTAGTGTGTAAACAAATCCATAGCGGCTATAATCGTCCACTATTGTCAGGAAGTAACGTTTCCTATAAGTGATTGATGGAGTTAATGGACCAACTAAGTCCATGTGTACTAAATCAAAAATTTTGTTAGTTGATCTGGTAGATTTTCTTGGCCTGGGACTAGTTTTTAGTTTTGTAGATTTACATACTGAGCATTCCAGATAATTTTCACAATTCTTTATTTTAACACCTTCTGCGTGTTCAGTCATTTTTTGCACTACAGGAAAACTGGCATGTCCTAACTTTCTATGCAATATGTGAGCACACTCATCATGAATTGGTTTACCTATCTTTGGTTTCTTATCGTTGTGTGCATCTGTGTGATCATGAGATATTTTACATTCATCATTGTCACTGTTGCTAACATTCTCATCATCTATTTCAATACAATCTTCCATATTTGAATCAATGTTATGTAACCATTTTTCTTTTGTTATTAGGTAAGGTAGTCCTCCTTTAGTCACCACAGTGCCTACATTTATTTTATTCTTTTCCAAAGTTGCCTTTCCTTTTGAAAAAACAATGTTAATGTCAGAATCTCTGCTTAGTTTTATGGCACTTAATATGTTATGAGGTATTTCAGGTATTAGTAATACCCCCTCTATTTTTCCTAAACCAGGCAAGGTTACATTTCCTCTACCTAATACTTGAACCTTTTCTTGGTTAGCAACCTTAATTACAAATTTATCTTCTGCAAATGAAGACAATATACTTTTGTTATTAGTGGTGTGATTAGTTGCTCCAGAATCAATAAGCCAATTATTGTTCTCACTTTGTTGTGTGTTAGTGTTGTCTTGTTTATTTAATCCATTCAGTGAACCAGACTTTCTATCCTTTGAATTGTCTCTGCCCCCTCTATTCTCTCTGTGATTTGGTGGGCTCCTATATCTATGCCTTTCTATGGAAGGCTGTCTATAATCGTGTTTGTTTCTGTATTCTGATCTATATCTTTCTTTTAAGACTTTTGGGCAATCTCTTCTATTGTGTTCCCTGGATCCACAATTATGACATTTAAATGTTCCACTATATTTTTCTTGAAAAGCTACTTTCCTATATGGTTTATGTTCTGTGTGATAGTTAGAACGATTCCTTCTAGAATTATCTTCTGTTATCAATTTGTTAGATAGACTTTCTATGGATAAATACCCTAGATTGATTGTGTCTAAATGTGACATGAAATTGTCCCATGATGGGTCAAGTGAGTTGATAATGACACTTTTCATTGTTTGGTCTGAAATCACTTCCCCCCTTAAATGCAGTTCAGCTCTTATTTTGTTCAAAGATATTAAATGTTCACTTATGGAAACCCCTGGTTTTATCCTAGATGAAAAGAAGTCTTTAGATATCCTTGTGGTGGTGGCTACACTGTCACTGTGAAACAAATTAAACATGCATTGAATAATTTCTGAAACAGTCAAATTTGGCTTAATGCTGTGATACATTGCAGGAGACACACTAGATATTATTAAGAAAAAAGCTCTATGGTGTAAGCAATCTATTTTTAGTGTCCAAGGTCTTTTTGGGGGACTAGTGATAAAAAACAGTAAGTTTTCCTTCATAAAGACAACCTGGAGCTGTTGATACCATTCTTGTAAATTAATGCCATCAACCCTTAGTTTTGGGAAGTCACTGGGTAAATTTCCGACATTATTGGGTCCATTACTTACAACCTGAGGTAGTCCGTGGTCTCGTAAATGCAGAAAATTGCAAAACGGCATGGGGATGCTCGCTACGAGTCTGCATGATCTTCTCTCCTGTTCATGTCTTCCCGGATCGTCAGCGTAGTTTCGCGCATGCGCGTTGTCCATTTCTTCTTCGGCGTCGTCGTGGAAGGTTCTCCTCATTGCGGCCCGCTCGTTCTGCTCCTCTTCAGATGAGTCGGTCTCTGGTTCGACTTTGGGCGTTCTGGCGACGGTGGCTGTTCTTCTTCTTCTATTGAAAGCATTGGTGCTTGCTTCGGTCTGCGGCGTAGGGCGGTATCGGCAGGGCTCTCTGGGTTCCGGCGTCAGCGCTCTAGTAGTCAGGATGGGAGCGGGCAGGTCTTGAGGCATTGGCTTGCTCGTTCGCTTTTTTAGTGTCTTTTTAGTAATTTTCAGTTTTGGCCCAAATGCAGCAAAGAGCGTTTTCATCGCTGATTTTATTTGGTGTTTAGTTGGATCTTCCTCGCTTTCTGGTTCTGATTCTTCTGAGGTGTTTGAATCTTCCTTTTCGTTTTCGTTGTCCGGTAATATTTTTCGCGCCAGAAATTTTGAATCGAGATTGCTGATTGGCTCTTCTTCGTTCATCTTGGAGGCCGGTTGAAACCAAGATGGCTGCCATTCAAATTTTTGCGCGGGATCATCGTTTTTCTTCTTTGTAATGATTTTTTCCGCAGTCATATTACTCACTATTTTTGGCTCTCTGGGTTTTTCATTGGTGATGTTTTTCTCTCTCGCTGCTCCGCTGTTCTTTAGCATATCTTGGAGGTTCGCGATGAGGCTTTCATCATTCTTCTGGCTTTTTAATAGTTTTAATATCTCTGACCTGAGTTCGTTATTTTCTATTTCGATTTCCTCCTGGTCATCAATTATTTCTTCGTCTTCAGTGGTGTATTCTTCGGATTCTCTCGAAATTGCATTCGTGGATTCTTTGATTATTTCTTGTTCCGTTTCCATTTCTTTGCTGTAGGCCCTGGTGTTGGGCCTATCTTTCTTAGACATTTTAAGGCTTTTTATTGAGTCAATTAACCATCCTCTGCTACCAGTTTGTTGCAATATTTTCAGGATCAGACTCAATAAGATCAACAAGAGTTAAAGATTTAACTGTATATTCTTTTATTTACATTAGGCATTCTATATTCACTGAATATTCACAGATAGAAGCAAGGGAAATGGTGTAGGTAGCTCCTTATATATACAATGGGTGGAGCTATATGTGGGAGTGGTGAATTATGAATACATTAAGAAGTGAAGAATAAATTAACCCCTGATACCCTGTCTGTACACTATTTACACATTGGAGAATAAGGCATTTATATCTGACATCCAGGTTGAAAGGAGGGGTTCCTGGTTCTCCCATCCTCCATCTGTCTGTCCGTCCATCTGTCTGCCTGTCGGTCTGTCAGTCTATCTACCTACTCTTCTATTTATCCCCCCCCTCTCTCTATATATATATCATCTGTATCTATCTATCTATCTATCTATCTATCTATCTATCTATCTATCTATCCTATCTATCTATCCATCAAAAGAAAAAAGTAAACACTAATAATAAAAAAAATGGGGAAGCCAGGTTCACTTAACAACCATTCAAATAATTTAACGACGGTGCTTCAGCTAACAACGGTGGTAAGACAGATCGTCTAATGGGGCAAGCTTCACTTAACAGATGTTCCACTTAGCAACTAAATGATTTTGAGCTCCATTATGGTCGAGGACCGGCTGTATTCAATTCGATTCAAATTCACTTTCAAAGATTAAAACACCCAGGAGCACCTGCCTCCCTTCCCTCTCCCCACTTACAAGGATGTGGATGACCAGTTTCAGTTTATCAGATAAATTGACGTCTTGCCTCCTGCTGTGGCCAACACCTTTGGTGATCGTGGTCACTGACCTCATGAACGTTTTCTTCGTGCCTTCATCCTGGAAAATCCAGGTGGGAATAGGGTGGGGTGAGAAGAAGCCATAAGGAAGAGGATGTATTTATTTATTTAAGCCTTTATGTAGCCAACTGTCTTTGAACTCGGAGAGGGGGGGCTCCCAATTAAAACATCACCTGGACAGTCTGAGTTCTGGTTCTAGCATGAAAGGTGGATGAGTAATTTTGGCCAATCACCAGGAAGGTTCTAGAACACCAAGAGTTCTAGTTCTGCCTTAGGCATGGAAGCCAGCTGGGTGACTTTGGGCCAATCACCAGGAAGGTGAGTTCGAGTCCTGCCTTGGGCATGAGAGCCAGGTGGGTGACTTTGGGCCAATCACCAGGAGATAGTGAGTTCTAGTTCCGCCTTAGGCATGAGAGCTGACTGGGTGACTTTCGGCCAGTTCTTCTTTCTCCATCCCACGGTGAGTTGGCCATGGCTAAGACTATTTGCAGCTCAGGGTTGAACTGGGGGGGTCCTTGGTGCTCTCTGAGCTTGGTTCTTTTCTTGCAGATCTTTCATGATCCAACTAGGGAACTTATTCAATACTAGAAGGACGTGATGTTCGCTCTCTGTTTATACACCGTAGCTTCTCCTGAATAAGCAGGGAGCAGAGCAAACCTCACACTCACCAGCACTGATGAAGCTACCTAGTTGGGTCGTGAAATGTCTGCAGGTAAACAACTGAGGGAAAACCAAGAACCCCTCGTGGTGGCTTCTTGCTTTTCCACAAATATTGGAAGCCTTCGTCGGAGAGACTGAGATTGATTGATTGATTGATAGTGTGGGATGGGCTGGTGGGATAGGACAAGGCTGGTTCCATAGGTAGCCCATTCTCTAGCGTATATACCTGGATGGACAGGCAGGACGGCGTCTGAAGGACATCTTCTCCCTTGGGATAGGTTGGTGCTCTGGGCCTTTCCCCTCTCGTTCAGCCTTGGCAAGGGAGTGGGCTTTTTCATGCCATCCTTCATCTCCACCTGAGGAGCCCCCGGGGGAGTCTGGACAGTTGTTCTGTGTGCCAAATCGGGCAGCACCACTGCTGGGGACTGAACCTTCTTCCTGACCTCCATTGGAGCTGGGGAAGACTTCACAAGCAGAGGCAAGACCTGCCTGATTCGCTGAGTGACTGAGGAATGGGAACTGGACGGGCAGGAACCAGAGAAAGGGGCTTCCTGATTGTCCCACCATAGCAGGTCATGACTGATCTCTGGATTGGACTCATTGCTGTCCATCTTCTTTAGGAACCGCAACTTTCTCAGGATGTGGCTCATCCTGCTGTGAAGATCTGGAAGCAGATCCTATCAATAAAGGAGAATGTTTATAACTCCAGGTTGAAAGGAGGGGTCCTTGGTGCTCCCATCCGTCCATCTATCTGTCTGTCCATCCATCTGTCTGCCTGTCGGTCTGTCTAGAGTCTATCCCTCTATTTATCCCCCCCCTCTCTATATATATATATATCATCTGTATCTATCTATCTATCTATCTATCTATCTATCTATCTATCTATCTATCTATTTATCATCTATCCATCCATTATCTATCTATCTATCTATCTATCTATCTATCTATCTATCTCTATCTACTGTATCTCCACCCACCCACCCACCCACCCATCCATCATCTACAGAACTAGGGAAAAACCAACCTGCCACCAGCCTGCCTTCCATTGAGGATCTGTACAATGCATGAGCTAGAAAGAAAGGCTGAGAAAATAACTACAAACCCCTCACATCCTGGACATAAACTCTTCCAACTTCTCTCCTCTGGAGGCTGCTATAGGGCCTCGGGTGCCAAAGCATTTAGACAGAAAGACAGCTTCCCCCCACCCCTTACTCTCACTCTGCTGAACTCCTAATTCCAACAGCACTGTCTTAGGCCTAAAGATATCTACCCATGTAGTATTGCTACTATCCTTCTCATCTTTCCTACTATCTTCTCCTATTTTGTGATTTATCACTTGTTGTTTGTATCTTATGATTAATGATTGTTGTTTGTATGTACACTGCAAGCTTATGCACCGGACCTTGTGTGCCCAATCACATTTGGCCAATAGAGAATTCAATTCAACTCTATTCTATTCTATTCTATTCTATTCTATTCTATTCTATTCTATTCTATTCTATTCCACTCCACCCATCCCATTCTACAGAATCAAAAGGCAGTCTTACCTGATATTCTAATATTCCAAACTTTGCAAGCGTACACTCTCGTTTCCTCCTCCTCAGCTCCTCCTCCTCCACTCCGATCTTCTTCACTACTACGACTCCTCCACGCCTCCTCCTCTGCTCCTCCTCCTCCACAACGATCTTCTCCACTACTACAACTCCTCCACGCCTCCTCCTCTGCTCCTCCTCCTCCACAACAATCTTCTCCACTACTACTACTACTCCATGCCTCCTCCTCTGCTCCTCCTCCTCCACAACGATTTTCTCCACTACTACTACTCCTCCACGCCGCCTCCTCCACTCCGATCTTATAAACTCCTCCTCCTCCTCCGCTCCTCCTCCTCGCTCCGATCTTCTGCATCCTCCTCCTCCACGCCTCCTCCTCTGCTCCTCCTCCTCCACAACGATCTTCTGCACTCTTCCTCCTCCTCCACGCCTCCTCCTCCACTCCGATCTTATAAACTCCTCCTCCTCCTCCACTCCTCCTCCTCTGCTCCTCCTCCACAACGATCTTCTGCACTCCTCCTCCTCCACGCCTCCTCCTCCACGCCGATCTTATAAACTCCTCCTCCTCCGCTCCTCCTCCTCCACTCCGATCTTCTCCACTCCTCCTCCTCCTCCACGCCTCCTCCTCTGCTCCTCCTCCTCCACAACGATCTTCTGCACTCCTCCTCCTCCTCCACGCCTCCTCCTCCACTCCGATCTTCTGCACTCCTCCTCCTCCTCCGCTCCTCCTCCTCCACTCCGAACCTAGCCAAGATTAAGGGGGATCAACTTTATTCTTTGATTGGTCAAGTCTGCCACTCAGGCTTGTTTTGTTTTTAATTTCTTTTATTTACATTACATTACATTACATGGAGCTCTTGGCTTACAACATTTCGTTTAGTGAGGGATCAAAGCTACAACAGCACAGAAAAAAACAACTGTGACCGCTTTTCACACTTATGACCGTTGCGGCATCTCCATGAGATCATACGATCTAATTTCAGACCTTTGGCAACTGACTCACATTTATGACGGTTGCACTGTGCCAGAGTCACGTGCTCTTTGTCGGAAAACAACGTTGATAGACTTGTTCCTGTCTTGCTACACTTATCTCTTCTCGGCGTCTTCTGCTTCTGACCTTTTGCCAAGAGAAGCCTTTGGCAGTTTGCCTAATTATACCAAGGTTGGTGATTAGACTGAAGAATTATTGTTATGAAGAATTTGTTTTCATTTAGTTTGGACCACGCTGAGAATGAATTAATTCTCAGCTGTTCTAATAAAGTCTGTTTGTTTTGGAACTGTTTGCATCGACTACTACCTCCTTGGGCCTGGGTCACAACATGTAGAAGACCCTGGCCTTTTGCAAACTTTCACCTTCCTTTCTTCTCTTTTTCCTTGTTTCCCTGTCACTTCCCTTCAGAGGTTAGCTTTTCCTCTCCTCTGCTTGCCGTTTGCAATTTCAGCGGAGACTGTTTGCTTTGGCAAGATGAGCTATTTGATTCGATTGGATGGTTGCCTTACTAAGAGTTTATAAAAGAGGATGGTAGGTAGGGGAGCGGGTGGATGCCACCATCTATTGGAAGAATTTGGAAAAACTTGGCAGAAAGTGGATAACGAAAAGAAAAGGAAACCCAGACCCGACATGTAGTAAAGTAGCCCTCGACTTACAACAGTTCATTTAGTGACCATTCAAAGTTACAATGGCACTGAAAAAAGTTTGGGCTCAGTTGTGGTGGTAAGTCGAGGACTACCTTAGCTTGTTGGAAGTCAACCACAGGGATGCTGCAGTGGTCATCAGTGTGAAAAAGGGACGTAAATCACTTTTTTTCGGTGCTATTGTAGCTTCAAACGGACACTAAACAAATGGTTATAAGTTGAAAACCACCTGCACTGATATTTCTATGTATTTTGGGTCCACATTTCTCCACTTTTGGGCATCTACCAAAATTAGAGGCCATTCTTTTCTAAAGAAAAGAAGAATTAGGGGTACCTTGATAGCAGTCTTCCAGTATTTGAGGGGCTGCCACAAAGAAGAGGGGGTCAAATTATTTTCCAAACAGACCACTCGTCCATCAATTGGAGTGCTGATTTAGCACCAGCTTATCAGGTACTTAGGAGCCATTGGCTTGGCAGCACAAGGAAACAACAGCCAATCGCCATCCATCAACACACTGAGCAACCAATAGGAAGGCACCAGTGGTGGGTTTCAAAAAATTTTTCTACCGGTTCTGTGGGTGTGGCTTGGAGGGCAGGGCATGGCTTGGTGGGCGTGGCTTAGTGGGCGTGGCAGGGGAAGAATACTGTAAAATCTCCATTCCCACCCCACTCCAGGGGAAGGTTACTGCAAAATCCCCATTTCCTCCCGATCAGCTGGAACTTGGGAGGCAGAGAATAGATGGGGGCGGGGCCAGACTGAATTTTTACTACCGGTTCTCCGAACTACTCAAAATTTCCACTACCGGTTCTCCAGAACTGGTCAGAACCTGCTGAAACCCACCTCTGGAAGGCACCACATAAATATGAAGCATAGAATAGCCCAAAGCACATATTCCAGTAGAGAGAAGTTCCCTAAGGATGAGCTCCAGCATGGGTTTACTCAGAAGAGTAAACTTCTGTTACCGATAATTGACCAGAATTGGATCTTTCAACATTATTCTGGGACACATATATCTACCTCCATTCAACCAACATTAATCTTTCATTTCCTTCTCTTGGTCTTTCATTACCACTGACAGATAAGGAGTTATGGAGAAATTGAAGGCACACTTCATATTATATGTCCTAAACTGGTTTGATAATTGCCCTCGGAGGCACCCCTGACATTCCTCTTCCGAAAAGCTTTACTGAAATATAAATTGGTTTCCAAGTGGTCTCTCTCACAGTAGATGGCAGCACCAATTTGCCTTTTTCTGATCTTCTAAAATCCTAATAGGGTCCGAAAGTCTTCAAGGGCTGAGAGACCAAGAACCAAGAAGTAGTGGAATAGGTAGATAAGAGAAAGAAAGAAAGAAAGAAAGAAAGAAAGAAAGAAAGAAAGAAGGAAGGAAGGAAGGAAGGAAGGAAGGAAGGAAGGAAGGAAGGAAATAGAATAGAATAGAATAGAATAGAATAGAATAGAATAGAATAGAATAGAATAGAATAGAATAGAATAGAATAGTTTTTTTTATTGGCCAAGTGTGATTGGAAACACAAGGAATTTGTCTTGGTGCATACACTCTCAGTGTACATAAAAGAAAAGGTACGTTCATCAAGAATCATAAGGTACAACACTTAATGATAGTCATAGGGTACAAATAAGCAATCAGAAAACAATATCAATATAAATCGTAAGGATACCAGCAACAAAATTATAGTAATACAGTCATAAGTGGAAGGAGATGGGTGGTGGGAACGATGAGAAGATTTATAGTAATGCAGACGTAGTGAATAGTTTGACAGTGTTGAAGGAATTATTTGTTTAGCAGAGTGATGTCCTTATGTCTAGTTGTTCTGGTGCGCAGTGCTCTATAGCGTCATTTTGAGGGTAGGAGTTGAAACAGTTTATGTCCAGGACAGTGGTGGGTTCCTCCTGGTTCGGTCTGGTTCGGCCGAGCCAGTAGCGGTGATGATATGACATCACAAAACTGGTTCTCCCCCCCCGCCCTCCCACCCCCCCCACGTTATTCTTACCTTTTATTTGGTCCCACCCCCAATCTATTGCTGCCTCCTGAGTCCCAGCTGATGACTAGAGGGAAAAAAACCGTTTAAACTCTTGCCGCGGGGCTTCAAAGGGCCGCCCTACAGCCGATCAGTGTTAAAAGCAAACAAATGAGTTGGGTCGTAAGTGCGAGGACTGGGCTTAAGTGCGAGGACCTTCCAGAAATGACTGACCAGCGAGCCGCGCTGACCTAGTCACATGACCTCCAAGCCACACCCACAAAATAAGCCACGCCCACAGAACCGGTAGTAAAAAAAATTAGAACTCACCCTTGGTCCAGGATGCGAGGGGTCTGTAAATATTTTCACAGCCCTCTTTTTGACTCGTGCAGGATACAGGCCCTCAAGGGAAGGCAGGTTGGTAGCCATTGTTTTTTCTGCAGTTCTCATTATCCTCTGAAGTCTGTGTCTCTCTTGTTGGGTTGCAGAACATGGGGTGAGGGAGAGAAGGAAGGATGCGTTTCCCATCTGGAAATAAAGCAGCCTAAAAGCAGCTGAAGGGAAGGACTCAGAAGGAGATACCTTCTCCGGTATATTCTGGCCACTAAGCACAACTAAAGAGTGAACGTCTACATGGAGTTCCTTGAGAAGGGCCTTCCTGTCAGACACGGATACTGGGGACCAGTAGAGACTTGGCTGAATGACAGGAATGTTGGGATGTCATCCAGCTGCTGATGTCAGCCTGATGTCACGGAACACGGGGGGGGGGTTTGACTCCAACTGCCGCCTGGTTGTTCGTTAAACAGCTGTTTGGCTGTAAGTGGAGCAAGTTGCTAATTCGACTTTTCCCTTGCGGAAAAGGGAAATCTGCTGATTAGGGGGAACTTTGACGTCTCTGCAGGAAAGTGCCAGGGTCCCAGAGCTGCTCTGAGCTAGAAGTGGACTGACTGGCTCATTGTAAAAACAAAAAACAAAAAGGGGGAGAGGGGGAAGGATTGGAGGGTTGAGAAAGTCCCTCACCTCACCCCACTCCATCCCCATCCTCGATTGGTGATTCCTCCACCAAAACTGGCTCTCATCTCTGGAGAACCACCATCACATACCGGTATTTTTCAGCACGTGTCTGAGGGAAGATTTGTAAGGTTATGCCACCATCTGCTGGAAGAATTTGGAAAAACCTGGCAGAAAGTGGATAACGAAAAGAAAAGGAAACCCAGGCCCGGCATGTAGTAAAGTAGCCCTCGACTTACAACAGTTCATTTAGTGACCATTCAAAGTTACAATGGCACTGAAAAAAGTTTGGGCTCAGTTGTGGTGGTAAGTCGAGGACTACCTTAGCTTGTTGGAAGTCAACCACAGGGATGCTGCAGTGGTCATCAGTGTGAAAAAGGGACGTAAATCACTTTTTTTCAGTGCTATTGTAGCTTCAAACGGACACTAAACGAATGGTTATAAGTTGAAAACCACCTGTACTGATAATTTTATGCATTTTTGGTCCACATTTCTCCACTTTTGGGCATCTACCAAAATTAGATTCTAAAGAAAAGAAGAATTAGGGGTACCTTGATAGCAGTCTTCCAGTATTTGAGGGGCTGCCACAAAGAAGAGGGGGTCAAATTATTCTCCAAAGCACCAGAAGGCAGGAGAAGAAACTAATCAAGGAGAGAAGCAACCTGGAATTAAGGAGCAACTTCCTAACAGTGAGGACACTAAACCAGTGGAACAGCTTGCCACCAGAAATCATGGGCACTCCATCACTGGAGGCTTTGAAGAAGAGACTAGACCAGTCTTGGCAAACCTTTTCGGCACCGAGTGCCTAAATGGCAAAACCCAGAAAATCTTCCGGCCACCAGGTCTGCCAGGTGCAGATGCCCTCTATAAATGGGGCAAAATATTATCACCGAACTGTGACTGTGGGTCCCAAAACAATCTGACATATACAGGAAGTCCTCGACTTACAACAACTGAACCCAAAATTCTACTTTATGATCTTTCTTGCTATGGTTATTAAGCAAATCAGCGCAGTTGTTAAGTTAGTAATACAATTGTTAAATGAACTTGGCTTCCACATTGCCTTTGCTTGTCAGAAGGTCAAAAGTGGGGGGTCACAAGTTGCCAAGCACCTGAATTTTATCACGTGACCATGGGGATGCTTAATACCTTAATATATTTCTGTTTGAAATGGTGTGGAGTGGTGCAGTGGCCTAGAAGTGGAGCTCTTGCCTCACAAATCAGGAGGCTGTGAGTTCGATCCTAGGTAGAGGCAGATGTTTCTCTCTCAGGGCACAATGAGAATTTATCTGCCGAACAAAACTCCACATTGGTGACAGGAAGGGCATCCGGCCAATAAACACTCAGCTCCATTCAGTTGCCCAGACTCCATCCCACAAGGGATTATGGGATCCTTAAAAGATGACGATGGTGATTTCTGTTTGAAATGGTTGAACTGGGCCTTCCCTGAGCAGAGGGTGAGTTTGGATAGCCTCAAGAGGTCTTCCAAACCGAGGATTCTGTAACCCTGTTGGCATTTGTTTTTTTAATGTGAACTGGAATGGATCCAGGAAAAGATGAGGAACATCCAAAAAGGCTGATCTGGAACTCATGACCGCCTCAGCCACTGGCAAGAAATCCTGAGGTTCATCGTTCAAATTTTGTATCGTTGCTAATTCCCCAGTTCTGTGTTTTTTCTGAGCTGCTGTCTTCTGGTATCTTGGACTACCACCTCCATTATCCCCAGTCAAGTCCAGATGTGATGCCTGAAGGCAACATTTTTATTTATTTACTTATATCCCGCCTTTATTCTTTTTACAAATAATTCAAAATGGAGAGTATATCTAACATGTACCATCCCCCTCTTTTTTCCTCACAACAACAACCCTGTGAGGTGAGTGGGGCTGAGAGAGAGAGAGGCCCAAAGTCACCCGTGAGGCTTTCATGGCTTAAGGTAGGGCCTGAACTTCTCCTAGTGCCTTAACCATGGTCAAACTGGCTCTCCAAACATAGCTTTCATGAAAACAATATGGTTATTTTGTTTTGCCCTTACCTTCTTCTGGAAGGTTTACCCAACTTTATGACAGCCCTAAGATCACCTGGTGGTCTCCCATTCAGCCCTAGCTCTCTTAAAACCATTTGAAGTCTTGTCACCATGACAACAAGGCTTCACCCATTCTCGTCTTTGTTTTCTACAAAATCTCCTCTATCCCTTTTCCTGCGAAGCCTGCATTTTCTTACTTCTTCCATTTCCATGCCACATTCCTCCAGGAAAGAATTCAGCACCAGTCCCGCAGTCCAGCACCTTTCCTGATATCGGAGGGCTGTCCTCATGAGGTCTGTTAGTTGAGGTTGGGACAGATGTTCAGCAAAGGCCTATGGGAAAGAAGCAAAGGAAGCCATGCAGAGATGCCTGAGGGTTTTGACTCCCTTCTCCCTCCAAGCCAAGGGGGCCCTTAAGAGGTTTTGAGGCATATTTGGCGAAAGCACAGCATGTAGAGAGGCAAGAGCTACTCCATGTCAGGGGTGTCAAACACAAGGCCCGCGGGTCTCATCTGGCTTGCAATGTGGTTGGAACCAGCCCGCAGGGCCGTCCCACAGAATGTAAGGGGCCGGCCTGCATCGCTTTGGCCTGGCCTACCCAATGTGGCTTCAGCCCAGTCTACCCAATGCAAAGAGGAAACATGCCAGTAGTTTGGGGAGTGGTGTCAAGCTGGCCACGCCCACCCAGTCCTCCCCCCAAGGGCAACCCCAGTCCTGATGTGGCCCTGAAAGAAGTTGAGTTTGACACCCCTGTTCCATGTCATCCATCACGTGATATTTGGATGTGGGTCAAAGAAGCCAACATGGCGGCTGCAATTGCCTGCTCCTACACATTGTGCTCCAAACTCCAGCCTTTGGCTCATGCTGTTCCCACTGTTCTATTGACTTTTTTGACCATTTCCAGGTCATGAGGAAGACTGAAAGGAAGGGCAACAAGAAGCAAGGCAAAATGCTGAACTAAAACATACCTTAGCCATTTTGCGGATGTTGCAATGAAAGGTGGCCAGACCCGAAATTAAAAAATCTTCCTGTTGCCATTTAACAGTATTCCCCTTCTTGTTCTTTGGCTTTCTCTGCGTCTCTTTAGCTTTGTAAGGAGGAAAAAAAAAACCAGAAAAAAAAACAGAAAGAGGTCGATTTGTTCCAGATTCGGAAAGGCACTGCTGGACCCTTTCTTGCTTGCTCCAAAGCATAAATAAATTTGTTTGACTGGTGCAATCAGCAGGTGGGGGAATTTGTTTTGGAGAACCTCGGCCACATCTCAGAAGCCGAGGATATAACAAAGAGCCGTTGTGGCCTAGAAACGGGATGAAAGGAGAGTCACCTTGGGCTCACCAGATTACTTAGATTCGTCATCATCATCTTCTTTTAACAACCCCATAATCCCTTGTGGGGTGGAGTCTGGGCAACTGAATGGAACTGAATGTTTACTGGCCGGATGCCCTTCCTGTCGCCAATGAGGAGTTTTCTTCAGCAGATACATTCTCATTGTGCCCAGAGAGAGAAATATCTGCTTCTACCTAGGATCGAACTCACAGCCCCGATTGCGAGGCGAACCAGATTACTTAGATGACGAAGTCCAAAAGTGGAACTCCTCTGATGTGGGCCAACCAGGAGAAAATAATCCTCATGTCTGTGAAAACTCCCCATTTCCCTCAAGAGAGATGTGGCTCTCAATGAAATTGAGTTTGACACCACTGGACTAGACAATCACTTATCTGAAATGGTATAGGTTCTCCTGCTTGACGAGGGGGCTGAACTAGAAGACCTCCAAGGTCCCTTCCTGTTGTTCTGTTCTGTTCTGTTCTGTTCTATTCTTTACTTCTTGTCCTGCCTTCAGATGCTTTGGAGAATAGATTGACCCCCTCTTCTTTGTGGCAGCCCCTCAGATATTGGAACACTGCTAGCATGTGTCCCCTGGTCGTTCTCTTCACTAGACTAGCCATACCCAATTCCAGAAACCGTTCGTCCTATGTTTTATCCTCCAGCCCCCTAAATCCTCTTTGTTGCTCTTCTCTGCGCTCTTTCTAGAGTCTCCACATCTTTTTTACATCGTGGCGACCAAAACGGGGTTCAGAATTCCAAGTGTGGAATTCTTAACAAAGTTTTGTAAAGCGATATCAACACTTCACGTGATCTTGATTCTATCTCTCTGTTGATGCAGCCTGTAGGTCTGTGTTGGCAGTGCAATATTCTTGACTTCTGATAAAACCATACCTTTCTCAATCAACAGCACCAAGGATCGTTTCTATTTAGAGGAGGCAGGCCTGACAAGCTGGCTTGCAAAACCCCTCCCCCATTGGAAAAATGGAGGGAATCCTGCTTTCTTTTCCAAACACTGGTGAATTCAATCTTGCTTTTTCTTTCTGCTGTTTGGAAACGATTAGAACACAGCACTTGGGAGGAACTAGTCGGAGGGAACCTACCAGAGGGCCGGATGTAGCCCATAGGCCCTAATTTAGATATCCCTGCTCTAGCGTCAGCGTCCCAGCACTGACATATAATAAAGGGAGGAGAAGCCTGAACTTTTGCCTGCTAAATCCCTTTGAAGATTCTGTCTCCTCGGAGATGGGGAGGGGGGAGACATTCCTGTGATCTGACGAAGAAGGAATCAGGAAAGTGACTTGGAAGATAGCCAATGAGAAGCAGAGAATTGGGGATCGGAAAGGGAGGGATTGGGGGGCAAAGGTCAGTACTGACCGCGAAAGAGTCAGGATCAGATTGCTGTGCTCAAATAAAGAGAACATTTCCTTAAAGATCGGCAGTTTGGAAATTCATTTATTTTGAGATAGCATCGAAACCTGACATCTAGAGCAATGGTTCTCAACCTGTGCGCCACAGCACATAAATGTACCGTGGGTGTGTTTCTAGCGTGCCACAAGATTTTTGTTATTTTTTCCCCCCAATTTTGTTTTGTATTATGTATGTACTGCAATCTACATAATCTGTACAACCATGACTTTCAGGTTTAAAAATGCATAAATACAATTCATAATTTCCTGGTGTGCCACAGAACTACTGCTATGTTTAATAATTTTGTGCCACGGATTCAAAAAGAGTTGAGAATCACTTAGCTCTAGAATGGGGGTTTCCCCCCTGCCCACCCGCCCAAACTTCTTCTGCAGCCTAGAGCCTTTTCTCCCATCCAAAATAAACCAAATCCAGCACTGCTTAGCTTTTTTGAGACTGTTGTGCTCTGATCCTATTTGCAACTACCAAGCAAGCAATTTTTACTCAGCATCCAGATTGCCAAACCTTTTTGTTTAGTGGTGACCCTATTTCAAATTAGCAGGTCTGGAAATAATCATTAGATTGAACAAAGGACATCTATCCGTTCTTCTCCTGCAGAAGGCAACCATGTTTCGCTTTTAATTTTGTGTCATTGTCCAGACTCCACAGGAGTTGTGCAGGCAATAAATTTAGATAGATAGATAGATAGATAGATAGATAGATAGATAGATAGATAGATAGGTAGGTAGGTAGGTAGGTAGGTAGGTAGGTAGGTAGGTAGGTAGGCAGGCAGGCAGGCAGGCAGGCAGGCAGGCAGGCAGCTGGACAGTCATATAGACATAGATTAGATAAGAGATAAATATAAGATAGATAAGATGTGAGATAGATATAGATAAGATTGATAAGAGATAGATAGATGGATAGAGATAAGAGATGGATGGATGGATGGATGGATAGATAGATAGATAAATATAAGATAGATAATAGATATGAGATAGATATAGACAGGTAGATATAGATAAGATAGATAAGAGATAGATAGATGGATAGAGATAAGAGATGGATGGATAGATAGATAGATAAGAGATAAATATTAGATAAGATAAATATAAGATAGATAAGAGATATAGGGATAGATAGATAGATAGATAGACAGATAGATAAGAGATAAATATAAGATAGATGGATGGATGGATAGACAGACAGACAGACAGACAGATGACAAACACCAAACAAACAACTAATTCCAGAACCAACACAACGTACAGAACGCACACAAATCTTCATTAAATCGGATGACGGTGAAGCTCTGTAATTATTCTTTTTTTTTTTCTGGGTGCGCACTTTATATACAGTAAATGTTTCAAAAAGAGCCAGAAATGGCTGGACGGGGGACACAGGCTGTAACACTTCGGTATCCTCAATGCTTTTTTTTTTTCTCCATCTCCGAAACCACAAGGACTCAACCAATCGGAAAACGTCACAAAAAAACGATCCGAAAAGTATATAGAACAGAGAGGTCTTCAAACTTGGCCGCTTTAAGACTTGTGGACTTCAACTCCCAGAATTCTCCAGTTATGCTCTGCTGGCTGGAGAATTCTGGGAGTTGAAGTCCACAAGTCTTAAAGCGGCTAAATTGAACGACACCATTATCACTTGGCAAAAAGCGCACCATCGAGTTGATGCCGGAACAGAGAGGTCGAGTTAAGAGGGCGGGCCCAAACGGTCTTCCTTTCAGTGGATAGGACGGTTCTTGTCTTCCTGATCGGCTCCCGCAGCTCCTCCCCCTGTCTTTCCATTGGCTGGCGGAATGGACCCCCTCCTCCTCCTCCGCGACCGCTTCCCGCAGATTGCTTCTGGCATAATTGAGCGGGGAGGGGAGGGGGAGGGGGAAAGCAAGCGGTGAGTTTGGCGCCTGCGCGGTGGGGGGGAAATGTTGGCTGCGGTGTGGCTGCCTTTGGCAGCTTGTTTCTTCGCCGCGCTGCTGGTTCTGCAAGTCCAGCCAGTGAAAGGATCACCCGGGGCTCTCTCCCTTGATCTCGCCGGGATCTTTCAAGACCTGATCCGGTACGGGAAGACCAAGACAGCCTGTGGGCAGCGTCCTGTCCTTCTGCAGACCTTTGATGTTCCCAAGAGGTAAACCAATGGGGTCAGCAGTTACCTAGGAGAGGAATGCAATGAGAATAAAGCTTGGAAGGGACCCTGGAGGTCTTCTAGTCCAACCCCCTGCTCAAGCAGGAGGAGATCCTATACCATTTCAGACAAGTGGCTGTCCAGTCTCTTCTTAAAAAATTCCAGTGATGGAGCAGCTACAACTTTTGAAGGCAAGTTTTCCCACTGGTTAATTGTTCTATTCCTATTCTATTCTATTCTATTCTATTTCTATTCTATTCTATTCTATTTTTCTATTCCTATTCTATTCTATTCATCTATTTCTATTCTATTCTATTCTATTCTATTCTTCTATTTCTATTCTATTCTATTCTATTGTTCTATTTCTATTCTATTCTATTCCTATTCTATTCTATTCTATTCTTCTATTTCTATTCTATTCTATTCTGTTCTTCTATTTCTATTCTATTCCTATTCTATTCTAGAATATTCTATTCTATTCTAGAATATTCTATTCTATTCTTCTATTTCTATTCTATTCTATTCTATTCTATTCTATTCTTCTATTTCTATTCTATTCTATTCTATTCTTCTATTTCTATTCTATTCTATTCTATTCTTCTATTTCTATTCTATTCCTATTCTATTCTATTCTTCTATTCTATTCTATTCTTCTAATCCTATTCTATTCTATTCTATTCTATTCCTCTATTTCTATTCTATTCTTCTATTTCTATTCTATTCTATTCTATTCTATTCTTCTAATCCTATTCTATTCTAATTCTATTCTATTCTATTCTTCTAATCCTATTCTATTCTATTCTATTCTTCTATTTAGTCAAGCATCTATAAGATAACAGGTAAAACTATAAACATCATTTGAATACATGAAAAGAGTAAGTAAAAAAGGAATATTAGGACGGATCCATTATTAATTGAGTCTGTCATCTGCACCTCCATAACTGTCTGGTTTGGCTCTGCAACCCAACAAGACAGACACAGACTTCAGAGGATAATTAGAACTGTAGAAAAAACAATGGCTACCAACCTGCCTTCCATTGTGGATCTGTATACTGCATGAGTCAAAAAGAGGGCTGTGAAAATATTTACAGACCTCTCACATCCTGAACATAAATTGTTTCAACTCCTACCCTCAAAACAATGCTATAGAGCACTGTACACCAGAACAACTAAACACAAGAACAGGTTTTTCCCCGAATGCCATCACTCTGCTAGACAAATAATTCCCTCAACACTGTCAAACTATTCACTAAGTCTGCACTACTATTAATCTTCTCATCGTTCCCACCATCCATCTCCTCCCACTTATGACTGTAACCTTGTTGCTGGTATCCTTACGATTTATATTGACTGTTTCCTAATATGATTTGATTGCTTATTTGTTCCCTATGACTATCGTTAAGTGTTGTACCTTATGATTCTTGATGAATGTGTCTTTTCTTTTATGTACTCCGAGAGTGTATACATCAAGACAAATTCCTTGTGTGTCCAATCACACTTGGCCAATAAAAAATTCTATTCTATTCTATTCTATTCTATTCTATCCATTGTTCCTTGTCTTGCCTTCTGAAGTTTTGAAAAATAGATTGACTCTTTTCTGGCAGGAAATATTGGAATACAGGTAGTCCTTGATTTACAACCACAATTGAGGCCAAAATTGCTGTTGTTAAGTGAGACATTTAAGTGAACTTTGCCCCCATTTTACGACCTTTCTTGCCACAGTTGTTAAGCGAATCGCTGCAATTGATATGACAGTAACCTGGTTGTTAAGTGAATCTGGGTTTCCCCATTGACTTTGCTTGTCAGGTGGTTACAAAAGTTTGATCACATGACCTTGGGGCACAGCAACGGTCATAGATGTGAACCAGTTGCCAAGCATCTGAGTTTTGATCACACGATTATGGGGACGCTGCAAAGGTTGTAACTGATAACGGTCGTAAGTCACTTTTTCCAGTGCCGTTGTAACTTTAAACGGTCACTAAAGGAACTGTTGTAAGTCGAGGACTACCTGTACTGTTATCATGTCCTCCTTAGTCCTTCTTTTCTCTAGACTAGCCAAGCCCAAATCCTGCAACCATTCTTCATATGTTTTAGTCTCCAGACTTTTTTAATCATCTTAGTTGCTCTTCTCTGCACTTTTCCCAGACATCTTTTTTGTAATGTGGATGTCTCCTAGAATGGACTCTGGATACAGCTGAGTCCTTCCTGCTTCACTTTCCAGGCTGCCACTAAGGTCCTTTTCCATGATGGGGTTGGTATAAATCCACACTCCGGAATGCATCCAAGCATGAGCAGAGTGGATTTCCCCTCTGCCCACTCGTGTCCAACGTTCAGTCTGGAATTCCCAATGTGGGGTTGATACAGGTAGTCCTCGACTTACAACAAGTTCATTTAGTGATCGTCTGAAGTTACAATGGCACTGAAAAAATGTTGGCCCCTCCACAACACAAGAATTAGATTGGTGGTGTGGTCCGCCAGCAGCCTGCAGAGCTGGCAGCGGAGTCGGATAGCGATGAGGCTGAGGTAGAACAGGGACTAGTCCTGGAGGCTGGGGAAGGCCCAGATGAGGGCTCTGTGTTGAAGGCAGAGATGGGGCCAGGGCCATTGGGGAGTGATGTGCGGACTCCGGAGCCTCTAGAGGCTGACAGTAGAGAGGCAGAGGAACAGGAGGAGCCTGTTCTTAGTGCATGTATGAGAAGAGCTGCCAGAAGGCAGGAGCAGCTAAAGCAAAGAGGACGACTCAGGAATAGGGTCAAGAGATGATTGGTCCGATTGGTGGTGTGGTCCGCCAGCAGCCTGCAGAGCTGGCAGCGGAGTCGGACAGCGATGAGGCTGAGGTAGAACAGGGACCAGTCCTGGAGGCTGGGGAAGGCCCGGATGAGGGCTCTGTGTCGGAGGCAGAGATGGGGCCAGGGCCATTGGGGAGTGATGTGCGGACTCCGGAGCCTCTAGAGGCTGACAGTAGAGAGGCAGAGGAACAGGAGGAGCCTGTTCCTAGTGCACGTATGAGAAGAACTGCCAGAAGGCAGGAGCAGCTAAAGCAAAGAGGACGACTCAGGAGTAGGGTCAAGAGATGATTGGCCCCTCCCGTAAGGCTTAAAAGACCAGCAACGGCTCTTGGGCTCTTTGTCGGAAAACAACGTTGATAAACTTGTTCTTGTCTTGCTGCACTTATCTCTTGTCGGCATCTTCTGCTTCTGAACTTTTGCCAAGAGAAGCCTTTGGCAGTTTGCCTAATTATACCAAGGTTGGTGATTAGACTGAAGAATTTGTGTTATGAAGAATTTGTTTCGATTTAGTTTGAGAATGAGTTAATTCTCAGCTGTTCTATTAAAGTCTGTTTGTTTTGGAACTGTTTGCGTCGACTACTACCTACTTGGGCCTGGGTCACAACAATTGGAAACTAGTGTGTTAAACTACAGTTTGCTTAATTGATGATCTGAAAGCAAACCAACCACATTGTGGTGCAACACAATGTACAGACTAACCCTAAACTCTTCCTTCTGCAGGTGGTTCTACCATTTTTATATTGTGTCTGTGACCTGGAATGGCTTCCTGCTACTGCTGTTTATGCAGTCTGTGTTTTTCTCTCAGTCATTCCCCTCCTGGCTCCGGGATTTGCTTGACGTTCTTGATGGAGCAAAGGAAGACAGAGGCGTCCACCACTCAGAAAATGGTATGAATTCTTGTACATGTACGTATATTATTTGGTAGAGAGCAGGGGTGAAATTCAAAATTTTTCCCTACTGGTTCTGTGGGTGTGGCTCAGTGGGCGAGGCAGGGGAAGGATACTGCAAAATCCCCATTCCCTCCTCACTCCTGGGGGAAGGATACTGCAAAATCCCCATTCCCTCCTCACTCCTGGGGGAAGGATACTGCAAAATCCCCATTCCCTCCTCACTCCTGGGGGAAGGATACTGCAAAATCTCCATTCCCACCCTACTCTGGGGCCAGCGAGAAGTGGTATTTGCCGGGTCTCCGAACGACTCAAAATTTCCGCTACCGGTTCTCCAAAACCTGTTAGAACCTGCTGAATTTCACCCCTGGTAGAGAGGGTCCCAATCAGGGGTAAAATGCTCCCGGTTCAAACCGGATCGCCCGATCCGGTAGCAGGTGGCAGGTGGTTCGGAGAACCGGTAGCAAACATCCCTGCCCCCACCCCCCAATGCCCAGCTGAGCTGCGCAATCATCAGAGGCTTTTTTTATTATTATTTTTAAAGTTATTTTTTCTACAACATCTTTGGCTGAAAAAATTCTTTTAAAAGTATTTAAAAAAAAGACTCTGATGGGATCGTCAGAGGCTTTTAAAAGCATTTTTTCTACAACCTCTTCGGCCGAAAAGGTTGAAAAAAATGTAGAAAAAATTGATTTAAAAGTTTTTTTTTAAAAAAAGTTGGCCACACCCACCCAGTCACATTACCGCCACCCCTACCAAGCCACGCCCACAGAACCGGTAGTAACAAATTTTACATTTCACCACCGGTCCCAATATATTGTAGATTTTGCAGAATAGCTTCTCTACCAAAGCTGCAATTATTTATTCTGTGCATAAAATCGGAGGACAAACAAAATCATTTTCACTGCAGATTTTTTTCAAATATATTCCTTTCCACGTATCCCAACTTCAGTTGCGGAGGGCAGGGAGAGAAGAATAGGGCTGCTGGATCTGGAAAGATCCAGAAAACTGTAGAAAAGAGATATGATAAATAACTATACTCAAAATAATAATGCAGGTTGAAGGACATACAGTATTTTAATATATTGGATACATGAAAATATACAGGTAGCCTTGGACTTACAATGTTTGTTTAGTGATCGCTTGAAGTTACAATGGCACTGAAAAAAGTGACTTATCGCCACTTTTCACACTTACAGCATCCCCGTGGTCAGTGATCAAAATTCAGATATTTGACAACTGACTCATCTTTATGACGGTTGTAGTGTCCTGGAATCAGGTGGCCTTCTTTTATGACTTTCTAACAAGGAAAGTTATTAAGGAAGGCCAGATTCGCTTAACAACCATGTTACTAACTGGCAAGAAAGACTGTAAAATGGGGCAAAACTCACGTAACAAATATCTCACTTAGCGACAGAAATTTTGGGCTCAATTATGGTTGTAGGTTGAGGACTACCAGGATTGATCAGATGCCTCCCCCACAGCTTTGAATGAGTTGGACATTTTTACTGAAAACAATTGAGAGATCTAAACTTCCTAATCTCTCAACTCCTGTTTGAAAAAGCCAGGAGAGGTTTTGAAGAAATAGCCAGAAGCTATGGGCCCTCAGTACGTTCACATAACATTGCTATCACATAAGCTGCACTGCTTACCCTTGGACTTCCAGTTGGCATTCAAGGTGCTGAAAGTCTCTAGAGATTCTCAGTCATCTAGGTCATGTTTGTCCCAAAATTGGCAACTGGACTTTCTGGTTTTTTCCTTTTGAAGACGTTTTGCTTCTCATCCAAGAAGCTCTGACAGGATGGTGACGAATGGAAGGATTTATATTCCTTACACACAAAGCTAGTCATTTGCATCCTTTTAGTGGGTCATTGAAGCACTTGGAGGGTTTGGGTCACTTGAGTAGGGCTCCTAGTTCCTGTAGTCTGCAAGTTTTCCTCTGGAAATCCATTCCTACTTCCACACCATTCCAAGGGTGTTCATCCCAAGTTGTATAGATGCTGGGGGTCACCCATTCAAGATGCTGGGGGTCATCCATAAAAGCCTTCAGAGCACAGAGCCTGAAGATTAGGAAACCAGCTCTGCCTGTCCAACATGATCAGACAAATTATCATTGCCTGTCCAAGAAGATCAGCAAGATTGGCTCGCTCTGGGTCCTATCAGTTCATCAATGTTAACTGACAGGAGCTTGGACCTTCTTTTCACTGTGTCTGCACCTTCCTCAAAATTGTCAAGAGTATATTCATCAAGTGGAATAGGAGATGGTAACAAGGTCAGCCAATGTATAGGCGTAGCAAGTAAGTCAGCCAAGAGGGCTGTTTGGGAGCTGAGACGGACTGGAGCCAGGGCATGTCTTAGTCTGCAGCTTCTGAGTCTGTGCAGAGAAACTGCTGAAATGAAACTAACTGTTCTCTCCTGCCTTGTGTTTTGCTTGTAACTGCTACTATGTTGAAGAAGAATCTATATTGGCATTGTAAAATTTACTTCATCTGGTATTAAGTATATAAAGAAGTTTATGAATCCTGCTGAATCAGTTTACCTGTGTGTGCTTTCTGGATTTAATTTTTGCAAGGAACTTTTGACAAGAATTCAGATGGCCCTGACTCTGCTGGCATTCAGAAAGACCTTGAGAACCAGGTTCTTTCTCCAGGCAGTTAGCCAAGATACTATGTGAGCCTGTTATAATGTGTAACATGTGAGTGGCTTCTTCTGGTCCTCTATTTTTTTTTTTTTTTATTGATGTCTGTCATATAAGTAGTCCTCAACGTACGATCACAATTGAGCCCAAAATTTCTGTTGCTAAGTGAAACATTTGTTAACTTAATTTTGCCCCATTTTATGACTTTTCTTGCGACAGTTGTTAAGTGAATCACTGCACTTGTTAAATGAGTAACAACACAGTTATTAAGTGAACCTGGCTTCTCCGTTGACTTAGTTTGTCAGAAGGTCGCAAAAGGTGATCCCGTGACCCCAGGACACTGCAACCGTCATAAATATGAGTCAGTTGCCGTGCATCTGAAGTTTGATCCCTTGACCATGGGGATGCTGTAATGGTTGTAAGTGTGAAAAACGGTCGTAAGTCGCTTTTTTCAGTGATGTTGTAAATTTGAATGGTCACTAAACGTACGGTTGTAAAATGAGGATTACCTGTATTTGGATGTTTTTAATTTTCATGTTTTATTTATGTAACACTCAATTTCCATTAAACAGTGTGCATTCTGGGTACAATTATGTTTAGATAATCATATTTCTACAACTTCATTATATTTAGTCCTTACCATCATATTAATAATATAGTAACATTATAATATCCTTAATACTTAACATTTAACATCATCTTCTTTAACGCCTCTCTTCTGTACCATTTCCTCCCTTTATATCTCTTCCTTTCTAAGTTCTGTTTCTATTATCTAGCCATTGATAAAATGTGTCCCATATCAAGAACTATTCAGTTTCTTCTTATCTGTTAGTCACCAAAAGCAATTTGGAGCTTGATGTCTTTTATCTGAGATGGAAAAAATCTAGAGGCTGATCCCCTATTTTTCCCACCAACAAGAATTCTGAACATAAAACATGCATAATATCTATGAGGATTTCTTGTATATCTTGCAATTTGTTTCGGCTGAATTTGACACACCTGTGACAAGGTAACACGTGTTTTACACCCTGTCTTTGTTGGTTTTTCTAGGTGCCGAATTCCTGTCAGCCTTCCTGGTCTGCCTTTTGGTCTGGGTGAATAGCTGTCGACGGTTAAAAGAATGTCTTCACATTAGCATTTATTCTGGAGGGGTCATTCATTTTGCACATTACTGCTTCGGCCTCTTTTACTATGTTTTGGTGGGGTTCACAGTGCTGTGTCAGGTGCCAGCAAAGAGTAGAGAAGGTAAACCTCCTCTTTTGCATTCTTGCAATAAACTGTAGGAGAAGGGCTGGCAGAGCCAGGGGAGGAGTAAAGAGAGGGGTCAGCCTAAAATTGTTAAAGGTAAAGGTAAAGGTCCCCCTCGCACATATGTGCTAGTCGTTCCTGACTCTAGGGGGCAGTGCTCATCTCCGTTTCAAAGCCAAAGAGCCAACGCTGTCCAAAGACGTCTCCGTGATCATGTGGCCGGCATGACTAAATGCCAAAGGCGCACGGAACACTGTTACCTTCCCACCAAAGGTGGTCCCTATTTTTCTACTTGCATTTTTTACGTGCTTTCGAACTGCTAGGTTGGCAGAAGTTAGAAATTGTTAAAATTTCTAAATGTAGTGACTACCTAAAATTGTAGCCATGGTGGCACAGTGGATAGAAGGTAGTATCGCAGGCTAATTCTACCGAGTGCCAGCAGTTCAATTCTCACCGGCTCAAGGTTGACTCATCCTTCCATCCTTTCGAGTTCGGTAAAATGAGGACCCAGATTGTTGGGGGGGGGGGCAATACAGGTAGTCCTCGACTTAGGAACAGTTCATTTAGTGACCGTTCAAAGTTGCAAAGGCACTGAAAAAAGTGACTTATGACTATTGTTCACACTTACGACCATTGTAGCTTCCCACGGTCAAAATTCAGATGCTTGGCTCTCGATTCATATTTATGATGATTGCAGTGTCACATGATCCCGTTTTGGGACCTTCTGACAAGCAAAGTCAAAGAGGAAGCTGGATTCACTTATTTATTTATTTTATTATTTAAACTTGTATGCCGCCCTATCTCCGAAGGACTCGGGGCGGCTCACAACAATAAAAACAAGCAAAATCAATGTTAAAAATACCCAATAAGATTATAAAAAGACCTTTAAAACCCCTTCAGTCCAAACCAGCCAGGCGAAATAACCATGTTTTAAGGTCACGGCGGAAAGAGCGAAGGTTAGGGGCCACCCGGAGCTCCAGGAGGAGCTGATTCCACAGGGTAGGTGCGCCCACGGAGAAGGCCCGCTCCCTAGGGGTCGCCAGCCGACATTGTCTGGCCGACGGCACCCCAAGGAGGCCCTCCCTGTGAGAACGCACCGGGCGATGGGGAGCGGTCGCTGGCCGCAGATGGTCCGCCAAATACCCCGAGCCTAAGCCATGTAGGGCTTTATAGGTAATTACCAGCACCTTGAATCTCACCCGGAGGGCAACCGGCAGCCAATGCAGGTCCCGCAGGAAAGGTGTAACATGAGAGTGTCGGGACACTCCCATCACTACCCGGGCGGCCGCATTCTGCACCAGCTGAAGCCTCCGGGTGCTCTTCAAGGGCAGCCCCAGGTAGAGAGCATCACAGTAGTAACCATGTTAGTAACTTAACAACTGCAGTGATTGACTTAACAACCATGGAAGGAAAGGTAATAAAATATTTTGAAAGGTTCAAAATATTTTAAATGAATAAATACATTCTGTCTCTCTTCATTTAGGCAAAGCCCACTCACTGACAGTCTGCTGGTACCATGTTCTCGGACTTGTGATGTTCTGTTGGGCTTCTGTCCATCAACACAGATGTCATGTTATTCTTGCTAACCTTCGAAAAGATAAATCAGGTAAAAGAATTGCTACTCCAGTCAATATTTTTTAATCTTCCCCAGGTCAAATATGTTAGCATAGCCCCTGTTGCAATCCTTCATTTATCGTTCAAAGAACATTGGTGATATTTAGGTAGAAAGCATACAGAACAAGCAACTTAGGTCTTTAAATTCTAATTAGGGATGTTAGTGCTTCCAATGTCAAGTCAAAAAAGTGCTTTGGAGTGAGTTTAACTACACACTGAACCAGTGGTCAAATCTAAAATTTGTTACTACCGATTCTGTGGGCGTGGCTTGGGGGGGTAATGTGACTGGGTGGGCATGGCCAATTTTTTTTTTTTTTAAGTTTTAAAACCATTTTTTTGGCAACCTCTTCGGCGAAGAGGTTGTAAAAAAATGGTTTCAAAAGGCTCTGACGATCCAAGCTGAGTTGCCTGATCGGCAGAGGCTTTTTAAAAAACCTCTGCCGATCAGGCAACTCAGCTTGGATCGTCAGAGGCATTTAAAATAAAAAAAAACCCTTTTTTTCTTTTAAATGCCTCTGACGATCCAAGCTGAGTTGTCTGATCGGCAAAGGTTTTTTTTCTTTTAAAAGCCTTTGACGATCCCAGCTGAGCCGCACGATCATCAGAGGCTTTTTTTTTTAACTTTTAAAAGCATTTTTTGCCCGAAGAGGTTGTAAGAAAAATGCTTTTAAAAGTAAAAAAAAAGCCTCTGATGATTGTGCGGCATAGCTGGGCATAGGGGGGGCAGGGATTTTTGCTACCGGTTCTCTGAACCACCCGCCTCGATCTCTACCAGATCGGGCGATCCAGTCCGAACCGGGAGCATTTCACCCCTGCACTGAATCCTGTGGGTATTGCCTTAAAAACGTTGATTATTATCCTGGGATTGTAGGGTAGCAACCAATCCCAGGAAAAGTTGATCTTGAGTTAATAACATGCCAACAACCATGAACTCATATCTGCCATACAGCACTTTCTTGTACTCTGTTGGCATTTCTTTTCAGTCAAAACCATATTTTCCTGTGACTTGAGTAGGTTCCATGTGAGCCCAGAAGACACAGCTTCTCTTAAGGAGGCTCCAAGTATGGTAGGCATATTGATTCCATCCAAGCCATCTTTTTCGACTTGGGATCCAAAAATGCTGCATATCCCCAATGCATAAATATTCTGATCTTGTATGTAAAAGAGCAGAGGATTCAATGTAAGGAACCAAATATATGTGTGATGGAGGAATGTGGAACCCAATCACTCCAAACCCTCCTGCCTTGTTGCCCTTCTTAGCATTTTCTCTCAAGATGGAGACTTAAATTGAGACGGAAAGAAGAGAGTTATTGTGAGAAATGATAGTCGAAACACATGTTTTGGATCGAGGGACTGTTTTGGCACCTTTCACCAGCATCCTGATTTTGGTTTACATCATGGCTGTCAAACTCCCGGCCCACGGGCTGGATGTGTCATGCCCTGGCCACGCCCACAGCCAATTTAGCGAAGGGGGGGAAGTCCCAATACGTCACATGAGACGCCACCATGATGACGTGAGTTTAACACCCCTGGTCTACATCAAAGGCCATTTGAACAAGACCCATTATTAGCAACACAGGCCTAGGGAATTTAGACCAGGGGTCTCCAACCTTGGCAACTTTAAGACTTGTGGACTTCAACTCCCAGAATTCCTCAGCCAGCAACTGGCTGAGGAATCCTGGGAGTTGAAGTCCACAAGTCTTAAAGTTGCCAAGGTTAGAGACTCCTGGTTTAAACTATAGCTAAAGAGTAAGAGCAAATTTCATTCGTGGGCCATACTAGCTGGGATGGTGACCCTTGATGTTGAACATAGTTTGAAGCCAGATGAATGCAAGATGAAGCTAAAATATTTACTTGGGGAAAACATTTAAATGTAATTTTTTTTTTATAAGCAGTGTGTAACATGTGAGACAGGAACATATTTTGGATGTACCCAGAGGCATAATCATTAAGACATCATGTAATCCAGGAAAACAGGTTCTTTGGCCAAACTGGATATCTTATCATTCACATTAATCATGGGTTAGAGAAGACTGGCTGCTGAAAAAAAATAATAAACAGATTGATCAAAGTGATGAAGATCCTCCAAATCAATCAAAATAAGCACTTAGTTTTGTCTTGGAAACAAGTGGAAACAACAAGTGGAAACTAATACCGGTGTATCCACTTGTTGATTAGCAACTATCTTGGTTAGTGATCGTTTATAAATGTGATGGTATTTATAAACGGTAATAAAGGCAGATAAAAAAATAAAATTTCAGACTAGTGTGCATTTATGACCAAATTTCCTGCATCTAACAACAAAAGCCTTCAATGCAAAACTGATTAAGGTCTGGTCAGTTTCAGGAAGGAGCTCTTTAAACAATCTCTCTGGCCTATGTGGGGGTTCAAAAAGGAGAAGAAGAAAAAACAGGTCAGGCACCGGACACTGTACAGAGAACTTTATCTGAATGACAGAACAGCAATCAGGGATTTTCACAGCTTCTCTTTCTTGCTCTTTGAAACACAAATTCACTTAGCAACTATTTTGCTTAATGACAAAGTCGCTGGACCAGATTACAGTCACTGTAATGGAAAAGGGCCAAATAGAGCTAATGGATTTATTAAAGTTGTAGTCTGACCGTTTTTCTCTCTCACTATCTAATTACCGTATTTTTCGGAGTATAAGATGCACCAGAGTACAAGACGTACCTTAGTTTTTGGGGAGGAAAATAAGAAAAAAGCTGATTGGCAGGTGGATCGGCCTCCCAGAATACCCCCAATCAGCTGTTCCCAGAGGTGAATTTTAGCAACAGGTTCCTTGGTTGTGAGCTCTGTGCTTTGCTTTTTTTTCTGCCTCTGAAACTTCTGAAACTCTGTTTCAGAAAAAAAAAAATTCCTGCCTCTGAAAGCCTCCGAAACAGCTTCAGAAAAAAAAGCCCCTGAAGCTCTGTTTGGGGGCTTCTTTTCTGAAGCTTCTTTTCTGATGCTTTTTCAGCCTCTGAAACCTCCGTTTGAGAAGCTGGGCAGGGCTACATTCGGAATATAAAAGGCACCCAGATTTTCACCCTCTTTTTTGGGGGGAAAAGGTGCATCTTATACTCCAAAAAATTCAGTACATCACTAGTTCTGCTCACCTTTCAAAATTCAACAGCTAACTTATTTCTTTCTTTTTTTCTTTTTTTTTTAGGAAAGGTCTCCAGTTTGGATCACAGCATTCCTTTTGGTGACTGGTTTGAAATGGTGTCCAGTCCTCATTATTTTGCAGAATTTCTCATATATACGTCAATGGCTGTCGCTTTTGGATTTTATAACTTAACTTGGTGGCTAGTGGTGGCATATGTCTTTTTTAACCAGGCACTAAGTGCTGTTTTGTGCCACGAATATTACTTAAACAAATTTAAGCACTATCCAAAATATCGGAAAGCATATATACCTTTTATTTTTTAAATTATTTATATTAAATGGAGTATGATTCCACATTTGCAGCAATTAAAGATCTTGAACTTTTCTGGGATGAAGTGATTATTACCAACTTTTTTTTTTTTTTTTGCTGAAATTGAATTGTTGCTGATCATTCTGTAGGTCATTTATTACACACAGCTGTGTGTATGAAAACATGCCTCTGTTCTATTGTGATAACCAGAACAATTTTATGTAATCTACTTATAGAAGAAAGTTCAATTGAGTTTAATATGTCTTATCCCAAAGAGAAGCTCCCTAAAATAAGATAATAGCCAGAGGTGGTATTCAGCTGATTCAGACCAGTTCAGGCGAACTGGTAGCGGCGACTGCCACCCGCCCAGACATAATGCTGTCCTATTTAGCCATGTTTCAAAGCCGGGCGCAGAAGGCGCGCGCACAGGGTGGACGAGTGGCAAGAATATGTGAAACCCACCGCTGATCATAGGTAAAGGTTCCCCTTGCACATATGTGCTAGTCGTTCCCGACTCTAGGGGGCAGTGCTCATCTCCGTTTCAAAGCCAAAGAGCCAATGCTGTCCGAAGACGTCTCTGTGGTCATGTGGCCGGCATGACTCAATGCCAAAGGCGCACAGAACACTTTTACCTTCCCACCAAAGGTGGTCCCTATTTTTCTAGTTGCATTTTTTACGTGCTTTCAAACTGCTAGGTTGGCAGAAGCTGGAACAAGTAACGGGAACTCATCCCGTTACGCGGCACTAGGGATTCGAACCGCTGAACTGCCGACCTTTCAATCGACAAGCTCAGCGTCTTAGTCACTGAGCCACCGTAACCCTACCACTGATCATAGCCATAGGCAATTACACTATATAATGCTTGTTTGACAAAATGCCTCACTAACTGTATGACTTACTTCTGAGTAAACAGCAAAGGAATGCACTTTTAATTAATAGATACCGATGGATGGGGTGGGGGGTTTCTTTGCACAATTTTTTTGCTTTGGATCAGTATAGAATAGAACAAAAGAAACTATATTTTTTAATCAGATTCATACAAGGTCCGCATGAATGATGAAATGAAAATTATTTTTTTTAATAAAGTTTTTATTTTTATTTTACATAAATACATATACACGTATAGTCATTTCCATCATTTTTCATTCATCTTTTCTTTTAACTTTCATTTTTAATTTTTACTTTTTCGGGGCTGCTCTTTTACCCTTTACCTTTACTCCAACCTTTTCTTCTTCTCCTCCCCTTCTCTTCCTTCCTTTCTCCTACTTCCTTCGTTCTTCCTCTCCTTCTCTTTCCTACTTCCCCTTCCCTTCCCCCACTCCTCTCTTCTTCCCCCCTTCTAACCTTCTCCTTTACCCCTCTTTCCCCTCCCTTTTCTTCCTCTCCTTTTCCCTTTCTTCTTTCTCCTCTTCTCTCCTCTCCTCTCTTCTCCCTTTCTCTCTCTCTACTCCTTCCCCTCTCTCCTGTTGTTTCCCTTTTCAGTTCAATCTAAAGTGGTATTTGAGCAGCCCCGGATTTCCATATTATCTTTATTCTCATTTCAATTTCTTATTCAATTATTATTTATTTTTATTTCATTGTTTGCATACATGAAATGAAAATTAAAACTTGACTGGCAGTTGCCATGTGTTATACCTGTGTGTTGAGAAATATGCAAATGCTAAACTTGGATGATTTCAAAAAAAATGCAGGGCTGAACCAGTCTAGTATTTGCATAAGAAACTACCAGATAATTCCAGGATTGTTAAAAAAAAAAAAAAAACAAGCTAGCAATTTAGAAGAAAGAAATGGCAAATTACTTCCAGATAAGTCCAGAGCATAAGTCCTGCGATAGAAAATTCAACTTTATAAACTATCAATTGCAATATTTCTGTCTGTGTAGAAATGCCAGGCTTCTTCAAGCAAAGGCCCACCCAAATTTGTTGACCTGAAGCTAGCTGGGAATCCTGGAAGCATCACCCAGCCCATCTGGAGGGGAGATTTGGTGGAAATTATCAATATAAACTGTCTTTCACAGATACAATGGGAACCAACAAGGTGCCTAAAATACTTGGCAATGAAAATTTTGCATCTGTCACAGAGGACCAGACCCAGAAGTATTCTCTGTAGTGCCTGTGGGTAGGTCAACGATCAAGGTGTGGAAGCTTACAGAGAGAAATCCAAAATGAAAATGCATAATTTTATGACCATGAGAACAATCATATGTGCTCCATTACTGGAGTTTTTCAAGCAAAGGTTGGACAGCTTTTGGATTGGGATGGTCTGATGACTTCCAAGATCCCTGTTATGTCATGACACAAATCCCGATCATTCATATGACGCACAGATATGCTGGTCCTGTGGTTTGTCACAATATTGTGTACAATGCATATGCACAATGCATATTTTGTTGTTTGTGTCTCTCTTCCCTCAAAGATGCCTAAGGGATAAGGGATAATTAATTGCATAAGGGATAATTGCATTAGGGAAATAAAGAGTTCAGAAGGAAAGGAAGAGGAAGGAAGGAAGGAAAGGAAAGGAAAGGAAAGGAAAGAAGGAAAGGAAAAATCTTCAAGATGTTTGATAACCAAATACTGCAGCTCTCGTTTGCTAAAATAGGGCTAAGGCACAAAAACTTTGTTCATGTACGGCCACTTGGGTTGCTATAGGAATAGCTGTGATTTTATATTGCAGGTAGTCCTCAATTTATGACCAAAACTGAGCCCAGAATTTCTGTTGCTAAGTGAGACATTTGTTAAGTGGATTTTGCTCCACTTTACCACATTTGTTAAGTGAATCATTGCAGGTATTAAGTTAGTAACAAGGTTGTTAAGTGAACCCAGCTTCCCCATTGACTTTGCTTGTCAGCAAAACCCAAAAAAATCCCCAAACCCCCAAAACTTTAACCTAAAACTGTCTACTGTTGACCTCACCCCATTCCTAAGAGGTCTGTAAGCGGGATAAATAAGAGCACCAGTGTGCCTACCATCCCTGCCCTAATGTTCCCTTTAATTGTATTCATTTTATGTATTCAATTCATGCTTATACTTATATATATTATCTAATATGTACTCGACAAAATAAATAAATAAATAAATAAATAAATAAATAAATAAATAAAGTTTGTAAAATGAGATCACATGACTCCCGGAATACTGTAACCGTCATAAATATGAGTCAGTTGCTAAGCATCTGAATTTTGATCACACAACCATGAGATGCTGCAATGGTCATAAGTCACTTTTTTCAGTGCTGTTGTAACTTTGAACGGTCAGTAAATGAACTATCGTAACTACCTGAATGTAGTTTGGTGCCTGGAGCAAAACTTTGTGGGAGGTTTTGCTATATGTTTTCTAAATATTGGTACCAATAATAGGATTTGATTTCTAAGCAACTCCTGGATTTTAAGGCACTTTTAGCACTGGCAATCTTCTGGATGTAGCCAACAGAATCCCAGCAAAATAAAAGGACAGATTCTGTTAAATTGTTTGGCAAAGATTGGTAAGTACAGATGTATGGAGAGATTTTAACTATCTGCGCCAACCTGCTTGGTATTGCAATATGCAGATATCCATTCCAAATCTCACACAAAAGATTTGTCTCATTCCCCAAGCTAAATCCATGTTCAATGTTATCACTGCTGTTAAGGTCAAACGATGTGAGAAATTTGACTTTGTAAAAGAAAAGAGACTTGGATGTGGAATAACTTCCCATCAGCTGCACACATGAAATCAAAAGCTAGTAGAGGGAGATATATATATGATAAATAAATAGTAGATCTCTAACATGCTCTGCATGAATTTGCTGAATTGGGCATACTCATTGCACATGCATTCAGAATGACAAGGCTGTTGGTTTTATCAGAGTCATCTATACTACCTGCAGGTCCAACTGATTCATATTTATGACGGTTTGCAGTGTCCTGAAGTCAACCTTTTGCGATTATCTGACAAGCAAAAGTCAATGAGGAATCCAGATTCGCTTTACAACCATGTAAAGCGATTCACTTAGCAAAAAAAAAAGTCATAAAATGGGGCAAAATTCATGTCACAAATGTCTCACTTAGCAACAGAAATTTGGGCTCAAATTGTGGTCGTAAATCAAGGACTACCAGAGGGCACTAATTCAAGAGCTATACATTTGCTTGACTCTAAACCAGGGGTGAAATCCAGCAGGTTCTGACAGGTTCTGGAGAACCAGTAGCGGAAATTTTGAGCAGTTCAGAGAACCGGTAACGGAAATTTTGAGTAGTTTGGAGAACTGGCAAATACCACCTCTGGCTGGTCCCAGAGTGGGGTGGGAATGGGGATTTTGCAATATCCTTCCCCTAGGAGTGGGGAGGGAATGGGGATTTTGCAGTATCCTTCCCCTGCCACGCCCACCAAGCCACACCCACCAAGCCACGCCCACAGAACCGGTAGTAAAAAAAATTGGATTTCACCACCGCTCTAAACGTTTACCAAAACTGCTCAAGGTGAATGTATTTCTTTATGTCAATATTTTCAAAACGCTTCAGGTTTTCAAAATTGTACCAATTGCTAGTAAGATTCCATTTCTTTAATTGTTAAAAAAAAGTTTGAAAAGGTAGTTAGGTACACCTGTTTGCAAGTACTAACGGCTGCACTTATGCATTAACATTAAATTATTGTAATAATTTTAATTAATTTTAATCGGATTTTAATTTATATTGAATTCATATTGTTGAATTTTTATCTTGTAAGCCGCCCTGAGTCCTTCGGGAGAAGGGCGGCATATAAATTGCAATAAAATAAAATAAATAAATAAAATTAAAGCTAGATTAATGATTGGAAGTACTAAAAAAAGAACCTAATATTATTTCACCTGGGTTGCTGATTTACTTTGTTTGCTATAAAGAGGAACAAAACCTATAAGGGGAGAAGACCAGACAACTTTTGCATTGAACTGCCCTTTAAATTAGCAATTGATTCCTACCTGCAGGAGACTGCACTAATCTGAGAGATTAACCCCAGAAATCTATGATTTTGGGCATTAATTGTTGCATTTCCAAATTATTGCAGATTCCAAAACGTGTCCACTTTTTAATCTCTTCCCCTGCCAGCAAACCACAAGTGGGAGGAGTTTCTACCTGCCAGAACTGCATCACGTGACGCACGTGATTGGCTGGCTGGCTGGCTGGCTCGCTCTGTCCCCCCTCAGCCTGTTCACTCCCTCCTCTTCGAAGAGACGGGACAACCTAGCATGATGGTTCCTATTCTCTGACGCCAATCCCAGCGCCGAGCGGGGAGTTGTCCAATCAGACAAAGGGAATCGGCGGCGGAAGGCGGGACGTCGTTGAGTGACGGCAAGACGAGACGAGAGCGGTTGGGTTGGGTTGCACGATCGGCCTCTGAGGAAGCGGCCATGGCGGCGGGGCGGCTTCCACTCACTTCCGCCTGTGGCGGCCGTTCTTTCCGAGACTGAGGGGAAAACGGGCCGGGCTCGGGGACAGAAATGGCGGGGGTCCCGCGGTTATGGCCGCTGCTGCTGTGGCTGCTGCTGGCCGCGGCCTTGGCGGCCCCCGAGCAAGAAGTCAACCGCGAGCGAGACTTCCCGCCTCACCAGGAGCAGCAGAAACCGGCGCCGGCGCCTCACCAGCAGCCGGCGGTGCAAGGGCCGGACCTCCTCCGGGCTGAGGTGAGCTGAGGGAGGCGGAGGCGGACGCCACGGTGGCCGGGGCTGGACTACTCTCGTCCCCGAAAGCTCCGGCCGACTTCGGGGAAGGAAGGGTGCGGAAAGCCCCGGCTTCTCCGGCGCTTCTCCTTTCCTTTCCTGCTCAAACGGTGGATGGCGGACCTTCAAGTCTCCGTCCCTGGGGCGAAACGTGGCCGGGTGAAAAGTGGGATGGGAGAAGCAGATTGGATTCATCCATAGACAAACGTCGCAAAAGGGGGACAAAACTCACTTAACAACTGTCTCACTTAACACCATTGATTTTGGTCGTAAGTTGAGGACTCCGGTGTGTCTGTGTGTATGTGTGTGTGTTTATATATATACATACACACACATACATACACACACACACATATATGCATACATACACACATATACGCATACACACACATACATATATACACATATATATACACATACATACACACATAGATATGCATACATAGATATATATATATATATATGCATACAAACACACACATATATATACACATATATATATATATATATATGCATACATACACATATGCATACATATACATATACATATATACACGCACATACATATGTATATACATATATCTACAGATACATACATACATACATATGTGTGTGTGTGTATGTATATATGTATGTATTTGTTTTCATAGATTTTCACAGGTACAGGTATGCAAGTCTTGGTGTATTTGGGTCTTCTCCCGTGTAAGATATACACACACACATACACATACCTTGTTTCCCTGAAATAAGCGCTTGGCCTTATTGCTATGCACTCAAAAGCCCGATTGGGCTTATTATCAGGGGATGTCTTATTTTGGGGGGGGGAGTGTACACACACACACACACACACACACACACACACAAAATTCGGCTGCTTGGCAACTGACTCGTATTTATGATGGTTGCAGTGTCCCAGGGTCATTGATCTTTTTGCAATCTTCTGAAAAGCAGAGTTAATGGGGAAGCCAGATTCATTTAACAACTGTTTTAGTAACTTAACAGCTGCCATGATTAACAACTGTGGCAAGAAAGATCATTGAATGGGGCAAAACTCACTTAACAAATCTCTCGCTTAGCAACCACAATTTTGGGCTCCATCGAGGACTACCCACCTGTAATGCCCATATTTCGTTTTCTTAAATGCCTCATCTCACAGAAATCGTAGGACACTGCAAAGAAGAGAATCCTGTTGGATCTCAGAAGGGGGGATAAAATCAGAAGACTGGTAGAGTATCCAACTAAAAGCATTTTATTAAAATGCCTCGGCTTTCCTGACCTGTATGCTCCCTTCTTTATCCATATGACACATGCTTAGCTCATTTTATATCCTCATCTGACTAATGTGCTATTGACGAGCTGCAGACAACAGCAGTATTAGTAATTACTTAAATTTATTTTACACTTTGTCTATTGGAAGAAAGTGATATAGTCTCGCTCGGAACAGTTACGCTGTCTATTATGTAACTTAATGGCTATTCGTTTAATTCGGTTGATTTTGAAATAGTGATGTTGCCAAATTGCACAATCAATTAGCTCACATGTTACAGATCATAGTGACCTTTCAGGAGGTCTTTTCAAGGTTTTGAAAAGTAAATATATTTCAGCAATTTGATTTGATTGTTGGAATTGGATAATGACACTTCAAATTGTGTTACAGCAATGTTTTTTTTTTCAAGTTACTGTGAGAAAGTCTTGAACTTGCATGATAGTTTCCAAGTGTGAAATGAGAATGATTTGTCATTTTATGAATATGCAGCCCATTGGTTTAACCCATATATGTAATTGTTTTTCTAAACAGACTTTAAATTTACTGTTATGTATCAATTTCTTAATTCTTTCAGTTGTGCTGAATTAAGTATCTTGCCATAATGCCTACATAGTGTTGACTGCTCAGCAGTTCTTGGAACACAACTTTGTAATCATGGTCAGATAGAAAACGTTTCTGTTCATTCATGCATTGTTTAATCAGATTTCATGAGATGTTCTAAACTATAAAAAGGTTACTGCCCTCATATGCCCTTGCTATAAATTATAAAATGTATAACACAAACATCAGGAATTGACCATAGAAAATGTTTTATCACATTTTGTTTTGTCATAAAATACTTTATAATTCTTACGTTATAAGCAGTTTTATAAAATTTGCCAAATTTCAATTCCATGGGAGTCATGGGTGCCAAAATTTGGACACATTCTGTAAGTTAGGCCATTCAAGGTATTTTGGTTGGAAAAGTTTTGCCCTATAATGGACTATTTTGCCTAGTTAAAGGTTACAAGACTCAGAGTTTTAGTAGTATGCTGATTATCAAATAATAACGAGTGTCTTTTTTAAAAAGTACTGATTTTATAGTCCCAGGATAGTTTTGTCTTCAGAAATAAAATGTGAATCAAAGTTTCATGCACTTTCATCTACAAGCTAGTGTTTCATGATATGGCAAATCTTCACCTTTACTGAATGTTGACAAAGAATAGACAGGTTGAAACATGTTGGATGTATTTGCATGATAAAATCAGCTTTTCTTCCTGAACTGCTATAGCACCTGGTTGGAAAGATTTGAGACAAATAAGAACTAGCTTTCTTTGTGATCTACGACAATATAATTATATTTGTAATAAAAGAAAAACACTCAGCTTGTCAACAATCAGTAAAGGTGAAGATTTGGAATATCATGAAACACTAGCTTGTAGATAAAAGTGCATGAAACTTCAATTCATATTTCATTTGTGAAGACAAAACTATGCTGGGACTATAAAATCACTTTTTTTAAAAAAAACACTCTTGCTATTATTTGGTAATTTCACTTATTTAAAAATAGAACTTGTAGCTACTTCACTTTTCTTAGAATTCTATTTCTAGAATACCATGTTTCTCTGAAAATAAGATCTTGTCTTATATTTTGTTGAACCCCGAAATAAGGCCTTATTTTCGGGGAGGTCTTATTATTTTGGGGTCCATGGAGCAAGATGGGACTCCTCTTTCCATCTTACCTGATTTCCAGCTTTGCATTTAAATATTTTTGGGGAGGGCTTATTTTCAAGGGGAGGCTTATTTTAGTGCATGTGCTCAAAAGCCTGATTGGGCTTATTATCAGGGGATGTCTTATTTTCGGGAAAACAGGGTAGTATTAGAAATAGAAATAGAATAGTATTTTCTAGAATAATATTCTAAAAATACAGTTGTATTTTAATCTCTGTGTTAGGATATGTATTTAGCAAATGTATTCAAAAAGAACATGTAGGTAATCCTTGACTTAAAACCATTTGTTTAGTGGCTGTTCAAAATTAAAGTGGCACTGAAAAAAGTGACTTGTAACTGTCTTTCACTCTTACGACCATTGCGGCATCCTCCCCATCATCATGTTATCAAAATTCAGAGGTTTTTCAACTGGCATGTATTTATGATGTTTTCAGTGTCCTGAGGTTATGTTATCAACTTTTGCGACCTGACAAGCAAAGTCAATGGGGAAAGCCAGATTCACTTAACAACCATGATACTAACTCAACAACAACGGCATTGCTTTATTTAATAGCTATGCCAAGAAAAGTCATAAAAGTGGACAACACTCACTTAACAACTGTCTTGTTTAGCAATGGAAATTTTGGACTCAGTTGTGGTCAAAAGTCAAGGACTACCTGTATATACTACCTTTAAATAGTGAGGTAATAAAATACCGTAACTCTGATTTAGAAGGTCAGCAGATAGAAGAATAGTATTATATTGATCTCAGTTCTGGTGACAGTTTAGATATGACTTTGCATTAGAGTTGCTTTTCTATTACTCTTAAGTCCTATATTTTGGGACAATAGTAGATTTCGGAGAAATTCTGTGTGACGTATATTCAAGTACTTGAAAAGAACTATTGTATCTGCTTTCTGTATTTTTTTTGTCAAGACTCTGGTTGATTCCTTCAAATATGCCTCCTAAATAATTGTTAGTATGATGAATTAAAGATAAGTAGAAATTTGTTGGGAGTGACTACAATTTATTGTTAAAGACATGCAGATAAATTGCAGCTACGGGTAAAGTGCCATAACAATAAAATATGAAAAATAGAATGCCAATGAGTCAGCATCTAAAGTTCAGATCATTTTTGTACTTTTGTTTCAGCAGGGATAAATAAAAACCTTGATGAAACAATTTACATTAAATACCAAGGAGAATAGGTGAACATGAGATGATTGTTTTATGATATATTAAATTTGTATGCTGCCTGCCTCTTGGTGACTTTGGGCACCACACAGGTTTGTGCTTAAGGAAGACTTAAGGAATATTCAAAACAATATAGTAAGAAATACTCTTAAGTTTATGGTTTCTTAAGAGTTGATACCAACTTCAGGTTTATAATAAAAACACTTCTAAATTTAAAGCTAACGAATGTTGCATATACTTTCATATAAGCTCATCCACGGATAAGGCGACCCTCAAATTTTTAACAAAAATACCATGAAAAATGTGCCACCTTACATGGGGCTACCCTTAAAGCGTATTCGGAAGCTACAGCTGGTGCAGAAAGTAGCAACGTGAGCAGGTCTTGGGGGCCACAAATTTCACCGCTGCTCCGTGAGCTAAATTGGCTGCCGGTTTGCTTCTGAGTTCAATTCAAGGTGTTGGTTATTACCTTTAAAGCCTTGCATGGCATGGGTCTAAGCTACTGGAGGAACCGTGTCACCTCATTGAGATTGGCTAATCCCACCTCTGCTGGCAGAGCAGGCATGCTAAAGACCCGTTCAGCTGAGGAATTCTGGCAGGCGAAGAGCCTTCTCTGCTATGGCCCCTGCCTGTTCTGTCCCAGCTACGGACCCCAAAGAACGCAGCACACACAAACTCTATACAAAGCTTATTTACTCAAAATAACTTAGTCTTTATCATTCAAAGGCTGTTAATGAACTGTCTTAACAGCCTACCAGAATTCTAAGATAAGGTAATCACCGTCATACTAGAGTTGGCAGAAAGCCCAGAAGCAGTTTTGCAAACACGAAGGAGAGTGAACTAAAGTTGTTCTCTACAGCTTGTTGCAAGTGGCGTTCCTCCTTAAATAGGCTAAGGAAGTGGCCAATTAGCCCCAAGCCTTACTGTCGAGGAGACCTCCTCCTGAGGAGCCACTCCTGCCTTTTGGCAGCTCTGCGCGCCCGTGCATTGAGAAGAGGCTCCTCCTCTTTGTCCTCTTCACTTAAAGGAGCTTCTGGAGGTTCTGAAGGCCCTGGCTGAATCCCCGCCTCTGGCACCACATCTTCTCCAGCCTCCTCACTGTCCGACTCAAGCGCCAACCTCACAGGCTGCTGGCGCAGCACCACACCAGCCTCCTTGTTGTCGGAATCAGCTACAATCTGCACAGGCCGCTGACGGACCACAACACTGCCCTTTGGAACATACCCTCTGAGGATAGATCTGCATTGACCCTCCTGATCTTGCATAAGGGCTTGGAGACCTGGTGCTGGCAGCAGGCCTGGGGCACCAACAGGGGTGGTGGTGGTGGTGTGTATCATTCTCATGTGCTTAGTAGATTGAGAGGTGACCCGACCTTCCCCTGAGATCTTTGTACTCCCTCCTTTTAATCTTTAAATGATAAACTATTTTCTAATCTAAATTTTAACTATGATTATTACAGTCTTATCTTTTTAGTGTTTCTGATTTTCATGTTTGTAAGCTGCCTCCAGATGAGATGGGTGGCATATAAATCCAATAAATAAAATAAAATAAAAAGTACCCATATGGTACTTCGACGTTCTACTTACCTACGTGTGTACTTACATGAATATATACAGAAAATATGAGTACTTTAAGGAAATATTGTATATACTCTCAGATGTCTCGATCCCCAGATAAGTTGAACTGGGTGGTTTATTTTGGCACTTAAACTTCTTGGCTAATTCATAAGGTAAGTAAAGAATTTGTAAGGGCCCTTTTACATACTATCCAATGGATTACATTTTTCTTATGTGTTGGCATGATAAGGAACTGATTTCCTTAAAACTTGGAATAAAAAACATATTATTATTTTTTTCAGAAAGGACCTACCCTCGTTGTTCCCGTCCATTCTGTTAGCGAAGAGTCTTCAGACAAAACTAACCTAGGATTTATCCATGCATTCGTGGCTGCGATTTCTGTCATCATTGTTTCAGAACTGGGCGATAAAACCTTCTTCATTGCTGCTATTATGGCAATGCGTTACAATCGCTTAACAGTGCTGGCTGGTGCTATGCTGGCCTTAGGGCTGATGACGTGTCTATCTGGTTAGTGCTTTTGTCTTCTGTTCCCTGGAACATAGTGAAAGCGTGGTGTATGTACTGTATGCGGGAGAGAATAAGGGATCTGTGAAACATTTCAGTTGTGGAAATGTCCAGTTTAAACTAGGTGGTTCCATTTTATCAGAAGTGGCCCAGTGCCATTCTGACATTATGGGAAGCATTGGAACACACTTGTTTTGAATTTGAAATATTTTGCACTTCTTTAGGGGAGCCCTTCTGACAATAGGAAGGCACTAGAGGCCATAGTTTTCGGTGTTGAAGGAAGATTTTGAGTAGCCATTTGGTTTTCGGGTTTTTTATATTAGCTTTAATTGTTTTCTTTTTACTTGTTAAGTCTCTTAAAGTCTGTATCATTTAATCAATCTAAAAATTTTATGCAATAAAAGAAATTACACTTTCTATGCCCTATTCATAGAGGAGTTGTAAATTAGAATTACTGCAAAATATCATGTAGGGATATTTTGGCTACTGTAAAGAGCTGTATTCGTGTTGATTTTTATAAACTGACTTTTCTCTTGAAAACTTTATCTGGATTTCAGCTAGGTAGAAATGTGGGAATATTGTATATTAATGTTGTATTACTGTATAATTTGGGAAATAATATTGTATATAATATAATTCCATGGGATTAATTAATAAATACAGGACTTCCTGAATTTTTTAAAAAAAGTGCTTAGAGAGTAGAAATAAACCTACTCTGCTTCATGGAAAGCCTAAACTATTTGCTTTTCTGTTTGTAGTTTTATTTGGTTACGCTACCACAGTAATTCCTAGAATATATACCTACTACGTGTCAACAGCACTCTTTGCAATTTTTGGTATCCGAATGCTTCGAGAAGGCATGAAGATGAGCGCAGATGAAGGTCAGGAAGAACTAGAGGAAGTCCAAGCAGAACTCAAAAAGAAAGATGAAGAAGTAAGTTAAGGTTTATAACAGTGTTTCTCGACCTTGGCCATTTTTAAGATGTGTGGACTTGAACCCCCAGAATTCTTTTTTTTTTCCATATTTTTTTATTATTAACACACACACACACACACACACACACACACACACACATATATATATATATATATATATAAAGAAATTAACATACATAACATACATGAATCATAATATATAATATATAACAATATACACAATACAAACAATCAACGAGTGCTCCCACACCCCTCGGGATCATTCCTGCTTCCAGAATCTTAAAGCTTCTTCTGGTGGTGGTATCCCTCTTCCTCCAGAAAACATATATATTAGGAACTGTTTCCAGATTCCATTGAATTCATTTACCTTCATTATGCCCCTCCTTACTTTAATATTGCAAGTCAATTTATCATTTATGGCAATATCCCATACTTCCTTATACCATTCTTCCAAACTATAAACACCTTGTGTCTTCCAGTTCCTAGAAATCATTAACCTTGCTGCAGTCAACAAATTTATTATCAATTCTTTAGTCTCTTTTTTACATTTTATATCTTCCAATAGTGAGAGTAATGCTACCTTTGGTGCCTCTTCTACCTTTATTCCTACAATTTCTTCTATCTCCTTAAACACCATTTTCCACAATTTTTGCACAAATTTACAATCCCACCACATATGTAAATACGTTCCTTTTTCCCCACAACCTCTCCAACAGTTATCTGAATAGTGCTGATTCATATTGCTTAATCTAACCGGAGTTAAGTACCACCTCCATACCATTTTGTAGTAATTCTCTTTTATTCTTACTGACATATTTCTCAACACTCTTTGTTGCCAAATTCTGTCCCAACTCTGTTGCCCTATTTGTATCTTCAAATCGGTTTCCCATACCATCTTTCCTAAATTTCCCCTCTCCTCTTCCTCCAACAATATTTTATAGATTCCGCTCATTAAGCCTTTTATCCCTTTATTTTCTTCCTTTATAGTTTGATTTTTTTCAATTAATTCCTCAAACCTCATTAACTCTCTACACTCTCCATTTTCTCTTATCCAATTTTTAGTCCATTGTTCCACTTGGCTATAATTTAACCAAGACAACCATTTTCTTCCTAGAACCTCTTCCAATTCCCCACGTGTCCTCATTCCTCCTAACCATTCCCTTAATTTCATTTTATTTTTCTCTTTTAAAATTTCATTCACTTTATTCTTCAAATTCCCTGGAAACTTTTCCAAAATTACTACCGGTGATAATGGAGAGTTCTTCGGAAGCAACCTCCCTTTATATTTACTCCAAATTTCCCAATGAAAATTCAGGAGAGGATTGCTTATGCTCTCAGCCCATTTCTTTCCACCTTCCATAAAAAATATATTTTCCAACTTCCATTCTAATTTGGTTTTAATTTTAGATTTATCTTCCAACCATTCCAATTCCCCTATTCCTAAAATTGCCTCTATAACATGTCTAAGCCTGTTAGCGACATAATATAATTTAATATTTGGCAGTCCTAAACCCCCTTTTTTTGGCTTAGATACCACTTATTTTTATTTATCCTCGCTTTCTTATTCCCGCTACAATAGTTGTTCAGTATATTCTGCCAACTCTTTAACTCTAATTCTGATATTTTTATTGGTAGCATCCTAAAAGCAAAATTGATCTTTGCTAAAATCTTCATTTTTACTAAGGCAATTCTTCCAAACCATGATAAATTCAACCTTTTATATTTATTCAAACTTTCCAAAATCTCCTTCTTTAAGCTGCCTAGATTTTCCTTTTCTAACTTCTCCAAATTTTTTGTAATTCTAACTCCCAGGTATTTAATATGATCTTTAATTCTCATTTCGCTTTGCTTCCCTTCCCAATCCTTCTCTTCCCTTTTAGTGTACTTAAACAGCATCAACTCAGATTTTGACCAAATTATTCTTAATCCAGTTATTTCTTCAAATTCTTTTAGATGCCATCCAGTTCTTTCCATCTTATCCATTATATTCTTAACTGTTAATAATGTATCATCAGCAAACATATTTAATTTTATTTTACCTATCCCTTCTATCTCCCCGTCATCTCTTAATGCATTGGCCAATAGTTTTTTTTTTTTGTTTGTTTGTTTTTTAATTTGATTTATATGCCGCCCTTCTCCGAAGACTCAGGGCGGCTTACAATGTGCTCAGCAATATAGTATTGGTTATATTTATTTGTATTGGTTATAGTTCCATAACCAATACAAATAGGACAGGTGAGAGTGGGCACCCTTGCCTTGTTCCTCTGGTGAGTCGTATCTTGTCTGTAACTCCATCATTCACTACCACTAAGGCAGAGTTCCGAGAATATAATTGATCTATTACACCTTTAAATTTATTTCCAAACCCCATTCTGTCTATTACCATCTTTAATGCTTGCCAGCTCACACAATCAAAGGCCTTAAAGATATCTAACGCTAATATCCCCGCTTTAAGCTTTAGATTTTTGATCTCGTGAATTACATTTAACACTCTTCCAACCAAATTATGCATCTGACGGCCCATTACAAATCCACATTGATCTTCCCTTATATAATTACCTATAAAATTATTCATTCTTCTTGCTAAAATAGTTGAAAAAATTTTTGCGTCTTGATTTATTAATGATATTGGTCTGTACGAGTCAGGGAGCGTCGGATCCTTATCTGGTTTAAGTATTAATATTATTAACGACTGCTCCCATGATTCTGGAATCTTTTCCCCTTCTAATATTGCATTATACAGCTTTAATAATTTTGGTACTAATAATGTTTTAAATGTTTTATAGAATTCTGTTCCTAATCCGTCTATCCCAGGTGATTTACCCACCTTTAAACTTTCAATTACTTCTGCAATTTCCCTTTGCGATATACTCCTTTCCATTAATTCTTTATGCTCCCTTTCCACACCCCTTTTTATATATTTCCCAATATAAGCTTCCATTCTATCCTTCTTAACCTCCTTACCCTTGTACAACTCTTGATAAAATTCCTGGAATATTTTTAACTCTCCTTTCATTGTACTACAATAATTCCCCAATTTATCTTTCACTATACCTATTGAATTTTTAGCTTTCTCCTTTTGTGTGAGCCTGGCAAGCATCTTAGAATTTTTATTGCTATTTTCAAAAAATTCTCTTTTCATGTATATTAAATTATTCTGAACTTCCTCTAAATTTTTATTCTCTAATTCTTTTTTCTTAGCTTGTAATTCTATTAATTTCTGTTTATTTCTTGTATGCCAGTACTCTTTTTCCAATTTCTTAATCTGTTCCTCTAATTTTTCCCGTAATGCAGTTTCTTGCTTTTTAACACTACAGGCTTCCCTAATATATATTTCCCGTGTCACCGCCTTCATGGTGTCCCACACCATTCTCGTTGCTATTTCTCCTTTTTCATTAATTTCCCACAATTCTGATATCTCCTTTTGCATTTTCTCAACCACTTTCTCATTTTTAAGAATCCTTGTAGTCATCTTCCATCTAACCGCTTCTCTATAGTCTTTTTTTACCATAAAGTCTAAACTAACCACCGCATGATCTGTTACTTGAATTACTCCCACTTCCATTTTACACAACTTAGTTGCCATATCCCTAGAAACGAAAAAATAATCAATTCTAGAATAGGATTTACAGGTTGGGGAATAATATGTGAAACCGGGCTCCCCACCTTTAAGAAAATGCCACCCATCCACATAATCTTTTTCTTTTATTAATTTATTTAAAATGGTGATATTATTCCTCCTTTCAGCACTTGTGGGATTGGTCCTGTGCAATCTATTATTCACAACCATATTAAAATCTCCACCTAAAATGACATGTCCTTCTTTAAATTCTTCTATTACTTTAAACAATTCTAAAAAAAATTCTCTATGTCCCGCATCCCTCAGAATTCTCAAAGCCAGCATGCTTGCTTAGAAACTATTAGGTTGGTATTTGATTAGTACTTCTTAAGTGATATTCTTAACAAGTACCTATTGAGTACTTAATGATATGAAGGCTGTGCAAAGATCCAGACTGACGAAGGAAAGGTGAATCAAAGGGCACCAATCACTACCACTTGTGGCGTGTTGGTCCAGGAAAAAAAAACAAATCCCTACCCAAATATGGAATTCTTGCTTCCTTGCACTTTTGGAATAACTTTTTCTCCCTTGAATCCAAATTGCTGCATAAGATCACTAAATTAGGGAGGGGAAATGAATTACCAGATGCCACTGAGTTACAACTCCATGTACCCTAGTATCTTGACTAGTGCTAGGAGCTATTGAATCCTGTAGTTAGATAATTTCAAGAGACTCACAAATTGTTCCTCATAGGATTACATGGATGGATGTCCAAAATTAGCAGTGGATCAGTCTTATTAAGACATCCATTTCTGGACATTTTTGTTGGTATTTTTATTGCCAATATATGCCAGTCTATGACCATAAGAATTGATATGATATATTATCAGTATAATATTGTAACACTTCAGTATCAGAATTGTTTCCATTTGTGATTATTTCGGAAATCAGGATTGTAGTCTATGATTGCCATTCCATTTTAAAATCAGATTACCCATTCCTTTATATTCATTGAATATTCTGTTTCCAGCCAAGGATTGATTGTAAAGGGAGAAATCTTTACAGCCAGCAAAAACTTCAGGCTTTAACCACAGTGATTAGTTGCAGCAACTGCCTTGATTCCCACACTCATCACTCTTATGATGAAGTATTAATTATTTAATTGTTTGTATCTATTTACATTGGTACATTGTGTAGATTTACATTGTAAAGCTGATCATTGCTTCTCTATCGCTGGTGTTGACTCTTTGGATCTGACTGTGCTTCCCCAAGTATTCTAACAGCTGCTTCTTCTCTTCTCCTAGCTCCAGAGAATGAAACTCTTAAATGGCCCTGGAGATATGGAAGCGGGTACAGGCCCTGCAATACCTCAGAAGAAATGTCTGCATTTTATTTCTCCAATTTTTTTGCAAGCATTCACTTTAACGTTCCTAGCTGAATGGGGCGATCGCTCCCAATTGACCACCATTGTCCTGGCAGCAAGAGAGGTGAGTCAACTGTACGAGAAATGCACACGATCAGAAGTTACAGAGCAAAATGCTCAGGATCTAATTAGGTATAGGTAGATTAATATTACAATTTGAGCCTTAAGCAGCGTAATAAATCCACCTTCCCTTGGGATCTTTCCAATTTAAAAGGCACAGTTGCAATGCATACTCCGTGAGATGCACTCAGTAGAGTTGATGTATCTGAGAAAGGACATTATCTGGCTTATCTCTGTGCGGAGAAGCGATGGGACCTGCAGTCGCAAGAGTGCTTTTGAGACCCATGTGGCTTTGATTTAATGTTATGTATGTTAAATTGTTGCTTCCGTGGAAGTTGCTAGGCACAGCACGGCGACAAATGAGTCATAGGAGCAACTGTAATTCAGCTTATATAGTAACCTTTAAAGACCTGGAAATACAAGTCCTGCATTGTAATTAGTTGCATTTTTTTTTTTGGTTTAACATTTTTAATTCATTGCACTTTTATTCTGTCCAATTGGTTAAGTTACATTAGGGGAGAAAATTGGTTCTCCTCCTGGTGCTGAGGTGAGTATTTAAACTGAGTAGGAAAAGCACCTTTTGTTTCTAGTCTTTTCATTTTTTTAAAGTGATTGTGATACTTTCTGTTATCCCAGGAATGACATTCTAGTGAATTCTCTCTGGTCATGAACGAAGGCTGGATGTGGCTGACAGTACATTCTCTGTGTGTTTTTATCTGTTTGCGGCCTTTGAAAGTATTAGTGGCTCCTTTGTAAGCAACTGCAGTAAAAGAGCTGTAGCTTTTCAAATAGCACTGAAATGTTTCCCATTTTTGACACAGGACCCCTACGGTGTGGCTGTGGGTGGAACACTTGGGCATAGTTTGTGTACAGGCCTAGCGGTGATTGGAGGAAGAATGATAGCACAAAAAATCTCAGTTCGAACTGGTAAGTCCTGGACAGGAAAAGAAAACCATCGATTTGCAAACAAAAGGGAAAGTGAGATGTTTTCTAACAGGAGATTAAAAAAACCAGTTTGGTCTAATGATTAAGACACCAGGCTGGAAAGCAGGAGATTGTGAGTTCCAGTCCGGCCTTAGGCATGAAAGCCATCTGGATGACTTTGGGCCAGTCATTCTCAGCCCAACTAGCCTCACAGGGTGATTGTTGTGGGGGAAATAGGAGTGTTGGACATGAGTTATTTATAAACTTCATAAAGGGGACCGCCTTGAATCATTTTCATTAAATGATGGAAATTCCAGTCCCAATTACTTTTATAAATTGAGGACTTATCTGTAATGATACATTTTTAGTCTCCCTCTTTCACCTGGAAATTAATATTACTGTGTTTCCCTGAAAATAAGACCCTATCTTATATTTTTTTTTGAACCCTGAAATAAGTGTTGGTCTTATTTTTGGGGAGGACTTATTATTTTGGGGCACATAAAGCTCCTCTTGCCGCCTTAGCAGATTTCCAGCTCTGTCTCTAACCCTAACCAGAGGAAATGGCGGGGACCGGCTGCACATGCGATTAAATATTTTAAAATTTGTATAAATAGTATATAATAAGTAAGGATCACTACGAAAGAGCTGTAAAAGAGTTTATGTATATAAATGTTGTATGTTTTGTATTTTTTTAATGTGTCATAATAAAATAATAAAATTAAAATAAAAAAATATTTGGGGGGGGGGTATTATTTTAGCGCATGCGCTTAAAAGCCCAATTGGGCTTATTATCAAGGGATGTCTTATATTCGGGGAAACAGGGTATCACTATCAGTTCTGTAGATTTTGAAAAGCTGATCCATGGGACATATGGTCTTAAAACACCTGGCAAATCCTTCACGTTAGGCCTGCCCAAAGTAACCAATGCATTAAAATAGAGCCAAGTCCTACCATTTGTTAAGTTAGTGGATAATTGGTTCAAGAAAACTGAAATAGGTGAAATCTGTCCATTTACTATATTCTTTTTAAAGTTCATGCTCACTATTTAGAATGGGGGTTTTTTGGGATAGAGAGGGGAAATTGTCTTTAATCCACTGTCAGCCAGTGTGAATGGGCCTGAACAGATACAAACCTGTCATCTTGTCATGAAACTTCCTATATACTGTCTAATTTTCCAATTGGTTCAAGATCAGTTTTTCAAATGTCTCTCATTTAACCATTTACTGAAATATTTTATTATTTAGTCTTTCTTGATAGGAGTATACAGTAGGCAAAAATGACATTTTTTTTTTCATTTATTTATTGGTTGAAATTATACAACTGCCCATCTCACATACATGAGTGTGGGTGGCTTAACAGGATTCAAATCACACACACACAAAATACAAAACTAAAATCATAACAAAAGATACAACCTTTAAACCCTAGAAACAATTAAAAATACAAAAAACAGAAAGGGAAAGTACATGTTTCCTATGAAAGCCATCGATGAGGTCTTTGTGGTTCAAATTTTGCTGACTTGCACAAAGATCATTTGATGTGGATTATTTCTTACAGTATATAAACATTAACTAAAGCTTGTCGTTTATAACTTCTTGACTCTGACCATGTTGGAAATATATAGGGCGGGTGTCTTGATTGATTAGATACTGGTAAGAAGTAGAGGCATGAAAGTAATTTCATGAATGCAAAAAAAAAAAAAAAAAAGCCTTGTGAAATTTTGTCCTTTATATATAAGTTCTAACCATCTGGTTATTCTTTCCCACCCCCTTTTTTTTTCTTTTTCTTTTTCTTTTACAGTGACAATCATAGGAGGCATTGTTTTCTTAGCCTTTGCATTCTCTGCACTATTTATAAGCCCAGATGTTGGATTTTAGCAGGACTATTTTTCCTCCTTTTCCTTGAAATACAAGAATTAGAACCAGTGACTGCCATTCGGCTTCCTGTATATAATGTACAGCTACTTATTCAAACAAGCACTGAAGGTGGGATGCTGTAATTTTTATAGTAACAATTAGTTTGATATGTTTTGTAGATACAGTCTCTGCTGAACAATTACATGATCTATATATTTGGGATAGGAATAATGTACATTTGCTTACTGTACCAACTCAGATAAACTGAGGTTTCAGCTCCTGAAATTTTGCGGAGTTATTTTACTTGCAGATGTCCAAAAAAAACACTGCTTGAAAACCCCCCCTTCGATTTTATTTCTCAAGTACATGGTTCCACAATCAGAAATGGAGAGCTGTGCCAACAATTAAGTCATCTATTCAAGATATTGAGCGTGGTGGACTTGTGGAAGAATCAGGATATTTTGATATGGAATGTGCTAATTCAGAAATGGTCTCAAAATACAGAATCCATCTAGATATTTGCAGATCAATTTTTGTATTTTACCGAACATTTGATGCATTTTCAGATTAAAATATTCTTAAAGTGGTCGTTGTTTTCTTTTTAGTAAGTATAATAATATGGGAGCAAATGGATAAAAACTAGGTACCTCCTATTATAGAAATGCAATTAAAATGTGTTTTGGTTTTATTCAGAGGAAAATTATGTGTACTGTTCAATATTTTATATTTTTAGTGGTTGTAGCCATTTCTTTTTACTCCAGTACCTTTGATGGATTACTTTGATGGATTTCTGTGATTTCTCATAATTGCTTTTGTTTTTAATTTTAAGTCATGCTGCTTGTCAGTTATGGAAACATGATAATTTGCCACTGATTCAGTGCCACATGCATTGTTCTAAGCTGTGCCACAATTTTGCCTTAGTATGCTGTGTAGATTCAGCCATTCGGTATATAAACTCTGGTCTTTAACTTGGTGTTATGCAAACCCAGTTAGATGCAACATTTAGCAAATCATTGGCTTAATGTAATTAGTGGATCTAGCCATAGTATCTGAGGCATCAGGTTGTGCTGCTAAAGATGATGTTTTACATAAAGAATGGCACTGCCACAATATGGGGGAACCCCTTTCCCAAATTAAAGCTTTTATTCCTAACCAATACTTCAATAAGAAGGCTGAGATAAGATTGATCAAATGGAAGCGTTCCAAATTACCTCTCCTTTTTGCCCTCTGAAACTGTTCCTCCATTCCCCCCCTCGGTCTAGAAGTTCAGAAGCCATCCAAAGGATTCAAAGCATTCCCCATGTTTACATCATATGCCTGGCATAGGAGAGAATTTAGATCAGCTATTTTGCTGGTATAAAACCAGTATCTTCCCATTGCTTGGAATGGAATTAGTTTCTTGAAAATAGTTCAATTAATTCTGTTCTTATTTTTGATCTGCCAGCAGGATTCTGGATTTGCCAGTTGCTATCATTGAGCAATATACTTGTCCATCTTGTAGCCAAAAAAGGAAGGGGGAAAAAAAAAGAATCCAGTTTGTAAAAGATGAGTATCAAGCTGGAAAGATCACTTTAAAATAAATTCTTTTGTAAAGGTGATTTTTTTACTGCTTTATTCTCATCTTTCCTAAGTATGAGATTCTTCTAGTTAAGCGTAATGTGTACAGGTATAATTTCTGGATGATTCTGAAGAGGGGTTCACCTTCATCTAGTAGTAAACTCGGTTTTCACTGTTTTTCAGGAGTTTAATCTCTTTTGTTGCCATTTTACTGAGACTTTAAAAGCATTCTTCTATCTAAAAGCCTTTCCTACCATGGTAACATGCCTTGTGCAGTGTATTTGCTTCTGCATCTGTATGTCCTTATTTTTACATCATCCCTTCCAGAGGCTCTTCAGTCTTGCCATCCTTAAGCCAACAGCATCTAGCGGAGTTGCAAAGTGTTGTAAAACCTGAGTCCCCAATCCATTGATACTATAGTGACCTGCATGGAATGAAATCAAGCCCTCCCGCTGTCTTGGTAGGTGGGAGAGTGAAGCCTACAGTCCCTGAAATCAAATGAGAGAAAGAGTACCAGCTGAGGCTCCTTTGGTGACTACCTGGTGCTTTTTTTTTTTTTTTTTTTTGCTGGTGGTAACAGCATGGAGGCATAGAGTCAACAGACTGCTCATCACCTGAGACGTGTGGCCAGATTGCATGCTTTTCTTGTTCTTGCACACGGACACATTTTCCTGCTCCACTTTGGTCTCGGCCCTTATTCTCGTCATTCCTTTCTAGGATCATTACTGCTGATCTTCCTTCCCGCACAATATAATGAATCCTTGTGCACCTAGCTCTGCTGCAGAAAAAGCTACTTTCGGACTCCTTTCTCAGGACAGCTCAGCCAATGGGACAGCAAATGTTAAAAATCAAAAGTAAACAATATGGTTATCAACTGATAACAGGCTATGCAAGAATTTTTTTAAAAAAAAATAATGGAACTCTTACCATCGCAGTGTCACAAACATATTCTTACACCGTTGAAAGATAATTGAAGCAAATCGTATCACACAGCAAATGTTGGAGCATTTTGATCAGGGCTTAAATTTTTCATGATAGTCCTTTTGATCTGCTTTTTTTTATTGCAATCATAAGTGATCCTATTCCATAATCAGCTGATTTTCAAACTTTCTCCAATCCTGTTGTGTGGGTGTCAAGTCTACCAAACCCTCAGTCTCTGAATATTGGAAAATGACGGATGAGTAATTATCAGGGCAGTAAGAGTTATTTAAAAGATTTATTGTAGTACTTGAAAATCATTCTATTTTGAAGCTACATTGAGGGGAAAATGCAATTTTAAAGCCAACATGAAGTTGACATTCTTATTGTATTGTTGGCAACTGGTATTTGTTAGATGGGTGACTATAATGAGAATTTATAGAAAATAAATTGATCCCCTCATGACTTCCCCTCAAGTACTGGAAGACAGCTATCCTATCCCCCCCCTCACCCTTCTCTTTTGTCAGGCTAGATATACCTAGTTCCTTTAAGCATTCCTCATGGTTTAGCCTCTAGTCCTCTTATCATCCTTGGCCTTCTTTGCACTCTTTATAGGGTCATAAAAACACCTTTTAACTCTTGAGATCCCTCTCAGAGTTATTACTATTGAACCAGGTTCCACCTATTCTGTTAACTATGCATTTGGTTTTTCCTAATCCTAACAACGCTTGAGACTTGTTTAACTATTATTTAGGTAAATTCCTGAACTATTACTTAAATTTTATTAAAAGGCAACTGGGTCTTGCATTCAATTAGAGGTATTTTTTTAAAAAACAGCACATCTATGAAATCTTATCGGACATGATTTTATTTAACGCAGGGAAGAAATCACACAGACCACAATCCTATGGCCATTGAAGCAACACAGACTCTATAGACCAGTATTCATTTCCCCACCATCAAAGTCAATAGGGAGAGCTGTAGACTCTTGAAAGATTCAAAATGTAGGTCATTTCTCATCCTTGGGACTTTCAAGAGTTATGTGACAATCCTCAGATTTTCAGATCTCAGATCCTTGAAAATAAAACTAATTGGCAGTTAGCCTAAATTATTGTTCTTCCTACCACTTGTTGTAAGTTTGAATTTTTGTCAGAAGCATGAGCATTGAAAAAGAATAGCGAATTTTGTTCCTTTTCCATCCGTCTAGAAATGCAAGGTACTCCTGTTCAGTGTTTGCGAGAGACCAGTATCTAAGGCTGGAAACAGCTCTATTATACTGGATCAGTGTTTCTCACTGGGCAACTTTAAGATGTATGGACTTTTAAGTTGGCTGGAGAATTCTGGGAGTTGAAGTCCATACGTCTTAAACGTTGCCCAGGTTGAGAAATAGTGTCCTAGATGATTAGCATCATCACCGAAATGCAAAAAGAGCCACAACTATCACCAGCCAAATGCAAAGGGTGCCGCTTGTATTTGCAATTTCTTCATCTCTCTCCACCCCACTCAATTCTTTCCGATTGAGATTGTTGTTGTTGAAGAAAAGTAATAGTATAGATACCAAGTCAGCAAGAAGAAGTATTCAAGCGGGAAACATTATCAAAACCTTAATGCTACAAAGCAGAAATTTCAAATGTTATGTTTATTCAGTTAAAAACTGACACTTGGTAAATGATCACATGAACACTAAGGATCCATATCTACAGTTCCTGATGTCAGATCATGAAAATCACACAGGTTTCCTACATATACAAATCTAATGCCAAATTTTAAAAATGCAAAACCAAGACAATGTGAAATCAACACTGAAAAGTATCCAATTAGACAATTTAAAAAATAAATACTTTTAAGAATAAAAAACACTTTCAAAGCAGCTGTATCTTTTAAGAACATACCCCACCCCACCCCAAAGTCTTCCATAGATTTTGATTGTCTACTAGTGCAGCACCTCAGTTAGAGCTGGGATCTGTATATCAGGCAACACAGTATTTTGTTCATACACAGTGTTTCATTTTGCTTTGTTTGTGTGTTACTGGCAGGTACAATATCTTTTAAGCAATACGGCCGATCATGCTGCTGGCAATACCCATGCAGATGAGAAAGCATGAAGCGTAGCAACATAGACTGTAAAGTACTTGTTTATTAAAGACAGAGGAATGTAGTGTTAAAAAAATATGTATCAATAAACTATTCAGTTTCATAAGCAACCAAATTATGTTTTTAAAAATGTCTCTCAAAGCTTGTCTCGCTCACTGACTGTTCAACATTCAACTTCAAACAATTGTATACATTTGAAAACATCTCCAATTTTTTTTCAACGTGGGGGCTAGGGAAGAAGAAACCACGCGTCCCCTCTTCCAAATCAAATCGGCTCCCTCTGGGCCTTCTTGTCTCGTCACGTACATCTCTCAACAATACATTTCCGACAATTGATTTAGGAGTTTGACATGCATGCTGACATCACATGACACAGTAACATTTTTTTAAAAAAAAAATCACACACACCTACAAACATACACAACAAAAATGGGTGTTCACTAAAAAATACAAATTATACCTGTGACTGAAGCAATCTACTAAAGGCCACATCTGTAAACCCTCTTCACATTTAATCCTAAGGACCACTTAGAATTATATGAAAGCCTCCCGTTGATAATTCTCTGGCAATTGTGCAACATTTATTTATTTTTTTTAAAAAAAAATCAGTTCTGAAAAAAGCTTAGGTATTTATTTATATCCGTACAAAGCCAACCGATACTACATGTCTGCATAATCACGTATTTAGACTTAAGCCTAAATGTTAAGAAACATTTTCCAGCAATGCCTCTTCTACATTCTGACCCCACCCCTTTCTTCTGTGAACAGTCCCATTGCCTAAATAAATCATATTTCAAAATGAGATTTCCCCTCCCCCCCAATAAAGTGCTTATATTTGCGCACATTTTAGCCTATCTAATTTAATATCATACTCAAGTATTACAGGAGAGTGATCACCACTTGCAGAAACAAAGTGTGGCATTTCAGAGAAAAAGCAATTTTGACTTGCCAATCTACCCAGGTGCATCATTATTTATATTTTAGGTTCTGGTCTCTTGGCAAGACTCTTTCCACTTAAAAAATATTTTATTATTTCAAATCCCACCCTAAATGCGGTTACCTCCATCTCTTCGCAATCCCAGTGACTCTATAGCCACAGTGGTTAACAAGGATTACCTTTTCTGACAGATTCTTAAGCAACTAACATGATTTTATCTGACAGCTCTGGACTTGTGTGGATGTTCAGTCATTTTTATTCTTGTCAGCTGGCAGCAGGCAGGAAGCCTACAGATTGTGACAGACTGGAATAATTCATTGCACCAGCAAGTAAACTTCTACATAAAAATAATGGAAGGCATATGGAGAGTGCTGACTATATTCTCTTAATATGTGTAGAAATATAGTATATATGTATATATATATATATATTAAATATAATATCAAAAATATTTGTATGATTCCCTCTAGAATTCCCAGAAGCTCATCTTGGAGTCTTCCTTACCCTCCCAACCCCACAAATGTAAGCAAACCTAAACTACCCTTCTCCCTTTCAGCAGCACTTTGTCAGGCTTCCTACCCCTTGTTCAACGGTTGCTTCGGCACAGAGGTTGGCATCTTGCCACTCCCAGGAACTCATTTGTAACCTCTCTGCAGCGGCACTGCTGAAATTCAATGGCAAAACGACTGGATTTTGCCAAAGCAAGTTTTCCTTTCCCCCCCCCCCAAAAAAAGAATGGGAATGGAAGCAAAAGGTTCCCATTCCCACCCTTCACACTATCCAACCACCCTGAAAAAGGGGCCAAAATTGCACTGCCAAAAACTGGCCTCAAAATGAATGCATTTTGGCACGGTCGCAGAGTTTGATGGTGGGAAGGGAACCTGCCTCCCAGAGGTCTCCTGGCCCCACTTCCCACTCAAACACTGCCCCTCCAAAGGCCAGCCCATTTCTCCATGTCAACGGAAGGCCTCCTGCAGCTCTCCAGCAGATCAGGAAGCTGTACTGTGGTCCCTGACCCTGTACAGGTTGCCCACCCCTGCCTTAGGTTAAGTGCAATACCCACAACGGCAACTCCTAACTCCTCGTGCCCACAACACCCACCCTGCCTCCCCCAGCAGAGACATTTGGCCATACTAGATCACAGACGGTGGAATAACCACGCTTACAAACGATTTCTGAGATTAAAAGTTAGCCTTGAGAAAACTGGATCTTTTTGCTACTTAGGGCACACTGACACTCCACGGAAGCAAAAGATCTTCAGACAAAGTCGTCAGCCAGAAGATAAACATAAATGCCAACCTACCTTCTAAAAAAAAAAATATTTTTGTTTCACTGAAGTATGTCTGGAGTGCTGTAGACAAAAAAAATCTTTAGTAATTTTTTTTTTTACTTTCTTACTACTTTTCTTCCATTACCTTTTATATAACCTCCAAAAATACATGTCACATCTACTGATACTGTAGATGTGTTCTTTCTCAATAAAAATTACAAAGAAAATCTATACCAAATAAACTGCCCATGACTGTTGCTCTGCATTCTTAGGCTAAAACCCTGATCTATAAAGCAATTCCAAAGCCCTCCCAATTGTCTTATTTAATGCTATAATATTCTAAACAGCTTCAAGCCCAACTAGACAATCATTTACTACATACAAAGATCTTTGTTCAACACAGCCAGGCTTGGGATTACAACAAACAAGTTACGGCAGAACAGAGTTATTGGCAATTAAATTCATAGAACTATTTCCACATTTCTTATGTATGTAGATAATAATGCTACGTAGTTTCCTATGTAAGCTACCTACTGGTTTCCAGTATTTGCCAAGAGGGAATAGGATTAATCCAATTCTTTGGTTCTTTGATTCTTTAAAAATAAATCTTAAAAATTTGATTACGGTACAAACTATTAAAACGGTTGAATGATGCATGGGGTGGGAAGGAAGGACTGAAACCATATAAGGCTATAGCAATGGAAAAAACTTGAAGGAGCCATTCACATATCACATTAAACCATATGCCTGCCTTAGTAACAAACATGCTCAAGCATAGCCACTGGTGCGGTCATAAATGCGGCTACAGTCAACCCACATTGTGGGCAAGCCTAGCATGTTTCCCAGAAAAACCAAGAAATAAAGCCATGGATGGCATTTAAACAAATTATGGCTTCATTCTCTGATTTCTTCATGACAGATGAAAGCAGAATCTTTCGTATGAATGTTACGCTCAATTTATCTACCACTTAAAAAATAGTCAGTAGATGTACACGGGCACATTTTCAACTAAGATAAGCTGATAGTTTAGCATGATACCTGAATAGCATTCAAATTAACCTTAGGATAAAACATTTGGTATTTTCTACCAAGATGTTTCTTTGTCCAAACAGCACTACATTCTTTGCGGCTTTCACTATAACTTTGGTTACATTAATAAAGCTCCTCTTTATTACCCAATCTTTCTTGATTCAGAGATTCCAATACTTTTTTTTTTCTTTTAGATGCCCAATTTATAAGTCTTTTCAAACTTATTTTGCTCTGCAGACGTGGATTTTAAAACTAGTACCATAAAATATATTAAACATTTTTTTAAAAAATCTGTACAGAATTTCAGTTGGATCTTTTTATTATCTTTATGAAGAATTTGTCATCTGAAGTCTTAATACAATGTTATCCCTTTATATCTTATTTAGGTATTCCACCTCATTTCAGGTAACTCAATTTAAATTGCTTTACGAGTTAGTTGTGTTGTTACTCACATACATGTTTTGGCATAAATTTAGAAAAAAATTAAATGCATAATTTCAAATTGTGAAATGTGAGTAATTACACTGCAGCTATCCCCTTACTGAATGGTTGAGAAGGAGAGTGCAGCATTTTAAAAACATTTCAATTGTCAATTTGTACAGTTTTTAAAATACTTATATGTACAACTACAATAGAGACTTAGCTAGGAAGCATGTTTTGTCAGTGAACTAAAATTTCAAATATGATCATAAATTCAAGATAATGTAATTCAGTATGTTTAGCACTACTACCTGAATCAAAATCAAGGCACTGTGGAGGTTTTATTATTTGTTCTGCTTCAAATGACCCTGAATTATCTCTGATTAAATAAAGGTTAACATTTTACAGGAGAATAAAAAGATTCCAACAAATTCCGAAATCACATTTCCCACGGCAGAGAAGTTAAAAAGTGCCTACAATTATTAAATTTAAATATAATTTGTGCAAATTATTCCTATATTTGAATCATCTGTGAAAATCATGTTCCTATTTTAAACCATATGTTTTACATAAATATTTGCAACTATGTATTATATCAAAAGACAGCTTTGGGGAATCAAAATTCCAAACCATCAAAAACAGAGCAGTGCAAATTCCTATTTTTTTTCCAAAGAAAAAAATATTCATGAAATGATACATGACAAATGGTATTTATGAAATTGAATGCCTTGAACCCCCACAGTTCAAAGAGTTTCATCAATAATTTAACTTGCAAAAAGTTCCACAAACCTGAACGCACTATCACCTCATGGAACAAACTGGACATTACACATAAACCACGACAGGAGATTGTGCCCACATTACAGATGAGAATAAATGATCGTGCAGGTTACAGATTCCACGATGGAGAAGACAAACAGGTATAAAACAGATGAAAACAGTAGTTTGAACATTTGGTGAAATTTTGGGGAAAAAACATATTCAAACCAAGTTCCATGCATCATATAAAATATCCTGCTCTCTTGCTTTTTACCAGACATATACACAGTATTTTACAGTATCTGTACAATGAAGATAGATTCCATTCAATATTTTGAAAATATTTACTGTCCTGTAATATGAAAAAAATTAACTTTGCTTTGGAGCATAATTGCAGGCATACTTAAATAGCTGTAGCAACAGCGTGTCCATCATAACACTTAATCTGAGCAAACTTAATTGTAAGTATCTTGTTTAGTCCACTGAACATTTTGACTTTGATCTGGACAAATTAACTCATGGCCGTTGAAGAAAAGCCAAACACAGAAACCAGAGCAATTACATTCCTGGTAAAGGTCAGCATGTCCCTGTCCCGTCATCTCCTCCAGCTTTACACCTATTGGAACTCCCATAGCACTCTGTCCAATTTTCTTCAGCAGATACATTCCAGACAGTTAAAAGAATTTCAATACTGTGCATTGCAAAATCTGTCGACTCCTATCTCACCGTCTCCAGTGCAATTACAAACTGAGCAGTTCCCCTGCCAGTCTTGCTCCCAGTAGCAAAGCCCCCACACTATTGGGGTGGCACTTTAGAAGCCTCCGTCATGCTGTCAGCTCTGTGTCGCGGTGGCTGTGACCGAGACTGCTGGTGATGCGACTGGGCAAAAGTGCTTTGTTGTAGTGGGAAAGCAGCAGAAAGAATCAGTTGTGTCGACTGATTTCCATGAAGTAATCTGGATGTCTACAAACATACAAGCGAGGGGGGGTTAAGATGTCAGAACACAAGCAACAACATCACATTATGATCCCATACTATAACTGCAGTTTATTTATTATAAAGAGGGAAAAGGGGAATCGTGTGGACGCATCCCTTTTTCCTGTGTCCAATTAGTGTATATCCCACGATATCTATATATAATGGGAACCCGTTTGGTCTAGTGGTTAAGGCACCAGGCTAGAAGCCAAGACAACGAGTTCTAGTCCTGCCTTAAGCATGAAAGTCAGCTGGGTGACTGGGCTAGTCCCACTTTCTCAGCCGAACCCACCTCAAAGGGTTTTTGTTATGGGGAAAATAGGAAGCAGTACTGCCTGTGTTGTTGTTGTTTTTTCTTTCTTTCTTTCTTTCTTTCTTTCTTTCTTTCTTTCTTTCTTTCTTTCTTCCTTCCTTCCTTCCTCCCTTCCTTTCCTTCCTTCCTTTCTTTTTCTTTCTTCCTTCCTCTCTCTCTCTCTCTCTCTCTCTCTCTCTCTCTTGTTGTATGTTTTGTGAAACTTTATATTTTTTGCTTTCTTCCTACTGCTATTAATAAGTACACTCTTCAATTCTGGATTTTTCTTGCCTCTTTATATTGTAATTGGACCATAAATAAATAAACATTTACTGATGCCTCTTACTAGCAAGGGGAAGCATATATAAACATATGCAAGTAATTACATATTGACAAAAACAAAAAAGATTTTTTTTTAAAGCAACAGTTCTAACTGTAAATCAGAAGAATGCCCGAGAGATGCTCACTGCAGGCATTTGTTTTAGTGGAGAAATGCAATATATAAACCCAGCCAAATCCCTTGCCTGAATATCTGAACTTAAAACTATTTAAAAATTCATCTTTCAAGAACAGAACCTGGTATTTTTGGCAATTCTTAATATATGCCCTGCGTTATACACTTTAAAATATATGTACTGTACACACCTAAGCACATAACACACAAGCACCAAAGTTGTAAAGCATGATCTATCTGCGGGAGATGGTTTTACAAAGTTCTTTGAAGATATCTCTAATTTGGTGGTGGGGGAGGGGGTGTTCAATCTTGGCATCTCTAAAATGTATGGGATTTCAACAGATGGCTGTGGAATTCTGGGAGCTGAAGTCCACAGATGACACCTTACTAAGGTTGAGAAACACTGCTCTAGTTTAATTGAACTGGGGGTTCAGAGAGCTGGTTCCTTCCGGTTTCACCTGTAAAAACTGTTGAGGATGCTGAGTCAGCTGAGCCTGAGCTGGAGGTTGAACTGAAGCAAGTTGCTGCTGGGGCTGCTCCTGTTGCTGCTGCTGCTGTTCTTGTTGCTGCTGCTGTTGCTGCGGTATTGATAATGTCTGTGGCGGCTGCTGCTGTTGCTGTTGTGCAGCAAAAGTCGGATAAGCAGTCACCACCTGCCCCATAAACATGGTACTTGGGACCATTACTGTTCCACATGCTACAGGCGCAGTCACTAATTTTGTCACAAGCTGTTGGCCTTGGGAAAATCTGTGAAAGCAAATAAGTATCAGTTGCCCCTCCCAGGTATTCTAAATTGACTTAATGTGAACTGGACTGCCAGTAAGTTTCATACAAAATGGCGGCCCTGTTGGGACAGAACAAATGTCCAACGGATCCAACATTTTGAGCTAGATCCTGCCGGATAGGTTTCTACTTTATCAGCCATCTTTTAATACAATTAGTTTTACACTTTCACTTAGCTAACTAAATTTTAAAAAGTTTATATGCTGAAGATATATACTGGCAGAATTACAAACCAATATATTGACATAAGCCCTTCCTGTTGGGAAGTGTAATTTAAAAGTTTGGTATCATGACCGAAAAGGCCTCTCCCCCATCTTTATAGCCAAATAATTTCAAGAAAGTCAATGTCAGGCACTGAAGGCAATCTGTTATCATCACCAGATATATATATATATACAGGAAATGGCATCCAGTTAGTTGCCATAGTAAATCAGGAAGGACCAAACTGAAGCCACAAAATCTCCAAACATTCTGTCCTCAGAGAAATAATTTTTGTGATTCCTCTGACCACAATTCAGGTCTGTAAGGGGCGTGCATAAGAGCACCAGCGTGCCTACCATCCCTGTCCTAATGTTCCCTTTAATTGTATTCATTTTATGTATTCAATTCATGCTTATACATATATATGTGTATATAGATGATAGATAGATAGATAGATAGATAGATAGATAGATAGATAGATAGATAGATATTATCTAATACGTCCCCGACAAATAAATAAATAAAATAAAAATAAACAATTGTTAAAATTGGCAGCATGACATTTTTGTTTTCGTTTTGCTTTATTAGACAAGGGACATCACTTTGAGGTTGACAGCATAAAAACTGTAGGAAATCTTAAAATGAGCTTAATAAACTTTTTAAAAGCCCAACTTTAAAGAAAGAAAAAAACAAGAAAAAATATCCTATCTTTGCCCTCACATGACACAAATCTACCTACAGTGCATCATCACTTTACCCATGCTGGCTCTCCCTTTCCCAAGAAAAATTAAGTGCTGCAGCAGCAGAACTCCAGAAGATTGTCCCCACGCATAGTAGATAACATATCAAAATATCATTTTTAAATTGGTCTCTCTTTCTTGTTCCCACATTTATTAAACTGGTTTCCTTGTTTAATCTTTCTATCCTGTTTCCCCCAAAATAAGACATCCCCAGATAAGAAGCCCAATCGGACTTTTGAGCGCATGGCAATAAGGCCAAGCACTTATTTCAGGGTTCAAAAAAATATAACAGGTCTTATTTTTGGGGAAACACGGTAATTTTCTCTTCACAATAAAGAAAACTTTTCTAAGCAAAGTTTAAAGAGAATTATCATATATACTCAGGGGTGGGCTTCAAAAATTTTACCAAGGGGTTCTCTGCCTGGTTGCTGGGTGGACATGGTCATGGTGGGTATGGCCTAGTCGGCCTTCTGCAATACAGTGGTGTGTGTGTGTTTTTGCCCTCCCCAGGCTCCAGAGGCCCTCTAGAGGCCAGAAATGGCCTGTTCCCAGCCTTCCCGAACTTCCAGTAGGCCCATTTTTTGCCCTCCCTGAGCCTTCACGTGTGCCCTGCACTTACCTGCATTCAAAATGGGCCGCGTAGGGGACTCCTGGGAGGGGCGGGCGGGGCCAGCCAGGAGTGGGATTTGGGGGTCCTCCGAACTGCACAGAATCTTAGCTAGAGGTTCTCCCGAACCCCTTCGAACCCCCAGCAGCCCACCCCTGTATATACTAGTCTCCTTAACCTTCCAATTCTGCAGTAGAATCCTGCCAGAGTCACACTCACCTGATTTGCCTATCCTGGGCAAATGTGGTGATGGCAGCATTCTGGTTATTGGTCTGCTGTAGAGTTGAAGGAAGCTGGACTACATTTCCTGGAGCCGGCTGGGAAATTACCATAGTGTTGTATAATGGGGCCGATAGCGTGTTCTGGCCTTGAGTGCTTAGAGACGTCTGTTGACTATGCCCACTGAGAATGTTTTGTTGATTATGCTGCAGAAATAAAATATTTTGTCAGAGAAATTATTCAGCTTCATTCAACAGATGTGAACTATCACTACTCCAATGTAAAGGAAGAGTAGTCTAAATTAAAGTGTTAACTATGAGCCAATTATAGTACTCATACAATATCCTTTTCTGAGCTTAGCTATGACTATAGCACTAGAAACATAGATCTTATGATGAAACTGCTAACCAGTTAGGATCCGATTTGGAAAAGAATAGGAATTAAAATAAGATGAACGCATATTTCTGCAACTTTAATCAAAAGAATAGAAGATACTGCTTATTAAACATCAAAGGATCAATGTAAGATACTTATCTGAAGGAGCAATTCACATTACTACATGCTTCCCATGCAACTCTCCAAAAGCTGATTTGGCTCATGAATTACACTTTCCTGCCCTGTAAGTATTTCCCTATGCCAAGAAGTCAGTTTCTTCTTGAAGACATGCACTAACAAAATAAATGCTGCTCAGGAAGCACTCTGGTGACAGGATATCACACAAATGCAAGAGATGCTTGTGACACATAATTAGGATATGGGGTACTTAGACCTCATTTCCAGGAAGTTGCTTCAGAACATACAGAGACTCAAAGAGGATCAAATTCCAATAATGGCAGATTTTAAGGAAAAAAAAGTGAGCTGTTTTAAAGAGTTGCACAGATAAGACAAATTTACTTCACCCCTATGCTCCAAATCACTATTTTGGAACTGAATCTGAAACATTACACCAGTGTTTATCAACCTTGGTGATTTTTAGATGGGTGAACTTCAATTCCCAGCATTCCCCAGCCAACGTTGCTGGCTGGAGAATTCTGGGAGTTGAAGTCCACCCATCTAAAAGTCACCAAGGTTGAGAAACATTGCATTACACAACTCTGCAAAACGTCACCGTAGGGCTGAATCCTATCTACTACCTGTGCTGTGGTACTTTGCAGAGATTGTTGCTGCATCATGTGCTGAGAACCAATATGTCCGCTGTTCATGCCACCTTGGATCTGGTTGGTCTGAACAACCTGGCCTTGCATGCTTATAGGTGTGATCTGTTGAATAGTTGATGCGTTTCCAGAAGCTAGCTGTACAGACCCAAAGTTTAACCCCGGAGTAGATTGCTGCAAGAACATCTTTTGGAAGAAACATAGTCCATATCAATGCTTAAAATACTACCAACAATTAAATGATCATCACATGATTATTTTGTATAGTAACATTGTTTATGAGAAATTAAATGTATCCAATCAATATACTTGGAAATAAGCCATTTAGTTCAATGGAGCTTGCTCTTAAGCAAACACATAAATCATAAAGTCCCTAATGGCATATATTCTAAATCAGGATATCTTTCTACTTTTTTTCAATTTTTCTAACCTGGTGTCCTCCAGATATATTGGGTATGTGCAATACATTCTAAGGGCAATACATTGAAGAAAGTTCTGGTAATTAATAGCAGAACATATAATAATATAACTTTTAAGGAAGTCAATATTTGTTAATAACCCCTACAAGTAGTCTTTGTTTAGCAACTGATTCATTTAGAGACTATTCGTAATTACACCGGCAATGAAAATTAACTTCACGAATAATCCTCGCTTTTATGACGTTTGCAGGACTGTAGAGTAAAGAAAAGCTGAAATAAAATAGAAGACTTTCAGAGGAAGAAATGTCAGACTGAAAACGGCTCTGTGAAAAGCAGAGCCAACAACCATGATGAAAAACAAAGAGACAGTAAATAGAACAGCTTTTTAGACACAGAGAGGATGTGAAATTACCCAGAGGTACCCCAGACAGTTGCTCCTCGCATGGAGACCACAAAGCAGCGCTCTCTTAGGTTTTGAGCACTGGGATGTTAGTGAATAGCCATTTTGCTCAAATTACAGTTGGAGCCTTTAAAAGGACACTACTTTCTCATACTCCACTTTCTAATCACATTTGAAAATTGCTTATTAACTATTTTTCAGCTATCAGAAACCTTTGGCTTAATAAATTTGAAAACTCTGGCTAAGTCTACCATTAATTTTTTAATGAAAGAATAACTATAAGCTTAAGAACTTTTAAAAATTGAAATAAACAGAAAAAGACAAATTAAGATTTTGATTTTAGAAAGTCATAAACTAAGTGTTGAGATAAATCTGAAGTAAGATGTTGGAATTAATTACAAGAATTTTTCCCATGGAAAAGTCAAGTTGTTCTGAACATAAAAGAGATGAAGAATTTCAAAATTTGGATACTGGAGAGAACTAAAGGTTTTGATTAAAGGGGAAGAAAACATAAAATATTACAACATTGGAAATATTGAAAGCTACTTTTGAAAAATGAAATCAGAAGTTAATATTGACAATGTAAATAGCAATGTTTGCTACTATGGATAGATTGTGTGCCAAAGTTATTTTGGAAGAAATGGAAAAGAGGAACAAACTCACAAGATAGAGAAAGATACAGAATTGAAAATGGATTTACAAATGACAGGTTACAAGAAAGACATGGAAAAAATGGACATACAGAAGAAATTGGCTGATGCTTTAACAATTTAAAAAAAAGGAATTTCAAATAATTAAGCAAGGGAGTGATCTGGGTAATTATTTTATATTTATTTTACAAAAGAGATTTGTTAAAACTTGAAAGAATCTAGTGAGAAAGAGTTAAAAAGAAAGAAAAAGAAATTAGATTCTCCGACCTTACTTGAATGGATTAAAAATTAAGACTATTAAAAGTAAAATAAAGAAATATAGTTTCTTTGATTAAGGTTAAAATAGTTATGTTATTTCCTTAATGGAGTGTACCTGATACCATGACCAAAATGATGATGCTTTATGGATTTGTTTATAGATAAGACATTGGATGAACAGATCCAATTGTTGTAAATTAAGAGGAGGTAAACAGTTAGTAAAATTGTTTATATTGTGATGAAAATTGGAAATTATTTTAGATATTAACTTTTCTTTTTCTTTACTAAATTCTTAAATTTCTTTTTCTTTTTTCTACTTTTTTCTTTTTCATCTGTTTACTTTTCCTTTCTATTTTTTCTTTATTTTACTTTGCATTAATTTTTAACTATTTAATATATTAAAAAAAAAAAAGAAATCTGAATTGAAGTCATAAAATTGGGATGTTTCACTTAATGATCAAATTGCAGATCCCAATTGTAGCCGCTAAATGAGGACTATCTTTAATATTAATTATTCAATTAATTAATATAAATAGAATTGACTGTGTTATAGTTGTGAAAATTTTTCCAAACAAATGAATTATCAAAATATAGATAGCTGTGTTTATCATGAAATTTTGTAGATAAAATACTACAGTTTATACTAGCCAATAGAAATATAAACACAATGTTCATTTGTTGAAATTAAATCTCATTTTTACATGCTACCTACATTCCTAACTAATTAGTTCAAACTAACCTGGAGACCTTGTCCATGGACCATCTGGAGTTGTTCCTGTATTTTTCGCAGTTCCTCTTGCTGGCGATGGATGTTTGCTTCTATCATTCGTGTTCTTTGCTCCAATTGGTCCTTTAAGTGTTGCATAGCTCCTAATTGAGCAGAAAACTGAAGCATTGGCTACAAAGCAGAATTTTTTATAAAAGATCTGAATCAGTAATCAATATGTTATAAGAAAAGTATCCGACTATAACATAAGCACCTTACTGTTAGCTATATACACACTGAAATCAATTTAATTAGCTAAAGTATTTATCAATGAACACAGCATAAAACAACCAAAAAAATTCCAACATAGAGAATATTGACCTTTTAGAGAAACCTTAAAAGTAAACAAGGAGAAAAGGACCAAGGGAAGTCAGATAAACAGGAGCTCCAGTGTAAGATATATGACAGAACAGGAAAAAAAACTATAGTGAGCAATGTAGCCATCTGTTATTTATAGAATGCTGATTTAACTAGGAAGATAAGCTCATGGATTTGGCATATGATTACAAAAAAAAAAAAAAAACTATTACAGATTTGCTACTGAAATGACCTCTATCAAATAAACTGACTCTCAATCATATTTGATGCCCAAATGATTATTTAAAAGTGGTTTAAATGCCTTTTTAATTATTTGCTCTTTGCAGTTCTTAAATTTGGCTACTGGGCACAATTGAAAAGCAAGCTGAAAAGTAGAATTACCAATTTGGACTGCTGTAATATATTCACAATTAGCTTTAGGAAATGAACTGCACAATCCAGACAAATTTAGTGTTCCAACGGTACTATCAGTTTCATACTGCTCAGATCCCCAAATCAATTAATGAGTCACTGGTATCCTTCTAAATATTTACTAGTTCTGGTAAAAACTTTTTAAGGGGGAAAAAGTACAGAAATATCCTTAGTTAAGTACTTAAATTTTATATTAGCTTGGCAACTGACAGCACCTGGCCAATCTTATGTGAACTGGGGACCTGATTAGGATCAGGAAAAGGTTAGTAGTTGGGAAGGAAGCCTTTCAGGATCATAGATCACACTGGACATTTTTTAAAAAAGTTATTTCTCTCTAAGAATTGAATCTGATTCAGCTAAGATCTTTTAAATTCTGTGCTAAATTTTGGATTGTATTTTCGGCACCCTGCACAAAGTACCACTATTTGCTTTTAACATTCAGATTGGGTTGCTACCTGAGACATGCCTTGCTGAAGTTGTAAAGTTGCAGGCTGGGTCATCATCGGTTGTGCCAGAGGCTGCCCAACGGATTGAGAATTTAAAGACTAAAATTGAAAAAATATACACACATATTATAATTATTCAGTTACATTTCTTTCACATCTGATGAAAATAAAGCAACATTTTATTTTAATGACACTGATATCAGGAAAATATTTTAAAAACCCATCCTTTTTTTTTTCTACTGACATAACTGAATAAAAACAAATCCTCCTATATAAATACTCATAAAAAATGTCAAATGTACATCTCGCAGAGGCCAACAAACAACAAACATTCAAAGAAGAAACCTCAAAGATTTATCCCTGTGTTGCTCTCAGGGAATATAATAACTTTCTATAAACATCTTTTTCTTTGCCCCTAATGGTTATCTGACATGAAAGAGGTGCAAATAGAAAAATAGTTCTAAAGAACCAAACGGTTAAACTGAAAGACAGCAACTTCAACTCACCAAAGTGAAACGTATTAAAATCTAATTTCCATTCAAATATGCATTACCTTCTATATTATTTGAACAGCCAGATGTACTGGGTGACATTAACAAAAAGGCTATAAAAATGTACATAAAGAGCACAGGGCAAAAACTCCCTAGATATCTGAAAGCTTCCAGAATGATTAAGTGTAAACTGGATGATGAGATAACCTTCTAGAATTCGCTTTTCTTCTTTAAAAAAAATGAAAGTAACATTTCTTAATTTTGGAGAAGTGGTGCTACTTCTAAAGAATTACCTGGTTACCAAGCGAAGCTCTCCTTTGTGCAGGCTTTTCATGTGCTGATAAATTTTGTCTTGGAGGAGTGCTAGTGTCCATTGTCATCTTCGTTGGTGTTGCTAAAGCAGTAGCCAATGAATATTGAAAGATGATTTTATTAACCATCAACCTAAAACCAATACACTTAGGCAAATGCTTAGTCTTTCACTGGAAAATTATAAAGCTTTTAAAACTTAAAACAGACTCCAAATGCAATTAATTGTCCTTTGTTTTTTAAGTCTCTTAGCTTCAAACAGAACATATCATAAAGAGACTATAAATAGTCAACCATAGGAAAATATTTCAATTCTCGACACTCACATGAAGGATCCGAAACGGCAGTATGAGAAGATTTCCTGGAACTCCTAGAGGAGGCAGAAGGTGTGGGGCTGCGATCAAATCTCTCCAGTGCTTCTTTGAGGCTCACTGTATTTATATGATTGTCAGAACCAGAATCCTGACTCTGGGGAGGAAAATAAGGTTTTTCTAGCTCATCCAAAACAAAACAATAGGAAAAATCAGACTATGTTTTTAAATTATGCAGATATAGACTTCCATAAGGGCAACAACATTCAAATGGCATTCGTCTACTCCCAAATTATTCCAGTTTTGCACACCATGAAGTAACCCAAATATCTTCCTGTCCCAGCCATGGCTTACAATCTCTATTGGTTTCCACTTGCTTTCTTACAATCCAGTAAAAAAAAGGGGGGGGTGTAAAGCCAGCATGTCCAACCCGTGACCCACAGGCTGCATGTGCCCCAGACAGCTAGTTTGCAGCCCCACAAGGTCATAAAACTTTACCATTAATATGCGCATTTATATACATTAACTATATTATATATTTTATATATGACCCAAGACAATTCATTCAATGTGAAGCGGACCCATAAGTTGGACACACCTAACTATATGACTATCAATGAAAAACTGGAATGTATATAAATGTGAAAGTGAGAACGACAATATAAATGTTTGTGGAACTGAATCAGAGAGAGAAGGGAATAGCGAATTCTTCAGGAATGAAAGTTTTTTAGAAAAGAAGGTGTAGTCATTTTAGAAATGACCATGAGAACAAAGCAAATGTTTTGTTGTTGTTTTACCCATATCATATTTTGCAAAATTTCAGAACTAAAAGTGCTGGAAACTCTTATAAGAGTGGTGTGCTAAAGCTAGAAAATACTAATCGATGCATGAGAATTGTAGAAATGCCATTTAATAGCATTCTACACATTGTTCCACTACATAAAACAGTTATCTGAAATTTATCTTTTCTCCTTTTCTTTAAATCTAACAGAATATTACTAGAACACTGAATACTTATTTATTATGAACATAACAAATAGAAATAAATGTATTTATATAAATACTCACATATAATTTATGTGAATGCATTTTTGGAGATTCAGTTCACTTTATAATGCAAATTCATTTTAAACCATTTAAACCATTCACCAGGTGAAAAGAACAATACATCAATAAAAGGAACAAATATAAAGAAAGAGCAGAACTTTACATACTTTCTCTGCTATAATCTCTGGCAGAGATTCTTCTATGCCAAGTTCACGCCGCCTTTCTGCTCGAACCTCAGCATAACTACAGATAAATAAATGAAAATATCTGGATATTATCAAAATACAAAAGCATTAGCACCATTTAAGACATTAGACTTTTAGTTCTGTAGAGTTCTATACAAAAAAAAAAAATTATATCGGCAATTCAAAATTAATGTAATTGTCTTGACTAACTCAGATATTTTTCACTAGCCATTTTCCTGAAGCTTAGTTGAAATAGCAAAAATAAAGTAGAAGTAGAAAATGGTTTTAAACAATTAAAGTAAAAACTGATGCAGAATTACGTTACCTTACTACCGTGTGTGTACACACGATAAATTCTGGTCTAGAATTCCACTGATGGTAAGTGATATAGTAATGAGTCTGCAACCAAATCCACTGCTGGCCTTTTGTGAGGAATCGGTAATAGCAGGATTTCCCTTTCCCGTATTGCATTACTACAAGATGAAACAACAAAGGGGGAGGGGGCTTCACAAGATGCCAATTTTGGGATATGGTCTAAAAGAGTTTACAACATTTGTTTAAATTTTCTTGATAGGAATCTAAATATAAAGAGTTTAAATCTGCTGGAACTTATTATACAAGGAGACAAGATATCCAAATGGCATGACAAAATCAATTGTGAACAGACTATTTTTTAAACCAACAATTATTTAATTTTGCTTTAAGTAATTCAGATGCTGCTATGAATCATAAAATTGCATACGTTCATTGCATACATACATTGCTTTTAAAAGTTGTTTTAAAAAAAGGAGGCAGAAAAAGGCACTTTAACACAAGTTTTAAAATTTGTGAAAATGTGCCAATCAAAGTGAGCTAGTAATAAATAAATAAACAAACAAACAAGGAAACCTTATTTAAAAATATGGAAAACAGTGCTATGAATTTTATTTATAATGATTGCACCATTGGTACATTCTTTCTAAGCAAGTTGAATTTTCTAAGCTTTAATTACGGGGGGAAAAATAGAAATATGTTTACCATTTGATGTATTTAATGGTGTTGCATTGGGTTCCTACCCTGGACAAAGATCCAACTAGATTACCTCCAAGATCCCTTTCAACTCTTACATTCTATGATAATGTAGGATGGTTATGTTATTACTTACAATGTTCATGACATTTTGCCAAATTTTCCAGGTCATCCACATGATAATAATCATAGCCTGATGTCCCCAACACTTCAAATGGTAAATAGCCTATTATTGGTGGAGCCCTGGATAAATGATACAAGGATTATTTCTTTGATTTTCAGAAAAGAGAAAAAAATGCTATTATGTTTTTTAAAATGCAAGGTTGGAATCAAATAAAGATATTCATCAACAACAAGGGTATTCATTGTTTGCTATACGCAGCTAAGGCCAAATAATACCCACTGATGCTAATAAAATGCTACCACATGGTACTATATTTCTAAGAAATGGCACCTGTGATCCAAGAAAAGGAACTTCCATTCTAAGCTATGCCTGGAGGTGAACTCTTCATTAGGTTCTTCTACTGTGCTCATTTCCTAGAAAAAAATAATATATATTAAAAAAAAGTAAGATTCTCAAAATTCCTCTGATCTAAACTAAAGACTCTTTTGAAATTATTGTCCAGATAATGAAACTGATTAATTTAATGCAACTTGCTGCACCTGCATTACTATCCATTTTATAGGATGAACATTTCCTCACCGCAGGAATTCTATGCATGGGCTCAATAAAGGACCCACGGGTATCCTCAGCATTACACCTATTTCTCTTCAGAGCTGGGAATAAGCCTGTTGATGTAGCGAGTCACTGTACTATTTCCAATTGATAATTCATGTGCTATATTCTTCTTTAAAGAGGACACCCTTTAGAAATAACTTCCAGCAATTAAATTTTGCGTGATGAATGACTAACCACACAGATGTCAGCATTTCTATAGGGAAGATATATCTACTTTGGTTCCAGTACTAAACAGTTGAGACATATATGGTTAAGATAAAACATGGGCTTAATCCACTACACCAGGAGTGTCAAACTCGCGGTGTTACGTTGTCGTCACATGATGTATCGCAACTTTTTTCCCCTTCACTAAATTGGGGGTGCGCATGGCCAGCACATGATGCACCCGGCCCACAAGTTGTGAGTTTGACACCTCTGCACTAGACGTTACTAAAATGCAGCAAACAGAAGCTGGATGTTGATGCTTTCACATCTCCAGTACTTCATAAAAGCCCTTTGTCTAGAGCAAATACCATTATTAGTTTGTTAGTTTAACAACTAAGTATCCCTCTAATTTAGAAACGGTTTAATATTTAAATAACTATTAAATAAGAATAAATCAGACTAAATTAAATGCAAAGAACTAGCAAACAAAGTTTTTGACCAGATAATTTTAACAAACCTTAATAAATTGAGGTGTAGCTAACCTAACTGTAGCTACAAAGCAAATTCTGTCTTCATACGAAGGCCTATGAGGTCGTTGGATGGTTTCTTCATAACCATTATGTGCAGAGTTAGGCACTATGCAGTAAAGAAAGAGTTTAAAATTACAATAACTTCAAAGCATCAGCACAAGCACATATAAATAAGCAATAGTTCAAAATATAACACACCATCATCTGAAAAAATAAAACAAGACTTCAGATTTTAAGTGAGAATTTAAATTAAATTATCACTTGAAATTAAATTATCACTTTAATGCAATTATAGTGATGATAATCCAAAACCTTTGTTTAATTAGTGAAACTAATTCATTGGAATAATTACTTGATTTTAATCGACAGCAAATTTTAACTTCCCATGCACTTCAGGCTAAAATCTAAAATATTCTACAACAGGGCTGTCAAACTCCCAGCCCATGGGCCAGATGCGTCACGTACTGGCCACGCCCACCCCCAGTTTAGCGAAGGGGGGGAAGTGCTGATACATCAGTTGACGCCACTGTGATGACGTGAGTTTGACACCCCTGTTCTACAACATCTCACAGTTCGCCACTGATTTACAGAAGGAAAACACATAAAAGAGAATGCTAATGAATATAGACTTTGTTCACTCACACAGAGCTTATAATTAAAAGGTTTTAATTATTATTAGCCATCCATAATGTATATTAAAGGAAAGGTCTCTGGTAACAGAAGTGTGATGCGTCATGTCAATGCTTTCTCCATTTGATGAAAATACCCTCAATTCTTCTTCCTAACCACCCACAGCTGTTTGGTCCAGGGATACCATCATTTACTATTATTGCACACAAGGAAAACCGGTTCCTGCTTGCCATTTACTCTGCTTAAAGTCTTTTCAGCAGTTCTCATCGCCATAGTATTGTTAGTGCTGCTAACTGCCCTTTATTGTTACTATCAGCTGCCACCTTCCCTGGTTGCCTTTCTCTCAAGAAAAAAAGCCTGGCCTGTCACTTGAAACTACTATATGCCTTCACACCCAGTCACTAACAGAAAACAGCAGAAACCTCTGGAAAAAATGACTATGTTGAAGAACACTGCCAAAATTAAAAATAAAAATAAACATGATCCAAATGAGCTATAAATAGGATTTCTGAAGATGCTCCTAGAGAGGATCTCCCAGCATGTAAAATAGAGGGGGGGAAATAAATAGCATGTTTTATAAGCACACCACATCCAAGCACAAAGCAAAAAAAGATTTATAAGTGCCAAGTCTGCATATTTTTTGCTCTAATGTTACAAATATGAATAAAACTATATTTATTCAAATGGTTATTGAAGTTTTCTGTCCATTCAGACAAAAGGATATCCCTTGTATTATAATACAGTTAGCCCTCAACTTACAATTACAACTGAATGCCAACATTTTTTTGCTAAGCAAGACAGTTGAATTTTGCCTCATTTTTACAAAAAAAAGTTAGTAACACGGTTCTTAAGTGAATCTGGCTTCCCCGTTGACTTCAATTATCTGAAGGCTGCAAAAGGTGATCACATGATTCCAGGACATCGTAACTGTCATAAATATTGCCAAACATCTAAATTGCCAATCTGAATTTTGATCACATGACCATGGGAATGCTGCAACTGTGTGAAAAATGGTCATAGGTCACCTCTTTCGTGATGTTGTAACTTTGAACAGTCACTAAAGGAAGTGTTTTAAGTCAAGGATTACCTGCATTTGTTTTATTCTATTGCAACCATCTGAAGGGAAATGGATGTAGATACATGTAAACTAAGACAATGTAAACAATTTCCATTGTATGGAACTGAACCACCACACAAATCCTGAGCTATTTGGAAAAGAGTGTGAAGCAAGCATGTCAGCAGTTACAGGAGGTAACTGTAAGCAGGAAGAAATGATTATGAAGAGTAACTCATAGTAAGTAATAATAAGTAAGACAAATAGACTGAAAAACAGCTTCTATCTCAGGGCAATAACCATATTGAATTCTACGGTATAGTGCAATATCGGGTTTTCAATTTCAATTATATAGAATGTAAAGGATGTATGTTTGTGTTTTGATTTTTATAGTTATAATGTACACTGAAGACGGCATTTAATCTCGTTGTACCATGTGCAATGTCAATAAAGTAATTAAACTAACTGGCTTATAAGGCTACAGTCTGACCGGACTTACAAATAGGCAAAGTAAGCTGTCATCTCAGAGAGGTAATCTGGAGAACCTGAAAAGAGCAGCAGGTTTTTCGTTTTGAATTTATTTCTTAATTGTGCTCGCAAAGGCAGATATTTGGGAGACTTCCTGCCTCAAGCGAGAAACTATGGTTATCTTGATTTGCAAAGGGTATGGTGGTAGCTGCATTTGTTATTCTAATAATGGCAATCTTCAGGAATTTCTTAGTTACTTCTAATAGGAAAGTTCTTTCTTTAGTGGACTGAAAGTACTTTTGTTTACAATTTTCAGTTCTAAGGTCCTTATGAGACACTACAATCATATTTACCAGACAGTGCCATCATACTATAATTCTACTTCCACATAAAGGGATATGGGATTGCAACTTTGAATTCAGGAAAAAAGCTTTTAAATTTAAAATACCCCGTTTCCCCGAAAATAAGACATCCCCTGATAATAAACCCAATCGGGCTTTTGAGCGCATTCGCTAAAATAAGCTTCCCCCCCCCCGAAAATAAGCCCTCCCCAAAAATATTTAAATGCAGAGCTGGAAATCAGGTAAGACGGCAAGAGGAGCCCCATCTTGCTCCACACACCCCAAAATAATAAGACCTCCCCAAAAATAAGGCCAAGCACTTATTTCGGGGTTCAAATATATATAAGACAGGGTCTTATTTTCGGAGAAACACAGTACAGCTTTCTTCATCCTCATTATACACAGTAATCTACAGTTCAATAAAAATTATGATGTGTATAATGTGGTGTCTCTAAAACAATCAGCAGTTCAGGAAATTCAAATTAAATTGTTGATATCAGTTTTTCATTGCCTGGTATTTCTATGCACCAATCGTTGTAACACGCCTCATTTCAGTGTATTATTAATAATACTGTTATTACTCTCATTATCAATTTATTATTATGTCTATTCATTGTAAAAACACAAATGATTTTTCTTATTTGTTTTATTGTTTCATAGATTATCAAAGTTCTGAAAAATATTGCTGATTAAAACATATTATGTGCTTTAATTAACTTACTGTTACTCAAGGATTTGAAGTTTCCTATGCATTTTACATATTCATATGTAGGTGGCTCTTTAGGGTCTATTGTCCCTCGGAGCATATGGCAACAGAACTCCAGTTGATTTTTTGCTGCAACAATAAAACAATAAATGATAAAGTATCAAAATTAAATTAGAATCTGATATGTCCACAAAATGACAACCAATGGAAAAAGCTGCTTTTCGTATGGTGTAACATTATCTCAGCCATCTACCGGTAAATTTATTTTTAGTATCTTTGCACAATGTCTAGAACTTTCACATTTATAAAATAATGTCTGTGCAAGCGTACCGCATGTCCCTCCAGATACAAAGGTTTATGTCCAGACTAATATCACTGTAACTTATTTTCTTAGCTTAAATTAAGACTTTTTTATCTACAGAACTATTAGCATTGCAAAATACAATTATTTATAATAGTCATTTTTTTAATGGGCTACATTGGGAGTGACCAGCTTTTATGAAACTCAGATAAATCACTGGTGGAAATATGCAGAAACCACTCATTTCAGTCCATGGATTGTTATAAAAATGTAAAACTAGCTCAAGTCTTCTTTGAGTTTCCCCAAAGATAATATTCAATATTCATGTTCGAAGAAAGATTTTGAATATGGCTCTGTTGTCCACTGATATAGAATGAGAAAAACAAATAATAGCTTTGGCAGTAGTGTGCTGGAGCTGGCTTATGCCGTCTTGTGAAAGCCAATTGTTAAATTTTGTAGAATTTTGAAAGCTGGCTGCCAACAAAGTTGAGTGGCAACACCTAGTGTGCTGATCAACTGTTTGGTAATGTGGTGATAATGGAACTGGCAGAGCCAGTTGCTAAATATTTACCAGCATAGAACACAAAATCATAGGGCTGGAAGGAACCTTAGATACTATTTCCTTATAGTTCTGTATTCTCCCCAATTTCATGTTTTCCTTTTCCTAACAGGTTTTTTAACAGGCTCTTGAGCTGTTTCTTGAGTCTAGCTCAAGAGCCTGTTTAAAAACCTGTTAGGAAAAGGAAAACATGAAATTGGGGGGGAATAAAGAACTATAAGGAAATAGTATCTGACTGACAGAAATACTGAACAAAGATACTCTTAAATCAGAGATCCCTAACCACATGTGTCAGTCAGCCCACTCACAGTTCACAGCTCCACTCACATGACCGGCAGGCCGGCACGCACAAGCATGTGCGCCGGTCCGCTACTCATAAGAGTGGAGCTGCATGAGTGTGTGCACCAGCCCACCGTTCTTGCAGCCCAATTCCCCTCAGCACCCCCCCCCCCAATTTGGGCCACTTAGTTGGTGACGTCATTTGTTTTCTGTCATACTATTCTTTTCATTTACTTGCCATGTAAATTACTTCAGTAAATTCTTACCCCAACAAATAAATAATTCTTTTCATGAAGTTCATGTATATTTGTAAACATGCAGGTTTTTTAAGGATATTTCCTTGTAACAATACAATATTTCAAAAATTCAACTTACATTTTAAATATTCTGGGGTCAATGAATCACTTTCCAACAGATGTGTGGACAGTATTTTATAAACCTCTGAATGTTCCCCCTCAGGGACAAAATTAAATATACTCTGATCCACAAGGTCAGACTAAAGGAGAAAAAAAAATAGATTGAAAACTAAATGCAGCATTAATGAATCTCTCTTTTTAATATAAAATCAAGCTGTCAAAGAGGGGAAAAAAGTATACATTCTGTAGCACATGATCAGGTATGCCACATCAGTATTGATTCAGATGTGGCTAATAAAGGTTACTGTATTCCCAATATTTGTTGTGCCTTAGATTCTAGTCTCATGAATATAGATGGAGGAATTATAGTATCCAGCTTTCAAGTAGCTGTGGTGAAACCTCTGTGAAGAAGCTGTCTGTCTGTTTGGATGGGTGACTTTGGGCCAACCACCTCCTCAGACCCATGAAGACTGTCATGACAAATTACTTCAAAAAAAATTGTCTTGTAGTCAACTAGGAGTCAAGAGTGACTTTTTTTAAAAAAGTTGTCTACTGCTTTATTATAGAAGCCTTTCTTTTGTAATTTCTACATAAATATGTAGCATAAAATAACCTCTCTTGGCTTTTGGACTTCAAGTAATGAAATACTTTTCGGAGCACTTGAAAATGAGCACTCTGAACCAATATTTCATTACTTGAATGAAATATTGGTTGAGAGTACTCATTTTCAAGTGCTCTGAAAAATTCATGTACAGTCAGAAAGATTTTTTTACTTGTTTCCTTTCAGCGGCAAAACTTCATGCCACAGTACAAATGTTTTCAGCTTCAAAATGTATGCATGTTGAACAATCACTTGAGACTGCCTCTCTGGAGTGTCTGGTACAAAGTTTGGACCTGGATCAGTAAGTGTGGAGAAGTACATAAATTGCCAGCATATTTCAACACACATACAAGCATCTATCTTTCCATTCTGTTATTATTATTTCTTTATCCACTCTTCCAATCTTATAAAAAACTAAAAGAAATTTTATATGTCAGGTTTATTTTTTGCCAAATAAGACCCCATCTCTTAATAATACTTCTTTTGAAGCTAGTTTGTGCTATTGCATGAAGTACTATTCAATGAAAAAAAATAGTTTTCAAAAACCAGAAGCCATATCTTAAGATAATTACATTGGTTCTAGCCATAAATATTGATTTGTGAGCATTTAAAGCATTAAAGAGAATACATGCTTATATATACTTCATCTTATTCATCTATGTCCAAAAAGAAAGCACAGTGCAAGTTTCGAAAATGGCCAGCCTAACTAGTATACTGGGATGGTAGGTTAAAGATCTTCAACTGTGTATCTTCCTTTCATGATCTCAACCAGAAATATTACTAGTAGTCTGCATGGGAGGAAGGGGGGGTGGGGGATGGAAATAAATTCTATAGCCAAACCAGATTGAATGGTGGCTCGGACCCAACAATCCGAAGTAGTACGTTCCCAAATTTTGGCGAAGAGGCCCAATCTTCCGCCAATAGGGGAATCAATTGTACTACTAACGACGGCGGCGGATGGAACGACCCCCTCCCCCTCGAAAGGGCCTTCTAGACATGTAATCCACCTGTACTGTGGATTATTATATGCCATCATACTCCACCTGCTTCTTCAATAATTTAATAATATTCTGTTAGTAATTGCAAAAATGTATATTACTTTCTCTACGCAGAGGCCAATTCAGGAACATGAAGGACTTGCTGGATTTACACAAGCATTCTTGCATCTTAACTTGGAGCATGTTTGCATATATGCAGTAATTATAGGCTTAAAACTTTTGTTGTCCTTTTCCTATTTATTTACATGTCTTGTTTTCCAGCTGAGATGTAATGGACTCTAGGTAACTTAACAAATGTATAGTAAAAAAAAAATCAAGACTATATATTACTTAAAATAATAAAATACATAATCAAATTGGCCAAATGAATATTTAAAGTGACAAACTGAAACTGTTTAATGTGGCATCACCGGTTATAATTCATCCCTAAGACCTTCTGGAAAATCTGTGCTTTTAGGAAGGTCATGAGGTTGGGGGCCTTCAAACAAAGGGGAGCTACTACAGAGAATGGTCATGTCTGGCCATCTTTAACAAGTGCTCTCTAGTCAGTTAAGGGAGACCAAGTCTGTAGAGGTTATATATCTAGATATATTATGGAGACCTCAAAATGCTAATACTACAACTGCCACAGTTGCTTAACATACTGCAATGCTGGATAAACACTGGTGAATGGAGGCCTGACAGAGTTGGGATATATATCACTTTCTGAGTTCTCCAGAAACCTTCCTGTCACAGCACTGGCCTTAGAGAAAGTATGGTACAAAACAGAGTAGACTTTCCTAAGCTGATGCCCTCCTGGTGCAATGAATTTCAACTCACATAATTCACAGGAAGCATGGCCTGAGAGGAAATCCAACACATCTAGAGGGCACCAGGGTTGTGGAAAGCTGAGAGTAACACGGTAGAAGTTCCACTGAGAAAAACAACAGAATCTTTAAAAAGATGAGAATGCTGTTTAAATTCCAGATTCTTAAATGGCAGATGGTAAATTGCCCATCAAATGACTTTAGAAGTTTGGTATCTCTCTGAAAGTGTGTACTTACTGGCAAATGTTCAAGTAAGGGGGTTACACTTTCTGATACATATATTATACTTCCATCTGTCATGATTGCTAGAAAAAAACCATCAAGAGCCTGAAATTAAACAAAAGAAACAGTTAGAGATAAACTGGTCTCTAACTGTTAATTTAGTTAACATTCAGAAAAAGGAAATAACTTAATTGAACGTAAAAGTAAACCTGCTTTCCACAGTGAATAATATATAGTTGGCAATACTAAACATTATCTAAATAGAAGATCCTGGGTTAGGCTGGGAAAATGTTCAGTGTATTATTGCTGAAATTATTTTTATCTTATTTTTCAATCTAAAAAACTCTTAACAGTAGTAAAGTTTATTTTAGATAAAAATTAAGAAGGCTGAAATTCAAATAACTTAAACAAAATATCAGCAAAAATATTATTTCAAAACACCAGAAGGAACAAAAACAGTAGAAATTGGCAATTGGAAACTGAAGTAATAAATTACAATGTCATGAATTCCCAGAAAAAACAATAGCCTTTGCTGTCTTTTGGAACCAAGTCCTAATTGAATCCCAGAGTGCAGACACTACTGCAAAAAACAAAAGAAAAAACAACAAAAAAGGCTAATTTTCCTTGCTTTCTCAGACAATGGTGAAACAGCAAAGTAAAAGTCTTCCAAAGTTTTCAAAAGCCAGGCATGGAAAAACAGACAGCATTTTCTATAAACTAGATTCAATTTTCTGGGCTTTGAAAAGTGATAGGACACATTAAAACAGGAGTCCAACATTAGTCCAAGAGCCAATTTAATATTACAAATATACAAATATTATATTCCAAATAATAAACAAGCCCTCCCCCTCCCTTCCTTGAATAGCATTCTACTTAAATGACATTTCTTCGGAACATATTTTAACATGCTATTAATAAAAATGCACTTTAAGGATAATGTAAAGCTAAAAAGTTATATTCAACTATACCAATATAATATAAAGAAGTAACTACAATAAGAGTCTAATCACATAGTTTAAGATGGAAAACAAATTACCTCTAACATTAACTGAGTGAATTCTTCATTACTAAGGAATGTGGGTTTCCAGTCCTGTCGAATCTCACTGGCATCTGACTGGGCAGTGATTTCTACAAAAGAAGATAATTTTTCTTTCCATAAAGACAATCTACTCTACTTATCCACCTTTGCATGCTAAGTCATTCTAGATGGGGAGAAGGCAATAAACTATGTATAAAGAATAAAAAATGTAAGTACTGAGTCAGTCAAACTGATGAAAAGCAAAAGGTTCCTTTCTCATTATTGCAAGATTGCTCAGTTTGCATTTTGCTTCAAAGTCTCTGGCCAAGATCCTACAAGACTCCTATAAGACTATTATTTTCCAAGGGCAAACGTCCATTCTCCATGCGAATGAAGTCAGTTGTTAATCCTTTTTTAAGTCTTAAATTCCATCCAGCTAACGCAATATCTTATATGACCTTAAATTGCTCTTTAGATAAAGAATGCATTATTTCCAGCCACCCCAAAAAAAATAAATACCCAACCCGTGACTTTAAATTCTGGCTGCAGCCAACAACTCTTATTTTTTATCGGTATTATGCTATAAACCAATAAAGCTCACAAATGTAAAGATGAACTTAAAATCTAATTTAAACAATTTGCGTGAGATAGAAGTACTATAGTGAATGGGGACAAATTACATGCTAAGAAGCTCAAGCATGAAAGAGACAAGGGAAAGCTTACACCTGATATGTCAATCAAACCTAAACCAATCAATCCAAATTGTGAGCAAAAGAATCGGTCAAAACCAAGAAAAGATGGGCTTTAAAAAGAGGACAGGAAAACTCCATTTGGCCTTTGGTATAACTTCTTTCTTGAGGGGAGGAGTAGAGCAGCTTTTTCCCAGCCAAGTAAGCAAGACTCTAATTCTCAGGGAGCTGGAAACTGGAGATACAGGAAATATTTAGCAATTTAAGAACTAGCAGGAGTAGAAGTAAATCAGCATCTATTTTTTGTTTATTATAAACCATTCTTGGCCTTCAATTTTCTGTACTGGTTCTTTGTGTATGTTTATTCTGGGCTAAAAATAAACAGTCCTTTTGCTTAATTCTTTCCTATATCTGTCTTTCACACCTATCATTATAACTTCAGTGAACATTTTTTTTAACTTTTTCACAAAATCAGTCCACCCATTCTGGAAGAACTTCAATTATAGCATACACTTCTTGCTGGGCTAAGCTACTGAGGAAATGGATAGCAGAGCTGTCTTTTGACTCCCTTCAAGTAAAAATCCACAGAGAGGGCTTTTGTCTGGAATGAAGTGGAACAACAACATTTACCATCTAAGCTTTCACAAGAGAATTATACATCTAAAGAATTCCTCATGAGAAACATGGGGCCAATTCACCTGTAGCCATATGTGCATATAAGGGGTTTTTTGCGGTCAAGTTTGTATTAACTATAATAGATTCAGTAATTTCACTAAACATAAAGATGTGTTACATTTAGATATAAGTCCCTGTAAATAGCAATAGCAATAGCTACTTAAGATTTATATATTGTGTCATAGTGCTTTACAGCCTTTTCAGAGTGATTTACAGAGCCAACCAGGGGTGGGTCTACTTATCTTTACTACTGGTTCGCAGCGGGGGTGCGCACGTGCTCTTCTGCGCATGCGCAGAAGCGTTTTGGTGACGTTGGGGTCAGTGAGCGGAGCCTCCCACCAGTTTTACTACCGGTTCTATAGAACCGGTGCAAACCCGGGGGCAACCCACCACTGGAGCCAACATATTGCCATATCTGGGTGTTCATTTTACCAACTTTGGAAACAGGGAAGGCTGAGACAACCTTGATCTGGTCAGGACTGAACTAGGCAGAGTTAGCCTGCAATACTGCATTCTAACCACTGCGCCACCAGGGCTCAAGGTAAAGAAAACTTGAATTTATTACCAAACATTTCTTGTTTGCTACCAGTTACCTTCAAAAACATGACTACTTTCACAGAGATTTTGTGTTCTTTTCTAGACTTATATAATCCCTTGAAAAGAAGTGGTTTGTAAGGTGTGGAAACCTCATAAAGCACATCTCTTTCAGTCATTAAAAGGCTGTATATGCAGTTTCAACTAAAAAAAAAAAAATGAAGTAAGGAGGCTATACACACACATCTATGTGCAGACAGCCAGAAACTATTTACAAAGCAGCTATGCAAGCTTGAAAAATAATGTGGCTGCTTTAAAATTTTAAAGAGGAGTCCTTTTTATGTATTGTTACAACTTGTGAAGCATGTCTCTCAAAGGATTTGCTTAATCCTATTATTTTTCATTTTTGAAATGTTATATTTTGCTGTGGTGGTTGCTGCTTATGGTATATCCATTTAAAGTATTAGTTCCAGTGGCTTCTCAATAACTCATCTACCAAGGTCTCTAAATATTATGTACTGGGATGGGGAGGAACTAAGCATGTATTTATATATTTTGTACCATTATTTCAGAGGATTTTCCCTTGGAGCTGCACAAAGGACAATAGAATGTTAATATATTTGTAAATTTCAGAACATTCACAACTTTCATGTCACATCTAAAAAATTACCTTTGTGCTTCCTTAAAAAATCAATACTTTTCTGCAATACAGTGGATTTATCCATCTTTCGAGCATTGCCTGGAAGCATGGATCCCAGCTCTTTGATGAGTACATTAAATTGATCTCTGCGTTTCTTTTCAGACTTGTTTCTTGATACTCTATTTAAAAAATATATATATAACTACCATAAGAGAGAATGGCATTATACAAATTCTTGATGGGTAATTGCACTGGATCCTGATGAAGACATATTATAGCCACACTGAAGTCATAAAATTTAACTCTATCACAACTAAAAGAAGAAACCAATGTCTTGTAAAGGCTAGAGGAATGCTGAATATAGTGGAGAGGAGTCATGTTGGCCAGATGGATGTCCCACAATAAATCCCACAGAAAGTTTTGTGGGTAAAATAAATAGGCAAACCTATCACTAACAGGACCTGAAACTGAGTATTTTAGGCAGTCGTGAGTCTGAAGCCTCCTTAGTTTCTTTAACTATCTGCTCATTTTCCAAGTACATAGCCACCAACTGACAACAGTTCCTTTCTTACTTGGTAAGAAAGAGGATAGTATAAATTTCCACCAGAAAACTCTTCATCCCTATTTCAGAAGTTATCGCAAACCATTCCAATCCCATCACCCTCATCACCAAAAGGATCTTCCTACTAATTTCATGGAAATATGCATGCAAATTGATAAATAGAAATATGACTAAGTCTAGATTCAGCAAACCCATTTTCTCTCTTAATTTTTAAATCTTGTATCAATAAATTATTTTAAAATATATAGAAATCATCTAGGGGAAAAAATATAGGACCATTCATGGCATTTTGGAATTAAAAAGACATAAACTGCAAGGGATTGTCATCTTCCTCCATTGTTGCTATGACAAACTTGGTTGGGGATTCCTCTCCTTTGTCAAAGGCATGATGAGGACTACTATTCAGTAGCGAGAACTTTCAGTGGGAATCTTTGCTGAACAGAGAATTCTCCTTCTAAATAGAAGCCAACTGGACAAGTTCCAGTTGTTGTTGAGGGTAAGAGATGAGGTGATGATGTCTCTGAACAGTCTACTTCCCCACAGCCTACAAATTGGTGCTCTAGCTACTTTTTTTTTTTCCCCCTCTCATCCTTCTTTCCATGTATGTTGTATTTTTAAAATTTGTAAGTAGGGTCTGGTGATCTTATGCAAGCTGCTCCAAGAGCTTTTCAGACTGAAAGATAAGAGTATAACAGGTTTTGAAAAATGAAATGATTATGTGAAAACTTTAGCAGTGTAATTTTTTTAAATGGAGCTGAAACATTTGCTTTAGACACACTAATAAAGTGATATGTCCACTTTAATTTTTAATTTCCACATTGACAACAACGGGAGGGGAAGAAACTAGGTAGTATTTCCAGTCAATCCCTCATTTACTTTCCGCGTCTCCATGCAATCTTTGACAATACATTTCCTCACCTTGCTGGAAACTGCTTCAAAACACTATCTTTGTTTGGTACAGAATGCAATTTCAATGCATAATTACACCACCTGACCACAAATGAAGAGGTTTCATTCTAGTTCTTTCACAAAACAAACCTCTTTGCTTTATCCTTGTCATCTTCTTCCACGAGACCATCGAAAATGCTGCCATCATCTCTGAAAAAAACAAAACAAACCAGGTTTTAGCAAACAATAACCTTGCACAGAATAGTGCTAATCATGAAGACATAGCCAGAAGCAGATATAGTTCAGAACCAGTTACATACTGTATTTATTAATTAAATTTATTGTCCCCCCATTTCACCTCAAATGATTCAGCTATTTTAACAATTCAAAAAGAATTACATCCACCACATTCCTACCAAGCTTTTTTTTTTTTTTTTGTCCGCATCCATGTCTCAATCATGTCTTGGGATAATGTGAAAGCTTAATTCTAATTTGTAACAAATACAAGATAAATTTTTCACCTGCACTCTGAAATTCGCATTTAGAATATAGGTAACTTTAAGAGTAAAATCTTAAAATTAAAAAATAACTTACCTGTCTGCAATGGAGCTCATTTTATGGGTGCTTATGGTAAGGAACATAACCTATCACATTTTAGTCTTGTGGTAGACATTTGTAATTCTGATCTGTAGGTAAAAGGAAATAAAAGGAAATAGAATTTGCAATTATTCCTTCTTCTATTTTCTGACGGATTCCAACAAGTCATGTAATTAAATTCAAAACACTGAAGAGCCTTTTGGCTTCAGTATCTTCAATATAGCTCCTTTCCTCACAAAATCATGCCACAGCATGTGCCACCATAAAAACCAAGAAGAAATCAATTTCTTACAACTTATCAAAGTTTGTTATTTTAAAAAGGATCAAAAATCCCATTTGTGATGCTTGGCAAATCTAACCTAGATTCCTGTACCCAGTCTCTAGTCTTATTTATAGATACACATAATAATGATTTAAATTAAATTTAAACTTGCAATATTTTACCGTGTATTCCTTTCTGGATGATAAATGGCAATATTCTACAAAGACTGATTTCAGAAGGGCCAATTTTTGAGAGAAAGGTGTCTTCAGAATGTATTGCCCATAGAAGTTCTTTTAAATTCTAGCGTATTACTATTTAAAAGAAAACAGAAAAAAGTTAATGTTTTAATCCAAAGGAGGAACACCAAACATTAATCATAATAATGGTAATAATAGCAGTAACAAAACAATGTATTTAATAACATAAGAAATGTTCGCTGGATTAGACCAATGGACTATTTAATCCAGTATTTTGTGCCTGTAGTGACCAATCAGATGCAAAAGCACCACTTATATTCTCCCAGCAACTGGTGTTCACTTTTAATCTTACTATCATTTTAAAAATATAAAAGTTTCCAAAGTTGACAGCCATAAACCTTGTGAAGGAGAACTGCACATCTTAACTGTGTAGTCTGTGTAGAAATGTTTTGTCTCTAAATTTTCTAATTTAATCCCATATCCTAAAATGGAAAGAAATTATCTACTTTTTCCATACCCGTCCCATTTATTGTCCTTCTACATATAAAAGCCTCAACTATTTCTTCTCCATAAAGTATAGCAATCTCATGACCATTTTATCTTGTTTCTTAAACTAATGGCAAGAAAGGCCATTAGTTTGATGAAATTTCTTTAAAAGGTTCATTTTGAGGTAGCTATATAAATTCCTGTATGTCGGCTCACTAGCTATACAATTGTTTTTAATATGGTGCTCAGGTAGATGATGTAGTTTAATTTAATTAGAGTACATTTTCTTGGACCTTTTCAACTTCTTTGCATCATTGCGTACCACTGATTATATCTTACTGATTATGACAACTTGGACTCATTTTGCAACAGTTCCATTCTTACCTGAATCAGCAGTTGCAGTCAATAATTATGGAGGAACAGAACTTGAATCCTTGGTTGCTTCTGTATGGGATGCCACAAGACTCAGGGGTCTCTCCTATATTATTTAACATCTATCTGAAGTCGCTGTTGTCTTGAAGTGAAGTGACTTTAGTATGCTGATGAGATCCATATGCCATCATTCCATACTGAGCCAGACATGCTGTAGAAAGCCTGAACTGCTATCCAGAAGCTGTCAGATTCTGGATGGGATGAAACAAATTAGAATCAGCCCCATTGCAACATTGGCTCTAATATGGAATGTGGGCATTCCATATTGATATGTATTTTTTATTCTGTTATGACACTGCTATTTGATTTTCTCCACTTAGGTGTGCACTTCTGAAAGGAGTGTACTATAAATATTTTCAGTTAAAATAAATAAGGGTTCTTATACAATTAAGACTATTCAGCAAAGCTACAATCTCAAAAATCTGCAATCATTTGATATGATTTACTGATTTTCAATTATATAACTTGTTCATCTATAGTTATATATATTATGTAACTCTGCACAATACAGTATATGTACACAGACACAGAGACACATGCACACGCACTATTTGCATTATTTTTACCCTGCAAAAAACCAGGTGCTAACTACAAATAAGTATAACTTTGCTTCATCTAGTGATTGCCCAAATTTATTCAATTCTGATATTGTAAATCTAATCAATACCCACAATTTAGAAAAAACAATAATTCCAGAATGGCTATAAAGTTTATGCAACTAGTTCAGTTTGGAAAGCAATGTTAAGTGACATGTGAATATGGTTGTTCTATTCATGACACCGCGTCATGGGACGCAGCGGCTCAATGGCTAAGACTCAATGGCTGAGCTTGTCGATTGAAAGGTTGGCAGTTCAGCGGTTCGAATCCCTAGTGCTGCATAACGGAGTGAGCTCCCATTACTTGTCCCAGCTTCTGCCAACCTAGCAGTTTGAAAGCACATAAAAAATGCAAGTAGAAAAATAGGGACCACTTTGATGGGTAGGTAACAGTGTTCCGTGCGCCTTTGGTGTTGAGTCATGCCGGCCACATGACCACGAAGACGTCTTCAGACAGTGCTAGCTCTTCGGCTTTGAAATGGAGATGAGCACTGCCCCCTAGAATCAGGAACGACTAGCACATATGTGCAAGGGGAACCTTTACCTTTATTCATACTACCAATATTTTGAATTCTGGCAGAAAATCAAACTGCACACCATACTTTAGAGCTACGTTTAGCTCTCACTATGAATACACATGTCAAGCTTAGAACAATTACTAGATAACCTGTGACCTATTGGGTCATCATTTCAGAGACATTTCTTTATCTAAACAGAGAAGCAAAATGATCACAGGTGGGCAAAAAAGCAGTGAGACTAGGAGTGGCTTCCTGCTGACTTCCTCACTGATTTTCGTTGTAGGAAGCTGGCAGGGAGCGCTGAAAATTATAATCACATGACCACCACTGACTGTAGCAATGTAGCATCATGGTTATGCAGCAACACTAAAACAATCACAATTTTTCCAAATTTCAATGCTATAGGAATCATCCAGGATATTGGACACATTATATAAGTTAGCCCATTTGAGCTACAGTGATTCAAAAAGTTGTTCTCTACATGCATTGTTTCTCCCAATTGAAGGTTTCAATCAAATGGACACAAGAGTTTTAGTAATATATAGATTGTAGGCATGCTTATCGGCTTGTGTTATCCCATAGTGTTTTTCTGCTACATAATAGCAGATGCATCTTGACTCTCAACAGTTTAAAAAGAAGTTTTTCAAAAGTTTTAAGAATTGAGGAGAAACAGGTATTAGGGAAACACAAATCAAAAGCTAATTTCGACATCCTCCACTTTGGAGCATCTTTGGATACTGGCCTATGAACTCAAAAGAATAACAAATACAATACAATAGGTATCACTGACAATGGAATGGGAATAATGCATTAAAATTAGCAACTGATTATTTTGGAAATATATAAATGTAGAGGGTAGCGAGAAACATAGCTGTTTCTGAAAATAATATAGCTGTGGCAGAATACTACAGATATGCAACTTGGCCAACTTGGTTGATGCTTTTCTTAAGCAGCATTCTTATACGATGAGCACTCTTGTTTTACAATCACATGAAGTAAAATAAAACAGGAGATAGTCAAATTATAAATCAAATATTATATTACTAAGGTAAAGTAAAACATTCTGATTATAACCCAGTTTGTGGGGCAATAAGCTGACTTTGTATAAATATACAAAAGTATGGAGGCTATTGCTTAACACATTGTAAGCCGTCCTGAGTCTTCAGAGAAATTTAATAATAACTATGGATAGGAGCAGAGGCACTGTATGGGACTCCTTAAAAAGAAGAATACATAATTGAATTGTGGTGACAGCTGTTATTATGCATACAAGTTACATTTTCCTTTCTGCCCAGAGGATACTTGAGGCAACTAATAATAAAACATGAACAGCTACAATCTGAAATAAACAATTACAATCACTATTAAATAATTCAAACTGAAAAGATCAGCGAAGATAGGAGAAGGACGGAGTACAATTCCCAGTGGGAGGGCATTCTTTTACTTGCCTGGGGAGGCTTTTTACTTTGATCTGTCAGTTTGCTTAATTTTAAATAAGAAATTAATCTCCACTGTTTCTTGGTTTTTTGAATGCTGAGATGAACTTCCTGTTGCTTATGAATGTCTACTCTCACTCATCACTGCCTACCTGTTTGTTTACTCACTGTGTTTATTGTGTTTGCTCCTAAGCAATCAGAGACTGCAGAAGTTTTCAACCTCTAATTCATTTTCTTCTTTGCTGATTCAATCCACTGAGGCCACAAGCCCCAACTTTATGCTCTCATTTGACTTTTTTCTTCTCTCACCACGATGTGACTTATGACTTTCAAAATAGTAAAAAGCATCCAAACTCCCATCCTAACTATCATCCCTCTTTCTCACTCACCACCTCATAAGAGCCATTTCTTCTTGACAGAGTGAAAATACCTTAAACTACAGTAATTTATTGGATAGGGTAAACTTGAAAGATGGCAGTTATTTAGACTATTATTTCAATTTTGAGAGTATACAATTTCATATTGATTCTAAGTGGCTTACCATTAAAAAACAAGAGAAAAGAACATATATCAAAGAAAGACAGTATACCTCATCAGAAGACAGGACCAAAAACAAATAAACAAGCAAACAAACGGGATTCAACCATGATCCTAATCTATTGCAGGCTAATTCAGGTCACTGCCACAGTTCAGTCCTCACTGGTTCAAGGTTGACTCAGTTTTCCATCCTTCTGAGGTTGGTAAAATGAGGATCCAGATTGTTGGAGACAATATGCTAACTCTGTAAAACCACTTAGAGTGCTGCAAAGCACTATGAAGCAGTGTATCAGTCAAAGTGATATTGCTATTGCTAACCCAAGCCTTGAAAAAAAAGCCAAGTCTTTTAACATTGTGTGAAAAATCAAAAGGGTGAGAATGATGCCCTTCTCTGGGGGATATCATATTATTGAAGTACTGAAGTACATAAGGAACCCAATAGCCTAAGGAAGAAGCCATCCTCAGCTTTCCTAGGACAGCCAAAGAATGGATTTCCACTCTCAATGTGCCATCTTCACCATGGTTTTTCATGTCAGAAACCACAAATCTAAAAATGAGTTCTCACAGGAAACGCTCTTTTACACTTTGTTCACTATCTATCTATCTATCTATCTATCTATCTATCTATCTATCTAATCTATCCATCTAGATCTATCTATCCCTCTCTCTCTCTTGTTCAATTTGGCAATGCCTGATGTGTGTATATACACATGCATTTAATAAAATATGTAAGTGTGTTATTTAGCTAAATTAGCAAAAATTCTGTCATTTTATAACCTATTAATTAATCATACACTTTGTTCTCAATTAATACCAAACATAATTGATTCTTAAATTGTAGGTTAGAACTCCCAGGAAGAGAACATAAGCAGCCGAGGATACTTGCACAGATAAAAGGGGTGTCAAAACTTGCTCTTGCTTTGCCTAGGCAACTCTGCAGTGTGAATAATATCAAAACTTACTAGGCATTTTATGGCCCTGCTTTGTTCTCACTTTGCCTGGGTAACCAGGCAACGGGGTTGCACAAGCAAAACACAGAGAAAGGGCCAGTCCTGAGTTTTAACAGCAGACCCACTTTGAGTATACCTGCAGAAGTCCTGTCAACTTATTCGTGACTTTTATCAAAACAGGGCTCCCGCAGGGTTTGTATAGGCAAAGCAGAAGTGTTGTTAAAAATCCCCCCTTGCTTTGCCTGTGCAGGCTTGTGTAGACAGAGCATTAAAGTGCAAAATGAGTTTTGAAATGAGTGGATCTAACAGTCTGTAAAGCCATCTGCTATCATTATTTATTTATTTTTAAATACATTTTTTTTAAAAAAAAATATTTAAAGTAATTAAATAAAAATGTTATTTTATATTTATTCACGCACAAACTTATTATTTTGTCTGTGTGTTTTTTAGCTTCAACACCAGCATTGCCACATCATTCTTAGATGGAATGCACTCCTTCCCCTTAGAAATTTGTGTACCCCTGTTTTAAAGAGAGATTTTATTCTTTGACATCATTGTGTAGGAGCTGTCTTCTTCTTTCACGGTCTTAGTACCAATTTGATTTCTTCCAGGAAAAAGAGCTGCTACTGGGAAACAACGCAACTGTCTCTCAAAAAACCTTACTACTACAAAGCCAGAATACATATTACTGGATTTGCCCGTGAGACCAAACTTTTACCTACCAGAAAATACAGGTGAAAAACAATAAAGCTTCCCTCTAAATCAGGGCTTTTTAAACCTGGGTAAATTACTCAAAATTCAGTAAAAGAGGTTGGGTAATGCCCAGAAACCCATCACAACAGGGACATTTAAGCTAATTTAAAAAGTTATTCCTGCATTGAGTAAAAAGGACTTTCTGATAAGCAGTTTTGGGTAACAAAGGGAAATATTTGGGAAATACTGCTCTAAATAATGAGAAAGGACTTTATCTGTAATCTGCCAGAGCATAACAAACAGGAACTGCTTTAAACCACTAGGATTTTGTTGTTTATTTTGGTATGTAATTTTGTTTACTTTTTTACATCATGATCTTATGCCATATGACAGACAATTTTTGGATAATAGTATTTTAAAATCATTTGCCAACCAACTTGAGGAAACAACCATATGACATACTTAGAATCAAAGCTCTCAAACCCAGATAGTAGAGTATGAAATTTCTTGAAATGAAACCAATTCTACAGGAATGCAATATTCCAAGCAATATAAATGTATATTGTGCTTAAAATACTTTGCCAGGTAGTAAAATCCATGATAATTTATTGAAGATTATTATGCTGGGCTGTGACCAAAAAAAGATTTGATTGATTGAAGAATGAAGTTAAAAATGAATAATAAATGCTCACAGCAATTGAGCTGTACATACAACACTGAGCTTGATTGTTTTCTTGCAGGCACTTCATTACCCAAACTAGGTAACATCCTTAGATAAGCAGTGATGATGTTACCTAGTTTGGGTAATGAAATAAATTTTCTCCTTTATTGGTACATACAACACTGAAAATTACAAATTATTGTTTTATTGCCTGCAAATAAGCTTAGGGTAATTAAATGGCATAATATGATAAACAATTTTAAAAGTCTCTGTTTAAACTTTATCTCTATTACCCAAATATTTGTCTTCATTTCTTCATATGTCTTTCAACTTGGTTTTAAGCAATTGATAACCTGACATGGATTCAATAGGATTTAAATCATAACTAATATTATCTGGAATGCCACTTTCTTGAAAGGAGATTTATTGACCAGGGATAGGTCATTTTGACAGAGGAACCTATGTTTTGAGTGTATTCTGAGGGATGTTCACTTTATCTGTAACTTCAGCTGAAAAAAACAAAGGTTTTTTACCAGGATTTTGAGGGATGCTATTAATCTCCCGTAGAACATTATTCTGCTTTTGTTTGTCATTTGTTGCTGATGGATGGGGTTGTTGTTGTTTTGCTTTTTCAGTTTTGAAAAATTTAATTTCAAAGTTTAATTTTATTTTTTTGTTCTGAAATTAGGTTTTCTGTTGTTATGAACTTTGTGAGCAGTCTCAGTAAGAATGAAACTAGATGACAACAAATATTGATAGCAAATATTCTAACAAAGATCAGCAAACTGCAAGCAATGGTATGTCATGTGACACCCTATGGAAGTAAAAATTGGGTCTTGAAAAAGCAGGAGAGAGAGAATATTAATGCTTTTGATGTTGGAGAAGGCTTCTAGCAAATACATGGATGACTAAGAGAACAGACAAGTAGATCATTAAACAAACAAATCAACCCAGAGTTCTCAGGGACAAATGATAAGGCTCAAACATACTTTAGGCAAAATACCCAGCTGTAAGCAATCAATTAATATTCTAAACTATTTCTAATTCTAAAAATAGAATGATTTTTTAAATTTTTTGTGCAAACTAGAATAATGTATCTGCAGATCTAAACCCAAACCCAATCATTTTTTTTACAATTCATATTCTTAACCATTAATTCTAAACAATTTTTCCAAAGATCATTCCCAAAAAAAAGTTCTTTGAAATTTACTACCATTTTTCCCATTGCATCTAAGAAATAATGGAAGATCCAAACTAAACCTGGAACCAGTTCCAAATAATAAATTATTTTTGTGTTCAACATGCATGTTTACTTTATAACTTTAAAATTAAAGTTAAAAATAAAATCCATAACATTTTAAGTCTTTAGTGATAAATTTCCAAGCATAAGATTTATTCAACTTCAGACATTTGCAACTTTTCTATTTATGTTTGCCAGTGGCTTTAGTTCTCAAGTTTCTATTTGGTAAGAATAGAAGAATTTCACAAATTGATGTGACCATAGCAACAAACTAATTTGCTAGATCTAAAAACTTACTGAGTTCTTGTAAATGAAAAGACAGCCTGGTCATGTATTTTAAGACATTCAAAGAAATGAGGAAGTCAAATTATACTTCTTATAAAAAATGAATGCCTGTAGAAACAGCTCCTGGGCACCGACATTAATGATCTGCCAATTATTCTTCCTTCTACCATAATACTTTTAGTTTCTTTGGAGTTCTAATTTGATCATAGCAGGCAAGGCTTTATTTTTAATTTGAAAAATTAAAACTTAACCAAAAGGCATATATGTTCTTCATTTCCATTCTTTAATTAAATGATTTAATTACCACTTATGTTCTTTAATTGAATATAAACCTAACTTTAATCCTGTTGTTCTTAATTTGCCCACCTGCATGATCCTGTAACCTTAGCCCATAAAGGGATGCACCAAGGAGAGGCTGACTTCCTATACAGAGTATAAAAAAAGATACTCAGATATTTTGTTTCCCCAAAAATAAGACCCAACTGGAAAATAAGCCCTAGCATGGTTTTTCAGGATGCTTGTAATTTAAGACCTACCCCAAAAATAAGCCTGAGTTAAGACAGTCAACAAGTTGGATGGATTTAGTACTGTATTTCTCAGAAAATAAAACCTAACCGGAAATAAGCCCTAATGCGTCTTTTGGAGTAAAAATTAATATTAGACTCGGTCTTATTTTCGAGGAAACACGGGTATCTGAAAGGGAGAGAAAGTACAGTCAAATTAAGGGAGCCATACATAAATCATCACACATTACAAATGAAAACTAATTGTTCAGTGTTGGAAGATGAATGCTTTGTCCCAGCCTTCTAGAGATAAGTTAGCCCTTCATAAAGCTATATTTATGATGATCTCAGAATAAATAATATATAACTTCCTAAAATATATGTTGGCCATTTTCCAGATAAAGCCAAGATGCCTTAGTGCAAAAAAAAATTCCAATACTGCATTAAATGATTATTTAATTAAATATTAAAAACAATTCCAGAGGGTTTAATTTAAAAATGGTAAAATAAAGCTAAGATTGTGAGAATAAACCAAGTCTATTTGTTTTGCTTTTATTTTTATTTATTTTTATAAAGAAAACCACAGAACCTGATGGGATGTATAAATTATGAGTGGGAATAAAATAATATGAAAGAAATCTGTACACATGTTCAAAATATAAAAGTGTAATAAAGTTCAACTAGATTTGAAATAGCAAATGGCAGAATTAACACATTTTTAATAATATATGATAAAGTATAAAGTCCTAAATGACCAAGCTGAATATTTCTGCAGAAAAGTCCCATTGGATTTAGTAATAGTTTTTCCTTGGTAAATGACCGTAAGACTGCTATTTAAAAAGTTGCAGATGAATGCATGGGAAAACTAATAAATCAGTACTGATATTCTAGAACCTCAGTTTTATAATCTCCATGCACAAGAGGCTGAAGACTAATACTAAAGAATATTGCTCTTATGCTCCAATGGTGTGTTTTGTTTTTGGCCGTGGACAATATATAATCAACTGGTAACAGAACAAACAATTCTGATCTAATGGAACCATTGTTCTGGCCTAGCCTAATGCTTATTTTTTTTATAATCCTTGAATTATATTCATTCATGTTCACTATTATTCGTACATTGTTACATTATTTATTATACTTGAGAATGACATTGAGCATCCACAGCATTCTGTTGCCCAATCTTCAACAAAAATATGCTTTAAAATTTACAGTGTTAAGTACAGTACAGTTTAGCAACTATGCTAAACAGAAGATAGCAAGAAATAATGTGGTTATATTGCTTTTAATAATTCATATTATATTGCTAAACAGATATATATATTTCAAAATTTTGACAGAAACATGTAATAGTTGTAAAGATACACAATAGCAATGTTGTTCAATAAAAACATTGACATAAATTCTCAACCCTCCCCAGGAACTCTGAACACAATGTAGTACATTCAGAATTTTTACCTCTTCCCCTCTCCCCTTTAAGCAAACACTCATAATAAATAAAATAACCACAGTAAATAAACCAGTCATATTACACAGCTAAAAGTTCCTAGCATCTTCTACTTTATTATAGTGAATTTTACTTTTTATCCTGGTCTTATTATTCAAAATGTAGTCTCCAAAATGGCAAATAGTAAGCGTGGCTGTTGATGCAAGAAAAATAGGTCACCCAACTTTTAATCATCTTTAAACAATATTGTTCGTTCAAAACAATATGAAGATTTGTAATATGACCAAGCTTCCAATTTCACCAAGGCTTACAGCAAAACACAGTACACAAGAGAAATAATGGGATCAGATTTAAGGAAGCTGAGAGAAATAGGGTATTTCTGTTTTACTTGCATTGCTTGAAAATTGCTTTTAATCCTGACTACAGTTGTCTTCAACGTACGACCACAGCCCAAAATTTATGTTGCTGAGAAATCTGTTAAGTGAGTTTTCCCCATTTCATGATTTTTCTTGTCATATTTGTTAAGTGAATCACTGCCAGTTTTTAAATTAGTAACACAGTTGTTAAGTGAACCTAATTTCCCCATTGATTTGCTTGTCAGAAAATTGCAAAAGATTATCACATAACCCGGAGACATTGCAACCGTCATAAATATGAGTCAGTTGTCAAGCATCCGAATGTAAATTACGTGACCATGAGGATGCTGCAATGGTCGTAAATGAGAAAAATGATCATGTCACTTTTTTTAGTGCCATTGTAACTTTGAACGGTCACTAAACAAACTGTTGTAAGTCAAGGACTACCTATATTATGTTCTATAACTCTAAAGTACTAGACACCCGAATTCATTATCATTAATGAAACAAGGTAAAGTGTACTGTTTTGCTTTCTGACATATGAAAATATTTTAATATATACTGACATTAGTGTCCAGTAATTTGTCATAATGCCTTTGAAGCTTGGAAATTAGCCTTTTATGAACCTAGTTATACCTGGATGGGAGGACACTGGAACATACATACAGATGGGAGAAAGTCTTGGCTCTGCAGTGTACAGAACAGCAGAAATATTTATGTATTTTTTATTTTATCTGAATTCCACCTTTATTATTTTCAAAAAATAATTCAAGGTGGTGAATGTGTACAACACACCTTCCTCCTCCTATTTTTGGCACAACAACAAGCCTGTGAGGTGAGCTGGGCTGGGAGAAAGTGACTGACCTAAAGTCCTCATATAAACCATACAAGTTACACTTCATTAATCTTCAAGCTATGCTCATCCTCAGGATTTTTGAAAGCATCCAGACAAAACTTCACACCCAAATACAGGTAGTCCTCAACTTACAAGTTTGTTTAGTGACCTTTCAAAGTTACAACGGCACTGAAAAATGTGACTTATGACCGTTTTTCAATTACGACCATTGCAGCTTCCCCAAGATCATGGAATCAAAATTCAGTTACTTGGCAATGGATTCATATTTATGACCATTGGTGTGTTCCAAGATCACGTTTGCAACCCTTCTGACAAGCAAAATCAGTGCTTGTCCAGGTTCATTTAACAACCAGGTTACTAACTTATCAACTACAATGATTCACTTAACTAACTGTAGCAAGAAAAGTTGTAAAATGGGGCAAAGCTCACTTAACAAATGTTTCATTTAACAACAGAAATTTTGGGCTCAATTGTGGTTGTAAGTTGAGGACTACCCATACAAATAGGTTATTATTTAAAGAGGAGCATTTAAAAGACACTTTTAAGCAAAAGAGACAGCATTATGTGATAGCTGGTTCTCTATGAACTCATATATTGTAAAGGGTAACAATATATAGCTGAATTCCGTAGCATTTATGTTCCCACCTTCCTATCCATACAAGAGGAGTCAAGTTATACTACACCAGATTTCCACTGTAGGAAAATTTAGACACATACATATAAAAGCACAACAAGATTAGAGGAAGAAGGAGCAGGAATTATTATAGAGGAGGGCCATATTACTAAAGGAATGCAGCTGCACCAAGAAGTGAGGACATATTATTGCTGGCAGTACCTATATCAAGCCTTGCAGAAGAGAGGGCAGGCAGGAGTCCTAACTATGGGCAATAAATAAATCAACAAATAGGTGTCTGCTTCAGAGTGATCCAATGCCCTAGATCAGTGGTTCTCAACAATTTTGGTCTCGGTACCATTTTATTGTACAGGTAGTCCTCAATTTACAACAGTTCGCTTAGTGACTGTTCAAAGTTACAACAGCACTGAAAAAAGGGACTTATGACCATTTTTCACACGACGGTTGCACCAGCCCCATAGTCAGGTGATTTACATTCAGATGCTTGACAACATTCATGACGGTTGCAGTGTCCCAGGGTCATGTCTGTGATCCCTTTTTGCGACCTCCTGACAAGCAAAGTCAATGGAAAAACCAGATTCACGTAACAACCCTGGTTAGTAATTTAACAACTGCAATGATTCACTTAACAAATGTGGCAAGAAAAGTCAAGTAAAGTGGGGCAAAAGTCACTTAACAAATTTCTCGCTTAACAACATAAATTTTGGGCTCAATTGTGGTTGTAAGTCGAGGACTCCCTGCATTAAAATAACACAAAGTCTACACAAGAGCTTTAGTTTAAGGGGGGGAGGGACAGGGGCAGGTTCCAAATCCCGTCGCTACTGGTTCACTCATGCGCACGCGTGGTGCTTCTGTACATACGCAGAAATGTCTGGGCGGGTGGGCGGAGCCTCCTGCCACCACTACCGGTTTGCCCGATCCGGGGGAAACCGGTAGCAACCAACCACGGGGTGCGGTGGGGGGTGGGGTATACCTATCGATATTTCTTGTGTTAGAAATTTTTTTAAAAATTTCAAAATATAGTTAGTCCTCGACTTACGACCCACAAGTGAGCCCCAAATTTCTGTTGTTTGGCGAGAGAAATTTGTTAAGGGAGTTTTGCTCCACGCTATGACTTTCCTCACCACGTTTGTTAAGCCAAATCACTCCAAGCTGTTATATTACCGTGTTTCCCTGAAAATAAGACCCTGTCTTATATTTTTTTTGAACCCTGAAATAAGCGCTTGGCCTTATTGCCATGCGCTCAAAAGCCCGATTGGGCTTATTATCAGGGGATGTCTAATTTTGGGGAAAACAGGGTAGTAAGATGGCTGTTAAATGAACCTGGTTTCCCTTATCAGGTCACAAAAGTGGGGGGGGGGGGTAGGGTTAGGGTTGGTGGGGAGAAAGGGAAATCACATCATACACACACCGGACAACTGCAACCATCATGTGAGTCGGTTGCCAAGCACCCAAATGTAACAGTAACAAGAGTTGGAAGGGACCTTGGAGGTCATCTAGTCCAACCCCCTGCTCACGCAGGAGACCTGTACTAGGGATTCGAACCACCAAAGATCGACAAGCTTAGTGTCTTTGCCACTGAGCCACCTAGTCAGGGATAGAACGTAAACTACGGGGAACGCTACGACGGGTCGTAAGTGTGAACAAGGATCAGAAAAGTCACTTCCTTCCCCCCCCCCATGCGCTGTTGTTTAACAGTAAGAGTTGGAAGGGACCTTGGAGGTCATCTAGTCCAACCCCCTGCTCACGCAGGAGACCTGTACTAGGGATTCGAACCCATCGACAAGCTTAGTGTCTTCGCCACTGAGCCACCTAGTCAGGCATAGAACGTAAACCACGGCGAACGCTACGATGGGTCGGAAGTGTGAACAAGGATCAGAAAAGTCACTTCCCCCCCTCCCCCCGCACTGTTGTTTAACAGTAACAGAGTTGGAAGGGACCTTGGAGGTCATCTAGTCCAACCCCCTGCTCATGCAGGAGACCTGTACTAGGGATTTGAACCCCCCATCGACAAGCTTAGTGTCTTCGCCACTGAGCCACCTAGTCAGGCATAGAACGTAAACCACGGGGAACGCTACCATGGGTCGTAAGTGTGAACAAGGATCAGAAAAGTCACTTCTCCAACCCACCCGACCCCTGCGCTGTTGTTTAACAGTAACAAGAGTTGGAAGGGACCTTGGAGGTCATCTAGCCCAACCCCTTGCTCACGCAGGAGAACCTATACTAGGGATTCGAACCACCAAAAATCGACAAGCTCAGTGTCTTGGCCACTGAGCCACCTAGTAAGGCATAGAATGGGACGCTACGACAGGTCGTAAGTGTGAACAAGGCTCAGAAAAGTCACTTTCCTCCCCCCCCAACCCCCACGCTGTTGTTTAACAGTAACGGAGTCGGAAGGGACCTTGGAGGTCATCTAGCCCAACCCCCCTGCAGGCGGAGGAGGCCTGTGCTAGGGATTCATTCGAACACGCCGAACTGCCCACCGACAAATAAACTTCGGACGGCCACTAAACGAAACCGCCGCAAAGTCGAGGACTTGATTTCTGTGAGGGTTTCTTCTCAGGCTAACCTCTTATGGAGGAAAAGTCCAGCCACCTTTCTTTCCACAAGAAGAAGAGGACGAGGAGGAGGAGAAAAAAAAAAAACCTTTCCCCGCCTGCATCCCTGGAAGAACGGACTCGGGGAGGTCGTTTGAGGGCAACCCCGCCGCGCCCACAAGGCGGCGGGGCGAGAGAGTGAAGCGAAGCGGCCGGGATCCCCCTTCCAGCTTGGGAAGCGCGGCTGAGGCGGCGAGCGACAAGCGGGAACCCTTAAGCAGGGCAGGGCAAGGAAGGCTTTGCCGCCGGCTTGGCTCTCCGTTATGAAACCGCCGTCCCCGCCTCGCTATGGAGCCCAAGCGGCGGCGGCGGCGGCGGCGACGACGGGAGTGGCCGGGCTGGGTAGCGAAGGGAAGGGAGAGAAGGGCTCCCCCCAGAGGGCCTGAGCGGCGTCCACCGCGGGTCATCTGAGGCCTTCGGGAAAGGATGGCGGGGCCGGAGCTCATAGCCCTGCGCCAACCCTGCCTGCCTGTCAAAAGTTTTACCTCAGCCCCGCTCTCCTCAGAGCCGTCTTCCCGCCCTGGAGGACGAGGATGCTGCTCGGTCTCTATCAAAGGGGCGGCGACGGTTGTTTCCCTCAGCTTTCCCCACCCACCCCCGTCTCCGCGCGCTCGGGGTGGGGTGGGGGGGCTTCTCCTCACTCTGCCTCCCGTTCCTCCAGGCCGCAGCGTCCCAGCTCTTCCCGCCCAATCCACGAGGGCGGCTCGCCCTCGTTTCCTCAGAAGGAGTCAAGCGACGGCGGCAATCTTCCCAAGGCCTCAGCAGGCAACCTTGCTTGTCACCGCGCATGCGCCACCCTGGCACTTACCGGCAAAACAGTAGCCGCCGTCGCCGCCAAAACCTGGGAAAAGCTTTTTTTTTTTTTAAATCCCTTGTGCGCGTGCGCTCCTGGCAAAACCCGCAAACGGGTGAGAGCCCCCTCCCTCCCCCCCTCAGTCTCTTTTTTTTTTTTTCCTCCCGCCTCCCCCCTGAATGTCCCTTTGGAGGCTACTACGCATGCGCCGTGAGCGCATACTCCAGCCCAAGGCTGCCCAGGGTGATTCCCGTTCGTCAAAAGCCGAATAAGGACAAGGGGTGCCTTGCGCCTGCGCCGCCGGAACGTTTTTTTTAGTAGAACGGAACCTACTGCGCAGGCGTCCTAGCCGAAGCCCGCCTGACCTCAGATTACCTCGTTTTGGAACCTGGAGCCTCTAGGGAGGAAACGAAGGCGAAATAAATAAAAGGGCGCTGCGAGAAGACTTCGGTGCGCGTGCGCGGGATTGAGCGCTGGGAGAGAGAGAAAAAAAATAGGATTGAATTTATCCAAAGGAGGAGCCGCTTTAGCAAATGGGATTATTGCAGGCGCCTTTAAAAGCAGGGGAGGCAGGGCTGGGGAATGCACTAAAATAACCGGTCTCCAACCTTGGCCAATTTAAGACTTGTAGACTTCAACTCCCAGAATTCCCCAGCAAGCTGACTGGAGAATTCTGGGAGTTGAAGTGCACAACTCTTAAATTTACCAAGGTTAAATCAACTCCTGATGCTAAGGAACCTTGTTTATAGTGGAGCCACTTTAAAAAGCTGGCAAGATGCCCGTGGCACTGAAGGAAGAAATATCCTTCTGGGTTCAGCTCCAAGTGGGGAAACAGACACTGGAAACATGGAGACTGCTTGGAAAGATGGTTTAATGGTGGACAGGATCACATGGCTTGAGTTCCTGAACAGAAAAAAAAGAGCCGAGATACAGCGAGTCCCCGGGTTTTATGCTTTCTCTGGCTTTGAACTGTTGGAAGAAACATCCTTCTAGGTTCTGCTCCACGTGGGGAAACAGACACTGGAAACATGGAGACTGCTTGGAAAGATGGTTTAATGATGGACAGGATCACATGGCTTGAGTTCCTGAACAGAAAAAGGGCAGATGCAGAAAATCCTCGGGTTTTTATGCTCTCTCTGGCTCTGCATTTCTTGGGGTCCCAAAAGAGTATCCTGATTGGTTGTCAGACTCCCAGGGGGTGAGGGTTTTAGCTAGCCTTGCTGGCTGATGGTCACATGTGGTGAGTTTCTGCTGCTATTATGTAGAGGTCTAATCCTATCTTTGTTGGATCTTTGGCAATTCCTACTTTGGCTCTGCCTGAAGGAGGTAGATCTTTGTTATGTAGAATAGACTGGCCCAAGCTTTAATGGCCCATTGACAAAGGGTGAGGGCAGGAAGATGGGAGCTGCTTCAAAACATGCTTATCCCAGGGAAATATAATATTCTGCCTTTTTCATATTTCCTAAAAAATTTCACTCTTCCAGGAAAGGGGTGGGTGCTAACTTCCTACAGAACTTCCTGGGGCCCAGAAAGTGCATCCTGATTGGTTGTCAGACTTCCAGGGGGTGGGGGTCTTAGCTAGCCTTGCTGGCTGATGTAATCTTCCCAGGTGCCATGTGGTGAGTTTCTGTCCTAGATGGGTCCTATTGTGTTGCAGATGAGTTTCAAAGATTGAAAGATTCAGTTTCTGCCTCTGGCCCATTGACAAAGGGTGGGGGGCAGGAAGGTGGGAGCTGCTTTGTCTTTAAAACATGCTTCTCCATTTCTCATACAGGGAAACATAATATTCTGCCTTTTTAATATTTCCCAAAATATTTCATTCTTCTAGGAAAGGGGCGGGTGCTAACTTCCTTCAGCACCTTGAAGACAATATAGCGCAGGGGTCACCAACCTTTCGGACCTCAGGGACCATTAACTTCATAATTTTAAATCCCACGGACTACTAATATGATCTGCCTAATGACTGGCTGGGTGGGCATGGCTAGGTGGTCATGTGACTGGGTGGGTATGGCCAACTTGATGTCACTCATGCCAGCCTCTACTTGCCCCTCCCCTCCCACCCACTCCTCGCCTGCCCACCCGGGCCCCAACAGGAAACAGTTGCTGGAGCTAAGCAGCCACCATGAGAAAGAGTTAGCTCAGTTCAAATTGGATCTGACGAAGAAGAAGAAGGCTCAGCAGAAGCACCTCACTCAGGACTAGGAGCATAGGCTTTCCAAGCAGAGAGAAGACCTGCAGGAGTGCAAGGCCAGGTAGCGGCACCTGGAAACTCAACAGGCTCATGGTCAGCTAGTTCCAGGCCATGATGCACTCCCACTGGAACAAGGCCCTCCAGTTCTTCGCCACCAGCGGCACTTCCCTCCAGCCTTCGCCAAAAGCCCCGTACCAGGAGACCAAAGCAGACCCCAAATCGGAATTTCTGCCCCCCTCCAACCTGCACAAAAGACCCCGAAGAGGGAGACTCTCTGCAGCAACACAAATGTTCATTGCATGTATCCATCCCAGGGGCCCTAGTTTGAGTCCCCCTGATTTAGTGCAATATAAAAAATTGCAAATAATTTTTCTGCGGACCACCAAAATTTTTTCATGGACCGTCAGTGGTCCATGGACCACCAGTTGGTGACCACTGATATAGAGCACCCAAGAAGGCATCTGAGAGCAGGAAGCAGAAAAAAGAAAAGAAAAAAAGTTCATTTCTCTATCTCTATCTACAGTTTTACTGCTTAATCGTGGGTTCCAGGATATTTTTTTTTAATTCACAATTAAAAAAATGAAAAATCCTTGTTCTAGAACAGGGGCTTCTCAACTTCTCGCCATCGCACCTCTTTTTACTCTGCTGTAAGCTCTGGTGTAAAATCTGTCACTACCTCCATTTCCTCCCCATCTATTTGCTAGGAATTGAGAGGGCCGGATGCCATGATCTTACTTTTCTTAATGTTGAGTTTCAAGCCAACTTTTGCACTCTCCTCCTTCACCCACATCAAGAGGCTCTTTAGTTCCTCTTCACTTTCTGCCATTAGAGTGGTATCATCTGCATATCTGAGGTTGTTGATATTTCTCCCGGCAATCTTAATTCCAACTTTTGATTCATCTAGCCCCATGTTTCTCATGATGGGAGGAAAGCTATGGCAATTCTAGACAGCATACTAAAAAGCAGAAATATTAGCCTGCCAACAAAAGTGTGTAGAGTCAAGGCTGTGGTTTTCCCAGTTGCAACGTATAGCTGTGAAAGTTGGACCATAAGGAAGGCTGAGCGCCAAAGAATTGAGGCCTTTGAATTCTGGTGCTGGAGAAGATTCCTGCGAGTCCCTTGGACGGCAAGATGATCCAACCGGTCAGTCCTAGAGGAGATCAACCCTGACTGCTCTTTAGAAGGCCAGATCCTGAAGATGAAACTCAAATACTTTGGCCACCTAATGAGAAGGAAGGACTCACTGGAGAAGAGCCTAATACTGGGAAAGATTGAGGGCAAAAGAAGACGGGACGGCAGAGAACGACGTGGCTGGATGGAGTCACTGAAGCAGTCGGCATGACTTAAATGGACTCCAGAGGATGGTAGAGGACAGAAAGGCCATGTCCATAGGGTTGCGATGGGTCTGACACGACTTCACAATTAACAACAAGCTTAATTTACACACCTGTAAAGACCTACCTCCTCTAAAGACCTCCCCTAAAAGACACCAAAATGAACACCAATGAACAATGGAGATTATGCAGTGAGATTTGGGAAAAGGCGGATTTTTCATAATATCGCAACTAAAGGATCCTTTTCATCTCGCTCTGGTTACTTGGGTCCCAAGATAGCTACCTCACAGTTTGCCAAAACCTGCTTTAAAATGTATGTGTGTATGTATGTACTGTATGTATGTGTTTATTTATTTAAGCATATATAAGATAACAGATAAAAGTATAAACATAATTTGAATACACGAAAAGAGTAAGTAAAAAAGGAATATTAGGACAGGGATGGTCCCCTTATTGAACAATCCTGAGAAATTAAGCCCCTTCTTAAAACATTTGATCGATTATTTGCCATCAAGTTGATGCCAACTCAATGACAACATAGGTAGATTTTCTCCATGATAATCTGTCCCAAACCTGCTCCTTCAGATCTTCCAATGGTGCACCCATCATCACTGTCACAGTGTCCATCCACCTTGTTGGCTGTTCTCTTTCTCACTTGACATCCATCTTTCATAGTATTAAAGCATTTTCCAGGAAGCTAAAATCTTTGCATAATGTGTGAAAAGTCTCTTAATCTGAACCTGGCCATGTGTGCCTTGAGTAAAAACTATGGGTTGAACTCAGTCGTGGGTTTCAAATATTTTTATTACCGGTTCTGTGGGTGTGGCTTTGGGGGAGGGGGCTTGGTGGGTGTGGCAGGGGAAAGATACTGTAAAATCTCCATTCTCACCCCACTCCAGGGGAAGGATACTGCAAAATCTCCATTCCCATCCTACTCCAGGGGAAGGTTACTGCAAAATCCCCATTTCCTCCCGATCAGCTGGGACTTGGGAGGCAGAGAATAGATGGGGGGGCAGGGCCGGTCAGAATTTTTACTACCGGTTCTCTGAACTACTCAAAATTTCCGCTACAGGTTCTCCAGAACTGGTCAGAACCTGCTGAAACCCACCTCTGGTTGAACTGTTCGATGAGCCAATGGTTTGTTTTCCTGGCTATCCATCTCAAAGAGTTTCCTCTAACACCAAAGTTCATAAGTGTCAATACTCTTTCTATTCTGCTTTGTCAAATATTAGGATTTAAACCTTGCAAAACTTGTGACTATTACTACATGCATGACTCAGTATCATTAAAGCTTGGTTTATTCCCTTTATTTTGTTTGTTCATAAGTAATATTTTCCCCAGGTTGCTAAGCAACTTTAACCAAATTGACACTTGGCTTCTCACATTTTTTTTTTAAATATATAAACTGTATAAACACATGTTCCAAATTTAAAAATAAGCTTGTTCCCTTCATGCTTGCCATTCTGGAAAGTTATGATCCTAATCCACTATAAATTTCATCATGCTCGTTCAAAGTGGTGGAATTATAGATTGTTTATTCTATACAAATAGTCCTCGACTTACGACTACAATTGAGTCCAACATTTCTGTTGCTAAGTGAGACATTTGTTAAGTGAATTTTGCCTCAGTTTACAATATTTCTTGCCACAGTTGTTATGTGAGTCAGTGCTGTTGTTACATTAGTAACTTGGTTGTTAAGTGAATCTGGCTTCCCCATTGACTTTGCTTGTCAGAAGGGGGCAAAGATAATATGACCATGGGACACTCAACTATCATAAATATGAGTCAGTTGCCAGTTGACTTTTGACTGTATATGACCATGGGGATGCTGCAAAGGTCATAATTGTGAAAAACGGTCATAAGTCGCATTTTAGTGCCGTTGTAACTTTAAATGGTCACTAAGCGAACTGTTGTAAGTGGAGGACTACCTGTACTTTTTTGTGAATGAATTGGGGTGGTATAAAATTTTTGCAAATGTATAAGAGGAGAGGGCTCGCAATCTGGGAGTCCTCCTGGATACGCAGCTGTCCTTGGAGGAACATCTGACGGCTGTTGCCAGGGGGACTTTTGGTCAGGTTCGCCTGATCCGCCAGTTGCGGCCCTTTCTTGATCGGGATTTCCTGTGCACAGTCACTCATGCCCTCGTCACCTCTCGCCTGGACTACTGCAACGCTCTCTACATGGGGCTCCCCTTGAAGAGCACCCGGAAGCTCCAACTGGTCCAGAATGTGGCCGCGCGGGTAGTCACCGAAGCCGCATGGCGCTCCCATATAACACCTCTCCTGCGTGAGCTGCACTGGCTCCCAGTGGTCTTCCAGGTGCATTTCAAGGTGTTGGTTATCACCTTTAAAGTGCTCCATGGCATAGGACCTAGTTATCTTCGAGACCGCCTGCTGCTACTGACGGCCTCCCATCGACCTGTGCGCTCCCACAGAGAGGGCCTCCTCGGGGTGCCATCAGCCAAACAATGTAGGCTGGCGACCCCCAGGGGGAGGGCCTTCTCTGTGGGGGCACCTACCCTCTGGAATCAGCTGCCCCCAGAGATAAGGAGAATCCAAGACCTCGGTGCCTTCCGCCGTGCTCTTAAAACCTTTTTCCAGCAAGCCGGGCTGGCCTAACACTTTTTAAAATGTTTTTAATTGTTTGTTATTGTTTTTAATCATGGGGCCAAATTTATATATATCTTTTTAATTGTATTTTAATGTTTGTAGTTTATGTTTTTATTTGGCTGTTCACCGCCCTGAGTCCTCAGGGAGAAGGGCGGTATACAAATTTAAAAATAAATAAATAAATAAAGATAGAAGAAAAATAACAATAGGCGACTCAAGACATTGCTTGTGGCTGCATTTCATCTCTGAGGAATCCCTTTATTTATATTGGGAAAGAGAAGTACTGAATTTAGGAATTAAAATCAGCATTCTGCATTTTTTAAAACAATTTTAGCAATTAGAACAAATGCCACATTTAGAGATCAGCCCCAAATGAGGTGAAGGAATTCCAGGTAAGAGATTATAAATATCCTTAAAGGGCCATATAGGGAAACATAACGTTTTAAGTCTTCTCCGGTAAAGTTCATTTATCTGGATGGTAGACCAAAAATAGCAAGTGAAATTCTCACTGTGAGTAAATGCCAAATGAGGTTGTGTTGTTTTCAGGAAAAACTGCAAATGTCTATAATGCTGACTCAGAGGTGAGATCCTAGAAAACCTAGAAACAGTGCTCGTTCTGGAAACATGAAAATATTTGCAACTTTGGAGGGAAAGTATGGTTTCTTTCAGCAAAATCATTTGCCAAGGAAGAAGTTTTTGGTTTGGTTCTTTTTTTTTTCTTTCTTTTTGTCAGCTGCCATCTCTTGCTTGCTTGTGCTTCGTTACCATGTGGTGACAATCTGCCAGGAATTCTGGGGATGGTGGATAGGAGCAGGAATGCCTGGAGGGAAAGCGAAAGTAGCGAGAGTACATGCTGTATCTCCTTGAGATGCCGCTTCAAGGTCACCGATTGGGAGAAGAACACAGTTGCGTGCCAACCTATACTTGAAGTGGCCCTTCTGAAAACATCTTGTTTGAACCTGATTGGCATGGATCAGTGGTGAAATTCAACTTTTTTTGCTACCGGTTCTGTGGGCATGGCTTGGTGGGCATGGCAGGGGAAGGATACTGCAAAATCTCCTTTCCCTCCCCACTCCAGGGGAAGGATATTGCAAAATCCCCATTCCCTCCCTAATCCTGGGGCCAGCCAGAGGTGGCATTTGCTGGTTCTCCGAACGACTCAAAATTTCCGCTATCGGTTCTCCAGAACCTGTCAGAACCTGCTGGATTTCACCCCTGGCATGGATGTGTCAGTGATGGGAGCTAGTTAAGGGGGGGAGATTTTGAACTTGGGGATTTTGGCGCACAATTCTCAGTTGTGGCTATGCACTAAACTAGTGCAATGCACTTGACCTCTAATAAAACTACATCTTTCTCAACAAATGGCGCTCCCATGTGACACCTCTCCTGCGCGAGCTGCATTGGCTTCCAATGGTCTTCCGGGTGCGCTTTAAGGTATTGGTTCTCATCTTCAAAGCGCTCCATGGCTTAGGGCCTGGTTATTTATGAGACCACCTTCTGCCTCCGATAACCTCCCACCGGCCAACACACTCCCACAGAGAGGGCCTCCTCAGGGTGCCGTCTGTCAGGCAATGTTTGCTGGCGACCCCCCAGGGAAGAGCCTTCTCTGTGGGGGCACCCGCCCTCTGGAATGAGCTACGACTGATCCCGGACCTCCGGACCTTCTGCCGGGCCCTGAAGACTTTTTTATTTCAGCAAGCCGGGCTGGGTTAAAAATCTTTTAATTGGGGAATTTTATGGGCAAGGGGTTTTAAATTGGGGAAGCCAAAGATAAATTTAATTTCGTTTTAATGTATTTTAATATTTGTATTGTGTGTTTTTAATTTTGGCTGTTCACCGCCCCGAGTCCTTCGGGAGAGGGGGCGGTATAAAAATTTAATAAATAAAAATAAATAAATAAATAAATAAATAAATAAATAAATAAATAAATAAATAAATAAATAAATAAATAAATAAAGCAAGCCAAGGATCATTTCTATTTAGAGGTTTAAGTTTGAGGCAAGTCTGACATTTTTACCAAAAGGAATAGGTTGGCTTGCTGGTGGCTAAGGATTTGTGTAGCAGAGTGAATGGTAAGTGTTTGTTGTAAATGAAGTCATAGTTAACTGGAAATCATCTGGTGAGCCACCCAAGAACTTAATTTTGTTTAGTTGCATGTGGCATTCTTGATTAGAGCTTGTTCCTTTGAGGGCTTGCCCTAGCTCCAATTCTTAGTTTTTGTTTTAATTTATCTGTTTAGCAGAGTAGGTCTGTATTTCAAAAGAAGCAGGATCACAATCATATGTTTACAGGGATTAGAGCGCTGGGCCACCTTCAGTTATGATCTCTGTGGGGCTTACTCCAGGGATAGGATCAGTAGTGGGATTCAAATCCCGTTTCTTCCGGTTTGCTCGTGGGCACACATGCGCTCGCGCGCACAACACTTCTGCGCATGTGCAGAAACATCCGGGCGGATGGGCGGAGCCTCCTTCCACCGCTGCTACCAGTTCGCCTGATCCGGGGCGAACCGGTAGCAACCCACCCCTGGATAGGATTTTGCAGGAGCCCTTCAATCATCTCCCAACATTTAACTGCTCCTTTTTCAAGTGTTAGTGAAATGTTGCTTCCTTACAAAACATGCGTCCCCAAAGTCGTTGAGTTTGGATTGCTTATTGGACATAATCTCGTTGCCTTGGAGAAAAGAGGCTGAAGCAAGTACCTACAGAGGAAGCTTGTGCTTGTGTTCACTATTCATTCGTCTGTATGCCTTTCTGCCATTATAATTCCAGTGCTTTTTGCCATCAGCAAACATCTTTATTAATAGCCTCAGACAGTACAATTGCTTCAATTGGCCTCTGCTGGATAAAAATTGTTAATTGCTTCTTTTGTGAATAGAAGCGATCCTTCGTTTTCATTCATCGTTCATTCATCATTCACACAGAGAAAGCTATCTTGTTTAAAACTGACTCTGCTGTAATAAAGGAACTTGTAGCTCTGCTCGATCTGATTCAGGCAAATTAACGGGGCTTGAGAATGAATGAAAGATATTTTGCCTAGTACAGGTAGTCCTCGGCTTACGACCGGAATTGAGCCCCAAATTTCTGTTGTTAAGTGAGACATTTGTTATGTGAGTTTTGCCCAGTGGTGAAATCCTCTGCAGATTGCCACCGATTCACTGGCCACGCATGCGCAGTGCCCGCCAAAAGCACGCTTCGCGCGGAAAGAGGCGGCTTAACAAGGTAAGCAGAACAGCAGGGGGGAACAGCTGAAAAGAGGATTGCCTGCTTTCTAGCAAATATAAATCGCGCGGCACAGCTGATTGAAGTTTGAAGTTTATTAGATTTCTATACTGCCCTTCTCCTGAAGGACTCAGGGCGGTGTACAGCCATATTAAAACACATAGATTTATAAAATTTAAAACCAATTAAAATCGAATATATAAAATTTGGCCCGCAAATTAAAACACACATACACCCATTATAAAATTTGTACTTGTCGGAAATACCGGTTCAGACAAACTGGTAGCTTTTTTTTTACTACCGGTTCACCGGTGCGAACCGGTAGCATTTCACCCCTGGTTTTGCTCCATCCCGTGGGGCACTGCAACCATCATAAATATGAACCAATTGCCAAGCATCTGAATTTTGATCATCTGACCATGGGGATGCTGCAATGGATGTTAAGTGTGAAAAACCGTCGTAAGTCACTTTTTAAAGTGCCATTGTAACTTTGAACGGTCACTAAATGAACTGTTGTAAGTTGAGGACTACCAGTACAAAGACATCACTAGCGAGATAATTTCACCCCACAGGATATAATTAGAACTTTTTTAATAAACTTTTTAAACTTTTTTTTTTAATATTTATACTCTAATAAAAATTTATTTAAAAAAAAAAAAAGAACTTTGGAACTGAGTCGTAAGTACCTTCTGGGGGCTCGTAACTTCAAATGGTCATTAAGCGACCAGTCATAAATCAAGGACTAGCTGTAAGTAGTCCAGGCGCCTACTTCTCCTTAAAAAAAACTTCTTGAAGCCACTGAGTATAACTCAGCCATCTGACTGTGTGTTGTTGTATTCATTCTATCTATGACATGTCCATATGCCTGTACTAAGATATTTAACAAATTAAGCATTCCGTTTTGAAAAAAGATCTTGGAGAAAGCACGACATCAAGGCTTTAAAACGAGAGATTGCCTGTATTTTTCACGACGTTGAAATGCAGTTGTTGACAAACAGGCTACAGTGCTAAACAATCTTACTAGAGTAAAATCCAGCAGGCAAACAAGAGTAGAATGAGGGTAGAACATCAAATTTTGGACGGGAGTAGAAAGCCTTTATAACATTTGAGTGTGGACAGTACAGCAGATGGTACAATAATTGCAAACTAATTTGACCACATAGACATAGTAGCATTTGTCTCTTCATACTCTAGTTATCGTCTATAGAAGCCTTTCTAAGTGAGGACATCATCATGTCCCTAATACCTCTTCTGGGGTTTTCTTCTAAATCCGTTTTTACAGCACCAAATTCTGCCAACTTCCATTCAAGATCTGAAACGGAAAAAAAAAAACCTATTCAGAGAAACGGAAAGAGGAACTGCGGTAATACTAATGTGCATAACCTTTTCTCACTGGTTACACACACATTCATGCAGGGGTATCATTTCTCACGTCGGATGGAACCTAGCATGGAATGCATAAGGTTGTCAGGTAGGACTACAAGCTTAAATGAACCTTACGTTTGTTAGGGTTATTACTATATATTTATCCCACATAAACACAGCCAACGGCGGTTTCCACATTACGTTACTACCGGTTCGCCCCGCACGCACGCGGTTCACACAAGCGCCTGCTTTCCGTGCACGTGCCCGGCCTCAAAACTGTGCCTAAGTAGGACGGCATAGAGCCGGGGTGGGAGGGGCGGGCAGGCCCACCCACGATTTTCGCTACCGGTTGGGGCGAACCGGTCCGAACCGGCTGAATACCACCTCTGAACACAGCATGCCTAATTCTCCTGCCTCTTATTTTCCACAACAGGGATTTTGTGAGGTAGTTGAGCTGAGAGTGTGTGACTGGCCTGAAGTCACCCAGCCAGCTTTCATGCACAAGGGAGGCCTCAAATTGGCAGTCTCCTGGTTCAACACCTTAGTCACTACAGGTAGGCCTCGACTTACAACACTTCGTTCAGTGACTGTTCGAAGTTACAATGGCACTGAAAAAAGGCATTTATGACCATTTTTCACCCTTTCAGCATCCCCGCAGTCACATGACTAAAATTCAGGCGCTTGGCCGCTGACTCATATTTATGACGGTTGCAGTGTCCCGGGGTCATGTGATCCTCTTTTGCGAAATTCTGTCAAGCAAAGTCAATGGGGAAACCAGATTTACTTAACAACCGGATTTCTAACTTAATAATTGTACTGATTCACTCAACAACGGTTCCAAGCAAAGTTGTAAAATGACGCAAGATTCGCTGAATGAATGTCTCACTTAACCATAGAAATTTTGGGCATAATGATGGTCATAAGTCAAGGACTACTTGTACAGATTCTCACTGTTTATATTCCACTGTTCCTCCAGGAATTCAAAGCAGCCTACATGGGGATTTCTCTTTACATTTCTCCCCATAACAGCAATCCTGTTTGGTAAGTGAAATTGACAGAGAGATTGGCTGACCCCAAATCATCCAGTGAGCTTCTATGACTATGAGTGGACTTGAACCAGTGGTGAAATGTAAAATTTGTTCTGTGGGCGTGGCTTGGGGGGTTAATGTGACTGGGTGGGCATGGCCAACTTTTTTTTTTTGTTGTTTTATTTTTAAAAGCATTTTTTCTACAACCTCTTTGGCCGAAGAAGTTGCAGAAAAAAAAATGCTTTTAAAAGCCTCAGATGATCACGCAGCTCAGCTGGGATCGTCAGAGGCTTTTAAAAGCATTTTTTTCTACAGCCTCTTCGGCCAAAGAGGTTGTAGAAAAAATGCTTTTAAAAGCCTCTGACGGTCCCAGCTGAGCTGTGCGATCATCGGAGGCTTTTTTTTTACTTTTAAAAGCATTTTTTAGGCCGAAAAGGTTGTAGAAAAAATGCTTTTAAAAGTAAAAAAAAAGCCTCTGATGATTATGCGGCTCAGCTGGGCATGGGGGAGGGCATGCAGGGATTTTTGCTACTGGTTCTTCGAACCACCCACCACTATCGTTACCGGATCGGGCGATCCGGTCCGAACCGGGAGCATTTCACCCCTGACTTGAACCAGTTTCAGTTTAAGCACTACATCGCATTGACTCTCTTTGTAGAATCCTCTAATTCACAGATTTATTTTAATATATATACATATATATTACCTTCTACCATAAGTGCTGTTCCACCAAACTCCACAACTCCAATTAACTTGCCTTCAATTTTACCGTCCTTATAGACAAATATTGTAGGCAAGCAATTATCATGATAATTTTCAATACAGCTCTTGGCAATGGCTTTCACAAACTTAGTTTCTGGAAATTTTATGGCCAGTAGACTCAGGTGTCTGTTAACCAATGTACACATTGGAATACTAAAGGAGGAAGAGGAGAAAGAATTTGATTATTAATCTCCAACAGAAATATACCGTATAATAATAATCTTTGGTATGATGAATCTGAAAACAATGAATTAGGAGAAACTAATAGATTGTATATGAATCATGATTTACTGTAGGAGAAAATCAGGCAGAACGGGAGGTGGAGTTAAATGTGTCATTAGCTTAGAGTCCTTACTTTGCTACAAACAATCCAAGTCCAGCCCCCACCCTTTGAATTCCTTTGACCCTTATCTAGCATCAATTTAGTGCTGACTATTAGTTGACTAGATTCTTGTGTATAGGCTTGAATAAATCTTTTGTGCTGCAATTTAGCACACGGTCCTGATCCTTTGCGCCTGACACTCAGTGACAAGAGCCTAATGCAGGGGTCAGCAACCTGCGGCTCCAGAGCTGCATGCGGCTCTTTGGGCCCTCTGCTGTGGCTCCCTGTCAGGTGATCCCACCACTGGCTGGCTTCGCCCCTTGCACTTCCCTCCCAGTCACTCCTCGCCTGGCCTGAGAAGGTAAGGGCAACAATGGGGGATGGAGAAGTGGCCAGGGCAGAGACAGAGAGATACAGAGAGAGGGGGAGAGAGAGAGACATAGAGAGATACACAGAGAGAGGGAGAGAGTGGGAGAGAGAGGGAGGAAGGGAGAGGAAAGAGAGAGATGTCAAAATGATTTTGTGATTCCTGATGTTTTTTAACAACTGGTTCTCTGCCCTAATGACCAGCTGGGTAGGCGTGGCTGGGGGGGGTGTCATGTGACTGGTGGAAGTGAGTGACATCGAGTTGGCCACGCCCACCCAGGTTTTGTGGCTCCCGGTGTTTTCTTTTCTGTGGGAAACAGATCCAAATGGCTCTTTGAGTATTTAAGGTTGCAGACCCCTGGCCTAATGCATGCACCGAAGTCTGTTGCATATGGAGAAGTAGCATGTTTAAAGAAATGGCTCTTTTTGCCCAACTAAACTGTAGATAATATTTTATTATCCGCAAGAATCTGGTATATACAGAAATAGTTTCCCTGGGGGAAACTATTTCCTCCAGTTGGAAATTGTTTTTAGTGTTTCTCCAGTGACACATAGCCACTGTTCTTTTAGGTAACTTGGATTGGGCTGTTTAAATTAAGTTGCACCCAATATTACATCAGTGACACTGTAATGCAGGATTTTCCATCACTCTTCCCTTTATAAACATCTCTATGAAACCTCTAGATCCGTGATGGTGAACCTATGGCACGCGTGCCAGAGGTGGCACACAGAGCCCTCTCTGTGGGCATGTGCGCCGTCACCAGCTGCCTTTCCGGGTTCCATCACATGCATGCATGCCGGCCAGCTGGTCCAACACTCATGTGCACTGGCCAGCTGCTCTTTCCGGGTTCTGGCATGTGCATGCACGCCGTCTAGCTGGTCTTCTGGCTGGCACGCATGCATGCGATGGAACGCAGAATAGCAGCTGGCCACCATGCGCATGTGCACCGTCCAGTTGCTCTCTTCTGGATTCCGGTGCTCCGGTGCACGCATGCATGTGCATGTGCACACATCTTCCAGTTTTGGCACTCAGTGCCGAAAAGGTTAACCATCACTGCTCTAGATCTTCTTAGGACAGTGATGGCGAACCTTTTTTCCCACGGGTGCCAAAAGCACGTGCCAACATCCATAATGCAATGCCTTTCCACAGGTTCCTACCCTGCACATGCACGCTTGACACCCCCCCCGTGCTCCCGTGCCCCCCACACATGCGTGAGCGACCCCTGCTTTGGTGCCTCCTGGGACCAAAAACGGGCTGTGGGGGGGCACTGCACCCCCAAGCCCCGTGTATGCGTGCATGACCAGCCTCACCCCCACACATGCAGGCGCGTCACCCGGCAGAGACCTGAAAATCAGCTGCCTGGCGGGAGGCACACGGGCATGCGCGGTGGAGCTGATCTGGGTGTCAGTTCACGTGCCCGCAGAGATGGCTCCGTGTGCCACTTGTGGCACGCGTGCCATAGGTTCACCGTTACTACTGTAATGCTCTCTACATGGGGCTCCCCTTGAGGAACACCCGGAGGCTCCAACTGGTCCAGAATGCGGCTGCGCGGGTGATTATGGGAGCGACTTGGCGCTCCCATGTAACACCTCTCCTGCGCGAGCTGCACTGGCTTCCAGTGGTCTTCTGGGTGCGCTTCAAGGTATTGGTTCTCACCTTTAAAGCGCTCCATGGCTTAGGGCCTGGATATCTACGAGACCACCTTCTGCCACCGATAACCTCCCACTGGCCAATACGCTCTCACAGAGAGGGCCTCCTCAGGATGCCGTCGGTCAAGCAATGTCGGCCGGTGGCCCCCAGGGGGAGAATCTTCTCTGTGGGGGCACCCGCCCTGTGGAATGAGCTCCCTCCCGGAATACGACTGATCCCGGACCTCCGTACTTTCCGTAAGGCCCTGAAGACTTTTTTATTGCACCAAGCCGGCCTAGCCTAAAAGGTCTTATGGGGTAGTTTTTTAAATTGTATAGATGTGGGGTTTTAAATTGGGAGGCCGATCGATTTAATTTATTTTAGTTATTTTTAACTTTTATATTATATGTATCTTAATTCCGGCTGTCCACCGCCCTGAGTCCTTTGGGAGAAGGGTGGTATATAAATTTAAATAAAATAAATAAATAAATAAATCACGGTTTTAGGAGAAGATTTGGAGACACACCAGAAAGTAAAAGTGGGGGAATAGGGAATGAGTGTGTGTCCCATCACTGCATCAATAGTGGGTTCCTCTTACCCTCGCTAGCGATTCAGAACTGGGTGCATGCGTGTGGTGCTTGTGCACATGCACAGAACTTCCATGATGACGTCCATGTGGGTGGGTGGAGCCTCCCCCCACCATCACTACCGGTTTGCCCGAACCGGGGTGAACCGGTAAAAACTCATCACTGCACTGCATGCATTTCTAGTAGCAGAATGACATCAGGGTGTCAAGAGACTTACTGTATTTACAGTATAAATGTTCTAACACACACACACTCCTCTCTTACCTTTCATTATACAGATGGATGACAACCCACACATCCTTTGGCGCATTTGTGACTTCCTTCACGTATTGATCCCCAGAAATTTCATTCAGTTCTCCATATCTCTGTCTCTTTTGTAGAGCTTTTAGTTCTGCTAAACGTTGTTTCCTAATTTAAGGAAAAACCTTTCGTACCATAGCCATTAATAAAAGCGGGAAGAGAGACCATGAAAATATAGGGTTAAGGTATCACACCCATTCCTTGGAGATTTTCAGAAATGAAGGTTGTTAAGGGTGGGAATGCAAGAGAGTTCAAAAATGCAGTGATTGAACTATATAGAGGAGAGATGGGGAATCTGAATTTGTTGCCTGGGCAACATGTAACCCATCCATTCCTTTCCAATTCAGACCTGCAAGCCCTTCCAGACACCACCGAGTGAGCAAAAACCGTTTTCAGTTCAAGGTAAAGGTAAAGGTTTCCATCACACGTATGTGCTAGTCGTTCCCGATTCTAGGGGGCAGTGCTCATCTCTGTTTCAAAGCCGAAGAGCCAGCGCTGTCCGAAGACGTCTCCGTGGTCATGTGGCTGGCATAAATCAACGCCAAAGGCGCACGGAACGCTGTTACCTTCCCACCAAAGGTGGTCCCTATTTTTCTACTTGCATTTTTTTACGTCCTTTCGAACTGCTAGGTTGGCAGAAGCTGGGACAAGTAACGGGAGCTCACCCCGTTACGCGGCACTAGGGACTCGAACCGCTGAACTGCCGACCTTTCTGACCGACAAGCTCAGCGTCTTAGCCACTGAGCCACCACGTCCCCTACTAATAATAATAATAGTTAGGATAAGACTTATCCTATGATAGATCTACAAAGGTTTGGTTCAAGAGGGATCAGTTTTAAATAATAAACTCTGCCCATTAAAAGGTGCCTATTCAAAAGGCAACTGGACTTGATTTTTCCTTGAAGACATTTCGCTTCTCCTCCAAGAAGCTTCTTCCGTTCTGCTTATCCCAGCTTCTTGGAGGAGAAGCGAAACGTCTTCAAGGAAAAAACAGAATGCCCAGTTGCCTTCTGAATAGGCATCTTTGGGACAACCATGACCTGAATGTCTGAAAATCTCCATAGACTTCTGCTCATTAAACTTTGCAGGTATTTAAAACATCCGTTTCTCTCTTTAAATGCTCCTGATAAAATAGGGTATTTTTTTCTTAGGGGTGTGTGTGCTGTTTTTAGGGCAAACCCCACAACCTAAATATTTGCATCCCTACTTTCCTTAAAGCTTTCTTCCTCTAGAATGAGTTGAAAATTTTGGCCGGCCTGCCCATTTTAGTGATAATATGATGTTAATGAACACACTCTGTGGCCTTCCTTTTAGGCCAATTTGGGAAAAAACAAACAAATTACAATCCAGCAAGTTAGTTATATTCAGTATAGGAGATTAATTCTCTTTGAAAATTTGCCTGTTAGAACTTGCTGCATTTTGTTATTATATTAATAACAAAAAAAAATCGATGTAAAATATATAAGAATGTATGTAGTTACATTCTAAAATGAAAGGGAAAGTAATATAACTTAAATCTAGGCTGCAGCCCCACATGAGCACAGAACCCTATAGCCGTGATGGCAAACCTATGGCACGCGTGCCACAGGTGGCACACGGAGCCATATCAGTGGGCACGCGAGCTCAGCTCCAGCTGATTTTCGGGCCTTCTGGGCCCACCAGAAGTCGGGAAACAGGCTGTTTCCGGCCTCCGGAAGGCCTCCGGGGGGGGGTCTGGAAGGCCCGTTTTTGCCCTCCCCAGGCTCCTAGAAAGGCTCTGGAGGCTGGGGAGAGTGAAAAACGCGCCTTCTGGTCTCACTGGAAGTCAGCAAACAGGCTGTTTCTGGCCTCTGGAGGGTCTCGGGGGGGTAGGGAAGGTCATTTTCGCCCTCCCCAGGCTCCTAGAGAGCCTCTGGAACCTGGGGAGGGTGAAAAATGGGCCTCCTGGGCTCACCGTGCCATCACATGCCAAAAGTGGGGGGCGGGGGGGCATGCACATATGTGGGGGGGTCAGTGCACATAGAATTATGGATGTGGGCACACACGGGTGTGACCCCTCAGGCTCCCCCCGCTTTTGGCACACGATGGCAAAAAGGTTAGCCATCACTGCCCTATAATGTTTCTTTCAGAGTTGACGTATGGATAATTATATGCAAGAAAAAAATCCAGTCACTTGGCTTTTCTTATTAGAGGGATTATACTAAGGACAAATAAAACTTCCTCTGAGGTTTGGAAAACTCAACAGTTGTGATGCAAGCGGTATAGAAAGAGGACGTACTCAGGTTAAGAGTACTCAGGAGAACAGTACGTACTCACTAAATTTGAACAAACAGATACATTATTTAGATGGGAATTCAGTGAAAACGGATTTTTGAAAGTAAGAGCTGTAGATGGTGCCAGTTGCTAGCCCAAGAACTAACCTTCCATGTATTTAAAGGTATTTCTAACATTTAAAAGTTGAGATGATGATGATGATAACTTGTTTATCGATTTGTTTATCGATAGGGAGATATCTATTTCCCCTCACTGGTGACTTTGCATTTCGTCCTTAGAATTTGACGTACCTGTACATTTCAACAGCTTTTAAATCTTCCTCATCAAAATCATCTTCTGCCTCTTTCAGTTGCTTCAGATTCATTTTTTCATAAGGCTTCACTAGAAAAAAATAAATGGAGAGAAACAGCGGTTTTAATCTAACCAAAGGCTAGAAAAAAATAGAGTGGTGTGCTGGCCTAGAGGTGGAGCTCTCGCCTCATAATCAGGAGACTGTGAGTTTTGATCCTTGGTAGAGGCAGATATTTCTCTCTCTGGGCACAATGAGAATGTATCTGCTGAAGAAAACTCCTCATTGGTGACAGGAAGGGCATCTGGCCAGTAAAGACTCAATTCCATTCAGTTGCCCAGACTCCATTCCACAAAGGATTATGGGGTCGTTAAAAGAAGATGATGAAAGACTAGAAGAAAATGCCCAGTTTAAATATTTCTGGGAAAGAAGTGGATAACAAATCAAAATCTTTTTTTCCCCCTTGAGAAGGCAAATTGGATAAAGCCGTGCCGAGGACTTCTCCTTTAAATCTCATTTCAGAAGGAACTTATGAAATGGCCTCTGCAGGCGAAATTGCTATTTTTCCAGCTTCGAATCTCAGCTCTCTTCTCTGAACTGTGGAGATGCTAGTCAATTCAATGAAGTCCTGAGGTGAAACGGCTCATGATTGAAAGCCTGTGTGATGGAGAAATGTCGGGCTATGTATGAAAAGCTTCAGATTCAACTGTTCTCCATTTCAGAGATTCTGTTTCCTATTGGGGACATTGCCTTTCCTTTACCTATAGGTCAGGGGTCTCGAACCTTGGCAACTTGAAGACTTGTGGACTTCAACTCCCAGAGTTCCTCAGCCAGCTTTGCTGGGAGTTTTGCTGGCTGAGGAATTCTGGGAGTTGAAGTCCACAAGTCTTCAAGTTGCCAAGGTTCGAGACCCCTGACCTATAGGGTTTTGTTGTGAATGTCAGATGGAAAAAGCATTGCTTGCACGTCTTTGTGGAAGTTGGGGGGGAAAATTATCATAATAGAGAGCAAAGATGATAGGAGAGGGATAAGGAAGAGAATAACTACCAATATTTCCTAGGGAAGTGATTTTGGAGGACATTAGGAGCCTGGATAGCTCAGCAGACTAATGCATTGTAATTTAACTCCAGCTGTTTGCAATTAGTAAGTTCGAATCTTGCCAGGCTCAAGGTTGACTCAGCCTTCCATCCTTTCTAAGGTAGGTAAATTGAGGACCCAGTTTGTGGGGGCAATAAGCTGACTTTGTAAAAATATACAAAAGTATGAAGGCTATTGCTTAACTCATTGTAAGCCGCCCTGAGTCTCCGGAGAAGGGCGGCATATAAATCAAATTAAAAAAAAATAAATTAGAAGAACAGGGGGTAAGAGCCATGGCAATAGCTCTTGGTTATATATCTGGCCAGCAAAAATCAGAAGATTGCTAAATATAACAGGAAAGAAAGAAAAAAGCATCATGTTGCTGACATTTTAATTTTGAGAGTTATGGAAGCCCTGCCTAGGGCGATCATGTTGGTGAAAAGACAGGTGGCAGGGAACAGGTGGGAGCAGGTGTGGGGCCCAAGGCAACAGCTTCCCCTTGCTGTTTGAAGAGAGTCTGTATTATCTACACAGTGGTGGGATTCAAATAATTTTACAATCTGTTCCCTGCCCTAATGACTGGCTGGGTGGGCGTGGCCATGGTGGGAGTGGCCGGGGGGAGTGACAGGCAGCACTTGGCCTCCTGCACCCCCCTGGGAGCAAAAACGGGCCGTGGGAGACACACGCCCCCCCACGCCCCGTTTTGGGCCTAGTAGGCCTCCCTGCAGTCTCCTGGGAGCAAAAATGGACCACAGGGGGAGGAGGGAGTCGCACTGCACCCTCCCGCGCCCCATTTTGGTCCTAGTAGGACTCCCTGTAGCCTCCTGGGAGCGAAAACAGGCTGCGGGGGGGGGTGCTGCGCCCCCACCACGCCCCGTTTTGGGCCTAGTAGGCCTCCCTGCAGTCTCCTGGGAGCAAAAATGGACCACAGGGGGAGGAGGGAGTCGCACCGCACCCTCCCGCACCCCATTTTGGGCCTAGTAGGACTCCCTGCAGCCTCCTGGGAGCGAAAACAGGCTGCAGGGGGGGTGCGCTGCGCCCCCACCACGCCCCATTTTGGGCATAGTAGCCCTCCCTGCACTTACCTGGGAGTCAAAATGGGGCGTGTAGGGACTCCTGGAAGGGGCGGCGAGGGGCCAGCCAACAATTTAACTACCGGTTCTCCTAAACCGGCGCGAACCGGCTGAATCCCACCATACCATATTTAAATGCCTAATTTGCTACAGAGGTGAGAGGAAGTTAATTTTAATAACTGATGAAAGCCGGGCCCTTACCTTCTGCTTTCTTTTGTAAACGTAAAACCATTTCTTCAATTTCATCCTTAACCTCCTCTTTTGGAGGCAGAATCCCAAAATCTCTTAATATGTCATTCCATTCTGTATCTTCATTTGGATCCTTTGTAAAGAAAAGTCCCAGATATCTCTAAGTTACAGCATGCAATCATCTCACTTGGAATCTACTTGGACAACAGAAGTTTTTTTAATCTCTTCCTCTTCATCAGAACCCTTTCAGAGATCCAAGGTCCATAACTCAGAAGACGAGAAATTAATTGCCTCATTATTTTTAAATGGACAGCTTTGCCTTCCCTTCTCCATTTACTTCCTTTCCCTAGAGATTCTCTGGAGTATTTTAAGGTGAAAGAAGTTAAAGTCCCCCCCCAAAAAAAATTTAACTGCTGAACAGGAGGCCTGGTGGCTCAGTGGTTTAATGATGCTGGAGATAGTCTCAGCTATGGTGGTTCAAGCCCTAGCATTGCATGGCAGGGTGAGCTTCTGTCACTTGCCTCAGCTTCTATTCATCTAATAGTTCAAAAACATGTTCTATGCAAGTACCGTGTTTTCCCGAAAATAAGACCCTGTCTTATATTTTTTTGAACCCTGAAATAAGTGCTTGGCCTTATTGCCATGTGCTCAAAAGCCCAATTGGGCTTATTATCAGGGAGGTCTTATTTTGGGGGAAACAGGGTAGATAGATAGTGGGGAGACAAGCTGTTTGCTCTGTGCAGGTAGTCAGATTCCTGATGGCTCTGAACCTTCCCTGTTGCGATGCCTGTTTGCGTGGCAGCTCCAGGAAGGGAGGGCGCCTTGGGTGATACTGCAGGAAGAGCCCCTCGTCTTTCTCTAGGGTTGAAGTCAGCTTACCTACCTGTGGTGCACCTTGGGAAACATGCAAGCATTTCCTATAACAGGGTGGGTACCAGGGGTGGGTTCTAAATTTTTTTACTACCGGTTCTGTGGGCGTGGCTTATTATGTGGGTGTGGCTTGGAGGTCATGTGACTAGGTGGCGTGGCTAGCTGGTCAGAGTAATTTCTGGAAGGTCCTCGTACTTACCACCAGTCCTCGCACTTACGACCCGACTCATTTGTTTGCTTTTAACACTGATCAGCTGTAGGACGGCCCTTTGAAGCCCCGCGGCAAGAGTTTAAACAGTTTTTTTCCCTCTAGTCATCAGCTGGGACTCAGGAGGCAGCAATAGATTGGGGGTGGGACCAAATAAAAGGTAAAAATAATGTGGGGGGGGTGGGGGATGGGAGGGCGGGGGGGAGAACCGGTTCGGTGACGTCATATCGTCACCGCTACCGGCTCGGCCGAACCGGACCGAACCGGGAGGAACCCACCACTGGTGGGTACGGGTACCTTGGCAAACCAAACTACTATTCTGCAATAAAATTGCGGTCTCCTGGCTTCTGCAACAATGCCACACTCTAACCATAATAATAACTGCCAAACAACCTTTCCTACAAACAGGAATGGTGATAGTGATAGCAAAACTGAATTTTTGCTACCCAGATAAGAGATGATGAGTAGATGAAAGCAGCATTTTATCCCAAAGGCCTTCAGTTTTGTTGTTGTTGTTCATTAGACACTTTCCTGCTTCTCTCCTACAGAAATTGACTCTCTCCATTGATTTATACTTCTAAATTTGATTTGAAATCTGTTTAGAAACTTCAGTTGGTTGATCATTACTGGCTAAATTATATGTACTTAGATATTGATTGCATATATTTTCCAGATGACTTTCAAGCATCTTGTTCTTAAGTAGACAGTATGGTGTCCATGGGCCTTGATGTGCTAGTAAACATCACTGATTGTGCCTTCTAGACTCTCAAATAAATTTTCTTACAACTCTTGAATACTAAAATATTTTCCCCAGAGGATAGGTTGAGTCATTGGTTCACTATATTGTAAATATAATAAAAGGGACCTGAATTTTGGCTAACTCATCCTGTAAATTATTTCATGTTCCCTGTTCATTTCTCAGAGTATTCCATGCATGGACTATTCAGAATAAACTTTCTTAATCTGAGTTGCTACTAAAAGAATACTGATCAAGTCAGTATATATCAAAGCATCACTGATTGAAAACTAAGCAAAGATTTAAAGTTGGGCAAGACACAGCAGATCCAAAATATTTTATTTGGAATCCGTTATTGGTTTGGGTTATAAAGCTATGGCAAATCTAGACAACGTACTAAACAGCAGAGACATCACCCTGCCAACAAAAGTCCATATAGTCAAGACTATGGTTTTCCCAGTTGCAATATATGGCTGTGAAAGTTGGACCTTAAGAAAGGCTGAGTGCCAAAGAATTGAGGCCTTTGAACTCTGGTGCTGGAGAAGACTCCTGCGAGTCCCTTGGACTGCAAGGCCATCAAACCGGTCAGTCCTAAAGGAGATCAACCCTGACTGGTCTTTAGAAGGCCAGATCCTGAAGATGAAACTCAAATACTTTGGCCACCTAATGAGAAGGAAGGACTCACTGGAGAAGAGCCTCATGCTGGGAAAGATTGAGGGCAAAAGAAGAAGGGGATGGCAGAGAACGAGGTGGCTGGATGGAGTCACTGAAGCAGTCGGCGTGAGCTTAAATGGACTCCAGAGGATGGTAGAGGACAGGAAGGCCTGGAGGAATGTTGTCCATGGGGTTGTGATGGGTCAGACATGACTTCGCAACTAACAACAACAAATTGGTTTGGGTATATGAAGGGCCATTTTTGCTTAAATTAAATGTAGAAAATATATGGTCTTTGGTGTAGAGCAGGATTTCCCACCATGACGACTTTAAGATGCATGGACTTCAATTCCCAGAATCCCCAACCAGTCATGGTTTATTAGTTTTAAAAAGATAAATAGGGCTAATATTATTTGTAAAAGATAATTGTAATAATATGGTGCATTTGTCTGCAGTACAATTTTAAACTTACTATTTAAAATTGTGTTAACTATCACATTCCGGAATCCTGAATTCTTTGAAAAAACAGAAGATTTCTAACTGAATTTTCAACATTCTCATAAAAGTAGGGTGCCTTGAGAGCTAATAAACCTATGATAGCTTTGTAACATAAATTAAATCTATTTAGATATTTTAAGACTCATGAGAAATGTTTAGAGACAAAATATACAGTTATTTTAAAATTACGTAATTGTCCAGAGGATTCTAGCGTTGCTCAGTTCTTCAAGTGTTTATCAGTTATGGCTGGTATAGAATGGATGACATATTTTCATCATAGGATCCCCATAGAGTCTTATTTTTTATTTCTCACAGAATTTAATCCATTGAAGTTAGGAGACAGGCTTGTAAACAAACTTGAACCTGGGTGTCTGTTTTTAAAATGTTAGTTATTGGTTCAGTCACAGTTTGCTTTGTTCTTCATATATATTTTATGCTTGTCTTCTCCATCTAAAACAGTGTTTTTCAAACTTCTCGACTCTAATTTGGCTGGCTGGGGAATCCTGGGAGTTGAAATCCACGCATCGTAAATTTGACAAGTTCAAAAAATACTGATCTAAAGTGACATATGCCGTAACAGTTCTTTCCTTCCTATTATTTTTTTTTCCAGAAGTGTTTGCACATCAAAGAAAGTTATGGTGCCTTAATTTTGTTTGATAGCAAATACAATTAATGCAGCTCATACAGTAGACTAAGTTGTCAAGCATGGTTAACAAATCCACCATGGCTGAATTCATGCATCACTATAAGGCAAATCTAAATTAACCATATTAAGTGTACATACGATATTTGTGTTTAATGGATCTCTCGATTTAGACAGCATATAGTAGGCCTGTTATAATTCAATACACTTTTAGGAAGCTTAATAATGTTTGCTTTTATATTTTGTTTCTAGAACTACTGCAAGCTTTGCTCCCATCATCGGGGGCATTTATCCTTGCGTAGTGCGATTTTAAATTACAACCGCCATGACTTTGCTGCTTAATAAATTCACTCTTCTCTTCTCCCAGGCAGTAATATTTCAGCACAGTTTCCTTTCCCAAACTTCATCTAACAATCCTTTTGTAGTAGCTTAGCCTGGGACAAAGAAAGCAAGACCATGTTGGAAGAAATGTCCATTTGGGTTGAGTTCCAACTGGGAAGAAAGAGACTGGAAACATGGTGGCTGATGGAAAGATGGTTAATGATGGTAGATAGGACCTCATTGTTTGAGGTCCTGGGCAAAAAAGCACATGGGTGAGAGAGAGAGATTTATACCCTCTGTTGGGCTTTGAATTTGAGCTTGTATTCTGATTGGTTGTCAGACTCCCGTGGGGCCATGCAGGGGTAACTTTGTAGGTTGTCTTTTGAGTCCCAAGCTTGGTTGAATCTTGCTGGGTGATGTAATCTCCCCAGGTGCCATGTGGTGAGTTCTGTTGTTAGAGGGCTAATCCTACCTTTGTTGGATCTTGGGTGAGGACATTTGCTTATGAATAGACCTAGCTATCTCTTTATCTCTTAAGTGCTGACGTCTGCTGTGGGCTATTGAGGAGGATGGGAGCTATTAAGATGAGTCTACTTTTTTTTTTTTTTTAATTTGATTTATATGCCGCCCTTCTCCGGAGACTCAGGGCGGCTTACAGTGCGTTAAGCAATAGCCTTCATACTTTTGTATATTTATACAAAGTCAGCTTATTGCCCCCACAAACTGGGTCCTCATTTAACCTACCTTAGAAAGGATGGAAGGCTGAGTCAACCTTGAGCCTTGGAGAGATTCGAACCAGCAGTAAATTGCAGGCAGCTGTGTTAATAACAGGGTGCTTTAAACCACTGTAGTACCAAGGCTCTTACTTCCTGCCTAAAAACACGTTTCTCCATTTCTCATCCAGGGAAATATAATATTCTGTCTTTTTACTATTTCCTAGAATATTTCATTCTTCTAGGAGAGGGGTGGGTGCTAACTTCCTATAATGTCCTACTCAATTTGCATTGCAGTCTGGAAATAAAGCACTTTTCCATTTTAATTTCAGTTAACCTCTACCTAAAGAGGTAAGAATGAATACACTTGGTACAGAGTAGATATACTATATTGCGTTAGCTCTGACCTGCATAGTGCTTAGGAACTGCCAAGGTGATGCCCCCGACACCGAACTCTGATGCCACCAGCTTACATCTTCTTGGGCTTTCAACTGAATAACCAACCAACCAACCGCTTCAGGATGTGGGAGGAGCCAGTAGAAGGTCCATACCAGTGGATTCCTGCACTTGGCATGACCCTCAAAGTCTACTGCAACCTTTCCAGTTTGCCTCCAGAAGCTGTGGATGCTCCAACACTGGAGGCTTTTGGGAAGATTGACAGCTACTTGTCTAAAATGATGTAGGGCTTCCTGCCTCAGCAAGAGGTTGGAATAGAAGACCTCCAATGTCTCTTCCAACTCTGTGAGCTTGTTCTGTTATTCTATGAATTTTGAAAGACCTTTTACCGTAGATATAAAAAAAAAAGAAGTCTATGTAATGGATAGGCATAGACATAGCAACAAAAGAAATGGGTAATAATGATTAGTTTACGAATTCAGCCCATTTATATTCCGATTTCTGTCCTATCAATTTCTTCTCTGCAAGCGGTAGATAGTAATCCGTAGGGAAAGTCAGTAGTAAGAGAGGCACAAAAACACATGAACAAAAACACTTTATTGTAGCATCATGGATTCCACACTTACGTCCTCCCTATGTCCATCAACCTATTAGGCTAATCTGGTGGTGATTGCAAGCACCTGCAATCACCTGTTGAGCTATCCAGGGAGCCTGGACAACTCAACAGACTAAGCACTGTAATTTAACACCAGCTGTCTGCAATTCAGTTCTGCAATTCGACCAGTTCGTTCTCACAGGGAGGGACTACTCAGGGTACCGTCAGTCAAATTATGTCGACTGGCGACTCCCAGGGGGAGGGCCTTCTCTGTGAGGGCTCCAACCCTTTGGAATGAACTGCCCCCGGAGATACGGAATATCCCTGATCTCCGTGCTTTCCGCCGTGCCCTCAAGACCCTGATGTTCCAACAGGCAGGGCTAAACATATGAACATGTGAATGATTTTTTAAATGTGATCTAATTTTAGGTTCTATTTAATTGGGCCAAACTAAGTAATAATTTTAATTAGCAATTTTATGATGTTTATGTGTCTATATTTTTGACTGTACACCGCCTTGAGTCCTACGGGAGAAAGGCGGTATAAAAATATAATAAATAAATAAATAAATAAATAAATAAATAAATAAATAAATAAATAAATAAATGTAAGATAGAATCTCGCCAGGCTCAAGGTTGACTCAGCCTTCCATCCTTTCTGAGGTAGGTAAATTGAGGACCCAGTTTGTGGGGGCAATAAGCTAACTTTGTATAAAAATATACAAAAGTATGAAGGCTATTGCTTAACGCACTGTAAGCCGCCCTGAGTCTCCGGAGAAGGGCGGCATATAAATCAAATTAAAAAAAAAAAAAAAGCACAAACTGAGCGGTACATGAGGATAAATGTTATGTTTAAGATATAAAAAGGCTTGAGATTTGCTCAAAGAATAAACAGCTACCGAATACTGTTTGTTATATTTCCCAACAGTAATTTTTTACTCAGGGTTCATGGTTCCACTTTTTGTAAAAATTATACAATGCTATAAAGCCTCAGTGTCAGTGGTGAAATGCTCCCGGTTCGGACCGGATCACCCGATCCAATAGCAATGGAGGCGGGTGGTTCGAAGAAACGGTAGCAAAAATCCCTGCCCCCCCCATGCCCAGCTGAGCCGCACAATCATCAGAGGCTTTTTTTTTACTTTTAAAAGCATTTTTTCTACAACCTCTTCGGCCGAAAAAATGCTTTTAAAAGTAAAAAAAAAAACCCTCTGATGATCACACGGCTCAGCTGGGATCATCAAAGGCTTTTAAAAGAAAAAAAAGGGTTTTTTTCTTTTAAATGCCTCTGACGATCCAAGCTGAGTTGCCTGATCGGCAGAGACTTTTTTCTTTTAAATGCCTCTAACGATCAGGCAACTCAGCTTGGATAGGCAGAGGCATTTAAAAGAAAAAAAGGGTTTTTTTCTTTTAAATGCTCTGACGATCCAAGCTGAGTTGCTTGATTGGCAGAGGCATTTAAAAGAAAAAAAGGGGTTTTTTCTTTTAAATGCTCTGACGATCCAAGCTGAGTTGCTTGATTGGCAGAGGCATTTAAAAGAAAAAAAGGGGTTTTTTCTTTTAAATGCTCTGACGATCCAAGCTGAGTTGCCTGATCGGCAGAGGCATTTAAAAGAAAAAAAAGTCTCTGCTGATCAGGCAACTCAGCTGGGATCGTCAGAGCCTTTTGAAAGCATTTTTTTACAGCCTCTTCGCTGAAGAGATTGTAGAAAAAATGGTTTTAAAAGTAAAAAAAAAAATTGGCCACGCCCACCCAGTCACATTACCACCCACCCGCCAAGCCACGCCCACAGAACTGGTAGTAACAAATTTTAAGATTTCATCACTGCTCAGTGTGTGTCAGTACACACTGTACATGACTCCTTGCTGTGGGCAACAATACGTTGTGGGCAACAATACGTTGTCTTGAAAGGGATCTTGAAAGGGAGCCCTAGGTTAGAGGCCGCGTCTTGCACAGAATATGCAGGCATGCTTTGGGCAAAACGAGACTTTAATTGCGCTTTGACCAAAACACGCCAGAACTGATCTGTACTTTTCTAACCATTGGAAAGGAATGGTAAATGTGGCATGAGTAGGTTAAGGCTGGTAACTTCATATACATCTTTTCTGTCCTACCAGCAGGGGTGGGCTTCTGGGTTCTCTGCCCGGTTGCTGGGTAGGCGTGGCCTAGTCGGCCTCCTGCACCACAGTGGTGGAGGGAGGCATTTTTGCCCTCCCCAGGCTCCAGAGATTTTCTGTGAGCCTCCGGGAGGGTGAAAACGGCTTCCTCTGGCTCCAGAGGCCCTCTGAAGGCTGCAAGTAGGCCCGTTTCCGGCCTTCCCAAACTTTCAGTACACTCATTTTTTGTCTTCCCCGAGCCTCCGCGTGGGGACTCCTGGGAGGGAGGGGCTGGGAGGGAGGGGCCAGCCAAGGAAATATAGAGTGATTGGGTAGGAAGCAGACTTTTGCAGCAAAGAAATGTTTTTCAAAAAAAGTTTATATGGCTATGTATAAGGCGGTGTATCATTAAAGAAAGTTGAATGCCACAGGAATGGGATGTTTAAGAAGTGTAGATAGTAACACAAAGAGGTGAAGTCAAGATTTTGAAAGTTCTTCATTTCTGTTAACTCCTCTTCCAATGCTCTCCCGCTTCAACAGCAGAAACATCATAATATCATAATATGCAAGGAAGGCCCATTTAAAAATATTTTGGATATTAGTGCATTAGTTGTATTGCAAAAAAAACACTCAAGCCTAATTGGAAATCATAAGACCCAAAGCCCGGAAAGCATGACGCTAACAATCAACAACCTTCTCATTAAAATACGCTCATTAAAAACAACTCTCTACTGAATGTTTTTATTTACAATATAGAATGGAGAAAAAAAAAACCTATATATAGGTAGCATTCTCTCAACTGACAAAGTCCATGCATGCAAGAACAACACTTTTGTTTTATAATTTAATTTCACACCATTTCAAAAATTGTAACGCAAGGGATTAGAATAATGTTAATAAGATGCTTTAAAAATTGTACTTTAGGTTACAAACCTGTGCACGCTAATGTGAGGGCAAGCCCCATTACACAAGGACTTTTTTGTGAGTAAACCATGCAGAGGTTTGCATTTTTAATCATAAGAATTTTGTACTGTGGATAGAGTATCTTTTAAAAAAAGCGTTGACATTTAATAGCGCACAAGATGCCCATTTTTTTTTCTGCAGCCCCAAAAGTGATCCAAGAACAAGCCTAAAGAAAGGGAAAAAAAATATTATAATAATATATCAAACGATTTCATGACACTTTTATGAGAGACACTTTTTAAAAAAGGATTAAATTGTTATATATTAGAACTGCAGAAAAAACAATTACTACTAACTTGCCTTCCATTGAGGACCTGTATACTGCACAAGTCAAAAAGAGGGCTGTGAAAATATTTATACATCCCTCACATCCTAGACATAAATTGTTTCAAATTCTACCCTCAAAACTACATCTATAGCCTCCAGAGCCTTTCTAGGAGTCTGGGGAGGGCGAAAATGGCCTTTCCCACCCCACCAGAGTTCCTCTGGAGGCCGAAAAGTTTGCCAACTTCCGGTCCGACTGGTCTCAGCTGAAGCTGAGCTCGCGTGCCCACCACGATACCCATGATAGGTTTGCCATCATGGGTATAAAGCATTATTTGGAACAAAAAGTAAGATTAAAAACCTTTTTAATAGAAAGCAGCTGATCTTCTTCCATTACGTGGCTACAAAAAGAAAAAAAAAGAAAGGATAGATAAGTTAGTATCTTTGGGAATGCCTCTGTGAGAATTATAAGCTCACTTCTTGTGATTTGTGAATTGAAAACAAAGTTCTAGCACGTGAATGAATGATATTTTTTTTTCAGGTCACGCTTACATTTTAATTTCAGCTGAATATTAGAGAAGAGATTTGAGAGTTTCAATAATAAAGGAAAAGTAGGAAAAATGAACAAAAAAATCTTGACCTCTGTTTACCTTAAACTAAGCCTTCCGACTGCAAATTGCCCTGGAGGTATATAAAAAAATGAAGTCTGCCTGGCTCATTGATTTAACTTGCGAGCTTTTATATTGACATATTCAGCAGAATATATGTAGTGCTAGAGGGCAGCAGTGATAATCTATAGCTGAGGACTGCAGGATTATTCTCTGGTAGCTAACAAGAAACTAAACAATTGGCATGTATCAGGTCCACCTGTACCTCTTTCTTCTCAGGGCTTTTCAGAAAATGCTGGAAGTACCGCATTTCAGTGCTCTACTACACTGGGACCAATCTTACTCTCTCCCCTTCTGGATATTTCTCTATTTAGCTCATCCTGTCCTATCCTGCTGCGTGCATTTTTTTGTGTACATGCACACCTACAGAACTGGAATCTGCCCAACCGAGAAATTAATGAAGGCAAAAGAAATAACACAGTTGAAGGAGAACAAACTTATTTAAACTTTGTTCTCTAAACAGGTTGCTGTTCAGTTCAAAAAAAAATTTAAGCATCCTACGTTCTGCATGCCTCTTAAATTGGTTGTATTATACATTTAAAGGAGAGTCACGAAGATATAAAATTGGCTGCATCATCTATTGGCTGCTGATTCAGTTCTACAGAGGAATTACTGAGTCTCTCATTTGCACCTCCATAACTGTCTAGTTTGGCTCTGCAACCCAACAAGAGAGACACAGACTTCGGAGGATAATTAGAACTGCAGAAAAAACAATGGCTACCAACCTGCCTTCCACTGAGGACCTGTATACTGCACGAGTCAAAAAGAGGGCTGTGAAAATATTTACAGACCCCTCGCATCCTGGATATAAACTCTTTCAACTCCTACCCTCAAAACAACATCTATAGGGCACTGCACACCAGAACAACTAGACACAAGGACAGTTTTTCCCCGAATGCCATCACTCTGCTAAACAAATAATTCCCATAACACTGTCAAGTAATTTGCTAAGACTGTATTACTATTATTCTTCTCTTCCTTACTAGTATCTATCTCTTCCCACTTACTACTATAACCATGTGCTTGTATCTTTCAACTTATATTGTTTTTATTTGTTTCCTAGTATGATTTGATAGCTTATTAGTAACCTTGACTGTTGTATCTTTTTATTCTTGATGAATGTACTTTATTCTCCTTATGTACACTGAGAGCATATGCACCAAAGACAAATTCCTTGTGTGTCCAATCGCACTTGGCCAATAAAGAATTCTATTCTATTCTATTCTATTCTATTCTATTCTATTCTATTCTATTCTATTCTATTCTATTCTATTCTATTCTATTCTATTCTATTTTGAGCGAGAGGGGAAGTCTTACAGGCATGTCCCTACAGGTAATGAAGAAGAGTGATTGACAATGAGCAGGACAGTGAGCAAGGTGTAACATAGCTTTTCCTTTTCATCTGGTTAGTTCAATTGAAGACACAGTTTTACAATTTCACACCCAATTATATGGGAGTAAGCTTGGAGATACCCACAAACATACACATTGTGTGTATACGTCTGTATCAGGCTGCTCTATTATTTTGCACTTTGAGACAAACTGTGACCTGCTTCAGTATCCTTGCTTGTGTGTTTCGCTACCATGCAGTGACAGTCTGCCAGAAACTCCGGGGAAGGAGGAGGAATGCTTGGGTAAAGCGAAAGTAACTGCTGTATCTCCCTGAGATGCTGCTTCAAGGTCACCTGGCTAGGAGAAGACAGCTGCATACCAACTTACGTTTGAAGTGACTATTCTGAAAACATCTTGCTTGAACCTAATTCATCATGGGGAGAGGGTCAGCGATGGGAGTCAGTTAAGGGAAGGAAAGGTTGGACTTAGAAATTTTGGCACACAATTCTCAGTTCTGGCTATGCACAACTGCGACACACTTGACTTCTAATAAAATTATACCTTTCTCAACAAATGGAGCCAGGGATCATTTCTATTTAAAGGTTTAAGTGCTGACAAGTCTGCCACAAATTATCTAGACAATGAATGAGTATAAAATATTTTTCTGCTAATTACAGAAACGACTAGCTCATATTTTCTCAGAATTACTGAGTTTGAGGGGCTTCAAGATTATGGAAGGCCACCTCAACTGAAAGTGTTCTCCAATTGAACTTAACATTCTGTTCTGTTCTGTTCTACTCTACTCTACTCTACTCTACTCTACTCTACTCTACTCTACTCTACTCTACTCTACTCTACTCTACTCTACTCTAGTTCTATCTTAAGTTATTGGCCAGCCAAAAGACTATCCCCAAAGAATAATCTCACTTCTCAGCATAGGTTCTGTTTATTGTCTTGTAATATATAGCCCTGAGCCAGAAACAAGCAGAAATTGACCTACTCGGAACATAAAATATCCTCTGCTTTGAACTCCTCCAGGTATTCGATGTTCTTCCTAAAAAGAGAACAGATTTCAAAATCCCCAACACTGTGGCAAAGTAACGAAGACCAATTTTCATCCTTTTGCACATGGCAAAACCCTTTTTTCTCCAACAAGTCATCTCAATCAAGCTTAATGAGTGGACATATATGCCTGTCTGCCATAAATGGGAAACATTTACACCAACATTTTGTGAGGTGATTATAACAGCCCCATCAGAATGTTTTACTAAAAAGTCCTTAATTATTAAGAGCAGTGTCAATCCGATTTCACTGACTTTTCTTTCATTTTCTTTGTGGTGAAAAGTTTACACGAGGACTTTCAGGTAAATGTACTACACAAAGAAACATAGTTTGTTTCTTTCAGGCTTTTATTGTTGTTGTTGTTAGTTGCGAAGCCGTGTCCGACCATCGCGACCCCATGGACAACGTTCCTCCAGGCCTTCCTTACAGGCTTAGTGTGATATAAATGCATATAAACGTATTGCTCTGTGTGAATCAATCCCATCGTGGCAAGAAAAAAACCCCAATTTAGTGTTATATGCAAACTCAGTTTTAGAATATAGAATAACAGAGTTGGAAGGGACCTTGGAGGTCTTCTAGTCCAACCCCCTGTTTAGGCAGGAAACCCTATACCATTTAAGACAAATGGTTATCCAACATCTTCTTAAAAACTTCCAGTGTTGGAGCATTCACAACTTCTGCAGGCAAGTTGTTCCAGTGATTAATTGTTCTGTCAGGTAATTTCTCCTTAGTTCTAAGCTGCTTCTCTCCTTGATTAGTTTCCACCCATTGCTTCTTGTCCTACCCTCAGGTGCTTTGGAAAATAGTTTGACTCCCTCTTCTTTGTGGCAGCCCTTGAGATATTAGAACACTGCTATCATATCTCCCATAGTCCTTCTTTTCATTAAACTAGACATACCCAAGTCCAGCAACCGTTCTTTATACATATACATATTTAGCCTCCAATTCCCTACGATTACAAGTAGTCCTTGAATTACAAAACCGTGCTGACCTTATTAATAAAAATAAATAAATACCAATTTTATTTCTTGATGTATATTTTGAAGTGCCATATAAACAGATTTAAACATTGTAAATGTTTCAGATATATCATGAGCCTTGGTGGTGCAGCGGACTAAAGTGCTGTTAAGTAGCACTTAGCTGCCAGCTGCCTGCAATTACTGCGAGTTCAAATCTCACCAGACTCAAGGTTGACTCAGCCTTCCATCCTTCCGAGGTAGGTAAAATGAGGACCTGAATTGTGGGGGCAATAAGCTGATTTTGTATAAAAAAGAACACTGCTTAGGGCGGGCCAAAAGCCCTACTAAGCAGGTATATACAAAAGTATGAAGGCTATTGCTTAACGCATTGTAAGCCGCCCTGAGTCTCCGGAGAAGGGCGGCATGTAAATCGAACCAATAAATAAATAAACAATAAATAAATTTAATTTAATAATTTAATTTAATAATAAAATTTATATGCCGCCCTATCTCCGAGGACTCAGGGCAGCTCACAACAATAAAACAACCAGTTAAAAATATAAAATACATAATATATAATTTATATATTACATAAATTATATACATAATATATTTAAATATCCTAACAGATGCCAAGGCCTGCTGTGCTATTATTGTCCTATTGAAACTAATGGTACAAGAGTGTCATGAGTAATTTAGGCTACAGTGCTGAATTAATGCACTAATACTCAATGAATTTAGGATATTTAGTTCTGAATAAAAAAAAAAGCATAAGCATGCAGTTAGAAATACAGGTAGTCCTCGCCTTATGACTACAATTGAGGCCAAAATTTATGCTGCTAAGTGAGGAACTTGTTAAATGAGTTTTGCCCCATTTTACAATTTCTCTTGCCGCCGTTGTTAAGCGAATCACTGCAGGTGTTAAATTAGTAACCCGGTTGTTAAATGAATCTGGCTTGCTCATTGACTTTGCTTGCCAGAAGGTTGCATGACCCCGAGGACACTGCCACCGTCATAAATACGAGTCAGTGGTCAAGTGTCTGAATTTTGATCATTTGACCCTGGGGACGCTGCAATGGTCGTAAGTGTGAGAAACGATCGTAAGTCGCATTTTTCAGTGCCGCTGTAACTTCGAGCGGTTACTAAAAGAACCGTAGTAAGTCCAGGACTACTGTATGATACAGCCCAATAGAAATAATTAAAACTAAGAAATAGAAGCTTTTTAAAAAAAAAAAGAAAGAAAAAAAGATGAGAAAGACACATGAAAAAGAGCCTTGGTAGTACAGTGGTCTAAAGCACCCTGTTATTAAGACCAGCTGCCTGCAATTACTGAAGGTTCGAATCTCGCCAAGGCTCAAGGTTGACTCAGCCTTCCATCCTTTCTAAGGTAGGTAAATTGAGGACCCAGTTTGTGGGGGCAATAAGCTGACTTTGTATAAATATACAAAAGGATGAAGGCTATTGCTTAACGCATTGTAAGCCGCCCTGAGTCTCCGGAGAAGGGCGGCATATAAATCAAATTTTTTAAAAAAAGTTATGCTATTGTACATAATTTAGAAGGTACATACGTCCGCTTTGTATCTCTTCGGTCTCCTGTCATGAAGTTGGGGAATAAATGGCAGCAACGGATGTGTGGCCAATGACTAAGAAAATAGGAATAGAGACACGTGAACGGCAATGAGATTCTAGCCGGAATCTGGGAGAAATTCCCCCTCCTACAATAAACACTTGTAAGCCCAGCAGAGACATGCATAATCGATATCTTCCAGGCTTAAAATCATCATATATGGGAGTCAGGGCTACTATTATACCGAAACTGGCTAGAGTGCTAAATACAGGCAGTCCTTGACTTACAACAGCTCGTTTACTAACCGTTCAAAGTTATAACAGCACCGAAAAAAAGTGACTTGCAACCATTTTTCATTTATGCCCTTTGCAGCCTCCTCATAGTCATGTGATCAAAATTCAGACACTTGGCAACTGACTCGTATTTGTGACAGTTACAATGTCCCGGGGACATGGGATCCCCTTTTGCGACCGTTCGACAAGCAATGGGGAAACCAGATTCACTTAACCACCTTGCTACTAATTTAATAATACTGCTGTCAGGTTTCGATGTCATCTCAAATAAATTGCACTCCCAAACAATTAATCTTTGCTGAAATATTCCATTTATTGAGTACGACAGATCTGGCCCCGACTTCGTCGTAGCCGATACTAACCCTCTGACCCCCTATCCCTTCCCTTTCCGTTCCCCAATTCTCATCTTCTCATTAGCCATCTTCCAAGTCAGTCTCCCCTGCTTCTGACCTGACCCCACAGGAATGTCTCCCCTCCCATCCCATCTCCTAAGGGATATTATCTACAGAGAAAATAAGTAGGTGAAAAGTCAAGCCTCGTCTCCTCCTTTTTATGGCAGCATCAGAATGCTGACAACTGCTTTAACAAAGCAGCGGTTCACTTAACAACGGTGGCAAGGAAGGTCATAAAATAGGACAAAACCCACTTAACAAATGTCTCACTTAGCAACAGAAAGTTTGGGCTCAATTGTTGTCGTAAATCAAGGACTACCTGTAGACGAAGGAGGCCTCTTCTAACCACAAATATAAATGTTATAAATGAGATTAAATTGTATTTACACTGTTATTGTTCTATTTTTTTTGTCTTCCCAGCCTAAGATGAGATGCTGTGGGATTTTTCATCTTACATATTTAGCCTTCGGTCCTGTGCATCATGTAGAGAAGGATGAGACAGGAGGAATATTGGACTGTAGTCTAGCTTGGCATATTAGGAGGGCATCAGTGGTGCGATGCTGCTGGCTTAACAATCAGTTCGGTGAGCGTGTGCTTTGCAAGCGTCTAAAGTGCTTGTGCGCAGCGCTGAAAATGGAGCATTTAGAAGCTCAGCTGCTTACCTCCAAGTTAGCAATGGTAAGAACAGCGAGGGGGGGGGAATCAGCTGTGCCACATGATTGAGATAAGATACAAAGCAGAAAATAAAGGACATGATGGGGGGGCGCAGCCAGCTGATCGTCGGAGCTAACAGTTCACCTGAATTGGTCCGAACCGGCTGAATACCACCTCTGGAGGGCATGCTAGGAGTGGAAAAAATCAGGATGACAGCAAATTCCCTGACCTCCAGATGGGAGAATTTTACAAATCAATGCCAGGAAGAATCATTGGCTTAATTCTTTGAATCCAGCCATCTCTCTCTCTCACACCCAGGAGCAAGGTTCCTTCAATCCAACTTTGATTTGTATGACTGTCTCTACAAACTCTACATCAGGGGGTGTCCAATCTTGGCAACTTTAAGAGTTGTGGACTTCAACTCCTAGAATTCCCCAGCTAGCCTGCTCAATTGTTTTTCTTCTCTTTGGCTTTGCAGAATTCAGCTGCTACTTGAAACAGCCAGTAATTCCGCATGCCAGCAGTGCTGTAGAATTAATTCCTTGATGATGGTTAGGACTTTTGGTATGAGATTTATACAGAATAAACTTCCTCTTGTTTGTTACAGTTTATTTCTTATTTGTTAAGAATGCCTCTTACAGTTTATATATTTGTTTAGAATGCCTGTAAAAGTTCATGCAACAATATAAGGGTTTTACATTCACAAAATGTATCATGGTAGAACTAGCTTTACATTAGTAGTGTCGATTTTTTTGATTTCCTTGCTAAACCAACATGGCATGAGCTGTAATAAACTGGATTATCATAGATCATATAAAGGCAACGGGAACTGATAAAACTATTTAAAAAAGCAAAACTGGAAACAATTATGCTGCATTTCGCAGCAGGACCCCATTTCTTTCTAGACTAATAATGAAGTTTACAATAATTTGTAGAGCTGTAAAAATAGTAATGATTTCTGATATTATCCCAGAATTTGGCCCAAATGGATTTCTGCCAGGAAGATTGACAATGTGGCAAGAACATTAACTAAACTATGTCCTTTTTGGAGAGGGAAAAAGGGAGCTTAATTCACGCTAAATTGTATTTAACTACGGTATTTAATTGCAGTACTATTTAATATATAGCAATGCTCATTTACAAACTATGGTTACATTAACTTTGGTTAGTTTCTAATGACAACTTTAGGAAACCGTGGTTTGAAATTAACTTAATTCAAAACAATCTGCATCAAAGTCATTAATTTCTAACAATGAAAATGTTAGAAATGAATAAACGCTGAAGTTTTTCAACCCTACGAAGAACATTGCCCAATAAAGCTTGTCTTGCTCTGTAATACAGAAAATATTGAATTTAAATTCATTTCAAGGCTTAGGCAAATTAGAAATGCCGTATTCGTATCTGCAAGTTTGTAAAACTTTCAAAATAAGATTTTTAAATTACCTACCAAACTTCTAATTTGACAAATGCTTCTGCTGAGTAGCGGCCCAGGGAAGCCCCATTAGGCTTAGATTTAGAATAACTTTATTGTCACTTTAAATCAGGGGTGAAATGCTCCTGGTTTGGACCGGATCGTCCGATCCGGTAGGGATGGAGGCGGGTGGTTCGGAGAACCGGTAACGAAAATCCTTGCCCCACCCCCATGCCCAGTTGAGCCGCGCGATCATCAGAGGCTTTTTAAAATTATTTTTAAAAGCATTTTTTCTACAACCTCTTCAGCTGAAAAAATGCTTTTAAAAGTTAAAAAAAAAAAAGCCTCTGATGATCACGTGGCTCAGCCAAGCTGTCTCAGGAATTCTGGGAGTTGAAGTCCACAGGTTGTAAAAGGGCCACATTTGCCTACCTCTGCACTAGGTCATTCTTGATATAGTAATGTCGACTTGTTTCAGAGGAAAAACAGACCATCCGGTTTTGCATATTCCTTATTTAAATTAATCCATCGGTGAGTAGCCTTGCACAGCTGGTATCTGGGAGCCACAAAGCCGAGAATCCATTAGCATCCATCGTTTGCTTGAAAGCTAATTATAAAACATTGCAAGTAGTTCTCAATTTACGGCCGGAATGCAGCTTGGATTATTATTGCTGTAAGTCGTGACAGTTGTAAAACGGACCATCACATGATCAATTTTATGACTTTTGCAGCCATCGTTAAAAGAACCCATTGTTCACTATGGGGTGTGCTTTTTCTGAAAACTGGAAGTAAGCATCATGTTTTGGCCAAAACGTCATAAATTGTGGTCGTGTGACCACAGGACACTGCAACTGGCCATAAATGTGAGCTGGTTATTAAGCACTCGAAATGAGGTCATCAGTGGTAATAGTCAGCTGGTTCTATCCGGTTCAAGTGAACCGGTAGCAGCAGCTGCGGGAGGCTCCGCCCACCCACCCAGACGTCATCATGTCCCGTTTTTGACGCTCTGTGCATGCGCAGAGGTGTTGTGCGCAAGCAAAACGAGCACATGCACATTTGCAAAACGGTAGCAAAGGTAAGTCAATATCACCCCTGGAGTTCATGTGACCGGGGAATAGCAGTTGGAATTTAAGAACTGGGTATTGAGTACCATATTGGGCGGGGCCATCGGAACTTTTGAGCAGTTGCTAAGCAATCGGTCATAAGTCAAAGACTACCTGAACCAGAAGAAGCTGACTACCATATTAAGAAAATACAGTGGTAACTGTTATTACCTTGTCTTTCTGTAGAAATTCCAGAACCATAAAGCAAAATTCTTCGACCGCATTGGATGGCTAAAAAAAAGAGGCTAGATTAATGAACTGAAATTATCCTCCTTGAAAAAATAAAAAGGGTTGATGTGCCTACAACTCAAGAATGGACCTTGAAGATGGCCAGTTTCGCAGAAATGGCGAAGATATCAGCATACTTAAAAGACCGGACTCAAGAGAGTTACGTATGGGAGTGGAAGAATTGGATAGATTATGTGCAGAATAAATATCAAACCAGAAAGTACCAGATAGTTTTTAGTTAAATGTTGTGTAGAAATGTATAGTTTATAGGGGGCAAAATAGTTTATTGTGATGTAAAGATTTATAGTGCACAGGGAGGGGAATAGAGGGGTGGTAAAGTATGACATAATATAATGTGGATGGATTTCACCTTGGGGAAGTCATGGGGAGGGAGGGTTTGGGGGGGCTAGGGAGGGATGGGGGGAGAAATGGGGGAAAAATTTGTTGTTTGTAAAACTTTTTCAATAAAAAAAAAATAAAAAATAAAAATTAACACATTTGCATTATTTACAACGTTAAATTCAACTGACCTGAGGCAGAATGTCTTCAGCTGGGATAGCAGAACATATATCATCTATCTAACAATATTGAGAAGAAGGTAGATTCAGTAACGTTTTCAACTGAACAAAAATGAAAGAAATTTAGCTTTTTTTTGTTGAGTATTACAAATAAAGTATATGCCAGTCCCCTATTAGAATTCTCAATTATTAAATTTGTTTTTTTTTTAAAAAAACCACACCTTATAGTACGAATGGCATAGGCACAGCTTTGTGCTAAATAAAACAACACTAAAAGTAGTAACATGAGGGATACTGTTTTCTACCTCATTCCACACTTTTTCTTCTTGGAGAACATGGGACATCACTGGTACACCTGAAAATAAGGAGAAAAAATGATCTGGGTTTAAATTTTCTATTTAGGATATTACCAACTATGCAGAGATCACCAACTGAGTAACAAATACTGTTACTCAGAAAACAGAGTTAGTAACAAAAAAGCAGGCAAGACATTGAATATATACAAGAAACTGACATTTGGAGTCCAAAAACAGTTCACTTCAGGCCTGATTTATGTTGTGACATGAAATATTATATGCTTACGTCATTATTTTTTCCTGCTTTTCACTAATTTCAGTGCCGATAAATTTGTGAAATCTCTACACTTTTGAATCTGAGCTGCTTAGCAGTACACATTGGATTATGTGAAACACATGTTTTCAAACACATTTTATTTTAATCCCTAATCCTAACAATGTTGAGTTCGAAATGTGATCCGTCCCATAAATATCTACATCTATTTGAATGCAGAACTTTATTATACTTTTAAATCAGACAGTGTTCCCACTTTATCTAGATGTGAATTCAACATACATTCATTGGTATTTTTTGAAATGATTATAGTTAGAGAAAAATATATACTATGTATTTCTGTCTCTTTCATTCTCTAAAAGACATATATTCAACACCTAATCAATATTTCAACTATTTATGAATAAGGAATTTTTATGGTTCTTTATTTATTAGGAATCAAGAACATATGGAGCAAGCTGTCAAGAAATATACTACAGATTAACATTTCCTAGAGCATCCATGATGTCCTTGGAAAAGATATTAAAATGTCATGATGTGTCTACACCTACAAAGCAGGGGTGGGTTCTAAATTTTTTTACTACCGGTTCTGTGGGCATGGCTTATTTTGTGGGCGTGGTTTGATGGTCATGTGACAATTCTTTAGGATTTAGAAGAGGTACTGGTCTACCAGGCTTTTAACTGCTTGCAGAGCTGTACCGGTCTACCCATTTGTTCTTGGCGCGTCCTGGTCTAACCATTTGTTTTTCGAGCGTCCTGGTCTACCACCACACTGCCTTTTAACACTGATCAGCTGTAGGGCGGCCCTTTGAAGCCCCGCGGCAAGAGTTTAAACAGTTTTTTTCCTTCCAGCCGATCAACTGGGACTCAGGAGGCAGCGAACAATTGGGGGTGGGCTGAAATAAAAGGTAAGAATAACGCGGGGGGGGAGGGCCCAGCTCCCAAACAAAGAGAACAGGTTCGGTGACATCATATCATCACCGCTACCAGTTTGGCCGAACCGGGCTGAACCGGGAGGAACCCACCACTGCTCCAAAGATCAGAATTGTACAAGCCATGGTATTTCCTTTACATATCTATTGATGTGAAAGTTGGATTTTAAAGACCCAGGCTAGAAAAAACATTCACGCCTTCGAACTTGAATATTGGAAAAGATTCTTCAGTATACTACTATTTGAGAGGTTGCCACAAAGAAGAGGGAGTCACTTTATTTTCCATAGCACCTGAAGCCAGGACAAGAAACAATGGATGGAAACTAATCCAGGAGAGAAGCAATGTGGAATTAAGGAGAAACTTCCTAACTGTGAGGACAATTAAGCAGTGGAACGGCTTGCCTTCATATGTTGTGGGTACTCACTGGAGGTTTTTAAGAAGAGACTGGATAGTCGCTTGTCTGAAATGGTATAGGATCTCCTGCTTGAGTAGGGGGCTGGACTAGAAGATCTCCTAGGTCCTTTCCAGATCTAATCTCAGGGGTGAAATGCTCCCTGTTCGGACCGGCTCGGGCGAGTAGGTAGCGATGGCAGCGGGCAGTTCGGAGAACCGGTAGCAAAAATCCCTGCCCCCGCCGCCCATGCCCAGCTGAGCTGCGTGATCATCAGAGGCTTTTTTCTTTTAAATGCCTCTGACGAGCCAAGCTCTGACGATCCCAGCTGAGTTGCCTGATTGGCAGAGGGTTTTTAAAAAATCCTCTGACGATCAGGCAACTCAGCTGGGATCATCAGAGCCTTTTGAAAGCATTTTTTTTACATGGTTTTACATGTAAAAAATGGTTTTAAAAGTAAAAAAAAAATGGCCATGCCCACCCAGTCACATTACCCCACACACACCAAGCCACACCCACAGAACCGGTAGTAACAAATTTTAGATTTCACCACTGTCTAATCTGATTGATTGATATAATGGACAGCCAATCACAACACAAACCAATGGCTCATCAAATAATTTAACCCAGAGTGATCACTCAAGACACAAGAACAGGATCTCAAATTAGCCTATTTTGGACATTGTCAGGTTTCAATGTCACCTCAAATAAATTGCACTCCCAAACAATTAATCTTTGCTGAAATATTCCATTTATTGAGTACGACAGATCTGGTCCCGACTTTGTCGTAGCCGATACTAACCCTCTGACCCCCAAACCCTTCCCTTTCTGTTCCCCAATTCTCATCTTCTCATTAGCCATCTTCCAAGTCAGTCTCCCCTGCTTCTGACCTGACCCCACAGGAATGTCTCCCCTCCCATCCCATCTCCTAAGGAATATTATCTACAGAGAAATAAGTAGGTGAAAAGTCAAGCCTCATCTTTTTATGGCAGCATCAGAATGCTGACAGACATCTTATGTGAAAACCTGGGATTCTTGAAATGACTTTAATGCTGGGGAAGACAGAAGGAAAGCGAAGAAGAGAAAAATCAGCAGTAAGGTGAATGGACCCACAATGGTGATGGCTGCTGGAAGACTTGAAAAAAATAGGTTAAGTATAAGAATGCTAAGAATCGAAAATGACTTGATGGTATACATAGTCCTTGACATATAGCCTTTCATTTAGTGACTGTTTGAATTTATAGCAACACTGAAAAAAGTGCCTTATGACCATTTTTCACACTTACGACTGTTGCAATATCCCCATGGTCACATGATCAAAATTGAGATGCTTGGCAATTGGTTCATATTTATGATGGTTGCAATGTCCCAGGGTCATGTGGTGACCTTTTACGATCTTCTAAACAAGCAAAATGGCTCAGGACCTGGGTACTTGCGGGACCGCCTACTACCACCAATAGCCTCCCACCGGCCAGTACGCTCTCATAGAGAGGGACTCCTCCGGGTGCCGTCGGCCAAACAATGTTGACTGGCGGCCCCCAGTGGGAGAGCCTTCTCTGTGGGGGCACCTACTATCTGGAACAAGCTCCCCGCGGAGATATGGAGGATCCTGAACTGCACACCTTCCGCCGCACTCTAAAGACCTTTTTATTTCACCAGGCGGGCCTGGCCTAACTTTCTCCCTTTTTTTAAACAATTTTAATATTTTAATATTTTTAATATCTTTAATCCTCAAAGTTTAAATTTGTTTTAAATTGATTGGGGTTTTAATCTGTCTGGGCCAAACTATTTAATTCGATTTTATTTCTGCTTTTTAAATTTTGTATGTATGTATTTTATTGTTGGCTGTTCACCGCCCTGAGTCCTTTGGGAGTAGGGCGGTATACAAATCAAATAAAAGTAAAGTAAAAGTAAAGTAAAATCAACAAGGAAGGCAGATTCACTTAATAACCGTGTTACTAACATCACAGTTGCAATGATTGACTTAACAACTGTGGCAGTAAAGGTTGCAAAATGGGGCAAAATCACTTAACAATTGTCCCGCTTAACAAACAGAAATGCTGGGATTTATTGTGATCATAAGACAAGGACTACCTGTATAATCTATCAATCAGTCATGTTTAAAGTGACACTGAGTTATATTGGTTGAAGATGTACAGTATATGGATGTGTACTAAGCTATACAGACGGAGCAATAAAATTATTTGCACTGGGAATTACAATAGCAATAGCACTTAGACTTATATACCGCTTTCACAGTGCTTTACAGCCCTCCCTACGCGGTTTACAGAGTCAGCATATCTGCCCCCAACACTCTGGGTCCTCATTTTACCAACCTCGGAAAGATGGAAGGCTGAGTCAATCTTGAGATTTGAAGTGCTGAATTGCTGGCAGTCGGCAGAATTAGCCTGCTGAATGAGATACTTAACAATTGTGATGAAAAAAGAAATGATAAGGTCAAAAATGTATTGATGCTAAAGGACAATGGTTTGGGTACAAAATGAGAGACCGGTATAACATTAGTACACTAATGGGATTTGGTCATATGGAAAAAATGAACTGGGACGAAATGGCAAACTGTGTGTTTGTGTGTATAAAAAGAAAGATGAATCTGATTCATACAATTCTCAAAAAGAGAGTGCTGAGTTTCTGAAGCACAGAAAGTGACATACAGATATAATGGCAGTCAAGATTATTTGCAAAAATATGAAGGTGTGTAGAATATAGTGAATAGTGTTGGTGAATTCCAGATTTAAATCTGTTTCCTCTTCTTATCTTGTGCAATTAATTTGCTTTCTTACTACTTTATATTACTTTTTTGTGCTTTGCCTCACAAGTGCTGCTCACCCCAAAAGGGAATAGCGTGACATTTTTGCATGTAGGCAAGTTGAATTATGTTAACAGGGTGTTTTCACCGTAAATAAAACCATACAATGTTCAAAAAGATATAATTAAACAGTTCTGATTTTTTATAATCTTATGCATATCTATTCTGAAGGAAATTCTAGTCAGTGGGCTTTGCTGCCAGAAAACTGCAGTATGAATGTATGTATGTATGTACAGTATGTATATGTATGTATGTATGTGTGTGTAGATAGATAGATAGACAGCATATATATATATATATATATATATATATATATATAGAGAGAGAGAGAGAGAGAGAGAGAGAGAGAGAGAGATAAGAGAGATAAGAGAGATAGATAGAGATAGAGATAGAGATAGAGATAGAGATAGATAGATAGATAGATAGATAGATAGATAGATAGATAGATAGATAGATTGACCGATCGATGGATGGATTAATGGATGGATGGATGAATAGATAGATATAGACAGGCTGATAAGAGATAGATAGATAGATAGATAGATAGATAGATAGATAGATAGATAGATAGACAGACAGACAGTTGATAGATGGATGATCGAGAGAGAGATGATTAGATAGAGAAGACAGATGAGAGAGAGAGAGAGAGAGAGCATTCAAATTGTAAAATGAGGGCAAAATGAATATACCCATTTACAGCTTGTTAGTAAAATATTTTATTACGCACATCAGCAGTGCTTGCTAGTTGGAGTCTGGATGGCTTCTAATACTACTCCTAGCACTACTAATTAAAAAAAAAAAGTATTTTGCAACTTCCACATATTTCTGTTTTTAAAGGAAGAAAAAAGTCACAGAAGAAGCAACAAAGAGATGGAAGGGAACTGCACAAAGAATAGGATCCGGGCTAAGGACCACATTAAAATTCTAACCGGGCAATGCATATACGCTTAGTTAATGCTTTGTGCACAAGCCCAAACACTTAGAGAAGATACAAACAAGACTGCCATTCTCTTTGTTATGTTTTCATTGTTAAGTTTTGTTTTTTTATATATATATTTTGAAGTTGTAAATATAAACGTGATTTCATTTAGAACTACAAAGCAAGTATTGCAGATCAGGCTAGATGATATTAAATATGAGCATTTCATATAATCGTATTTCTTTGTGTGCTTTGACGAATGCTGTCACTTTATCAGTGAAATAAGTAAACCATGGAATGGTTTGTGAATAAATAACTGGGATATTTTAAAATGTATTTATCTACTTGCCTTAAAATTGCATCTTCAGGATCTACTAGTAACTTTACTCAGGGGTGAAATGCTCCCGGTTCGGACCGGATCACCCGATCCGGTAGAGATGAAGGTGGGTGGTTCGGAGAACCGGTAGCAAAAATCCCTGCCCCCGCCCCCATGCCCAGCTGAGCTGCACAATCATCAGAGGCTTTTTTTTTACTTTTAAAAGCATTTTTTCTACAACCTCTTCGGCCGAAAAAATGCTTTTAAAAGTAAAAAAAAAAAAAAAAGCCTCTGATGATCGTGCGGCTCAGCTGGGATCGTCAAAGGCTTTTAAAAGCATTTTTTCTACGTCTTCAGAGGTTGCAAAAAAATGCTTTCAAAAGACTCTGACGATCCCAGCTGAGTTGCCTGATTAGCAGAGGCTTTTTTTCTTTTAAATGCCTCTGACGATCAGGCAACTCAGCTTGGATCATCAGAGGCTTTTAAAAGAAAAAAAGGCTTTTTCTTTTAGCCGAAGAAGTTGTAGAAAAAATGGTTTTAAAAGTAAAAAAAAAAAATTGGCCACGCCCACCCAGTCACATTACCACCACCACCACCAAGCCACGCCCACAGAACTGGTAGTAACAAATTTTAGATTTCACCACTGAATTTACCCTTATGTTTTAAAGTCAAGCATTTCATTAAATGAGCGTACTATAGATATACTTGAAAATATCTAGAAAGGGAAATATTAATTGTTTGACCTACTTGGTATCTCAAAGTTATAATGCCTGCATTGTGTGAAGAAATCCTATATCCTGTTCTATTGCAGAGATTTGTTTCTGCTGTGGCTTCTATTTAAAATTAGCATATAATATTCATTGGTATCACATTCTTTATTATGTCAACTATTATTTGAAAATTCAATATTTTTTATTTATTAGTTATATTACTGTATTTTTCAGAGTATAAGACGCACCTTTTCCCCCCCAAAAAAGAGGCTGAAAATCTGGGTGCCTTTTATTCTCCGAATGTAGCACCACCGAGCTTCTCAAACGGAAGTTTCAGAGGCTGAAAAAAGCATCAGAAACAAAACTTCAGAAAAGAAGCCCCCAAACAGAGCTTCAGAGGCTTTTTTATCTGAAGCTGTTTCGGAGGCTTTCAGAGGCAGGAAAAAAAGTTTTTTCTGAAACAGAGTTTCAGAAGTTTCAGAGGCAGAAAAAAAAGCAAAAAAAAAGCAAGGCACAGAGCTCACAACCAAGGAACCTGTTGCAAAAATTCACCTGGAAACAGCTGATTGGGGGTATTCTGGGAGGCCGATCCACCTGCCAATCAGCTTTTTTTCTTATTTTCCTCCCCAAAAACTAAGGTGCGTCTTATACTCCAGTGAGTCTTATACTCCGAAAAATACGGTAATTATTTATTAGTTGACCTAAAAAGGCACTATTGCTCTCTAGAGGGGCTTACACAATAAGTAACTTTGCATTGGAAATGACATTCGTTGCCAGAAATAAACCAGAACGAGACGGAGTTTTAAAAATTGGAATTACATTCTTACTGCTATAATTGTGACAAGGAGGAGTCCCCAGATCTGACTTAAAGCTCTGCATAATATACAATATGTATATTATGCAGGACCTGCGTGGAATTCTTTAAAAAACAAACAAACCAGAACATAACTTTTTACAATTGTTAAGAAACTCCGAAGACATAGAACAGAGTTGGAAACAGATGAAGTATTCCATTTAGATCAGGGGAGCCCAACCTCTGGCAACTTTAAACCCTGTGGACTTCATCTCCCAGAATTCCCCAGCCAAGTTTGATTGGGGTAAAATGACACACCTTTTGAATTCTGAGGTAACTTTCATATGTTACAGTGTAAGAAAAGCAGCTTACTGCAAATGCTTAAAGTTAACCCTAATAAAAGAGAATATTTGTAGCTCAGGGTTGACATGAGGGCTCCTTGGTACTCTTTGAGCTTGCTTATAATAATAATAATAATAATAAACGTTATTGTCATTGTATGTGTATACACAGTATACACATACAACGAAATTTACTTTCTTTTTTTTAAAATTTGATTTATATGCCGCCCTTCTCCGGAGACTCAGGGCGGCTTACAATGCGTTAAGCAATAGCCTTCATACTTTTGTATATTTTTACAAAGTCAGCTTATTGCCCCCACAAACTGGGTCCTCAATTTACCTACCTTAGAAAGGATGGAAGGCTGAGTCAACCTTGAGCCTGGCAAGATTCGAACTTACTAATTGCAGACAACTGGAGTTAAATTACAATGCATTAGTCTGCTGAGCTATCCAGGCTCCACCCACTTAACACCCAAAGGCCAGGTCCCACACACATAATTTAGATATTTAGATATTTTTAATTGTAAATGGTTTTTAGTCGGGAGGTTTTAAATTTTGGGCCAAAATTTGTTTAATTCTTTTAAAATTTTAAATTTTGTATTGGGATGTTTTTTATTCTAGGCTGTGCACCGCCCTGAGTCCAGCAGGAGAAGGGCGGTATAAAAATTTAAATAAAATAAAATAAATAAATAAAAATAATCCCCAAACACACTCCCACCCACCACAATTCCTCACCCCTAAACCACCCAAGCATCCACACAACAGACCAAGTAATACTGTCCAACAGCTCACTGATGGTGGCCCTTTAGTTCATTGTTGAGTGCAATTATAGCTCTGGGATAGAAACTATTCAGAAAACGTGTGGTCCGAGTTTTAATTGTTCTGTATCTTCTGCCAGAAGGCAACAGTCCAAAAAGATTGTAAGCAGGATGGGAAGAGTCTCTGAGAATGTTATGCAACTTCCTCAAACAGCGAGATTCGAAGATGTCGTCCAGGGCTGGTAGCTGGAGCCCGATAATATTCTGGGCAGTTTTAATGATTCTCTGTAGAGCGTTTTTGTCCGCTACAGAGCTGCTCCCATGCCATGCAAGAATGCCGTATGTCAGGACACTCTCAATGGTGCTGCGATAGTAGGACAGAAGTAGATGCTGAGATAGATTCATCTTCCTGAGCATTCTCAGGAAGTACAGCCTGAGAATGTTTTCTTGCAGACGTTTTCAGTGCTAATAAGGAATGGGGTTTGATCTCAGTTTATATCATAAACTGACAGCAAACAACACTCCTTACCCTGTTTCCCTGAAAATAAGACCTCCCCTGATAATAAGCTCAATCGGGCTTTTGAGCGCATGCGTTAAAATCCCCCCCCCGAAAATAAGCCCTCCCCAAAAATATTTAAACGCATACACAGACGGTCCCCGCTATTTCCTCTGGTTAGGGTTAGAGAGACAGAGTTGGAAATCAGGTAAGACGGCAAGAGGAGCCCCATCTTGCTCAACGCACCTCAAAATAATGAGACCTCCCTGAAAACAAAGCCAAGCGCTTATTTCGGGGTTCAGAAAAATATAAGACATTGTACTACAGGAGCCTGTAGTACAGTGGACTAAAGCACTGTTATTAACATCTGCTGCTTGCAATTACTGCAAGTTCAAATCTGACCAGGCTCAAGGTTGACTCAGCCTACCATCCTTTCAAAGGTAGGTAAAATGAGGACCCAGTTTGTGGGGGCAATAAGCTGACTTTGTATAAATATACAAAAGTATGAAGGCTATTGCTTAACGCATTGTAAGCCGCCCTGAGTCTCCGGAGAAGGGCAGCATATAAATTAAAGCAAAAAAAAAAAGTGGGAGGGTCTTATTTTCGGGGAAACATGGTACTAGCACTGATGATATTTGGATAATGAAATGTCTACAAGAAAACAAGCAAGCTCAGAGAGCACCAAGGAGCCTTCTTCACAGCCCTCTATGAAGAAAAGAGGTAAGTCACTCAAGAGTTGCCTTGTTTATTATACACTTCAGGATACCTATCCCAAAATCCAAGTAAAACTTCATGTATTAAAATCCTGGAGAAGGAAGTAATTGAGGAAAACATAGATTTGGCACCTGAAACCTTTCTCCTGGGAGTACTAAAGAGGACATATGAGAAAAGATAGAGATATCTAATTATACATATCATCACGGCAGCCAGAATAACATACGCGCTGTCAGGTTTCGATGCTATCTCAAAATAAATGAACTTCCAAACTGCCAATCTTTAAGGAAATTTTCTCTTTATTCGAGCATAGCAACCGGATCCTGATTCTTCGGGGTCAACACTGACCCCTGCCCCCAATCCCTCCCTTTCCAATCCCCAACCCTCCCGCCTCCCACCAGCCATCCTCCAAGCCACTCTCCCGATTCCTTTTCCCGTCAGTCCACAGGAATGTTTCCCCCCTCCTCATCTCCAAGGAGACCGAATCCTCAAAGGGATTTAGCAGGCAAAAGTTCAGGCTTCATCCTCCCTTTTCCATGTCAGCGCTGAGACGCTGACACGCGCAGCATTGGAAAGATAAGTGAATACTACCAGAAGAACACTTAATTCGGAAAATTTTAGAATGCGCTGAGATGAGCAAATTAGCATATGAGATTGACGAGAAAGAGGAATCGGAATACTATACGGTGTGGGGATTATGGTATAGATGGTTGGAAGATAGAATAAAGAAAGGAAGAGAGATAGCTTAGTATAGCCAAACAAGGGGAAAGTTGAGGAGATATCATAAGTCAAAAATGTATTCAATCTGTATTTATATTATCACTGTCAAACCGATACTCGATGTATTGTATTATAACGTAATCTAATAAAAATTAATTAAAATAAATAAATAAATAAAATCCTGGAGAAATTTTTTGGGGGGGGGGCAAGCAAACTTTTACAATTGCCTTAAAGCAGGGGTGCCCAAACTTGGCAGCTTTAAGACTTGTGGTGGAGCTGGCTGGAGAATTCTGGGAGTTGAAGTCCACCAGTCTTAAAGCTGCCAAATTTGAAGACCTCTACCTTAAAGTCTGAAACAAGAAACGTAAACTTTGAATAAGAATGAGAGGAAGGGATGCTTGGATAGGGAACTTCCCAAATAGCTTTTTATGGCCATTTTAAAGAGGGGAATCCTCGGGGAGGGGGGGGGTTTACTTATGGCAGGGCCACCCTGACCTAAGAATGTAGTATTTGAAAAGCTCGTTGTTTTCCATTCAAAGCAGCAACGTGCTAGAAGCACAGGTAGTCCTCGACTGACAAAGTTTCATTTATTGACCGTTCAAAGTTAGAATGGCACTGAAAAAAAAAGTGAGTTTTTATTTATTTATTGGTTCGATTTATATGCCGCCCTTCTCCGGAGACTCAGGGCGGCTTACAATGCGTTAAGCAATAGCCTTCATACTTTTGTATATACCTGCTTAGTACGGCTTTCGCCCCCCCCAAGCGGTGTTCTTTTTTTTAATACAAAGTCAGCTTATTGCCCCCACAATCCGGGTCCTCATTTTACCTACCTCGAAAGGATGGAAGGCTGAGTCAACCTTGAGCCTGGTGAGATTTGAACTTGCAGTAATTGCAGGCAGCTGGTGTTACTTAACAGTGCTTTAATCTGCTGCACCACCAAGGCTCTTTTCACACTTAACGACCATTGCAGCATCCCCCATGGTCACGTGAGCAAAATTCAGATGCTTGGCAACTGAGTCCTATTTACGACGGTTGCGAGTATTCCCCAGAATCATCATCTGTTCTCCTTTCACCACTTTCCCACAAGCAAAGTCAGTGGGGAAACGACGATCTGTGTTACCAACTTAACACCTTCAGGGATTCTCCTGGGGCAAGAAAGGTCATAAACGGGCCGAAACTCACTTAACAACCATATCACTTAGTTAGTGATGGAAATGTTGGGCTCCACAGTGGCCGTATGTCGAGGACGGACCTGTGTGATGAAAAGTCCCACACACGCACACTCTGGATAATGGGGGCATTTGCTTTCAATGGATTCCTCCCCACCCCCAAAAAAGTGTGTTTTCTCGGGGGGAAGATCCCAGAGAGATCGGTTGCTAAGAGAAGAAACTCTCTCCCTCTCTATTTTTTTTTCCTCTTTTTTTAGGCAGGTGACCTGATTAGCAATTTGACAGGAAAGAAAGAAAAAGCTTCTTAATAAAGACTGACACGATTAAAAGCTAGAATAAGTGATCGAAATAGAGGGGATATCAATGTATACATTTTTATTTGATACAATGGAAGTAATAATGAGAAAACTGTGGAATAATTGGATACTGGTAGACTGTAACCTAACATAGATGTGTATTGTTATTAGCAATACATAAATTGATCGAACTTAATAATACTCTTTAATCTGATCAGTTTCATTTGTATTGGAATGTAGGGCACCCACAGGTGCCACACTGTTCATGCATTGATTTGACATTTTTTAAATAAAAAATAAAAAACTAGAAAGAAAGAAAGAAGAAAGAAAGAAGGAAGGAAGGAAGGAGGGAGAGAAGGAAGGAAGGAAGGAAGAAAGAAAAAGAAGAAGGAAGGAAGGAAGAAGAAAGAAGAAAGGAAGAAGAAAGAAAGAAAGAAGGAAGGAAGGAAGAAAAAGAAGAAGGAAGGAAGGAAGAAGAAAGGAAAGAAAGAAAAAAGAAAGAGAGAAGAAGAAAGAAAGAAAGAAAAAGAAGGAAGAAAAAGAAGGAAGGAAGGAAGGAAGGAAGGAAGAAGAAAGCGCAAAAAGAAAGAAGAAAGAAGAAAGGAAGGAAGGAAAGAAAGAAAGAAAGAAAGAAAGAAAGAAAGAAAGAGAAGGAAGAAAAAGAAGGAAGGAAGGAAGAAAAAGAAGAAGGAAGGAAGGAAGGAAGGAAGGAAGAAAAAGAAGAAGGAAGGAAGGAAGAAGAAAGGAAAGAAAGAAAAAAGAAAGAAAGAAGAAGAAAGAAAGAAAGAAAGAAAGAAAAGAAAGAAAGAAAGAAAGAAAGAAAGGAGGGAGGGAGGAAGGAAGGAAGGAAGAAAAAGAAGAAGGAAGGAAGGAAGGAAGGAAAGAAAGAAAAAAGAAAGAAAGAAGAAAGAAAGAAAGAAAGAAAGAAAAAGAAGGAAGAAAAAGAAGGAAGGAAGGAAGGAAGAAAAAGAAGAAGGAAGGAAGAAGAAAGGAAAGAAAGAAAAAAGAAAGAAAGAAAAAAGAAAGAGAGAAGAAGAAAGAAAGAAAGAAAAAGAAGGAAGAAAAAGAAGGAAGGAAGGAAGGAAGGAAGGAAGGAAGAAAAAGAAGAAGGAAGGAAGGAAGAAGAAAGGAAAGAAAGAAAAAAGAAAGAAAGAAGAAGAAAGAAAGAAAGAAAGAAAGAAAAGAAAGAAAGAAAGAAAGAAAGAAAGAAAGAAAGAAAGAAAGAAAGAAGGGAGGAAGGAAGGAAGGAAGAAAAAGAAGAAGGAAGGAAGGAAGGAAGGAAGGAAAGAAAGAAAAAAGAAAGAAAGAAGAAAGAAAGAAAGAAAGAAAGAAAAAGAAGGAAGAAAAAGAAGGAAGGAAGGAAGGAAGAAAAAGAAGAAGGAAGGAAGAAGAAAGGAAAGAAAGAAAAAAGAAAGAAAGAAAAAAGAAAGAGAGAAGAAGAAAGAAAGAAAGAAAAAGAAGGAAGAAAAAGAAGGAAGGAAGGAAGGAAGGAAGGAAGAAGAAAGCGCAAAAAGAAAGAAGAAAGAAGAAGGAAGGAAAAGAAAGAAAGAAAGAAAGAAAGAAAGAAAGAAAGAAAGAAAGAAAGAAAGAAAGAAAGAAAGAAAGAAAGAAAGGCGCTGAGATTTGGGGCTGAAAAAGGGAACCGGGCCGCCCCCTTACCTTTGCAGGAGCTCACCCCAAAAGCCAGCAGGGCGAGCATCAGCCTCCAAGGCCTTCCAGGACCGGCTTTCCTCCGGCTGCCCTTCGCCGGCAACGGGAGCAGCTGCTGCTCGGGACGGGTCCGGCCAGCGCTGAGCCTTCGCATGGTGCCTCTGAACGCCGCCGCTCCTGCTGCTTCCCTTGGGCCGCCGGCTCTGCTTGCCGCTCCCGCTGGTTTGCGAGGGCTCGGCTGGAGCGCTCCCGCTTTTAAATCGCCCAGCACTGGGGAAGGCGGCGCCCGCCCACGCGTGACTCAGACAAGCGTCCGAAGCCCAGCAGCAGAACGGGGGTCCCCTCCCTGGAAGGTCTTGGGGGGGGGGAAAGGGCGACGCGGATTGACCGCGGCCCCTTGCAGGAGGGAGCCGCGTGCGTGCAAAAAAAAACACGCGTGGGGCTCGCTCTATCCTTCTCTTTTTTTGCTCCACAGGGCAGAAGTGGCAGAGCCCGCATATGTGACACTTCGAAAAAGGAAAGTGTGCGCCCCCCCTACCCAATATAATTATTCCTCACCCCCTCCCCCTTTACAGGTAGTCCTCGACTTACGGCAGTTCATTTAGTGACCGTTCAAAGTTACAAGGGCACTGAAAAAAAGTGATTTATAAGCCTTTTTCGCACTTAGGAACCCTTGCAACATGGTCACACAGCCGTGGAATTCAATTTTTTTTATTACTGGTTCTGTTGGCGTGGCAGAGGAAGGATACTGCAAAATCCCCATTCCCTCCCCACTCCAGGGGAAGGATACTGCAAAATCTCCGTTCCCTCCTCACTCCTGGGGGAAGGATACTGCAAAATCTCCATTCCCACCCCACTCCAGGGGAAGGATACTGCAAAATCTCCGTTCCCTCCTCACTCCAGGGGAAGGATACTGCAAAATCTCCATTCCCACCCCACTCCAGGGGAAGGATACTGCAAAATCTCCGTTCCCTCCTCACTCCAGGGGAAGGATACTGCAAAATCTCCATTCCCACCCCACTCCTGGGGTAAGGATACTGCAAAATCCCCATTCCCTCCTCACTCCAGGGGAAGGATACTGCAAAATTTCCATTCCCTCCTCACTCCTGGGGGAAGGATACTGCAAAATCCCCATTCCCTCCTCACTCCTGGGGGAAGGATACTGCAAAATCCCCATTCCCTCCTCACTCCTGGGGGAAGGATACTGCAAAATCCCCATTCCCTCCTCACTCCTGGGGGAAGGATACTGCAAAATTTCCATTCCTTCCTCACTCCTGGGGGAAGGATACTGCAAAATCACCATTCCCACCCCACTCCAGTCGGAGGATACTGCAAAATCTCCATTCCCTCCCCACTCCTGGGGGAAGGATACTGCAAAATCCCCATTCCCTCCTCACTCCTGGGGGAAGGATACTGCAAAATTTCCATTCCTTCCTCACTCCTGGGGGAAGGATACTGCAAAATCACCATTCCCACCCCACTCCAGTCGAAGGATACTGCAAAATTTCCATTCCCTCCTCACTCCTGGGGGAAGGATACTGCAAAATCCCCATTCCCTCCTCACTCCTGGGGGAAAGATACTGCAAAATCCCCATTCCCTCCTCACTTCTGGGGGAAAGATACTGCAAAATTTCCATTCCTTCCTCACTCCTGGGGGAAGGATACTGCAAAATCACCATTCCCACCCCACTCCAGTCGGAGGATATTGCAAAATCTCCATTCCCTCCCCACTCCAGTCGAAGGATACTGCAAAATCTCCATTCCCCCACCCACTCCAGCAGAAGGATACTGCAAAATCCCCATTCCCTCCCCACTCCAGTCAAAGGATACTGCAAAATTTCCATTCCCTCATCACTCCTGGGGGAAGGACATTGAAAAATCTCCATTCCCTCCCCATCCAAGGGCAAGGATACTACAAAATCCCTATTCCCTCCTCACTCCTGGGGGAAGGATATTGCAAAATCCCAATTCCCACCCCACTCCTGGGGGAAGGACATTGCAAAATCCCCATTCCCTCCCCACTCCTGGGGGAAGGACATTGCAAAATCTCCATTCCCACCCCATTCAGCCAGAGGTGGTATTTGCCGGTTCTCCAAACTACTCAAAATTTCCTCTACCAGTTCTCCAGAACCTGCTGAATAGCACCCCTATGCCAATGGTCACGTGATTGAAATTTACATACTTTGCAACTGACTCATATTTATGACCGTTGCAAGTGTCATGTGATCACCTTTTGCAAGCTTCTGACAAACAAAAGTCAATGGGAAGACCAGATTCACTTAGCAACCATGTTTCTAACTTAATAATTGCAGAGATTCTCACTTGACAATTGTGGCAAGAAAGGTTACGAAATGGGCCAAAACTGACTTAACAACTGTCTCGCTTAGCAAATGAAAAATCTGGGCTCGATTGTGGTCAAAAGTCGAGGACTATCTGTGTTGCTAAAAAAAACTGTAGAAAGGAGAAGACATTAAAAAAGCTTGCATCTTAAGGAGAACAGTTGTTTGTTCTGTGCTAGCTTTCTACCTGCAGGGAGATGCCTTTTTCATACATACAGCATTAAAAACTGTCCGTGTTCCATCACAGCATTTTTCAGTGTTATGCAAAATTATTGTCTTGATTTTGCCACATTTGTAAATCAGGAGGCGAATCCTAGAATAATATGGATTTTATGGTACCTTGCCCAGAATCACTGTAGGTGGGAATCGATAGCCATACAAAATTAATTAACTGATTGATTAATGGATTAATTAAATTAAAATCATATAGGAAAACTTTGAGATACAGGTGGAGTATTATTATTCTGTAGTAATTTCTTCAACATTTATTTATATTTATTTATTTATTTATTTATTTATTTATTTATTTATTTATTTATTTATTTATTTATTTAATTTGATTTATATGCCACCCTTCTCCGGAGACTCAGGGCGGCTTACAATGTGTTAAGCAATAGCCTTCATACTTTTGTATATTTTATACAAAGTCAGCTTATTGCCCCCACAAACTGGGTCCTCATTTAACCTACCTTAGAAAGGATGAAGGGCTGAGTCAACCTTGAGCCTGGTAAGATTCGAACCTGCAGAAATTGCAGGCAGTTGTGTTAATTACAGGGTGCATTAAACCACTGTACTACCAAGGCTCTTATTATTTATTGGTTTATTATTATCTTATTTGTTGGTTCGATTTATATGCCGCCTTTCTCCGGAGACTCAAGGCGGCTTACAATGCGTCAAGCAATAGCCTTCATACTTTTGTATATACCTGCTTAGTAGGGCTTTTGGGGCCCCCCTAAGCGGTGTTCTTTTTTATACAAAGTCAGCTTATTGCCCCCACAATCCGGGTCCTCATTTTGCCTACCTCGAAAGGATGGAAGGCTGAGTCAACATTGAGCCTGGTGAGTTTTGAACTTGCAGTAATTGCAGGCAGCTGGTGTTACTTAACAGCACTTTAGTCTGCTGCGCCACCAAGGCTCAACACTGTAGGATGAATTTCATGCCCTACACATTGCAGTAGAATGGCTTGTGATAGCCAATGTAAACAGCAAAATAATCAATGTAAATGCTTCATTGTATGAAGCAATATGACATTATCTCTAACGTAGCATGACAGCTGAGCAAAGGGGGGTAAAAGGGAGCTGGACTAGATGACCTACAAGGTCCCTTCCAACTCTATTATTCCAAGGTATGAGCAAGTATCCAGGGTTTTCCAGAAAAGTTTTTGGGAGAAAGAACCTAGACCCGTGATGGTGAACCTATGGCACGCATGTCACAGGTGGCACACGGAGCCATATCGGTGGGCATGCGAGCGTTGCCCTAGCTCAGCTTCAGTGTGCATGCATGCACTGGCCAACTGATTTTCAGGCCTTCCGGAAGTCGGGAAACAGGCTGTTTCCGGCCTCCGGAGGGCCTCCATTGGGGTGGGGAAGGCCCGTTTTTCACTCTCCCCAGGCTCCAGAGGCTTTCTAGGAGCCTGGGGAGGGTGAAAATGGCCTTCCCCACCCCCCCAGAGGATGGAAACAGCCCATTTGTCGACTTCTGGTGGGATTGGAAGGGCCGTTTTTTTGCACTCCCCAGGCTCCAGATGCTTTCTAGGAGCCTGGAGAGGGAGAAAACCACCTTCCCCAGCCTCCGGAAGCCCTCCAGAGGGCAGAAAACGGGCCCATCGGGCCTACCATGCCATCACGTGCCAAAAGCATGGGGAGCGCGGGGGGCGGAGTCACGTGCACATGCACGGGGGCGGGGCCCATTGAATTATGGGTGTAGGCAGGTGCGCGCGCAACCCCCCCACACACACTCCCCTCGCTTTTGGCACGCAACAGCAAAAAGCTTAGCCATCACTGACCTAGACAATTCACTTCACACGTTCATTCCACCACAAATCCCCTTTTGGCTGTTATTAGCATTAAGAGCTATGAACATGCTGCTATACAGGTAGTCCTCGACTTAACGACCACAATTGAGCCCAAAACGTTTGTTGCTAAGCGAGACATTTCTTGAGTGACTTTTGCCCCATTTAACCAACTTTCTTGCCACAGTTGCTAAGTGAATCAGTGCGGTTGTTAAATTAGTAGCACGGTTGTTAAGTGAATCTGGCTTCCCCATTGACTTTGCTTGTCAGAGGTCGCAAAAGGGGATCACGTGACCCCCCCCCGGGGACACTGCGACTGTCATAAATATGAGTCAGTTGCCAAGTGCCTGAATTTTGATTGCATGACCATGGGGATGCTGCAATGGTCATAAGTGTGAAAAACGGACATAAGTCACTTTTTTCAGTGCCACTGTAACTTCAAACGGTCACTAAGTGAAGTGTTGTAAGTCAAGGACTACCTGTATACTTGTAGCTCTGCTTACCTTGCGGATATTAGTGGGAGGGGGCAAAAACATGGAGTTTCATCCTCCTATTATTGTCTCTGAAGGAGGCAAAAAAACATAGTTGGGAAGACAGAAACCACAGAATAATTTGAGAATATGTTAGGATTCTGGCCTTCCTTCTTACTATCGTGTTTCCCCGAAAATAAGACCCTGTCTTATATTTTTTTGAATCCCGAAATAAGCGCTTGGCCTTATTTTCAGGGAGTCTTATTATTTTGGGGTGCGTGGAGCAAGATGGGGCTCCTCTTGCCATTTTACCTGATTTCCAGCTCTGCATTTAAATATTTTTGGGGAGGCCTTATTTTCGGGGGGGAGGGCTTATTTTAGCGCATGCGCTCAAAAGTCCGATTGGGCTTATTATCAGGGGATGTCTTATTTTCGGGGAAACAGGGTAGTGTCAGGAAAATTGTTTTAAAATACCAAAATTTAATGAGAAAACACATAGAGAAAAGAAATGCTTCCGTTTCAATTATTAATCCAATCCAATCCAATCCAGGTAACCACTAATTACAAATTTCGCTAATTATTATTTGACTACTACAGGTAGTCTTCAAGTTACAACCATCATTCCGCCTGGCAATTACAGGATGCTCTCAAGGCGGTGGCCATGTGACAAGATGCAATTTTATGATTTTTTTTTCCATGTTGGTCGTTAAGGGAATACCACACTCATTAAGCAAGCAGTGAAGTCATTAAGCAAACTCATTGTTCGTTATAGAGCTGGTTTTTGCTGAAAAACAGAAATAAACACCTGTTTCTGGAAAAAAAAGTCACACATTGTGGTCATGTGACTGAAGGAAGCTGCAAACAGCTGTAAATATGGACCGATTGCTGAGTGAATACAATCATGTGGCCCTGGGGAGGGACGGACCATACCAGAACTTTGAAACCGGGTCGTAAATAGCTTTCTGTAGCTCCATTATAACTTCAAATGGTCATTAAATGGAAAACTATATGTGATCCAAGTATACTGGTACAGTTTGAATCAATATTACCTCATTTCACCATTTTGGAATGGAATGGAATGGAATGGAATGGAATGGAATGGAATGGAATGGAATGGAATAGAATAGAATAGAATAGAATAGAATAGAATAGAATAGAATAGAATAGAATAGAATAGAATAGAATAGAATAGAATAGAATAGGGATTGTGCCAGAAACATACAATAGAGAATTGAGATATTTGATTGTGAATGTTTTAACAGCGACTAGAATTGTGTTTGCTAAAAACTGGAAAAATGAGAAAAACGCAAGATGAAGTTATTAAGAAAATAATGGAATGTGCTGAAATGAGTAAATTGACATTTGAAATTAGAGAACAAGAAGATAAACAATATTATAAGATATGGGATTTATTTTATCAATGGTTAGATAATAAAACATGGAAATGAAATATGAAACATGAAATGAATGTTATAAATATAATATTTGGAAATAATTTTTATGAAGCGATAAAGCCATAGTTAAATAAATGATAAGTGAGGATATTTATCTGTTTGATAATATGAGAAATTAGATAATTAGTAAATTTTGAATATGGGGATGAAGCACAAAAGACTTGTAACCGACTGACACACTGTTTGCAATTGTAATGGATGATGGATTTATGTTTTATATTTTATTTTAAAAAAATAAAAAATTAAAGAAAAAATAGAATAGAATAGAATAGAATAGAATAGAATAGAATAGAATAGAATAGAATAGAATAGAATAGAATAGAATAGAATAGAATAGTAATGGCTAACCTTTTCCGGACTGAGTGCTGAAAACGCATGAGCGTGCATGAACCCCCAAAATGCAATGTGCGCACCCCCGCACATGTGCTCCTCGCATGCACATGCCCACCATCCCATGCATGCACACGTGGGTCCCACGCATGCCCCCCGCCCCCCACATACGCACGGCTGAGACCCAAAGACTAACTGGCCAGTGGGATGTGCGCACGCATGCATGGCGGAGCTGAACTGGGATGATGGCTCCCATGCCCACAGAGAGGGCGCTGCATGCCACCTCTGGCACGCATGACATAGGTTCGCCATCACGGAAATAGAATATTCTTTATTGGCCAAGTGGTTTGGACACACCTAGAATTTATCTCTGGTGCAGAAGCTTTCAGTGTACATACAAACAACAAAGTGATATGTCGTAGATCATCAATCATAAGAAACAATCATAAATCATAAGATAGAAACAAGTGATAAATCATAAGGTACTGTTGTGACCTAGGCCTTACCAGACACAATCAGTTCTAAACAAACATATTTTATTAGAACAGCTGAGAATTACTTCATTCTCAGCTTTGTCCAAATTAATTCCAAAACAAATTCTTCATAAACAGTCCTTCGGCCTTATCACCAACCTTTGTCTTCTTTGGCACCCTGCCAAAGGCTTTTCTTGGCAAAACTCCACGAAGTTCAGAAGCAAGAGACACTGACAAGAAACAAATGTAGCAACATTGCTTTCCTACAAAGATCCCAAGAGCTGTTGCTGCTCTTTTAAGCCTTCTGGGAGGGGCCAATCATCACCTGGCCTTACTCCCCAGTCGCCCTTTTTGCTTTAGCTCCTCTTGCCTTCTGGCAGCTCTTCGCATGCGTGCACTAGAACAGGCTCTTCCTGTTCCTCTGTCTCTCTGCTATCTGCCTCTGGAGGCTCCGGAGTCCGCGCATCGCTCCCAGATGGCCCTGGCCCCATCTCTGCCTCCGACGCAGAGCCCTCGTCTGGGCCTTGCCCTGACTCCCTCCCCAGCCTCCTCACTGTCCGACTCCGCTGCCAGCTCCGCAGGCTGCTGGCAGACCACAACAGGTAGTAGGAAGATGAGAGGATGAGAAAGATGAATAGATGAGAAAGGTGAGAAGGATAATAGCAATACAGCCTTACCACCTGGATAAATATATTTAGGCATAAGACAGTGCCGTGGGAGTTAGGTGTTTAGCAGAGTGACGGTGTGGGGGAAGAACTATCTTTGTGTCCATTTGTTTTGGCACACAATGCCCGATAGCGGCATCCTGAGGGGAGCAGTTGAAACAGTTTACATCCAGGATGTGAGGGGTCTGCAGATATTTTCTCAGCCCTCTTTTTGGTCTGTTCAGAATTGTCATGGTTTCAAAGTCCAACAGCGATGTAACAGAAGTGGTGCTGAAAGTGGGGCCTGAAACTTATCAGTGAATGAGAGAGCCAATCCCTGTTGAGATGACCAAGACTCCAAGCTTCCATCATTCAGGACATCAGAGACTGCTCTGCTGTTTTTATAGCTCGTTTCATGCCTCTTAGGCTGATTCACTCAGATTTGGGCATTGCAATTTATCAACACCTGATTACTCAGTATCGAACATTTTCTGATCGAGTATGCATCGTGTATTCCCAATATTATTCATTTTACTGCACTTCAACATATGTCAATATTTTTGGCCTCAGTGAGTAAAGATCATGCTGTGGCCTGAACCCCTGCTGCTATTTCGTATTATCAACTTTAACTTGACAATAGTGGAATCATATACATTTCTAAATTTCTGATACTCTACTTTTCTCCATCTATTATCAGAATGATTCCCTGTACTTGATAATGTATAATTTCCAATACTTTATATCACTTTATAATGCCTTGGTAAGGCCATACTTGGAATACTGCATTCAGTTTTGGTTGCCACGATGTAAAAAAGATGTTGAGACTCTAGAAAGAGTGCAGAGAAGAGCAACAAAGATGATTAGGGGGCTGGAGACTAAAATATATGAAGAACGGTTGCAGGAACTGGGTATGTCTAGTTTAATGAAAAGAAGGACTAGGGGAGACATGATAGCAGTCTTCCAATATCTCAGGGGCTGCCACAAAGAAGAGGGAGTCAAACTATTCTCTAAAGCAGCTGAAGGTAAGACAAGAAGCAATGGGTGGAAACTAATCAAGGAGAGAAGCAACCTAGAACTAAGGAGAAATTTCCTGATAGTTAGAACAATTAATCAGTGTTTGTTTGTTTGTTTTGTTTTATTAGATTTATATACCGCCCTACTCCCGAAGGACTCAGGGCGGTGAATAGGCACAAAATAAAATACATAGATACAAAAGTTAAAAGACGTAATTAAAACCAGATTAAATAATTTAGCCCGAGACAATTAAAAAATCCCAATAATTTAAAACAGATTAAAATTTCGGTTTAAAAGAATTTTAAAACAGGGGAGAAAATTAGGCCAGGCCGGCTTGCTGGAATAGGAGAATCTTAAGAGCACGGCGGAAAGTGCGTAGATCCGGGATCCTCTGTATCTCTGGGAGGAGCTCGTTCCAGATAGTGGGTGCCTCCACAGAGAAGGCCCTCCCCCTGGGGGCCGCCAGTCGACATTGCTTAGCTGACGGCACCCGGAGGAGCCCCTCTCTATGGGAGCGTACCGGCCTGTGGGAGGCTGCTTGTGGTAGTAGGCGGCCCCGTAAATCAGTGGAACAACTTGCCTCCAGAAGTTGTGAATGCTCCAACACTGGAAATTTTTAAGAAGATGTTGGATAACCATTTGTCTGAAGTGGTGTAGGGTTTCCTGCCTAAGCAGGAGGTTGGACTAGAAGACCTATTCATATTCCTGTTCTGTTCTGTTCTGTTCTGTTCTGTTCTGTTCTGTTCTGTTCTGTTCTGTTCTATTCTATTCTATTCATACTAACTTTTTCAGTAAAAGCTCAACTGCATTTGAGATCCAGTTTCCATGAAGTTCAGAGTTCTGATGCCGAGATTCCATATGGGGTATCGGGGCATGTGCTTTGGTATCTGGCTGAGTTTAATTCCTTCATGCAATTAATTTGCAGATCTTGCAGGAATAAACACATCCTTATTAAAAGGATATTTCCAGTTTTAGATGGCTCATTTTGAGCGCTGATCTTTTGTGGTTTAAACAGACATGATCCTGGCAGATTCTGACATCAATCTTATTTTTCAGCTCTTTTTTTCTTTTTTAACATTGGCAGTATATTTTTGGGGGATCGGGAAGGATCACACCAGAGGACTGGGGTTTGCTGCAGCTCTTCCATGCTTCATCTCAAAGGGAAGAAAAATACAGCCAATACATTGCAAAAAGTGAAACTGACCTGATTTTTCTTGTGTCCCAAAGTCAGATGCAACAACCATTAGATAGCAATTTCTTGATGCACCTGCCTCTCGCATTACCTTATGTAGTTGATTATGTGGGCGCAGAGTGCGGCCGCGCGGGTGGTGACGGGAGCGACGGGGCGCTCCCATGTAACACCTCTCCTGCATGAGCTGCACTGGCTCCCGGTGGTTTTCCGGGTGCGCTTCAAGGTTTTGGTTATCACCTTTAGAGCGCTCCATGGCTTAGGACCTGGTTATTTACGGGACCGCCTGCTACCACCAATAGCCTCCCACTGACCAGTACGCTCCCATAGAGAGGGGCTCCTCCGGGTGCCGTCAGCCAAACAATGTCGACTGGCGGCCCCCAGGGGGAGAGCCTTCTCTGTGGGGGCACCTACGATCTGGAACGAGCTCCCCCCGGAGATACGGAGGATCCCAGATCTGCGCACCTTCCGTCGCGCGCTCAAGACTTTCTTATTTCATCAAGCTGGCCTGACCTAAGTCTTTCCCCTTTTTAAATGGAAATTTTAAATTTGGTTTTAAATTATTGGGGTTTTAAATTTGTTCAGCCAAATTATTTAATTTGTTTTATTTTATTTTAAATTTATATGTTTTATTCTATGGCTGTTCACCGCCCTGAGTCCTTCGGGAGTAGGGTGGTATATACATTCAATAAAATAAAATAAATAAAATAAATGTAGAAGCCTATACTGTATACTTTTATAATATTCTAATTTCCTATTTACCTCTCTGCCCACTCTTGCACCTATCCTATTGCCACAGTTCCTAAAATTTACTTGTTTATAAAATGTTTGCTAGTCCATATGGCTAAACTTGCCCCTCTTAATTAAATCTGCCTGGTATCTGGAGGGAGTCCGAAATAAAATAATGATCTGCCCTGTTTTTTGTATAAACTTACTCCTGGTTAAGAAACTGGTAGAACCCACAACAATGCCAAGTTGATGGCATTTCTATCCAGATACTTGTATTACTGGGAAGATTGAATCAAGAACACATGATGAATGCAGTCTGATTACTGTGTTCAGGCAGTCCTCACAATTGAGCCCAAAATTTATGTTGTTGACTGAAAAATTTGTGAAGTGAATTTGTCCGATTTTACAAATTTTTTCACCACGCTTGTTAAGTGTATCACTGCGGCTGTTAAATTAGTAACATGGTTGTTAAGTGAATCTGGGTTTTCTATTGACTTTGCTTGTCAGACCGTCGCAAAACGATTCCTGAACACTGCAACCGTCATAAATATGAGTCGGCTGTCAACAGTGGTGAAATATGAACCGGTTTGGCACCGGTTCGCTGGCCGCACATGCGTGCCAAGCATGCACTGCACATGCGTGCTGTGCGCCAAATGCACACTGCGTGCACATGCGCACCGTGCACCATGAGGAGGCTTGGGAAGCTAAATAGAACAGTGGGGGAGGGGATCAGCTGTGCTGCGCAATTTAACTTCAATAGAAAGCAGGATTTCCTGCTTTCTCGCAAAGTTAAACCGCGCGGCACAGCTGATCATCGGAAATACCGGTTCGGAGAAACCGGTAGCTTTTTTAAACTACCGATTCGACCGAACCGGTAGCTAACTACCTGTTTGACCGAACTGGTAGCTAACTACAAGTTGGCCCAAACCGGTAGCTTATTTTTTACTACCGGTCGGCCCAAACTGATAGTTTTTATCATTACCGGTTCCCCAATGCTACCAGTTCACTTCAGTTCGGGTGAACCGGTAGTGATAAAAACTACCAGTTTGGGCCAACCGGTAATTAAAAAAAAGCTACCGGTTTGGGCCAACTGGTAGTTCGCTATCGGTTCAATCGAACCTAAGCGAACTCGTAGCATTTCACCCCTGGTTGTCAAACATCTGAATGTAAATCAGCATGGGGATGCTGCAATGGTCATAAGTGTGAACAATGGTCCTAAGTCACTATTTTCAGTGCCGTGGTAACTTCGAACGGTCACTAAGTGAACCGTCGTATGTGGAGGACTACTTGTATTGAGTCTCATATCATGAGGGCTATATGTTCAGTACTGCTAAACCTGGCCACTTTTCAAGAGATAAAAAAAAACCACTCTACATTGTTGTAGTTGACCTATATAGTCTAAAGAAGGAACAAGTAGTACAACACGAAGAATACAACACGAAGAATACATGGCTTGCTTTCCAACTTAATAAATAAGGATTCTTTTTTTAAAAAAAGAAATTGAATCATAAAAGGTTGAAGGTGGAAAGCCAGGCAGATACTTGAAGGATGACAACACCGCGTGACTTATCATGTTTCTCTGCCCTTTGGAAGATGTTTTGTACTAATTTGCTGAATTCCAGTACCCACTAAACTGGCACTGATGGGAGCAAGTGCTTTTCGGCCTTGATTTTGTCCTAGAGTAAAATCCATCTATTGACAAGGCAGACACAACTCATTACTTGAAGGGTTTTCAGGTGTCCTGGTAGTTCTCAGGAAATGAAGACTTGAAATGCCACGACCTTTTCTAGGAAGGGGCAAAAAATGCCACTATAACAGGGAGGGCAACGTAAGAGAATGGGATGACGAAAAGTCTCACACACACACACACACACACATATATATGAAATATATATGAAATATATATTTCAAAGACTACAGAAAAACTATTCAGCACAGGAATATATTTGGATTGGAGTGTTAGTGCAGATGTCACAAATTGGTAGATTTGGGCAGGGGTGAAATTCAGCAGGTTCTAACAGGTTCTGGAGAACCGGTAGCGGAAATTTTGAGTAGTTTGGAGAACCGGCAAATATCACCTCTGGCTGGCCCGTGAGTGGGGTGGGAATGGAGATTTTGCAATAGCCTTCCCCCAGGAGTGGGGAGGGAATGGGGATTTTGCAGTATCCTTCCCCTGCCACACCCACCAAGCCACGCCCACAGAACCGGCAGGGAAAAATTTGTATTTCACCACTGGATTTGGGGAATACGCTGAATGCAAATAGTCCTGAACTTATAACCGTTTGTTTAGTGACCGTTCAAAAGATATAACTTTAAAAAGTGACTTACGATTGGTTCCATTCACTTAACCACCATTGGAGCATTCGCACAGTCAATTGATCAAACTTTGGACACTTGGCAACTGGCAGGTATTTAGGATGGTTGCAGATTCTCAGGGTCATGTGGTCACCATTAACAATCTTCCTAGCCAGCTTCTGACAAGCAAAATAAATGGATCTGCTTAACAATCTGTCAGTGTAATGCAGCTTTAAAGCTGACCAACCGTTGTAAGGATGTGAACCACTGAGGATGAGTCAGCAGGGTTATTGCCCCTTTAAGACTGAGGATGAGTCAGCAGGGTTATTGCCATTTTAAGAAGCTGTCTATATAAGGGAGGCCATTAGAAGGCGTTTCTCTTTCTCCTCGTGTATCACTCTCCTCGTCGTGTTCTATTGCACTGTAGTTCTCTGTGTAGAGTTGAAGATTGATTGCTTGCCTGGTATGTACCTACCAAGTGTATGTATGTATATAGAAGTCTTGTATATAAACCACTCTTTGTAATGACAAAACCTCTGCGTCCTGTATTTTGCTCCTGGGCTGTCTCACACTGTAAACACTCTGACACAATCACACGATTCACTTAACAACTTTGCCCCCCCCCCCCAAATTCATAAAATTGGGCACAACTCACTTAATAATTGCCTCATTTAGCAATGGAAATTATGATCCCGATTGCGGTCACAAGTTGAAGTCTCCCTGTCCTACTTCATTTGTAACTAAACTCTGAACCTTTTCTATACCAGGTGAAACTGTCCTTGATCAATTATCTAATTTAAAAACTTCTTTTAAAAAATGCACTTTAATCCAAATTAGATAAAGAGGAATTATTGAGTCTGTCATCTGCACCTCTATAACTGTCTGGTTTGGCTCTGCAACCCAACAAGACAAGACACAGATTTCAGAGGATAGTTAGAACTGCAGAAAAAACAATGGCTACTAACCTGCCTTCCATTGAGGACCCGTATACTGCACGAGTCAAAAAGAGGGCTGTGAAAATATTTACAGACCCCTCGTATCCTGGATATAAACTGTTTCATCTCCTACCCTCAAAACGATGCTATGGAGCACTGCACACTAGAACAACTAGACACAAGGACAGTTTTTTCCCGAACGTCATCACTCTGCTAGACAAATAATTCCCTCAACACTGTCAAACTATTTACTAAGTCTGCACTACTATGAAACTTCTCGTCGTTCCCACCACCCATCTCCTTCTACTTATGACTGTATGACTGTAATTTTGGTGCTTGTATCCTTACAATTTATATTGATATTATTTCCCAATTGCTTATTTGTACCCTATGACTATCATTAAGTGTTGTACCTTATGATTCTTGATGAACGTATCTTTTCTTTTATGTACACTGAGAGCATATGCACCACGACAAATTCATTGTGTGTCCAATCACTCTTGGCCAATAAAAAAATTTCTATTCTAGTAGGACTTTTTAGGTTAAAGTTACTACAAATAAAAGCCTATTGATTGATAACTATTGATATTTTAAACAATCCTAATTAGAACATAATAAAAGTCCTCGCCTCATGAGAAAAAAAATAGGCCGTAAAACAATCAGGCATTGATAAGCAGAAAGAATTATCCATTTGCAAGGGTCTTAGAAACTTTCTGGGAAGGCTCTTGCCAAAACATTTAAGAGAGAAATATATTTAAATCCTTCAGTTTAAATTTTCCTATGCAAGTTCCATTGAAATACAGCTAGTCCTCGACTTACAACAGTTCATTTAGTGACCGTTCGAAGTTACAACGGCACTGTAAAAAGTGACTTATGACCATTTTTCACACTTATGACCATTGCAACCAGGGGTGAAATCCAGCAGGTTCTGACAGGTTCTGGAGAACCGGTAGCGGAAATTTTGAGTAGTTCAGAGAACCGGCAAATGCCACCTCTGGCTGGCCCCAGAGTGGGGTGGGAATGGAAATTTTGCAATATCCTTCCCCCAGGAATGGGGAGGGAATGGAGATTTTGCAATATCCTTCCCCTGCCACGCCACCAAGCCACGCCCACCAAGTCACACCATGCCAACCAAGCCACGCCCACAGAACCGGTAGTCAAAAAATTTGTATTTCACCACTGGTTTCAACATCCCCACGGTCTCGTGATTTATATTTGGATTTATGACGGTTGCAGTGTCCCTGAGTCATGTGATCATCTTTTGCAAACTTCTGGCAAGCAAAGTTAATGGGGAAGCCAGATTCACTTAATCACCAGGTTACTAATTTAACAACAGCAGTGATTCACTGAACAAATGTAGCAAGAAAAGTCATAAAATGGGACAAAACTCACTTAACAAATTTCTCTCACTGAGCAACATAAATTCTGGGTTCAATTGTGGCCATAAGTCGAGGTTGACAACCTGTACCCAAAATTCAGTTGGTGGAATAAAACTCCACTTCTATTGGTTCAGTAATTTCCCCTTCTCTTTTGTGGACTTGGTGAAAATTGTCCACTACTTACAAAGGCTACTTACAGAGCCTTGGTAGTACAGTGGTCTAAGGCACCCTGTTATTAAGCTGGTTATTAAGACCAGATGCCTGCAATTACTGCAGGTTCGAATCTCGCCAAGGCTCAAGGTTGACTCAGCCTTCCATCCTTTCTAAGGTAGGTAAATTGAGGACCCAGTTGTGGGGGCAATAAGCTGACTTTGTATAAATATACAAAAGAATGAAGGCTATTGCTTAGCGCATTGTAAGCCGCCCTGAGTCTCCGGAGAAGGGCGGCATATAAATCAAATTAAAAAAAAAAATACATATGCAAAATAATTCCAGACAAGATACCAAATGTGACCGTATATTTGGCAAGACTGATATTGGCAATGGACACTTTGTTATGGTCATTGCTTCCTTCCTTAGACACGATGCATTGGGAAGAATAGTGAACTATGTACTTTGAAAAGAAAACCAACTATAATTACAGTCTGGTCTGGTTATATCAGAGCACAGACCAAACTCATTATTTGTAAACTTGATGTACCACACACTCTATACTTGCATCCTTTACTGACAACAGTGTAGTTCTCTCAATGCCCATTAAGGAAGGATGGGTAGAGGAAATCCCTCCATATTACCAGAAACCATGGCCCTTCTTCCATAATTAGAGGATATAAGACATTAGGGGTACAGGGAGAAAGCATTTAATTAAATTAACAGGAAATGAGCTAAACTGTTCACATCTAATAAAATCATCCCTATTGATTTCTGTTTCACCATGACAACTTATTTAGAATCAAATTATTAAGCCAACGTGTCCTATTTCAATTCCAACTTCTGACAAACTTTCTTTCTTTTTTTTTTTTTTTTGAATTTCTGGTGTCCATTGGCGAAATGAATATTCCAATATAGAAGACAATATGTTTTTCTTGAAGGCGCTCTTATTTTTTGAACATTAAAAACTGTGGCGGTGGAGAAGAGTTAAGCAGGAGAAATATGAGGCTCTTGTCTTCTACTGTTGGTGGTTACCTTTCTCCAAGTTTAATTGTTATGAGATGCAATTTGCTTAGAAACAATACTTCCTTCATGAGTGATCAATGATCTACCATAACTCTGAATGGCCACCGGCTGTTCAGGTCCTCGTGTCCTACTTTGCAAACATTCTTTTGTTGTTCATGGAGTGAGAGAAGGAGAAAGTCATGTCCCCAAGGAAGTAATGTCTTCTGCCCTGCCAAATCTGATAATTTGCAACTGAATTGAAATGAAATGAAATGAAATGAAATGAATGGGAATGGGAATGGGAATGGGAATGGGAATGGAAGGGAAGGGAAGGGAAGGGAAGGGAAGGGAAGGGAAGGGAAGAGAAGAGAAGAGAAGAGAAGAGAAGAGAAGAGAAGAGAAGAGAAGAGAAGAGAAGAGAAGAGAAGAGAAGAGTTGGAAGGGACCTTGGAGGTCTTCTAATCCAACCCCCTGCATATGCAGGAAACCCTACACTACTTCAGACAAATTGGTTATCCAACCTCTTCTTTCAAACTTCCAGTGTTGGAGCATTCGCAATTTCTGGAGGCAAGTTGTTCCACGGACTGATTCTTCTAACTGTCAGGAAATTTCTCCTTAGTTTTAAGTTGCTTCTCTCCTTGATTAGTTTCCATCCATTGCTTCTTGTCTTACTCTCAGGTGCTTTGGAGAATAGCTTGACTCTTTCTTCTTTATGGCAGCCCCTGAGATATTAGAACACTGCTATCATGTCTCCCCTAGTCCTTCTTTTCATCAAACTAGACATACCCAGTTCCTGCAACCATTCTTTATATGTTTTAGCCTCCAGTCCCCTAATCATCCTTATTTCTCCCCTCTGCACTCTTTCTAGAGTATCCACATCTTTTTTACATCAGTGACCAACCCGAGGGTAGGACATGAAGCAATGGATGGAAACTAATCAAGGAGAGAAGCAACTTAGAACTAAGGAGAAATTTCCTGAGAATTGGAACAATTAAATCAGTGGAACAACTTGCCTCCAGAAGTTGTGAATGCTCCAACACTGGAAATTTTTAAGATGTTGGATAACCATTTGTCTGAAGTGGTGTAGGATTTCCTGCCTAAGCAGGGGATTTGACTAGAAGACCTCCAAGGTCCCTTCCAACTTTGTTATTCTATTCGATTTTAAGATCTCTCCAATTGCATTCTGCCTGCTTTAAGGTGAGCGATGTCCCATTCCTTTCAGCAAGGAACATGAAAAAGGGATAGATAGAATTATATTACATTTTTGAAGTAGCAAGAAAAGCATCATGAAAGCCAAGCTTCCACAATCAAATATACATATACAGTAACGTACTCTAAAAAAATGGAATGTCATTCTATCACATCCTATGCAGACAGCAGGTGGCAAACATTAATATATTGAATTTTGGATTCTAATAGTAGAAGGAGAATCTACAAAAAAAGACTTGGCTTTCATCAACACGAAGCATCTATTTCTCTGCCATTTACATCAATAGTATCAGCCAGTCTGCCTTTCAAGTGTTCTTCATACATTTCTTCCTTCTTTTCAACTAGAATATTGTTTTCTTTCAACTTGCAAAAGTTTGAATGCTTTTTATTTATACACTGCAGTCAAGTCAATACTGCTGTCCAATAACTAAGGCATGTTGTTTATGTCTTACGTCAAGCTAAGCCATATTTAGATTTTATCCAGGAAAAGGATATGGTACTCTGCTCAGGCCTCAAGATCATTACACCAATTAACATTTTGCCAGGCAGTGGGGAAAAAAAAAGTTGTCTTATATTAAATCAGTTATGCCATCCAAGTATTGCCTATTTTAGTGGAATCATCCGGGTTCTTAGGCATAATCTTTTCTCATCACTGGTTATCTAATGCTACCGGGAGGGTCCTTCTATATCAGGGGTGTCAAACTCTATTTCATTGAGGGCCGCATAAGGGTTGTTTGACCTCGGGGGGCTGGGGTGGGCATGGCCAGCTCAACGTCGCTCATTGGGGGGGCGCCTGTGGCAGCCCGAGTGCTCTGCCAGTAAAAATGAGTGTCAGGTTTCCGACGGATGCCCTAATTAAATCATGAGCCTCGAGCCAAGCTTCAAAGGAAATCCAGTTATTTATTAGGAGCCTTCATGTTAGCACGTTCCCAAATAAAGGCAACTCTTACACTACATAATTTACGGCCCCAATCATGACCCTGTTTCCACCCTCACCCCAGGGTGTGTCATCAATCACATTCACCCACAGAGCAATTTTGCGGGTTGTAGAGATCACTCTCCTCCAGCCACTGTGGGTAACCCTGGGAGATAGCCTTGAGAAAGATATGTCTGGAATGTGCTCCTGTCTTTGGCTGCCATACTGCTTTGTTGGTTTCCCATCCCCCTTGCCTATGGCAACTCGAGAGCAGACCAGGGATGCTTTGGGTACTTGGGCTCCCGAGTACTGTTTTCAGCTGTGATGGCTTCCTGCAACCCTCTGCCAGTGAAAACAGAATTCAGAGGGCAACTGTTTCCAGGGCAGCTCCGCGGGCCAGATCTAAGCACTCTGCGGGCCAGATCTGCCCCCCCCCAGCTTGAGTTTGACACCCTGTTCTATATGCATCACAAATTCTTAGTTGTTCCATTGAATGGCATCACCGTATCCCTTGCTAAGGCACAAGGCCTGCCTGTTATCTCTCCAGTAGAAAGCAATGTCATTCCTATACATGGTCTTTCTGAACCAACAAAAGAGCCATTTGCCAAAACGAAGCCGTTTTATGATATTCATCAGCTATCTCCATCTTTTCGGGATACAGCAAATAATATTCAATGAAGATGACAATCATTTGCTGTCTCAAGACAAGGAGAATCCTTTCCTTTATCCTCCAACCCAGCAGATGAGCTCCTAGGAAAAATGTGGACTCTGTAATTGCAGATCTCTGAGTTTTAATTTAGAATACATCTTCCAACAGTTTTAATCATTCCTTCACGGGAATGGAGTTGACCAAGGTTGCCTTATTCAGTTGAGTGTAGTGTTGCTGTAACAAATTACTTCTATTGTCCAGCTGGGAAGAACAATCTGCAAAGGGCTTTGGGAGACATGGTGTGGGGGAGAATTATGAAAGTGTTGTGTTGTAAGTTCTGCCCCTTGCATAAGAATATCATGACATTATATATAAGCATGAAAAGGGCAGACCTTGTGCTGTGACATTGCTTCCATCATTTTGATAAAGCGTTGGAGCCTGCTGAGGCCTTGGTTACAAGGTGAAAATGTCACCCAGCAGGACTCATTAAAATTCCTTCATGTTGTCCTCTGGGTGTGAGATGACAGTATCTTCCTGGATCACGTTTTCCTGATTTCTGGTGATTGTCCTTCAATTTTCATACCTAGATCGGAATGCATTCATTTTCTGTAATTAGCCTCAAGTAATATCATATAAGAGTGAGAAACATAGTCAATGACTTCACGACTCACTGCACTAGTGAGGCTGCACTTCGAATACCGTGTCCAGTTCTGGTCACCATGGTACCAAAAAAAGATGCTGAGATATTAGAAACAGCGCAGAAAAGAACAAGAAAGATGATAAGGGATTTGGAGACTTAAACCATATGATGAATGGTTAAAGAAACTAGGTATGTCTAGCTCAGGGCTGTCAAACTCCCGGCACGTTTCCAAAAAAATGGGCTGAAGAAAGCTTCAAAAACGGGCCGAAAAAAGCCTCAAAAATAGGCCGAAAAAAGCCCCGAAAATGGGCCAAAAAAGAGCCTCAAAAATGGGCCGAGAAAAGCCCCAAAAGCGGGCCAAAAAAAAGCCTTGAAAATAAGCTGAAAAAGCCCCCAAAATGGGCCAAAAAAAGCCTTGAAAAAAGGCCGAAAAGAGCCTTAAAAATGGGCCTGAAAAAGGTCGAAAAAAGGCCAGAAAACAGGGCATGCGGAGGCCAAAAAAAATGGCTGGTGGGTGGGCGAGGCTTCAGCAATATTCGGTCTATAAGACGCACAGACATTTTCGCCCCATTTTGGGAGACAAAAAAGTGTGTCTTATAGTCTGAAAAATATGGTAGGTCCTTATATCACATCTAATTTTCTACCTTTGACCTAGCAAATTTACGGCAACCACTGTCATTCCTGTAATTCCTTAACATCAGGAACTGGCAAATGGGGATATGCTCCATTCAAAATCTGAGCATCAATGTTGAAGATGTCTTCAAGAGCAAGAGTCTACTCATGCTTATGTTGCAGAAATTCAGGAATATCTTAAGTCATGCCATAACCTTTCAGAAACCGTTCAGCTTTATCCCAAAGGTGTTTTTTTCAAGAGACAACTGGATTTTCTGGTTTTTCTTTGAAGACGTTTCGCTTCTCATCCAAGAAGCTTCTTCAGCTCTGACTGGATGGTGGGGAATGGAAGGATTTATACTCCTTGCAGACAGCTGGTCATTTGCATCCTTTTAGCGGGTCATTAAAGTCACCTGGAGGTTTATCTGTGTCCTCAGGGTCACCTGAGTGGTGCAAATTGGTGTGGAGCCTTCTTGGAACTGCTGAAAGGACTGTGTTGTAGATTGGAGATAGATGATGTATCCCTCCCCCTCTGTTGAGAGAGGGCTGCTCAATTTTGACATAGATGGCCTCTTTAACCCCCCTAAAGAGGCCATCTATGTCTGCAAGGAGTTGTTCTGCCCCAGATATGGACCCAAAGAACGCAGCACACACAAAGTCTGTACAAACCTTAGTTTACTAAATAAACCAGTATTTTACAACAACGGCTGTTAATTAACTGCATTAACAGCCGCTAAGACTTCAAAGAATAATAACCGAAAGCTTACTATGGTTGGCAGAATGCCCAGAAGCAATTTGCAGGAAGCTGATAAGATAAGCAAGACAAGACACTAAGGTATGTGAACGAAGTTGTTCCCTGCAAATTGCTTCAGTCAGTGTTCCTCCTTAAATAGGCTAAGGGAATGGCCAATTGGCCCCAAGCCTTACTCTCGAGGAGACCTCCTCCTTTTGGCAGCTCTGCGTGCCTGTGCATCTAGGAGAGGCTCCTCCTCTTTGTCTTCTTCACTTAAGGGAGTTTCTGGAGGTTCTGTAGGCCCTGGCTGAATCCCCGCCTCTGGCACCACATCTTCTCCAGCCTCCTCATTGTCTGACTCGAGTGCCAGCTGCACAGGCTGCTGGTGCAGCACCACACCAGCCTCCTCACTGTCTGAATCAGCTACTAGCTGCACAGGCTGCGTACGAGCCACAACAGGAGTATAAATCCTTCCATTCTCCACCATCCACTCAGCACTGAAGAAGCTTTTGGATGAGAAGTGAAACATCTTCAAAGAAAAAACAGAAAGTTCAGCTGCCTCTTGAAAAAAACACTTTTGGGACAACCATGACCTGGATGACTGAGAATCTTCATAGGCAGCTCAGACTTATCGATCACTGCGTATTCTCATGCAAAAATCTTGTTTTCTATCTTCTATGCTTTAGATTTGTTATAAAGTGTGCTACATGATAAAAAATAAAAACATAAATAAATATTTAACTATACAGCAAGAGACTCAGTGTCCCACACTGCTCTGGATATTCAAGCTGATTAACCCAACAGAACTAATATAGTTAGTAACGTATCGCAATGATGTATACTAAAATATAGCCAATAACAACAACAAAATATAATCCAGTACATTAAAAATAAAACTGCCCGTTTCAATGCAAATCGGAAGAAACGCCATGTTATGCATTTGTATTAAATGGAAGTGCTTATTTTAATATTGTGTGAAATCTCAAAGGATGTATTGCTTTTGGACATCTACAGTAGAAAGATAATAAACTCCTGAAGCTTAATCTTCAAGAGGCTCTTTTGTGGGCTTGGGAGAAAATAATAATTTGGCTTACATAGTTAACATCTTCTATGACATTTTCACCTTGAGACTAATACTGTAGTAACTTGGAGTTGTCTTTGCTTATTATGTCAGCTCTTTACAGCTTTGAATACAACTTTTTATCAGTTTTGCATTTGGGGGAAATAAATAAATAAATCTGCTTTGGCCACTTAGTCATCATGCATATTTCAATATATTAAAGTGGGTCTGCAGGAATATTTTTTGATCTTCTTAAGTAAAAATTCTCCATGGACAGTAACACATTATAGACTTGTTTATGAAGAAAAACAGCTGGTGGGTTAGGGGTTTTTTTTTTTTTTTTTGCTGGTCTTTCCTCTTGTTGGAAGGAAAATCCATCTGGATCAGTTCCAACTTGGGAGAAAGACGCTGGAAACAACATGGAGGCTGATTGGAAAGAAGGTTGGTTTATTGATGCAGCAGAACCACCATCAGCATGTGGTTCTGGGACAGCTGACCAACTGGCTGAATAGGTGAGTGGATCTTTATAGTTTCTGTAAAACTATAGCATTGTGATTAACACCAGCTGTCTGCAATTACTGTAAGTTCGAATCTCACCAGGCTCAAGGTTGACTCAGCCTTCCATCCTTTCTAAGGTAGGTAAATTGAGGACCCAGTTTGTGGGGGCAATAAGCTGACTTTGTATAAATATACTATTGCTTAACGCATTGTAAGCCGCCCTTAGTCTCCGGAGAAGGGCGGCATATAAATCAAATTTAAAAAATAAATAAATAAAAATTTAAAAAAATCTTTGAAGTTTGGGATTTGTGCAATATGGGCTTTGTGTTTCTAAAAGGGTGCTGGGCAATTCCTATTGTGGTGAGCAAACTGGTAGCAAAGGTAAGTGATACCCACCACTGAATACTTCCAACTGTTGGAAGAACTGTCCATCTGGGTTCAGTTCCAAGTGGGGGAAAAGACATTGGATTCATGGAAGTTGCTTGGAAAGGTTTATTGATGAACAGGATCTCATGGCATGATTTCCTGGGCAAAAAAGGCAGAGATACTGAGAATGCCTGGGTTTCATGCCCTCTGTTGGGTTTTGAATTTGAGCTTGTGTTCTGATTGGTTGTCAGACTCCCATGGGGGCCATGCAGGGGTAACTTTGTAGGTTGTCCTTTGAGTCCCAGGCTTGGTTGACTCTTGCTGGGTGATGATGTAATGAAAGGGCTTTGGGCAATTCCTACTATGGCTCTGCCTGAAGGATTTAGATTTTTGTTATGTAGAATAAACTGGCCCAGGCCTTAATGGCCCATTGACAAAGGTGGTGGTGGGGAGTTGAGTTTCTGCCTCCCTTTTAGGGGAAATATTCTGCCCTTTTAATATTTCCTAAAATATCTCATTTTCCTAGGAGAGGGGTGGGTGCTAACTTTCTACACAACAGCGAATATGATATATAAGACCCTCTACGTTTCCTGCTACAGTACTCAGTCTGATGGCAATTTGCTGGTAAACTAATAATCCTCAAGTACCTGTTTGTTTTCAGTTTTGAAATTCTTCTCAAGCTCATCAAGAATTTGTGCAAAGCTAGATTCCTTGTGCACTAGAAACCTTGGCGTTCGGTGCTTTGTTTTTCTCATTTTTACCAACCAATTATAGAATACATGGCAGTTAGTTGGCAGACGCATATTATTCGTTTTTTTGGCATAGTGCTTTCAGACACCACTTCTTCTTTACATGTTCTTTACATGTTGCATTTGTCATTATTAATCAGAACAGAAATTCTAGAGACCTTCATTGTGAAGTCTCATTTGGAAAGTTTTAGTTATCGGTATTTGATATTTTGTGGACCATGGCTTACAATTCAAGGGGAAAAAAACAAATCCAGTGACTCAGCTTTTTAAAGTACCCTGGTCCTGGTTTTAGAGAATCCCAATGTAACATTGATGCATTTCAATATCTGTTCTTCGATTGTCTCTTCTGCCAATATCAAATGAGTGGGATGAGCCACAGATGAAACATAGTGTCTGAAACTTATTGACTTATTATTTGTAAGCTCTAAAAAACATCTCACTCCACTGGTGTTAAGTGTTCAGTTGTGAACTACGAATGTTCAGAAAATGTAGGGACAAATAAATAAATCTCCTCTCCCTTGTTTATGATTTTAAAAGCACAGGAGCACATTTTGGGTGAATAATAATATGACTATTGTTGCATTTGTATAGCTTTCCCATCCCTTTTTAGCAGGCCTTTTGAATAGAATAGAATAGAATAGAATAGAATAGAATAGAAGAGAAGAGAAGAGAAGAGAAGAGAAGAGAAGAGAAGAGAAGAGGAATAGAATAGAATAGAATAGAATAGAATAGAATAGAATAGAATAGTATAGAATAGAATAGAATAGAATAGAAGAGAAGAGAAGAGAAGAGAAGAGAAGAGGAATAGAATAGAATAGAATAGAATAGAATAGAATAGAATAGAATAGAATAGAATAGAATAGAATAGAATTATTTATTGGCCAAGTGCGATTGGACACACAAGGAATTTGTCTTTGGTGCATACCCTCTCAGTGTACATAAGGAGAATAAAATACATTCATCAAGAATAAAAAGATACAACACTTAGTGATAGTCATTGTTACTAATAAGCTATCAAATCCTACTAGGAAACAAAAAAACCCAAAAAAATTGAAAGATACAAGCAACATGGTTATAGTAATAATTGGAAAAGGATAGATACTAGTAAGGAAGAGAAGAATAATAGTAATACAGTCTTAGTAAATTATTTGACAGTGTTGTGGGAATTATTTATTTAGCAGAGTGATGGCATTTGGGGAAAAACTGTCCTTGTGTCTAGTTGTTCTGGTGTGCAGTGCTCTATGGCGTCGTTTTGAGGGTAGGAGTTGAAACAGTTTATGTCCAGGATGTGAGGGGTCTGTAAATATTTTCACAGCCCTCTTTTTGACTCGTGCAGTGTACAGGTCCTCAATGGAAGGCAGGTTGGTAGCCATTGTTTTTTCTGCAGTTCTAATTATCCTCTGAAGTCTGTGTCTGTCTTGTTGGGTTGCAGAGCCAAACCAGACAGTTATGGAGGTGCAAATGACAGACTTAAACTAAATGTTGTACCAAAATGCAATCTAAAATTAAGTATTTATTTACAACTTGAATGTCACTGTATGCGGGGCTGAGGTAGCAAGGCAGTTATGCACACAAATAGCACAAGGGCAGAACATGGGCCATTGAGGGGCTTTGACCAGTGGTGGAATTCAAATTTTTTTACTACCGGTTCTATGGGCGTGGCTAGGTGGGTGTGGTGTGGCTTGGTGGGCATGGCAGGGGAAGGATACTGCAATATCTCCATTCCCACCCCACTCCGGGGGAAGGATACTGCAAAATCTCCATTCCCTCCCCACTCCTGGGGAAAGGATATTGCAAAATCTCCATTCCACCCCACTCCAGTGTAAGGATACTGCAAAATCCCCATACCCTCCCCACTCCAGGGGAAGGATACTGCAAAATCCCCATTCCCACCCCACTCCAGGGGAAGGATACTGCAAAATCTCCATTCCCACCCCACTCGGGGGCCAACCAGAGGTGGTATTTGCTGGTTCTCCTAACTGCTCAAAATTTCCGCTACAGGTTCTCCAGAACCTGTCAGAACCTGATGAATTTCACCCCTGGCTTTGACCCACCCACCTCACTTCCCCAGCAGTGCCTGCCCGGATGTGTCAACAACCAGCTGGCCAGACATCCTTTGCTGTCACAGCTCTGCTTTCCAAAATGTACTGGCAATCAATTGTCACTGAATGCAAGGAGGTAGGAATGAGGCATGGAATATCTGGTTGGTAAACATGGAGAGTCTAGTTAATTCTGCTAGCAGATTTCCTAACAGACTTTTGTGGATTACATTTGAAGAGTGAATGAATTAGAGAAATGCATTCCGAACATCAGGAATATACAGTAGTGGCCAAAATTGTGGAAACCTTTTGGGGAAAGTGTATTTTCTAAAACTAGCTAATAACACCACTTTTTGGGGGGAGTAGTAGAATTATATACCAATGGAAAGATTATTTATTTATTTATTTATTTATTTATTTATTTATTTATTTATTTATTTATTAATTAATTATACTTATATGCTGCTCTTCTCCCTAAGGAGGTACTCCCTAAGGAGGTACTAAAAACAATCAATTTAAAATCTCCCAATTAAAATCACCAATTTAATCAAGAATGTGATGCAATAGCTTTTATGAAGGATTTGTTATTAGAATAGCAGTTACAGTATAAAAAAGAAAAGTGAAACACATAGAAAAATGAGATATACAAAAATGATCACCATAGAAAAAACGAGATATAGAAAAATTATCACCAGGTCAGTTAATAGTTGGGTAACCTTTAGCATGAATTATGGCCTTACAACGTCTTTCCATGGAGTGAACCAAGTCTTTTAGTTCTGCAGCTGTTACAATGTGAAACCAAGATTGAATGGTTGCTTCTATAAACTGGGTTTTATTGCTGGGTCGCTTCCTAACAAGTTTCTTTAGTCAGCTCCATAAATTTTCAGTTGGATTAAGGTCTTGGCTATTCCCAGGCCATTCCAGCAGTGGAATAGGATTATCTGGAAACTCCCAAAAAAAAAAAAAAAAAAAAAGTGGTATTATTAGCCATCAAACCTCAAAAATACATTTTTCCCAAAAGGCTTCCATAATTTTGGCCACTACTGTAGACCTCTTAACAACTCCTGTTACAGTAGTGGGTTGCTTCCAGTTCGCACGGGTTCGCAAGAACCGGTAGTAAAAAATTTTAGTAGTTCGGAGAACCAGTAATAACATTGGCTGGCCACGCCCCCGAACCGGTCCCCAGCCCGGTCGCCGCTTGCTTACCCCACCCACCTCATCAGAGGCTTTTTTTAAAAAACTTTTAAAAGCATTTTTTCTACAACGTCTTCGGCTGAAAAAATGCTTTTAAAAGTTAACAAAAAAGCCTCTGATGATTGCAGGGCTGAGCTGGGATCTTCAGAGGTTTCTAAAACATTTTTTCTGCAACCTCTTCAGCTGAGAAGGTTGTAGAAACAAAATCCCTTTAAAAGCCTCTGGCGATCCCAGCAGATTTGCCTGATCACCAGAAGCTTCTAAAAGCATGTTTTCCTGTAATCTCTCCAGCCGAGGAGGTTGTAGGAAAAAAAATCCCTTTAAAAGCCTCTGGCAATCCCAGATGACTTGCCTGATCGTCAGAGGCTTCTAAAAGCATTTTTTTCTGTAACCTCTTAAGGTTGTAGAAATAATGCTTTTAAAAGTAAAAAAAAAAAGTTGGCCATGCCCACCCAGTCACATTACCCCCAAGCCACGCCCACAAAATAAGCCACGCCCACAGAACCAGTAGTAAAAAAGTTTAGAACCCACCCCTGTCCTGTTACAGTTCACTGAACGTATGTACAGATACAGCTAATTGGAGTTTGCCAGTGGACCTTCATAGAAGAGATTAAGATTGAATCTCTGGCCAATTTGCCCTGTAAACCAACAACATGTCCTTAATTAATGTGATTAATGTGAGAACGTAAGAAAGGAGCAAGAAGAAATAGAAGCGTTTTTGATTTGGTATCTTAAAAACCAAAACTGAAGATGACCCAGTGGTGAAATCCAATTTTTTTTACTACCGGTTCTGTGGGTGTGGCTTGCTGGGCATGGTGTGGTGTGGCTTGGTGGGCATGGCAGGGGAAGGATACTGCAAAATCTCCATTCCCACCCCACTCTGGGACCACCCAGCCAGAGGTGGTATTTGCCAGTTCTCCGAACTGCTCAAAATTTCTGCTATAGGTTCTCCAGAACCTGTCAGAACCTGCTGGATTTCACCCCTGAGATAAACTGGCAGGTGTCTATACAATTGTAGCCTGTTGTTGAAGACCTACCCCTGCCGTTTATGCAAACATTAGAAGTCCTTGAAGAAACAGTCAATGGATTGGAAATGAGTGACCACACTTCAGCTAATGAGAAAAGATGAAGACTCATCAGATGAAAGAAAGGAAGTATTGCAAGAGGATGTGACAGAGGAGACAGCTCATCATAAGGGGGAAAAAAATAAAGAAGCGAGATAATGATTTGTGCCCTGTAGAAAATAGAAATGTGGCTGAAATGGAACCTCTTATACCACCTGAGAAATAAAAACAGAATATTGGCTTTTATCAAGAAAGTTCTTGTCTAACACTCTAGTGTTCCGAGAATGAAAAAATAAACAAAACGATCTTGAAGTTCTGGTACTGGAAAGCAAAATTAATTTAAAAGATATGAAAGGGACTCGGCGGGATGACTCTCACGATCTGAATATAGCAAAGGAAGGATATCAGTTGTTGAAAATAAATAGGAACAATATAAGGGAGGAGATTGTTTAAAAAAACGATCCGCGACTGTTCAAAAATTGAAATAAACTGATTTGGCGGTATTGTAGAGCAGAGTTCCTCAAAGTTTCCAGCTTTGCGGAATCTCAGGGGAGGGGAGAGAGAGGATGATTCTGCACGAGGCAACTGGCAAGCATGCACACGCACAGTTCCACTTGCTCGAGTGGTGTTCACGCACACCTGCTGCTCACTTAAATGGAGCGTGCACAGGCGCTCAACGGCTGCTTGCGCAAGGGAGGATGTGAGTGCACAGGCTCACCAGCCGTTTCCGCGGCCCGGATGCAAACCCTTCACAGTCCACTAGTGCAGGGGTCTCCAACCTGGGCAACTTTAAGCCTGCCGGACTTCAACTCCCAGAATTCTTTAGCTGGGGAATTCTGGGAGCTGAAGTCCGGCAGGCTTAAAGTTGCCAAGGTTGGAGGCAATGGTGAAATCCAATTTTTTCTTACTACCGGTTCTGTGGGCATGGCTTTGGTGGGCGTGGTGTGGCTTGGTGGACATGGCAGGGGAAGGATACTGCAAAATCTCCATTCCCACCCCATTCCTGGTGGAAGGATATTGCAAAATCTCCATTCCCACCCCACTCTGGGGCCAGCCAGAGGTGGTATTTGCCAGTTCTCCGAACTACTCAAAATTTCCACTACCGGTTCTTCAGAACCTGTCAGAACCTGCTGGATTTCACCCCTGGTTGGAGACCCCTGCACTAGTGGGCCGCAGCCCACAGGTTAGGGACCCCTGTCTTAGAGGGTATCTGAATTAAAATAAGGGAGGATCGAATTTTTAAAAATGGGAAGAATTATAAATGAGATGCCACAAGGAACAATCTTACTGTCAAGTTTCGAGGTCGTCTCAAATAAATTGCATTTCAAACAAAGTCTTTGAAGAAAAAACTCCTATTTATTAAGCACGACATTCTACACCCGACTCCATAGAAGCCAACACTGACTTCCAGCCCCCAAACCCTCCCTTTCCGTTCCCCACTCCCCTGCACTCATTGGCCATCTTCCAAGTCATTCTACCCCTAATCTACTCCAACTCAAAGGAATTTCCCCCCTCCCATCCCATCTCCTAGGGGATATTATCTCCAGGGAAAATAAGTAGGTGAAAAGTCAGACGTCCCTTTCCAGACGCCTTCGCTTCTCCTTCTTATGTCAGCAGTAGAGTAAATGTAGCTTGAAGTGCTGACACTTACTAAAGAAAAATTAATAAAAGACTGATCCTTCAGAGAGAGAAGTCAAATTGTAGGATGGAGCTTATTTGGTGGGGGGGAAAAATTCAGAATAGTGATTGATTACAAACTGAATGAATAATATCAGTAAGATGATTGCAAAGCAGGCAAATGCAATTTTAGATTTTGTGGAGCAGAGCTGCCTCAGGTATCAGGTACAGTTCAGAATAACAGAGCTGAAAGTGTCACTGCGTTTTTGTATTTACCAGATAAGCTCTTATTTTTGAACTCTAAGACTTACCGTAGCTTGCCAAGTTCTTATTAGTAACTGATACTGCGCATGTCTACATTCTATCACTTTCTTCTAACTTTCTTTGTTCTCCGGCCAGGAGAGGTGGCCGGGAAAGCTTTGCCAAGATGTAACTAATTAGATAAGTGAGATGTTTTATTTTCTTTATAACAAATAAATGAGTTTTTCTTAGGAAATATATCTTCGGCAGTGGTGGGTTCCTCCTGGTTTGGTCCGGTTCGGCCGAGCCGGTAGCGGTGACGATATGACGTCACCGAACCGGTTCTCCCCCCCCGCCCTCCCACCCCCCACCCACGTTATTCTTACCTTTTATTTGGCCCCACCCCCAATCTATTGCTGCCTCCTGAGTCCCAGCTGATGATTAGAGGGAAAAAAAACTGTTTAAACTCTTGCCGGGGGGCTTCAAAGGGCCGTCCTACAGCTGATCAGTGTTAAAAGCAAACAAATGAGTCGGGTCGTAAGTGCGAGGACTGGTCGTAAGTGCGAGGACCTTCCAGAAATGACTCTGACCAGCTAGCCACACCCACCTAGTCACATGACATCCAAGCCACACCCACAAAATAAGCCACGCCCACAGAACCGGTAGTAAAAAAAATTAGAACCCACCCCTGATCTTCGGGTTTATTTTCTTAAAGTATGCTTCAAGGGAAAAGCCTCGATTCACTTCTCTAAATCAAGGTGCAGTTACCCAAAAGCAGAATGGGATTAATTAGCACCCAAACAGAAAGGGACATTGGAGGTCTTCTAGTCCAACCCCCTGCTCAAACAGGAAACCCTATACCACTCCACACAAACAGCTCTCCGATCTCGTCTTGATGGAACATCCACAACTTCTGAAGGCAAGCCATTCCACCGATTAATAGTTCTCACTGTCCCACAGTTTAAATCGAATCACTTGCGCAGAACTATTTTGGATCAGATTCAAGCCCGTTCTTCTTGGAGAAAATGTTGGAAAGCAGTTAAAACTAAACTGTGATCCAGCCAACAAATAAGGTTAGGAGTGGAGGATTAAGCTGCAATCCAGCTAAAAATCAACCTAGGAGGAGTGAAGGAGATATTTTTGAGGAACAGTTACTGATTTTGAAATGTTCTTAAGAGAGGAATAAAATACTTTATGTTGATTATTAGATGTGAGTTAAAAGAAACATTGACTTGATTTGGGTCTTTGAAGTAAAGAAAATATATGAAATACTGATTGTTAAAATGATAAATGAATATTATAAAGAGCTGTTTAGATTTGAAGTTTAAGATTTAGGGTGATTACATAATAAAATATTAAATGTTAGAATAAGATGTTAGATTGAATGATAAAAAATGGGTTTAGATTTGTTCTTTTTTTCTTTTTTTTCCCTTTAAGATGTTAACTTAACTTTAAGATGTTAACTGAGGAGCCTGAGTGGTGTAGGAGGCTAATGCCTCCTAAGGCAGCATTTAACATCCAGCTGCCTGCAATTACTGCGAGTTCAATTCTCACCAGGCTCAAGGTCGACTCAGCCTTCCATCCTTTCTAAGGTGGGTAAATTGAGGACCCAGTTTGTGGGGGCAATAAGCTGACTTTGTATAAATATACAAAAGTATGAAGACTATTGCTTAACGCACTGTAAGCCGCCCTGAGTCTCCGGAGAAGGATGGCATATAAATCAAATTAATAATAATAACAATAACAATAACAACAACAACAACAACAACAACAACAACTGATGAAATTTGGAATTTATACTTATTTTATACCGGATCAAACCCTTGCTCTAAAAAGATGCTGTTTTATGTTTTATGTTTAAAAATAAATTCAAAAAAATTCAAAAAAAAAAAAAAGCCCGTTCTTCTTGTTTTACTTGGGGGTATTTCTCTAAAGAGAAAGCTAAAATAAAACAAAACCTCCCAGTCAAAATAATGGCTTAAATCAAGGATATTGGTTAACAACTTCAGGTCATTTGGAAGAATTATCGCATGGGACTTGAATAATTTTGGAAAACCAAAAACAGCCTGCAGATAATAATATTTCAAATGGTTTTAAAGTTAGGATTTAGTCATTTTTCTTCACGTACAAGAGATGAATCTCCCCACCATTTCAAGATTCTATGCTGTACTTGGCTTATGAATATTTTTTTTAAAAAAATAGATGTATTCCATAAGTTTTCCCACTTGGACCCCACCATGATACCAATATGCCCTGGCAACGATTCTCTGCTGTATCCTATAATTGTGATTTCAACTTGTTCTGAGTCCATTAAAACAGTTTCCCCCGAAAGCCAAAAGCATTCAGTGGTAGCTACAAGGTGTGTAAAACCTGTTATGCTTCATCTCCTATTCTGCCCAAGGCAAAAATCAGTTGACGAATAGCGGGTGGGCTATTAAGAGCCCTTATTGACTGTTTCAAGGTGCTATGGACAAGCCCATTCCCTTCTGGCTACCCGACAGCCTCATCTGCCGTCATTCTGATATTGACTTCCTAAAAGGTTGAATTCCTAGCAAGGCTAGGCTGATGGTCTACCAGAATTTCACAAAGGTGCTAGACTTCTGTGTCAGCTGTCAGTCAATGGTGCTTTCTTCAGCAAATGGCACAATTGCAAAATAATTGTCAGGGTATGAAAGAGTTAACAGCTGTAAGCTGAGTTGTAAGCAGAGTCAGCCCGAAGCTGATACAACAGAATGAGGCAGCAAAGTTACTGCTACTTTAAGAAGCTGGGTCAGAAACACTACATGTCTTTAATTTCTAGACCAACTCCAGGCTGGGGGCTGGATCCGGCCCACTTGGTGCTTAAATCTGGCCCATGGGGTCGCCCTGGAAACAGCAAAGGACTGGCCCGCAGTGCCTCTGCCAGTGAAAACAGAGCTCGGGGGGGCCCTCCTGAGCTCTGTTTTCACTAGCAGAGGGTTTCGGGAGGCCGTTGCAGCCAAAAACAGAGCTTGCAAGGGCCATGGGCGGCTCTCCTGAGCTCCATTTTTGCTGGCAGGAAGCCGTCACAGCCAAAAACGGAGCTCAGGAGCCCGTTTACACTAACAGAGTGCTCAGGCGTCCACAGGCGCCCCTGACATGAGTGACGTTGAGTGGGCCATGCCCACCACTGGCCACGCCCCACCACCATCACCAGCCTTCTGAGGTCAAACACAACCCCGATGCGGCCCTCAATGAAATCGAGTTTGACACCCCTGATATACAGGATAAGCAAAATATATGTTTGCCATTTGTAACACATTTCTCAGTTGGCAAAATCTTTTTTTCTCAATCTTAGGAAATGTGTCTTATACATTCAGAAGACAAGAAGTTTATAATAAATAGCAGTTTATTTATTGGTTGAATAAAAACAGCATTTAATTGGGATTATTGCCAATAACTATATTTATATTTGTATTTTTATTAAATTACTACTTGGGAAGAAAAAAAAAAGGATTTGAAATTATGAATGGTAACTTTCCAGATGGAAATAATTAGTCAGTGGTCATTATGTGCTGGAAGTATCATCAATTATGGAAACAGATTTACAATTTAGCATGGGTTATAACCATATTATAATCAAGAGAAAAAACAAATTGTGGGCTGGGGTGGAGAGTTCTGGAATAACAGTAATGATAATAATAAAGACAGGCAGTAAATAAATTTAACAAATAAAAAAATAAATAAGACCAGAGCGTAACTTATATTCACATAATTTTGAAAGAGAAATAGTCATCCAAACATTAATTACTTGCCATTTAATTAATCAGTGGAATTTCTGAATGGATTTTCACAAAGGCAAGAGAGAAAGAAGGGCATGGTACATATTATAATTTAAGTAATCGTCTTTATAAGTCAAGAAATTATGTATTACATCTTTTCTCAATTTAGACAGATTAGTTTTTTGCTTAAGTAATAACTGATCTGTGTTTGAGTAGTGGTAAATCCATTGTTCAGTACTGCAAATATATTGGGCAGACACGTATCCCATTTATAGAGACATTCATTCATGGAAAAGATGTCTTAAGTCTGGTTGAGAAAAACCATCATAAAGGAAAGGATCTAGTGAGCTAATTACACAGCAATTGTCTTCTAGGGGATCCAAAATTGGCCACTGTGGAAAAAAAAGACTCCAGAACTGGTTCTAAAAATCAAATTCTAATCTGACTCTTATCCTGTCATTCCTTTTGGCTTTGGGGTTGAACTTTTTTCACCTGACAATCCTGCATTCCTACCGCTGGCATCATGAATGTTTCTCCTAAGGACCCAAAATTGAGTGTTCTATCTAGATCTATCTATCTATCTATCTATCTATCTATCTATCTATCTATCTATCTATCTATCTATCTATCGTTAATAACTTAATGACTATCATTACTTGATGACTATCATTAAGTGTTGTACCTTATGATTCTCGACGAATGTATCTTTTCTTTTTATGTACACTGAGAGCATACGTACCAAAGACAAATTCCTTGTGTGTCCAATCACACTTGGCCTATGAAGAATTGTATTGTATTGTATTGTATTGTATTGTATTGTATTGTATTGTATTGTATTGTATTGTATTGTATTAAATTGAGTTTTAAATTGAGCCGAATTCATTTAATAATTTTAAACTATTTTAACTGATGTTGTCTTGTGTTTTTAATAGGCTGTACACCGCCCTGAGTCCTTCGGGAGAAGGGCGGTATAGAAATAAAATTCTTCTTATTCTTCTTATTCTTATTTTTATTGTATTGTATTGTATGTATCTACCTACCTACCTACCTACCTACCTATCTACTTATCACATCTCTCCCTCTCGCTCTCTCTCTCTCTCTCTCTCTCTCTCTCTCTCTCATCTTGTTGTGGCCCGCCAGCAGCCTGCACGGATCGTGGCTGATCCCGATGAAGAGGAGGCTGGTGTGGTGTCGCGCCAGCAGCCTGCACAGCCAGCGCTCGCGTCGGACAGTGAGGAGGCTGAAGAGGATGTGATGCCAGAGGCAGAGACTCAGCCAGGGCCTTCAGAACCTCCAGAGGCTCCTTCAAGTGGAGAGAGCGAAGTGGAGGAGCCTCTCCTCAATGCTCGAGCACGCAGGGCTGCCAAAAGGCAGGAGTGGCTACTCAGGAGGAGGAAGTCTACTCGAGAGTAGGGCTTGAGGATAATTGGCCACTCCCTTAGCCTATTTAAGTCGCATGCAGCTAGTGCGTTCTTGCTGGAAACAACTCGTATTATTATCAGAGTATTTTGGTTTATCATATCTTGTTTTCTGGGCTGGTTGCCAACCTTTGCTGGCCTTGTTTATTCTTGCTACTTAATAAATTTTATAAGGACTGTTGGTCTGTGTCAATATCCTCGGAAATCTGGAGCTGGGGCAGAACACATCTCATCTCATCTCATCTCTCCATCCATGCTGGATGACTCACAATTCAAAAAGATATATTTCAGCTAAAACAGCCATAAACTCCCCAGCTGCCTCTGATCCCACACGTAGGGACAGCAGCACCATATGTTGAAATCCTACATGTTGAAATCCCCCAGCATCATAAGTCCAGCCCAGCCACAGAGTCAAGGAGCTCAGGTAGGCAGGTTGCTATGTAGCAGGGAGGCTGGTACAACAGCAACAGCCCTAACTGACCTCTCCTAGTGCCCAATTTAAGAAACATCGCCTTACATCTGGCAATCTGTGGAGCAAAGTCCCTGGATGCCTCCCATGTATCCTGGACCATCACTGCCACCCCCTCACCCTTTTCCTGGGGTCTCGGCATTTAGGTATACAATACCATTCCGAATCTCATCTCTGTTGTGGTCCGCCAGCAGCCTGCGGAGCTTGCAGCAGAGTCGGACAGTGAGGAGGCTGGGGAGGACCGTGGGCCAGTCTTGGAGTCTGGGGAAGGCTTGGACAAGGGCTCTGTATCAGACAGAGAAAGGGCCATCTGGGAGGTACATGCTGCCTCCGGAGCCTCCAGAGTCGGACCTCAGCGAGGCAGAGAAACAGGGGGAGCCTGTTCCCAGTGCGCGCATGCGCAGAGCTGCCAGAAGGCAAGAACAGCTAAAACAAAAGGGATGACTCGGGAATGAGGCTGAGAGATGATTGGCCCCTCCCATAAGCCTTAAAAGAGGAGCAAAGGCATGTGGGCCTTTGCAGGAAGCAACGTTTGTTCATTCGGTTCAGCTTAAAGCCTGAAGCTCTGTTTGATTCTGGACTCTGTGTGGCTTTGCCAATTAGGTCTTTGGCAGTGTGCCAAGGGAGATAAAGGTGGGTGATTATCCCGAAGGACTTCTCCCGGAGGACTCATTGGGACTCATCTGTGAATGAACAGAATTCACAGCAGTTGCAATAAAAGAGGTTTTTCGGACTACTCGTGTGTTTTAATGACTCAGGAAGCCTAGGTCAGAACAATCCCATCCTCAATTTTTGCATTTGGATTGAAGGTATTTTTTTTCCTCCCTGTGCAACCCCTGCACTTATTACCAGCCTACTGTTCTGATCTAGGCTCCCTTAAAAAGCAGGAAGCAGAGTCTTGGTCCCGGCAAAACCTCTTCTATTTACAGGACTGTGAATTCCTTTCATTCACAGTCAGCAAGGCCTGTCCAAACAGTTTTTCAAAGGAATATTTATCAACACAGACCTTATCTCGCTTGGCAAGCTGCCAGATAACTAGTTTCCAAACGTAATACAAGGCAAAACTTGGCACAGAGTCTCTTAAGAGTCACGAACAGAACTTTCCACTCTTGAAACGACCGAATGAACTAATTGTTTCCTGCAAAAGCCCACTCCCCGTTCACTCCTTTTTTGTTTCCTCTGGGAGGGGCCAATCATCTCCAAGGTGTGGCTTTACTCCCAAATCAACCCTGCTTTCTTAGTTGTTCTTGTCTTCTGGCAGCTGTGTGCATGCGCACACTGGGAAAAGGCTCCAGCTGTTCCTCTGCCTCACTGCTGTCTATCTCCCTCTCTGCCTCTGTCCGAGCTTTTCCCAGCCCCCAGGATTGACCCATGTTCCTCCCCAATCTCCTCACTGCTCCGCTGGCTACCGGCGGGCCACAACACATACAGAATTTTCCTCCCAAGAACTCAGAATTGGCCATTCCAGAAGAGAGAATGCATAACCAGTTCTAAACATAAAATTCCACCCCTAATCTCATCCTAGTTTGTATTCACGTTCGGGTTCAACCTCTTTTTACACATCCATCCCCAGTCTCTGCCCTGGAAAAAAGAAGCCAGAGCTGGTTGTAAGCAAAAAAATCCATCCCAAATTTCATCCTACATTCAAATACACAAATTATTGGTATGTATGGATGTATGCATGCATGCATGTATGATGTATGTTTTATGATGCGTCTAATATGCCGTAATCCCAATGAACTCCAGATTTCTCTTTATATTTCATACACACACACACACACACACACCTTCTCTTATTTCTACAATAAATTAATAATTGCACATCTTATGCCAATGTGCACCCCTTAGGTCTTTAAAACAGGGGTAAAATGCTCCCGGTTCGGACCGGATCACCCGATCCGGTAGCGATGGCAGCGGATGGTTTGGAGAATCAGTAGCAAAAATCCCTGCGCCCCCCCCCCATGCTCAGCTGACTCGCACAATCATCAGAGGCTTTTTTTTTTTACTTTTAAAAGCATTTTTTCTACAACCTCGTCCGACGAAAAAATGCTTTTAAAAGTAAAAAAAAAAAGCCTCTGATGGTCGCACGGCTCAGCTAGGATCGTCAGAGGCTTTTCAAAGCATTTTTTTCTGCAACCTCTTGGCCGAAGAGGTGGTAAAAAAAATGCTTTGAAAAGTCTCTGACGATCCCAACTGAGTTGCCTAATCGGCAAAGAGGCTTTTCAAAGCATTTTTTAAAAAGCCTCTCTGACGATCCTAGCTGAGTTGCCTGATAGCCAGAGGCTTTTCAAAGCATTAGAAAAAATGCTTTGAAAAGTTTTTTTTAAAAAAAGTTGGCCATGCCCACTCAGTCACCTTATCCCCCACACACACCAAGTCACGCCCACAGAACCGGTAGTAACACATTTTACATTTCACCCTTGCTTTAAAGATATTTTTATCAACGTCTCACGAACTGATATAAAAGCACCAGTGAATATAAATCCATTTTACGATATGGAAAAGAAACTGAAATGTGGGTTTTTTAAAAAATAGTTATAGTCATATATTTTCGCAAATAAGTATTTTCTTATCAGGAGAAAAGGTTGGCTTGCAACGCATATAAAATATATTTACCAGCCATTATTACTTTTGATGCCATTTAAGGTGCTGTTTAATAAGTTTGTTCTTGTATCTATTCCATGCTTGCTGTAAATTGTAACTCTCCTGGATCGTACTCTCTGTGGGATAACTGCTGAACATCTGTAACGCCATCTGCCTGGATTTAGCGGTTGCTTCTTCCAGAAACAGCCGTTTGGGGATAAATATGCACTCTGCACCTTCACTGATCTGTGGAAACAGGAAAATAGTAATAACAATCTCTTTTTCTAAGCAAGATACTGTAAATAATCTATATTTTAAGGCTACACTCTATTGTGTTAGGTATAAAATAAATCTGAGCTCTCCAAAAAAAGATAGCAAGGTAGTTAAACGTATTAATCATTACACATACTGTATTTGCTTGCCAAAAAAAGAACACTTATTTAAATTTAGCCCACAATAGAAGAGTTTTTTAACTGTTAAGATGAAGAGCAATCTTATCTAAATATGAGAATTTTTATCAAGAATATGGTTTGTCTAAAGAACAATATATTCCAATTTCCAAATAAAATGAAGAGACTATCAGAGAAAATGTTACTGTGACTGATTAGACGGGCATTCTTTGTGTCTGCTATTTCTAATTCACAGTTAAAATTAAAATTTATTTAGGGCTGATATTAATTAGGGAATAACACCACCCAAAGTTTTCTTTTAACCAGGAACGAAAAACAACAACAACAAACCACATTCAATACCTGGTTTCAAAGTAGGAAAATATACATATATGAACCCACACTGTTTCATAACAAGAGTTCCAATTTAACTGATTTGTACATTATGTGTTTCTGAAGACACATTGCAGGCGGCAAATATAATGTGAACATGCATGAAAGTACTTTACCAGCTATTCTAAATATTTATTGCTTTCCGTTTTGTTATTTTGCAATAAATTGTAGCAATGGCTAGAAATTGAAGCACAAGTTACTCCACAAAAAAGTTTTATTTGGCATGCAGATAAGTATGCTCTCCGCTGAAGCTCTCATCTTGTATTTCTTGGTTGAATTTACTATTCAAAATTAAGTGGATAAGCAGAGCACAACAGTTCTGTAGCACTAAAGCTTAAAGCCCCAGAATCATATCATTTCCTACATAATTTCTTAGTTATATTTCTTGCTTATTAATTTCATAAAGTCACTAGATACTTATTTATTATTTATTTATTTATTTATTTGAATTTATATACCGCCCTTCTCCCGAAGGACTCAGGGCAGTGTACAGCCAGAATAAGAACACACAAATAAAAAATTTAATAACAATTTAAAATATATATTAAACAATATGGCCCGTAACTAATTAAAAACCCATTTTTAAACCTCAAGAATTAAAAATTAAAGATTAAAAGTTAAAAAGAATTAGAATTAGGCCAGCCTGGCTTGTTGGAACAAGGGCATGGCGGAAGGTGCGTAGGTCCGGGATCCTCCGAATCTCCAGGAGCAATTCGTTCCAGAGGGCAGGTGCCCCCACAGAGAAGGCTCTCCCCCTGGGGGTCGCCAGTCGATGTTGCCTGACCGACGGCACCCGGAGGAGACCCTCTCTGTGGGAACCAGCTACATGTAGGATTTTTAAATGGCATCTTAATGTTATTTAAATAAAGTCAAATGAAGAAACAAGAAAAAAGATGTCTACTCATAATAACTACATTGTTTTGATAGCCAATATAGCTACCATAAAAAGAATGTAATTCAAAAAATAGAATAGAATAGAATAACAGAGTTGGAAGGGATCTTGGAGGTCTTCTAGTCCAACCCCCTGCCCAGGCAGGAAATATATTGTTATGCTCTAGCAAGAAATATCCTGGCATAAGGAGACCAAATCAGTACTTCTATTAATTATCAATATGTTACCAATGCCCAAAAAACTACCGTATTTTCCGGCGTATAAGACGACTTTTTAACCCAGGAAAATCATCTCAAAAGTCGGGGGTCGTCTTATACGCCGGGTACCCGAATCTGAGTTGCTGGCGCTGACCGATGACACTTTGGGAGCGCCGGCAACATTGAGGGGAAGCTGTACTCTAAATTAGTTCCAACCTACAAGAGGTGCCAGGCAGTGCACGGCCCACGAGAAAGGAACGCGTCCCCACTCTACCCCAGAATTCGGGTCACCTTCCTTTCTTTCCCAGGAGTCCACGGTGAAAGCGGCGCCGCGGTCGACCTGGGCCAGCGCCTTGCACACCTAGCTCTGCGTCTCCATTATGAGAAGCTCCATGCGACTTCGCATGTCTCCGCCCCAGTCGCGCAGCTCTCGCAATCCGCTCACCGGAGGAGCCATGAAGTGCTCGCACCGCCTTGCCAGATCTTCCTCGTCCTCCTTTCCCCATGGCTTTTCCCGTTGTAATTGCTGCTGCTGCTGCCACCGAGGCTGCTCCTTCATCTCCGCCCGCCGCACCAGACCCAGCCCGGCCAGCACCGCTGTGGCTCCCGCAGTCCAAGCGGATCGGCACCCGGACTCGCAAGCGAAGGGTGGGAGTGCACAGCGCACTTTTCTGGCTTGGCGCCGATCCGGACGGCTGCAGAAGGAACTGGGCACCGGCTGTCATGTCTTTTCTCCTGTGCGGGATTCGGCACCTGGGCTCCCGGGGTTTAAGCCTCCGGGCCTGCCCGCGCTGCTCCAGGATGTTCGCTTCGGGCTCCTTGGAATCGCTGCCGGGCAGTTCTTCCCATTGGGGCGATGGTGGGTGGCAGCGATCGGTGTCGCTTGGACTGCGGGAGCCACCCACCATCGCCCCAACGGGAAGAACCGCCTGGCAGCGATTCCAAGGAGCCCGAAGCGAACATCCTGGAGCAGCGCGGGCAGCCCCGGAGGCTTAAACCCCGGGAGCCCAGGTGCCAAATCCCGCACAGGAGAAAAGACATGACAGCCGGTGCCCAGTTCCTTCTGCAGCCGTCCGGATCGGTGCCAAGCCAGAAAAGTGCGCTGTGCACTCCCACCCTTCGCTTGCGAGCCCGGGTGCCGATCCGCTTGGACTGCGGGAGCCACAGTGGTGCTGGCCGGGCTGGGTCTGGTGCGGCGGGCGGAGATGAAGGAGCAGCCTCGGTGGCAGCAGCAGCAACAATTACAACCAGAAAAGCCATGGGGAAAGGAGGAGCAGCGCTAAGTTACCTTCTGGGGTGGAGGGGTGTGTGTGGAAGAATAGGTGAAGCTAAAACGGCTTTCTCGTTCATCCCGATGTCGGGAGAAGTGGCTTGAGGGGCGCCCGAGCTTTTAAGATTTTAACCTGGGCTAATCGGGCGGGGGAAAGAAGTGCTCTAGTCTGCAAACGAGGCAGGGTCTTGGGTTTAAAGGGTGGGGGGGCAGAGAAACTTTCAAGGCAGTTTTCTCTCAGCCAGAGGTAGAATCTGAATGGGAGAATATGGGTGTCGCTGCGTGGATTGCATTATTTCGCTCATTTCTGGAAATATCCCTGCGCCCCTTTTCGCCTCCCGGAATTATGTGGCTCCCACCCACCCCACCCCACAACAGATCTGCGCGAGAGACCAGAAAACTGGGTTTCGTGTGTGTGTATGTAACAAAAGGTGCAGATGTCTTTCCCCCCCATTTCTTTCCGGCTGCAGCCTTTCTTCTGAATGGGGTCGGGCTGGATACGCCGCGAAAGAGATCGGCTTGGGGGAAAAAAAACCAGTCTGCCGCCTTTACCACTACCTCCCCTCTCCACAAACACACACTTTTTGTTGTTGTGTGTTGCTGATAACATTCCCCCTCTCCCCCCCCAATTCCACGGGTTCAAAGCCGCAGAGAGAGAGAGAGAGAGAGAGAGAGAGAGAGAGAGAGAGGGAAAGAAAGAAAAAAAGAGTTTTGATTCTGCCGGCTTATCGCGAAGGCATTGGAACAAGCAGCCTAAAACTAGGAGGCGTGTAAAGTCGCGGCTTAACGTTGCCGCAATGAGACTTTGGTGCCTGTTTGTGTGGACGGTGTCCATGCTCGCCGCGTCCTCTGTATCGAGACCTCTTTTAAAGCTTCTTTTTGATAAACCCCCCTTGTGCCTCTTCTCCGGGTTTCTTGGTAACTGGGATCTGCTACACATGCAAAACGGAGTCCCGAAATGGCTCTCCTGAGGTTGCCCGCTCTCACCATTACTGCAGCCGTCCGGATTGGCGCCAAGCCAGGAAAGTGCGCTGCGCACTCCCACCCTTCACCTGCGAGCCCGGGTGCCGATCCGCTTGGACTGCGGGAGCCACGGCGATGCTGGCCGGGCTGGGTCTGGTGCGGCGGGCGGAGATGAAGGAGCAGCCTCGGCGGCAGCAGCAACACCAATTACAACCGGAAAAGCCATGGGGAAAGGAGGATGAGGAAGATCAGGCAAGGCAGTGCGAACACTTCATGGCTCCTCCGGTGAGCGGATTGCGAGAGCTGCGCGACTGGGGCAGAGACATGCGAAGTCGCATGGAGCTTCTCATAATGGAGACGCAGAGCCAGGTGTGCAAGGTGCTGGCCCAGGTCGACCGCGGTGCCGCTTTCACCGTGGACCTCCTTGGAATGCTGGAACCAGCTGGTTGCTGCGCGGAGCTTCCCCCAGGCATCCAGGGAGATATTACCGACGCTCTGACTTCCCCAGACCGGTGGGGGTCAGCTGGGGAAGTCGGAGCGTCGGTAATACCCCCCTAGATGCCTGGGAGAAGCTCCGCTCAGCAGCCAGCTGGTTCCAGCATTCAGCAGCATGCAGCCTTGACTAGATTGGCACAGCTTTCTGTCAATGTCATCAGTCAGTGCCAGCAACTCAGATTCATGAAGTGTGCGGATCTCGACAAGGCTGCATGGGTGAAGGAAAAAAACCTGGTACAAAATAGCCCTCTTGCCACTACACGTAGCCCATTACCTTTCTCTACAGTACAGCAACAGTACATACAGTATAGTATACAAATATAACAGTCAAGACCCCATCATGGCTTCACCAGCAAGAAGAAAGAAATATGAAGCCAGTTTTAAACTTAAAGTTTTAAACTTTGCCATGGAACATAATAACTGTGCTGCTGCAAGACAATATGGAGTAACAGAAAAGATGGTTCGGGACTGGAAAGCAAATGTAAAAGCGTTAAAGAGTATGCCAAGGGGTAAGTGTGCATTAAGAAGAGGCACCCCACATTGGCCAGAACTCGAAAAACATGTAGCAGACATGGTGAATGAGCATCGCCAAAACGGTTATGTAGTGACACGAAATAAAATACATTTGTTTGCACTTCAGTGGGCCAAATCTAACCCAGATCACAGCAACAGATTTAAGGCCACTGTATCCTGGTGTACTAGATTCTTGGAAAGGCATAAGCATTTGAATTAAAATTACCATATTGAAATCAAATCTGATGTTTTTTAATTTTTATTTGGTGTGCGTTGGAAGAGGGGTAGTCTTATATGGCGAATATAGCCCAAACCCTATATTTTAACAGGAAAAGTAGGGGGTCGTCTTATACGCCCAGTCGTCTTATACACCGGAAAATACGGTAGTGTTTTTTCCTCAGAGAGAGGAAGAACTGAAGAAGCTTCTTGGATGAGAAGCGAAATGTCTTCAAGGAAAAACCAAAAGTCCAGTTGCCTTTTGAAAAAGCACCTTTGATTTTTTAAAAAACGTTCAGTTTATTTATATGCTCTCATTTTTCACAAAGAATATTGATTTCTGAATTGACAAGGCTGATCTTCAGTCTTAACATTATTTTTAAAGTAAGATAAACGTATTTTCTTTTTTTTTCTAAAATAAGGACTTACCAAACTGAGCTGAAGAACACACGACTTGTCCATTAAATTGGCCAGTCCCTGTAATGATAAACAGTTTAAGAAAATGAATAATGCTAATAATATTGTTTCCATTTTGAATAATTAAATAAATAATTGAAGAATTATTTATTTTACTTTATTTATTTGTTAAATTTATATCCTGCCCATTTCAATGTCAAGTGACTTTGGGCGGTGTTGTGCCAGCTGGCACTGAATCTCATTCAGTGAGGTATTTTAAAAATTAGTTGCAGTGGAAAGATTTTTTATTTATTTAGCATATAGCATCCGCCATGTAATCACTGATATACAAATTTAGTTTAAATAAAGCATCAACGAATATATGTGTATGTGTGTGTGTGTGTGTATAGAGGGGGGGAGCTGGAGCGAGAGCGAGCGAGCAAGTGAGTGAGCGAGCGAGAGAGAGAGAGAGATGTGGACAATACAATGTAGGAGGTAAAATATTAGATAAAAGTTACCCTCGCACATATGTGCTAGTCGTTCCTGACTCTAGGGGGCAGTGCTCATCTCTGTTTCAAAGCAGAAGAGCCAGCGCTGTCCGAAGACGTCTCCGTGGTCATGTGGCCGGCATGACTAAACACCAAAGGTGCACGGAACGTTGTTACCTTCCCACCAAAGGTGGTCCCTATTTTTCTACTTGCATTTTTTATGTGCTTTCAAACTGCTAGGGTGGCGAAATCTGGGATAAGTAATGGGAGCTCACCCCATTACGTGGCACTAGGAATTTAAACCGCTGAACTGCCAACCTTTCAATTGACAAGCTCAGCGTCTTAGCCACTGAACCACCGCGTCCCCTAATATTTTAATAAAATATTACATTAAGATAAACCATAATAAAATCACCATATTAGGGAGCCCTAGAATTGCAGTGAGATAGATGTTACAGTTTGATATCCGTGTGTGCCCTGCACTTACCTGCATCCAGAATGGGCCACATGGGGACTCCTGGGAGGGGTGGAGCGGGGCCAGCCAGGAGTGGAATTTGGGGGTTCTCCAAATTCCAACAGAATCTTAGCTAGAGGTTCTCCCGAACCCCTGAAAACCCCCAGCAGCCCACCCCTGGTTTAAGGATAGCAAGGGTTTGGGATATCTTGAACAGAGTGGGGAATCTTTCCAGTGTTCAAAGCATCTGCATAAAATCGTTGTAGCCCTCTTCTAGCATGTGGTCCTAAATGTTTAATAAACTCTGGGAAAATCCCATCAGGCTTTTCTTACTTTGAGGCTTCTCATAGGTCTTTCCAACTCATCTTCTGAGAATAGGGGAAAAAAAGGAGTTTTCTATTCTTTGCTCATTTTGGCCTCCAGAGGCCTCCATACATCTTGTTTTTTGCCTCCCCAGCCTCCAGAAGACAAGTGGGGACCGGCGGGTAGGTGGGGCAATGTGGGCGGGGCAGCCTCGTGGTCCTGTGCGGGCCGGATTAATGGCTTCAGCGGGCCGTATCAGGCATGTGGGCTGTAGTTTGAGGACCCCGATCTAAAGGAACATTTATATGTAAAGCTATCTGAGAGGATGATATTTAGGTTCTCTGAGTAAGTTCTCCCAGTTTCCATAATAGGGATCATACTTTTCAGCTACTTTGGGTGAAGTCTTAAGTTTTCCATTATTTCTATCCATTTTTCTTTATGCTTGTTGTTAATAGAGTATTCTGTTTCTTCTCCCAGATTAGGCTCACCCGTTCTTCAGCACTCTTCATATAAAGTGGAAATATTAAATGTGCTATTATTCTCTTCAGCATTCTACTCATTTTAGATCAATCATAAATATATATATTGCATTGTGGTGTAAATTGAGACTTGATGGTTAGCTTAAAGTTATTGATTTCTTCAAGCCAAACTCATTTTATTAAAATCAGCGTTGGAAACAGTTCTATATTTATGAATATTACAAGCTAACAGAGATGTTAACATAGAGTTATTGTTCTGAAGATTTTTGTGTTAAGAAGTTGACAGGGCATCCACCCAGGTCCCTATTTTGGACCATAACTTTTTAAAACAGGGGAAATGTTTTTCAAAATCCAGGCCAAATTTAGTTCGCTTTAAGGTGAAGGAAATGGAACCACATAAAAGAAATGCAGAGGAGTGAAAAAACAAGAAGAGATATTACTGTTTCCCTGAAGATTCTTCACTGATGAACAAACAAATACAACAAAAATGCATCTTGTTGTTTTAGCTGGCTACCAAGACTGGAAATAAGTCTGACTTCAAAAATAACTGAGGTGCTGTCTGGGTAAGAAGTCTTCTAACTTTTTGCCGTGGAATTTTCCCTCAAGCACCCCCTTTGGAAAGTGGGACTCAACAGAGGTAAATAAGCGATGACTATAGACCTGAAGCTACTGTCAGATTTGGAAAAGAAAAGAAATTGTAGGCAGAAGTAACATTAAAATTAAAGGACAGACTGCAGTGGTGAAATCCAATTTTTTTTTACTACCGGTTCTGTAGGCGTGGCTTGGTGGGCATGGCATGGCTTGGTGGGCGTGGCAGAGGAAGGATTCTGCAAAATCCCCATTCCCTCCTCACTCCTGGGAGAAGGACATTTAAAAATCTCCATTCCCACCCCATTCAAGGGGAAGGATACTGCAAAATCCCCATTCCCTCCCCACTCCTGGGGGAAGGATATTCCAAAATCCCCATTCCCTCCCCACTCCTGGGGGAAGGATACTGCAAAATCTCCATTCTCATCCCACTCGGGGGCCAGCCAGAGGTGGTATTTGCCGGTTATCCGAACTACTCAAAATTTCCGCTACCGGTTCTCGGAAGTGCTCAAAATTTCCGCTACCGGTTCTCCAGAACCTGTCAGAACCTGCTGGATTTCACCTCTGACAGACTGGATTGGTTAGCTCTTTAAAAATTAGACTGTTTCAAAACTCTGGATTATACTATTACTACCACCTTGACTTGAAGAACTTTGGGAAATAATTGGAAAACATACCGTATGTTATTCGGAGACATTTTATTTGCAGCAAAAACGGAGGGAAAAATGTAACAGTGACACCTGCTGGCCAAGGAAGGCAATATAGAGCTGGAAAAAGTGGATGAAGTGAAAGTTGATAGTACCAGATTGGCTGGAATACACTAAACACCCGCAACTGATTATACTTGGTGTTTGGAGACAGACAGTGAAAACATTCAACCTGTAGAATCTTGAGGATTATAAATATGCTGGACAGTGTGAGAGTGTGAAACAGCTTGGAATTTTGAAACAAAGTGGAGACTGTTAAGGGACTAATTAATGGAGTGACTGTATGAACTGCTCTAATATTGGCTATCTTGGTGTGACATAACTGGGACATTGGGATTTGGACAGATTACTGAGTAAAATTCTAAACTTATTAAAATAAGGCAAAACGGGACTGCAAGGGGAAATAAATGTTTTACTAAAAGGAATTTTATTGACGCTTCAAGGTACACAGGAAATGATAATAAGGAACCATAGGGAGGTAAAGGATTTGACACATGATGTAGTTCTGAGACCAGAAAACTATGACCAAAAGACATTGAACAACAAACATGAAATTCAGGAAACAGAAAGTAAAATAGAAAGAAGTGAGGAAAGGACAGGGGAGGGAAAACGACAAATTGATACAAAAAGATAAAAAAGAAGAGACAGTCAAAGCTGAAATATGACTGCTAGTTCAGCAGATTAGCAGATCAAATCTCACTGGCTCAAGGTTGACTCAGCCTTCCATCCTTCTGAGGTGGGTAAAATGAGGACCCAGATTGTTGGGGGCAATATGCTATTTAGTGTACTGTATTTGGTGTAAGCCGCCCAGAGTCCTCAGAGAGTGGGCGGCATAGAAATACGATAAATAAATAAATAAATAAATAAATAAATAAATAAATAAATAAATAAATATTAAATAACTATGTAATTTTGTCTAACTCTGTTGAATCTCCTGTGGAAGCTGTTCCTAAGAATTCAGTATTTGTGTATTTGTTTAATTACTATATAGTCCATTCAGAAAGTTCCAATCAGGGTATATCATATATTCCAACCAACCAATTCCTAAAAGTCAGCTTTAGCATACTTAAATAGGCTGGTGACCCTCAACTTAACTATTGAAGACTGCATAAAAAATGGTCTTCGTTGCCTTTTGGAATGCCAAAAGAAAAGCAACCAAGTTTTTTTTTTTTTTAATTTGATTTATATGCTGCCCTTCTCCGGAGACTCAGGGCGGCTTACAATGCGTTAAGCAATAGCCTTCATACTTTTGTATATTTATACAAAGTCAGCTTATTGCCCCACAAACTGGGTCCTCAATTTACCTACCTTAGAAAGGATGGAAGGCTGAGTCAACCTTGAGCCTTGGAGAGATTCGAACCAGCAGTAATTGCAGGCAGCTGTGTTAATAACAGGGTGCTTAGACCACTGTGCTATCAAAGCTCTAACCTGCTCCATGAGGTCACATCATCCACAGAGAAAGCCTGAGGACAGCAGAAGCCCTGTTCAAATTTTTATTTTCTATACAGGTAGTCCTCAATTTACAACAGTTCATTTAGCAACTGTTTAAAGTTACAACGGCAAAAAAGTGACTTATGACCAGAGATGGGTTCTAAATTTTTTTACTACCGGTTCTGTGGGCATGGCTTATTTTGTGAGCATGGTTTGATGGTCATGTGACAGTGGGCATGGCTTGATGGTCATGTGACTGGGTAGGCGTGGTCAACTCAATGTCACTCACATCAAGGGGAGTCATAGTTTTTTGACCACGCCCCTTGTTCCTTCCTCTCAGGCCCAGTTTCAACTCAGTCGGCCTGAGAGAACTATCTCTAGCAGATCTGGCTTTTAGCCATTGTCTGTTTGATTATCTCAGAGTCACTGTGAATTTTTTGATCAAACAATTCTTTAGGATTTAGCAGAGGTACTGGTCTACCAGGCTTTTAACTGCTTGCAGAGCCTTACCAGTCTACCCATTTATTTTTGGAGCATACCAGTCTACCCATTTGTTTTTGAAGCGCACTGGTCTACCACCACACTGCCTTTTACCGCTGATCAGCTCTAGGGCGGCCCTTTGAAGCGCTGTGGCAAGAGTTTAAACAGTTTTTTGCCGCTCTGCCACCACCGAGAGCATCGGAAACCGTTTTCAGGGAGCTTGGCCTCAATTGCCAATCTACTACCACCGAGCGGTTTACAAGGTGTGGATCGGTTCTAGCTGATCAGTTGGGAGGCTTCTTGGCTTCTCAATTTAAAGCAATGGTGTCTTGGTTTTTTTCCCTCTTCTTTGTCAAGTGAGCCCTGAATTTTTCTTTCTAGCCAATCAGCTGGGACGCGGGAGGCAGAGAATAGACTGGGGGAGGAGCCAGGCAGAAGTGGTATTTACCAATTCTCCGAACTACTCAAAATTTCCACTACCGGTTCGCAAGAACCGGGGAGAATCGGTAGCAACTCACCACTGCTTATGACCATTTTTCACACTTATGACCATTGTAGCATCCACATGGTCATGTTATTTACATTTGGATACTTGACAACTAACTCACATAAATGACAGTTGCAATGTCTCAGAGTCATGTTTTGCGACCTTCTGGCAAGCAAAGTCAATGGGGAAGTCAGATTCACTTAACAACCATGTTACTAATGTTATAACTCCAGTGATTCACTTAACAAATCTGGCAAAATAGTTGTAAAATGGGGCAAATCTCACTTAACAAATTTTTCACTTGACAACACAAATTTGGGGCTCAATTGTGGTCATCAGTTGAGGACTACCTGTAACAACTTTTGGACGGGATGTTAATTTCCAACTATATGCATGTAACATAATTAGATTTTCTTTATAGCTGCAGCATTTTAAAAACATATCCATATGTTTCTAGTTCAACCAACTTGTACATTTCTAATACTCACAAAAATATCACCTTGCTCAAGAGTTCTTATCTTTAGCAGTCGAAGAGCTAAGGAAGCTACCTGCGTTGAAAAGAAAAAAGTGTGTTAAATGAAACAATTTTTCCTTATTATAGTTTGCAGCCTTTTAATTATTAAGAATTTCACTTTGACTAAACTGGTAACGATAGCACGACTGATGATACTAAAGGGAATATTTTGTTTAATTTAGTTTGGATAGTGTAACTAACACAAAAGAAATGGAGAAGTAATTGGATCTGCCCAATTCAAAATAAGAACATGTTTAATCTTGAGAAGGTTTACAACCTGTTCATTTTAATCATCTTCAAATTTCCTGTACAACAATCTGCTACTACTTGAATGTGAGTGGGGGAATTTCAGTAGGAGGCATTCTCAGCTAGGGACATTTGTGGAACTGCTGGGCCTGAACGTTTTTCTCTCAAGGGTATTTAGTTGTTTCAACCCTATTTTAAAACATTTCTCTTGAATGAGAATCCAATTTTTACTGTGTATTATTATTATTAATAAAATATTATTGATTAGCCTTGTTTTATTTTTTTATTGCTCTATATGCCTTTGGCATCAGTGGTGGGTTTCAAAATTTTTACTACCGGTTCTGTGGGTGTGGCTTGGTGGGCATGGCAGTGGAAGGATATTGTAAAATCTCCATTCCCACCTCACTCTGGGGGAAGGTTACTGTAAAATCTCCATTCCCGCCTGACTCCAGGGGAAGGGTACTGCAAAATCCCCACTTCCTCCCAATCAGCTGGGACTCAGGAGGCAGAGAATAGATGGGGGGTGGGGCCAGTCAGAATTTTTACTACCGGTTCTCTGAACTACTCAAAATTTCCACTACCGGTTCTCCAGAACTGGTCAGAACCTGCTGAGACCCACCTCTGTTTGGCATATTGTGAATACTTCTGTTCTTGCTTGCTTGTTTAATGTAAAAGTCAAGGAATCTAGCACTACAGCTTAAGTGCTAAACCATTTTCCCCACAGTCAGTAGTCCCCTGACTACTCCCTCAAGAGATGCATCTTCCTGAAATTATAACTTTTGTACATCAGTTGGACTATATGTCTCCATAAGCAGCAACATTTTCAAGGATACTGATGTTCAGGGGTAACGTTTACTTGTTCTTCCTGTTCAAAGTGGGATCCAGGATCAAACAGTTAGAATAGTAATAATTTTGATTGACATTCATACTCCTCAAAGTCTAAGTGCCCTCTTTCTAGAATAGAATAGAATAGAATAGAATAGAATAGAATAGAATAGAATAGAATAGAATAGAATAACAGAGTTGGAAGGGACCTTGGGGGGGGTCTTCTAATCCAACCCCCTACTCAGGCAGGAAGCCTTACACCACTTCAGACAAATGGTTATCCAACCTCTTCTTAAAAACTTCCAGTGTTGGAGCATTCACAACTTCTGGAGGCAAGTTGTTCCACTGATTAATTGTTCCAACTCTCAGGAAATTTCTCCTTAGTTCTAGGTTGCTTCTCTCCTTGATTAGTTTCCATCCATTGCTTCTTGTCCTGCCTTCAGGTGCTTTGGAGAATAATTTGACTCCCTCTTCTTTGTGGCAGCCCCTGAGTTATCGGAACACTGCTTTCATGTCTCCCCTAATCTTCTTTTCATCAGACTAACCATACCCAATTCCAGCAACCATTCTTCATATGTTTTAGCCTCCAGTCCCCTAATCATCTTTGTTGCTCTTCTCTGCACTCTTTCTAGAGTCTCCACATCTTTTTTTACATCGTGGTGACCAAAACTGGATGCAGTATTCCAAGTGTGACCTTACCAAGGCATTATAAAGTGATATAAAGTATAGGGAATTATACATTATCAAGTACAGGGAATCATTCTGATAATAGATGGAGAAAACATTGCTATCATGTCTCTTCTAGTCCTTCTTTTCATTAAACTAGACATACCCAGTTCCTGCAACCATTCTTTATATGTTTTAGTCTCCAGTCCCCTAATCATCTTTGTTGCTCTTCTCTGCACTCTTTCTAGAATCTCCACATCTTTTTTACATCGTTAAATTCTAGATACAGGAATGTCCATATTTCTTTGAACCTCCATCTGTACTACTTATCAGTTGTAAAACAATCCTTTGCCAATTGCCAGTGTACATGTAAGGCCATTTTCAATCACTACAATAACCATATATAAAATTCAACTGATAAATTTTGCTGTTAGTAACAAGAGACCATTTTCTTAGTGTAACTTCCTAGCTTTCCTAACATTATTGTTAAATACTGTCTGTTGATGTCTTAAATTTTTCCACAAGATAACAAACTATGATTGCAGAACTTTCTAGATATATATATCCATCCACACCAGTAGTGGGTTTCAAAAATTTTACTACCAGTTCTGTGGGCGTGGCTTGGTGGGCGTGGCTTGGTGAGCATGGCAGGGGAAGAATACTGAAAAATCTCCATTCCCACCCCACTCCAGGGGAAGGTTACTGCAAAATCCCCATTTCCTCCTGATCAGCTGGGACTTGAGGAGCAGAGAATAGATGGGGGCAGGGCCAGTCAGAGGTGGTATTTACTGGTTCTCCGAACTACTCAAAATTTCCACTAGCGGTTCTCCAGAACTGGTCAGAGCCTGCTGAAACCCACCTCTGATCCACACATCCATCCATAAAGTATTGTCCTTACCTTTGGTCCTTGTTTCTCAGGCTTGCATTGAGGTGTCATTTGCCATGTAGCTTTATTGGGTAACCAAAAAGATATAGATCACAATTAAACATTTATGAACAGTTTCTAAGAACAGGCGTAGAGGTCTTTTGAAAATGTGTATGTTGAAATTAACTTATTGCCCTATTTATATTTAAATATTTTAAAATTATTATTTATCTAAAATTTTGTGTACACACATTCACAAAGACATGTATATAATCTTTTAAAGAATATGTCTAAAAGCATACAATTTTTGAACTAATTTTTTAATGCTTGTAAATCTTTTTATCTTTTTTCTATTCCTTTCTTTCTTTTTTTCTTTGATTCTACTATAAACACTAATGGTTTATAATGTGAAACCTGCAGGAATCAGTTCATGATGCCTGTAGATTTTGGCTAAATTTGGTTTTAATTAAAAATAAGGGGGGGGGAAATACAGGAAACACAGTTGATTCATTCATGGTGCATTTTTGAGCCAATTAGAAAGCACCTGTAAAGTCTGCTTCCTGTTATCTAACAAAGGTCCTGATTACTAAATTATAAATTGTACCTATATTCTCAGCTCTGTATAAATGCACTTGAAATTATCAATTATCTTGGTAATTTATCAACATAGTTTCAAACTATAGAGCAAAATACACTTGAAAAGCTCAATGCTAGGAAATATAGTAGCAAATTGCATGTACAAACCCATTTTTGACCTAGAAAATAGTTCCAAAGGTTATAATATACTGAATTTGATTATCTATAAGTTAACCTATCACCTGTTTCAAGAGTGACATTGAGGAAATGATTAAGAAAATTAAAATAATTACCATCTTGAGTGTTAATTGTCCTTGGATCCAGCCTTGCTGCCTCTGTACAACGGCCCTATAAAGCCATAGAGAAGGTTTGTTATTTGTTTTGTTTCTTTATCTTTAACCTTTATTCTTTTTTTATGAGCTAAAATACAAATTTAATAGTTGGAGCATGGTCTCGAGATGTCTCATTAACCCCAGCGGAAATATAGTGAGCATGTGTTTAAAATATCCTGGATTAAAAACACAGCATTTGAATAGTGTAATTATCTTGGTTATTTTCCATGTGAGGAAAACTGTTTATTATGAATTCCAGTGTTATATGCAGGGGTGGGCTGCTGGGGGTTCGCAGGGGTTCGGGAGAACCTCTAGCTAAGATTCTGTGCAGTTCGGAGAACCCCCAAATCCCACTCCAGGCTGGCCCCTCCCAATCCTGCCCCTCCACTCCCAGGAGTCCCCACGCAGCCTGTTTTGGATGCAGGTAAGTGCAGGGTGTGCACGGAGACTTGGGGAGGGAGGGCGAAAAACGGGCCTACCGGAAGTTCGGGAAGACTGGAAACAGGCCCATTTCTGTCCTCCAGAGCCTGGGGAGGCGTTTTCACCCTCCCGGAGGCTCAAGGAAAGCCTCTGGAGCCTGGGGAGGGCAAAAACCTCCCCTCCCCCACCATGGTGCAGGAGGCCGATTAGGCCACACCTACCACGGCCGCGCCCACCCAGCAACCGGGGCAGAGAACCCCTTGCTAAACTTTTTGAAGCCCACCTCTGGTTATATTTCTCAACAGTTTCATTTTTCTACCAAACGAAATCACCACACCATTTGTGCTCTTGGTTTTCTATTTAACTACCTAATCTTGTTAATTTTAATATTTATGATTTTATTCTAAGATGCCCAGAGTTGCTTTGGATAGTAAGATGGGGCGGCATATAAATTTAATAAATAAAATACATACAAATAATCTATGCCTTCAGCCTCTTCCAATTAGCTGAACTATAATGCCAATCTTCCGATCCAACCTGCATCCTATACCACTGCCCCTTGCCACCCATTGCCACCCATCGCTGCGGCCGCCTATTGCTGCCTAAGTGCGCCCTGTTTTTGGCTTCCACGCACCTCGTTTTCGGGCTCTGCACATCCCATTTTTGGCCTGTTCCAGGTGGTGGGGATTGCTGCTGCTGCTGCCACCGCCTATCCCAACAGCCTGGAACGGGCCAAAAATGGGATGTGCAGAGGCTGAAAATTGGGGGAGGAGGCTCTGCGGAGGCCATTTTTTTGGGGGGGAGTGCCTCTTATACACTGAAAAATATGGTATTTATATACCGTTTCATAGTGCTTTACAGCCCTAAGTGATTTACCGAGTTAGCATATTTCCCCCAACAATCTGGGTCCTCATTTTACCAACCTTGCAAGGATGGAAGGCTGAGTTAACCTTGAGCCAGTCAGGATTGAACTACTGGCAGTGGGAATGCAGAGTGAGCAATACTGCATTCTAACCACTGTGCCACTACGGGCTCATATATTATTAGAATCACCTTGAAACTTTTCACAGTATTGAAAATTCTAACTCACATCCTTATCAATGTAATTGTTGTACTAGTGAAGCTGAATCCCAACAATTATGAATTATGCTTCATATCTGTATCAAATGCTCCATCTCTTTCCTAGGTTTAAAGTGCCAGACGAGGGGAGGGAGAGAAAAGAACTGATACATGGTCACCTTTTTATTTAATTTTTGTCTCTTAGTTTTGCATCCCATCTTTTTTTTTTTTTTTTTTGGTTTCAGGAGTTCAGTGGGCCTTACACAAGGATATGCTTTCATTTCATTCCCCAGAGAAAATTGCCTCATAGGTTACGTGAGCTCCAAACTCTCCCAATAAATTTCTCTGGCTGAAAGTGAAACTGAAGTTTCATATCCCCAGACTTCATCCAACACCTTAACCCAGGAGTATCAAACTCGATCTCATTGAGGGCCACATCAGGGTTGTGTTTGACCTCGGAGGGGCCAGGGTGGAAGTGGCCAGCTCGACCTCACTCGTCAGGTATGCCCGTGGTGCAGGGGTGGGTTCTAAATTTTTTTACTACTGGTTCTGTGGGCGTGGCTTATTTTGTGGGTGTGGCTTGGAGGTCATGTGACTAGCTGGGCGTGGCTAGCTGGTCAGAGTCATTTCTGGAAGATCCTCGCACTTACGACCAGTCCTCGCACTTACGACCCGACTCATTTGTTTGCTTTTAACACTGATCAGCTGTAGGACGGCCCTTTGAAGCCCCACGGCAAGAGTTTAAACAGTTTTTTTCCCTCTAGTCATCAGCTGGGACTCAGGAGGCAGCAATAGATTGGGGGTGGGACCAAATAAAAGGTAAGAGTAACATGGGTGGGGGGGGGGCGGGGGGGAGAACCGGTTCGGTGACGTCATATTGTCACCGCTACCGGCTCGGCCGAACCGGACCGAACCGGGAGGAACCCACCACTGTCGTGGTGGCCCGAGCGCTCTGCCAGCAAAAAGGGACTCCCGAACTCCATTTTTTGCTGCAACAGCTTCCTGCAACCCTCTGCCAGCAAAAACAGAGCTTGGGAGGGCCGCCCGCGGGCCAGTCCTTTGCTGTTTCTAGGGGGCTCCACTGGCCAGATCTAAGCAACCTGGGGGGCAGATCTGGTCCCCGGGCCTTGAGTTTGACAAACCTGCCTTAACCACTGCACCAAAAGTTTCTTTCAGAGTTTTAAAATATATTCTCACTTTAGTCCACTCCAACTTTGGCAACTTTAAGATATATGGACTTCAACTTCCCAGCCAGCATCTTCAAGTATCCAAGGTCGATAAACTGCTCTAGTCAGTATTAATTTTAGGAAATCAAGTGATACATTAATAACACTGTTATTGTTTTCTCTTTAAAGATACTTACTGATTTTAGAATAACAATGAAGTAAGAATTCAGGCTGTCCGTTATAACAGTTGTTCCTGCTCTATAAATACAAAGGAAAAATCAGAGCTTACTCAGTAAGTAGACATTTACTCAAAATGTTCATTAACTCATGCCGTGGTCTGAAAGTATTTGAAATATGCTAAAAACAATGTTGAATTTCAATTGCTGTTTCGTTTAAGCACACTGATGTTTCTATTTTAATGCTGACTATTCACTGTCTTTTTCTTAGAAATCTTAATGGTAAAACCATGATGAGGTCTTTCCGTAGAGAAGTATATGATATATATTCCTCAAATAAATTACCACAATATTTTGCTTAAGATTGGTAGGTATTTCTATCATTTTAGAAATTTACCATTAGTACTGGCTATAATAGCTACTCTATCCAAAGTCTGCATAATTGGTTTGTTTCTTCAATCTCCTGAATTGTACGGATTTTTTAAAAAATCTGAACTTTTTCAAATTCAAGATTCCCCCCCCCCACTTTAGAGTTTTTACTCTTAATGAAATGGAGGTAACAATGGCAGTCTCCCGCACACACACACCCCGGGGTGAAATGTAAAGTTTGTTACTACCGGTTCTGGGGGTGGGGCTTGGGGGGGTAATGTGACTGGTTGGGTGTGGCCAACTTTTTTTTAAAAAAAACTTTTCAAAGAATTTTTTTTACAACCTCTTCGGCCGAAGAGGTTGCAGAAAAAAATGCTTTGAAAAGCCTCTGCTGATCAGGCAACACAGCTGGGATCATCAGAGGCTTTTCAAAGCATTTTTTTTACCACCTCTTTGGCTGAAGAGGTTGCAGGAAAAAATGCTTTGAAAAGCCTCTGACGATCCCAGCTGAGACGCGCGATCATCAGAGGCTTTTTTTTTTTTTTTTACATTTAAAAGCATTTTTTCGTCAGAAGAGGTTGTAGAAAAAATGCTTTTAAAAGTAAAAAAAAAAAGCCTCTGATGATCGTGCGGGTCAGCTGGGCATGGTGGGGGGCGCAGGGATTTTTGCTACCAATTCTCCGAACCACCTGCCGCCATTGCTACTGGATCGGGCAATCCAGTCTGAACCGGGAGCATTTCACTCCTGCCACACACACACCCCCAATCTACTGCACACACTTAACCTCCCATATGGAGAGAGTGGCATGGTGGCCTAGTGGTGAAGAGCTCGCTTCCCACTCCGAAGATTGAGTAGGCCACGTAGGGACTCCTAGGAGGGGAGGGGTGGGCGGGGCCAGCCAGGTGTGGGATTTGGGCTTCTCCAAACTGCACAGAATCTTAGCTAGACATTCTCCCAAACCCCTGCAAACTCCCAGCAGACCACCCCTGTTTAGAGGGCACTGATTTTTCAAGCCTGGATTATGTACATTTCCTGGGAAAATACATGGCAAAATCCCACTGGGGGCAAATCCATTTAGGGTTATATCTCCATGAATTTGGACAGCAAAATGGATATTGCCAACGAATGAATAATACATGTTTGTATCTGTAGAAAATCTGCCATTTATTACTAATTGTTCTAGCAAGAAACACATTATTAATAACAACCTGTATAATTTCTGTAGAGAACAATGAATGATAAAATCTATTTTTTCTGATGGCCAAGTAGAGAAGAGTGGAAGTTTCCTGCAGAAAAACAAGGCAAATATATATTAGAATTGCTAATGAAATATTTGTTCCAAAACTGAAATATGTAAAACAAACCTACATCTGGTAGCAGGAAGCTTTGATGACTCTCTAGTTATTCAAATCTTAGTTCTTGGTGAGATCACTCACTCCTCTGAGAGTGTTTTCCTTCGGGATACTTTTTGATCTAATCTGAATTTTTAGTTGGGCTGAGGCCTACAGTGCTTTAATCATCCTAGCTGCCTCACTGCATCTTAGCTATTATCAATGGATTACACGACTCAACATAATTAATTTTAAGATATACACGATACTACTATACATTGACATCTGCTAGTTGGGAATGTACATTAATATGGTTACAAATGCAGAATTATAAGGAGATGAAAGGCAACTATCACAAATTAAGGTGTTAAATTCTTTGCTAACACATTTTTCCAATATGTTTGGTAATATTTCAGAAATGTGTAACCATGTAACACTAAGCCTTCATAAGTTTACAAATCAAGACAGCTATTTGTTGTTGTTAGTTGCGAAGTCGTATCCGACCCATTGCAACCCCATTGCAACCCCATTCCATTCCATTCCATTCCATTCCATTCAATTCCAAAATGGTGAAATGAGGTAATACTCTATTCTATTCTATTCTATTCTATTCTATTCTATTCTATTCTATTCTATTCTATTCTGTTCTATTCTGATCTGTTCTATTCCATTCCATTCCATTCCATTCCATTCCATTCCATTCCATTCCATTCCATTCCATTCTATTCTATTCTATTCTATGCAAGAAGGGGAGTCTTACAGGCGTGTCCCTACAGGTAATAAAGAGGAGTGATTGACAATAAGTAGGACAGTGAGCAAGGTGTAACATAGCTTTTCCTTTTCATCTGGTTAGTTCAATTAAAGACAGTTTTGCAATTTCACACCCAATTATATGGGAGTAAGCTTGGAGATACACACAAACATACACATTGTGTGTATACGTCTGTATCAGGCTGCTCTGTTATTTTGCACTTTGAGACAAACTGTGAGCTGCTTCTGTATCCTTGCTTGTGTGCTTCTCTACCATGCAATGACAATCTGCCAGAAACTCCGGGGAGGGTGGATGGGAGGGGGAAATGCTTGGGGAAAGCGAAAGTAACTGCTGTATCTCCCTGAGATGCTGCTTCAAGGTCACCTGGCTGGGAGAAGACAGCTGCATACCAACCTACGTTCGAAGTGACTATTCTGAAAACATCTTGCCTGAACCTAATTCATCATGGGGAGAGGGTCAGCGATGGGAGTCAGTTAAGGGACTTAGAAATTTTAGCACACAATTCTCAGTTCTGGCTATGCACAACTGCGACACACTTGACTTCTAATAAAATTATACCTTTCTCAACAAATGGAGCCAAGGATCATTTTTATTCAAAGGTTTAAGTGCTGGCAGGTCTGCCACAAACTATCTAGACGATGAATGAGTATAAAATATTTTTCTGCTAATTACAGAAAAGACTAGCTCATATTTTCTCAGAATTTCTGAGTTTGAGGGCCTTCAGGATTATGGAAGCCCACCCTTTACTCAACTGAAAGTGTTCTCCAATTGAACTTAATGTTTTGTAAAAAATTTATTAGCTGTTGGTTCAACCCTGTGCTACAAATATTACTTGATGCTGGTATGTACACTGAGAGCTTATGCACCAGAGACAAATTCCTTGTGTGTCCAATCATACTTGGCCAATAAAGAATAAAGAATTCTATTCTTTACTGGCTGTTAGAAAGCATTTTTAAAAAAACTTTCAATCAGAATTTGTTTTCCAGTAACTCTAAATCAGGGGTGTCAAACTCATGGTGTCACGTGATCAGAGGTGGGTTTCAGCAGATTCTGACCAGTTCTGGAGAACTGGTAGTGGAAATTTTGAATAGTTCGGAGAACCGGTAAATACCACCTCTGACTGGCCCTGCCCCCATCTATTCTCTGCCTCCCGAGTCCCAGCTGATCAGGAGGAAATGGGGATTTTGCAGTAACCTTCCCCTGGAGTGAGGAGGGAATGGAGATTTTACAGTATCCTTCCCCTGCCACGCCCACCAAGCCAAGCCACGCCCACAGAACCGGTAGTAAAAATTTTTGAAACCCATCACTGCACGTGATGTATCGCGACTCCCACTCCTTCGCTAAACCAGGAGTAGGCGTGGCCAGCGTATGATGCATCTGGGCCGCGAGCCGCGAGTTTGACATGCCTGTTCTAAATTATACAGATAGTTCTCAAATTACAACCACTTGAAGTTGCAACAGCACTGAAAAAGTAACTTATGATTGCTCTTCACATTTATGACCATTGCAACATCCCTGCGTTCACGTGATCAAGCTTCGGTTGCTTGGCAACTGGCATGCATTTATGACCGTTGGGGTATCCCAGTGTCCTGTGATCTCCCTTCTGACAAACAAAGTCAATGGGGAAGCCAGATTCACTTAACAACGGTGTTATTAGCTTAACAACTGCAGTGATTCACATAACTGTGGCAAGAAAGGTTGTAAAATGATGCAAAACCCTTTAACAAGTGTCTCGCTTGGCAAAGAAACTTTGGGCTCACTTGTAGTCATATGTTGAGGATTATTTAGATCTTTGCATCCTTTCCTCTTCTAACTAACTTTTAAATCAAATTTTAAAAAAAAAACTAAACATGGTTTTATAAACTTGTATCCTCTAGTGCCCTCTAGTGGACAGCTATATAATGAAGAGAACAATTAGACCTCAGAGGAGGGAAAAATGAACATTAAATTCAGACAAAAATAGAATAACAGAGTTGGAAGGGACTTTGGAGGTCTTCTAGTCCAACCCCCTGCTTAAAGGTAACAGTGTTCCGTGTGCCTTTGGCGTTTAGTCATATCTTTACTGCTTACCAATCTGTATCTGGATTGAGATACATCTGGAAGGTGCTGGTCATTATTTATGGCTTAGCTCCAGGTTACTTACAGGATTAGGTAAAGGTAAAGGTTCCCCTCACACATATGTGCTAGTCCTTCCTGACTCTAGGGGGCAATGCTCATCTCCGTTTCAAAGCCGAAGAGCCAGCGCTGTCTGAAGACGTCTCCATGATCATGTGGCCGGCATGATTAAACGCCAAAGGCGCACGGAACGCTGTTACCTTCCCATCAAAGATGGTCCCTATTTTTCTACTTGCATTTTTTATGTGCTTTTGAACTGCTAGGTTGGCAGAAGCTGGGACAAGTAACGGGAGCTCACCCCATTACACGGCACTAGAGATTCGAACCGCTGAAGTGCCGAGCCTGTTTTCACTGGGAGAGCACTCGGGCCGCCACAGGCGCCCGCAACACGAGTGACATCAAGATGGCCATACCTCCATAGCCATGCCACGCCCCCCTGAGGTCAGACACAAACCTGATGCGGCCCTCAATGAAATCAAGTTTGACATCCCTGCTCTATCATCTTGTTCTGTCCCCATACCACGCACACACCCAACCAGCCAGCCAAGGGTTAAATAAACTCTTCAAACACTCAACATCAGTGATAAGGAACTTGGCAGCAACTCCGTGGCTGCCTGCCAAGAGCTTTTACTCTGATAACACAGACAAAAATACACACAGTTTGAATAGTCCAGTTTGTAATTAAATCCACAGCAAATAGGTGTTGTGTCCGAAGGTGCAAAGTGCCTCACCAGAGATTAGCTTTGTCCGTCACAGAGTCCGAATGGCCACCACACTCCCTTTTATAGCCTGTGGGGTGTGGTCCAGTGACTCAGCTTAATCTCTGGCACGCCTCCTTTTCTGCTGTGCCCGCTTGTCTCTCCGACACTGGTGTGGGTCCAACCACAATGTTTCTTCGTCACTATCCGAAACACCTGGCTCCTGGCCAATCTCTTCTCCTTCGGGAGACACCTAAGGCATTGCCAGAGAGGAGGGTCCTGGAGAGGGAGGCCTGGCCATCTCCTCTCCTTCATGTTCGGAGCCTTCTTCCTCCGATAAGATAGGCTCGGAGGACGGAGCCACAACACCTCTACATAAATTCCCAGAAAAAAAATCAGCCTAAAATCTTGGAGAGTAGCTGCTGATTAGTATTGATAATACTAATATTCAATATTTTGGACCAACGGTCCGGTCTGTTTCACTCCAACAGAATTGTGGCAAATATAGTGGAAGGCGCAGATTATGGGATGTAATTTGCAGACAATAAAAGACAGTCCAGTCTGTTGTATTTAGTAACAATGATCGAATAAGGACAACTAATAGAAATAACACCGCACTAGCTGTCAACCTTCCTGACTTTCCATCTGCCCCCACCTATCTCTGATGAAAATCACAGCTTGGCCATCTGTATATTTCACAGGTATACCAGCCTAAATAAAGCAGGAAGGTTCTAATATATATTGTGTTTATTAATATGTAGAAGTATGTGAAGAACTTTGGATACAGACTTATAAAATATGTATCTTTAGTAAACATTTAAATAAGAATGATCCAGTGGTGGGTTTCAAATTTTTTTACTACCGGTTCTGTGGGTGTGGCTTGGTGGGCTTGGCAGGGGAAGGATACTGCAAAATCTCCATTCCCACCCCACACCTGAGGGAAGGATACTGCAAAATCCCCATTCCCTCCCCACTCCTGGGGGAAGGATATTGCAAAATCTCCATTCCCACCCCACTCTGGGGCCAGCCAGAGGTGGCATTTGCCAGTTCTCTAAACTACTCAAAATTTCCGCTACCGGTTCTCCAGAACCTGTCAGAACCTGCTGGATTTCACCCCTGGAATTATCTCATTATGCATTTGTCAGTGTCGCTATTAGATGTAAGGATATCTGAGATACTTTACAGCTAAATGCATATATTAATTATGGGCTTTAAATCTAGAAGCAAAAATAACCCAGATATGTATGAAATATTAAACACATCTGAAGAGTATAGCCTGCTCTGCAAAAGTGCTTAAGTTTGACATGTCTTACAAACATCCAAGGGCAAAATGACTGATCACTCCTAGGTGAAGCCAAAGATCTGTTTTCCTTTTTAAAATCACTTAACACCTATTATGTTTAGAACAGACGCACAGGATCCAATTTTATCCCTTTTAATTCTTTTCTGTGAATACATAGCTCTTTTCTCCAGGAAAGGCTGGAAGCGGAAATTATTTTAACAAAATTGGCAGTAAACAAACTCAAAAGCAAACTAACAGAGATGCTGTGTGTGCAGTACAGCTAGTACTCATTTTGCAACTGCCACGTTTAGTGACCCTCTGCATTAGAAAGGTGACAAAAAAGTAACTTCGTGGCCAATCCTTGTGTTTATTGATCCTTGCAGGTCTATAAAGCAAAGGAAAGCTGAAGTAAGATCGTAAGCACAGTTGTGGTTGCACTTAGTGACAGAATAGAATAGAATAGAATAGAATAGAATAGAATAGAATAGAATAGAATAGAATAGAATAGAATAGAATAGAATAGAATAGAGGCTGGAAGAGACCTTGAAGGTCATCTATTCCAGCCCTTGGGGGTAATCTAGCTCAAGCAGGAGAACAAAATTATCACTTTGCTTAACTACTGAATCGCTGGTGTCAACTGCAGTTGCTAAATTAGGACTTTATTTATTGGTACGGTATCATTTTCTTTCCATCTGCACTCTCCTATCCAGTTGCCAAATCTTTACGACCTGGTATTATTTGATCTTATTATTCAACCAGCATTTCTTAGGGAGCGGGTCTCAATTTCCAGAATGAAGATAAAGGAAGGATTGTGAAGGCTTTCATAAGAATCTTTTCCTTAAAGTGAATTCATACACAAAGCACGCTAAATGCCATCCGTGTAAACATCCCAGTGCCTGCTATGAATCCTAATGATCATTTTAGGTGGAAGGCAGTGGTGGGTTTCAAATTTTTTTTACTACCGGTTCTGTGGGCGTGGCTTGGTGGGTGTGGCATGGCATGGCTTGGTGGGTGTGGCTTGGTGGGCGTGGCAGGGGAAGGATACTGTAAAATCTCCATTTCCACCCAACTCCAGGGGAAGGATGCTGCAAAATCCCCCTTACCTCCCAATCAGCTGGGACTCGGGAGGTAGAGAATAGATGGGGGCGGGGCCAGTCAGAATTTTTACTACCGGTTCTCCGAACTACTCAAAATTTCCACTACCGGTTCTCCAGAACCTGCTGAAACCCACCTCTGACGGAGGGTGAGTTTACACGCACCATTTTTCGTTTAAGAAGGCCAATTACATGGGGGTGGGATGGGCATGAGGTATCTATCCAGCCATTGGCGTGAAGTTTATTCCACAGAAGGCGTGAAAAGTAAAGGTGATGATTGTTATTTCCCTACAGTGCCCAAAATAACCATCAGCCTGCCAGTGTTTTGCAAGCTGTATAATTTAAAAGGACAGTTTAAAAAAAGGTGATTTAAATGCAAGAAAGATATTCTCGTTTTTTTCCTCTTGATTTTGCTGAGTGTGTCTTCCAAATATAACCCAAATTAGAAATTGTACTAAAACAAGCAAGCTTATGCTTCCCATTATCACATGGTTCAGTTTTTAATGTCTCTCCTTCATTTTCAATGATTTTTTTATTTTATAGCATTTCTGTGATTGATCTAATCCTATATATATTCTAACCTACCTGAAATTAAGATTAATTTAATTAATTGATTGATTCATTGATTAATTAAATTAATATTTGAGCGGTGGCTCAGAGGCTAAAACGCTGAGCTTGTCGATCGAAAGGTCGGCAGTTCAGCGGTTCGAATCCCTAGTGCCGCGTAACGGGCGTGAGCTACCGTTACTTGCCCCAGCTTCTGCCAACCTAGCAGTTCGAAAGCACGTAAAAAATGCTAGTAGAAAAATAGGGATCACCTTTGGTGGGAAGGTAACAGAGTTCCGTGTGCCTTTGGCGTTTAGTCATGCCGGCCACATGACCACGGAAACGTCTTCGGACAGCGCTGGCTCTTCAGCTTTGAAACGGAGATGAGCACCGCCCCCTAGAGTCGGGAATGACTAGCACATATGTGCGAGGGGAACCTTTACCTTTACCTGGTGCACATGTTCCGTACATAAGACTCATAGAATGCAATTACTGTAATCTACCCTGAATGTTTATAAAACAAAGTTACTTTTTATAAGTCTATGGCTGCTCAATTCTTATCTAAAACACACATTTAAAAAAAAAAGCAGTTACCTTAAAAAGCAGCAAGTTGCATGGTACTGTTCATACCTTATGCTGGCAAGAGCACATTCAAAAACCTGTTAAATGAAGAAGAAACAACAAATCTGTTTATAGTCAACTATTGTTTGCTTTCCATGAGTCCTCTTCACCATGGCCAGTGGTGGGTTGCTCCCGGTTCAGTCTGGTTCTATAGAACCGGTAGTAAAACCAGCAGGAGGCTCCGCCCACCCGCCCGGACGTCATAAATGACGATCTGCGCATGCGCCGAAGCTTCTGGGCACGCGGCCCCGTTGCAAATCATTAGTAAAGGTAAGTAGAACCCACCGCTGACCATGGCATAGTTTGATTGCCATCTCCTTCTCCCCTTTGTCATGTTAGCTATGTGTGAATCCCACCACCCTTCTCTTTTAAGTACCATCCATATTCTGCTACAGGTAGTCCTTGACTTACAACAGTGACCAATCAAATTTGCAACGGCACTGAAAAAAAGTGACGACCATCTTTCACACTTACAACCATTCAGCATCCCCTTGGTCACATGATCAAAATTCAGATCAGTGGTGGGTTCCACTTACCTTCACTGTCAGTTCGGAACTGTGACCGCGCCCGTGCTTCGTGCGCCTGCGGCGCTTCTGCACATGCCCAGAACCTTCTAAACCTTCTGCGCATGGGCAGAGCGTCCGTGATGACACCCGGGTGGGTGGGCGGAGCCTCCCGCCACCGCCACTACCGGTTTGCTCGAACCGGAGCGAACCGATAGAAACCCACCACTGATTCAGATGCTTGGCAACTGACTCACATTTATGACGGTTGCAGTGCCCCGGGATCATGTGATCACCTTTTGCAACCATCTGACAAGCAAAGTGAATGGGGAAACCTGATTCGCTTAACATTAGTAAGTAATGTTACTAATTTACTAACTGCAGTGATTCACTTAAGAACTGCCGCAAGAAAGTTTGAGGAAAGATTAATCCTCAGTAATGGAGTTGACTGGTTTCACATTTGAATTTAAAGGTGTACATTAATGGGTTTTTTTGAATTTTTTTTTAATTTTTAAACATAACAAAACTTAAAAACAACCATCATTCAATACAATCACAGAAAGTGTGTCGATCGGTTAAGATTCTTTTGTGCTTAATCCCATATCCAAGATTACAAATTGTTTAATTTCTCTTATTTGACAATTTTATATATCCCTTTATATTATTCTTCTCATTTAACAATTATTTAACAAAGGCTTAACTCCCATAAGAAAACACTTCATATATTTTATCATTACATTAATTTCATATTTCATATTTCATCTCCATGCTTTATTATCTAGCCATTGATAAAACAAATCCCATATCAAATAATATTGTTTGTCTTCCTGTTCTCTAATTTCAAATGTCAATTTGCTCATTTCAGCGCATTCCATAATTTTCTTAATAACTTCATCATCAGTAGGTATTTTCTCTTTTTTCCAATTTTTAGCAAATACAATTCTAGTCGCTGTTAAAACATTCACAATTAAATATCTCAATTCTCTATTATATCTTTCTGGTAAAATCCCTAATAAAAATATCTCTGATTTAAAGTCAATGTGTTTCTTTTGTCATTTTTTCCAACCATGTGTGGATTTTAGTCCAATATCTTAAAGGTGTACCTTAATGTTTAGGTGGACATATCTGAAAAGCAAGGGAAGGGAGGAACTGCAATGGAAGAGAAGTCTTAGCCTAGAATTTAAAGGTGGTTTTGAAGGACAATCCTCCATCTCAAAAACTGCTTAATATGTCTGCGTCAAAGATGTAAAACATAAACAAAAATTGGGATTTTAAACTTACCCATCAGAAATTAACCCCGAAGACACCAGACTAAATAAGATCGTACTTATTGCAATCATTGTAACCATTATTCTTAAAACTTCTCTGTATTCATTTCAGTCTTTAGGGAAATCTGTACACCCTTTTTGGCCAATTTATTTCTGTTACTCTCCTCAATCAACACTCTGAATTTGGAAATCACCGCGGAAAGAATATTTCCACCTCTATCAATTTCTGCCACGATGCCAGGCGATAAAGCCTCTCCTTGGACAGGGAGAATCTACTCCACACTTTAAAGTGCATGTCACAACTTTTATCATGGAAAAAAACATAAATATTTAAAGTTAATGTCTGATGCTGGCAGTATTATCAGTCTGATGACTCATCCCCTTGTATCTTCGTTTATTACATCTTCAGCTCCCAAAGCTAGAACGTATTAAAAATGTAAGAGAAATTCTAAACTATTAAGACTTTCATTCTGTAGATATTTATTTCAACACGGGCCGTATTGCAAAGTGTGATTTCTTTTTTTTCTTTCAGAAGTCTTTTTCACCTGTTTAATGCGGTTGCTTCCTCTGAGAATTAAACACTTAAAATACATTAAATTAAACATTCCAGAGCCTGAAACAAAAACCAAAAACAGCAGTAATAATGGTTTCAGAGCAATAGTTAAGCAAGCTCTGAAACCATTATTACTGTTGTTTTTGAAGTACTAATTTTGTAGCACATAAAACCTGTGCAATGTGTCTTTGGTATATTTCTGACAAAGTTCCTTTATCGATAAAGAGAATATTTGTAGCCTCAAGGTTGAAACGAGGGCTCCTTGGTGCTCTCCAAGCTTCGTTGTTTTCTTGTAGACATTTCATTACCAAACCAGGTAACATCATCAGTGCTAGTAAGGAATGGAGGGCTGCCCTCGGTTTATATTCTAGTGACTTGTGGTAGGGGTGATCTTGGAAGTACTTTGATTAAGTCAGGGGTCGGTAACCTTAAACACTCAAAGAGCCACAAACCAGAAGTCCCTGTTCAATTCTGGAGCCAACCGGAAGTCCGGTTCCCCCATCATAGTCTCCACCTAGTATGGCATCCTTTTTCCTCTACCTATCCTAATCGAAAGCCCTATCAATTGTGGAGCTGACCAGCAACAGGGAGCCACAGCAGAGGGATGAAAGAGCCACATGCGGCTCCAGAGCTGCGGGTTGCTGACCCCTTGGGTTAGGCTGTTTATTGTTAGTTTTGCTGTTCCTTGTTTGGAGTATTGTTTACTTCTTCATTGTTGGCCTGATCTTAAGCAGGTGTTAATTATGATCATCTGGGTGTTGATTGCTGATGGGGAGGTATTTTGGTCTTTTTGATCCCTTTTTGGTTTGTTGATTGTCTCTGTTGTACCTTAGGTAGATGTTGTTTATGTCTATGTTTCTACTGATGGCTGATTTGTCAGAGCGCCAGACTTCCAGGAATTCTCCACTGTTTTTTGGACTTGGCTTGGCCTAGGATGGTCAGAGAGTCAAGGACGTGACAATAGGTGAGGATGAAATTATGGTCTCATTTGATGTCACAGCCCTTTTCACATCCATAGACTCAGAATTAGCCAAAGAATCTATGACAATATTGCTCCACGGGACACAACTTAACATGACTTAACCAAATGCACGAAGATTGAAACACCCAGGATCATGGATCTTATCAACCTCTGCCTAACCACTTACTTTCAATTTGACAGACAAACCTATTAACACATCAACATACAATAGCATGAAACATCTGGCTATTTCCTCTTTATTAATCAGAAAAGCACATCAGCGAAAATGAATATGAAGATCCTCTCAAAGTTTATCTCAGACCTTCCATGCTGTTATTCTCACAAGAAAATTCTTCCACAGATGCTGAGATTGAATGATAAATATAATATCTGCGTTGTTTTCAGGGATTATTAAAGCATTGAAGGGTAATGTCCTTTCGCCGTTCCCATTTGCACTTCTGCACCACATTCTCTAATGAGATCATTACAGAAATATATGAACAATATGGCAAGCTAATGGATTATAAATGTACCCACATGCAAAATAGAAACCATCAACTTTCACTTCTAGTATATTAAAATGCATTTTGGATCTAGACCAGAATAGAATTATAGACTAGAGGAAGAAAATCCAACTCTTATTTTCTCTGAATGAGCTTTTTCAATGTCTTATTACAACATAACACACATAAAATTATATTACAGTATTACACAGATCTATAATTTAGACCTTGGAGATAGGCAGAGAAATATTTTTATTGCCGTGTCAAGAAATCTTTAATATACAGACAGCTCAATATAACTTCTGCAAAAGTGTTGTTTAATTAAATTGAATCTGCATGTGTCAAATTCTTCTCTAATGTGTCAACAATCTAGGCCACAACTGCTGAATAAAAGCACATTAGCTATATAAAAGCTTTGTGTATAACAGAATACAGTATCAACATTTGTAAGATGGTTATGCAATGAAATAAATTGTCAATTTCATTGTTATTTTAAAATCCGTTCTTCAGAAATAAATTAATGAAATGGTTCCTAAATTATTCCAGTTCAGTTCTTCATGTTGTTAGGAATAACAGAAATAAAGTCTATATTCATTATGCTAAGCAAAAAAATACAGATGAAAAAAAATCAAGGAAGGTTGATTTCCCTGTCATATGCTTTATCCTGTTACTATGACTGTAAAATGTATTATATATGTATATAAGATATTATAAAATCTACAAAGATAGCTAAGGAGTTAGAAATATATTTTGATTACAGCAGTTAATGTTAAATTTATAACACCGAGAGGGAAAACATGAACTTAATTGCTGAAGATTAGAGTGTTGACAGAACTGTAAAATACCACAACAATCTTTTCTGTCTTGAAAAACTTTTGTGACTGTCAGATGTAAATGCCTTATTCTCCAATGTGTAAATAATGTATATATGGAACATCAGAGGTTAACTTATTCTTTGGACTTTAATGTATTCATAACTTACCACTCCCATTCCTAGCTCCACCCCTTGTATATATAAGGAGCCACCCTCACCATTCTCGTCGCTTCTACCTTGAATATTCAGTGAATATAGAATGCCTATCATAATTAAAAAGAAATATATTTAAAGCTCTAACTCCTATTATCTTTATTGAGTCTGATCCTGAAAATATTGCAACAAGCTGGTAGCAGAGGATGGTTAATTGACTCAATAAGTAATTAAAAATGTCCAAGAAAGATAGGCCCAACACCAGGGCCTACAGCAAAGAAATAGAAACTGATCAAGAGATGATCAACGAATCCACCAATGCGATTTCGAGAGAATCCGAAGAATACACCACTGAAGAAGAAGAACTAATGAGTGAAAATAATGACCAGAAAGAAATCGAAATAGAAAATAACGAACTCAGGTCAGAGATATTAAAGATACTAAAAAGCCAAAAGAATGATGAAAGTCTCATCGCGGATCTCCAGGAGATGCTGAAGAACAGCGGAGCAGCGAGAGAGAAAAACGTCATTAAAGAAAAACCCAAAGATCAAAAAATCGTAAGTGAGATGACTACTGAGAAAATAGTTGTTAAAAAGAAAAGATGTGATCCCGCGCGAAATTTTGAATGGCAGCCATCTTGGTTTCAACGAACTTCAAAAGAGAATGGAGCAGAGCCAATCAAAACGCTCAGTTCAAAATTTCTGGCGCGAAAAACACTATCAGACGAAGAAAGTGAGAAAGAAGTCTCAAACTCTTCAGATGATCCAAAATCAGAAAGTGAAGACCATTTAACAAAATCTCAAGTAAAATCAGCAATGAAAACGCTTTTTGCTGCTTTTGGGCCAAGACTGAAAATTACCAAGACATCTACGAAGAAGCAAGAAATCAAACCGGCGACTCAAGACCTGCACGCTCCCATCCTGACTTCGAAAGCGACGACGCCCGAGCCCAGAGAGCCATGCCGATTTCGCCCTACACCACAGACAAAATCGAATACCAACGCACACAAAAAGAAGAAAAGAACCGTCACCACCACCAGAACCCCAAAAACCGAGCCAGAGACCGACTCATCTGAGGAAGAGCGGATCGAGAGAGCTGAAAGGGAGAGAACCTTCCACGACGCCACCAAAGAAGAAATGAGCAACGCGCATGTGCGAAACTACGTAGACGACCCAGAAGGACTTGAACTGGCCAGAGAACCGCGCAGACTCATTGCAAGCATCCCAATGCCGTTCTGTAATTTCCTGCACTTGAGAGATCACGGACTGCCCCAGGTTGTAAGTAATGGACAGAATAATGTAGGTAACTTACCCAGTGACTTCCCAAAACTTAGAATTGATGGCATTAATTTACAAGAGTGGTATCAACAGCTTCAGGTTATTTTCATGAAAGAAAATTTACTATTCTTTATAACTAGCCCTCCAAGAAGACCTTGGACTTTAAAAATAGATTGTTTACATCATAGAGCATTTTTCATAATAATATCTAGCGTGTCTCCTGCAATGTATCATAGCATCAAACCAAACCTAACTGTATCAGAAATAATTCAATGCATGTTTAATCTATTTCACAGCGATAGCGTAGCTACAACCACAAGAATGTCTAAGGATTTCTTTTCCTCTAGAGTAAAACCAGGGGTTTCTATAAGTGAGCATTTGATAAATCTAAACAAAATAAGAGCTGAGCTACAATTGAGGGGGGAAGTGATTTCAGATCAAATAATGAAAAGTGTTATTATCAATTCACTTGATCCATCATGGGATAGCTTTATGTCACACTTAGATACCATTAATTTGGGATATTTATCCATAGAAAGTCTATCTAACAAATTGATAGCAGAAGACAATTCAAGAAAAAATCGATCCAGTAACCAAACAGACCACAAACCTTTTAGGAAAGTAGTCTTTCAAGATAAACATAATGAGGCCTTTAGATGCTACAATTGTGGATCCAGGGAACATAGTAGAAGAGACTGCCCCAAAGTCTCAAAAGAGAGACATAGACCAGAATATAGGAGCAAATATAATTACAGACAATCTTCCACAGATAGACACAAATATAGAAGCCCACCAAATTACAAAGAAGGTAGAGGGGGTAGAGAAAATTCAAAAGAGAGGAAATCTGGGTCACTGAATGGGCTAAATAAACAAGACAGCACCAGAACACAGCAGGATGAGAATAACAATTGGCTTATTGATTCTGGTGCAACAAATCACACCACCAACAACAAAAGTATATTATCTTCATTTATAGAAGATAAGTTTGTGATAAAGGTAGCTAATCAAGAAAAGGTTCAAGTACTAGGCAAAGGAAATGTGACCTTGCCTGGTCTAGGGAAAATAGAGGGGGTATTATTAATCCCAGAAATACCTCACAACATACTAAGTGCCATAAAATTAAGCAGAGAATCTGATATCAATATAGTTTTCTCAAAGGGGAAAGCAACTATAGAAAAGAACAAAACAAATGTAGGTACTGTAATGATAAAAGGAGGTCTACCCTATCTGATAACTAAAGAAAGATGTTTACATAACATTGATTCAAATATGGAAGATTGTATTGAAGCAGATGATGAAAATGTCAGTAACAGTGACAATGATGAGTGCAGAATAACTCATGATCACAAAAATACATACAAGGAAAAGAAACCAAAAATAGGTAAACCAATTCATGATGAGTGTGCTCACATCTTACACAGGAAGTTAGGACATGCAAGCTTTCCTGTAGTACAAAAAATGACTGAACACGCAGAAGGTGTCAAAATAAAAAATTGTGAAAATTATTTGGAATGCTCAGTATGTAAGTCCACCAAACTAAAAACCAGTCCCAGACCAAAAAAATCTAACAGATCAACTAACAATATTTTTGATTTGGTACATATGGACTTAGTTGGTCCATTAAGTCCCTCAATTACCTATAGAAAACGTTACTTCCTAACAATAGTGGATGACTACAGCCGATATGGTTTTGTTTACACATTAAAGCACAAGGATGAAACATTTCAGAAATTTAAGGAATTCTACAAACGTATAGAAACACAACATAATATCAGAATAAAGCAAATTATGACAGATAGGGGATGTGAGTTCATGTCTAAAGAATTCTCCCAATGGTTAAAGGATAGAGGAATGTTACATTTCACGTCCAATCCTTTTTCTGCATTTCAAAATGGAGTTGCAGAGAGGAAAAATTCCACACTACAAACCATGATTAGGTGCACATTAGAGGATGCTGGTTTAGGCAAACAATTTTGGTCAGAGGCATTACATTATTCGAATTACACTCAAAATAGAACCTGGTCCAGTATTGTGAATAAGACACCATATGAGGTGATGTACAATAGAAAACCCAAATTATCACACATGCACATATTTGGAGTCACTGCAGACGTACACATACCTAAACAATTGAGGAGAAAGGGAGAAAACGTATCCAGGAGATTAAGATTCATGGGATACGAAACTGGAACCAAAGGGTACAGATTTATTGATAGTAATAACAAATTTATAGTATCCAGAACAGCTGTGTTCCATGAACAGGCCAATTGGTCAAAATTGCACCTTAATGAAATATTTCCTAATAAATGTAAAGATACGATATCTTGCGAGGAAGGAACAACAGAAAATCAAAATATTAACAAAAGTAAGAACAAAACCAAAACTTGGACTAATAGTCAGCATAAAATAAAGACAGACACATTAACAAAAAAGGAAGCTAGATATTTGCATGATAACCATAGCAAGCCTGAAAGAACTATTAGAAACAATAGAAACCAAATACCAAATAAATACAAAGATTACATAATGCATATGAATGGAGAACAAATAACACCTAATACATATGAAGAAGTATTAAAACTTCCACATGAAGAAAGAGAAAAATGGGAACTAGCTATGGAAAAAGAGATGGAAAGTTTACAAGGATTAAATGTATTCACACCTGCGATCGCACCTAAGGATAAAACAATTATAGGTACCAGGTGGATTTATAAAATTAAGAACTTAGAAGGAGGCAATACCTTATACAAGGCTAGACTAGTTGCACAAGGCTATGCACAAAAATATCCAGAAGACTATACTGATACATATTCACCCACAGTGAGAACAGAGAGTGTCAAAACAGCCCTTGTAGTAGCATCTGCACTCAATCTGGACGTATTCCAATATGACATACAGACCGCATACTTACATGCAAAATTAGATAAGGAAATATATGTAAGAGCACCACACAGTCAATACACTAATAAGAACGAAATTTGGTTATTAAATAAGAGTCTGTACGGATTAAAGCAATCCGGCAAAAGATGGTACGATTGCTTGGTAAAAGTACTTAAGACCATGGATTTCAACGCCAGCACTGCTGATAACTGTTTCTTTGTAAAAAAGAGTAATGATCATATTGAATTTGTATTAATTTACGTGGACGATATTTTATACATTGGAAAGCATAAAGAGAGCAGGGAAATCTTTGTAAATAAGTTAAATGAACACTTCTCACTGAAATCTCTGGGTAAAGTGAATAAATACCTTGGTGTGCAAATTAACAAAACTAAAAGGGGATTCAAACTTACACAGAAAGATAAAATCATCGAACTCCTAAACAAATGTAACTTAAATAATGCAAAAACCTGTGACACCCCTATGCAAACTGATTTTCTTAGAAACACTGATGAGTCTTCCCCTGAGTTTAAAGACAACACATTTTACAGATCAGTTATAGGTTCACTCCTTTATATATCTAATTGGACTAGGCCAGATATTGCATTACCTCTCAATCTATTATCAAGATATGTTAGTAAACCAACCTTGTGTCATTGGGAAGCTGTCAAAAGAATTCTAAGATATCTGAAGGGTACATTAGATTTTTGTTTAATGTTGGAACCCAATAATGACAGAGAACCAAAAATTACTTGTTATGCTGATGCAGATTGGGCTGGTGATACATCATGCAGAAAGAGTACTTCTGGTTATGTTTTTCTATTGAATGATTGTCCAGTTTACTGGTATACTGGTAAACAAGAACTAGTAGCCACTTCTACTACAGAAGCGGAATATGTTTGTTTGTCCAAGGCTGCAAATAACCTTGTATGGTTCAATGATCTGATCACTGATGTTTGGAAGAAACCCACCTTACCATTTATTATGCATGAAGACAATAAAGCGGCCATTGAAATATCCAGATCCGATGCAATTGGACAAAGGTCCAGGCATATTGATATAAAGTTTAAGCATGTGAGACAACTGTCTCAAGACGGATTCATTAAAGCAATACATTGCGATACTTCTGAACAATTAGCTGACATATTAACAAAACCCTTACCTTCTAAACAACACAAATATTTAACTTCTAAATTATATGTATTATATTGTCCTGAATCAGAATGTAATTGGTGTTGTGTAACGAACCGGCATTTAGAGGGGGATTTGTCAGATGTAAATGCCTTATTCTCCAATGTGTAAATAATGTATATATGGAACATCAGAGGTTAACTTATTCTTTGGACTTTAATGTATTCATAACTTACCACTCCCATTCCTAGCTCCACCCCTTGTATATATAAGGAGCCACCCTCACCATTCTCGTCGCTTCTACCTTGAATATTCAGTGAATATAGAATGCCTATCATAATTAAAAAGAAATATATTTAAAGCTCTAACTCCTATTATCTTTATTGAGTCTGATCCTGAAAATATTGCAACAGTGACTTTTCTATCTTTTCTATCCTAAAATCTCATTGGATTCTCTTCTTTAAACCTTGCTGCTCAGGGACAATTGCGACTGATAATTCATTCAGCTGTGACAGTTACTGCTGTTATACTTATGAATATTCATACAAGAGAAAAATGTTGATTTGATGATAGTGTTACGGGGAAGGCCCATTATACAATATTGCCTGCCACATTTAAGGGGACAAGGCACTTACCAACAAAGCTTTAATTTATGCCATATCACCTTATGTTTAACACCTTGGGATCAAAGCTGAATGGGCGCTTTGAATACAGAGAACCTAAAGGATAAAATAGATGGGCAAGTCTTCAAGAGGAACCAGCAACAATGCAGATACTTTGGCTCATACCTTACTTCTTTTACAGGACTGCAGTGAAAGCATAAATGAGGACACTGTTTTAAATAATTAATTAATGTAATTAATCTCACACGTTCTGCCTTTTTGCTTTGGGCGCTTATAGAGTTAGCTTCCTTCAAGGGCAAACGCATCTGTTACCAGAGTCAGTGAGGCTCTGAGAAATTAAAGGTAAAGGTTCCCCTCGCACATATGTGTTAGTTGTTCCTGACTCTAGGGGGCGGTCCTTATCTCTGTTTCAAAGCCGAAGAGCCAGCGCTGTCCAAAGACGTCTCCATGGTCATGTGGCCGGCATGACTAAACACCAAAGGCGCACGGAACGCTGTTACCTTCCCATCAAAGATGGTCCCTATTTTTCTACTTGCATTTTTTATGTGCTTTTGAACTGCTAGATTGGCAGAAGCTGAGACAAGTAACAGGAGCTCACCCCATTACGCGGCACTAGGGATTCGAACCACTGAACTGCCGACCTTTCGATTGACAAGCTCAGCATCTTAGCCACTGAGCCACCGCTTAATTAATTAATTAATTAATTGCTGCTTAATCTGGTCTCTGTCCTGTGGCGGGATACATATTCTGGAAATTTCCAAGAGGCCTGCCTGTGGGAAATCCATCCTATTTCTGAAAATGTTGGTGCATATTTCTTTTCCTTGCATCGAATCAACACAGTACTCCATAGCCCTGTATTAATGACACAGGTGATCTGGCGATCTCCTCTTCCCTGTCGATCTGATGAACCTTGTTCTGAACGAAGAGATTGATCTACAGTTATCTATTTTGCTATTCCGTTCAACTGCTGAAGATACAGCTGGTAGGTTGGCACTTCTTCCTACCATTTTAATGCGTTTCCTCCGCAGCAAATATTTTTTTAAAAAAATAAAAAATCCATGATGCTTACAAACAGCATTATCACAAACAGAATTAGATGGCTTACTCATTCTGATTCACCTCGGAGTTTCCTTTCCATATAATCCATCATCCATTTAAACTGTTGCATGAAAAGGATCTGCAAAAATTTGTGATTTAACTCAGGCATGCTGCAAAACAACTTTTGGTTGTTGCTGCTGCAACAAACCAACATCTCGGAAATAAATTAAACAAAAACAAAATTTAGGTGGTGATACTGTGTACATCAGTGTCACAGATGGAACGGACCTCTCCAAGCAAATGTTAACACTGCCAAATTCAAAATATTTTATGGGAAAAAGAAGCTTATATATCCCATACCTTTTTGTCAATCACAAGAAGTTCGGTATCAGATTTACAAATAACTGAAGCAGGACGTCTCGTGTTTGTCAATAGACAGGTTTCCTTGAAAAACAACAAGAGTAGTTTTAGCCTACCTTTATGTAAATTTACTAAGAAAAATGTACAAAAGCATATTAGTCAGTTATATTAAAATTACTCCTATCATTCTGTATCCAATGTCTCCTCTTTGGAGAAAGTTCAGGGGTGGGCTGTTAGGGATTCGCAGGGGTTCAGGAGAACCTCTAGCTAAGTTTCTGTGCAGTTCGGAGAACCCCCAAACCCCACTCCTGGCTGGCCCCGCCCACCCCCTCCCAGGAGTCCCCACACGGCCCGTTTTGGATGCAGGTAAGTGCAGAGCGCTCATGGTGGCTCGGGGAGGGCAGAAAATGGGCCTACCGGAAGTTCGGGAAGTTCACCCTCCCGGAGGCTCGAGAAAAGCCTCTGGAGCCCGGGGAGGGTAAAAACGCACCCCCCCCATGGTGCAGGAGGCCGACTAGGCCACGCCCACCATGGCCACGCCCACCCAGCAACTGGGCAGAGAACCCCTTGCTAAAATTTTTGAAGCCCACCCCTGAGAAGTTTGCTGAGATGGTGAGGCCAATCAGCTGCACAGTACTATATAAATGAATTATTTAGATCCTTTTCCAGTCTGGGTTCAAGGCCATGTATGGGGGCAGAGACAGCATTGGTCACTCTCCTGAATGATTTATGTTGGGACCTGAATGATGGGAGTGTGTCTTCTTGGCAACTGTTGATACTATTGGCCATGGTATCTTATTGGCCTGCCTAAATGGGTTGGGAATTCATTTTCTCAGTGGGTCCATTCTTTTGTTTGTGAAAACTATTTACACTGCCATAGAAATAGGATTATTTATTGGAAACATTAAAAAACCCTAGTAATCAATTGTTGTACTGTGCATACTTTCTTAATATAAGCTAAAAAATTATTCTTGACACATTTCTCTTTTGTGTTTTTAACTCTGTACACTAAGAAGTGGCATCTGCACAAATTATTTTATTTTATAAACAGGAAAATTGTTACCCCTATGAAATCTTCGTCTTCCAGTTCATACAATGCTTTGGAGGCTAAAATCCCATTTTCACATTTTTCATCAGTTATCATAAATTTCAGCTTGCCAGACAACAGTAAGTAACATTCAGTTGCCATATGTCCTTGTTTCATAATGACTGTTCCAGCTATGTACCTATACGAAAAATATTTTAGAAGTCATTTCTACAATATTTAGAACGCAATCAGCAACTGGTTTTTAGAAAAGGGATATCCTTAAATGGAGTATATGATAAATATTTAGGTATATGTAAATTTTAATCATTTTTAAATATTTTAAATATTCAGTACTTTTATACTTTCTTTCTATGATCATAGAACAATCCTACAAACCTGTTCTAAATATTATTTAGTTTTCTTGGGTTTACTCAGTAGTAATTGAGTATCAGGACATATAGAAATATGTCCTGATCTGCGATATAAGCAATAGAATAAAATATTATGTTTCTTATCATCAAAGAACTAAAGTACGGTACTTAATTCTACTGCTTCGTGAATTTCAGTAATAAGTTTAGAAACAGACATTTTCAAATCTGCATGCCATCCGGAGGATTTTCTGCAGATGATTTACTAATTTGCATATAGAACCTTATCAAGTATATTTAGTCTCCTTGATTTTTAGAGGACATTAAGTACACTTATAAAAAGCTATAAAGAATGTATAGATATGCTAAAGGCATCTCTTTTTGGCATCCCTGTGCAAAGATTTTTCTTGCTTTTGACTGGATACAGTGCAGGGAATCCTAGCAAAATAATTGCTCTGGTATTAATTTATTTGTATTAAGGCATTATTACAGTAATATTTAGAAGGGTTTTTCCTTTATCAAGTGGAAAATCATATTTTTGGCAATTTTAGAAATGGCATGATCTTGACAGGAAATATTCATGAACTTCATTGCTTTGCCATGAAGAGACGTGATGGCACAGTGGTTAGAATAGAGTACTGCAGGCTAATTCTGCTGACTGCCAACTGCTAGCAGGTCAGCAATTCAAATCTCACCAGGCTCAAGGTTAACTCAGTCTTCCATCCTTCCAAGGTCGGTAAAATGAGGACCCAGATTGTTAGGGGCAATAGGCTGACTCTGTAAACCGCTTAGAGAGGGCTGTAAAGCACTGTGAAGCGGTATATAAGTCTAAGTGCGATTGCTATTGCCATGTATCTTATTTCAGCAAGGTCACTTCCATCTGTTCAAATATATTTCAGCACAGCATCTTTAAGGAAGTGCCAATATTGCCTCCAAATTACATTTCTTGCTTCTAATCTGAAAAAGTGTCAATTTCTCACATTAATCAAGAGGATCCATCTTTGGAAAGAATATATTTCCTTACACTTATAAACAGAGGTGGGTTTTAGCAGGTTCTGACCAGTTCTGGAGAACCAGTAGCGGAAATTTTGAGTAGTTTGGAGAACCGGTAAATACCACCTCTGACTGGCCCCGCCCCCATCTATTCTCTGCCTCCTGAGTCCCAGTTGATCGGGAGGAAATGGGGATTTTGCAGTAACCTTCCCCTGGAGTGGGGAGAGAATGGAGATTTTTTTTTTTTTAATTTGATTTATATGCCGCCCTTCTCCGAAGACTCAGGGCGGCTTACAATGTGCTCAGCAATAGCCTTCATCCTTTTGTATATTTTATACAAAGTCAGCTTATTGCCCCCACAAACTGGGTCCTCAATTTACCTACCTTAGAAAGGATGGAAGGCTGAGTCAACCTTGAGCCTTGGCGAGATTTGAACCCTGCAGTAATTGCAGGCAGCTGGTCTTAATAACCAGCTTAATAACAGGGTGCCTTAAACTCCTGTACTACCAAGGATACTTTACAGTATCCTTCCCCTGGAGTGGGAAGGGAATGAAGATTTTAGAGTATCCTTCCCCTGGAGTGGGGTGGGAATGGATATTTTACAGTATCCTTCCACTGCCATGCCCACCAAGCCATGCCACGCCCACCAGGGGTGGGTTCTACTTACCTTTACTACCGGTTCGCAACAGGGCCGCACATACAGAAGCATTTTGATGACATCGAGGGTGGTGGGCGGAGCCTCCCGCTGGTTTTACTACCGATTCTATAGAACCGGTGCGAACCGGGAGCAACCCACCACTGATGCCCACCAAGCCACAGAACCAGTAGTAAAAAAAATTTGAAACCCACCACTGCTTATAAAAGCAATGTCCTGCCACATTGCTCAAATAATTCTGAGCCATTTTTTAAAAAATCCATTTTAAAAAAATAACAAAAGGCCAAATTTTAAAAAGTCTTGAATTCATTTATTTTTAAAAGGTGATTCGAAGCATCGGATGACTGGGCCAACAGATACATCTGTGGATTATGCAAACTGCAAACGAAATTTGACACCGTAGCTAAAGGGTGTCCTCTAATTTTTGTCCTCATCTTGAAAACCTTCACTCTACTCAATGAAGGTCTGTTGGAAACTTGATAGACAAGCTGTAAAGTGCCAGCTAGGGAAAAAACAACACACACCTTTAATGAGCTTTATACATTATCTTTCAAAGTAACAGCCATCTATACTGTTGTATTTTTCTTAGTCACCAAAGGTCTAGAAGATCTCCATTAGAAGGCAGCTGCTGAAACGTGGAATACCAAAGTAATATTATGTAGCTTTCATCTGTCAATATTTTATTTTAATGGGGCAGGTCATTTCTAAAGAACGATAAATATTTAATTGGAAAAATTTCAGCTTTCTTGAAAAACATTCACCTTGTGACCTAGCTTTCTGAAGAGAGCTTATGGAGTGGATCTCATTTGCGTCCAGTAGTATCACCCAGGGTTCTTACTTACTTTTGGTAGATGAAAGCTTGGCAAAGCTTCTGTTGTGCATTGCTGGGGAAGCTGTGAAAGGCTCTGTTTGTCTTCAAACACAATTGTATCTGCGTAGGCAGGGGGGAGAATGTAGTTTATAAGTAATACGGGTATTGAAGGCAAGGCACCATCTTTTAAAAAAGAAAACACGTTTTATTGGGTGGGGGGTTTCTTTTCTCCTCTCCCACTTTCACCCACATCTTTCTTTCTTTCCTTCTTTTTTGAAGAGATTAGAAAAGCGTTTGAGTAAAGACTTGAAGGAAAAAAGAGAATAAGATGAAATATACTGTTAATAATTAAAAAGATAAGGGATCGGGGCTGCCTGAACTCCACAATGGAAAATATTAAATTGAAAATGAATACAGCGAATAGAGAGAGATGAAGGAATTGGAGGGGAGCAGGAAGGAGAGAGAGGAATGGAAGAGTAAGGAGGAAGGAAGGGAAGGGAAAGCAGAGTAGAAGAGAAGGTAAGACAGAGGGGAAGAGAAGAAGAGAAGGAGAAGGGAAGGGGAAGTAGAGAAGAGAAGAAGAAGGTGGGGAAAGAAAATTGGAAGGAGAAGAGGAAAAGGCTAGGTTTGAGGAGAAAGATTGCTGTACAATAAAAAAAAAAGAAGATGAAGTGGAAGAAAGGCAGCTCCGAACAGACAAATATAAATATATTAGGAAAAAGAATGAATTGTTAAAGAATAAAAGAAGATAAATATGTACAACTAGCAAAGTTAGAATGTAGGGATAAATGAAGAAGGTGTTTATATATGCAAGTATAGAAATACTGAGGTATATTCAAAAAAAAAAGGAAAGGGGGGAAGACCATATTGACAAAAATTGTAATTGAGTAAAATGTATTTGAATTTGACTAATTGTATAAAATAAGAAATGACCAACATTGTTCAAAAAAAAAAAAAAAAGGCAAGGCACTATCAATGTATCACTATGCGCATCACTATGCACCATAATTAAACTTGCATGCCATCATCCAACTCTCAGTGACTTTAGGTGGAAACTGTGAAATTAGTATTTACTCTCAGAACTCATCCAAAATCAGGGAAAGTACTCAGTCTTTCTGTTTCCCGACAATGAAAACAGAAGTTTAGGATAAGGAAATGAGTTTCTGTTTTGTACTGCCAAATTCCTCTTTCTTGACTTTGTGTCGGAATGGTCAAAAAATTGGCAACTCCAAATCTCAACCAACAAATGCTCTGTCTTACAAATTGGCAAAAAGAACCAGAACACTAAATACAAGCTAAGTGAACATGACCTTGTAGATGACCCTCACTCTATCAAGGGCCTTGGAGTACTCATATCAAATGATCTAAGTGCCAAAGCCCACTGTAACAACATCGCCAAAAAGGCATTAAGAGTTGTAAACCTAATCTTGCATAGCTTCTTCTCCGGTAATATTACACTTCTAACTAGAACATACAAAGCATTTGCTAGACCAATTCTCGAATACAGCTCATCTGTCTGGAACCTGCACTGCATATCGGACATTAATACAATTGAGCGCGGCCAGAAATATTTCACAAGAAGAGTCCTTCACTCCTCTGCTCGTAACAAAATACCCTATGCCAAGACTTGAAATTCTGGGCTTAGAAAATTTAGAACTACGCCGCCTTCGGTATGACCTAAGCGTAGCTCATAAAATCATCTGCTACAATGTCCTACCTGTCAATGACTACTTCAGCTTCAACCACAACAATACATGAGCACACAATACATGCAAACTTAAAGTGAACTGCTCCAAACTCAATTGCAGAAAATATGAGCTCGCCCCGTTAAGCGGAACTAGGGATTCGAACCGCTGAACTGCTGACTTTCGATCAACAAGCTCAGCGTCTTAGCCACTGAGCCACCACATCCTACTTTATGTCCTTTTAAATTGTCATCTCTTTTCTCAGACTGTCTTAAGAGGAAGTCTGTTTTAATGGAGTAGCAAGCACTTTGTGACATATCCCAAATGACACATTCAATTCAAGGAACAATGTTTAATAGAATTATTGTGATAGGATAACAAGCTGACACATCCCAACTGTGTTTTGTTCCTAAAACTGGCTCTGCATTGCCTCCATATAACTTGCTTTAGTTTCTAAGGTAACTGTTCCTAATCTGTCGCCCACTGCAAGTGGTCAGTGGTGTAACAACAACATGTGTGACATTTTGGCATTTTCATACACACACCATATTGCTCAAAATCTGATGACATGTTGTCATTCCCACTTGAAATCATGCAAGATTTCAATCAAATTTCAATTAAAGCTATGGAGATTCTCAATCATCCAGGTCATGCTGTCCCAAAGGTGTTTTTTCCAAGAGGCAACTGGACTTTCTGGTTTTTCTTGGAAGATGTTTCAACTCTGAAGAAGCTTTTTGGATGAGAAGCGAAATGTCTTCCAAGAAAAACCAGAAAGTCCAGTTGCCTCTTGAAAAAAAAATTCAATTAAAGCATTTATTTTTGTTTATTTTTGTTGTCTGTCTTGCATGCTAAGACTCTGTATGGCTGATCCCTGGTTTATATGGTAATCTTCAAAGCTTGTAAAAAAAATCTAGCAATCTGCTAGAGCCGTGATGGTGAACCTGTGGCACACCTAGCCATATCAGTGGGTATGCCAGCTCAGCTCTGGTGCGCATGTGCACACCGGCCAGCTGATTTCCAGGCCTTCTGGGCCCACCTCAAGTAGAGAAACAGGCTGTTTCCTGCCTCCAGAGGGCCTGGGGGTGGGAAGACCGGTTTTTCTTTCTCACCTGGCTCCAGATCCTCTCTATGCATCTGGGGAGGGCGAAAACAGCCTTCCCCACCCCCTCGGAGGCCCTCTGGAGCCCTGAAATGGCTCATTTCCCAACTCCTGGTTTGACAAGAAGTGACGTTTTTTGCTGACCCCAGCCTCCAGAGACTCCTAGACATATGTGAGTAAAGAGATTAGATATGAAAAAAGACAACTACAGATTTTCTTTTCAGAAGCTTTTATAGAAAGAGACTTCTAATTTGATATTTGCAGTTTTTATTGTAAAGGAACTCCCAATCAGGGAATTGTTCTTTCTTTAAAATTATTTCCGTGGACAAATTACCAATGGAAAAATCCAAATAATTATATTAGCAAAGCTGATTATTAGCTGATGGATAGTTTTACTTTGCTAATATTGTCACTGTTTCAAGAAATAGTGATTTATAAATCATATATTTATTGAGTCAAACAAATCTCTGGCATAGGTTTTGATATAAACAGACCATAGCTGGTCGGTTAATGCCCCAATATGTAAGGTTACATTTCATAATGTAATGTTAAAAGATAAAATGCTTGTCAATATTTATCAGCTTTACAGAAAAGCTTTTATATTGTAACACTTAAATAAAAAAATCTATGAGATCTAAAAGCCTGTCTATTATACAGAGAGTTAACAAAATGTGTCTTTATATAGTAGCACATGAAAGTAATTACCTAGCATATTTTAGGTAATGCTAAGTTTTGTTGGATAGTATCCCAAATGCCAGAGGATTTCCTAATTTTACCTCCTTCCAAAATCAGAGACAGGGTTCTCTAAAGTCAAATATTCCCTCTTATTTCTCTCTGTCAAATGGAAAACTATAAGCATTTCTCTTGTCGTATAATATGTGTCCTGCAAGTTGTAGCCAATGCAGTGTGTGTGTGTGTGTGTGTGTGTGTGTGTGTGTGTACGACAAGCAGTCGTAAATGCGACTGCTTGAGGGCTCCTGGATTGGAGCTGAAAGGCGAAAGGGAAGCAGTATGCTCCTTCCCATATTGGGGTAAACCAGGCGCTTCGACAGAAAAACACTTAATCTCTCCCCTGGCTCAAGCTGATAAAGGGAGGATAACTTGTGGCTCAGAGGTTAATACAACTGCCTAATATGCCGGCACCTAAGTTCGAATCCAAGTAAGGGTATGGCTAGCGGATGAGAGCTAAATAGCTTGAAATAGATCTATACTAGTCTCCCTTCATTTCTTTATCAGCAAATATAAATTTGGTATAAAATGGTTTGTCGTGACTGCGACTGCTTGAGGGCTCCTGGATTGGAGCTGAAAAGCGAAAGGGAAGCAGTATGGTCCCTCCCATATTGGGGTAGACTAGGTGCTTTGACAGAAAAACATATATATAAATATATATATGTATTTCTCTTTAGCCAGGTTCTTCCTACGTAAACCAAGATTTTTATGCAGCCCTAGTTCAGTGAAATCCCAATCCACTAGTTTCTAGGCTTTTTTTCTTCAGCAGCCAGCAAGCTCCCTGCTGCCCATTGGGAGACTAACCTAGCAGCAGGGAGCAGGGAGCTTGCTGGCTGCTGATGAAAAAAAGCCTAGAAACTAGTGGATTGGGATTTCACTGAACTAGGGCTGCATAAAAATCTTGGTTTACGTAGGAAGAACCTGGCTAAAGAGAAATACACATAAAGGCCTACGAAAAGAAAACAAAAGAAAACAAATATATATATATATATATATATATATATATATATATATATATATATATATATATATATATATATTCTTGGATCTATGCATTAGAAATAGAGGTAAAAGCAATGTAGATAAAAGAAATAATGTGAATAAAAGAAAGGAATCATACAGAGTCAGATATATGGGCTCTGGGGGACCCTCTCTATTCACATTATTATAAGGGGAAGACGTGCTTAGATACATAAACTCTGAGAGAACCTCTCTATTTACATTATTATAAGAGAGGAAAGTGCTTGTTGGAAATTATATTAACAAACAGTTAAACCCCATTAAGTGGTAATATATCTTCTGAGACCTAGATGTCACAAAAGGACTGCCATATGGAAAACATCTGAGTGACCTCACTATGAATGACACAAAAACCTATATGTTACAAAGAGTTACTTAATCCAATAAATTTACCCAAGGACAGTAGTAACTCTCCCATTAGCAACTCCGAGCACTTAAGGAAAAGTTGTGTGGCTAAGATAATTTTATAAACTAAGATTAATGCTTTAAGTAATTAGATGAACTTATTATCCAATGTATGTAACCATACAGGGAAAATCGGATGTATGATCTCATATTAACCATATATGGAAAATGTATGATCTCACTGAATCCTTTGTCTTAGAAATGTATAAAACCGCTGTATCAGAGTTCTCTTGTTCAAAGCTTCATGTACAAAACTGGCTCTGAACCTTGTGCAATAAAACTGTCTCTGGCTGACCTAGGAATGTTGCTTGGTCCTTCCATTCCACAACAAAAGAACTAAAAAAAACCTCTCACATCCATTACCATAATGCTGTACCATTATTTATAAAAGTTTGTAACAACAGACTCTCGTTAGAGAAATCAGTTCAGAATTATTATTACAATGGTCAAATTATTTACATACAGCTTACTGTGAAGAAATAATATTTCTTGGCTATAAACTGGGGGAGACATGATAGCAGTTTTCCAATATCTCAGGGGCTGCCACAAAGAAGAGGGAGTCAAACTATTCTCCAAAGCACTGAGGGTAGGACAAGAAGCAATGGGTGGAAACTAATCAAGGAGAGAAGCAACTTAGAACTTAGAACTAAGGAGAAATTTCCTGACAGTTAGAAAAATTAATCCATGGAACAACTTGCCTCAAAAAGTTGTGAATGTTCCAACACTGGAAGTTTTTAAGAAGATGTTGGATAACCATTTGTCTGAAGTGATGTAGGGGGTGGTCTAAGCAGGGGGTTGGACTAGAAAACCTCCAAGGTCCCTTCCAACTCTGTTATTCTATATTCTATATTAATTAAAAATAAAACCCTCTTTTCCTCTTGGAAGGAAGGATCAATTTGCCACAACTAAAAGATAAAAATATTAGCATAGATATCATTGGAAGTATAATGATGTTTCATTTAATAAATGAGTAATATGATTCAACATTTACATACAATAATGGCTACTACCTTTTGGGAGACTTGGGAAAAAGGGTGACAGAAACAATGTATAGAACAGAATGTTAAAAATTAGTTAAATGACTGAATTCAAATATTTGTATAAGCAAGAATTGTCTACACATTTTTTTTTCATATTATTGTGTTCAAAATTATCAATCAAATAATTGTTCAGAGTTATGTCTTACCTGCAGAATGTCCTTTGGTGTTCTTTCATTTGGACATATACGTAACAGATGTATAAGTCTTTCAAAATCTTTATTTTGCTACATAAAGAAAATGTAAACATTATTCAGGATATTTACAATAACTAAACAGTTCCCCTAGTGACATGAGAGTATGAACAAAACAAAAGTATGCATTGCAGTCACAGCTAGTTTCAGGTCTGTGTTTATCTTGGTTTGACTATATTCAAGAAATAAATAATGGCATACTATAGGGTCATAGAATCACAGGGCTGGAAGGATCCTTAGAGGTCTTCTAATCCAGGGGTCGGCAACCTTAAACACTCAAAGAGCCACAAAGATCCTAACAGGAAGCCCCACATTCAATTCTGGAGCCAACCGGAAGTCCAGTTCCCCCGCCATAGAATTTCTCCCTAGCGCGGCATCCTTTTTCTGTCCTAACTGAAAGCCCTATCAATTGTGGAGCTGACCAGAAACCCCCCCCCCTTTCCATAGAGTCTCTTCCTGGTGTGCCGTGCTTTTCCTCCCCATAACTGGAACCTCCTCTCAAAATTGAGGTGGCAACAGGGAGCCACAGCAGAGGGATGAAAGAGCCACATGCGGCTCCAGAGCCGCAGGTTGCTGACCCCTGTTCTGGTCCAACCCCCTGCCCAGACTGGAGACCTTACTGCATCCCAGACAAATGGCTATCTAATATTTTCTTGAAAATCTCCAGTGATGGAGAACTCCAAGAGGCAAGCTGTTCCATTGATTAATCATTCTTATTGTCGGGAAATTCGGTCTTATTTCCAGGTTGAATCTCCCTCTGACAAATTTCCACCCATTGCTTCTTGCTCTCGTCAGTGCTATGGAAAATAAATTAACAATAAATCTCTTCCCTGTGACAGCCCTTCAATACTGGAAGACTGCTAATGTCACCCCTAATCCTTCTCTTTGTTAGGCTCAACCTACATAGTTCCCTTAGCTGTTCATCATATGGTTTAGCCCCCAGACCCATTATCATCTTTGTTACTCTTCCCTACATCCTTCTATCTAGGGCCTCAGCATGTTTTTGGTGTTTGTGTATTTTTTTTATATCTACTAGGTGTGGGAACACAATAATTTCAACAGGTTTATTTTATTTTTTAAGTAAAACATATATCCTTTAAATATCCATAGAGTAAAACTTTAGTCTGTAGTCCAGTGGAAGTGATTTTCAAAGTAGATAAAAACATTGTTACAATAAAACAACAACAAGAAATGGTTTTGCATATGTTTTAATGGATAGGAATCTACAGTATATCAACAAGACTTCAAAAAAAAATGCTAAACCAAAAGCATTGTCATAGCAAATCTGATTTTGCTATGACTATAAGCTTATATGATTATGTATTACTATTATGAATGCTTATAGTATTTAATTTACATCATTTAAGTGAGTTTCTCAACCCTTATTTTTGTATTTTTTATTGTAGTGTTTACATAAATACCTACTTTAATTAGTGTATGATATTGAGGTGTTTGCAAAGTATAGTCAAAAAAATCAGATAGCCAACACGTTTATCTATCTAAGGTAAGGTAAAGGTTCCTCGCACATATGTGCTAGTCGTTCCCGACTCTAAGGGGCAGTGCTCATTTCTGTTTCAAAGCCGAAGAGCTAGCGCTGTCTAAAGATGTCTCCGTGGTCATGTGGCTGGCATGACTAAATGCCAAAGGCACACGGAACACTGTTACCTTCCCACCAAAGGTGGTCCCTATTTTTTCTACTTGCATTTTTTACGTGCTTTTGAACTGCTACGTTGGCAGAAACTGGGACAAGTAACGGGAGCTCACCCCGTTACGCGGCACTAGGGATTCGAGCCACTGAACTGCTGATCTTTCAATCGACAAGCTCAGTGTCTTAGCCACTGAGCCACTGCGTCCCTTGTAAATTTAAACCGCCCATCTCCCTCACAAAGGGACTCTAGGTAAGAGTTATGCCATTGTATATCAGCAGGTTTTCAAGTGCTACACAACTATTTTTTTCCTCTGTATAAGATTAAATTTAAATGTAGGTGTATTGCTTTTCTTGACATTATAATTTTGATAATAATATCAGCATTATTCTGAACAAATTCATTTCAATCGAACATGCCGAATTTCATTTAACAACATGTATATTTTTTTCTACTTCCACCTTTTTTCCATTTCTGACTCTCTCAAGAGCCATTCCCAAGAGTCAGAAAATGTCTTGGAACTGTGTATTGTTACTTTATGGGGAGCTATACTTAGAGATCTCTTTTACAGGAAAGTGCTCTCCACTATCTGGAAGTGGGCCACAATTAATTTATTAGAAGCACATCCAATTTCAAGCTTCACTCTGACCACCACGTTGCCAAAGAAAGATAGGGTGTGCTTAATGTTTTCCTCTAATGTACTTATCAACTTCTGGATTAGAATCAAAATAATCAAGAAATGTTGAACTATTAGATTGATGAATGAGATATAAATGTAATTATTTAGGAAAAGCAACATTTATTTATTTATTATTTATATTTCATAACCACCCACCTTCCTCAATACATCAGTACATTACTTTTAATATATTAAAATATATATCAATATTGTTTTATCTTATCTCTTGATAGTGATTAATATAATCCTTTTTGGCATGATATGTTTCACTTTTCCAGAAACGTGACTGTTCCAAATGTTTCTTTCTTTCTTTGTTTATTAAATGTGCATCTCCCCATCTCAAATGCATGACTAGGGTCCTAACAATTATAAACAAAATAAAAACAGTAAATTGAAACTATACATAACATAAAATAACAGCTGGGCAACAACACATAGCAGATATCCGCAGGCCAATACAGCTGAAAAATGGGCCAGAGGAATATTCGATATATTCACCACCTTGAGGTATTTATAAAAAATAAGTATGGGTAAAAACAATCAAAAATATATTAAAAATATGAATTTTCCACATAGGAGGCTTTTGTTCTCTTGCCCAAATTTATGTACTATGCATTAAGGTGACAACTGGAATTAATTTAATTTAATTTAATTTAATTTAATTTAATTTAATTTAATTTAATTTAATTTAATTTAATATCATATTTCTATGCCGCCCAACTCCCTAGGGACTCTGGGCAGCTTACAACAGAAATAATACAAACAGTGAACATAATTTTTAAAAAAAAAAAACATTATAAAAGCATTTTAAAAACATTAAAAACACATGCACACCATCCATGGCCGGATCTCGCAAAATTGAACAGCGAGATCAATGGCCCCAGGCCTGCCGGAAAAGCCAGGTCTTCACCGCTTTCCGGAAGGCAAATAGGGTGGGGGTAGTTACCTCAGGAGGTAACTGGTTCCAAAGAGCTAGGGCAGCCACAGAGAAGGCCCTCCCCCGCTGACGGGACCCGGAGGAGACCAACTCTGTGGGATCTTACCGGTCGCTGGGAGCTATGCGGTAGAAGGCAGTCTCAAAGATAGCCTGGCCCTGAGCCATGTAGGGCTTTAAAGGTAATAACCAACACCTTGAATTGTGCCCGGAGACCAATAGGGAGCCAGTACAGCTCGCGGAGAATTGGTGTAATGTGGGTGTATCTAGGTGCACCCACAATAGCTTGCGCAGCTGCATTCTGGACCAACTGTAGTCTCCGAACACTCTTCAAGGGTAGCCCCATGTAGAGCACGTTGTAATAATCTAACCGTGAGGTGACAAGGGCATGAGTGACTGTGAGGAGAGCCTCCTGATCCAAGTAGGGTCGCAATTGGTGCACCAGGCGAACCTGTGCAAAGGTCCCCCTTATATTTCAACCTTCCTAGGAAAATAATATTTGTATATCTTCAGATAAGGAGGTTGAATCTATATCCCTCAGACTATTAAAATGTTGATTTATAGAAAATGATGATTAAAATTTATAACCTCAATTATTCCAAAGTTTAATTTCCATCATAATGAGAAAATCATTGTTTTCCTTTTAAGGGATCAATTTTTAAACGTTCCAGGGTGGGGGCTAAATTTTTGCCTGTAGCTTTAGCCCATTAGAATCAATTGGTACCTACCCTCACAGCTTTGATTGTCTTTGCTTTTATATAAATTACACACGATCGTTTAAATTTGCGGAATGGATTTTAATGTTTGTTGGTTTGATCATGGACCAGAAATTAATAAATAATAAAAGTAGAAAACGTTAAAAATACTCACAACTTTTTCTTTAGAATAATCTCTGATATTGAACAAAAGATCACCTCTGATATTCATCTGCATCTGCAGCTCCAATATTGCCCATTGCATAAGTGGACTTTGTTCAATATATCTGTAGAAGGAGAAAGGGAACGTTAAACAGTGAACTACAGAACATATAAAATACAGAACATATAAAAGGACTAGGGGAGACATGATAGCAGTGCTCCAATATCTCAGGGGCTGCCACAAAGAAGAGGGAGTCAAGCTATTCTCCAAAGCACCTGAGGGCAGGACAAGAAGCAATGGGTGGAAACTCATCAAGGAGAGAAGCAACCTAGAACTAAGGAGAAATTTCCTGACAGAACAATTAACCAGTGGAAAAACTTGCCTCCAAAAGTTGTGAATGTTCCAACAGTGGAAGTTTTTAAGGAGATGTTGGATAACCATTTGTCTAAAGTAGTGTAGGGTTTCCTGCCTAAGCAGGGAGTTGGACTAGAAGACCTCCAAGGTCCCTTCCAACTCTGTTATTCTATTCTATTCTTTCTTATATATTTTTTCAATACATCATCGTTGCAAAAGCATATCAGAATGTATTTTAATAATCCAATCTTCCAAAATTGTTCAAAAATACCACAGGTAGTCCTTGACTTACGACCACAACTGAGCCCAAATTTTCTGGTGTTAAGCGAGACATTTGTTAAGTGAATTTTGCCCCATTTTATGACCTTTCTTGCCTCAGCTGTTTAAGTGAACCACGGCAGTTGATAAGTAAGTAATCTGGTTGTTAAATGAATTCGGTTTTCCATTAACTTTGCTTGTCAGCTCTTCAAGATGGGAATAACATGAGTTTGGGGCAGAGCAACGGTCATAAATATGAACCAGTTGCCGCAAAGTTTCTAAAAAGGTCATAAGTCACTTTTTTTCAATGCCGTTTTAATTTTGAATGGTCACTAAATGAACTGTTATAAGTAGAGGACTACCTGTAATTTCTAGTCCCCCTTAGAAAGGGATCTTGGGACTCCTAGTGGACAATCACTTAAATGTGAGCCAGCAGTGTGCTACCACTGCCAAAAAAGCCAAGACACTCCTAGGCTGCATCAACAGAGGGATAGAATCAAGATCACGTGAAGTGTTAATACCACTTTATCATGCCTTGGTAAGGCCACACTTGGAATACTGCATCCAGTTTTGGTCGCCATGATGTAAAAAAGATGTGGAGACTCTAGGAAGAGTGCAGAGAAGAGCAAGACAGACGATTAGAGGAGTGGAGGCTAAAACATATGAAGAACGGTTGCAGGAACTGGGTATGTCTAGTTTAATGAAAAGGAGGACTACGGGAGACATGATAGCAGTGTTCCAACATCTCAGGGGTTGCCACAAAGAAGATGGAGTGAAGTTATTCTCCAAAGCACCTGAGGTAGAACAAGAAGCAATGGGTGGAAACTAATCAAGGAGAGAAGCAACTTAGAACTAAGGAGAAATTTCCTGACAGTTAAGAACAATTAATCTAGACTTGCCACCAGAAGTTTTTAAGAAGAGATTGGACAACCATTTGTCTGAAATGGTATACGGTTTCCTGCCTAAGCAGGAAGGGTGGACTAGTGCAGGGGTCTCCAACCTTGGCAACTTTAAGCCTGGAGGACTTCAACTCCCAGAATTCCCCAGCTAGCCAAGGTCTATTCTATTCTATTCTATTCTATTCTATTCTATTCTATTCTATTCTACTATTCTTTCTATTTCTATTCTATTCTATTCTATTCTTCTATTCTATTCTATTCTATTCTATTCTACTATTCTTTCTATTTCTATTCTATTCTATTATTCTATTCTATTCTATTCTTCTTTCTATTTCTATTCTATTCTTCTATTCTATTCTATTCTTCTTTCTATTTCTATTCTATTCTATTCTATTCTTCTTTCTATTTCTATTCTATTCTGTTCTGTTCTATTCTACTGTTCTTTCTATTTCTATTCTATTATTCTATTCTATTCTATTCTTCTTTCTATTTCTATTCTATTCTATTATTCTATTCTATTCTGTTCTGTTCTGTTCTGTTCTATTCTACTATTCTTTCTATTTCTATTCTATTCTATTCTATTCTATTCTGTTCTATTCTATTCTACTATTCTTTCTATTTCTATTCTATTCTATTCTATTCTTCTATTCTATTCTATTCTATTCTATTCTACTATTCTTTCTATTTCTATTCTATTCTATTATTCTATTCTATTCTATTCTTCTTTCTATTTCTATTCTATTCTTCTATTCTATTCTATTCTTCTTTCTATTTCTATTCTATTCTATTCTATTCTTCTTTCTATTTCTATTCTATTCTGTTCTGTTCTATTCTACTGTTCTTTCTATTTCTATTCTATTATTCTATTCTATTCTATTCTTCTTTCTATTTCTATTCTATTCTATTATTCTATTCTATTCTATTCTTCTTTCTATTTCTATTCTATTCTATTCTTCTTATTTCTATTCTATTCTTTCTATTTCTATTCTATTCTATTTCTGTTCTGTTCTATTCTATTCTTCTTTCTATTTCTATTCTATTCTATTATTCTTTCTATTCCTATTCTATTCTATTCTGTTCTGTTCTGTTCTATTCTACTATTCTTTCTATTCTATTCTATTCTATTCTATTCTATTCTATTCTATTCTATTCTTCTTTCTATTTCTATTCTATTCTATTCTATTTCTATTCTATTCTATTCTATTTCTTTCCTATTCCTATTCCTATTCTATTCTGTTCTATTTCTATTCTATTCCATTCCTATTATTTCTGTTTCTATTCTATTCTATTCTATTCTATTCTATTCTATTCTATTCTATTCTATTCTATTCTATTCTATTCTATTCTATTCCATTCTATTCCGTTCCATTCCTATTTCTAATTTTAATTCTATAAATAGCCATCTGAGTGACCTTGGGCCAGTCTTTCTCTCCCAATCCTAATCCTGCCTGGTCTAGTCCCAAAAAATGGGGCGACCGGATTCCTTCAGACCTTTTCCCACCGGCGATCGCTACAACTCTCCCCCAAAAGGACCATGGGGCGTGGGGATCAAAGCATCCTTTAACAGCTCCAGGCTCCAACCCTTTTAAAGAAGCCCCGGGATTCCCTCCAGCTCCCGGGGGCGGCTTCCTTCCAGTTCTCCAGCCGCCGTCCCAAAACCGAGCCTTTTATACCTTTTCCCGCGCAAAATCAGGCCGCAGAAATGCGCCACGGCGGTGGCCGCTCGGTGGAACCGGCGCCGGCCAGGGGACGCCGCTTGAGCCTCGTCCTGTGAGAAGGAAGGGGGAAGAAGCTGCTCCGAGGCGTCCATACCCGGATTTTGCGCTGTAGCCCCGGGCAGGTAGCTTCATGCCCGGCTCGGCAAAAGGGACGGCGTGGGAGTTGCCTTCTTCTTTTCTCTTCTCGGCGGGAACCGCAAACAAACGCTCAAAGACGGGCATTCAAGCGGGGCTGGTCGCTTTACTCCCCATGGAAACTTGGAGGCTCTTCCGAAGAAGAGCTGGGTGGAGATGCTGCTGCACCTGTTGGATTTCTGCTTTGTCGGTGGCCCTGGCCGGGATAAGGTTGGGTGGGGTGGAGGGGCTGAGGTGGAGGTCGAGATGGACCCCCCCTCTTCCCCAATTGATAGGCACAGGTGGACTGGAGATTGGAGTTGGAGGTTGACACCTGCACAGGATTCTTCTCCTCCCTCTATCAATCTTATTTATTTATTTATTTATTTATTTATTTATTTATTTATTTATTTATTTATTCATTCATTCATTCATTCATTCATTCATTCATTCATACATACATACATACATACATACATACATACATACATACCGCCCTTCTCCCGAAGGACTCAGGGCGGTGCACGGCCAAAAATATAAAATATAAAATTTAAAACCGTTTAAAAGGAATTATATCATTTGGCCCATTTCAATTAAGACAAAGACAACCCGTATAACTTAAAATTGATCTTGGTATTCAGGCCAGCCCAGCATGTTGAAACAACAGCGTCTTGAGGGCACCACGAAAGGTGCGTAGGTCAGGGATCATCCGTAAATCCTGGGGCAATTCGTTCCAGAGGGCAGGTGCCCCCACAGAGAAGGATCTCCCCCTGAGAATCGCCAGTCGATGACAGCACCCTGAGGAGTCCCTCTCTGTGGGAACGTACTGGCCGGTGGGAGCCTATCGGTAGCAGAAGGCGATCTCGTAAGTACCCAGGTCCTAAGCCATGGAGCGCTCTGAAGATAGTAACCAACACCTTGAATTGTACCAGGAAGACTACCGGGAGCAAGTGCAGCTCGCGCAGGAGATGTGTCACATGGGAGCACCATGTCGCTCCCATAATCACCCGCGAGGCGGCATTCTGGACCAGTTGGCACCTCCGGGTGCTCTTCAAGGGGAGCCCCATGTAGAGAGCAATCTTGCCTGGCAAGGTCCTCTGGTATGATCAGAAAACCACTAGGACTGAGGATGTTACCTAGTTTGGGTAAGGAAACATCTTGCAAGAAAGCAACAAAACTCAGAGAGTACCAAGGACCCCTCAATAATAGAGGGATTATTGAGCTGCATTTAATAGAGGGACAGAATCAAGATCTCTTAAAGTTTTAGTATCGCTTTACAAAACCTTTAGTAAAGACCACACTTGGAATGCTGCATCCAGTTCTGGTCGCCACAATATAAAAAAAAGATATTGAGACTGCAAAGCAGTGGTAAAATCCAATTTTTTTTTTTACTACCGATTCTGTGGCTGTGGCTTGGTGGGCGTGGTGTGGCATGGTGGGCGTGACAGGGGAAGGATACCGCAAAATCTTCATTCCCACTTCACTCCAGGGGAAGGATACTGCAAAATCTCCATTCCCACCCCACTTCTGGGGTGGCAAATATCACCTCTGGTTGGCCCACTCCCTGGGGCCAAACAGAGGTGATATTTGCCAGTTCTCCGAACTACTGAAATTTTCCGCTACCAGTTCTCTGAACTGCTCAAAATTTCCGCTACTGGTTCTCCAAAACCCTTTCAGAACCTGCTGGATTTCATCCCTGCTGCAAAGAGTCCTGGTAGCGCAGCAGACTAAAGCACTGTTATTAACATCAGCTGCCTGCAATTACTGCAAGTTCAAATCTCACCAGGCTCAAGGTTGACTCAGCCTTCCATCCTTTCTAAGGTAGGTAAATTGAGGACCCAGATTGTGGGGGCAATAAGCTGACTTTGTATAAATATACAAAAGTATGAAGGATATTGCTTAACGCATTGTAAGCTGCCCTGAGTCTTCGGAGAAGGGCGGCATATAAATCAAATTTAAAAAAAAAAAAGAGTGCAGAGAAGAGCAACAAGAATGATTAAAGTGCTGGAGGCTAAAACATACGAAGAACGGTTACAGGAATTGGGTATGTCTGGTCTAATGAAAGACAAGGGGAGACATCAGTGGTGGGTTGCCCCCGTTCGCACCGGTTCTATAGAACCAGTAGTAAAACTGACGGGAGGCTCCGCCCACCGACCCCGACGTCATCAAAATGCTTCTGCGCTTGCGCAGAAGCGTGTGTGCGTGAGCAAAGCGAGCACACGCACGTAGCCCCGCTGCAAACCAGTAGTAAAAGTAAGTAGAACCCACCCCTGGGAGACATGGTAGCAATATTTGAGGGGCTCCTTCAAAGACAAGGGGGTTGAACTGTTTTTCCAAAGCACCAAAAGGCAAGACGAGAGAAAATGGATGGAAAGTAACCAAGAAGAAAATCAACCTGAAACGAAGGTTGATGGTGAGAGCAATTAACCAATGGAACAGCTGGATTTTAGAAGTTATGGGTGCTCCCATCACTGGAGGTTTCAAAAAGACTGGACAACAGCGTCTCCTGCTTGAGCAGAGGTTTGGACTAGAAGACCTTCAGGGACCCTTTCAACTCTATTGTTTTTTATGTTCTATGTTCTTTTCAACCCTGAGCTACAAATGTTCTCCTTTATGGATAACGAGAAGTCAAGATGGCAGCCTTGGGGTGCAATTGAAGTGGGTTAAATTATGTGATCAAGACCTTGCACTCTTTCATTCCATGAATCTTATTTTGGAGGAATCACTTGAGAACTAAATGTAGCTTTCTGCCATTTTGAGGGAAACCTATAGTTAAATTCTCAAATAGACATGTCAGAGTTAAAGAACATGAGTTTAAACTCTCACCAAAACCCATCCCTGTCTACATGCATGATATGGCCCATGCTGTTTTCGTTGTCTTCCTCTCACTGAACAAAGTTATTTTCCCCACAATATTCGTTTTAATAAAATTAGTTGGCATTCACTCTTATAGTGGAACGTTATGTATAATTTACAAACCTCCTTTTAACCTTGAAGTTTAACTAGTTTAAGTAAGCACCTTTATTGAGAGAGTGATAAAATAAGCATGCAAAGATGAGACAAAAACAAAAAAAAGCACATTCAGGTATTCTTTTTTTAATATTGTTGCTGGGTATGAATTTCCAGTGCAGAAGAATCTTAACAGAGTTTCTCTGTTTCTACTTTGCCTATTGGTTGAGGGGTGACAATCAGATTCACACAACACATCTACCCATACTTCATAGATACGCCAATTATAGGTAGTCCTCGACTTATGACCACAACTGAGCCCAAAATTTCTGTTGCTAATCGAGACAGTTGTTAAATGAACTTTGCCCCATTTTACGATTTTCCTTGCCTCAGCTGTTAAGTAAATCACTGCAGCTGTTAAGCTAGTAACAGAGTGGTTAAGGGACTCTGGCTTCCCTGTTGACTTTGCTTGTCAGTAGGTCGCAAAAGGGAATTACATGATCCCAGGGTACTGCAACCATCATAAACATGAGTCTGTTATCAAGCATCTGAATTTTGATCACGTGTGTCCATGGGAACGTTGCAACCGTTGTAAGTGTGAAAAACAGTTATAAGTCACTTTTCAGTGCCGTGGAACTTTGAATGGCCACTAATTGAACTGTTGTAAATCGATGACTACTTGTAATCCAATTATCTGGATTCACATAGCAAGCTGAATTCAAAACTTAACTATGCAGCCTTTGCACAGTTCTCGCAACGAAATTGTGGTTGGTCAGTTTTAGATTGTAAAATATGTGTGAACAAGGGATTATGGATTCAAAGATAGCCAGAGAATCTTATAATACTGTGAAGGGGTATATAAGTGCTATTGCTATTTAAACTAAAGGATTTTTAAAATTGCCAATCATCTCCTGCAACACTATTTTAATAAGCTAACTAAACTGCATTTAACTTAACTACCCTGTGCTTATTCTGTAATAATTACTTGGAATTCCAAGCTTGGCTGTAAAGCTGTGAATTCTTACCAGGTGAATAGCATCTACTGAACTGATTGAAAGTTATTCCCATACAGACATAGATAAGACTGCGGTCACACCAGTGGTGGGTTGCCCCCGGTTCACACCGGTTCTATAGAACCGGTAGTAAAACCGGCGGGAGGCTCCACCCACTGACCCCGACATCATCAAAATGCTTCTGCGCATGCACAGAAGAGCACATGCACGAGAGAAGCGAGCACACGCATGCGGCCCCATCGCGAACTGGTAGTAAAGGTAAGTAGAACCCACTCCTGGGTCACACTACCTTTGAATTTCTTGTACACTGAACGAAAAATGTAACAGAATTACTTAAGGTTTGTATTTTACTGACTTACATTTCATATGGCACAAAAAAATACAAAATTGATTTAAATATCAGTTGTAAAAAGAGGCTTTAATGGCATTATGCTACTCATTGTTTGTGAAAGATGAGGTGAATATAAGGGGGGGGGAAATCAGTTAACGAGCACCAAAATGAATTAATTATATTGATAGGTAAAGGTAAAGGTTCCCCTCACACATATGTGCTAGTTGTTCCCGACTCTAGGGGGCGGTGCCTATCTCAGTTACAAAGCCGAAGAGCCAGCGCTGTCCAAAGACGTCTCCGTGGTCATGTGGCCGGCATGACTAAACACCAAAGGCGCACGGAATGCTGTTACCTTCCCGCCAAAGATGGTCCCTATTTTTTCTACTTGCATTTTTTACGTGCTTTCGAACTGCTAGGTTGGCAGAAGCTGGGACAAGTAACGGGAGCTCACCCCGTTACGCAGCACTAGGGATTCGAACCGCTGAACTGCCGACCTTTCAATCAACAAGCTCAGCATCTTAGCCACTGAGCCACCGTGTCCCTAATTATATTGATAATGGATATTTAATGATATTTAATGATTTATGAAATATCAGCAAGGTATGGGATTCTTTTTCCGGTTCTTTTTTTTTTAGCTGAGTAGCTGAAAGTAGTTTGCTAAGTCTAACATTTTCTGATCCTTTTTTTTCTTTTCACTCTCCTAAACAAGGGGGTGAATTGTTTTATATAAGAACGGTTTAGAAATAAATAAAGTAGAAAAATAGTGAGGGCTACATAGAATAAATAAAGATGTCATAAAGTCTTTGCAGAGGGATGAGGAACTGTATTCTAGATAATGTCTAGATAATAGGAGCCTTGGTAGTACAGTGGTTTAAAGCACTCTGTTATTAACACAGCTGCCTGCAATTACTGCAGGTTTGAATCTTACCAGGCTCAAGGTTGACTCAGCCTTCCATCCTTTCTAAGGTAGGTTAAATGAGGACCCAGTTTGTGGGGGCAATAAGCTGACTTTGTATAAATATACAAAAGTATGAAGGCTATTGCTTAACACCCTGAGTCTCCGGAGAAGGGCGGCATATAAATCAAAAATTAAAATAAATAAATAAATAAAAATGTCGAAGGAGATGAATTATCAGAATTGGAAATTATTGGAAATTATTTATACTACTGACATATTACTGTGATAAACTACTAGCAAGGAAAGGGTTACTTTCCACAGTACTCTAACCTGGCTGATAGGGATTTTTTCCTGGGTGCCTAAGAGTGGAGACTTACGGGTAGATATAATATCAAAGCATTTTTTTTCCCTGAACGGATTGGAGGGTTTGGAGCCAGAATTGGCTGGCTTTCCTTTTCTGCTGAAATGATGCACGTACACTTGTGAGAAAAGTTAAGTGTTCAGGATAAGCGGCAGTTCTGCAGATGAGGGCGTGTGAGTAGATGTAACTTTTGCTCCCGCCAATAGTCTTAACTCTAAATGGAAAATCATCTCAATCAATACCTCCAGGCAGCTATAGGGATAACGGAAGCAAAATGTTGTTCGTGCGAATGGGGCTTTTGTGTTACTTTCGTTAATGATGCTTCTGCCCCATGATAGCCAGGGGGCTGCTAAATCCCATGGGAGCGGATATTTATTTTCATCAACAAATTATGGCAGAGCAGAGGAACTTTGGAGGTAACCGGACACTGAGTGAAGCTACTGCTACTGCTGCTTCTCTAGCCAGCAAGCTGGACAATTGGAACCTGGTGGCTTGATGGTTTTGATCGCAGAATTAATTTTCTAATCTCTGGAGCAATCCACATCGGAGAAGAAGCGAAAGGAGTGGAAAGAGAAGATCCCAAATTGTGACACAAACCAAGGCAATGTCATCACTGTTGAAGGAGGATCTCAACAAGAAGCTATTCAAAACTCTGGGGCAAAATTTGTATGGGTTCATTGAAATTGAGTGTTCGGGCCAAGACCGGTTTTATCTCTGTGCTTCAGGTAAATGGGATCGGGACCTAAGGGGAATTAACTATCTCTAGTTGTTTTCTATCCATTCATTATACTGTAAGAGTATTTTCCTGATTCAAAATTGATTCCAGCCATTAACTAACTTGGCGTTCTGAGAAAAAAAAATACTATTCTATTAGCCTCAGTTCCTTTATCTGATAGAGAGGAAATATACTGCTATATTATTAATATATTATTGCATAATTTCTGCAAGTGAGATGCTTTAAATATACTTGATATTTTGAACGTACTAAAGTAGTTAAGTATTACAACCTGACAGGATCTACATCGGATAGCTGTATTTATAAGGATTTTCAATAAATGTCGTAGCAGTCTAAAATAAGATAGTAAACCTAAATGCATGTACTTAGAATTAAGATCTGTTGAAATCAATATAGTTTCCTTCAAAGTAACTGACTGGTATTAGGCTTTTAAGGTGTTCAGGATTAAAAGGCTAATCAACTGCACACATGGATTTTAAATATTAATAATCTAAATTCATAGTACAATTACTTATATAGTATTAGACAGTACCCTTCCCCCAAAAAATTTGATATGATTTTTTTCAAGAAATGTTTTAGATGTCTCGTCGGTAAATTCTTATTGCTAAAGTGGTGGATTAAAGATAGTATGCTTGAGAAATTGAATTTCCTCAAATGCTGACTGAAATGGTAAACATCCTTGTCTGAAAGTAATTCACATTTAAGTAGTTTTAGATCAATATATTTAGGATTGAGTTGTCTTATTTTGTTAACAATGTGGTCCTTTTGAAAAGGACCACATTGATTATTTTTAAATTAGAAGAAATTTTATTTTCCCATAGAAAGCAGCAGACTAAATCTTTCAGTGAAAATATAACTAGATGTTAATAAAACACATTTGATCTGTGGCTTTAAAAATGGTTAGTTCAGGTATTTTTACTTATACAATGTAATAACCCTTTTCTCTTATTTTTGCTTCTAATATAAATACTATAAGTTCTTATTTCAACATTAATATTTTAGAGCCCAATAACTGATGCAAGTCACTTTTTATTTTGCAAATCTAATACCACTCTTCAGCCCATTTTTATAATGAAGCAATGTATTACTGATGAGCAGTACTTCCATCTGGTATAAAATATCTCATACTATCTTAGAAAAATATTTTAGCCAAGAAACATCTACATGTTTGTTTAGAGTACTCCATTGTTTTGACTTAATGATTTTTCTTTTTCATGATATGTTATCACTATTTTAAAATAAGTGTTTTGTAAGTCCTAAACTGTGTGTCAAAAAAATCTAGACTTGTAATATCGATTTCACTGAATAACATTTTAAGTAAAGTTTAATTAATAAAAAGAGGCACTGATTGTAATTTTTCACGTTGCTAAATATTTCTTAATGCAGGATATGCAGAGAATGTAGATACAGAAGGATGACTTTTTCCCCTGAACTATTGAAGGAGCTCCTATAATATCACTAAAAGTACTATATCCAAAGCAGTAAGAGAGGATTGGTGCAGAATTTGGGCTTGGAACGTTAGAGAAGATAAGATTAAATGTAACTTCACATTATATATAATGAAGTAAAGGACAGAATCAGATAAATGGATTCTTTTTCAAAGTTGGGGGGGGGGGAAATTGTGCCATGCTATCTGCAATTAAAAACCTGATAGGAAATTGTTATCAATTCTGAGGAAAGTCATGCATAAAAAATAAGAAACAAATACACATATAAACTGGTATGCATCTGTGTGTGAATGATTTCTTAAATTTAATATTTAATATTGCTTCATTTCTTTGGTATGTACCCCTTTGGGACACACATGTGTTGTGAAGATATCCATTGGAAGAAGGATGGCTCTCACTCTGTTTCATTCTGAGTTCTGAATGGATGCCACTTTTTGTTTTATGCATCCAAGCAGATTTGCCATTTGAAATAAAATCTGAACAAATATTGGGGGGAAAAATCATTCTAAAACTCAGAATCTGTTTTGCTCACTGAAATCTATTTTAGCGTTCACTCCCTGTGCTTCTTGCCTCATTTCCTTTAGCTTTAGAAGGAAGCTCAGTTCCAATCGATCTGATTGATCATTGAATTGCTCAGAGAGGACCTACGTAAATTTCCACAAACTACCGTGTTTCCCCGAAAATAAGACCCTGTCTTATGAGAGCCGAGGTGGCGCAGTGGTTAGAGTGCAGTACTGCAGGCTATTTCAGCTGACTGCTGGGTGCAGTTCAGCAATTCAAATCTCATCAGGCTCAAGGTTGACTCAGCCTTCCATCCTTTTGAGGTGGGTAAAATGAGGACCCAGATTGTTGGGGGCAAGAGGCTGACTCTGTAAACCGCTTAGAAAGGGCTGTAAAAGCACTGTGAAGCGGTATATAAGTCTAAGTGCTATTGCTATTGCTGTCTATTATTTTATTTTTTTTGCCACCAAAAAAGGGACCAGGTCTTATTTGGGGGGGGGATGTTGTTCACTGACTGACCTCACTTGTGGGTGTCGCCCCTGGCCTCTCTTTTGCTATCAGAGGCCTTCAGGAACTTCTTCATCCAGCAAGGCCAACAAGGCTTTCCTGAAGGCCTCTGCCGCAGGAGAGCAGGAGCCTGGATAGCTCAACAGACTAAGCACTGCAATTTAACACCAGCTGTCTGCAATTAAAGTAAGATCGAATCTCGCCAGGCTCAGGGTTGACTCAGCCTTCCATCCTTTCTAAGGTAGGTAAATTGACGACCAGTTTGTGAGAGCAATAAGCTGACTTGGTATAAAAATATACAAAAGTATGAAGGCTATTGCTTAACGCACAGTAAGCCGCCCTGAGTCTCCGGAGAAGGGCGGCATATAAATCAAATTTTTTAAAAAAAAGCCTTGCTGGCTGCAGAAGAGATGGGCCGAGGTGTGCAAGGCCTGGCTGCAACTATCCTAAAGTAAGTAGTAGGGCAGCTCCACAACCCCATCCCCACCCTACCTTAATTTTTATCCGTGCACCCTGGAGTAGGTGGAGCCTTGATTAGGGCTTATATTGGGGGTAGGGCTTATATTAGACACACATGTAAAAATCAAGCTAGGATTTACTTTCTGAGTAGGTCGTATTTTCGGGGAAACGGTAATTTTGAAAGGAAACTAAGCGATTGCTAAATTACACTAAAAATCCAGATTTTTCCCCTCCTGTTCCCTTGTATCTGATTCTTGAAGACTGCTTGGCAAGTCCCTGCAGTTTTCTTGGAAGCGTTTTACATAAATGATTTGCCATTGCCTTCTTTTTAGGACTGAAAGAAAGTGACTGGCCCAAGGTCACCTAGCTGACTTTATGCCTAAGGCAGGACTAGAACTCACAGTCCCCCAGTTTCTAGCCTGATGCATTAGTCACTACATCATACTGGTTCTCAATGGGGAGTTGTTCACGTATCAAAAGGATTTGTGGTTTTATTTTTTAAAGAAAAGTCTTTCGTGCTACTTTTGAAAATAGGAGGCTAAAGTGATTAAAATTGCCCTAGGCATGTTCTGGCCTTTGCTTCAGTATAATAATGTTAAATGACAGTTATAGCTTTATTTACTTGAAAGTAGATAAATAGTAAAGAAAAATAAATTCACCCTTAAGTCAAACTTGACTTTTGATTTCTTCATCCAAGCAGGTTTTTTGGCAATGTTATAGCAAAAGGATTGTTATTGCCTTAGATTGGAATGGATGTTTTTGTTGTTTTGTTTTTAATTCCACAGTCTATCCTACAGCTTTAGAATTTCTATATGATTCCCCAGGGGTGAAACAGGTTTTGACAGGTTTTGGAGAACTGGTAGCGGAAATTTTGAGCAGTTCGGAGAACAAGTAGCGGAAATTTTGAGTAGTTCGGAGAACTGGCAAATACCACCTCTGGCTGGCCCCAGAGTGGGGTGGGAATGGAGATTTTGCAATATCTTTCCCCTGGAGTGGGGTGGGAATGGAGATTTTGCAGTGTCCTTCCTCTGCCATGCCACCAAGCCACGCCTACAGAACCTGTAGTAAAAAAAAATTGGATTTCACCACTGTGATTTTCTCAAACAAATTCTAACCACAGCTACCCATACTTAGATTCTGAAATCAACCAAGGTTAGTTACGTCTATCAGTGTTTATCACTGAGATGAATATTGCAGATATCTAGATAGGATGCTGAGGATCTCTTATTGTTTAAGAAAGTATGTAGGGACTTTTTGTATGCCTCCAATCTAAAACCATGAAGAATTGCCAATTAGTTCAGTTGATATTCCGATGCACCAAAGGATCTGAATCAGGATAAGACCATTTTTTATATTCCTATTCAGGTTGGTCTTATTGTCATATACTGTTGATATAATTTTCATTCTCTATGACACACACAAACATACACGTATAATATGTGACAAGTTTCATCCTATATTCCGACTCCTCAGTCATAGGGGTGGGATTCAACCGGTTCGGGCCAGTTTGGGCAAACCGGATGCTAATTTTACATCTGGTTCGTCGATCTGGTAGTTGCAAGGTCTGGCTGGCTCTGCTCACCCCACCCCTCCCCTCCCAGGAGTCTTCATGCAGCCTGTTTTGGATGCCAGGTAAGTGCAGGCCCACACAGAGGCTCTGGGAGGGTGAAAACCGGGCCTCCCAGATGTTCCGGAAGTCTGGAAACAGGCCTGTTTCCGGCCTCCGAAGGGCCTCCAGAGCCCAGGGGAGGCAGTTTTTGCCCTCCCAGAGGCTCGAGGAAAGCCTCCGGAGCCTGGGGAGGGCAAAACACACCCACCCACCCACATCGTGGTGCAAGAGGCCAAGTAGGCCACGCCCACCCAGCAACTGGCCAGAGAACCGGTTGCTAAAATTTTTGAATCCCACCCCTGATCAGACTTGTGGAGTCATGATGAAACTCATCACGTACAGTCTTCTCACAGGGAACACCACCACACAGGGTATCTGCCCATCCTTCCAGGTCAGAGAACATGATTGCCCTCCTGATCCCTTCCTTTAAATGTTGCCATTGGAGATGCACTTTTTTTGTGGCTGCTCCACCCTTCGGAACAGTCGTCTCCATGAGATTTAGAGTTTTCCCATCCTGTTAGCCTTCCGGAGAGCTTGGCTCTTCACTCAAGCTTTGGGATAGAATAGAAGTGAGCCCAGCAGAAGTCAGGGAATGGATGTGATGTTGTAGTGCCATTGTTGAGGTACATGATGTCATTATGGAGTTTTGTCTGTTTTATTTAACCTGTTTTTATTTAATATTGTGATCCATCTAGGATTATTTTGTATAATACAGGTGGACATATAACTTTGGTAAATAAATAAACACACTGTTCTAAAATAGAGACATTTCTACCTTCTAAGAGAGTTGGTGGAAATTATTATTATTATTATTATTATTATTATTATTATTATTATTATATTTATATTTATATTTATATTTATATTTATATTTATTTATTTATTTATTTATTTATTTATTTATTTATTTATTTATTAAATTTATATACCACCCTACTCCCGAAGGACTCAGGGCGGTGAACAGCCAGAAAATAAAATACAAACTTTAAAAACCATTTAAAATACATTAAATCCTTTGGCCCAGAAAACAAATTTAAAACACCCCAATTTATAAGACATATTTAAAATTTTAAAAAGCAATTTAAAAGAGAGGTTAGGCCAGGCCAGCCTGCTGGAATAGGAATGTTTTGAGGGAACGTCGGAAAGCGCGCAGATCCGGAATCCTCCGTATATCCGGGGGGAGCTCGTTCCAGATGGCAGGTGCCCCCACAGATAAGGCTCTCCCCCTGGGGGCCGTCAGTTGACACTATTTGGCCAACGGCACCCTGAGAAGCCCCTCTCTATGGGAGCGTACTGGTCGGTGAGAGGCTACTGGTGGCAGAAGGCGGTCTCGTAGAAATGGTGTAAAACCTTCACTCTATACAGATCATGATGTATTATATCATACCGGTATTATCTCTGTTTCTTTCCAAGAGTTTAGGGGAAGATATATGGTATATCCCATTTGAATAGACCATATAGATTTGTATGTGTGTGTGTGTGCTTCTACACTACTTACACAGAGTCTCAGAAACACTGCACATTCAGATCAGGGGTGGGTTCTACTTACCTTTAGTACCGGTTTGCAACGGGAGCGTGCCTGCGCGCGCTCACTTCTGCACATGTGCAGATCACCCATGATGATATCGTGGCAGGTGGGCGGGGCCTCCTGCCGGTTTTACTACCGGTTCTATAGAACCGGACAGAACCGGGAGCAACACACCACTGATTCAGATTGTACATTTGTACAGTGAGTTGTATTAAGATTGCTTGATATACAAGGATCTCGTTTTTTTCCTTCTTCTGAGTATATATGCTACTTCAGTTGTAACTGACTGGATGTCTTACATCCCCTGTTCTTTAAAGTAAAAGTGCATAATATAGGTAAAAATCAGTAAAAAAATAAATCACAATTGTTTGTCAGGAACTGTAAACTAATTTAGTTCAAACAGAATTCAACATTCTATGAGGAACACTTTATAACGTATTGTACCTGTCACCAAGAACTGCTGGAAAAGCTAGGTTTTAATTATATTTTTAAATCCGAGTAAAGTTGGAATCATAGACATCTCAAGAGGAATGCTGTTTCAAAGAAAGATAATAGTGCAATATATTCAATTATTGATTTGTTACAATGTTCTTACCTTCTTTTAATTGTAGCTAGCTGATAACCTGGCATTGCCCGGGTATTTATTGATCCCAATCCTGTATTAGACAGAAAAAGGAATGAATTATATCTATAGCGTCAAATCAAAGTAATTTTATTTACAGGGTTTTGAAAGACACTTGGGCCTGGGCTTGTTACCAGTTGTAGAAGAAAGCTGGTTCAACCACTGTGGTGAGAATTAGAGATCTAATTGCCCTGGCCAACAGCCTGGGAAAAATTCTACAGGGAACAGCCTTTGAGGTGATTATCTGCATTAGCAGGCACCTCCCCCGACAACTTGCCCTCTTTGCTTGAAGCTGAGGGCCTAAGGTGTTTGGTTTTTTTTTTTAAAGAACCAATCCCCCTTGCCAGAGGGAGCCCCCTTGTGGAGTACTGTGATGCCGTTACCATGGCAACTCCACTGTGCTGTACAGTAGAATCCATTTTAAGGCACAACAGGCTGTATCTTAACAGAACTTGAATCCAAAATGCACAGTATCACTGTCAAAAGTACTGTGATTTGACACTATAGAAATAATTCATTCCTTTTCATTTCAGCAGCCCAGGCGTTCCAGAGTTATGCTGGAACATACACACCCAGACACACACACACACACACCGAGGGGTATTAGGGGTGTCTTACCCACCCACCCACAGTATTTCTTTCCAGAGAGTAAGTCATCTGTGTACCAAGTTTGGTTGAAATTGCTTGAGGAGTTCCAGAGTTATGCTGGAACATACACAAACGTGCACACACAGAGCCATTTTTATATATACAGATTAGCCAGCCAGAGTCATGTACTGAGAGAAGTGACATATAAACTGATTGCCTCCTTTTAAGAAAATGTATCTGTGAGACAATTTTTTCTGCTTTTAATTATCTCCAAATTTGAGGTGATCATGAGAAATGTTGTTCCTTTATTCTTATACAGCATTATTTATCTATCAGAAGGCAGTCATTAAACTTTATTAAGTCTTGACTGATTCAAGTAAGCTTTGTTGAATAAACCATAGTGGCCTGGTTCAAGTCATTATTTAATATAATATATGCAAGTAGATAGTAAAAAACAATGTAGCAAGTACATTGTTAAAATACAATAACACCATTTCCCTCAGAATGCATTCACGTAATCAATTTATAAAAGATGTGTTGCTATTAACAGAGTTACATTTGTTAAGAATAACAAATGCCAACCTTTATGTTTGGAGATCTTTTCTATGAACTGTTCTCTTGAATTTCTTGGCCATCTAGGACTTCTGAGTGGTTATAATAAAAATTCAAAATATTCATATTTTTGGTTATAATTCCAATGAATTGGAATATAGCAGAATTTCAGGGACACTTAGCAAGACCTCCTCCTGACAATTCATCCTTGAAAAGGAACTCAATCGGTGAAACCCAGCAGGTTCTGACAGGTTCTGGAGAACCGGCAGCGGAAACTTTGAGTAGTTCGGAGAACTGGCAAATACCACCTCTGGCTGGCCCCAGAGTTGGATGGGAATGGAGATTTTGCAATATGCTTCCCCCAGGAGTGGGGAGGGAATGGGGATTTTGCAATATCCTTCCCCCAGGAGTGGGGTGGGAATGGAGATTTTGCAATATCCTTCCCCCAGGAGTGGGGAGGGAATGGGGATTTTGCAGTATCCTTCCCCTGGAGTGGGGTGGGAATGGAGATTTTGCAGTATCCTTCCCTTGCCATGCCCACCAAGCCACATAATGCCCACCAAGCCACGCCCACAGAACAGGTAGTAAAAAAATGTGGATTTCACCCCTGCACTCAATGCTAAATCACTTATAAAATTTGGAAGCAACTTCATGACATGGAGTTTCAAGTCGCGAAAGTGACTGCAGTTTGAGATGCATGTGCAAATCCAGAAAAGTTTACTTAATAAATTTTTGAAATCACTAAATTTGATTCCAACTTAAATTAACTGCATTTATATAATCTTTAGTGAAATCAGGCACAAAGCTTTTTCCCTCCTTAATATATTTTGTGGCTGAAACAATAAATTGAAAAATACAAAGAAGGGGCTAGGAAAACATTGCCATCTGGATCTAGTAAAGTTCTGCAAATGAGGCAAGGCAGTTACGTATAAAAATCATACTGGAGCTTAATTAAGTCATGTGCTACCTCGGTTTATTGATTTTAACAGGAACTAAGTAGAGCTAATGTAATCTGGATCTAATCCAAGGCTATTATTTGTAGGAACACCAACCGTTTTTAAATGTCATAAAGTCACTTTTAAAATTACTTGGATGAAGGTTTATTTGGCAAATAACATAGAGATAGTTTGCCATTACCTCCCTCTGCAAGGCTCTTGAGACTTTCAGACCCTAGTGTACCCCAGAGGCTGAGTTGACTTCAGGGCAAATACAGATCAGGTGTAAAAAACGAAAGCAAAGCTTATACTCCCCAATAAAACTTTGGTTTCTTTTTCTAATGTCCATTTTCTCCCAAATATTCAAATGAAAACACTTCGGAGTCTGAGCCTTGTATCAGTTCTCCATATAAGTAAAATATGAGTAATTGGGAAGTTTAAGGCTAATTATTTGGCCTTTTCCTTACATTAGGGGTGTCAACTCAAGGCCTAGGCGCTGGATTCGGCCCGCAGAGTGCTTAGATCTTGCCCACGGGGCTGCCCTGGAAACAGCAAAGGACTGGCTTGCGGTGTTATGGAATGATGGGACCAAACAACATTCCTGGGTCAGCCAGAGACAGTTTTATTGCGCAGTTTCAGAACCAGATTTGTATCTGCAATTCTGAACAAAGAAGAGCTCTGATACAACTGCTTTTATACATATCCAAGACAAAGGATTTTGCGAGCACAGCAGTTTTCCATATATGGTTAACATACATTTGTTACATTATAATTGACACTTTCTAATTACTAAATTCTTTCATTATTTTCTAGTTCATAAGATTATGTTAGCTAAACAACCTTCCTCAATTCTGGGTTTGCTGATGCGTAGATTCATGATTGCTTTGGATAATAAGTATCTTTTTGTTACATATGGATGTCTTTGCATCCTTGACAGCTAGGCCCCTCAGAAGATATATATTACATATGGATGTCTTTGCATCCTTGACAGGTAGGCCCCTCAGAAGATATATATTACCAAGAATGGAATTTAGCTGATTTAGTGTAATCACTAAACAAGCACATTTTTTTCTTATAATAATGTGAATAAAGAGGGTCCTTCAGTGTTCATATAGCTGACCCTGTAGTATTCCTACATCATTCACATTAGCGGTGCCTCTGCCAGCAAAAATGGAGCTCAGGAGGGCCGCGGGCGGGAATGGGGTGGGAATGGAGATTTTGCAGTATCCTTCCCCTGCTATGTCCAGCAAGCCACACCCACCAAGCCACACCACGCCCATCAAGCCACGCCCACAGAACCAGTAGTAAAAAAATTTGGATTTCATCCTTGATGCAATCCCTCTGATTTTTCTACTTGTGTAATTTGCCCATAGTAAAAAATTAACCCGCGGGATATAGTCTAGTTATTTCTATGGTATCACTATATTGACTTATTGATTTTTATTTTTTAAATTATTATCAATTGTTAGAGCCATCTTTAAAAATGCAAATATTCAGTTATTGCAATGGTTCTCTTAGCTCATTAGTCTCTATGTCATAATCACTCCTTTGCAGTATATATTATTACTACTAATTAGAGGTGGGTTTCAGCAGGTTCTGACCAGTTCGGGAGAACCGGTAGGGGAAATTTTGAGTAGTTCGGAGAACCGGTAGTAAAAATTATGACTGGCCCCACCCCCATCTATTTTCTGCCTCCCAAGTCCCAGCTGATTGGGAGGAAATGGAGATTTTGCAGTAACCTTCCCCTGGAGTGGGGAGGGAATGGAGATTTTACAGTATCCTTCCTCTGGAGGGTGGGAATGGAGATTTTACAGTATCCTTCCTCTGCAGTGGGGTGGGAATGGAGATTTTACAGTATCCTTCCCCTGCCACGCCCACCAACCCACACCCACAGAACCGGTAGTAAAAAAATTTGAAACCCACCACCGCTACTAATTTGTATAATCCCTGCAGGCATAATATTAATACCAAACATATTTTTTTTAAGATTTCAGTAGTACAATGATTTTATATTTCTTATTAGCTCTTTTTAATATTTTTAGTCATCACTTAAAGTTTCACCTAAACTTTACCAATTCTCCCTGCATTAATTGTTGTGTTTAAATTTTTAAACTTGTAATTTTAGTTGTATTGGTATCACGGTTTATAGTTTGCACTAGCTATTTAAAAATAGTTAATTTGTATACATATATATTTATTTCATTGAGAGGGATGTTATCCTATATTTCAAAATTTTGTTTTGCTGGTCAGTCCTGGAATCAAGATGACTTTATGTTGCTTATTTCTTTTAAATCATGTCTTCCCTGATCTACAGTTAAAGTTTTCAGAGTAATTTGTAATTATTATTTTTAAAAAACCCTTCTATATTCCAATAGATTTCCAACCTAAAAGACACAACACAAAAGGAATATTGGGCATTAATAATATCATAAATTCTTTAGCAATAGATAGTTTACATTAGCAATACATTAGATGCAATGAGGTCTACTTATATTTAAAATAAAAAACAAATTGTACAAACATTGACCCATCAGTAAATTGTTGAAACCATTAAAGAATTTGGTGTTATGATTGCAGTCATAGATTGGAAATAAATCCAACTTATTTCAAAGTAAATATGCTTCAAATCTAATTTTAAATTGCCCTTTTAAGTTTACATATGGGCAATTTGTACATTTTATTTAAATATGTACATTTTGATATCGTAGGTAGAGCTTAATTAATTAATTAGGTTAAATTAGTTTAAATGGCTTGAATGCTAAAAGCAACTGCAATTGCTGAATCTTAGAAATGCTGGGCCTAACTCACCAAGTGCTATTAGAAGGCATTTTTTTTTCTTAATAAAGATTTTATTTTTGCATTCTGTATGAAAATATATTGTGCGTGTAAACCAAATGTTCATCCTGCAGTGTCAAAAGGTGAAGAAGTACAAATATCTATGGTAAAACACTACAGAACTGGCCTTGAAGAGAAGTATGAAATATCTGAAAAATGGCTTCTAGATGATTTGGAGATGATAGATGGAAAAGAGGCAGATTCTGTAAGTGCTGCATTTTATTACAAGGCATATATTCTGTTGTTGATGTTATAATAGCTAGAATGTAAATGTCTGTGGAGATTCTCAGTCATCCGGGTCATAGTTGTCTCAAAGGTGCTTTTTCAAAAGGCAACTGGACTGTTTTTTCCTTGAGGAGAACGTTTTGCTTCTCATCCCAGAAACTTCATCAGTTCAGGCAGGATGGTGGGAGTGATGGAAGGATTAGTACTGACTGGATTTGGGGGAGGTTGGAAGGATCATATTTCTCTGCAGTCATCCGGTCATTAGTACTCTCCCTGAGAGCTCTTTAGGCCAATTCTGTCCCCTCAGGATTACCTGTATCAGAGTTCAAATGGGGGAGGAAAGTTCTTGGAACTGCTGAAAGGACATCTTGTAGTCATGAGATAGATGGTGTCTGTTGAGAGAGGGCTGCTCGATGTTAACATAAATGACCTCTTTTACCCCTTTTTCAAATCAATGGTCAAAAAGAGGCCATTTATGTTAAAATTGAGCAGTCTAGTACAGTGGTGGGTTTCTACCGGTTTGCCCCGGTTTTGGGCAAACCAGTAGTGGCGGTGACGGGAGACTCCGCCCACCCACCCTGATGTCATCATGGATGCTCTTCGCCAGAGGTAGGTTTCAGGAGGTTCTGACCAGTTCTGGAGAACTGGTAGCGGAAATTTTGAGTAGTTCTGAGAACCGGTAAATACTACCTCTGATTGGCCCCGCCCCCATCTATTCTCTGCCTCCTGAGTCCCAGCTGATCGGGAGGAAATGGGGATTTTGCAGTAACCTTCCCCTGGAGTGGGGAGGGAATGGAGATTTTACAGTATCCTTCCCCTGCCACACCCACCAAGCCATGCCCACAGAACCGGTAGTAAAAAATGTTGAAACCCACCACTGCTCTGCGCATACGCAGAAGTGCCACACACGAGAGAAGCGACGCACGCACTCACACGCTCACAGTTCTGAACCGGTAGCGAAGGTAAATGGAACATGCTACTGGTCCAGTGTCAACAAAGGGGAAAGGAGAAGACACCAACTATCTCCTGCCTACAAGGAGGTCCTTTCAGCAGTTCCAAGAAGATTTCGCCCCCATTTGAAGTCAGGATACCAGGAAGTACAGGGTTATACAGTCCAGGCAAGGTAATTGAATCACTAAGTATGAATATAGCAATTGCAAATCACTGTTATCGTTGCAAAATGAAAAAGAGAAAATGAATGTGAATAGGCAGGAATGTGCCTATTTTGACACTATAACTTCAGCATCACCAAAGGGAGCCTTTACTCATGCTGTCTTTGCCACATCCTTGGCTGATTGTTAATTGTTGCTGTATTTGAAGCTATACTGGGAAAACTTCCAAAACATCGTAGTTAGACTGCATGCCTCGCTAAAAGATCTCATTAATTGACAGCTGGTTTCCAACCACAATTGATCTGATATTCTAATCATCTCTCTTGCCGCCTCGGTCAAACCCTTCCTTATTTTGCATGCGGATAAGAGCTCTTTTTGTCCCTACACTGCTTTCAGAAGAACAAACAACACAAATCTCTTTTCTTTTCTTTTTTTGCCAGATCTTAGAAGGGCAATGGTTCTTTATAGCGGGGGTCTCCAACCTTGGCAACTTGAAGACTTGTGGACTTCAACTCCCAGAATTCCTCAGCCAGTTGGCTGAGGAAATCTGGGAGTTGAAGTCCACAAGTCTTCAAGTTGCCAAGGTTGGAGACCCCCGCTCTATAGTACATTTTACAGGTAGTCCTTGATTTACGATCAAACAAGGCAAAGCTGGCTCAGGAATTCTAGGAGTTGAAGTCCACAAGTCTTCAAGTTGCCAAGGTTGGAGAATCCTGCTATATAGTACATTTTACAGGTAGTCCTTTTTTTTTTTTTTTTTAATTTGATTTATATGCCGCCCTTCTCCGGAGACTCAGGGCGGCTTACAATGCGTTAAGCAATAGCCTTCATACTTTTGTATATTTTATACAAAGTCAGCTTATTGCTCCCACAAACTGGGTCCTCAATTTACCTACCTTAGAAAGGATGGAAGGCTGAGTCAACCTTGAGCCCGGTGAGATTCGAACTTACAGTAATTGCAGACAGCTGGTGTTAATCACAATGCTATCAGTCTGCTGAGCCACCAGGCCCTTGATTTACGATCAAACAAGGCAAAGCTAGCTGAGGAATTCTGGGAGTTGAAGTCCACAAGTCTTCGAGTTGCCAAGGTTGGAGACCCCTGCTCTATAGTACATTTTACAGATAGTCCTTGATTTACAATCATTCATTTCGTGACTGAAGTTTCAACGGCACTGGAAAAAAGTAACAAGACCATTTTTCACACTTAACAATCAGCATCTCCATGGTCATGTGATCAAAATTTGGACAATTGCAATTGGCATGTATTTATTATGATGGTCGCAGTGTCCCGGAGTCATATGATCTGTTTTTGTGACCTCACAAGCAAAGTCAATGGGGAAGCAAAGATTCACTTAACAACCGTGTTACTAACTTAATAACGGCAGTGATTTACTTAACAACTGTGGCGAGAAAGGTTGCAAAATGGGGCAAAACACCCTTAACAACTGTTTTAGCAATGGAAATGTTGGGCTCAGTTATGTCTACAAGTCACCTGTATTGTTTCATAGATGCTACTTTATATCTGCCATGTTATTTTAAATTCTGTGCTAGTCTGAATCTTCTTTCTGAGCAGAAAGGCAGCAAATAAAACATTATTTTTGTTCCTTTTAGGATAATCCATGGTTCGATTTGCATTTCAAGCAAGTTTACACTTGGGAAGCTTACAGCTGTGCATCTAAATACGCCTTTGCAAGAATAGTAAACCAGTTGAATGAGATGTACCTGCAAAAGGATCTGAAGATTGTGAACTTTGATTTTACCTACATTAATGACGCAGCACTCTGGTCATCAAATAATGGGGATTGCTTAGTACTTATGAGAATCTGCTTTTACGCATTCAATCTTGTGTGTCTATCTCTGTGCCCCCTGCCAGTTTGACGGTTGTAGCTACATCCAGATTTGAATATGGCTACCAAAAAGCTCGATATTCAGTACTATATCAGGGTTTCAATTTTCAAAACATTTTTAGCCAATTGTTTTTTCAGTCCTGATAATCGGTTTAAGTACCAATTTCCTGAAACCAATGTTTTTCAGCATTCACAAAGCATGTTCAGGTTAACTGTAAGTTCCACTGAATTTATCTGGCTTGCTTCTCAGCAGCTATTTATTTATTTCGGCTGCAAAGCTACAGAACACTCTGGTATGTGTTACTTTTGTATATTATTTCCCCGACTTTCCAATAGAAGCCATAAAGTCTTGCACAAATTATATAAACCCTGTGTAACTATGCACGCAGTGAATTTCTGTGGAGTTTTGTTGCCTTTGCAATAATTTTTCTGTGGACTTTTGAATAAAAACATTTCCACTGCCTTTGGTCCAACGATTCTGCAGCAAGTTGTGATGACCCCAAAATGCATAGTGATGCATTTTAACAAATGGAGTCATGAAAGAAGTTATGGCCTTGCATACTTGCATCTCAGCTTCTGATGTAAGCAAGGAACCCACTGTTCTGACCAAGGCCTCCTGAGTCAGGAAAACACACGAGTAGTCTCAAAAACCTGTTTTATTTTAACAGCTGTGAATTCTGTTCATTCACAGATGAGCCCCAAATAGTTGTAAAGAGTCCTTCGGGATAAGGCTGATAATCACCCACCTTTATTTCCCTTGACACGCTGCCAACGACCTAATTGGCAAAGCCACACGGAGTCCAGAATCAAACAGACTTTAAACCGCACAGAATTAACGTTCCTTCCTGCAAAGGGCCCAAGTGCCTTTGCTCCTCTTTTAAGTCTTACGGGAGAGGCCAATCATCCCCAAGCCCTACTCCCAAGTTGTCCCTTTTGTTTTAACTGTTCTTGCCTTCTGGCAGCTCTGCGCATGCACGCACTGGGAACAGGCTCCCCCTGTTCCTCCGCCTCGTTGAGGTCTGACTCTGGAGGTTCCAGAGACAGTACGTACCTCCCAGATGGCCCTTTCTCTGCCTCCGATGCAGAGCCTTCATCTGAGCCGTCCCCAGACTCCAGGACTGGCCCATGTCCAAGGGTGGGTTCTAAATTTTTTTACTACCGGTTCTGTGGGCGTGGCTTATTTTGTGGGTGTGGCTTGGAGGTCATGTGACTAGGTGGGCGTGGCTAGCTGGTCAGAGTCATTTCTGGAAGGTCCTCGCACTTACGACCAGTCCTCGCACTTACGACCCGACTCATTTGTTTGCTTTTAACACTGATCAGCTGTAGGGCGGCCCTTTGAAGCCCCGTGGCAAGAGTTTAAATATGTTTTTTCCCTCTAGTCATCAGATGGGACTCAGGAGGCAGCAACAGATTGGGGGTGGGACCAAATAAAAGGTAAGAATAACATGGGGGGGTGGGGGGGAGGGCGGGGGGGAGAACCGGTTCGGTGATGTCATATCGTCACCGCTACCGGCTCGGCCGAACCGGACCGAACCGGGAGGAACCCACCACTGCCCATGTCCCTCCCCAGCCTCCTCACTGTCCGACTCTGCTGCCAGCTCTGCAGGCTGCTGGTGGACATCCACACTATTTGCATCATGAAGTCGCGGCATGCATTTTATCACCCTCAATGACTAATGTTTTGGTCTTTGAAAGAACCAAAATATAATGCATATGTATACCAGTTTGGGAGAACTAGCTGACACTAGTTTACATAATTTCTAACCTACCAAGATGAACTTCGTTCTTCACTCTTCACTAGGCTGAACATTTTTTTCGTGGCCCATCTGATGCTGCAAACTATTAGGTTTGGCTTGCTTGAAAATCCCAAGCTATGGCTGCTGTATTGTGTTCGGATTGCATGTTATCACCTTTATATGCTTCCATTATAAAAAAAAAAAAATGTGAGTGTTAAACTTTGGGTGCTGCAAATGGTTTCTCTCCATTTGCATCTGAACTAGCCAGGGTGTAGCTTACCAGTCTTAACATAATGACATATAAGTGTTTTATGTTATTGTACGAACCTTTTTTTCTACCATGAAACTAGTCAATGAATATCCACATTGATTGCATGCATGCTGTGTTTCAGTGGTGGGTTGCTACCGGATCGGGCGAACCGGTAGCAGCGGGAGGCTCCACCCACCCACCTGGCGCATGCGCACCCACGAGCAAACCGGTAGCGGCCGAAATTGAAATCCATTACTGCTGTGTTTATAAGGAGCCAAAAAATCTGCTTATTATCACCAGTTAGGAAATTACGGTACTCTTAAAGTCTGAAAAGAGATTTGATCTCAAGATTTAGATAAACAGATTTTTTAAAAATAAATTTTATTAAAAGTTCAAGATCATTAAAACTAACATAAACTATTACAGAATAAATAAAACAAAGACAAAGACAAAAGAAAGTGCAGAAAGATAAAATAGAAAGGATTTCTGTCCTTTGCAGCAAATATAAATACGCTTACAAACTTATCTCTTACTCTATAATTACCAAAAAGCTTTTTTCTATTATATTTTTTTTAATCATCAAAACAACTGATAAGTGCGTTTTTTCCCCTGTTTCATGCAAAAAAAAGTCTGTAAGGCTTTCCATAATTGTAGATAAGGTCCATTTAGCCCCCTCTGAACATTCCTCATCTTCACTAATCATTCCTTGGTTGTGTTGAACTTTTCCACTTTTGAATAGGAGTAATCTCACTGCAGTCATATACTAAAACAAAGCTTCATGGCAGCTGCCTGTCCATTTAATCCTAAAATAAAAAGTCTTTGGTATCCAATTCTGCATTTGTCTTTAAAATCTTCCGAATTATTTTATTCATCAATTCTTTTTTTATCTTTTATCTTCATATATATTTTGTTATCATCTTTGTCTTCTGTTTGTTAATCTTGAAACCTTCCAGTGCCCCAAATTCTTTTAATTTACTTATTAAAGTTCAATTCCCTTTTAAAGCACGGGTGTCAAACTCGATCACGTCACGTGACGTATTGCAACGTTTTTGCCTTTGCTGAGTCAGGGTACCGTGGCCTGCGCGTGACGTGTCCAGCCCGCAGGCCGCCAGTTTGACACCCCTGTGAGTGGCTGCCAAAACAAAAAACAAGTCATCCACTAAACAGAGGATTCTCAGTGCTGAATTACTTACTTAAATATTTATTTCTTGTCTGATCCCTTTTCACAAAAAGTTATACCACAATATGTTCATTACTTGAATATATTTTAGCAGAGTCACATCAATATTTTTGGGATGTATCAATTTGTCAAAACAGGACAAAAATCAGTTTTTTTAAAAAAAAATGTATATAGAGATCTTCAAAATCTAACATCCAAATCTCAAAACGTGAGGCAAATAGTTAACATTCTCAATATTTAAAAGACAAGAGAGTATAGTGATAGCTGTAAGAGAACTTTAAGACTTTTTGGAAGCAAAATCAATTAGCCAACTATAAATGCTCACCATTCATTTTTTTAAAAACGTGATGTAATTGTTATTTTTGTACTGAAAATTACGTGGCTCTATACTTGTTAAATTTCAACTGTTTCTCTATTGCTTTGGTCTTTATATGTTTTCAGTATATATCGTAAAATATAATGGATATGGAATTGGACAATAAATTTAAATTGTTGTGATGATACACTTGTTTCCATGTTCAAGGCTCAATAATTCAAATACCTTTAAGTTATTCAGTTAACTAAATACGGTATATGAAAATATATTTTGAAGAAAATATTTTTAATTGACAGAGATAGATTTCTGTTAAGATTTTATGATTATCTTTTTTTGTGATGTCATTCATTTAGCTAGAACTGATCCTATACTTAGTTATGATGTTTGCTGCTATGATGTGGTTTTAGGATGAGTCGAAAAACTATTAAAAAGAAATTTCTATATTAGTTTTGTCACATTTGTGTCAAGTCTGTGTTCGTTTTGATTTAAATATTTATTTAAGTGCCCTGCATTCTTGCACACTAAGGCAATGTAGGCAAATACACAGTCAAATAAAAACACCTAAGCTTCATTCCCACAAAACCAAAGCACACATTTCAGTGGTGAAATCCAAATTTTTTTACTACCGGTTCTGTGGGCATGGCTTGGTGGGCGTGGCAGGGGAAGGATACTGCAAAATCTCCATTCCCACTCCACTCCAGGGGAAGGATACTGCAAAATCCCCATTCCCTCCCCACTCCTGGGGGAAGGATATTGCAAAATCTCCATTCCCACGCCACTCTGGGGCCAGCCAGAGGTAGTATTTGCCGGTTCTCCGAATTGCTCAAAATGTCCCCTACCAGTTCTCTAGAACCTGTCAGAACCTTCTTAAAAGGACCCCTGACACATTTAGACAAAGTAAATCTTGCCGGATAATGCAATGAGGGGGGAAACAGCTTTGGTTAATTGCTGCCTATGTTGGTCCTGTAAAAATAATTAATGAAGTGATCTAATTTAATTAGAGTTGGAGAAAGAGGTGCTTGCTCTGAATTAATGAGTGCAAATATAATTTTGATCCCGGGGGTTGTCCAGCACCACTTTAATTGATGCTCCACTCACCTATCAAATCAACAGTTTCCTTCCTTTCCTAGGAATGCATCATTGTAGAACTATGTTTTCAATCTGGGCAACTTTAAGATGTGTGACTTCAACATCCACTGACTGGGAACTTCTGGGAGTTGAAGTCACATCTTACAATTGCCCAGGGGTAGGTTCAGTGGTGGGATTCAACAAGTTCACACCACTTCGGGAGAACCGGTTGTTAACTTGCTGAACAGTTTGGCAAACTGGTTGTTGGATGAAATCATTAGGGCAGAGAACCGGTTGTTAAATTATTTGAATCCCACTGCTGGGTAGGTTCCACTACCGGTTCGCAACTGGAGTATGTACGCTTGCTTCACTCGCGCACGTGTGCTTCTGCGCATGCGCAGATCGTCAGTGATGATGTCAGGGTGGGTGGGAGGAGCCTCCCACTGCCATTACTACCGGTTCACAAGAACTGGACCAAACTGGGAGTAACCCATGAGTTTTCTCAACTCATTGCCCTAGTTGAGAAACACTGCTCTACACCGCAATGCCAATGTACTGTCTTCCTCAAGGTGAAGCAGAGGTACATTGGTACAAAAATTGTACGTTAGTGTACACTGCCATCACAACCTTGGCAAAAAAGCCAGTATGTGTTATTGCTGTACATTACATACATACATACAAATGTACATATTTGTACAACCTTCGTGTCAATATTGATTCCTGATGACTGAACACGTCCCTGTAATTTTCTTGTTATGATATTTTGAAGTGGTTTTCCTTTGCCTCCTTCCTATGGCTGGGAGAGAGAGACTGGCCCAAGTCATCCACCTGGCTTTGTGTCTAAGGCAGGATTAGAACACATAGTATAGTAGAATAACAACAGAATAACCAAGTTGGAAGGGACCTTGGAGGTCTTCTACTCCAAGCTCCTGCTCAGGCAGAAAATCCTATACTATTTCAGACAAATGGTTGTCCAAACACTTCTTAAAAACTTCCAGTGTTGGAACATTCACAACTTCCGGAGGCAAGTTGTGACACTGATTAATTGTGCTAATTGTCAGGAAGTTTCTCCTTAGTTCTAGGTTGCTTCTCTCTTTGATTAGTTTCCATCGCTTGTTTCTTATCCTTTGGTGCTTTGGAGAATAGATTGACTCCCTCTTTTTTGTAGCACCCCCTTAGATATTGGAACATTGCTATCAGGTCACCCTTAAACTAGACATACCCAATTCTTACAATCATTCTTTATGTTTTGGCCTCCAATCCCCTAATCATCATTGCTCATCTTCAAGTTCCTTGCCTGGTACCTTAACCAGTACACCAAATTTATTTATTTATTTATTTATTTATTTATTTATTTATTTATTTATTTATTTATTTATTTATTATATTTCTATACCGCCTTTCTCCTGTAGGACTCAAGGCGGTATACAGTCAAGAAAAATATAGACACACAAACATCATAAAATTGCTAACTAAAATTATTACTTAGTTTGGTCAATTAAATAAAACCTAGAATTAGATAACATTTAAAAAATCATTCACATGTTCATATGTTTAGCCCTGTCTGTTGGAACATCAGGGTCTTGAGGGCACGGCGGAAAGCACGGAGATCAGGGATATTCCGTATCTCCGGGGGCAGTTCATTCCAAAGGGTTGGAGCCCCCACAGAGAAGGCCCTCCCCCTGGGAGTCGCCAGTCGACATAATTTGACTGACGGTACCCTGAGTAGTCCCTCCCTGTGAGAACGAACTGGTCGGTGGGAGGCTATTGGTGGCAAAAGACTGTCTCGTAGGTACCCAGGTCCTAAGCCATGGAGCGCTTTAAAGGTGATAACTAACACCTTGAATCGCACCCGGAAGACCACCGGGAGCCAGTGCAGCTCGCGTAGGAGAGGTGTTACATGGGCGTAATGAGCTGCGCCCATAATCACCCGCGCGGCTACATTCTGGACCAGTTGGAGCCTCCGGGTGCTTTTCAAGGGGAGCCCCATGTAGAGAGCATTACAGTAGTCCATACGGGAGGTAACTAGGGCATGAGTGACCGTGCGCAAGGCGTCCCGATCCAGAAAGGGACGCAACTGGCGGATCAGGCGAACTTGATAAAAGGCACCCCTGGCCACGGCCGTCAAATGATCTTCTAAAGATAACCGTGAATCCAGGAGGACACCCAAGTTGCGGGCCCTCTCTGTGGGGAGCAAGATCTCATCCCCTATTGTCAGAGATGGTACTAGCTGACAATACCGGAACGCCGGAAGCCACAGCCACTCGGTCTTGGAGGGGTTGAGTCTGAGCTTGTTTCTCCCCATCCAGATCTGCACGGCCTCCAGGCAACGGGACATCACAGCAAGGGCATCATTGGGGTGGTCTGGTGGTCTCATCTTTGCTCTGATGCGCTCCTGTAACTCATTTTTAAAATTCTTGAGGCTGATAAACTTTTTGTAGATTAAACCAGCCCATTCTCCACATAAAATCAATGTATTTCAAACCTGACAACTTTTAAGAAGTGAGAACATCTTAACATCCTAAAATTCTAGAAATCCTGCTAGCTGGGCATTCAAGTCATTAGCAGCATGGTGGCTGGGAATTCTGGGAGTTGAAGTTCCCAGATCTGAAAATCGCCAAGTTTGAAAAACACTGAAATAAGAACCTCAGGGTTTACACTTTAGTGAAATTTGAAAACCTCTTAAGAAGTGGCGAGACTGAGAAATTGCAAACCCTGTCTCATAGCCATGGGGAAGGAGGAACCAGTACATCAGCTTGCCAATAAAGCAGAGTTGGGGAACTAATAGCCCCTTAATAACTTGTAGAATTCCTGAGCTTTCAAAGTTGCTGAGTTTAAGAAAGCCTCATCTAGTCCATCAGCCTATTTTCCCCACGGCCCACCAACCGCCCAAGGAAGCCCACTTGTCTCCCAGCAGGCGGCCTTTGGGGGAAGCCCCACAAGCCATAACCATCAAGGCTAAGAGTCCAGGGACAACTCACACCCTGGTCAGCAGGGTGAACCACACCCTGTTTCTTTATTCTCCTGGCCGTCGGGAAGGAGATATAGAAGCATAGGCAGCAGCACAAAGAGGCTGAAGAACAGTTTTTTATCCGTGGGCTTTCAGGCTTCTGAATGGAAAATAACTTTACAACAACATAGTACGATTGACTTGCGGGGCCGGCACGATGTGCAATAAATTCACATGGTGCGGTAGGATTGTATGCTTGTTAGTAGTGTAGGAAGAAATATCCTTCTTGGTTCTGCTCCAAGTGGGGAAAAAGACACTGGAAACATGGAGACTGCTTGGAAAGATGGTTTAATGGTGGACAGGATCACATGGTTTGAGTTCCTGAACAGAAAAGGGACGAGATACAGCGAGTCCCCGGGTTTTATGCTTTCTCTGGCTTTGAACTTCATGGGGCCCCGAAAGAGTATCCTGATTGGTTGTCAGACTCCCAGGGGTGGGGGTCTTAGCTAGCCTTGCTGGCTGATGTGATCTTCCCAGGTGCCATGTGCTGAGTTTCTGTCCTAGATTAAGGTGACCAGACGTCCCGCTTTTGGCGGGACAGTCCCGCTTTTGAGCAATTTGTCCCGCGTCCCGCGGCGTTTTAAAAAAGTCCCAATTTTTCATTCTGCCTCCTGAGTCCCGGCTGCCTCCTGAGTCCCCGCTGATGGCTAGAGGGAAAAAACCTGTTTAAACTCTTGCCGCGGGGCTTCAAAGGGCCGCCCTACGTTGATTAGCTCGGCTTCCCCCTCTCAGCTGATTTGCGCAGGGCTCTGCTCTTGCTAAATTGCTCAGCAGTTTTTTTTTTCTCTTTGTGCAAACCAAGCTCAAAACGAAACTGAAAGTAAAACAGGCTGTTGGCTTTGCTGTTTGCTTGCAACGTTGGAAAATTAGGCAGCAGATTTATTTTCCTTTTCCTCACCAAAAAAGGTAGGTGCAAACAATGGGAAATTATTTAGGGCAAAAGAGGAGAGTTCAAGATTTTAAAACACAAAAGAAAAAAAAGCTCTTTTTAACTAGAGAATTGTAATAATTGAGATACTATTAATTGTATACTGTGTTGAAAGCAGAAATGGTTAAGTTGTGGTTTGGAGGAATATATGGGGGAAATTATTTGGTTTACTATTATTGGTAAATATAATTAATTGATTTGTAAGAAATTGGATTGCATGGAAATAATTGGAATATTCATGTTCATATTGATTAATATACAAAAAAGATAGTTATATAACTAATTGATTTATATTAAAATGTTGAATTTGTATTAAACAACTCATATTACATAATTAACCAATGTGAGGATGGATATAAAAATAGATGACAATGGGAAGGGGTATAATATAGAATAGAAGGGAAAAATTGAATTTGATTAAGATTAGAGATGAGGATGAAGGGTAATATTGTTTTTTTTAAAAAAATAGATGAGGAATAAATATGGCAAAAAGGAAATATAGAAATTGTAAATTAAATTGAAATGACTAAACACTGTTTAAATTTGTGAACCAGCCAAATGTTCTGTTCAAAGAAAATACATTGTATGTTTGTATGTGTGTTTCTAATTATTGCTATTTATTCATATTTGTTCTCTTTTATTCTTTAAAGTTTAACAATTCATTCTTTATATTAATATCTTTATATTTGTTTGGGGTTGGCTTTCTTCCCTTTCATCTTTTTTATTGTACAGCAATCTTTCTCCTCAAACCTACCACCTCTCTTTTCTTTCCTTCTTACTTTCTCTTCCCCCCACCCTCTTCTTCTCCTCCCTATTTCCTCTTCCTTTCTCCTTCTCCTGCTCTCTTCCTCCCTCTCTTACCGTCACTCCTACTCTAATTTCCCTTCCCTTCCTTCATCCCTCTCTATTACTGTATCCTTTTATGCATATGGACTACTCAGAGGGCTGAAAAAGTTATTTTTGACTGGTCCTCACACTTTTGACCAGTCCTCGAACTTACGACTGTCCTCACATTTTACGTTTTTGCCCTATCTTGTCACCATGGTGAAGACAAGCAGTTGTGAAATGAGTGACATGGTTGTTAAGAATGCTGCACGGGCATAAATGTGAGGATGGTCATAAGTGTGAGGACCAGTCAAAAGTGCGAGGACCTGTCAGAAATGACTTTTTTCAGCCCTCTGGTTAGTCATTTTGTGCATATGGACTACTCGGAGGGCTGAAAAAGTTATTTTTGACTGGTCCTCGCACTTTTGACCAGTCCTCGAACTTACGACTGTCCTCACATTTTACATTTTTGCCCTATCTTGTCATCATGGTGAAGAGAAGCAGTTGTGAAATGAGTGACATGGTTGTTAAGAATACTGCACGGGCATAAATGTGAGGATGGTCATAAGTGTGAGGACCAGTCAAAAGTGTGAGGACCTGTCAGAAATGACTTTTCAGCCCTCTGAGTAGTCTCTATACACATAGCCATGGTCACCCGGTCACATGACCAGCTAGCCACGCCCACCAAGTCACATGGCCTCCAAGCCATGCCCACACAATAAGCCACGCCCACAATGGTGTCCTTCTTACCAATGTTAAAATCTGTTCACCTTACCCTATACACATAGCCATGGCCACCCGGTCACATGACCAACTAGCCACGCCCACAAAATAAGCCACGCCCACAGCATCCCTCTTTACCAATGTTAAAATCTGGTCACCTTATCCTAGATGGGTCCCATTGTGTTAGTTTCTGTTGCTATTGTGTTGCAGATGGGTCCTATTGTCAAAGATTGAGTTTCTGCCTCTGGCCCATTAACAAAGGGGGGGGGCAGGAAGGTGGGAGTTGCTTTGTCTTTAAAACATGTTTCTCCATTTCTCAACCAGGGAAACATAATATTCTGCCTTTTTAATATTTCCTAAAATATTTCATTCTTCCAGGAACTTCCTATAGTAGGATTCACTGGGTTAGGGATTTTTCTTTTGCTGTCTTTCTCTGTGAGTTGTATTGGGGTGTGTGTGTGTGTGTGTGTGTGTGTGTGCGCGCACGAAGGCAGGCTCAGCCAATCTCATTGTACACATGTCGTACTCTGACAATAAAGGTTTGAAATTGAAATTTATTTATTTATTAGTTTGTCAAACATGTACAAGACAGCAGGTATAAATATAAACGTGGACATGAACGGAGGAAATGAATACAAATAAATGGAGACAGCAGGACAGGGGTGGTAGGCATGCTGGTGTGCTTATGCATGCCCCCTTTACGGACCCCTCCATCACTATGAAGCAGGAATCTCCAACCTTGGCCACTTTAAGCCTGGCGGACTTCAACTCCCAGAATTCCCCAGCCTGCAAAGCTCTATCAAAGGGAAAAGCAAAGCTGACTGGGGAATTCTGGGAGTTGAAGTCCACCAGGCTTAAAATGGCCAAGGTTGGAGACCCCTGCTATGAAGCCGTCCAAACCACTTCGGAAACCAGTTATGTTATTTATGCTCCTTTTTTTAATCCCTTGTTGAAGTGCACAAGTCATAAAAGGCCCATGCTTCGCCACTCCTGCAATAAAGGAATCAGAAGAGAGCCCATAGGACAGCAAGAGAGCGATGAAGAAGGAAAAAAGAAAAGAAAAGAAAAGAAAAGCCGGGTGGGTGGGTGGGGAGGGAGGGAGGACTCGAAGCCGTCGCTTAGTAACGCGCCTCTCTACCCTCCTCCCTCTCTCTTGTCAAAAAAAAAAAAACACCACCCCTCTTCCGGAATGCTTCCGCCTCTGTCACGTGACCGAAGCAGGAAGTTCAGCCGGGATGGAGAAGGCGGGACTTTAGAGCCTGGGAGTGATTGAGGTTTCGCGGGAGCGGCGGAGGCTCGCAAGGGAGACCCGTCTGTCCGGGCGCCGGGTAAGAAGGGGGAGACGGACGCGGGGAAAGATCGGTCGGTAACGCGCTGCTTCCGCCGGCGGCGTTCTTCTCTCTTCTTCTTTAAGGACTGGCCGGATGTGGGCTGCAAAACTCCGGGCTGCCGCTTGATGGAGCACGAATCCTCTTATCAAAGGGGGAAAAAAAAACGCTTGCTCTTTGCTGCCCCTGGTGGTTGTCTGGCGTTTTGCACCCCTGAGTCTGGCGGCCGCTTTGCAGGGTCCTTCTTTCCCTGAGCCTCTGTCAAGCCATCTTTGCTGGCTTTCTCCAAATTTCACCTTAGACCAGAGATCTTCAAACTTGGCAGCTTGAAGACTTGTGGACTTCAACTCCCAGAAGGGCTGGAGAATTTAACAAGTGACAAGAGTTGGAAGGGATCTTGGAGGTCATCTAGTCCAGCCCCCTGCTCAGGGCAGGAGAGCTATACTAGGGATTCGAACCGCCAAACTGCTGACCTTTCTAATGGGCTTTCTCATTCTAATTCTAGAAGTCCACAAGTCTTCAAGCTGCCAAGTTTGAAGACCTCTGACCTAGATACTCTTCTCTTCCTGGCCAGTTTTCTTCATTGAAAGGGATGAGAAAGGAAAAGGGATTGTCGTCATTGCTGTTCTTCCAAAAGTGGGATGTAAAATCGTGGCTCAGTTTTCCGGGGAAGCGGTAGTGCCAAAATAGGATACAAAATGGGCAACATTCACAGCGCCGGATTAAACTCGTTGATGGATTATCCAGAGAGGCTGTGGGAGCTGGGCAGCATATCAATTTAATGGATGATGATGATGATGATGTTGATGATTATTAATCGGTCCCATTTTGGCGCGCTTAATATTCGGATACGGACCACGTATCCGAATATAAACTGACCGGATGAATTGAATTCACACAATAAAAGGCTCCCACCCCCCCACCCCCATGGTAAACCCAATCAGGAGTACCATATTATGCAAATGCTGCTGTAATTTTATTTATTTATTGAATTTTTATGTCTCCCATCTCCCCTACAAGATGATTCTGCTGTATCTTTTTTTAATTATTATTATAAACCTTTATTGTTAAAACCAAAGTTGGACATAGTGGAACCGTCTTGGCGATATCTCCGCCATACAAAATATCAATATGTACAAAATGTAGCCTATGTTTCATATATCTTCAGTATGCATTACTACTTACTGATTCTATACATATACTTAACTTCTTTTACGTATTTACAGATATATACTTTATTTATTTATTTATTTATTTATTTATTTATTTATTTATTTATTTATTTATTTATTAAATTTCTATACCACCTTTCTCCCGTAGGACTCAAGGCGGTGTACAGTCAAGAAAAATATAGATACACAAACATCATAAAATTGCTAATTAAAATTATTAGTATAACATAGTTTGGCCCAATATATTACATATATTGCATCTTGTTTCAGTCTATACCTCTTTGTTCTTATCTATTCCGACTTCCATTCCTTAGGTCTAACCATTTATAAAATTTATTCCAAATCTCATAATATTTTGTCTCTTCTTTATTTTTCAGTTCTAATGTCAGTCTTATCACATACTGCACATTCAAGAACTTTATTATTTCCCATTCTTTCAGTATGTTTTCACTCTTCCATTGTTAGGCGTAAACTATTTTTGCTGCTGTTATGATATGCAGTGTTAAATATATTAACCCTTTACTTAAACCTTCTTTTACAATTCCTACCCTGTTTCCCCCAAAATATTATCCCCTGATAATAAGCCCAATCGGGCTTTTGAGCGCATGGCAATAAGACCAAGCGCTTATTTCAGGGTTCAAAAAAATATAAGACAGGGTCTTATTTTCGGGGAAACATGGTAATAGAAATAGTTCTGGTTTGAATTCCATTTTCTGTCCTGTCATTTTTTCTAAACACATTTGGATCTGCTGTATCTTTTATTGACCAAGTGGAGCACTTTAACTACATTGTTTCCTGAAGATACATTGGTATCAAAGGTTTATCTCCTCCTCTTCCTCTTCCTCTTCCTCCTCTTATATTAAATTTACATGCTGCCTCAGTCTCTGTAAATAATCCCTTGCAAAAATTATTCCTTATTTCAAGATTTTATGCCCAAGGTAGCTCATACAATGTCAGGAGATACTAGTGCGTTCCTGGATACCTCCTTTGGTGGCACCTGGCTCTTTCTGTTTTATCTGGCACTTAAAAAAGATTTTTAATTTCAAAACAAAATTGGAAGTTGGCATATTACATAAAGCCTGTAATGTAAATGTAATCTAAAGCATCAGTCTGTAATGCCTTGTTTATTTGCAGGAGTGTTTTGGAGTCCAGAAAATTCCCAGTAGAACAATGTAGATGATAATTACATAGATAACAGAGAGCATTTCATGTACATTTAAGTAAACTGATGTTTTGTGATGTGCCGTTCTCTCTGGGACAGCTCTTTTGCAATAGGGAAGCTGCTCCTGGCAGCTACGGATTTTATGGCTGTGCCCATCAGGCTCAAAGCAATTGCCTGCCCCTGCTTTTTGGACCCATTAAATGGAAGTGCTGTATGACCTATGTCCGTGATGGCGAACCTATGGCACGCGTGCCACAGATGGCACGTGGAGCCATATTGGTGGGCACGCGAGCTCAGCTTTTGGGCCTTCTGGGCCCACTGGAAGTCAGCAAACAGGCCATTTCTGGCCTCCGGTAGGCCTCCAGGGGATGGGGAAGGCTGTTTTTGCCCTCCCCAGGCTCCTAGAAAGGCTCTAGAGCCTAGAGAGGGTGAAAAATGGCCCTACTGGGCCCACCATGCCATCGCGTGCCAAAAGCAGGGGAAGCGCGGAGGGGTCGCACACATGCACGGGGGCGAGGCGCATAGAATTATGGGTGTGGGCAAGTGCGTGTGCGACCCCCCCGCACTCCCCCCGCTTTTGGCACGCGATGGCAGAAAGGTTAGCCATCACTATGTGATACTTGTTTTAGAATCTTCATATACATTTCATACTTTCCATTTTTGTTCAGATATAACAGCATTTCATACTTTAAATGCTCACATAACTCTTTAGTAAATTAGTTATTGATTTAGTTCTGATTGTTCTGTTAGTTAGGCGGTCTGGGATTGATATAGAGTACCACTTTTGTGATATGTGTGTGTTTCATATAATTCACATTTACTACTGCAGTTATGTTTTGATTCATTGATTTTAAATGCATCATTGCCTAAATACTATCAAAATACCATGATGAGCTAGTGTGAAAATAGGCAACAATATTCGTTACGACAAGCTTTCATTTAAAATGCATTTTATCTCAAAGAATAAATATGAAAAAAATTGTATTATCCATTTAGTAGGACAGATCTTTTACATATCTGAATAACACAATGCAAATTTGTGAGTTATTTCTGTAGGCCCACCACATGCATTATATCATGGTTTATGGGCTACACTTGGTACAAAGCTAGAGGAACTAGGAATGATCCTGATGAGGCATGCAATAACTTTACCCTCTTTCTTACAGCTTGGAGAAAATGACGGCCATCAAGCATGCCTTACAGAGGGATATTTTCACTCCAAATGATGAGCGTTTACTGAGCATTGTTAACGTTTGCAAAGCAGGGAAAAAAAAGAGAAACTGTTTCTTATGTGCTACAGGTATGTAGATTTTAAATAATAGATAAACGTCTTTAGTTCATTGGATTGTGATGTACGCTAGGATAACTTAATTTAGGAATAATGTTTTGTTTGTTACCGTCTACATTTCATGTGTAACGTAAAGATGACTACATACTATGTATATTGGTGACACTAAATAAAACAAAACAGTTTGAATTTTCTTTTACAAGAAGCCATTGTACATTGCTACATATTACCCCAAAAATATTTTGCTATAAAGCTTTAGATCTTAAGATCAATGACTAAAACATATCTAAGGGGAAATTTCAAAAAGCTGGTATATTTATCTCTATCAACGATAAAAAGCGTCTCATATATAAAAAACTGAATCTAGCAATTCATAGCTAAATTCACAAACATGCGAGGAAAATAGTGTTTTGAGGCCAATTGTATGTTGTGAATACTCACTCCCAGTTTTACGTGCATGGAGTTGGTTTACTGATTATCTGCTACCAATGTGTCAACTCTTAGTTTGCTCCTATTCCAGAGAAAACTCCCAACTGTTTTAGATTATTTATTTCAGCATGTTTTTGGGTTAAAAAACACTCTGGTAGTTCACATTGTCATCTGGTTTGTTCTCATTGTTAGTTTTAAATTGATGATTATCAATTATCCTGTTTATCAAGATTATCAAGTTAACCTGAGGATGTTTCGGAGAGGCTCTTGCTTGATTTAATCCTTGGAGTAATTTTTCTGCCTTGTCCATGGTTACTTTTCCTTTAAAGCAGGGGTGTCAAACTCAATTTCATTGAGGGCCGCATCAGGGTTGTTTTTGACCTTGGGAGGCCGGGGTGGGCCTGGCCACCTTGATGTCACTCATTTCGGGGGCGCCTGTGGTGGCCCAAGCGCTCTGCCAGCGGAAACGGGCTCCCGAGCTCTGTTTTCGGCTGTGACAGCCTCCTGCAACCCTCTGCCAGCGGAAACGGAACTTGTGAGGGCTGCACGGAGCCCTCCCAAGCTCCATTTTCGCTGGCAGAGGCACTGTGGGCCGGTTCTTCGCTTTTTCCAGGGCAGCCCCACGGGCCAGATCTAAGCACCCCGTGGGACGGATCTGGTCCCCGGGCCTTCAGTTTAACCCCCCTGCTTTAAAGCAACTTGGGGGAAGTATGTGTTTAAGTGCTGATTTTTTTCCCCCAAATGTATTTGTGGGGAAATGTGTATTTTCTTGAGAGCTTAACCATCTGTTGTCCTTAAACAGTGACAACTGAACGCCCAGTGCAGGTGAAGGTGATCAAGGTGAAAAAATCTGATAAAGGTGATTTCTACAAGAGGCAGATTGCGTGGGAGCTTCGGGATCTGACCGTTGTTGACGCCAAGGATGCCATCAAAGTATGTCTAAAATACAATGATCCATCTTCACTGTACAAAGCATAAGTAGACTTTCACCTGAATATATTGTTATGCTTTTATCACTTCATCCTAGAGTCCTGGTGGCACAGTGGTTAGAACGTAGTATTGCAGGCTAGCTCTGCCCACAGCCAGGAGTTCGATCCTGACCAGCTCAAGGTTGACTCAGCCTTCCATCCTTCCTGGGTTGGACTTTATGACCTACAAGGTCCCTTCCAACTCTGTTAATCTGTTAAAAGGTTGATAAAATGAGGACCCAGGACCCAATATGCTTAGAGAGAGCTGTAAAGCACTATGAAGCGGTATATTACTATTCAATGATCATTGGAAATCAGGGTTACTGTTGTTTTGCATACTTAACCTGGGAATGTGTCCAAGTGAACTTGGTAATATTTACTTATATGGACCAGTCTGAACCTTAATTTCTAGAGAAAACTATGCTCTAGGTCAGTGATGGCTAACTTTTTTGCCATCACGTGCCAAAAGTGGGGGGGGGGGACGGGGGGGCATTGTGTTGGCATGTACTCAAACCCATAAGTCAATGCACCCGGTAGGCCTGTTTTTCGCCCTCCCCAGGCTCCAAGAAAGTCTCTAGAGGCCGGAAACAGCCCATTTGCAAATTTCCAATGGGCCCGAAAGGCCCGAAAATCAGATGCGTGTGCTGGAGCTGACCTAGTGCAACACTTGTGTGCCCACCGATATGCCTTCGCGTGCCACATAGGTTCGCCATCATGGCTCTAGGTGCACTTTTGCTCTGTAGTCTGTCCTGTGTCATCTTTAAACTTGTCTGCAAATTTGTTGCTTAAAGAAGAGAGCATGATAGTTGACATTTGTGTCATCTCTGTTTTTCAGGAAAGTTCTGAGTTCGATCTGCATTTTGAGAAAGTATACAAATGGGTTGCTAGCAGTATAGCAGAAAAGAATATTTTTATTTCGTGTATTTGGAAACTCAATCAGCGGTATATTAGAAAGAAGATTGACTTCATCAATGTTAGTTCTCAGCTTCTGGAAGGTAAAAGATTTTAGCTGAATCCTTGCTATGCTGTCTCTAAATTCAGCATTTGTTTAAGCAATTAGAACATTCATATTGTCACTCTTATTTTTCTTATCTCTAATATAAGTAGTTTCCTTGACTTTCAAGTGTCGTTCAACTTGACTCTGATCCTGTATTCAGAACATGGAATAATTTCAGTGGAGGTTACATTCTTTGTCACTTTCACAATATTCAAACTTTATTCATTTGGTGTAATGAATGGAAAGGGACATGATGGCTTAGTGACTAAGACGCTGAGCTTGTCGATCGAAAGGTCGGCAGTTCAGTGGTTCAAATCCCTAGTGTCGCATAACGGGGTGAGCTCCTGTTACTTGTCCCAGCTTTTGCCAACCTAGCAGTTCGAAAGCACGTAAAAAATGCAAGTAGAAAAATAGGGACCACATTTGGTGGGAAGGGAACAGCCTTCCATGCGCCTTTGGCGTTTAGTCATGCCAGCCACATGACCGCGGAGATGTCTTCGGACAGCGCTGGCTCTTCGGCTTTGCAACAGATGAGCACCGCCCCCTAGAGTCGGGAACGACTAGCACATATGTGCGAGGGCAACCTTTATCTTTACCTTATAATGAATGGATCCCTGAATTAGAATCTATGAAAGTAAATTCCCCAAAACTACCTAGTCTCAGCCTCACCCAACTTCAATCTTAAACAAATCTTTCCTATCCCAGTTCACTTATATCAGGGAATGAACGTTTACTACTTTTACATAACACATCTGCCCCTTAATTATGATTTTAACGTGGATATATGCATGTAACTTTAGACATAAAATTATATACGAAGCCTTTTCTTGTGTATCCTATTGAAGGGAAATCCTACTTCTCTATGCAGTATGAGTTGTTATCATTTATGTCTTGGGAATTTGGTTATGATGCCAACTATGTAAGATCTAAGTCAAACCCCATGGTGTAGACCAGGGTGGGTTCTAACCTTTACTACCGGTTCGCAACGGGATCGCGCATGTGCAGATCGCCGATGATGACATCCGGGTCACTGAGCGGGGCCTCCCATCGGTTTTACTCTCGGTTCTTGCAAACCGGTCCAAACTGGGGGCAACCCACCACTGGTGTAGACGTGCTCAGCTAGTAGGTTTGGGAGACTTTTGGCAAATTAAACACAGCACTTATAACAACTTATCAGATCCGCTTTGTACTACACCCAGGTTGGCAGGTTTAACCTGTTTCCTCTCACAATAACTGAACACAATTTTGTTGTAGCGAGGGTAGTCTTAATTACTAAACTTCTAAGCTGGTATAATCTTAAAACTTCATAATAATTCATCTGATCCTCCAGGAGTTACAACATACAGTAGCTGCAAAGAAATCTGCTTTGTGGTCTGTTTAAAGTTCTTCTCAGTTTTCAAAAATTTTGTTAACAGAGACAAATTGTTGCCATTTTAATGAAAAAAAAAATTGTGTTCATTGCCTGCTTAGCTAATATTCTTTGCTTCTTCTCTGCTTTTCTCATACTTTCAATCCTCCAGAGCTACCTAAAGTCACCGAAGGTGCGTAACACCTTTTCCTTCCATATTTCTTTTTCTGTGTAACTAATTCAAGTTGCTTTTGCACTGAAATTGTGAATAACACTTCGTTAAGAAGATATTTCATTCGGGTTTCTGTCAAATACTTTGCAAATTCAGATAAAAAAATATTACTCAGATGTTTTTAAACGACGAGCAGTTGAACGGAATTTAAATATGAAGACAAGAGTGCCAAACTCCATTAACTTAAACACTTTTTAATGAGAATTTTCAGAATCTGCCTTTTCAGTATAATTCAGTACAACATTGAATTGACTTTTTGTGTAAGTTAAGACTAAGTTTTTGGTGGAAAGTTTGGTTAACAAGTAAATAAGTATTTGATTGTTTGTTCATCCAAAGTTGCTTGAAACTCAATATTTTGCTCACAATCTCTAATCAATCCACTTTCATCATGCACCTTAGAGATAAATTGGTGCTAAAAGCATCTTAAATGATATGTTTGTGTGCCTTAAATATATTCTACCTATAGAATATATTTGGGCTGCTGGGAGTTCTCAGGGGTTCAGGAGAACCTCTAGCTAAGATTCTGTGCAGTTCAGAGAACCCCCAAATCCCACTCCTGGCTGGCCCTGCTCACCTTGCCCCACCCCTCCCAGGAGTCCCCAAGTCGCCTGTTTTGGATGCCGGTAAGTGCATGGCGCACATGGAGGCTTGGGGAGGGCGAAAAATGGGCCTAAGTTCGGGAAGGTTGGAAATGGGGCCATTTCTGGCCTCCAGAGGGCCTCCAGATCCTGGGAAGGCCATTTTTGCCCTCCCGGAGGCTCTAGAAAAATCTCCAGAGCCTAGGGAAGGCAAACCCGCCGCCCCCCCGCCATTGTGCAAGGGGTGGACTAGGCCACGCCCAACATGGCCCCCGCCTATCCAGCAACTAGGCAGAGAACCCTTTGCTAAAATTTTTGAAGCCCACCCCTGATTCTACCCACATCCTACACTTAAGTTACTATGTATATTAAACCAGAGCACACAAAATTGGAAATAAATTTTATTGAACTGACTTGAGTTTACTTTTGACTAGAATTGCCTAGAATGGAACACACGGACGCACACACGGAGGGGGGGGGATGAGAACTAGTATGGTATATTATTGGTTAAAGTTTAAAAACAGAGAGACCCTGATTCTCGTTTTTCCTTAGACATGGAAGCCACTGGGTGATTTTTTTGGGGCCAGATATCCAAGCCTAGACTAGGAAATAAAAAGACTGGACCAGCATGGTAGATTGTGATCCATAACATTTAGCTATGAGTAGAAGGTATTTTAGGAACATTTTGAGAGTCAGCTGGTCCTCTTTTGGGATATTTTTATAGAGTCAAAGCAGCTAGTCAGTTTGGAATAGATACTGCAAATTCAACATTTTACACATTTTTTGCTAATTTTGCTGAAGAAACTGATTTATTCTTGGCATTCATGATTGAATACGGAACTCTGTTTTAGTTTACCAAACTTAATGGTTCCGGATTACTTTATCCTTTTTTGCCTTTCGGAAATGGCAACAAAAATGAGGAGCATTTTAACTGGATCTTGAAATCATGTCATATTTCACATGTATTTATGCAATTATGCTTCTAATGTTAGAAAAACGCTTATCCTGAAGTGTGCTCCTGGTGAAGCTAATCATGGAATAATCCAAATAAATACTCAATTTATTGACTTCTTATCAGTCTAGTATTTGCATGTAGTATATCAACGTTCCCCAACCTTTTCAGCTTTATGAAATACATGCTCCAGATGGAGTGATCATTTGTTTTGTAATGGTCTCCAGTGGGTTTTTCACAATGCCTTAAATAAAAGTTACTGTTGGACAGATACATCGCTATTTCCATAAATATGCTCAGAAATAAGCTAACATGTATTCTACGATCAGATGTTGTGTGATGAACTTAAAACATTGCTGAAATATATTTCCCAGCAGTGATTTTTTTTTCAGTCTGGGAACAAGAGAAATATTAAAAAATTGTGGTTTAGTAATATCCAGAGTGCCACGAGTTTCTCAGTCATTATTTAAATAAATGGGCTGAAAGCCATCCTACAAGTTCTAATATACAGGTTCAACCAGGCTAAGCTTAGCTCACCTCTTTAAAATTGAGCAAGATATAATTGCAGAAGAATGTGATTGCTTGCTAAAATAATGGAGGCATTTGCATATATGGTAAAATTCTAAGGGGAACACTTACAGAAAGTCCTCGATTTACAACTAATTGAGCCTGCAATTTCATTCATCAGTTGGGAGACCAATTTTTGCAGTGGTCGTTAAGTGAACCCATTGTTCACCATGGGTTGGTTTTTACTGTAAACTGGATGTAAACACCAGTTTCCAGCAACAATGTCATAATTTGTGGTCTTGTGACTGTGGGGCACTGCAAACAGTTGTAAACATGAGCTGGTTGCCAAAATGTGGTCAGGTGACCACGGGGTGGCGAGTGGGGTTGGGACAGATGTTGGAACTTTGAATCTGGGTCGTAAATCCCTTTATCAGAGGCTTATCTTTGGACGGTTGTAAGCCGAGGACTACCTACCCAAGGGGACAAACAGTGCAATGAGATAGAAAAACAATTGTGATACATAACAGAAATGTCTTTAGTAAATGAAAGCTAGAAAAGTTACATTTGAACACCTCCGGGTCTTTCCTAGAAGGGGCAGCGTGAAAACTGGAATAACAAATGCAGACTTGGAGGAGCAGTAAATCTGGAACAGTGCTTTCCAACCTTGGCAACTTTAAGATGTGTGGACTTCAACTCCCAGAATTCCCCACTCAGCAGTCCCCCCAGCAGGCATTCTCAGGCACACAAAGATGTTACACAAACAGGAACAGTGCCTTGCAAATCTGTATGCAACTCTTCCACCCCTTTATTTTTGGGAGAACTAATGAGGGTGAAGAGGGACGCGGTGGCTCAGTGGCTAAGACGCTGAGCTTGTTTTTTATTTTTTTATTTATTTTATTCAATTTGTATCCCGCCCTTCTAGTGGACTCAGGGCGGTGCACACAGCCAGAACTAAAACACATACCAATACAAAATTTAAAATTTTAAAAGAATTATATAACTTTGGCCCAAAATTTAAAACATTCAAACTAAAACCCGTTGACAATTTAAAAGGCTAAAAAAAAAAGGGGGGGGGGGGGTTTCACGCCAGCCCTGCTTGATGGAAAAGAAAAGTTTTTAGGGCACGGCGAAAGACCCGGAGATCCGATATCCTTCGTATCTCCGGGGGCAAATCGTTCCAGAGGGTTGATCGAAAGGTCGGCAGTTCAGCGGTTCGAATCCCTAGTGCCGCATAACGGGGTGAGCTCCCGTTACTTGTTGCAGCTTCTGCCAACCTAGCAGTTTGAAAGCACGTAAAAAATGCAAGTAGAAAAATAGGGACCCCCTTTGGTGGGAAGGGAACAGTGTTCCATGTGCCTTTGGCGTTTAGTCATGCCGGCCACATGACCACGGAGACGTCTTCGGACAGTGCTGGCTCTTTGGCTTTGAAACGGAGAGGAGTACCGCCCCCTAGAGTCGGGAACGACTAGGACATATGTGTGAGGGGAACCTTTACCTTTATTTTTTTAATGATTTTTTTCCCCTAAAGAGTCTGATGTGTCACTATGTTTCAGAGAGTCGGATTAAAAAGCACACTATAAATGGGTAATTAATCCATGCTCCTTAAAAATGACTCATAACTAAAAATAATTATGAAGCTAAATTATTTAACCTTGTGTCTGAAAGATTGTTGCCAAAGACAGGATATAGCAAGAAGAAGCAGGAATAATAAGGCATTATTATTGGCCTATTTTTTCCTCAGTATTACATTTAAACGAAAAACAGGATAGGTTCCAAAATTAGCTATTATGCTTCCTTAATTATGAGAAGTATTAATTCATGAGCCGTATTTTAATAACATGCGGATTAAAATAACTCTCTGATAGAAGGCACTGCAGGGAAATGTCCTTTTATTATTGTCACTGAACGTTGCTATGCATCCTTGTTACTGCCTTTACTTTATTGTTTCTAGTGTAAATGGTTTCCAACATTATCACTCTAAAGATTGATACTGTTATCAACTGAAGGAAATATCACAGGTTTTCTAAATTTTTCCATGATTTTTAATATCGTGTTTCCTCGAAAATAAGACATCCCCTGATAATAAACCCAATCGGACTTTTGAGTGCATGCGCTAAAATAAGCCCTCCCCGAAAATAAGCCCTCCCTGAAAATACTTAAACACATGCACAGCTGGTCCCTGTCATTTCCTCTGGTTAGGGTTAGGGAGACAGAGCTGGAAATCAGGTAAGATGGCAAGAGGAGCCCCATCTTGCTCCACGCGCCCCAAAATAATAAGGCCTCCCCGAAAATAAAGCCAAGCACTTATTTCGGGGTTCAAAAAATATAAGAGAAGGTCTTATTTTCGGGGAAACGTAGGTATCTATTTTTCTCTTAGTGAATAGATATTTTTTGCAATTTGGTTAAAAATCATAGAGCATTATAAATTTTCAATTTATGAATAGCTCAGTAACAAATTAAGAACAAACGTGAAATTTAAGCTGAATATCTTTATTCTACATGATGTTAGATTAAAGAACCTATTTAATGTATTTGACTTACAGTGAAGCTTATATTACATGGGTATTTCCTTTTTTTTTTTTAAAGAAAATTAGAATTATCCAGAATGATTTTGATGGCCAGTGCAGCTGTATCCATTTTTCATAAATTATGACCGCCTCTTTCCCCCTCCTCTTTAGAATCTGTTCCCAGTGGTGAAAATCAGAATGTGGCAGGAGCAGACGAAGAGGCGGTGGATGAATATCAAGAATTAAACGCTAGAGAAGAGCAAGATATTGAAATAATGATGGAAGGCTGTGAATATGCTATCTCTAATGCAGAAGCTTTTGCAGATAAGTTGTCTAGAGAGCTACAAGTTCTCGATGGGGTAAGGCTGTCTTCTTCTGTACCAATGATGCGGGGGTTATTATTTTAGTATTTTTATTTCTTTTATATTGTGTTTAAGCCAGGAGTCACCAACCTTGGCAACTTTAAGACTTGTGGACTTCAACTCCCAGAATTCCTCAGCCAGCAAAGCAAAGCTGGCTGAGGAATTCTGGGAGTTGAAGTTGGAGATCCCTGTTTAAGTTACCTTGAGTCACTGTGAGAGAGTAGGCGGCAATATACATTTTCCAAATAAATAAATATAATCGAAGTCCTGCTGCCAATAGTTGCTGCTGCAGTCACCTGTTGTGTTTACTTTCAATTTGACGATTGGGTAATTTTGCTGCTTTTGCTTTATAGGCAAACATCCAGTCGATTATGGCCTCTGAGAAACAGGTGAACATTTTGATGAAATTGCTGGATGAGGCCCTGAAAGAAGTGGACCAAATCGAATTGAAGCTGAGCAGTTACGAAGACATGCTCCGGAGCGTCAAAGAACAAATGGATCAGATTTCAGAAAGCAACCATCTAATTCATCTTAGCAACACGAACAACCTAAAACTGCTGTCAGAGATTGAGTTCCTTGTTGTAAGCATTGAAATATTCTTAATTCCATGTATTATCCATACAAAATATTTGGAGTGATGCACTTTAACGTTTTATGAGTCTGCTACAGAGGTGGTATTGAGCCGGTTCAGACCAGTTCGCCAGAACTGGTAGCGGAAATCGCAGGTGCCCCACCCACCCACCCCAGCTCTGTGCCATCCTATTTAGGCATGTTTTTGAGGCCGGGTGCATGCGCGGAAGGCGCGAGAGAGAGCAAAGCGCATGCACAGAAGTCCAGGCACATGCGCGGAAGGCAGGCGTGCACACAAACCAGGCACGCACGAGTCAAACCGGTAGTAACATAAATTGAAACCCACCGCTGGTCTGCTTGTTTATCAGAATCAAAACATAATGCCGCTACAGGTGGTCCTCGACTTATAACAGTTCATTCAGTGACTGTTCCAAGTTACAACAGCACTGAAAAAAGTGACTTATGACCCTTCTTCACACTTATGATGGTTGCAGCATCCCCATGGTCACGTGATTTACATCCAGATGCTTGACAACTGATTCAATTGATTTATGACACTTGCCGTGTCCCAGGGTCATTCACCTTTTGCGACCTTCTGACAAGCGAAGTCAATGAGGAAGCCAGATTCACTTAGCAACCGTGATACTAATTTGACAACTGCAGCAATTCACTTAGCAACTGTGGCAAGAAAAGTTGTAAAATGGGGCCAAACTCCCTTAACAAACTTCTCACTTAACAACAGAAATTTTTGGCTCAATTGTGATCATAAATTGAGGATTATCTGTAATCTAAAGATACCACAATAGTGTTTATTAGATTTTTTTGCCACCATGAAAGTTTTCTGATTTGAAAATCTTTTTGAGATTGTCTCAGATGTCATGGTAAGCGGAGGGGAAGCACAATATCCCTGTAGAACAGCACATTTTTAATCTTTAAACCAAAGCTCAGATTAACTTTTATTATTTTGGTAGTTGGTTTGCTCTCCAAGCTGGTTTCAATTTAGTTTCTGAATGTTTCATTACCAGACTAGGTAACATCATCATGGTGTTGTTACCTAATCAAACGTAACAAAACGGTCAGAAACTACCGTATTTTTCGGACTATAAGACACACCAAGATTTCGAAGAGGAAAACAAGAAAAAAAAAGTTTTTGCTTCCCCCAGCCCCCCAGGAGCACTCTGCAGGCCTCCCAAACCTTCTGCACGTCCCATTTTTGTGAAAAACAGGCCCATTTCTGGCCTCACAAAACCGCTACGCACTGCGTTTTTGCCCTCCCCAGCCCCCAGGAGCACTCTGCAGGCCTCCCAAACCCTCTGCACATCCTGTGTTTCCGAAAAACGGGCCTGTTTTTGGCAAAAACAGGACATGTGAGGTGAGGTTTTGGGAAGCCAAAAATGGCTGTATACAGTATATAATACGCACCAACATTTCCACCGTCTTTTGGGGGGGGGTGCATCTTATACTCCGAAAAGTACGGTAAATTGAAACAAGTTTGGAGAGCAAATCACTGCCAAAATATAAAACCCGAGCTACAAGTATTTTCTATTATTTCTAATTTTTATTACTGTATTTTTCAGAGTATAAGACGCACCGGAGTATAAGATGCAGCTTAGTTTTGGGGAGGAAAATAGGGGAAAAAAATCTGCCTACCAGGTATTCGTCTGGCGAGCATCCTTAGTCTGGTCAGCTTCAGCACATTAGTTTGCTGGTTTTTTATCCCCTGCTTGGGGATAAAAAACGGCTTCTAAGGCACAGCTGAGAGGAAGCAGCAATGAGAAAAGCAGGCAAAGCACAGGGAGATCGCTTGGCTTGGCTAGCGCCTAGTTAGGCCTGGAAAAAAGCTGGCCTGACCTAACTCTCCTTTTTTAAATTTTTAAATTTTTAATTCGTTTGATTTTATAAATTGGGTGTTTTAATCTGTGTTTCGGCCCAAATATTTAATAATTTTAAGGGAGTTTTAATGTTTGTATTATCTGTATTTTATCTTGGCTGTTCACCGCCCTGAGTCTTCCGGGAGTAGGGCGGTATAGAAATTTGATTAATAAATAATAAATAAATAAAATAATAAATAACAGCTTACAGTTGGAGCAAAGCATGGAGATCGCTTCACTCGCTAGCGCCTCCTTAAAGCACAGCGCCTCGTTAGCGCCTCGTTAGCACCTCGTTAGGGCTGAAAAAAAGCTTTGAAAAAGCTACATTCGGAGTATAAGACGCACCCAAATTTTCAGCCTCTTTTAAGGGGGAAAAAGGTGATACTCCAAAAAATACGGTATATAATGAGTTGTAAACAGATTTGTTAAAGACTACAGTAGAGTAACTGCTTATGATTTCTGGTAACTGCTAATTTACAATTCATCTGTTGACTGTCAGTCCTTGCCTTTCCTGGCACAAAATGCATACTAATAGATAGAGGTTTCCGGAGAGGTGAGACTTGAGTTTCCATCAGAACTGTCCTTCCACTCACATCTCCCAGACCTCTCTTTCTACAGGTGCCCCACCCCCTGACATAAACTGAGAGGAGGTACCCTGTGTTACATCCTTTGATTGACATTTCTAATACCCAATTATCATAGGAGTGTTCTAAAATACTCTTTTACTTATACAATAGTAAAAGATCACTTCAGAAGAACTAGATCAGATTTATCAAAGGGTTTGGGTACCCCAATATACCTATAATTAAGATATAAAAGCTAATATGTAAAGCATATAAATAGGAGTAGTGCAGTGGCCTAGAGGTGAAGATGCTCGCCTTCCACTTGGAAGATTGCGAGTTCAATCCTAGGCAGCGATAGATGTTTATTTGAGAGCAAAGAGAAAAATAGTGTGAACTCTGTGTAGGTGTCAATAGAATAGAATAGAATAGAATAGAATAGAATAGAATAGAATAGAATAGAATAGAATACTTTATTGGCCAAGTGTGATTGGACACACAAAGAATCTATCCTTAGTGCGTATGCTCTCAGTGTACATAAAAAGACAAGATACATTCATCAAGAATCATAAGATACAACACTTAATGATAGTCATAGGGTACAAATAAGCAATCAAATCATACTAGGAAACAATATAAACCGTAAGGATACAAGCAACAAAGTTACAGCCATAAGTGGGAGCAGGTAGGTGATAGGAACGATGAGAAAATTAATAGTAATAATGCAGACTTAGTAAATAATTCGACAGTGTTGAGGGAATTATTTGTTTAGCAGAGTGATGGTGTTCGGGGAAAAACTGTCTTTGTGTCTAGTTGTTCTGGTGTGCAGTGCTCTACAGCAGTGGTCCCCAACCTTTTTATCGCCGCGGACCAATCAGCCTTTGATAATTTTACCGTGGCCCGCTGAGTGCGCGCAGGGGTGGGGGCTTTGGGCCACACGTGCGTACCTGCGCGGGGCTCTCTTCCCTGGAGCCTTTGCGCATGGCCCAGGAGCTTTTGCGCACGGCCCAGGAGCCTTTGCGCTGCAGCGTTCATGTCCCCCGGCCGCTGCGCGGCCCGGTGCCAGGTACTCCACGGCCCGGCACCGGTCCGCGGACCGGGGGTTGGGGACCACTGCTCTACAGCATCATTTTGAGGGTAGGAGTTGAAACAATTTATGTCCAGGATGCGAGGGGTCTGTAGATATTTTCACAGCCCTCTTTTTGACTCGTTGACTCCACTGTTGTTGCAGAACCACATGGATTTGGCCAAAGGTCACATCAAGGCCCTCCAGGAAGGAGACCTCTCCTCTTCACGCGGCATTGAGTCCTGCACAAATGCAGCAGATGCACTTTTACAATGCATGAATGTAGCTCTTCAGCCAGGTAGGCATTAAAAAAAAAAACAACCCAGCAGTCTATATTGTGACCAGATCCTCTGATTGAAATATTTTGCTTTCTTTAAGTTCTCAAAAAACAAACAAACCTAAAATAGGATCCATCTTTGTTATAGTTACACCAAACAAAGTTAAAAAAAAGGCTTAAAGATGGAACTATAAGTGATAGTATGTATAAAGCTCAAATTGTGTTTTAATTATAATAAATGTTGAAAGCTTTCACTTAAATATGAGTGATTTGGGCTAGAAAAGGTACGTTTGTCCTCAATTTATTATTGTAGGAATAAGCCATATTTAGCCTATTATAATCAGGCAGGTTCAGCTGCTTTTGTGTCTTATTTTATGTGGAACCATGCAGAACCTGATTATGTTATCTGTGGCCTCTGGATTTGTATCAGGTAGCAAGAGCTCTGCATATTTTAGAGAGAAAGGAAGATAATCTTGACCTCAATATGTAGGATCCATTGCGTAGGCCGGACGGGGACTATGGCCCCTTTATGACCTGTGGACTTCAACTCCCAGAATTCCTGAGCCATGCTGGCTCAGGAATTCTGGGAGTTGAAGTCCACAGGTCATAAAGGGGCCCTAGTTTCCCACCCCTGGCCTAGGAAGAAGGGATTGAAGCATTTTTAAAATCCAGAACAAGATAACATTTATAAGCAACTCGGGGAGATATTTGCTTAATTCATGAGGTGTAAGGTGGTGGGGCAGCACAATCAGATTCGCACGATTCTGTTATTATTGCCAATCTTGCAAGTATGGGCAAGTATTCTTAGAACAGTGTTTCTCAACCTTGCCAAATCTAAAATGTGCAGACTTCAACTCCCAGAATTCCCTAGCCAGACTTGCTGGCTGGGGAATTCTGGGAGTTGAAGTCCACATGTCATAGAATTGCTAAGGTTAAAAAACACTGTCTTAGAAGATGGAATAATAGGGTTCAGTGGGATCTTGGAGTTCTTTTACTCCAAACCCCTGCTCAAGCACATGGACATATGGCTGGACACATGGCTATCCAATCTGTTCTTAAAAACTTCCAGGGATGGCGCACCTTTAACTTCTGGAGGTCAGCCATTCCACTGATTAATTGTTCTCACTGTCAGCCTTTCTGTAGAGTTGGTTTCCTGCTCCTGTCTGGTCTACTAGGAAGGCTGATATATATATATATATATGGTTTTGCCCTTGAAGACCAGTGGGCCTTTTTCTGTCTTAGCACTGGTCCTGTAGAACACCATTCCTCCAACACTAGATTGGGCCTGACCCTGCTGGTGTCAGGCCTGGAAGCCATCTTTTTCGTTGGATCTTCAGGCCTGCCACATTTACTACTGTGGGAAACTGGGAGGGGGGATTGTATGGAGCCAGGGTGATATATAGTCACAATAACATTCATTTCTCAGAGAGTCAAGGACATCTTGCCCTGCACCTGGGAGGTTGGAACTGGGAGGCATCTCCAGTTGGGATGATGTTTGGATTGGACCATGTGATGGACTTGTGGGTGCCGGGCAGGGACTTGGACTTTCCTTTGGGTGGGGAAAACCTGGAAGCTTTCAGATTCGGGTTTTCCCAGATGTGCCTATAGGACATCTCTAATAAAATGGAACTTTGAGGAAAATCAAGCCGCGGAGTTTTCTTTCATTGGGGGTCTTACTTGGAACCCTGACAGCTGGCCTTTCACTGAAGACTTGGATGTCCTCCAGAACATGGGGATGGGAGATTAAAGGGGCATGGGAGATGTTTCCATAGTCAAATGTATATTGTCTTTGTTCTCAGTGACCCTTGGAGGTTTTCATGATTTTTCATATATTGTTAGCCATCCAAAGTTGTATCTGCAATTTATATGAGTGGCCATATATAAATGGATGAAATTGGATTGCAAAACCAATAATTATTTTTCAGAAGGAGGAGTAATTAGGGCCGTGATGGCGAACCTATGGCACGCATGCCATAGGTGGCACACGGAGCCATATCTGTGGGTATGTGAGCGTTGCCCTAGCTCAGCTCCAGTGCGCTGGCCAGCTGATTTTTGGGCCTTCCGGGCCCACTGGAAGTCGGGAAACGGGCTGTGTTTGCCCTCCCCAGGCTCCAAAAAAGCCTCTGGAGCCTGGGGAGGGCGAAAAACGGGACAACCTTTTTGCTATCACGTGCCAAAAGCGTGGGGAGCGTGAGGGGATCACACACACATGCATGGGGGCGGGGCATGGGGGGCATTGAATTATGGGTGTGGGCACGCATGACACCCCCCCTGCTTTTGGCACGCGACGGCAAAAAGGTTACCCAGCACTGAATTAGGGGTTCTGCAGGTTCCCAGTAGACTTGCCAATAGAGGAGACCAATAGATTCTACGTGTCCTGAATTATTTTATTTATGGATCACATTTTGAAATTGCCCCTCTCCCTCACAGAATGACATACCTTTAATGATCATGCTTTCAAGGCCTCTTTCCATCTTCTGATCTTAGGACATGAATTGCTTCATGCGGTCAATCAACAGCAGCAGCGATTTGGCGACCTGCGTGAGCTGTTTGCCCGAAGACTAGCCAGCCACCTCAACAATGTCTTCGTTCAACAGGTGCTGCTTTTCTCTTTTCTCCCTTTGTAGTTGGTTCCTCACTTCAGTTGTCAAGAGTTTTCAAGAAAGTCTGTCTTGGTAATAGCTGTTTTTAATAACCACCTTCTCTGCACACTTCTCCATAACCAAATTTGGAATGGAAAACAAAATGGAATTAATTATTCCAGTTGCCAAGTACCCTTTATGTAAAATCAACTGATTTCCAGCGTGCATCTAAATCAGTGTTTCTCAACCTTGGTAGCTTGAAGATGCTGGCTGGGGGATTCTGGGAGTTGAAGTCCACCCATCTTCAAGCTTCCAAGGTTGACAAACACTGATCTAAATGAACAGACACTGCCTGAATTTTTTTAAAATGCGGGGAACCCAGCATCCATTCTTTTTTTAAAAAAAACAACCATGCAGAAATTGGCATTAATTCAGGCGGCTTTATAAACATACTGCAGATTTGGCAGAGTTAACATAACAGGTGTAGGTAAGAATGGAATTTCTTTTGTAGCAAATTTTTAAATAATTATACCGTATGGAAAAAATGTATTAATTGTGAGGCTTTGATAGAATCAAGGTGGGTGTTGAGTCAAATCCAGGAAGACACTTTTTATTGTACAATAGCGTTAAGGTTGACTAGAATAGCCGTTATCCATGTAAGCCTTACGCATTTTACTCAACAATAGTAAGATGTTCTGAAAAGGTAGTGATTAGTATAGTTATATGGAATGATATATTGCCATCTAAAAGAGGTCTTCTTTGGAGGTATGTCTAGCATTCTAGAATAAATGAGAAAATAAACGATCCACAGTATGAACAGAACAGGATAGGATAGGATAGGATAGGATAGGATAGGATAGGATAGGATAGGATAGGATAGGATAGGATAGAATAGAATAGAATAGAATAGAATAGAATAGAATAGAATAGAATAGAATAGAATAGAATAGAATAGAATAGACTTTATTGTCACTTTGAATGTACACTAATTGGCATACATTAAAATGAAATTTCATTGCATTAAAAGGCTATATCCTTGGCCCGAATATCTGCGCCAGTATGGTCTTCAATCGTGATTGTTTTAAGATGCGTGGACTTTGATTTCCAAAATTCTCCAGCCAGCATGTCAAGGTTGAGAAACGCTCTTCAAAGAGCTGGACCAAACCAAAAAACATAACATTCCAATTGTGAATATCCTAATCCATTTTCAGCCTTGTAGGGCAGGGGTCCCCAACCCCCGTCCCAATACTGGCACTGATCCGCGGCATGCCAGTAACAGGGCCGCGCAAACAAGAAAAGCCCCATCCGCGAGGTGTAAGGCAGCACACGAAACCACACCCCTTCCGGTGGTAAAACCTTTCTCCATGGATCTGGTCCCTGGTGCCCCAAATATTGGGGGGGGGGGCTGTTGTAGGGCACGATGGATAGTTTTACTAACAACTCAGTTCCAAATCTATCTTTTCTATTTGACTTTTCGGATTTGTCCTTAGTTTGGTATTTAGAATAATGTAAAGGAAAACAGATGGAAATCATATTGTGATGATGCAAAAATATAAAACAATATCCTATTTTTTAAAAGAGAAACTACTTTTCTGGATTATTTATATACATTATTCTGACGGTTAAAGAGATGTTTCTGTTGGTTAACTGAAATGTGTGTCGTTAACAAATTTATATAGAGATATACAAGCGAGTTTATAATGATCTTCAAATGGCCCTGCAATTGTACATTTATTCCAGAGCAATTCATCCTAAAGTGTTACATTCACCATTCAAGCTCTGTGGTGGGTTGTTTGGGCAAATCTATTCAGTTCTCTGTGTTTTTTTTTTTATCCCTGTATTTTATCTCCAAATAGTTTATTGAACTGGAGAAGGGTCTCAGTAACAGGTCCTACTATGTTTCAGTTTCTGTGAGTATAGAGTTTGAATCAAGCTGCTTGAATTGTACTCGGCCTCTTTTTAAACCAAGCTTGCTAAACCTAACTATTTCTTGCAGTGTTGCCTCTCTAAAGTACAAAATGCAGCTTATGAGTTGAAGAATAAGTCTTTGTGACTGCTACGTCTTCTTTAAATCTTTCACGCTTTGAGCCCCTGGTAAAGAAGTATATCTTAATGAGAAGATATTGAATTTAGATGGACGATGATTAAAAGATGGTTAATATGAAATGTGTGATTAAAGTGCATCAAAGTGTGTTGTTTTGAGAATTACACATGGATGCATTATGAGCTCGTATCATAATGGATCATTTCCAAAGGTAGATTTTTTTTCCCCATTAGATAATTCTTCCCAGTTACTAAATTATATATAGTGTCCTTTGTATCCTCTCCCTAGAAGCTGGTTTGTGCTTGGTTCTCATTGACTCATTTGGGCCTTTTGTCCAATTGAGGATTTTTTTTAAATTAATTCATTGGTTTTCTTGCAAAACATGGGTTTTCCCCAAAGCCTACCATGTTGCAAATGGGTTATTCAATTTTGACTGCATAAGAATCCACCCTGGGAAAATACCGTATTTTTCGGAATATAAGTCGCTCCGGACTATAAGACGCACCTACTTTTTTGGGTGAGGAAAACAAGAAAAAGAAATCTGCCTCTGCCTCCCAGCAATTTTGCCTCGTTGCAGCAAACAGCAAATAGTCTGCTTTACTTTCATTTTCGGCATAGCTTGATTAGCACAAGAAAAAAAAATCTGCTCCCAGCAATTTACCTCCTTGCAGCAAGCAGCAGAGGCCCACGCAGCAGTAGGCAATGGCAATCCCTGCAGCCTGAAACAGCTGAAAGTCAGAAGGCCGATCCAATGGACAATCAACTTGTGCTAATCAGGCTGTGCTGAAGCTGAAATGGGCTGTTTCTTCTTGCTGCTGGCTGCAAGGAGGTAAATTGCTGGGAGGCAGAGGCCAAAGGGTGGGGGCCAGTGGGTGGGTGGGGCTACATTCAGTGTAGGGGGGAAAAAGGTGCGTCTTATACTTCGAAAAATACGGTAGATTTGCTAGAGCAAATGTATACAAATTTTTTGGCAAGAAGGAGCATGGAAAATTTGAAAGCATGTTGCTGAGGCTTCCAGTAAAATGACTATTGTGATGATAGTAACTAAGTGAGGATATTCCTTGGAGGCCCAGTTTGGTCTAGTAGCAAAGGCACCAGGCTAGAAAGCAGGAAATCTGCCGCCATATAGCAAAATGTGTAAATTAACTGACTATCCTAGTAAATACCGCATAAATTCTACATATCAGTGTTGGGTCAATCATATTTTGCAATTTATTCAAGTTTATCAAGCCCAAGATAAATTGATAATGATTTCCTTTTAATTTTTATTGAACAAAAGTTAAGAAGCTAGATTGTTATGGAATGATAGGACCAAACAACTTTCCTGGGTCAGCCAGAGACAGTTTATTGCGCAGTTTCAGAACCAGATTTGTATCTGCAATTCTGAACCAAGAAGAGCTCTGATACAACTGCTTTTATACATATCCAAGACAAAGGATTTTGTGGGCACAGCAGTTTTCCATATATGGTTAACATACATTTGTTACATTATAATTGACACTTTCTAATTACTAAATTCTTTCATTATTTTCTAGTTCATAAGATTATTTTAGCTAAACAACCTTCCTCAGTTCTGTGACTGCTGATGCGTAGATTCATGGCTGCTTTGGATAATAAGTAACTTTTTGTTTCAGATGGATGTCTTTACATCCTTGACAGCTAGGCCCCTCAGAAGATATATATTACATATGGATGTCCTTGCATCCTTGACAGCTAGGCCCCTCAGAAGATATATATTACCAAGAATGGAATTTAGCTGATTTAGTGTAATCTCTAAACAAGCACATTTTTTTCTTATAATAATGTGAATAAAGAGGGTCCTTCAGTGTTCATATAGCTGACCCTGTACTATTCCTACATTATTCACATTAAGATCACATTGATAAGGTCTTGTTTTTTTCCCCTGTAGACAAATAATTGGTCAAGAGTGTGGCTTACATGTATATGAATAGTGTTTGTTAACTAGCACTGCTTTGTGTTAACATCTTGTCTGGAGTTGCCTGTCAAACGCTTATACAGGTAGTCCCCACTTCATTTAGTGATCGTTTCAAAGTCACAACGAGGCTGAAAAATGGGTCTTACGACCGTTTTTCACCCTTACGACAATTGCAGCATCCCTATAGTCACGTGATCAAAATTCAGATGCTTGCAGCGCCCCAGGGTCATGTGATCCACTTTAGCGGCCTTCTGACAAGCAAAGTCAAGGGGGAAACCAGATTCACTTAGCAACCACGTTACTAAATGGACAACCGCCGTGGTTCACTTAACAATCGTGGCAAGAAAGGTCGTAAAAATGGGGCAAAACTCCCTTAACAAATGTCTCACTCAGCAACATCCATTTTGGGCTCAATTATTGTTGTAAATCGAGGACTGCCTGTAATGAATTTTACTTAAAAATCGTCCTTGACAAGATTGAAGAGTATGAGTCAAGGCAAAGATTGCACGTAAAGGTTAATTTTTGCCTCACAGATAATTGAAACCCTCGTATATTTCTATAAATTGATATTAATTCATCAAATTATAAGTTTCATTGAGAGCCACCTTGAACTTTTCAGCAGAAGGAGCAACTCCTGATAAGAAGGATGCGTTGTGGTTAATCTGTAATCCAGTGTTTATTTTGTCTTTTATGTTGTTTCTGAATGTTACAGCCATTGTTGTTTTTCACAGAACAGCAGGACGGCCTAACTAACCAATGACAAGCAGAGCCTCTTTTCTATGATTAAACGGCAATCTGTCTGGCAGATTTACCGCTATAATTTATTCAAACAGCTTCCTTCTGTTGCTTCCTTCCACAAAGGGCCACGACCAGAGCTCCACTCTTGCTCAGCACTCGGCTGAGCTGACCTTGCCAAATCATCACCCTTTTCACCGAGACCTGCTCCGGTATGCCAAACTTATGGAGTGGTTAAAGAATACGGATTATGGGAAATACGAAGGGCTGACGAAGGTAAATCGCTCAAAGAGTGAAATTAGGATAATACAGAATAAGGCACCCTTGCAAAAATCAAACACATTTCTCACATCTGCAACCTCTAGATTGGCGGTCCAGATCACTGGCTGGGGAGGGAAAGGGGGGAACCAGGACACGTGAGCGTTGGGCGGGTGTGCGCATGCACGTGCAGCTCTGTCAGAGTTTGTTGCAAAATCAAATCCAGAAAGCACACACAGGCAGACTGATGCAGCAGGATTCATTAACTTCTCTTTATATACATATAACACATGAAGATAAATGTACAATACCAATAGCTGATTCTTCCAACATGGTAGAAGTTACAGGCAGAGGAGAGAACAGTTCTTAGTTTCAATTCAGCAAAGCAGGCAAGCCCAGACTGGTTTCGTTTTAGAGCTGAGCACAGAGCTAAGCCACGCCCAGACTTCTTGCTTAAGTTTCTGTTTCTAAACAGCCCTCATTGGCTGATCCAGTTGCTATGCCTATTCATTGGCTGACCTTGTTACCATCTCTCTGCCAGTTCATGAATATTCTGACAAGTTCGACTTGCGTCTGTCACTTGCACAAGTCAAGCTGTGTACACCGACCCGCAGCTCACATGGCCCAGTTGCAAATAGGCCAAGACCTGGTAGTGGGCCGCAGCCCAGAGGTTGTGGGACCCCTGCTCTAGATCAGAATCTCAGATTATTTCCCAGAATGTGCCAGCGCTTGAATTTGGGGAAAGCTACTTCTCTTTTACAAGGTCTTTTTAAGATTGTATGTTAAGAGAGGGGGGGGAAATCTGTTTTTTTTTAAGATTGTATGTTAAGGGGGGGGAAATCAGTTTTTCTTGGCCATTCTTTTTTTTTTCTTTTGCATAAAAGTACTTTTTATTAAAGGAGAAACACAGTAATAATAAAAAACTGAAATCAGAAAAAGAGACGAAAAATAGAAACCCAAAATACAAAAAAAAAAAAAGAAAGAAAGAAAGAAAAGAAAAAAGAAAAGAAAAAGGAGAAAAAAAAGAAAAGAAACGGGGGGAAAAAGAATATTTAAAGAAGCAAATCAAATCAAATCAGGTTCATGCCAGGAATTATTATTTCCAGTCTTCACTAAATAGCCGGGTTATTCCGATTTGCTTTATCTCAAGAAGTTATTATTGGAACCGTCTGACTTTATTTCTCTGCCCATAGCCAAGTACTGTCCTGTAGGCTGCACCGTATCCTGTAGTATTAATTCCAACCCTTTTTAGATACTTTAGAACAGGGGCCTTTTGGCACCAGGAACTGGTTTCGTGGAAGACAATTTTTCCACAGACTGGGGGGTTGGGGTGGGGGTGGGGAATGGTTTCGGTTTCTCTCGCTTGCCCACTGCTCGGCTACAGCTATGCGGTCTGGTTCCTAACAGGCCACGGACCCTGTGGGGTTGAGGACCCCCATTTTAGAATAAGTATATTTTTCCTTTTATTTTAATTAATTGTGGTCTGTGACCAAATAAAGATTGATTTGATTTAGGAAGCAAAAGTACAAGCAAGTTAATATTTTCCCCATAATCTACGAAATTACATACATACATTGTATACAATTTACATGGAGGACGTAAGCATCTTCTCATATCAATCCTCTTTTTATCTTTTCACTAGATTTCAAGTTGTATTTCGATTGCTTTGGCTGGTAGCTTGTCTTTGCTAGGCACCAGACAAGGGACAGATGCTGCTCTCTTATAGGCATACTTGTTTTTAAGTACGCTTAACATTTCTTTTTGCATATCTGCAAGCAATTAGAGGTGGTAAGTTCAGAAAGGGACGCGGTGGCTCAGTGGCTAAGACGCTGAGCTTGTCGATCGAAAGGTTGGCAGTTCAACGGTTCGAGTCCCTAGTGCCGCGTAACGGGGTGAGCTCCCGTTACTTGTCCCAGCTTCTGCCAAGCTAGCAGTTCGAAAGCAGGTAAAAAATGCACATAGAAAAATAGGGACCACCTTTGATGGGAAGGTAACAGCGTTCTGTGCGCCTTTGGCGTTTAGTCATGCCGGCCACGTGACCACGGAGACGTCTCCAGACAGCGCTGGCTCTTCAGCTTTGAAACAGAGATGAGCACCGCCCCCTAGAGTCAGGAACGGCTAGCACATATGTGCGAGAGGAACCTTCACCTTTATCTAAGTTCAGAAAGAAGCAAAATACTGGGCTTTGTGCATAAGTGACTACTTACGGATTTCACATTAGCGATCTTTTGCTAAGGTAGACATGCTTAGCAGACCAATATTGTTGTAAAATTAAATTAATGTGAAGGTTTTGCCATATGGCTCTGGACTGGTGCAAGAATTTGGCTTAGGTAAACTGGTGAGTATTGGCTAGAGTACCTAAGCAGTTAGTGAAAAATGGATAAAATTAGTAAAAAAAATAAATAAATCCCCCAGACTTATTGTTTTATAACCTAGACCAGTGATGGCTAACCTTTCCAGGACCAAGTGCCCAAAGCGTGTGTGTGAATGCCCATGCACGTGTCCGAACCCACAAAATGCAATGCGCGTGTTCCCCCCGCAAATGCCCCCTGCCTCGTACATGCACACACGCCCCCACACATGCCCCGCCCTCCTGCACATGCGCAGCAGAGACCCATTGACCAACTGGCTGGCAGGAGGTACACGCATGCGCGGCGGAGCTGAACTGGGGCGACGGCTCGCGTGCCCACAGAGAGGTCTAGGTCTAGACTGAAGATAAATGAAATACTCTTTTCTTCATTCTGTCTTTTGTTCTAATAACTTCACTGCTGTTCGCATGCTGATTTGTCAAAATTATCTTAAATGCATGGACGTAAAAACAGATGAACCGTTTGCATTCTCTCTTGGAGCCAACCATGTCTGCTTTTTTTTTTTTTTTTTTAAAGAACTATATGGATTATTTATCCCGTTTGTATGATAGAGAAATAAAGGACTTCTTTGAAGTGGCCAAGATTAAAATGACAGGCGCAACTAAGGAAGGAAAGAAGTTTGGTAAGTTTTTTTTTAAAAAAACAAAACAAAACACCGAAGAAATCTTTTTTTTTTTGCAGTTAATTACTCAAAATGTAGCGGAAGTGCAGAATTATTTCAAACAACTTAAAAAATATCTCCTTGCTAGATGTAAATAAATATCATTTACCCATTAGTAGCAATTATGCTTCGGGTAAGCTTCAGCCCTATGTGTTAAAAAGGGAGGTTAATTAAAAAAAACAACCTATAAAGTAAATCTTCTGCAACATGTTCACCAGAAATGAAATAAAATTGTTGACATCTTTGCAAGGTTGCTAAAATTTTGTTAGAGCTTGAGAGGAGGTTACGAATTGTGGTATAAAATAGATGATAACGCCTGAGCTGGAAAGATTTTTTGAACTAAACTCTGCTACTCTGCTTGACAGGCAGAGTAGCAGTGAGCTCTGTTTAACTCTTGTTGATTTTCTGTCGATGAGATTCTGGGAAATTTTCACAGTGTGATCCCAGTGACTCCAAAAAGATCTGTGTTCAGAGATTCCAACGAGGCCTGGTTTTTCTTAGGTGCTGTTGATGTATCCTAGGCAGAGGTGGTATTCAGGTGGTGGTTCTGACCAGTTCTGGAGAACCAGTAGTGGAAATTTTGAGTAGTTTGAAGAACCAGTAAATACCACCTCTGACTGGCCCCGCCCCCATCTATTCTCTGCCTCCCGAGTCCCAGCTGATCAGGACGAAATGGGGATTTTGCAGTATCCTTCCCCTGGATTGGGGAGGGAATGGAGATTTTACAGAATCCTTCCCGTGGGGTGGGAATGGAGATTTTACAGTATCCTTCCCCTGGAGTGGGGTGGGAATGGAGATTTTACAGTATCCTTCCCCTGCCACGCCCACCAAGCCACTCCCATAGAACCAGTAGTAAAAAAAATTTGAATCCCACCACTGATCCTGGGAATGGAGTCTTCTAAATATCTCAGTGATCGAATGTACACACACACACACACACACACACACACACACACACACACACTTACTTCTTTCCAGCCATATACAGGTAGTCCTCGACTTACAACAGTTTGTTTAGTGGCCATTCAAAGTTACAATGGCGCTGAAAAAATTAACTTATTACCATTTTTCACACTTATGACCATTGCAGCATCCCCATAATCACGTGATCAAAATTGGCCACTGACTCATATTTATGAGTCCCGGACAGGAGTGGGTTCTACTTACCTTTCCTACTGGTTTGCAACAGGGCTGTGCGCCCGCCCACTCTTCTGCGCATATGCAGAGGCTTCCTGATGACGTCAGGGTCAGTGGGTGGAGCCTCCCGCCAGTTTTACTACCGGTTCTTACGAACCGGTCCAAACCGGGGAGGGGGGGCAACCTACCACTGGTCCCAGAGTCACATGATTCCCTTTTGCGACCTTCTGACAGGCAAAGTCAACGGGGAAACCAGATTCGCTTAACAACCGTGTTACTAACTTAACGACTGGAACCGTTGCAAGAAAGATCTTAAGATGGGGCAAAGCGCACTTAACAAATTTCTCACCTTAGCAACAGAGGTTTTGTTTTGGGCTCAATTGTGGTCGTAAGCCGAGGACTACTTGTATATAGCTACTTTTTTGAAAGGAAGAAAATATGTACTTCTAGCAGCTTGTTTTTTTTATCAGCAAGACTGCTTTTTTGTTTTGTTTTTTTCATGGAAAGCAAGCAGGGATAGAGGGAGAAGCAATAAAAAATACATATAATTCTGTTTCTGTGGATCAACGAATCTTTTCTAGAATAGGCAGTTCGAGTTAGGTTGGAGCCAGAATCTTGCCTTCCTTCAGGAATAGAACATCGACGTAGCCAGCCACAGCCTGTCTGATTAAGAAAAATATAAATAAAATATAAATATTAAATATTTATTTATTTATATAAATAAATAAATAAATTTATTTATTCATAAATAAATTTATTTAAAGAAATTTATTTATTTAAATTTATATAAATAAATAAATTTATTTATATAAATAAAATATAAATATTACTAGGTGCAGCTGAATTCTTATAATGCCTTTGCTCCATTTTTAAATGCTGGTACTTCCCCATCCTTGATGTTTTTGTTTAAAAAGTCGCTCTTTGATTACATTGTTTTAAACTTTTATGTTCACAGATGTGGAATTGTCTGAAATATGTTTTTAATTCGTTTTGTTTGCTTTTGATGGAAAAATCCAGCAATAGAAGCTGGCAGATTGTGAGATACCGTATAGCAGAGGTCTTCAAACTTGGCAGTTTTAAGACTTGTGGACTTCAACTCCCAGAATTCTCCAGCCTGGCTGAGGAATTCTGGGAGTTGAAGTCCACAAGTCTTAAAGTTGCCAAGGTTGGAGACCCCTGCTGTATAGGTTCTCCTACTTGAGCAAGGGGCTGGACTAGAAGACCTCTAAGGTCCCTTCGAGTTTTATTCTATTCTGTTCTATTTTCAAGTTTAGCTTTATATAGTGTGCTGCAGATGTCTTATCTGGCGTCTAGTCTAAAAAAATAATCTCTAAATCTTAACAGTTCATTATGTTCTTATATTAGCTGGTTTTAACAAACTTTTTTTCTTCCTGTGATAGATCAAAATAGGTATAGTCCTGGGTACCCGCAGCAGTGGGTCAAGCTGTGTCACGCGCAACATGATGTCATTGCACAAATGGTGCAAATTTTAGATTTGCGTGGCGTGCATGCTAACTTTGGAAGTAAATCCATGTGAATTCTATGAACCTTTCTGTACAGGGTTCCACTGGATTTTATTTCCTGTGGGCACTTTCTAAACTATACCATTGATCATTTGGTCAGCCTGGTACTAGTTGAGAATGTAATTTCCAGATTTCTTTACAGTGTTTTAGGTAACATTGTCTCTGATTTTGTATTTGCAGTCGCAATATTTGTCCCCTCCATTTGTGCTCAAACCCAGCCACGGTTACATTACAGCAACATAGATAGAAAACAATCCTGTATTACACATGAAAAACTTAATGCTACCTACAGTAGTGGCCAAAATTGTGGAAACCTTTTGGGAAAAGTGTATTTTCTAAAACTAGCTAATAACACCACTTTTTTTGGAGTAGTACCATAAAATTATATATCAATGAAAGATAATTTAATTAAGAATGTAATGCAATAACTTTCATGAAGGATTTGCTATTAGAATAGCAGTTACAGTAGAAAGAAGAAAAGTGAAACATGTAGAAAAAAAGGAGATATACAAAAATTATCACCATAAAAAAAACAAGATATATACAAAATTATCACCATAGAAAAAACAAGATATACAAAATTATCACCATAGAAAAAACAAGATATACAAAAATTATCACCATAGAAAAAACAAGATATACAAAAATTATCACCATAGAAAAAAAAAGATACACAAAAATTATTATGTCAGTTAATACTTAGTTGGGTAACCTTTAGCATGGATTACAGTATTACAATGTCTTCCCATGGAGTGAACCAAGTCTTTTAGTTCTGCAGCTGTTATAATGTGAAACCAAGATTGAATGATTGTTTCTATTATCTGGGTTTGATTGCTGGGTCGCTTCTGACTAACAAGTTTCTTTAGTCAGCTCCATAGATTTTCAATTGGGTTAAGGTCTGGGCTATTCCCAGGCCATTCCAGCAGTGGGATATGATTATCTTGAAACTCCAAAAAAAAAAAAAAAAAAAAGTGGTATTATTAGCCATCAAACCTCAAAAATACACTTTTCCCAAAAGGTTTCCACAATTTTGGAATCGTAATTTGTAAAAATGAGGCTATTTGTATGGTTTGGTACCAAGACACACCTTAGCCTCATGATCAAGGACTTACACTTTAAAGATTTTGCTAAGCCTTTCACAGCTTTCCTTGGAGGGCCTCAGGGACTTTTGAGGAAAATTTCTCAGGAAAATGATGATTTGATATTGCTGTATAAAGTAGCATTTTATCTTTTGGCTCACAACTTGGGTTGTTCCATTATTGTCGGAACGAGCCTAACAATGCAAGCACGAAGGTGGCCTGTTAGAGAGGCACTAGAGTCTAGAAGATGTCCAAGGAAAATGGGTTTTCTTCATACAGTCCAAGAAAACTGTATCCACACCCCTTGCCATGCTGCAGAGAAAGTTGGGGTCAACTTCTAGATCAGGGGGAAAAAAAATAAAGATACAATTGCCTTTAAATCAAACCTGGTGACTACGGAAGGCACATCTGTGTAGCTTGGTTTGCAGAAATCTAGAAAAAGGTGTACAGATAGTCCTTGACTTACAGTCATTTGTTTAGCAGTGATTCAAAGTTGACAAAAAGTGAATTTATGACTGGTCCTCACACTTAACAATCGTCGCAGCATCCGCAGCATCCCAAGCTCACACAAGAGCCATTTGCGACCATTTTCAGCTGGCTTCGGACAAGCAGCTCATTAGCGGAACCCCGATTCGCTTTAAAGACCACATGATTTAAATTGGGGAGCCATTTTGGATTTAATTTTGTTTTAAATGTATTTTAATGTTTATATTGTATGTTTTTTAATCTTGGCTGTTCACCGCCCCGAGTCCTTCGGGAGAGGGGGCGGTATAAAAATTTAATAAATATAAATATATATATGATTTACATAACAACGATGGCCAAAAAAAGTTATACAATTGGGGATGACTCACCTAACAACTGCCTTGCTTAACAGCTGAAATCTTCGTCCCAACTGTAAGTCAAGGACCACCTGTTTAGTCCCTGTTAATAAAATGGCCTGCAATCCAAAGACGTGTTCCAGGATCTAATGGGGAATTCTGGGAATTGAAGTCCTCCAGGCTTAAAGTTGCCAAGGATGGAGATCCCTGTTGTAAAAAAAATCCTATCACACAGTTTGTCCCCTTCAGATCTTGTGGCTTTCTTTGAGCAAGATCTGCTTTCTCTTATAACTTGTCCGCACCTGATGCACCATCTTGCATTCAGGACTCACCACCATTTCTGTTTGTGTCCCCCCGCCAGATTAAAAAAAAATGGGGAAAATCATGGAAAGGCTCCTTAACGCATACATATGTCCTGCATATTTAAATAGATTCCACCTTAGTGCCTTCCCAGCTATGTATGTTTGCAACTTGTAGTTACTTGCTTCTTACAGTTCTCTGCATGTTTCTTTCCAGCTAGTGCTTAACTTGCATCTCGTGCATGATTTGTGCCAAATGCATTTTTAACTTGTCTTTGTCTTTGATGCTTGCAACCTAATTCATCCCAGCCACCCTGCCTCGAAAAGAAAGTGCTGTCAAACAGGAAACAGAGAGTGAGTATCGCCAGAGCTTTTAAATGGTTATTGCCAGTGCATTTTATGTTTTGGTAAACAAAAACAAAAACAAAAAAAATTCCACACAAATTATCACGGCAAAACCTGTGAATTGTCAGATGCGGTGTTTTTGCACTTGATTTGAGGTACAGGAAAAGCAAATGTTCAATTGGGGAAGCAGCAAAAAAAAGAAAAAATACTTGAATGCTGCGGTGGGATTTGAGTCATGGGCAAAATAAAACGTGTTTTACAATTTATCTTAAAGTTAGGAAGTATCGTACCTTCCTCATATTTTCTTGGAATATGAGAAAAGCATTTCCATAGTGCAGGATGCTGACCCTGTGAATGAATCCATGAGGATTGGCAGGGCACACAAACGACAGCTGCAAGCCCAATGCAAGGCACTGAAAATGGTTAAATAATGCTAGCATGCATTATTCTGCATTGCATCATCCTTACTCATTATGGGAATACCATTTTGTGCACACGGAGTCTGACTGGTGGAGAACTTTCTCCCAGGCATCGTCATCCCCCTTACACTTCAGCTTTAACTTTCAGCAATGTGAACTCGTAAACTCATATGTATGCCTCTATATTTGTATTTTATAGAGGGAGGCGGTGGCTCAGTGACTAAGACACTGAGCTTGTCGATCGAAAGGTCGGCAGTTCAGCGGTTCGAATCCCTAGCGCCACGTAATGGGGTGAGCTCCTGTTACTTGTCCCAGCTTCTGACAACCTGGCAGTTCGAAAGCACGTAAAAAATGCAAGTAGAAAAATAGGGACCACCTTCAATGGGAAGGTAACAGCGTTCCGTGCGCCTTTGGTGTTTAGAGATGCTGGCTACATGAGCAGATAGAGATGAGCACTGCCCCTTAGAGTCGGGAACGACTAGCACATATGTGCGAGGGGAACCTTTACCTATATTTGTATTTTCAATTAGCTGCCAGCAGGTAATTTTGAGAAACTTGGTCCCTGGAGTGTGCTACCTGACTTTTCCTGCTTACATTCTTGTGGCCAAGTAAATTATTTTAGAGGTAACACGCCTGCCCAACTTTTGTTAGTCTTAAGATCTATGACACGATTGGTATTCAATGGCATTGCCATCTGCATGGGCATCAAGTCATCTGTAACTTCCCCACCCCCCATGCATTGTTTGCTAAGAACTATTGTCCTGCTCTTCGAATGTGGGTTGTTGTGGCAACACACATCAGGTTTCATGGCTTGGGGCTATTGTGGACCAGCATTTCATGAGACTTGGGGTACTCCGGGTTGAGTATTACCTGACCACTATAGTTGTTCTGTCCCCCTTCCTCACACAGGCAAACGTAATACCAAGCCCGCCTGCCAATATTTTATTAGGTAAACAGATAAGAATTCTTGGCAGACCAAGGTTTTGGCAGCCAACTGCCGAATGCCTGCCAAGACCATTTTCACTCCCATAAAGCAGAAGAGGACTTATCTTCAGTCCGTTCCAGGAGCAACAAATTATCCACGAGACAAGAGTTTAGTCAATGTTCAGTCCAAAATATATCCAAGCCGAATTTCAGAGATCACGATGTGACTTTCAGGGTTTAACTTTGTCCGTCACAAAGCCTGAAGAGCAATCCCACCCACTTTTATTCCTGGTGGGGCGTGGCTCCGTGACTCAGCTCAATCTTTGGCCCTCCCACGCCTCTTCCGTTGCTGCGCACGCTTCTCCCTCTGACGCTGCCTGGGATCAAGCCAGGATTCATCATCCTCGCTCCCTATCAATTGGTGTTCCGATATGCCTTCCTCCTGGCACATGCCAGGCTGTTCCTCCTGGCCTTTGGATGGGACCTGAGGCATTGCCAGAAAGGAGGATCCTGGAGAGGGTGGCCTTGTCAGTTCCTCCCCATCACCTTCCTCTGTTAGGACAGGCTCGGGAGTCAGGGTCACAACAATAGTGCAGGCAATTGTTTCAACTCACATGTTTATTTTCCTTAATTCCAGTCCTTTAATGCTCTAACGCAGAGGTCTTCAAACTTGGCAGCTTTAAGACTTGTGGACTTCAATTCAAGCATAGCTGGCTGGAGAATTCTGGGAATTGAAATCCACAAGTCTTAAAGCTGCCAAGTTTGAAGACTTCTGCTGTAACGTAAAGCACTTTTGACTATACAAAGGATGATCTCCAAGGGCTTGAGATTTCCCACCCAGTGTCCTATTGCACTTCGTACACCCTTTCAAATGCTGGGCTACTGAATTATAGTTTCTCAGTTTAAGAATAAGCCTTCTCGAATGAAGGCGAATATACGTGTCCCAGGATAATGTTGCAGGATCCAATCTGGGTCAGTCACCGGGATCAGAGGTTTTGAGTTCAGAAGTTCTCTAACTAGGGATAAGTTCCTTAAAGATGGGCTCCAGCACAAGTCCAAAAGCTCGGAAGACAAAACTTCGGGTCCCGGTGACCGACCCAGATTGGATCCTGCAATAAACCTCCTTTCTCCAGTACACTTGCAAAAGAGGTATTTGGAAGACTTTAAATTAACCACTGTTCAGGTAATGATTAATCATAATAACCAGAAACAAGCCAGTTTCATAAATGATGTCTGAAGGCTAGCTTCTTTTCACTGATTGTAATTATGATTAACAGCAGTGTAGGGTGAATAAAGAATAATACGGAGTAATGTCAGATGTTTTGGTTGTGACTCCAAATCCCTTCCCATTTGCCAATGCCAGTCTGGGCTGATATGATTGGTGCCCAAAAACAATTAAAGAGAAACAAGACATCTAAAAATGCCTTACACCCCCGTACCCCATTTGGGGCATAGTAGGCCTCCCTGCATTTACCTGGGAGCCAAAATGGGGCGCGGGGAGGGGGGACGACTTTTGGAAGGGGCAGGGAGGGGAAGGGCCAGCCAGCAATTTAACAACCAGTTCGGCCGAAGGGGTACGAACCGGTTGAATCCCACCACTGCTTACGCTGTCTCAAACGATGATTTGTCTAGAATTAAAGCAGAGGATTGCATTCTGCTCGAAACTCTTGCTGAGGGATGGAGTGAGACATCTCATAATTTAGAATTTCATTTGCCCATTTTAGAGGGTCAACCACCCCTTGGGTGGGGAAGGATGTAAGTGTTGGAAGCAGGAAATATGGGGACGGAGACACACCCACACTCACACCCGCCCACACTCACTCCTGGAACTTTTTTTTTTTTAAGCAAGGGAGCAACACAAAATTGGGAGCCTTAAAATATTTTGACTTGTAGTCTTCTTCTCATTTCTTTCCAGTTGAAATGAAATACAATCAAACCGCAGTAAACAGATAAAAGCTGTAAGAGTAGGTGTCCCAGGAGAGGTTTCTACTGGAAAGGCCCCCAAGAATGGGAAGACTAATCTCCCTAATTTTTTTCAGGAGTTGGTTGCTTCTACTTTCTTCCTAAGAAAATAGTGATGTGTGGCTTTCGTTCCGCTTTGCTTCTAGAAGACGCCCCTTTGTGAATTGTTCCTGGCCTTTCTGTCTACCCTTATTTGTGCTCTTTTCTGGATTCCTAGTAGCCTTAGGTGCTAGTTCTTGTATTGGCTGATCCTAAATGTCTGTCGTTAAGTGTGCATTTCTGAATCAGTTTATTGTCTTTGGTGAAGCAATAGAGCAACACCAGAGCAGTTCTGGTGTTTATTCTGTAAGGAATGCCCTCATAATATGCAGGTAGATGAGGAGATCGTTTTTAACGTATGATGCTTACCGGTGTGGCAACTTCTTATCTAGCTTGTGTTATGTCATAGGCCTTCACGGAAGCTCTGGGAAACTGACCGGCTCAACATCTAGCTTGAACAAACTCTCCGTTCAGAGTTCAGGAAGCCGTAGATCTCAATCATCCTCCTTGCTAGATATGGGAAACATGTCCGCTTCCGACCTTGATGTAGCAGATAGGACTAAGTTTGATAAGGTAATGCAACGATTCTGGGTATAATTGCATGCCAGCTATTGCCCCCCCCCAAATATTAATTTAACACATATAAATGCCATTGCAACCTTCTTGTTTCACGTGAATCAAGTGTTCCCAGCTTTTTCCCATATCTGGGACCAATAGATCTGCAGGCTGCAATTCTTCATATTGTTCCTTAGAACTTGATATCAATGGAAAAAGGATATTCGTTGGGCTCACAATGATTGGCAGAACTTCCTCTGCGGCCTTTTCAGCACTTGGAGAATCCACATGGCAGCAGCTTCTAGCTTATGAGTAGGTTAGAAGTTGATCTAATTTTTTTTTTTTTGCCTTTTAATGACCCCGTAATCCCTTGCGGGGTGGAGTCGAGGCAACTGAATGGAGCTGGGTGTTTACTGGCCGGATGCCCTTCCTGTCACCAATGCAGAGTTTGCAGCTGATATTTATTGTGTAAGACGCACTTTTGTTTTTGGGGAGGAAGATAAGAAAAAAGCTGATTGGCAGGTGGATCGGAATACCCCCAATCAGCTGTTCCCAGAGGTGAATTTTAGCAACAGGTTCCTCGGTTGTGAGCTCTGTGCCTTGCTTTTTTTTGCTGCCTCTGAAACTTATGAAACTCCGTTTCAGAAAAAACTTTTTTTCCTGCCTCTGAAAGCCTCCGAAACAAAACTTCAGAAAAAAAGCCTCTGAAGCTCTGTTTGGGGGCTTTTTTTCTAAAGCTTCGTTTCTGATGCTTTTTTCAGCCTCTGAAACCTCCGTTTGAGAAGCTGAGTGGGGCTACATTCGGAGTATAAGACGCACCCAGATTTTCACCCCCTTTTTTGGGTTTTCACCCTCTTATACTCCGAAAAATATGGTACGCATTGTGCCCAGAGAGAGAAATATCTGCCACTACCTAGGATCGAACTCACAGCCTCCTGATTGTGAGGTAGGAGCTTCACCTCTAGGCCACTGCACCACTCAAGTTGATCTCCTAATATTAGCTCTTAATATTTTAAGCACCTTTTAAAAATCTGGCAGAGCTACTTTCTGAGCTATTTCTGCTTCCCCCGCCCCCTTCTTCCTCTAATAGCAATTTATGACCACAGGTACAGTCAATTGAAAACACTTCCATTGCTCTTAAAAGGAACATAATGGCAATAAGACATTTGTATATGTGTGTTTGTGTGTGCTAAATATCTGTTTTGATCCTCATAGATTTTTGAACAGGTCTTAAGTGAATTAGAGCCGCTTTGTCTGGCAGAACAAGACTTCATTAGTAAATTCTTCAAACTTCAACAGCATCTCAGCATTCCTGGAACACCGGTGGTATGAATCTCAATTTGGAAATTATTGACTCAGAGCTAAATGGCTGTAACCTTAGCCTGATTTCCCTCTACATTTCCATTTATTTTCCAGAGTGATACCGAGGAGACTGATGGAGGAACTTTAACGAGGCCACACAATATTGGTGGGCTGCAATCAGCATATTCAGAGTATGTTTCCAATTAGCAGGGGGATCTTTTGAAAATGAAACGCTCTTTGTATCTTGAATAAATTGTGAATCTTTATTGCTCAGGACTGTTTTGGAAGTTAGCAGCATATAAATCACATAAATAACGTGTTTCTCAGAAAATAAGACCGAGTCTTATTTTCTTTTAGACTTGAAAATAAGCACTTGGGCTTATTTTCGGGGCGGTCTTACTTTTTTTTTTGAGGTGCAGCAGGTCAGACTCAGTGAGCTGGACATGCCGCGGATACACCGTTGCCTCATTCTGAACCTTCAGTGTTCGGAATGGAGGCTTTTTGGCTCGCGGGAGGAAAATGGGAGGGGGATTTTCCTGCCTGTCATCTTTCCCTCAGTCTATGTTGAGCTTGAGGAATGAATGACAGGCAGGAAAATCCCCCTCCCCATTTTCCTCCCGCGAGCCAAAAGGCCTCCACGAGCCTCCCAAAAAGAGGGAAAAAACAAAGCAGCTGGCCGTGGAGCTGCCGGCTTTGGGGGAAGCGGCCCAACAAGCAGAAACATTGTGCCCAGAAAGAGAAGGACAAAAGTGGTATTTGCGCTGCCCCAAGGGGCCAGGGTGCTGCAGCTGGACAGTTGCCTCCCCCACACGCCACCACTTGTGCTGGTCATGCCCATCCCCCCTGGTCTTATTTTCGGGGTAGTGGTAATATTAGGCCCACCCCCAAAAAATTAGGGTTGGGCTTATTATTGTGGTGGGTCGTGTTTTCGGAGAAACACGGTAAATATGCTGCTCATGCAGCAGTGAACAATTGAAATTAAAAACCACAGAAATTCGGTTGAGTGTTGCCTTAAGCATAACATAATTTATTTGCACCAGGCTGCTCCTAAAAAAGGAACTGGACATTGGACTTTGTGGTGAAACTTTTGAAAAATTTCTCCCAGAATTATTTGAAATCAAATAATGAAGACATGGTTGACAGCAAATGGCAGCCAGTGGATGACTGTGGGTTCAGAAAGTAAGAAACATGTTCAGTTGACTGAGTTTCATGTTTAATGAATAAAAGAGATAACAATAATAATAATAAAAAATACAGCTTGCTGATATAACACCAGCGGAACTGCAAAAACCTGTGCTGCTTGGAGCATCATACATTTTAAGAAGATACTTGGTTGATACCTAGGATGCTGGCAGCAACCCGTATCAACCATCAGCGCCAGTCAAGGATATTTGTAATACATTTTTAGATATTCAGTCGACTGAGTTTCGCATTTAATGAATAAAATAATACTTAATTTACCTGGTGGGTAAAGGCATTGTTGTAAAAGCAGAATAGAATAGAATAGAATAGAATAGAATAGAATAGAATAGAATAGAATAGAATAGAATAGAATAGAATAGAATAGAATTCTTTATTGGCTAAGTGTGATTGGACACACAAATTTGTCTTTGGTGCGTACGCTCTCAGTGTACATAAAAAAAAGATACGTTCATCAAGAATCATAAGGTACAACACTTAATGATAGTCATACGGTACAAATAAGCAATCACATCATACTATGAAACAATCTATATAAATCGTAAGGATACAAGCAACAAAGTTACAGTCATACATTCATAAGTGGGAGGAGATGGGTGATAGGAACGATGGGAAGATTAATAGTAGTGCAGACTTAGTAAATTGTTTGACAGTGTTGAGGGAATTATTTCTTTAGCAGAATGATGGCGTTCGGGAAAAAACTGTTCTTGTTTCTAGTTCTTCTGGTGTGCAGTCAGCACTCAGTTGGATAGATAAATAGGTAACTTTTTGTGAACTAGAATTGTGATTTTTTAAAATCACAAATGTCTTGAAATAGAGCCGTATTCTGTTTCTGGTTTTCTTTATCTCCCAAGATGCCAGGCTGCAGGGAAGGAGCAAATCACAGTTCCTGTAGTCTCAATCATGACCAGAGGAGTTTAAAAAATAAGCTGGGAGCAACATGAAGCTAGTCACATATTTGCTTGTCGCCGCACTAATATGATAGTCGTATTTCATTCGTGTTTTTCCAACTTAGCATTGACTGGGGAACTCCGATAATAGAAGTCCACACATCTTAAAATTGCTCAGTTGGAAAAATACTGAAATAGATCAACACTGGTTTCTTCATAAGGCTCTGTGAATGAACGGTGACTTAGAAAATTAAAAATAATCAAATCAAGTCCTTAAAATATATGTTAAATCTCAGTATTTGTATCTAATACTTATAAGTATTATTAATATTGTAATACTCCGTGCCATCTGTTGCAGGAACCACATGATCCGGCAAATGATGATAAAAATATTTCGCTGTGTTGAACCAGAACTGAATAACCTCATTGCTCTGGGAGACAAGATTGACAGCTTTAATTCCCTCTATATGCTAGTGAAAATGAGTCATCATGTGTGGACAGCCCAGAATGTGGATCCAACCTCCTTCCTTAGCACAACCCTTGGGAATGTTTTAGTGACTGTCAAGCGAAACTTTGATAAATGCATTGTAAGTTTTAAGCACTTTGATAGATTAGATGATTTGTTTGTAGTGGTTGCATGCAGTTTGGATTCTGGATAAAATTCAAGATTCAAAGTGAGATCCTAAGAGGGGGGGGCGGCCTGTGTTGTGCTTTGGTATTGCCAGAGTGTTTAACAACTCAATATTGTACAAATATTTAGCCCTTTAAATGGAGCCCCTTCCAAGGGTGGCCTGCTGGGGGTTCGGGAGAACCTCTAGTTAAGATTCTGTGCAGTTCAGAGAACTCCCAAATCCCACTCCTGGCTGGCCCTGCCCACCCCATCCCTCCTAGGAGTCTCCACACGGCCTGTTTTGGATACAGGTAAGTGCAGGGCTTGTACGGAGGCTCGGGGAGGGCAAAAAACGGGCCTACCGGAAGTTCGGGGTTGCCTCCGGAGCCTGGGGAGGCTGTTTTCGCCCTCCTGGAGGCTCAAGAAAAGCCTCCGGAGCCCAGGGAGGGCAAAAATGCCTTACCCCCCCACCATGGTGCAGGAGGCTGACTAGGCCACACCCACCATGGCCACGCCTATCCAGCAACTGGGTAGAGAACCCCTTGCTAAAATTTTTGAAATCCACTCCTGACCCCTTCCCCTCCATTTCATGTGGATGAGAAGACGAAGAAAGATGAAACCTGTGGAATGAATATTACACACTCACACATGGACACACACTGATCTTGTGCAGTCATATTGTTGTGTAGCAAATGCAGAGGGATACGAACATGCCTTGACAATCTTCTTTTCCGAATGTAACTAGAATCCCTTTGTTTTACCGTTCGATCAGAGATCCCCTTATTTATCGGAAATCGGTTTCCTGCGTGGAAATATAAGTTTAAGATTAAAAACATGGCTAATCTTTTTTTTTTATATCGTTTTAGAGTAATCAGATAAAGCAAATGGAAGATGTAAAGATATCCAAGAAGAGCAAAGTTGGAATTCTTCCTTTTGTTGCTGAATTTGAAGAGTTTGCAGCCTTGGCTGAATCTATATTCAGAAATGCTGAACGCAGAGGAGATCTAGATAAAGCTTATCTGAAACTTATTCGTGCAGTTTTTGCTAATGGTAAAATCCCTTTTCTGAAAGTCAGTGATCTGCTATGTGTCATAAATAATATCTCATTTTACTGAAGAATTGGGCTAAAGTCTTGTATTGTTGAATCTTATTATGCATTATTGCACTACAAGTCACTTCCAAATCATTTTTGTCACTTGAGAGTTTGTACCTATCAATCATGGATGAAGTGTTTCGGTATTTCATCCCATTTTTTTGCAACTCTGTTGTCAATTTCCAGATTCTGATTTAGAGGTACTTATCTTATAGGGACAGTCCACAAGCAAAACTAAGACATAATCTAGCAGAATCTGGGGAATTTCAAGGAATTATGATTTGGACATGTATACCCACTGAATACTATAGCTGCGTGGAACTCTTAAGTTATAAATGCAGTTTGCTTGATTTTGACTTTACATGCTGTTCAGGCCAAATCCTTATCTATTGCTTAGTAAGTTAGTTGATTTCACCAGTTATAGTTAAACAAAGCATGGTGCGATGGCCTTGAGGTGGAGCTCTCGTCTCACAATCAGGAGGCTGTGAGTTTGATCCTAGGTAGAATCAGATATTTCTCTCTCTGGGCATGATGAGAATATAGTATCTGCTGAATATAACTCCGCTTTGGCAACAGGAAGGGCATCCGGCCAGTAAACACTCAGCTCCATTCAGTTGCCCAGACTCCACCCCAAAGCATGGGCTAGTGTGAAGAGACAGAAGACTCGCTTCTGATTCAAATAATTTAATGATGATAACAATGAGAGACATAATTGATTTTAACTATACTGTAGTACCAGGGGTGAAATCCAGCAGGTTCGGAAATTTTGAGTAGTTCAGAGAACCAGCAAATACCACCTCTGGCTGGCCCCAGAGTGAGGTGGGAATGGAGATTTTGCAACATCCTTTCCTCAGGAGTGGGGAGGGAATGTGGATTTTGCAATATCCTTCCCCTGGAATGGGGTGGGAATGAAGATTTCGCAGTATCCTTCCCCTGCCACGTCCACAGAACCGGTAGTAAAAAAATCTGGATTTCACCACTGTGTAGTACACTAAAATAATAATATAATGTTACTTTCTCTCTTACTAGTTTTCTTTCACTGTCATCTTTTTTCTGTTTTATAACTACTAGTTAAGACCTTTTTAATTTGTTGTCCGCTATCCTTTACAGTTAATTCTTTGCTTGTATTTCCAAATTTATCACAATAATCTTCTGATTTAGAAAGTAAGCATAGTTATTTGAAGATTTGATTTATTAGATTTCTATACCGCCCTTCTCCCAAAGGACTCAGGGCGGTGTACAGCCATATTAAAACACATATAAATATACAAAATTTACAACAATTTAAAATTAAATATATAAAAATTTGGCCTATAGATTAAAACACACATACACCCATTCTAAAATTCGTATTAGGCCAGGCCGGCTTACTGGAACAGGAGGGTCTTCAAGATGCGGCAAAAGGTACGCAGGTCAGGGATGAGACGAATCTTAAGACGCAGCTCATTCCAGAGGGCTGGTGCCCCCACAGAGAAGGCTCTCCCCCTGGGTGTCGCCAGTCGGCATTGTCTGGCCGACGGCACCCTGAGGAGCCCCTCTCTCTGGGAGCGTATTGGCCGGTGGGAGGCTGTTGCTGGCAGCAGGCGGTCTCGTATATCATTATCATTGCTCTTTGATATTTCATGGTGGTTATGTCTACATGGGATGCATTCTTTTTATTTTTGTAGTTGAGAAAGTAGCAAATGAAAGCCAAAAGACTCCTCGGGATGTGGTTATGATGGAGAACTTTCACCATATCTTTGCAACGCTCTCTCGCTTGAAGATCTCTTGTCTAGAGGCCGAGAAAAAGGAAGCCAAACAGCAATACACAGATTACTTACAGTCATATGTGATCTACTCTTTGGGACAGCCGCTTGAGAAATTAAATGTAAGAAATGTTTTTTTTAAAAAAAATTCTTTAATTCTGGGTTAAAACCAAAAATACATATTTTTATAAAACACAAATAAAGTATTCTCTCCTTCATTAAATACTCTATTTTCCAGATCATTCAAATAATGCGAAACTAATTTCTAAGAGCAGGTTTCTGAGAGTGGGAAGAAGTGATAAAGTATTCCTTCTTAATATCGCTCTGGATTAATGGTTACATGATTGCTGATAACAAATTGAATATTTTCAAAATCTCTTTTAAGTGTTCGAAAAACTGCACAGTTTCCTTCATACTTGATGACCTTCTGCTGTCCTTCAGTGCTTTCTATCATACCACAAAAACGCAGAAGCCACAAATAGTATTTTTAAGAAGTACGTTTTTGGCCTCCCAACCCCCCCCCCACATGTCCCGTTTTTGCCCTCCCTAGTCCCCAGGAGCACTCTGCAGGCCACCCAAACCCTCTGTGCACCCCATTTTTGTTAAAAACAGGCCTATTTTAGTGAAAAATGGGCCCATTTTTTTTGCCTACTCAACCCCCAGGAGCACTCTGCAGGCCTCCTAAACCCTCTGCACGTCCTGTTTTTTGGCAAAAATGGGACACACGTGGGGTTTTCGGGTCGCCAAAACGGCCATATTTGGTCCATAAAACGCACTGACATTTCTACCCACTTTTGGTGGCTTACACCAAAGACAGTATACTAAATAGCATATTGCCCCCAACAATCTGGGTCCTCATTTTACCCACCTCGGAAGGATGGAAGGCTGAGTCAACCTTGAGCCGGTGAGATTTGATCCGCTGATCTGCTGAACTAGCAGTCAGCTGAAGTAGCTGCAGTACTGCCCTCTAACCACTGCGCCACCTCGGCTCTTATAGTGCGTCTTATAGTCCGAAAAATACAGTATATTTGTTTTTTATGTAATTTTAAATTAAGTTTCTCTGTAATTTAAAGCCAATCAAATTTAGTTTCTGAAGTATGGCTCCCACTCTCTACTCAAGGGTAAAATTAAGTCTGTGCCATTCTATTTTAATGTTATGACAGTATGGTTTGCTTTAGATACTGAAGACCAAATAACTGTTCTGCGTTTGTGAATGTGAGCATTAAGGAAGCAAATTTGCCTTGGAGCTGTGTGATTCTATGATAGTGGCTCTGTTTGACAACTAATATATTTCTTGCTTGGATGAAACTGCAGCAAACCTAGCTTTTTTATTAAAAAAAGAAACAGAAATCAAACCTCTATAGAATTTATGAGCACTTCCCAATTTACAAGAGTTTCCGCCTATCTTTTAGGCTTCAGATCTTTCATGGGAAAGTATGGCTGAGCCTCTTTTCGGATTCCCCTTATAGAAATTGATTGGATTGTAGTTAGGTATTGGTAATACCTAAATAAATATAAGGGACACGGTGGCTCAGTGGCTAAGATGCTGAGCTTGTCAATCGAAAGGTCGGCAGTTCAGCGGTTCGAATCCCTAGTGCTGCGTAATGGGGTGAGCTCCCGTTACTTGTCCCAGCTTCTGCCAACCTAGCAGTTTGAAAGCACATAAAAAATGCAAGTAGAAAAATAAGGACCACCTTTGGTGGGAAGGGAACAGCGTTCCGTGCGCCTTTGGCATTTAGTCATGCCGGCCACAATACCACAGAGACATCTTCGGACAGAGCTGGCTCTTCATCTTTGAAACGGAGATGAGCACCGCCCCCTAGAGTTGGGAATGACTAGCACATATATGTGAGGGGAACCTTTACCTTAAATAAATATAATTTAGGTATTTAGGAAATATAAAATGTACTTTATTACATGGAGTGGGAGGATGGGATTTTTGTTACTAGAGAATCTGTGGAAGCTCAGGGTGGAGGAATGATTTTTTACTCCTAGCGGCGCAGTGACTCAGTGGATAAGATGCTGGGTTTATTGGCTGGAAAGCCAGCAGCCCAGGTTCAAGATCTGAGCACCATGTGATGGGCTGAATTCCCGTCCTCGCCCCAGCTTCTGCCAACCTAGCCGTTTGAAAGCATGCAAATGGAAATAGATAAATAGGTACCACTTTTGTGAGTAGATAACAGCACTCTATGATGTCATGCTGGCCACATGATTGCGGAAATGTCTTCTGACAGCACTGGCTCTAGGGCCTTGAAACAGAGATGAGCACCCGCCCCCTACCGTTGGCAATGGTTAGTGGAGTAAAATCCACAGGAGACTCCTCTGGAAACTACAGGTAGTCCTCAACTTATGACCACAATTGAGCCCAAAATTTACGTTGCTAAGTGAGAAATTTGCTAAGTCAGTTGTGCCCCATTTTACGACTTTTCTTGCCACATTTGTTGTTAAATTAGTAACACGGTTGTTAAGTGAATCCGGCTTCCCCGTTGACTTTGCTTGTCAGAAGGTCGCAAAAGGCGATCCCATATGACCCCCGGGACACTGCAACCGTCATAAATCTGAATCAGCTGTCAGTAAGTCACGTGACCATGGGGATGTAGCAACGGTCATAAATGGTAAAAAAATGGTGATAAGTCGCTTTTTGTCAGTGCCGCTCTAAATTTGAACAGTCACTAAGCGAGCCGTTGTAAATCGAGGACTACCTGTACAAGGTTGGAAGATGCAGGCGAATTGCCTTGCAACAGTTTTGGAAGCGTTGGGGCATGGAAGCGGTGTCAACGTGGAAGTTGATCTGAATTGTATCTCATTGCAGCACTTCTTCGAGGGTGTTGAAGCCCGTGTGGCTCAAGGAGTGCGAGAAGAGGAAGTGAGCTACCAGCTGGCCTTCAGTAAACAGGAGCTAAGGAAAGTTATTAAGGAGTACCCTGGCAAAGAAGTCAAAAAGGGATTGGACAATCTTTATAGAAAGGTGGACAAACATCTGTGTGAGGAAGAAAACCTACTTCAGGTAATGTAAGAGAGCAGGCTGAAAGAAGGACCTCTATTACGGTTTCCATCATTTGTCTTTTAATCTGAATGACATATCACAAGAATGAAATTTGAATTATACTAGTTTGGATTAGTATGTAGTATGTAGTGATAGGACAGTGATGGCTAACCTTTTTGCCATCGCATGCCAAGAGCGGGGGTCATGTGTGGGGGGGTGGGGTCGCGCGTGTGCCCACACCCATAATTATATGCGCCCCACCCCCCATGCTTGCATGCGACACCCCCCCATGCTTCCCCTGCGCTTGGCACATGATGGCCTGGTGGGCCCATTAGGCCCGTGTTTTGCTCTCCCCAGGCTCCAGAGCCTTTCTAGGAGCCTGGGGAGGGCAAAAACAGCCTCCCCCACCCCCACCCCGGAGGCCCTCCAGAGGCCAGAAACAGTCTGTTTGCCAACTTCTGGCGGACCCAGAAGGCCCGAAAATCAGTTGGCTGGTGCGTGCATGTGTGCCGGAGCTGAGCTCGCGTGCCCACCGATATGGCTCCATGTGCCATCTGTGGCATGTGTGCCATAGGTTTGTCATCACAGTGATAGGACTTGAATGAATAGTACTATGTTTCCCCGAAAATATGACTCTGTCTTATATTTTTTTGAACCCTGAAATAAGTGCTTGGCCTTATTTTCGGGGATGTTTTATTATTTTGGGGCGTATGGAGCCGGGGCTCCTCTTGCCATCTTGCCTGATTTCCAGCTCTGTCTCCCTAACCAGAGGAAATGGTGGGGACCATCTGTGCATGCAATTAAATATTTTTGGGGAGGGCTTATTTTTGAGGGGGGGGTTATTTTAGCTCATGCGCTCAAAAGCCCGATTGGTCTTATTATCAGGGGATGTCTTATTTTAGGGGAAACGGGGTAGTACAACACATTTTTTCTACCATGCTGAGGAGAACTATTCTTCTTTCTACATGAATAGTTTATGCTGAGATAAATGTTTGTAGGAAGGACTATGAGGTCATGTAAGTCCCTGTTATCATTTAAGTCACACAGCTCAGACATAGGTTAGCATCTGAGTGGAAACTCATCGACGCCTCAGGCATTAGTGTATGAAATTAAATTCACATTCCCCAGGTACTTCTGGAACTTAACACTGAAAACATTTAATGTGACTTCACCTGTGGAGTTTTGGACTGGAGCTTTTCATTTATTAAAGATTCCACCTTTTCCCCCTTTTGATAGGTGGTGTGGCATTCCATGCAAGACGAATTCATACGGCAATACAAGCATTTTGAAGGCTTAATAGCACGTTGCTATCCTGGTTCTGGAATTACTATGGAATTTACCATTCAGGATATTTTAGATTACTTCTCCAGTATTGCACAGTCACACTGAAATTTACCTGGCGCAAATCAAGCGACGCACACAAAATTGCTGGAAAGTATCGTTGACACTGGAAGTTGTCATTTTGAGGAACGGCAGGATGTTCTTAATTATCGTCATACATATCAGCAGTTGGCTTAGGCCGACTTTCCTTAATATAACTTGCTATCGTATATAAAATTGGATTACAGCTCTGAGAATTCACAGCAGGATTGTCCTTGGTCCTGCTGGCTAACAATTCTGAGAATTCTAGTCCGCTCAGTTGGAAAATTGGCCTAGGCAGAAGTACTGCCTAATTGCTGGATAAAGAGTGTTCAACTATACATTTTCACATGTAAGTGGCATGTCAAATGTATATTTATTATACTAAGCTCATCTGCTTTCCTAATCCTTTACTTTTAGAAACTAATAAGTATAGATATTATATCAACTTACGGTGTTTCCTTTTCCCCTTGAAAGTGCATGTTAATATATAGATTAATAAGATGGCTGAGTTTCTGAGAATCAATTTACAAGATTATGTAATTGCAGTTCTTTTGATTTGAAGCTCTTTACAAAGAAAGTACTTATTTCCTGAGGGAGATTATTAGTGGTGCCTCAGCATGGCACAAAGGAAAAAAATGCTTTCTTTCTCCAGAAGAAGCAGCCAGTGATTGTACATGAAGTAATGTTCAGTGCATTGATTGAGGTTTCCTTGGCAACTCTGAAATTTTTAGATTTAAGCATCATAATGGTAAATCTGTTTGAATGGCTGTAATTAGAAACAAAAATGCAAGATACTACTCTTCTGTAAAAGAACTATTGCAACTCAAAATGTCTTTTTTAGATTATGTCCTCCTATTGTAATCTTTAATTCACATGATACAAAATGCACCTGCCAATGTATTTACCTATCTCAGTTTCTTCCTTACTGCACTGTTTTCGCTCAAGCTACTACATATATCTTTAGTCGATGAGGATTCCAGACGCTGTGGAAATTATGTTTTCTCGCCTCCTGGTTTTATAATTCTTACTGGTGGAAATGGTGTGGAAACGGGACTACCTCTTTGCAGAACTTCTTTCTACTTAGTAGCAAGAAAGGAATTTGTAGAAATGTTTGGCTTGTTCCTTCTCACAAAGCTGTTTTTTCACCATGCTACTTTACAATGAGCATATAAAAAAAGCAAGCTGAACTAGCATGTGATGGTAACAGTTGTCATGCTATTTGACCACACTACAAACACAAATGTTAAATTTGTTAAATGTTACCCTGCTTCTGAAGAGCCAATATGCCATGCCACTCTCTTCCCCGCTCCATGAGGAACTCAACATGTACCTTTCTAATTCTTAGGCCTAAGAACCATTTGTTTATATTCTATTTTAGTTGTGTAGCTTCAGTTTGTTGGTCCTCAGACTATTCTGTATCCAGGCAAGTGTCAAATACTTGTACAGCCTTTCCTGATTCAAGTGAAAAGGAGAAAGTGTGTTGGAGAATGAAATGTGAATAAATGTTTACCATACCGATGACACTGTATCTATTTGTCCTGCATTTACAAAATTGTTGATATATTTAATAGCACATGTTTTCATGCCATTAAAGTGTCATAAAAAGCAATTGCATTTGCCCCCCCAAAAAAATTCTCAACAACAACTCTCCAGTTTGCACTAAACTGATGTAGAATGATAGGGGACTCTCATATTTATTTTTAATAAGTGCTATCCAATATCGGTAATTGGTAGAATCTTGAGAAAGTTCATTGGTTTCCTTGATAGTTCAGCTTGGGAATCAAAAGAAGCGATAAGTGTGTCAGTCAGCTTAACAAAACAATTTCTTACATGATTGGGAAGATCCTGAGTACCCATTAGGAAATTCATTGATATCTAACTATCCAGAATCTTGGCACTTGCCAAATTTTGAAGTGCCACATTTGTCAAATACACTTTTTTTTTTAAAGAGGTTATTTATTTATTTATTTATTTATTTATTATTTATTATTTATTTATTGGTTCAATTTATATGCCACCCTTCTCCGGAGACTCAGATTGGCTTACAATGCTTAAGCAATAGCCTTCATACTTTTGTATATACCTGCTTAGTAGGGCTTTTGGCCCCCCCAAGCGATGTTCTTTTTTATACAAAGTCAGTTTATTGCCCCCACAATCCGGGTCCTCATTTTACCTACCTCAGAAGGATGGAAGGCTGAGTCAACCTTGAGCCTGGTGAGATTCGAACTTGCAGTAATTGCAGGCAGCTGGCAACTAAGTGCTATTTAACAGCGCTTTAGTCCGCTGCTCCACCAAGGCTCCAGTAGGTTGGCCTACTGGAAAGGAGAGCACCAGCATCAAACAACTAATGATCCTGATTTTCAACACCTCACTAGAGGAGAGAGAATCTGAATCAAATAAATCCCAGATGGCTTCTGTTCTGGATTCTGCATAGGTACCCCTGAAGCATTCTTAGGAAATTGGAAACAAACACAATTAGGTCTGCTGTATTGCAAGGAGAGATGGCTGATTCAACGGGATTCTAGAGACTGGCCATCACAACCATGTTGTCAAAAAGATACCCTCAAATTTCTACCTGTACCTGAAAGGTCAAGACAGCAGCACAGAAGGGAGATTTTTTTTTTTAAAAAAAAGTAGAACTACCTGCTCATCACTCAAGGTTTACAAAATAATAATTTTGATTTTAGGTGCTCTTGGAATTCTGGGTGCCCGTGTTTTCTATTATGACATGTACTGAAGCCCAGATTTCAGGCCAAATAAATAGTCCAGGCTTGCTCATCGGCTTAGTCCATGCTGTGGATTTGGACACAAAGCTGAATGCTAAAGTGACTTTCTCACTTTTGCCTGGGAAAGGAGACGGGGCCTCGTGCTCACTTTCATCACGATCAACTCTGAAACTGGAAACATGTTATGCCCTCCGATCCCTGGACTATGGACAGAGTTACTGTGAGAGCATCTGATGGAGGTTCTCCTTCCTTGAGCACAGAAGTGATTGTCCGAATCCACATCATTGATGAAAACTGACAACGCTGCCTTCTTCCTGTGTCCCCTACAGGACAAAATCCATCCTCATGCAATTGTTGTGGCCTGCTGGTGGCCAGCAGAACTGGCAGCAGAGTCGGACAGTGAGGAGGTTGGGGAGGAACTTGGGCCAGTCCTGGGCACTGGGGAAAACTTGGATGAGGGCTCTGCATCGGAAGCAGAGAGGGGGGTCAAGGCCATCTGATAGTTCTTTGCTGCCTCCGGAGTCTCCAGAGTCTGACAGCAGCGAGGCAGAAGAACAGCGTCAGCCTGTTCCCAGTACGTGCATGCGCAGAGCTGCCAGGACACAGGAACAATTAAGAAAACAGGGTCGACTTGGGAGAAAGGCTTGGAGATGATTGGCCCCTCCCATAAGACATAAAAGAGAAGTGAATGGGACGTGAGCTTTTGCAGGAAGCAATTAGTTCATCTGGTTGATAAAAGCTCTGGAAAAGTTCTGTTTGACTCTGTGCTAAGTTTGGCCTTGCCCTGCATTTGGCAATTAGTTCTCTGGCAGCATTCCAAGGGAGATAAGGTGAGTGTTTGTAAACACTCCCCTGCAAGACTGTTTGAGAAGCCTTTTGGACTGGGAATGACAATAATTCATAGCCGTATGAATTAAAGAGGTTTGCCGGGGACTAAGTTTGTGCTGTATACTGTCTAAGGAAGCCTAGGTCAGAACAGTCTTCTCTCTGCTTGGAAAGCCTATGCTTGTAGTCCTCAATGAGGTGCTTCTGCTGAGCCGCCTCCTCAGCCAGATCCAAATTGAACTGAGCCAGCTGTTTTGCCAACTCCTTCTCATGGTGGCTGCTTAACTCCAACAACTGCCTCCTGTAGGGGGCCTAAGGAGCCCAGGCGGGGAGGCAAGGAGTGGTTGAGAGGAGAGGAGCGAGTAGAGGCCAGCAAGGCACCCCTCAACATGAGTGACATCGAGCTGGCCATGCCCACCCAGTCACATGACCACTTACCCACGCCCACCCAGCCGGCCATTAGGCAGTTCATTTTGGGAACCAGCAATGAGTTGGTTCCCAAGTTAGCCGAGGCAAGCTATCTGATCACCAAGGTGGTGTGCAATGCATGTAGATTCTGGACACAACTCTTGGCTTCCTTATGAACTGCTGAAGGTCATGGATCCAGCCCTTTTCAGCATAAGGAGTGCAGAATGGGAATGTGAAAATCAAGAGAGCCCTGAATGAGCGAGACACAAACAAAGAAACAGAGCCTGGTAATACTAGTCAGAGACAACGGTCCTTCCTCAGCACTGCGTTGCTTTAATGTTTTCAAAGGAAATGAGAGGTCTGGTCAGTTACATGATCAGATGAAGAGAAATGGCTAACAAAAACCTTGATGGTCTGACTAGGTGGCTCAGTGGCTAAGACACTGAGCTTGTCGATCAGAAAAGTCAGAAGTTCGGCAGTTCGAATCCCTAGTACAGTTCTCCTCTGTGGGCAGGGGGTTGGACTAGATGACCTCCAAGGTCCCTTCCACCTCTGTTACTGTTACTTTTCACATCCTTGGTGGTAAAATCCACTTGTCATTTTCTGCTTCCCTTTAAAGCTGTGTGAAATTTAACAGGAGACAATAAACCAATTAGAAACGTTAACTGAATGAACGCATCCTCTACCCTTAGATACGTAGATTTATATCTGGATGCAAATAACATTTCCTAGGCAAGAGATTTAAAAGCTTCAAATAAAGCATGATTTTTTAAAAAAAAAACAAAAAATCCAGCTGTGCCAGCAGTCCAATAGAGTTGAAGACCAAAAAGTCTTGTTTTCCTTCCAATGAAAAAGGTTGCGATTCCCACCCAAAGGCGCTTTTTCAACTGGACTTTCTGCTTTTTTGTTCGAAGACATTTCGCTTCTCATCCAAGAAGCTTCTTCTGCTCTGTTACTCCCACACTATTCAAAGGGTGTTCATTTTAAAGCGCATAGCTAATTGTCTATGGAGCTTCTCAGTCATTCAGGGCATGGTTTTCCCAAAGGGGCTTTTTTCAAGAGGCAACTGGACTTTTTTTGGTTTTTCTTCGTTTCTTTGACATTTCGCTTCTCATCCAAGATTCATCCAAGGTTCTGCAACCCAACAAGACAGACACAGACTTCAGAGGATAATGAGAACTGCAGAAAAAACAATGGCTACCAACCTGCCTTCCATGGAGGACCTGTATACTCCACAAGTCAAAAAGAAAATATTTACAGACCCCTCGCATCCTGGACATAAACTGTTTCAACTCCTACCCTCAAAATGATGCTATAGAGCACTGCACACCAGAACAACTAGACAAGGACAGTTTTTTCCCAAATGCCATCACTCTGCTAAACAACTAATTCCCTCAACACTGTCAAACTATTCACTAAGTCTGCACTACTATTAATCTTATCATCGTTCCCATCACCCATCTCCTTCCACTTATGAATGCATGACTGTAACTTTGTTGCTTGTATCCTTACGATTTATACTGACTGTTTCCTAATATGATTTGATTGCTTATTTGTACCCTATGGCTATCATTGTTGTACCTTATGATTCTTGACGAATGTATCTCTTCTTTTTGTGTACACTGAGAGCATATGCACCAAAGACAAATTCCTTGTGTGTCGAATCACACTTGGCCAATAAAGAATTCTATTCTAAAAAAAATTCTATTCTATTCTATTCTATTCTATTCTGTTCTGTTCTGTTCTGTTCTGTTCTGTTCTACTCTACTCTATTCTATTCTCTATATTCTATTCTACTCTATTGTATTCTCTTTATTCTATTCTATTCTATTCTGTTCTATTCTATTCTATTCTACTCTATTCTATTCTCTATAGTCTATTCTCTATATTCTATTCTATTCTATTCTCTATGTTCTATTCTATTCTATTCTATTCTATTCTCTATATTCTATTCTATTCTATTCTCTATGTTCTATTCTATTCTATTCTATTCTATTCTACTCTATTCTACTCTATTCTATTCTCTTTATTCTATTCTATTCTATTCTACTCTATTCTATTCTCTATATTCTACTCTACTCTACTCTACTCTACTCTACTCTACTCTACTCTACTCTACTCTACTCTACTCTATTCTGTTCTATTCTATTATCAAGAAGCTTGAAAAAAATGCCTCTTTTAAAAAAAGCACCTTGGATGACTGAGAAGCTCCATAGACATGTGCCATTCCCACCAAGCTCCAGCAGGGGCCGCTGTGCGGACGCGAGACTCTTCCCTCCCCCGTTTGCTTTCCAAACGCTGGTTGCTGGGGCGACCCGAAGAGGAAGTCGCCCGTCCTCCGCGCGCCATTTTCAAACGGCTCCTTTGGTCCGTCCCGCTGGCTTTTCGTCGTCGTCGGCGCGGCGGGAGGAGGAGGAGGAGGAGGAAAGAAAGAAAGAAAGAAAGGGGCAAGCAGCTCGACTCAAAGGCCGCCTTTACCTCCCAGGACTTGACGAGGGGCGAGGCGCGGGAGACAGCAGCGAAGGCCCTCCCGCCTCCGAACGAGGCCGCGGGCCCCGTTTCCATGACGACGTGGATGACGTTGGAAGGATGACGTCGCCCGGCTGGAAGTAGCGCCCAAAGGGTGGGGGGGGGGCGTCAAGCGAAGCGATTTAGGCCTTGAGAGCGAGCGGGGCGCCTGGGGAGGCCCCAACAGGTTGGTGCGGTTGTAGCCAAGCTTCCCCAAGGACCCTCCCCAGGCTAATGGGCTGCCAGGTGTTTCAACCAGCCCCTCTTTTAAACCCTCGTCTCCAGGACGTCCCTTTATGCAGCCTTCACCTCCCCTCTTCCTTTCTACTCTGCCTCCTTCGCTTCTGTATTCATCCCTTTATTGCAGGAGTCTCCAACCTTGGCCGCTTTAAGCCTGGCGGACTTCAACTCCCAGAATTCCCCAGCCAGCTTTGCTGGCTGGGGAATTCTGGGAGTTGAAGTCCGCCAGGCTTAAAGCGGCCAAGGTTGGAGACTCCTGGCTTTATTGCATAATATGCTTTCCAACAACTCTGTGGCAGGTAATTTCTAGAAGCAGCCTCGGCGCTTAGGAATGGCAGGTCCCTTGGACGGTGTTTTATTTATATTAAATATTATATATATATATGTGTGTGTGTGTGTATAGTTAATATTTCGGGTTTCTTCCCATGTAATTGTGAACATATCCCTAAAAGGGTAGAAGCGACGTTTCGACAGAATCTCATCTGCCATCATCAGGCTTATGTGAGGGGTCTTTTGCAGTAACTTTACTGCAAAAGAATTACACGGGAAGAAACCCGAAATATTAACTATACACACATATATACCCGTGAAAACTTACATATATATATATGTGTGTGTGTGTGTGTGTGTTTTTTTCTTTCTTTTTCGTAGGTTTTATGTGTGTTTCTCTTTAGCCAGGTTCCACCTATGTAAACCAATATGTTATGCAGCCCTAGTTCAGTGAAATCATAATTCACTAGTTTCTTAGTTTCCCAATGGGCAGCAAAGGGTCTGCTGGCTGCCAGAAGAGAAGAGAGGGAAAAAAAAAGCCCAGAAATTAGTGAATTGTGATTTCACTGAACTAGGGCTGCATAACATCTTGGTTTACGTAGGTAGAACCTGGCTAAAGAGAAACATATCTATATATATCGATATCTATCTCTATCTATCTATCATCTATCATCTATCTATCATCATCTATCTATCTATCATCTATCTATCTATCTATCTATCTATCTATCTATCTATCTATCTATCTATCACACCATCCAAGGGACCTGCCATTCCTGAGCTATATATATATATATATATATATATATATATTCCAGAGAATATATATATTCCAGTGGTGAAATTTAAATTTTTTGACTACTGGTTCTGTAGGCGTGGCTTGGTGGGTGTGGTGTGGCTTGGTGGGCATGGCAGGGGGAAGGATACTGCAAAATCTCCATTCCCACCCCACCCCTGGCGGAAGGATACTGAAAAATCTCCCTTCCCACTCCACTCGGGGGCCAGCCAGAGGCTGTATTTGCCGGTTCTCCGAACTGCTCCAAATTTCCGCTACCGGTTCATTCGGAACCTGTCAGAACCTGCTGGATTTTACCCCTGATATATATTCGCTCTGGTCCTTTAATCCAAGACAGAAATGACATGCGTCCTTATTTTCCCTCGCAAGAGCTTAAATAGTATTTGAACTGGTGGTTTTTGTGAAATGACTTTTTTTTTTAGTAACTAGTATGTCCCAAAGATGTTTTTTTTTTCAAGAGGCAACTGGACTTTCTTGTTTTTCTTTTTCTTTGAAGACGTTTGAAGCTTCTCGGGTGGGAAGCGAAATGTCTTTGAAGAAGCTTCTTGGATGAGAAGCGAAGCACCTTCAAAGACGCTTCTCGGATGAGAAGTGAAATTGTCTTCAGAAGCTTCTTGGATGAGAAGCGAAGCATCTTCAAGCAAAACATCTTCAGAAGCTTCTTGGATGAGAAGCAAAATCGTCTTCAAAAGCTTCTTGGATGAGAAGCGAAACGTCTTCAGAAACTTCTTGGATGAGAAGCGAAATCGTCTTCAAAAGCTTCTTGGATGAGAAGCGAAACGTCTTCAGAAACTTCTTGGATGAGAAGTGAAATTGTCTTCAAGAAGCTTCTTGGATGAGAAGCGAAACGTCTTCAAAGAAGCTTCTTGGATGAGAAGTGAAATGCCTTCAGAAGCTTCTTGGATGAGAAGTGAAATATCTTTTTTAGAAAAGGAAAACCAGAAAGCCCAGTTGCCAATTGAAAAAGCACCTTTGGGACAACTATGACTTGGATGATTGAGAATCTCCATAGACATTTAGCTATGCACTTTGGGATGAACTAGTATGAATCTCTTCTGTAAGTCAAGGTCTAACTAGTGGTTAAGGTGCTGGCCTAGAAACCAGGAGACTGCAAGTTCTAGATCTCCTTTAGTCATGAAAGCTGCTGGATGACTTTCAGCCAGTAATGCGCTCTCTGAACTCACAGGATTGTTGTTGTGGGAAAATGGGAAGCAGAGGCATGTTCACGCCTTGAGTTATGTATAATAAAAAATAAAAATATGGTGATAAAGTATTGTTGCTAATAATACTGTATGTTATTACTGTTACTATAGCCAGGTGTTATAATATCATTATATCAGGGTTCTGTTTGGATCCACACCTTCCCCTGTTGACTTTATTTACTAATTTGAATTGCCAGAATACCATTCCCATCTTTGCAATGAATTCACTCAGTGCTGGCAAGCATGTGATTTGGTCTTAAAAGTTAATGTTATAAGTGCATGGTAATTTGTATAGTTTAATTATTTACTGGTCCCCTTTTTGAACCTATTTTTTTTTTGTTTATAGAGAATCTTCACAATGACTACAGTGGTAGAGCGGAAGTTTGTTAATTTAAGGAAACGATTGGATCAGTTGGGATATCGACAACCACTGGGAGTAGAAAGTTTGCCTCTGGTGGAAAAACTTTTCAGGTATTAAAAAAGGAATAGAAAAAAAATGCTTGGAACAGTGCAATTCTTTATGGAAGAGGACCCAGTTTAGCAATTTATAAAGTATTATTATTCCTTTTTGCAGGAAGGATGTAAGATTTTTCTTGTGCATCTTTTTTAGAGCTAAATTAATATGAACCTATTGTTTTGCATGCACATTGAGAAAGAAAACATTAGAATTGATTAGTAATCAAAATATATGGTTACTATTTATTATGTGGTGATTCAATAGAATACTTGTAGGAAATTATAAATACAGTTTCAATATTCTGTATTTTGATTATTTCTTATATTAATTTTAGTGACCTTGTTCATACAACTGAGAGCCTCCGGAGCACGAAGTTATCTGCTGGAAAAATTGAAAAAGAATGCAGTAACTTTGATGTTGTTCTGGAACCTTATCGAGAAGAAAATGCTAGGCTCACACGTGAAAATAATGAATTGCACTTAGAAGTTCTGAAATTGAAAGAGCAATTGGAAGATCAGGTCAAAGGTAATACAATTTTTTTTAAAAAAAAATAAAATCTACCTTAGATTTTGCAGTTTGTTTTTGCTATCTGTTTTTAACTAAATATTGTCCCTAAATCTGCAAATTTTCTACTTTGATGCTACACCTAAGGGTTTTGTTAAAGATAAATAACATCTCCTATTCCCCTCTTCCATACCAAGCTCAAAGGGGAAACAGCAGTACCACACTTACTTTTTTCAATTTTCAATTAATTTCGGAAGAAGGTGAAAGTAGAGGCTAAATTCTGGTTATACAATTAAGTTTCATTTAAAAGATCAGAAAACCACTGAATTTTTTTTGTGCAAGCAGATTCAGACCAGGAATCTGGAAACAGTTTTTAAGAAACTACTTTTGAGCTAAACTTTAATCTGGTGTCTGTAAATACAGAAAGTCCTCATTTACCAACAGTAATTGGACTGGAAACACCATTGCTGACTGATGTCATATGTCACGATGTTATGTGACCGTACCAAATTATGATGGCCGTTCTAGCAATTTAAATTGCTGCTGGTAAGCAAATTGCAAGTAGTCGCAGCATCTCTATTTGCTGGCTTCCCCATTGATTTTGCTTGTTGAAAGCTGGCAGTGAAGTTTTCGTATAGTGATTGTGTGACCATGGGATGCTGCAATGTCATTGCAAACCAGTTGCCAAGCTGACCGTTGAAACTTCAAATGGTGGCTAAATGGATGGGACTTAAACAAAGGCAGCCGTATATTGTACAGAATTAACATTTTAAATGCACAAATTTTGTAAGAGAAATAAAACCACTTCATATAATTCCCTGGACATTAAGCAAATACGATGGTTATTAGGAGCGCTCCCTGTTTTGGCTGGAAGCCAGAAGTAAATGTTGATTTCTGGCAAAAAATGTCATAAATTGTACTCATGTGACTATGGAGCGTTGCAAACAACCATAAATGTGAGCTGGTTGCCAAGTGTTCAAAATGCAATCAGAAGATGAGGAAGGGGAGGCGATGTCAGAACTCTGAAACCAGGTTGTAAGTCTCTTTTGAGGGGGAATCTGTCATAACTTCTAATGGGTATTAAGTTGAGGAATACCTTCCATTAAATCATTGATAATGCCAGTGATTTAATTCTTGCTTAACAATTTTGTCATCATAATGAATGCAATATTTTTGGAGTCCTGAGCATGTATACTCAATATGAGAGGCTCATAGAATGAATGCTCTAGTAGTCTAATCTGCTAAAATGGTTGCAGCAGGTCATGCAATATTCCTTTGCTTTTATCCATATTGTCTACAGCAGCGCCCCCCCCCCCCCCAACCTTTTGGGCACCAAGGACCGGGTTCTGTGGAGAGAGGTTTTTCAATGGACCGGAAGGGGCGTGATTTTGTGTGCTGCCTGCATTCCATGGATGGGGCTTTGCTTGTTTGCATGGACCAGTTTCTGGCATGCTGCGGCCCAGTGCCGGTCCATAGACCTGGTCTACAGCTCCACGAATGTCCTCTACTTTTCCTTCCTTTCTTTCTCACCAAGTAGGCTGTTTCAAATACCATTCTTATTTCTTAACAGTGCTGCTCTTCTGCCGTTCTTGGAAATAGACATTTCCAACATTTTGTGTTTCAACGTGCTAGCTTCCTATTCATTTTTTATTTTTTAAAAAATTCCAGATGGAACAAAGAATTTGGGGGTTATTAAGGGTGATGACTGTATACATGAGCTCTGTTAGCATACTGTTGCCTATGATTGTGATCAATAATCATAAATATGTCAATGTAATTTGAGGATGCTGCTGCTGCTTTCTGTTCAGTCATGTCCAATTCTTGGTGATTCTGTCCACCAGCGCTCTTGTGTGCGTTTTCTCTCTCTCCGCTAAACATTTTCTGATCTTGCATGACTTCTTTCAGTTGTTCTGTGCTCTGTCTGGTGTTGGCTTTGATAATGTCCAGATGCCATTTTTGGCAGCTTTATAATAATTAAATAATACAAGAAAATAGTTTTTGAAGCATTTCTTATTGTTAGCCTTGTGCAGTTAAAACAGAAGCATGGAATCAAATTGTTTTCCTCCTTACAGATTTGAAAGCTACTTTGAGGAAATTTGAACATGAGAATTCAGATATGAAATTTTTGAATAATCAGTATATACATAAAATGAGGTCATTAGAAAAAGAAAACAAAGCCAAGACTGACAAAATTCAACAGCTTCAAGAGAAAAATCTACAAGCTGTGGTACAGACGCCAGGTACAGTGACAACCTATGTGCTCACCATTCTGGTCTGATGATCCTTTTATTGGACTGTAATTCTGTGCACTCTTACTACTATACTACTTTAGCTTACTTCTGGGTCCTTTAGCTCCTTTAGAAGCAAAGTATCAGTTTAAGCACTTGATCCCGAAGAGCACAGGCAAAACAAATGAATGAGTATTTCAATGGACTCTTGTACTGTTTTTCTAAAAACTTCAGTAACTTTCCTATGTGGACTTCAAAGAAGGTGTAAACTATCTTTATTCTCTGAATACCAAGTACAAATTCTGTTTTCCTATTTTGATGCTGTCTTCAATTCTCAGTTTTACTTTTTAAAACCTATTTTAGTGACTCATAGTTACTAATTTGCTTGAAAATGTCAGGGAATAGCCTCTTAACTTATTTTGGTGGAACTCAAAAATACTAAGGCCTGATTAGTACTTGGATGAGAGTACCAGGAAATCCCAGATAATAGATTTATGACTGGTTGTTTAGCAAGCATTTGAGATTACAATGGAACCCCCACCCCCCAAAAAAAAGCTATTTACAACCTGGTTTCAAAGTTATAACTGCTACAGGATCCCCCTGACCTCTGAAATTTGTGATTATTTGCCCTTACAACTGACCGAAGGGATGCTGCAGTGCACCCCCACTTATCTTCCCCATCCTGTCCCACTGGGTGTCCATAGGCCTTGAACCTGCTTCCCCCTTCCCCAATTGGGTCCCCTGCAGCCTTGAACTGGGTTTCACATCCTCCTCCCCAACTCTCATCATCGACCACACATTTACCACTGGAAGAGCTCTGGAGCTTGCAGTGGGAAAGAAAGCAGGCCACTCCGCTCTTCGGTTGTCCCTAGGTTGCATGTCTCCATCCAAGAAGCAAGTGCCATTTTCGGAGTGGCTGCATTGAGCATAATTGGTGATCGAGTAGGAGGAGGGTTTGTGATATGGTGAAATGCGAAGTAGGCACAAGACACCATTGGGGTGGTGGTGTAATAAAAGGTCCAAGGCATGCACAGACCCTTAGGGGTGGGAATCAGAGCCCAGGATGCTTCAGAGGATGGAGAAGACTTTGTCAGGCCCTGGGCAGTTAGGCCTTGATTTTCACTGGGCCTCCCAGGGCCTCCCCCACCCCTGTGTCCTCTGGTCTGCACGATGCACAAAAACTCTATTGCAGCATGAAAAGGTGGGGGCAAAATTGGAGTCTTTGGGAGGGGGTGGTTTAGGGGGTAAAGTGGTGCCTTACATCTTGTACTTAAAATTATCCCAAGAATGGGATGTTTAGATGGTGAAATGATGCCTTAACCACTAGCAAGGTTTAAGATAGTCACTTTACTCTTTAAACTCATCCTTTACCCTCAAGACTGCAGGTTGCTTTGTCACTATTTTATGTATTTGTATGTCCTTGGTGTTTCTTAATCGTGCATAATTTTTTTTATTGCAGCACCAAGATTGCTTATGTTAGCGATTTTTAATTAGCATGTGAATAAATGCATTATTTACTGTTCACATAATCACAAAAAAGATCCTATTTAAAGTGTTGCTGATAGTTTTACTTCAAAAACACGAAACCTTGTAATTTCCACTTTATATATGAATCATGTATGAAAAGACATGACCTGCCCAAAGTTCTAGTAAAATGCATTTATCTTTGAAGGTGGTAAGAAACGAAATATTCCATTTCGACGTCAGCGTATGCAAATAGATCAGCCAGTTCCTCCTTCAGGGATTGGCGCCTATCCGGTTCCTCAACCGAATGACCCATATATTGCCGATCTTCTTCAAGTGGCTGACAACAGGTGATTAAGCTTTAGCAATATTTCAAGGGTCATCTCAATCATTAGGGGCATTGGGGTGGATAGGGTGTGTGTGCAGTTTTAGAAGAAATGCATAATTTGTACATATTTATATTATCCTATCCTTGACTGAGAAACTGAACATTTCTACAGAGATATTTATTTACTTATCAATCATGTAGATTAGATTTGAAGAGTATAGTGGAGATCTTATAATAGCTCATCTGCTTGTTTTCCCCCTTTTATATATAAGAGATCTAAAAGTGACATAGTTTCTTTCATACTTGAAAGGAAGAGCCTTGGTGGCGCAGCAGACTAAAGTGCTGTTAAATAGCACCAGCTGCCTGCAATTACTGCAAGTTCAAATCTCACCAGGCTCAAGGTTGACTCAGCCTTCCATCCTTTCGAGGTAGGTAAAATGAGGACCCGGGTTGTGGGGGCAATAAGATGACTTTGTATAAAAAAGAATACCGCCGGGGGGGGGGCGAAGGCCCTACTAAGCAGGTATATACAAAAGTATGAAGGCTATTACTTAACACATTGTAAGCCGCCCTGAGTCTCAGGAGAAGGGCGGCACATAAATTGAACCAATAAATAAATATAAATTGAACCAATAAATACTTGGAAGTCCTGTTTAAGAGTAAAGGGAATTTAGATTTTGTGAAACCATGTTTTTCTCAATCTTCTACCAGTTCATTTTTTTCCCCTGGATGATCTTTGGCCATAAATTGTGGAAACTTTTCATACTATAATATATGAACATGACAGTGTAGGCCCCTATCTAATTGTGAATCTCCTTACCAGGGAAGGTTCTCTACAAAATTCTAAATTTCTAAGGAAAACATTTTTTCGTAAATGTATTTAAAACTGGAAGATTGTGTGCATGACAGAGACGAAATGAAGGTGGTTTATATATGTATTGAATATTTCAGAATTCATGAGCTGCAGATTGAAGTAGACGACTTGCAGGAAAAACTAGAGATAGCTGAACGTGAAATGAAAAATTACAGCAAACAGGTATATTAAACTCTTAATAGTTTTGCATATATATTTGCTAATATCTATAGTTTCTGTAATATTGAAGAAGTGAGTTTTTTATTACTATTGTCCTGTCTCTCTATATATGTACATCTAGAGTTATAATATACATATATTGTATATTTGTACCTACACATACCACATACACCATCAACTCATGATGGCGAACATATCTAATACCCCTGCCTCCTACAGTATTTTCCCACAACAACCCTATGAGGTGATTTCGGTTGAAAGAGATTGACTGGCCCTAAGTCACACGGCTAGCTTTCATGCTTAAGGGAGGCCAAAATTCACAGTCTCCCAGTTTCTAGGCCAGCATCTCAACCACTTCACCAAACTGGATTTCATCTCTTAATATTAGAGATGTGCAATCTATGCACAAATCGTTCTATGCACAGAGCAGCTAGTTTCTCATTATTGTTTCTAGGTTAAAATATTCTCATTTCTATGTCTGAACTGAAATATACAAGTCCTGGACAGAAAGGGCAAGAGAGTTGAGAGGACAGCAGGAAAATGAAATATTGGGTACAATTGGGGGAGATATGGAAAGAAAAGAGTGGTATCGCTGGGGCTGGGAAGGATTGGATGGGATGGCCAATATCCTTGGCTTCAGGTGCACCATATTCAACTTCTTTCCTAACCTTCCACAGTCCTTATTTCCTTTTTTTAAAATGATGCACTTGAGGTCAAGGACATTGGCAGCAGCAAAGGGGAGGTAGAGAGAAAGGAAAACCCTGGGAAATGAGTGTGGGTGAATTGGTTGGATAGCTACTATTGCTGGTGTTCTTGGCTTCAGGCTCAGTGGTTAGGATACATTATTGCAGGCTAACTCTCCTGACTGTCAAGTTTGATCCTCACCAGCTCAAGGTTGACTCAGCCTTCCATCCTTCTGAGGTCGGTAAAACGAGGACCCAGATTGTGGTGGGGGGGGCAATATGCTGACTCTGTAAACCACTTAGAGAGGTGGTGAAGTGATGTATAGGTCTAAGTGCTATTGCTATTCAAGTAGTGCATGTGTGTGATTATATCATAGGGAAAGACTTACAGCACTGACTGGATTAACGCAGTTATTTTTTTTCTTTGAAGGTTGAGCTCCGAGACAGTGAGATTGAACGTTTAGGATTCGCACTAGATGGCGGTCGTTCTCATGATGTAATATCTCTGGAAGCCAAAAGCAAAAGTAATGAAAAAATTATTGATCACTTGAATTTGCAGGTAACACTGTTGACTGTCTTTCAGCTTCTACATCTAAAGCGTCACCTAAAACTTTAAAATATGGATCCTCTTAACATTAGCCAAAGTACAGTGAAATTTCCATTTTCTACACCTTGATTAAATGGACTTCCCAATGCAAATGGGTAAAATTTCCATGCCATTTGGCATAATGATAACATTACATAAACAATGCAAAAGGCCAGGTGTCAATTTATGTAATTTTGCAGGATAATGGCATCTTCATACAAATGAATAACAGACACAATTAGTCCATTCAAATGAGATTTCACTGTAATTATTGTCATTTCCTGGAGAACTACTTTTGGTATCTTGGCTTGATGAATGCATGCAGATTGTAATTAAGGTTATCTTAGTTATGTTTTTTATGCCTTTCCAGTTCTCTTTTGAAATGTCTGAGGTCTAACATATAACTTACACAATTATATATAACTTAGGAGACTTTTTTATGATTCACAGATTTAATGTATTAATTTGTATTCGAAGGGCAGAAAGTACTGTTTGTTCATTAGGGAAGATCCTTGAAGGAATTCCTAAATTTTTTCAGGTGAATTTAACATGGTGTTAATATTTATAGGTTGAATTTCTACAGCAAACAAACAAAGAGCTTGAAAAGCGCATAGAAGATCTTTTGGATAGCAGGCAAAATATGACCAGTGAGGTGGCTCATTTAAGCAACAAAAATGAAGAACTATGTCAAGAATTGACTGAAATTGATCACTTGGCCCAACAGTTGGAGAGGCATAAAGAAATTGTGCTTGAAACTGCAGATAAAGAAATTGGAGAGGCTAAGGTAAGAAAATGTTGGGAATTGCTAGAACATCAAGAATATGTTCCAGTTCCTTGGGAAAACATTCCACACTTTGTTTTCTTTCACAGTTCATTTTTTGTTTTAAATCTTACATACTATAAAGTTATATGCTGAAAAAGTTTTCTAATTAAATGAAATTAATAATGTTAGTTTTAATGGTTTTGTACAATTGTTCTGCATAAATGAATAAGAATTTTTATATTTTGCTGTTGATTAGAATGTATATAACATCTTTCTAGATTTGATAAGTGGGAAAGCTCTGAAGTTAGCCCAGAAACTAATTAAGAGTTTCTTAAAATATTGAAGAGGATTAGCATTTCATAAAGCTACATAAAGATTACTTAATAGGACTCTGTGGGAATATCCAACCAAAAGAAAGCAACAAGTCTTTAGTATGAAACTGGTTAAGAGCTTTTCACTTTCAGGCAGCAGCTGCCAGTGGCCCAGCATTCAGTTAAGGTCACAGAGCTGAGCTTTTTAATTAGCAGTTAGGACTTTTTAGGGAAGCTTTGGGCGATGGAAAAAAGCAGTAAAGGAAGAGAGAGCTTGTTTAGTCATTCTTTCTGCTCTGGAGTGGGCAGGAGCATATCATGGGGCAACTCTTGGTTGACTGTAATGATAAACATGTGAACGAGAGATAGAGACACTGCACAGGTTATAAATGTGGGCATAGATTGCACTTTTTCATTCCAGTCGTAACTGGAAACCGTTGCTGTCCGAGGCAGTTGCTAAATAAGGAATACCTGCGCTTGCGCCTCCAGCTGGTCTTCGGGTCTCTGCCACGCATGCATGGGGGTGTGGGGTATGTGGGGTTGCGAGTGCATGCACGGGGCAGGGTGCATGTGTGGGGCCCACGCGTGCATTGCATTTTAGGGATTCGGGTGCGCACACGCGCATTCACACGCACACGCTTTGGCCACTCGGTCCGGAAAAGGTTAGCCATCACTGGGCTAGACACACCTAGTTCCCTTAACTGTTTGTTGTACAGTTTAGTTTCCAGACTTATCATCTTTGTTGCTCTTCTCTGCACTCTTTCTAGGGTCTCAGCATCTTTTTTGCCCTGTGGCCCCAGAATTGGACACACTATTTCAAGTGTGGCCTCACTAGTGCAGTACACAGTGGTAGTGTTGCCTCTCATGATCTTCATGTTATCCCTTTGTTGATGCAGCCAATGTTGTGGCCCGTCAGCGGCCTGTGCAGATTGTAGCTGATTCTGACAACGAGGAGGCTGGTGTGGTGCTGCGCCAGCAGCCTATGCAGCTGGTGCTCGAGTCGGACAGTGAGGAGGCTGGAGAAGATGTGGTGCCAGAGGCAGAGATTCAGTCAGGGCCTTCAGAACCTCCAGAAGCTCCTTTAAGTGAAGGGGACAAAGAGGAGGAGCCTCTTCTCAATGCACGGGCGCGCAGAGCTGCCAAAAGGCAGGAGTGGCTCCTCAGGAGGAGGTCTCCTCGAGAGTAAGGCTTGGGGCTAACTGGCCACTCCCTTAGCCTATTTAAGGAGGAACACCACTTGCAGCAAGCTGTAGGGAACAACTTTAGTTCACTCTCCTTCGCGTCTGGATTCTCTGCAAAATTGCTTCTGGGCTTTCTGCCAACCCTAGTAAGACTGTGATTACCTTATCTTAGAATTCTGGTAGGCTGTTAAGACAGTTTATTAACAGCCTTTTGGTTGATAAAGACTAAGTTATTTGAGTAAAATAAGCTTTGTATAGAGTTTGTGTGTGCTGCGTTCTTTGGGGTCTGTAGCTGGGCAGAACAGCCAAGGACTGAATTGGCTGTTTTGGCAGCTGCAACACACTGCTGGCTCAGACTTCAGCGGTGGCCCAGTTGTACACCTAGGTTCCTGTCACAGTTACTATTGTTCAGCCAGGTACTGCCTATTCTATACTTGAGCGTTTGTTTTTTCCGGCCTCAGTGCAGGATCTTGCTTTTCTCACTACTGAACGGCCTCTTATTGGATAGGGCCCATTCCAGCTACTTGGTTGTGCCATTCAGTGGATGCTGTTCCTGCCTGCATCTTCCATCCTGCCACCATGTGTTGGATGGTCTCTGAGGCTTCTCCGCATAGTCAGCACTTTGGGTCCTGTCCTGTTTCTATGGATCTGGTGCTTCGTTCCTATTCTTGTGCGGCTATGATCAGTGCCTCAGTGCTCTCCAGTTCTTTCTAGCCATTGATAAGCTTTTCCAATGTCAGCCACCTCAGCTAGGTGTTGTACATATCATGCAGGTCGTGCATGGCACTTCCTCTGCTTGATCTTCCTTCTATGTCAGCTGCTACCCCAGGCATTCTCTCAGCAGTTCATTTTTGGGTGCCAGCTTATTGATGTATTTCAGGATGCTCTGGATTGCTTCCCGGAAAATGACTTTGACACTCACCTGACTCCATCCACCCTCTTTTCAGCTGCTATACAGTCTTGGGTTTGGGAGAGCCCTTCCTGACCACTATATATATATATAGTCATTTTGCACTAACTGCTGACATAAGCCTGATGATGGCAGATGGGATTCTGCTGAAACGTCGCTTCTACCCTTTTAGGGATATATCCACAATTACACGGGAAGAAACCCGAAATATTAACTATACACACATACATACCCATGAAAACTTACATAAATATATATATATATAGCAAATATTTGCAATCCTTCACCAGTTCTGTAAAGTCCATATTGCAGATGAAATATTGAAATTACTTGAGACCAGCTAGGGAACGCAGATAGATTTCAATTTGATTTCTACTATTTCAGCTATTTTACTTCAGTAGCTGATTTCTCAAGATATAAAACTCCCTAATATATTTTAGATAGCTTGGTATTTTTTCCCTCCCTCCCTTTCTTCAATCTTAAACGGTTCACAATTATGTAGGAACCAGTCAGCTTACTTACAGTCGTTTGCCCGTTAGGTTTTTAAAATACAGTATTCCAGAAGTAATGCATAATAAAATAAAACCAGAAAAAAATACATTTAAATCTTATTTTAAAAATATAGCAACTATGTATGTGCAGGAGATAATAATTTGGTGACTGATATTTATAGTAGTGACTGTCCTAATACTCATGCAACAATTTATATAGAAATAAATATTTTACTTCTCAAGTTTTATAATAAAATGTTACTTTAAAAAATAATATTTACATATATTTCATGCAATCAGGAAGAAATTAAAAAAAGACGCAGTGAAGTACAAGATCGCGAGGAGATCATAGCAAGACTGAAGTTAGTAAGTAACATGCCTATTGAACTGAGTTTAGCTTACAGTACTTAAACTTTTTAATATTTATGTTTGAATTTAATGCATGTTTGCTAATGACAATTATTAATAGCATAAGAAAGTAAATCAATAATATATTTATAAAAATTCTGCTTTTTTATATTGACACTATTGTAGTAGATTTTTATTAGTAAGTTTTATAAGCCCAATACAAATATTTTAAACATCCATCCTACTGAAGATTGCCTCCAATAAAACTGGTAGAATTAAAATACCTTGCAGTATTTAGATGAAAACTTTCAATATTGTATTGATTTAATTTGTATATCTGGTTTTTCACTGAGGACAAAATTTGGCATATTATTATTATTATTATTATTATTATTATTATTATTATTATTGCTTTAATTTATATGCCACCCTTCTCCAGAGACTCAGGGCGGTTTACAATGCGTTAAGCAATAGCCTTCATACTTTTGTATATTTATACAAAGTCAGCTTATTGCCCCCACAATCTGGGTCCTCATTTCACTTACCTTTGAAAGGATGGAAGGCTGAGTCAACCTTGAACCTGGTGAGATTTGAACTTGCAGTAATTGCAAGCAGCAGATGTTAATAACAGTGCTTTAGTCCACTGTACTATAGGCTCTTCTCTATTATTTGAATATATTTTAAGTAGTAACAGATCAGATAATAAAAGAGAAATGATAAAGCTGTGCTAGAGTAAGATTCTTCACTCTTCTCAGTCCTAGAATTAAAAATACTGTGGGTAAAAATGTTATCAGTATCCATTTTGGATGAGGTTGCATTTTCTCTGAAAGATCATTTGCAGCCCGGTTTGACTCCTGGATCCATTTTGTCACTTGAGTTGTCATCTGGCTAGCTGCACTGTATTGTGTCCTACTGCATAATGAGTCTGCCCTTCAAGCCTTCTGGTGCAGAATATGGCTATATAGCAAAGTTATTGTTATATTGGCTCGACTAAATAGCACCAATTCTCAAAGAACTGCACTGGGAAGGCAGTTGTTACCAACTGCATCTCGTTACCCTATTTAAATGCTTTAATTGTTTAAGATTGCAGTACTTGAGGAGAACACCCCCAGTATATACCTGCCTATGATCTGGAGTGCAGGAGCTCTTCCTTGTTTCATGACTGGGAAGAGTGCACTATGTGGGAATGCAGGAGAGGATTTTGGAATGCCTTTCCCCAGAGACTAGGCAAGTGCTAGCTATACATATCCCTTTGCATAAGGTAAAGAAATGGCGGGTTTTGTTCATGTAAAATTTAGTTCACCCTTGCTTGAATCTCTTAATCACTTTTCTATTAATAATCTTTATTTGATACAGTATATTTTAACTACTATGTTTTTATTTTATTTGTCGTTATTATTTTACCTTGTTTTTATGAGCCACAGTGGCACAGTGGTTAGAGTGCAGTACTGCAGGCTACTTCTGCTGACTGCCGGCTGCCTGCAATTTGGCAGATAGAATCTCACCAGGCTCAAGGTTGACTCAGCCTTCCATCCTTCCGAGGTCGGTAAAATGAGGACCCAGATTGTCAGGGGCAATATGCTGACTCTGTAAACCGCTTAGAGAGGGCAGTAAAGCACTGTAAAGTGGTATATAAGTCTAATTGCTGTTATAGATGGTTTTCCACCACGGCATCTTCTGGGTGTTGAATAAGCTATAAATAATATAAATTGACTAGTTGTCATCTTATAAATAATATATCAACAAAATAAATTGTATCTAAGTCAAATTCTCTGATATGCAATAAATACTTGAAATAGAAATAAAATTCTTTTATTGGCCAAGTGTGATTGGACACACAAGGAATTTGTCTTTGGTGCATATGCTCTCAGTGTACATGAAAAGAAAAGATACATTCGTTAAGAATCATAAGCTACACCACTTATAGGGTACAAATAAGCAATCAAATCATACTAGAAAACAATCAGTATAAATCATAAGGATACCAGCAACAAGTTACAGTCATAAGTGGGAGGAGATGGGTGAGAGGAACAATGAGAAGATTAATAGTAATAATAATGCAGACTTAGTGAATAGTTTGACAGTGTTGAGGGAATAATGAATACTTGGTGCTTCTAACTTGAATACAGGTAGTCCTCGATTTACAACAGTTCATTTAGTGACCATTCAAAGCTACAACAGCACTGAAAAAAGTGACTTATTGTTCTGCCCCAGCTACGGACCCCAAAGAACGCAGCACACACAAAGTCTGTGTGTACAAATCTTAGTTTACTAAAATAAAATCAGGGTTTTTTTTCAAACAAAGGCTGTTAATTAACTTTCTTAACAACCTGCAAGAATCCAAAGAATAAATAATCGTAATCTTACTATGGTTGGCAGAAAGCCCAGGAGCAATTTGCAGAGAACTAAGATCAAGGCCGAAGCAGAGTGAACAAGTTGTTCCCTGCAAATTGCTTCAGTCGGCGTTCCTCCTTAAATAGGCTAAGGGAGTGGCCAATTATCCCCAAGCCTTACTCTCGAGGAGACCGCCTCCTGAGGAGCCACTCCTGCCTTTTGGCAGCTCTGCGCGCCCGTGCATCGAGAAGAGGCTTCTCTTCTTCGTCCTCTTCCCTTAAGGGAGGTTCTGAAGGCCCTGGCTGAATCCCCGCCTCTGACACCACATCTTCCCCAGCCTCATTGTCCGACTTGAGTGCCAGCTGCACAGGCTGCTGGCGCAGCACCACACCAGCCTCCTCACTATCCGAATCAGTCACCAGCTGCACAGGCCGCATACGGGCCACAACACTTATGACCATTTTTCACACTTATAACCATTGCACCATCCCCATGGTCATGTGATTTACATTCGGAAGCTTGACAACTGGTTCAAATTCAACTGGTTGCAATGTCCTGGAATCATGTGATCATTGTTTGCAACGTTCTGGCAAGCAAAGTCAATGGGGAAGCTAGATTCCCTTAACAACCATGTTACTAATTTAACAACTGCACTGATTCACTTAGCAACTGTGGCAAGAAAAGTCATAAAACGAGGCAAAACTGACTTAACAAATATCTCACATAACAACATAAATTCTGGGCTCAATCGTGGTCGTAAATCGAGGACTATCTGTATATGGAAATGTTATGTGATTAAAAAATTGTTGTTGTTTTTTAAAAAATGTATTTTTATTGTAGCCACAATTCTAAGTTTTGTAATATTTGTGTCACGTTAGGAGTTATCTTCCTATCGCAGAGAAAAAGAAAAATTGAGTGAAGAACTCTTTGGAAAATCAGAGGAAAAACAAAATCTTGAGATACTGTTAAACCAGACTCAAGCAGAAAACCATAGATGGTCCAAAAAAGTTGAAAACCTTGAAATTATAAGTAAGTATTTACATTCCCACGCGCTGTAGGAGATGGATTTTCAGCCTCAAATGAAATCTTGGGGGGGGGGGGGGGGAACTAAATAAGGAAAGTCAGGAACTTTTACATAATTCATTGCTAAATTGTTTATTAAATAGTTTCCCTGTAATTATTTCAGATTTTGGTTCCTTTCTTCGGGAGAGCAGAGTCCATTATACAACTTGTTAGTGTTGTATAAAGTATAGCATTATTTTACAAATTTAAATATTTGGTTTCTGTATATTAAAATAATATAATTATTGCATTAAACTGTCAAAGGGAATGCGGTGGCTGAGTGGCTAAGACGCTAAGACACTGAGCTTGTCGATCAAAAGGTCGGCAGTTCAGCAGTTCGAATCCCTAGTGTTGCATAACAAGGTGAGCTCCCGTTACTTGTCCCAGCTTCTGCCAACCTAACAGTTCGAAAGCATGTAAAAAATGCAAGTAGAAAAATAGGGGCCACCTTTGGTGGGAAGGTAATAGGGTTCCATGCGCCTTTGGCGTTTAGTCATGCCGGCCACATGACCATGGAGACGTCTTCGGATAGTGCTGGCTCTTCGGCTTTGAAACGGAGAGGAGCACTGTCCCCTAGAGTCAGAAACGACTAGCACATATGTGCGAGGGGAACCTTTACCTTTATCTAAAACTGACAAATATTAAATAAACTCTAACCTTAATCCTAAACCATTGGATCATCGTTTCAGAGATATTTACCTACCTAAATAGAGAAACAGAATGACTAAGGACGGGCAAAAAATCATGGCATGCAATTTTGAACTTCCTGCCAGTTTCCCCTTTGAGTTTACTTGCAGGAAAACTGACAGGGATTATCGCAAATCTTCCTTTCCCTTCCCTTCCCCTCCCCTTTTTCATTAAAAACAGAAAAATTTTGAAAGAGTTTTTCTTCATCATTTTCATAACGAATGCTTTAGCTGAAGACTTCTTGTGTATGGAAATTTCATCCTTGCCGATTGTGGTCTGTTGCAGATCGTGAACTTGTCATAGAGCTAGAGAGAATGAGGCTGGAGGGTGGCATAGCCCTTGGAGACAAGTCACCTTCTCGCCTAGATGCATTTGTAAAGACCATAGAGGAAGACAGGGACTATTATAAGCGAGAACTAGAGTGTCTCCAAAAGATATTTAAAAGAAGATCTAGCCCGTTGCGCAAATCTCCAGAAAAGGTAAGGCTTTACTGTGCTTAATACTTCATACTTCAATGATATCACATAGTCCAATTACTCATCAAATTATCTTTTCAACTCTTAGCTTTATAAAGCATGCTCTTAGCCATCAGATCGGGGTCAGATGATTCCTTTTGTAGCAGACTGATTATTTACTAGGAGGAGGGCTGCTTTCATACTTTGGCAGCGTGCTGGGTTTCATTTCTTGGCTCATTTCTTTTAGAGGTCTCCTCCTCCTCTGCACTCACCTGCATTCAATTTCTTGTCATTCCTAAGAAGTCAAATAGGAGATCCCAATCACAGCTGCCTATTACTTCACAAAAAAAAAGCTGTTAACAGCCAATAAAGTGAAAAGACAAATGATGTAGTCAGGCAGCATCCTCAACTATTTAGACATATAATGAAATTAATAATAATAATAATAATAATAATAATAATAATAATAATAATAATAATAATAGTACACACTTTAATAAGGGGAAAAAGCTAGTTTTCCCCAGTTAACATTAAATACAAGGCAATGTAGCTTTGTTAGTATCAAACTATTAGCATGCTTTGATTCCCAGCTTTATTGGATTCAGTGATATTTCTTTCTTAATAAGCATGATTAATCTCTCTCAAGTTACAGGTAGTCCTCGACTTACAACAGTTTGTTTAGTGATCGTTCGAAGTTACAAGGGCACAGAGGAAAGTGACTTATAACTCTTTTATTTATTTATTTATTTTATTTATTGTTCACACTTACGACCGCTGCGGCATCCCCGTGGTCACATGATCAAAAGTCAGGCGCTTTGCAACTGATGAATCAGTTTTACATCATCATTTGTGACTTTCTGGACAAACAAAGTCAATGGGGACGCCAGATTCACATAACCATGTGATGGGGCAAAATTCACTTAACCATTGTCTCATCAGCAACATAAGTTTTGGTCATAAGTCAAGGACTTCCTGTAAATATGTTAGAAATTATTTGTAGTTCTAGATTTACCTATTTTTCTTGACATATTTTTTTATGAAATTCTTAAAAGGTTTCAGTAAACAAAGGCAAAATAGAAAATGCTACTGTGTTGAATTTATGTTTTACCGACAAAGAAATAAAGGGAGACTAGTATAGATAGATCTATTTCGAACTATTTAGCTCTCATCAGCTAGCCATAATTTGAACCCGAGCTACTTGCATATTAGGTAGATGTATTAACCTCTAAGCCATGCTTAAAAATGCTACTATTTCCTTCATGCAATTTTACTATAGAAAAACATTTATCATTTGTAAAGACATCTAATAATTTCCCTATAATTAACAAACATATGTGAACACCAAGTCTGTGTATTTTCCCTCTCTAACATGGCCACAGGAGAAGATGGAAAGAAACTCTTTTAGCCTAACTGCAATTTGCAATTTGCAAATGGTTAGAAAATGACTTGTTTTGACTAACCATAATAAATATATTAATAGGGGGTTTCATGGCACTACTTGAGGCGGTGGGACGGATCTACGGGCTGAAGGTTCAGAATATATTCAACAGTTTTAGTGCTATGTTTGAATGTTGAGATCCTGGCTAGATAACTGACATAAAATCAGAATTCCCCAGTTCTGGACAATGTTAACAATATTGTCAGGGCCAATTTTGTATGATTCTTTGTGCTACATGAACCATGATTTATAAAGCATGGAATGATGATTGTTTTTGGACTGCAATCCTGTCATTAGTAAAATGTATTTTATTGAAATGTTTAATAATACGGGTGAATACATATGTGGATGTATAAAGCATATTCTCACTTTTTCCTTTCCCCTCCTCTTTTTGCAGAGTGAAGACCTTAGGTTAGTTATACGAGAGAGAGATGAGCTACAGTCTATGCTCGACAGATTTGAAAAGCATATGATAGACATTCAGTCTAATGTCAAACTATTAACTGTAGAAAAAGACAAATTAAGTGTCCTTTATGAACAGGTAAATAAATATAACCTTGATGCAGAGCAATATATAACAATGAAAATCTGCAGTCTCATCAGAAAGAAGCTAGATTTATTGCAAACTCCAGTTTAGAATGAGAAAAGAAGAATGTGAATGCAGAATAAAATAGTTGTATAGATACTGGATAATGATTTATCCTATGACACATATGTTGCTATGTATGAAAGGAATAGTTACAACCTGAGATTCCACCCAACATAATTTCATGTTTTGCAGTTTGTGAATGCACGAGCATAAGTATATGCATGAAAAACACATATTATGCATCTCTGTTAATAGTCTAGTAATTACTCGGCAGGGCGTATTGTAATTGCTTTGATTTGTGTGAGCTGCCCAGAGCTTTTGAGAGTCAGGTGGCATATAAATTTAATAAATTATTCATTTCCTGGGCTAGTACAATTAGGCATTTGACATTTATTGGAAGCCTATTGAGTTTTGATGCTAAGTTTCATAGATATTTAATATTAATATTTAATATCAATGCTAATACACATTAATCTTTATCAAATTTACTATATTAATATTAATACAAGCTCATATTAATATGAATATATATATATATATATATATCAAATATATATATATTTGAAACAATGTGTAATATTATTTAATATTTCATTTTAATTTTTTCCATGAAGGAAAAAATACTTTAAACATAGGTAGAAAGACAGTCTTTAAATTAATTATTTAGTAATGTTACATTTAGGAACAAGATTTTCTTGGTTTGCAGTGTAGGAAATTTGAAGGTATATTTAGCTAATTCGGTCAAGCCCAGTTTCTGTTTAAAGAATATGTAGCTTATATGTCTGTGTAAATGTTTTTAAGTCAAAAATGTCAAAGTTATTTTCAATAATACACTAATATTGTGGAAACGGAGAGTTTTTGAAGTGTATTGGTTTTATTTTATATGGAGAATACTTAAGAAATTTATATTGAGATATTGGAAAGTACTATTACTTCAACTATCAAAGGTTGAATGAACCCATTTTTCCGGCGGCTGCATTTTCTAATAATAAAAAAATAATAGATTTCCCTTTGGGAGACAATATTTTACATAAATATATATTAGCTTTATAAATTTTATAATATTATTAAATATCAACATTTTTTTAGTGTTTCTGATTAATTTTCTATTATTATTTTTTTGTTCACTTCAGTATTATACATTTCGTAAGTAGCACGCTGGGTATTGTTTTCCTCTAATTTGGTTTTTTTTTTTTTTTTTTTTTGCTTGCCTTTTAAAAATTGCAATACAATTATAATTTTTCAAAAACTAGAGAGCCAGTTTGGTCTAGTGGTTAAGGCGCTAGACCAGGAGCCACGACACTGTGACCTCTAGTCCTGCTTTAGCTATGAACGTTGGCCAGGTGACTTTGGGCCCAACACTGCCTCTTAACCTATCTCGACTCAGGGGTGAAATCCAGCAGGTTCTGGAGAACCGGTAGCGGAAATTTTGAGCAGTTCAGAGAACCGGCAAATACCATCTCTGGCTGGCCCCAGAGTGGGGTGGAAATGGAGATTTTGCAATATCCTTCCCCAGGAGTGGGGAGGGAATGAGGATTTTGCAGTATCCTTCTCCTGCCATGCCCACCAAACCACGGCCACAGAACCGGTAGTAAATAAATTTAGTTTTCACCACTGTCTCAACTCACTTGGTTGCTGTGGGGAAAATAGGAAGAGGGAAAAGCATAAGCTCACACCTTGAGTTGTTTATTTAAATTAATAAAGGCAGGGGAAAAAAATTAATTTTGTATTTTTAGTCTCAGAATGAATTAAACTTACTACGGAGAGAGAAAAAAACCTGTTTTCTAACAAAAAATCATGCAGAAGAAGAAAGGAATAACGCATTGGCTGATTTCAGAAGAGCAGCATCTGAAAAAGAAGGACTGAGGGAGAAATTAAAGGTCAGCTTTTAATATTTTCTGTAGTTTTCAGTAATGAAATAATTTTGGTCTTAGTTTTTTATTTAAAGTGGCTATCTCCGGGGCCTGTAACACTTCAGACCATTATTGATAACATCATAAGGATATCAAAAAGTGCATTTTGGATTTTCTTTCGTAATCATTCTGTTAAGAGTATTGCTAAAACTAATAATGAACAGTAATGTTAATTTAGCATAAATTCTCAAAATGACAAACATTTTCTGTTGTAATTTTAGTTTGAGGCTCTGTTAAATATTAGGCAACATTGGAAAAAGAAATTTACAGCTGATTTGCAGTTATTGATCGTTGATATACAGTATATTGTTTGTCATCATTTGAGTTGAGAGTTGCTATGCAGAGTGAGATAAGTGGCGTGTAAATCAAATAAACATTTGGGCAATTTTTTTTATTATAGATATTTATATATTGATTAAACAAAATAGATGCCATTTTCCTTCTGACATTCATGTACTATTGGGTCATTTCATTGTCAAGAAATTTAGAGGAATTTGGGGACACTTTAATATTATTAATGAAAGGGCTCATTACTGATCTGTCTACTTTATTTTGTTAGATCCTGCAGGAGGAATATACTTTAGATAAATTAAAATTGGAACAGGAAGTATCAAGATTGGAAAGCACTCTTAAAAGAGTAAGTATTTTGCCCAATTTGGAGCTATAACTTTTTATGTAGTCGCTATTTCATGATTATTTGGAAAGAAAAAGGGAAAATTTCATAGGGGCCACATATAAATGGAATATGTAAATAATTCCTGTTACTACAAGGCAATTTACCTTATTGTGGATTTCACTACCATTGATCCTTACTACCATTTTAGTGGAACGTATTGAGAAGGGTTGCTTTATCTTGCAGTCTTTAAAAAGGTTTAAAAATGTCACATAGGTTTGGAATTTCTTTTGCTCTACAGTTGGAAACAGAACGTCTTGATCAAGTATCTACAGCGTCACTGTTAAAAGACAAAATAAGCTCTTTGGAAGATGAACTAAACATGAAGACTCATCAGCTCTTAAATACATCTGAAGATTCTGCACAGTTTAAGTCAGAATTGAGTTCACTAAAGTAAGCTCAGCTGTGTATTTTATAGCTAGTAAATGCGCATTTGTAATTCGTGTCATTCTATGATGCTGTGGTTTCAGTGATAAGGCCCTAAAAAGAGGTCTCTAATTTGCATTTACCTGTTAATCAAACTGGAAATAATAATATGGCTAATCTGATAATTGAGTAGTAAGAAAAACCTATGCTGAATTTGTTTAGAAAAAGTTTATATTAATTTACACACATGGAATGGAATAGGAATAGACTAGAATAGAACAGAACAGAATTCTTTATTGGCTAAGTGTGATTGGACAAGCAAGGAATTTGTCTCAAGTGCATAAGCTCACATACATATAATAATAATAATAAGTAATAGTAAGTAATAGGTCATAATCATAGTTACAATCATTAATCGTAAGTTACAAACAACAATTGATAAATCATAAGAAATCAATAGGAGAAGGTAGTAGGAAAGATGAGAAGATGGGAAAAGATGAGAAAAGATTAGAAATGAGACAATGCTAGAGATTAATATTAATTCAGTGATTAATATCACAGATATTTCTTACATGTGAGTTCCTAGATAGTGATAAGCAGAAACTTTAGGGTTTATATGACCAGATATGCAGGAATTAATATTAAGTGGCAGGGCAACCTAGTCCTAGTCTATATAAACAGGCAGCCAATCCCACATTCACTCGCACAGATGATGTTACCTAGTTGGTAACAGTCCTTGGTCTCCACAAAATTCCTGTTTCATTGGAAAGTTGGGGACTAGTGTATTTCTTAAAAGGTATCCCATTTAGTTTCTATATGTAATTATGTTTGGTGATACCCATACTTAAGAAAATTAAAAGGACAATTTTGAACCTTCATTAGGAAAACAGGATTTTTAATTCTTGAAAATCTAGACTCAAAGGTATAGCACTGATTGGTCTTTTACTCAATCTAACTCACTATTTCTTTTATAAATTATAATACCCACTGAAGATACAGTAAAAATGGATTCATATCCTGTGCCCAATATTGTATTTAACACAACTGTCTTGATTTTACAGACTATTAAATGAACAGATTCAGAAATCCCTAGATGAGATACAGCATCAACTAACTCTTAAAGAAAATGAACTTCAATCAGCACAAGAGGAAATTGAGATATTAGAGGACAAAATAGGTGAATGAGATTGTACTGTATTATTAAGAAAAAGAAGTACAAATAATCTAGTTCAGTTCTGCACAAAATCATTCACAGTCAGGTTTTTAACAGGAGTAAACAGAATATAAATAAGACAAATAATAAATTTCCAGTTCAAACTTGAGGTTGAATACTTTGGCATTCAGGCTGAATTTATTCTAGCTCCTGGCCTTTCTTTCTCTACAGGTATTTTTTAAACTTTATGTTATTCAAATTAATTAATAGTAAAAATATACATGCAAACAATATTAATGAAAAATGATTCAAAATTAAGTATAAAAAGCCATTGTATAAACAACTACAAAATTTTGAACATATTCCTTGAATGTCATTTTGGCCCCTTTAGCCAAAAAAAAAAAAAAAAACACAAATACTCAAAGGAATTATAGACACACTAATTGTCTTTTTAATCTTTGAATAAAAAAGTGGGATAAAAGTTCTTGGAGTTCTTATATCAAACAAAAAGCTAGAATACAACATAAAATACTGTGTCTCCTGCATGTCAAAATTATTGATTTGACTGAGGACATCAAGTCTAGTTTGCTTCAATTCATAGAGTCATTGTATAGAAATAAAATCAGGAATAGAAATTTTCCCTTTCTCTACAAAATATAATCTGTGTTGAGTACATTGTTTTGCTCTGCCTTCTGCTCTAATTCCATTAGCATTTTCAGAAATTCTAATTATGTGCATTACAGATTCGAAAGCTTAATTAAGGAAAAAGCACACACAAAAAATTCCATTTGTTTCACTACCTGAAAATATACTTAAATCAAAGAGAGAGCGTGCCATTAATAATTATACAGTGTAGATTACAAGCTATTGAAATATAATGGGTGTGTGTGTGTGTTCATTTTCTAGATTTTGGGACTTTCCATTTGTGTAAACTTATGTTTTTTGTGTTTTTATAATCTTTTTCTATATAGATTATAAAAAACAATATATATTTTCTTAGTGTTTTTATTTTACATTGCCCAGAGTCCTCATAGAGCTGACACCTTTATACATTTAAAAAATAAATAAATAGAACTTTTGGGGGAAGGGGAAACAAAAGTCAAAATGGCAGTCATTCTCTGACAGGTATTTCCAAAGTTCACCAGGATTTTAACTTTCCAAGGTCACATAGCTGATTCGAAATTAGCAACAACAGAAGGTTTGTAAAAAGCAATACACTTTTAAATTAAATTGGGATGACTGACTATTCTTCCCCCAATCATTTGTTGAGTGCAACAATAAAAGAGTCCCATAATTCAGAACAGAGGAACCCAGAACAAATACACCAACATTGGTGTGCTTACAGGGCTTAGAGTTTTGCACGGTCAAAGCAAGTGAGCCAACTAAAATTTTTATTGTTGTTGTTTTGCTATTTTCAGAGACACTCCAAACTAAGAGCTTATCACAAAATGAGTCTGTTATGCTGCTCAGAAGTACCGTTAATGCCTTGGATAAGGAAAAAGACAGCCTTCAGGAAAGTATAGATGAAAAAACTGAAAAAATTGCATATCTAGAAGACAATTTAGCTAACAAGGTATTTATACAAAAGAGGAAATGGATTATCAGAACCATTTTATCTTAATACTTACTGTATCAAGGGAAGAATGTTATTTGCTACCCTGTTTCCCCGAAAATAAGACATCCCCTGATAATAAGCCCAATTGGACTTTTGAGCGCATGCGCTAAAATAAGCCCTCCCCGAAAATATTTAAACGCAGAGCTGGAAATCAGGTAAGACAGCAAGAGGAGTCCCATCTTGCTCCACACGCCCCAAAATAATAAGAGACCAAGCACTTATTTTGGGGTTCAAAAAAATATAAGACAGGGTCTTATTTTTGGGGAAACACGGTAGACATGCAACCAAGGAAGAATTTGGGATATTTAAGGTAAAATGATAGATAACTAGAATGGCAAAGGGATTGTTTCTACAGCAAATTCATGGTTTATATAGAAAACAACTGTCCCTCATGTATGATTCCCTTCAAATATGGCAGTTTTATTGCAGTGTAGAAATATCTTCTTGAATGGGTCATTTCTTCCCAAAAGACAGGCATTTGCAAATTAGACTTTAGCTGCCCTTTCTCCTAGGGCAGCAGTCCCCAACCTTTCTGGCTTGGCAGCCTGGCGGGGGAAGGGGGAGGGAATGGTTCCGTGCGCGCGGCAGGTATGTGCTTGTGCTCACACAGCTCTCGCAAATGGAGCTGCACACATGCACGCTTGTCTGCCACTTGTGCAGCCTGGTTCCAAATGGGCCACTGCCTGGTAGTGGGCCACAATCTGGGAGTTGGGGACCCCTGTCCTAGGGGAGTAATTTGTTTTCAGTTGCATTTTTGCTTCACTCAAAAAGGCTTACAGACCTTTTTTGCTTTGTTTTCCTATAACTCTTTTTCTCTTAATTTCTCTCTCTTTCTTTTAACAACCTTTTAAAAAAAATATTAAGGTTTACGGAAAGAGAGGAACATCTAATCTGAGAAAGCTAGCCCCAAGGTGTTATGTGGGACTCTTAAGAACTTAGTTGTATCTGCCTGATAAAGAAAAACATGCACGACATAAGTTATATCACTATGATAACTGATGGAGAGAGAAGGTGCTGGTTAGTAAATGACATCTGATCTCAGCTTTGGTGCTGGAATTACCAGATGTAGCAATAAAATTGATGAGAATATCAAGCAGAATTCAGCAATTACCCACTTTGATGATAGATGGCTGTTCTCAGCTCTCAGTAAAAGGATAGTCTTTAAATCTTGATAGTACAGTGGTCTACGCACCCTGTTATTAACACAGCTGCCTGCAATTTACTGCTGGTTCGAATCTCTCCAAGGCTCAAGGTTGACTCAGCTTTCCAACCTTTCTAAGGTAGGTGAAATGAGGACCCAGTTTGTGGGGGCAATAAGCTGACTTTGTATAAATATACAAAAGTATGAAGGCTATTGCTTAACGCATTGTAAGCCGCCCTGAGTCTCCGGAGAAGGGCGGCATATAAATCAAATTAAAAGAAAAAAGTAAGGCTAATGTAAATTCTTTTCCATTCTTCCCATGGAGCAAAGGTATTCTCCCATTCCCACACCACCATCCACACCCACACAGACAGCCACACAGATGTCTTATATAGCAGGGGTCGCCAAGCCCCAAACTGTGGCCCTCTGCCGGGCTGCAGCTCATTTGGAACCGGTCTACGGAAATGGTGAGCAAGTGAGCGCGTGGTCGGCATGCAGCTGCATTTGTGAAAGTGGGGCGCGCATGCGCGAAACCATCATCTCTTCCCCCACTCCCTGCACTATTTTCACCACAGTCTGCACCAATCCACCAAGCTGGAAAGGTTGGGGAAACTGTTATATAGAATATTTTAAGCTCCGTGTAGACGTTCTAAGCAGCAGAGAATCTTCCATACTTAGAGAATTCATGGGAAAATATGGACACAAAAGATTAAAAAAAAGTTAGCCAAGAATGATCATGTCCTCCCAGATGTAGATAATATAGTAGTTTTGCCCAGTTCATATTATGCCTTGCTTCCTAGCTTGAAGGTAGTGAGAGATAACATATAACAAGTGGTTATATGTAAGTTACCTTTGGTAACAAGAAGTTATTATAAAATAAAATAAAAAGGACATTCTGGTAGTGTCCCTTTTTTTATCTTCCATTTTCCCCAGCTACTTGCCAAATATTTTCATGTTTTACTTTGAACTTTATTCATTTTTCTTGGATCATTTTAATTATTATTATTATTAATACTGTACATGCAGTGGTGGGTTTCAAATTTCTTTACTACCTGTTCTGTGGGCGTGGCTTGGTGAGCATGGCGTGGCTTGGTGGGTGTGGCTTGGTGGGCATGGCAGGGGAAGGATACTGCAAAATCTCCATTCCCTCCCCAATCCAGGGGAAGGATGCTGCAAAATCCCCATTTCCTCCCGATCAGCTGGGACTTGGGAAGCAGAGAATAGATGGGGGCAGGGCCAGTCAGAATTTTTACTACCGGTTCTCCGAACTACTCAAAATTTCTGCTACCGGTTCTCCAGAACTGGTCAGAACCTGCTGAAACCCACCTCTGTGTACATGCTTCTATATACTCAAAAGATTTCAAGACATAATTTGGCTTCTGCAATTTATTAGAAAAATCGTGAAAATTAAAAATTAAACAAGCAAAAAATTATTTGAAAGACAATAAGAACAAAATTATATGTAGTAAATGTTTAGGAGTATTACAGTTAACAACTTTGCCACTTTATTGCCTATAAAATCATAAATAAAATCGCTTATAAGTGGTTGGCAGGGAACTGTAAATGTATATTAAAGTTGTATTAGTATGTCTCTATAATGTTATGTATATTAGTGTCCTGTGCTTGTTGTGGGAGCTTTGAACGAAATATTTGGTTAGGATAGAGAAAGGATAGTTTGTCAAATTACTTAGTTTCATTAATGCTATGTTAGATTTAAAATTACAAGAAAAGAAAATACACAACATGCATAACTCCTTCTCTTTAAACAGGAAAAAACTATCTTCAGTTTACAAAAAACAGTTGCTCAATTGGAATTGTCTTTAGAGTAAGTAATAAAATTATAACTTTTGGCTATTCTGAAACTGATTTTGAAATCAAAGTTGGGTAATTTTAATAAGATTATAAAATTAACTGAGCTACTGCATACTTCATGAGATAAAAGAGACGGGGAAAAAAATTGAAATGTGTAGTTTAGCTAATTTTATATTAGCTAATTGTGTTATATATCAGGGATGTTATTAAATGTAATGCTTATTTAAAATAAGATGATGGGAGCCCAAAATACTTTATACTGTATCTTTTTTTTAAAATGGCTGGTTACCTTCTAAAATAATTATACTTTCTTTATTCAAACCACTTTAATAACCATTCACTTTAATCTCACTGAAGATTTAACATTTCACTGTACAGCTGTTTCCTAGTTTTTCTGAACTGTTTTCCAATTTTGCTAAACTGCTATTAATTTCTTTTTTAGTACGGTATCTAATTACATTTCTGAAAACTTTAATTAAAATTATTCACTTTCAGACTTTTTCAAATGAAAGTTAACAGTTTTAAAAAGAATGCAAGGTATGGGAGGCATTCTTGAGAGTGTCAATTTTCCTCTTGTCCAAAGATCTCAAAAGAAAATATTCTTGTTACTTGCCCCTTGTACTACTGCTTGGTTGCAGGGAATATACACTACTACTCTTCAGGCTCCAGAAAGTGCTTCAGAGTTTCAAGGGTAGGATAGCAGCAATGACTAATTTTAATAGGGAAGTACCCTGTACTTTCTTGACTATGAACCAGATCTAGCTTATTCTACAAACTTGGTTAAAATTAATTAAGACTTAGCATCATACCTGTCTTCTACCAATGCTGCCATTTGTGCCATAGTGCAAGAAATTCAGGTATAATTTTACAATTGCTTGGTGATTTAGTTCTTCTAAAGAAACAAGACAGAACCATGTTCAGGCACACAAACAGTTCTGTACTTGTTGGTAATATGCAAAATATATTTGGTAATATTCAGTACAAACATAAATTTTAGTTAATTGCTATAATTTTTAAATTATGGCCATCATGTATACACTGTATTGCAAAAAGATGAATGATGTTTAATATGATAAACATAATGAATAAGGAAAAAAAATCCCACATTTTTTAGCCAATTAAAGGATGCCTTAAATGGGAAAGACCGTGACCTTGCCAGTCTCCACCGCCAGTTTGATGCGGTACACTCAGAGCTTGGAGAAACCATCAGAGTGAAAGAAATGGCTCTGAAGGAAAACAGAAGATTACAGGATGATCTAGCTACAATGACTAGAGAAAACCAGGTATAAAATAATTCATAAAGCACATCGTGATTTGTTTTGTGCTACTAATTGTATGTACAAAGGATGTGATGTCGGAAACATCATTGTAACCAAAACAATGTCAACATTTAAAATAAAATATAGGTAGTCCTCACTTGATGATGATAACTGAGATTGACCATTCCATTGCTAAGCGATGTCATACAATGTGACATCATGTGACCACACCAACCTATGTGGCAGTCTCAGTTGCTGTGATTAGGCTAATCCTATGTGATCATGTGATCATCATTTGCCACTTCGTACCAGCTTCCCCATTGATTGGAAGTCGGCAGTGAAGGTCGCAAATGGCAATCATGTGACTGTGAGACACTGCTGTGTTATAATTGCAAGCTGGTTGTCATGTGCCCGAATCAAGATCAGGCTGCAAGAGCCATAACTAGGAAGATTGCCATAAATCCGCTGTGTTCGGCACCCTTGTAACAACTGAATGCTTGTGGTTGTTCAGTTTCAACTATCTCTATTACATATGGAGCGTAAAGAGTTTTTGTAAGCATTTTACTTTGTTCGTATTCCTGTTTCTTTTAGTTATAGATTCCAATATCATGCTCTCTAATACTACTATACATTAATATCCCAGGTTATCTTCCTAAAAAAAAGTACTTTGCTTGTAGGTTTGCTAAATTTTATAAGCTACTTAAAGCTCGAGTGCCAGATCTTTAAAAAGATGGATTGTTTAGAAACAATCTCGTCGCTTGATTATTAATTATCAAATAAATTACACCAATTGGGAATTGTGTGTGTTTGTAATAATAGTCCATTTAAAAAAAAAAGGTTTTCCTAATGTTTAATAGCAAACCTGAAGATTGAATGATTTTTTTTTTTTTTAAAAATTAAAGATTCTTCATATTTTCACCCAGCAGTCATGGACTGTGTACCTAGTGATGACCAGATATTCAGTTCTTTCACAGTAAAAGAAGAATAGAGACCAGTATAGCTAATTCTCATGGTCACGTGATAACATTTTGGGCCCTTGGAAACCAGCTTGTATTTACAATCATTTGCAGCATCTTGTGGTCACTTGACCACAGTTTTCAGCATTTTTTTGCTAGTTTCTGATGTTTACTTATGGTTTCTAGCAAAAAAACCCCACCAAGTTTAATGGATTCAGTTAATGACTGCAGTGTTCACTTATCACAGCAATCATTTAACAACTGCCACAAAAAAGCTTGCAAAAGCAAGCACAATCATAATGACCCACTTAACAATCACCTTGACTTATGACTATAATTCTAGGCTCAATTATGGTCATAAATCAAGGACTATCTGTGTACAACTCGTATCAAGTGGCTGTAGTGAATTCATGTTCCTTCCTCGCCTCTGACCACTCTTTTACTAGCATTCCAGCTGGAACATGTATTTCTTGGTTAGCTAACTGTAATAGCTAGACTGGAAATTCTCCTTTCCAGTTATTTTTTTCCAATGGTTTCAACCAGCTCTGAACGACAATATTTTATCCTATCATAGTTAAAACATCAGAGACTCATAGTTATTCTTCTTTATATTTTACTGGTAAAGATAAATCCCTTATGGCAACATATTTCACAATTTTTCCAGAAAAGATTCTCTAATGGCCTGCTTGTATGTATATCCCAGTTATGGGTATTTTTAATGGTGTGGTAACTGTTCTAGTTTAATCTTGACTACTACAAACATTGAATAATTATATCATTTGAAATATTTAATTAGGTATCAATTAAATTTTTTGAAGTGCCAAGTGCTAATACCAATATGGGCATTGCCAGTGCCAAGTATCAATGCCAAAATAGGCATTGTCCCAAATCTTCCATAAAGAAAATTACTTACCCATAGGTTGGAAATCACAAGATTGAATGCTGCTTTTTTTTTGGTGTTTTTAATCTGAATATGAGGAACTCATAACAAAGAGAAACGCTGTTACAAGCTGCCTCTCTATAATGGAATAGATCATATTTAATTGTACTGCTTTGTCATCAGGTGGTTTATTTATTTTGTGAGTAATATGTCTAACAGTATGTAATATAAACAGGTAATCTCAACTGAATTGGAAGTAACTTTACGTGAAAAAGAAGAACTGAAAGTTAGAGTTCATAATTATATTACTGAAGTCTCCAGATTTGAAAGTTTAATGTCCTTAAAGGTGAGAAATATTATGAAAATATTATTTTTTAATAAATCAATTTTGGTTTTGGGTTTTCAAATCATTATTGGCCACTGCAAGACTCCCAGCCATTACATGGAAAAGTCCATGCAGTTTCCTTGGCAACATTTTTAGAAGTAGTATACCATGGCCCAAAGTCACCCATGGCTTCATGTCCAAAGTAGGACTAGAATTATGGCCTCCCAGTTTCTAGCCTAGTGCCTTTAACTACTGTATAAAATGAAAAATAAAATATACCTTATTTAAGTGTTAAAAGTAAGCTGAAGTAAAGTAGCCAAGTTAGTACACAAAGAAAAATTCAACAATGAACTAAAGGGCCACCATCAGTGAGCTGTTGGACAGCATTACTTGGTCTGTTGTGTGGATGTTTGGGTGGTTTAGGGGTGGGGAATTGTGCTGAGTGGGAGTGTGTTTGGGGATTGTTATGTGTGTTGGACCTGGTCTTTGGGTGTTAAGTGAATTTCGTTGTATGGGTATACTATATATACACGTACAATGACAATAAAGTTGTTGTTGTTGTTGTTGTTGTTATTATTACTATTATTATTATTATTATTATTATTATTATTCAATCTATTCTTTAAGAGAAAAGAGTAACATTGAGGGAAATGTCCTTTCTTAGCCCTATAACATTTAAGCTACATTTCGCCGGGTTCTATCATTTCTAGGAAAGTTGGAGGGGTATTATTTAGAATTATCATTAGATTTAAAACAAATTGGGACTTTGTCACAAATGCACAACTGTGATTGAGTCATTGATATACACATACAGGTAGATATATCTGGGCATATATAGATGTCTAGGATAGTTGTATTTAAAACCTTCAGTATGTGAATAGCGTACATACATACAGATGATGATAATGATGTTATCCATTCAGTTGTGTTGGACTCTTAGCGATTCTATGGGCCAGGTTTCTCCATATCTTCTGATCTTGCACTTCTTTGAGTGGTTCTCTGCTCTGGCTGATGTCAGCTTTGATGGTGTCCAGTTACCATGTTCTTTGGTGGCCTGGTTTCCTTTTACCACAAACTCTTCCAACCATAATTGTTTTCTCAGTGAATTTCCCCACAAGACATGGCCAAAATAACTGAGACACTATTTTCTGATTTTGCCTTTCAGTGACGTGTCTGGTATTATGTACTCCAGTACTTGCTTGTTAGTCATTTTTGCTGTCCAAGGAATAGACAGGAGCCTTCTCCAGCACCACAGCTCAGACGAGTCAATTTTCTTCCTGTCTGGCTTTTTTAAGGTCCAATCTTCACACCCATAGGGGAACACAAGGGAGTTAACTACATACATTTAATTGCCAGGTTGATCTCCTTGCTTTTTTATACATACACCTAGACAACATCAAAAAAATCCAAATTATTTATTGTAAAATCAGTATAGAAAATTGATATAAAGTATTACATTCTTATGTATAATGATCAAATTGATGTAATATCTGTGTCAGGGTTCCAGGGCTGACAATTTGCCTCAAATCTTTTAAAGTGTTAACTGTAATAGTATAATCATTTAATCTTGAAGTTATCTCAAATTGAAAATAACACATATTCAGGTTTCTTCAGTGGAACAAATTGCTGACAATTTCTAAACAGAAGAGAGGCGGAATAGTAGCTGAGACATTTGTTTCAGCGATTTATTGCTCAGTGGATATATTTTCTCTTAATACTAGGAAAGAGAAAATAAAGAATTATTGGAGAAGTTCCAGATGCTTCACAGCCAAGCCGAAGATTGGGAAGTAAAGGCTCATCAAGCTGAGGGACAAAACAGCTCTGTACGATTAGAGCTCCTTTCGGTTGATACTGAACGAAGACACCTTAGAGAAAGAGTAGAATTATTGGAAAAAGAAATTCAAGAGGTAATTATAAAATTATAGCTTCCTAGACCATTTTAATGTGCTTTTCTTAATCAAATACCTTGACATTAATTGGAAATTTGTACAAGGAGCAGATGGCATTAATCATCTGTATGGTCTCAAGGGGAAAACTAATTTCAGATTTATGCCTGCTCTTGCCCAGTACTTGTTAAGTCTTGCAAATGGTTGTAAATGTATTTTGGAAGGAAAAAAAAATACTTCCAAGTCGATATGTTTTTTTGTTTGTTTCCAAATAACTGAGTACAATAGGAAAATGTAATAGGAACACCTCATCTGTGCTTGTAAAAAGAGCTACTTTTGTCTTTCACATAGCACATCATTGCACATCAAACATATGAGTCGCAAATTTCTTCAATGGCAAAAAATATGGCCAAGCTGGAAGAAATTCTCAGACGTGAAAAAGAAGAAAAATCTTCAATAAATCACGATGTGTCTGCTGTTAGAGATTTATGTGTCAAACTGGAATCTAGCAAAGATCTGCTCTCACGTCAATTAACATCCAAATCTCTGGAATTTGAAAGGGTAAAAGAGAAAAAACGTTGTTCTTACAGGAGATATATATATATAAATCCATTTTTTATTTAAGGTAAAATGTTGACAGTAAAATAAATAGATATATACTCTTAAGGTAAAAAAAAATCATCCTCAAGCCACTGTGGCTTGAAAATCCGCCCTGGGAAAGATGGGAGGAAAAGCATATGGAAGGGCTTAATGGAGAGGTGGACAGGAACAGCGAGCTTACTTAGTTACTGTGAGGTTATTTATTTAATAAATTCTTTTTATGCTCTAGATTATGTCTGAATTTGAAGATACAAAGTCAGAAACAGAGCTGTTAAAAAAGCAACTGTCAAGTGAGCGACTTACAATACAAAACTTGGAAACCCTCTTGTCTACCAGCAGAGACAAAGATTTTCAGAACCATTTGATAACCCATGAAAAAGATTCAGAGATACAATTGCTCAAAGACAAGTTAACACTCTCGGAGAGTAAATTGTATGTTGTAAAGTATAAAATGAACAGTTTTATAATATTTTTCTTTCAGCTGTTTGTAATTTAGGGCAAAAATATCTCCATTCTTGAAAAAATAATATTTTTTTTTACATAATGAAATCCAGATTTTCTAATTAGTAATGTGAGAAGGGTTTTGTAAGAAACAACGGGCTTCAAATATTTCCCCTGGAATTGCAATTTGCTTAACTTGATTGAAAGATGAAATTACCCATCTTTGGTTTATGTGTTTCTTTCATGAAAGTATGCTTATTTTCCTACCTTGCATGTACCCTTTATAAGATATAATATAAGATAAGATAAGATATAATATGATGAAACAACAAATGTCAATCTGTATTCTTCAGGCTGAAGAATGAAAAAAAAATTAGATCAGTGTTTTAGAAACTTAGCAACCTGATGATATTTTGACTTCATCTCCCAGAATTCCTTAGTCAGGATGAGTTGGGAATTCTGGGTGTTGAAGTCCACACATCATAAAGTTGCCAAGTTTGAAAAACACTGTTTTAGATTATTACAATTGTCACTACAAATGCATGTAGTACTGCCTATTAATATGCAAGTATCTCGTTCATTATGGCCCCTTGGAAATTCAAAGATTGCAATACCGAAGAAATTCTATATGTCAAATGGATGCACTGTTTTAAGTTTTAGGTGAATGCATTCCCAAATATACATATTTTAAGTAGACTGTTTTGTGGTAAATTGGTGGGTTTTTTTATTTTAAGAACTTTTTTGTATGTGGATGCCCAAATATGGGTATATTTTCTTAATTTCTAGGTCTCTGTTTATCTGTTTGCAGCTATTTTTAAAGTTTTTGTACAATGCCATCTGTGAACGTGTAATAGATATTTTTCTCTTTGTTTTACAATATTTTTAGAACAAGCCTTAGTAGAGAAGTTTCTATACTGCGAAATAAGCTTACACAGCTGCAGACTGATTATGATATTGTGAAAAGACAGCTGACAACAGAGCAATTTGAACGGTATGTGAATTAGCTTCATTAAAAAGGCAACTGTTCTGAGTCCCCATGTAAGGAGGAAACCATAAAAGCACGCTTTATAGTGTTGCACAGAAAGTATTAAAACTGGTTTAATAATTAATTTTCAATTCTGTTTCTTAGTTATACAATCTATTTCTTACCCTTCTTTCCGTACTATTGCGGTTTACAACCTAAAAAGCAAACAAGGGGCATATTCAAAATGTGTTATATTAAATATTACCATTTAAAATAAACTAGTGTCTATCAGTAAATACCACAAGACCTTTCAGTTAAGCATCTGTGGAAATTAATACGTTTAAAAAAAAAACAACCTCTTAAATTGGGAACAAAACCGTGATCAATCATTCGTCGCTTAGATTGAACAAGGCTTCCTCCCAGTAACCAAATAGTTTGCCAGTGCAAATAGCATCGGGAAACCAACGATTTGCTGGTTTCTGCACGTAGCTGATTAACAGGCTGGCAGGAGGGCACTTTTAGTGCTATCTGCTGAGGATCCGTTCTTAGATTTACTGCAAGTAATGATGCTTGTTGCTTCCTCCTCCCTTCATTTAATATTTTTCAGGTTCATTAGGAAAGAGAAAGACAGGGACATTTAAGACATTTAGGCACATCTCCCAGCCAAGCAATGAATATAGGAAACCTGAAGTTTACCAGATTTCTGCTTACAACACCTTTATACCAATCCTTCTTGTCCTAGCCAGGAGAAGAAAAAAAATTCACTTCACTTTGAAATCAGATCTATCTTAGAAATTGATGGAGTTGGCTGATTCGCAGAATTGACTACTTTGATTAAAGAAAAGAACATAAGCACTTTTGTTTCCACATGGAAACTTTGTGCTTGATGTGGGAAAAGAATGAAAATTTGACTTTGGGTTTTACCGATTAGACCGATAGATCTTTATAGAAATGGCTTGTTCATATTATTATGAAAAAGCAAAAAGTTGTGATTTGATGTTAATGCCTTGTTTTACTGTAACAGAGAGAGTCGGAAGTCAATGCTTCTTTGTCTTCTTTTTCTTATCTTTCCTCACTTCTCCTTTCCTTTTCTCCCCCCACTGCTTTTCTATTTATTTTCTATTTTGTATTTTATAATTCAATTAAAAATGTTGACTGGAAATCAGATCTATCCTTATTAAGCTCTTTTCAACTAATTTCTGTACCACCTATAGTCTACAGGTAGTTCTCGACTTATGACCACAATTAAATCCAAAATTTCCATTGCTAAGCAAGACAGTTGTTAAGTGCACTTTGTCTCATTTTACAACCTTTCTTGACACAGTTGTTAAGTGAATCACTGCAGTTGTGCAACACAAGTGTTAAGTGACTATGGCTTCCCCCTTGACTTTGCTTGTCAGAAGGTCGCAAAAGGTGATCACATGACCCCGGGACACTGCAACCGTCATAAATATTTGTTTTTTTTGCAGTTGCCAAGCATCTGAATTTTGATCACGTGACCATTGGGATGCTGCAATGGTCATAAGCATGAAAAATTGTCATTTGTTTCAGAGCTGTTGTAATTTCAAACTGCCACTGAACAAATGGTTGTAAGTTGAGGACTACCTGTATTATCTAGAACAGGGGTGTCAAACTGGCGGCCCGCGGGCTGGATGCGTCACATTCAGGCCACGCCCACCCCAGCACCATGAAGGGGAAAAATGTCACGAAACTTCACGTGACAGCAATGTGATGCCGCGAGGTTTGACATCCGTGATCTAGAGTTACTAGAAAGGAAATTCTGACTGAACATTAAGAAAAACAAAATTCTAACAGCTAGCAAAGAAAATAATTTTTTTTAAAAAAGTGATTCCAATTTATTGTGTAGAAAAATGGTGAACCATCTTGTTTTCTGCATGAGAAAATATTTGGAAGTACAGCTTGAATTCAGTTGTAATTTTCTACTTGGTAGGGAACGGGCCATTCAAGAGATGCGAAGGCTTGGCTTCACTGCCTCTTCTCTCCCCACCTCTTCACCGCTTAGCTCAACTTTGAGATCCCCATCACATTCTCCAGAGAGGGCATTTTCAGGAACAACAGAACGAACAGAAAAGTAAGTAATTAAATCAGTAGCTTAGGCCTTTGTTTGTTTTTTAGGCATATGGTTAATTGAGATAATATTTCAAAATTCTATGTGAGATTGGATCTGTATTTTGCATTTTTTCCCAGAGACAAAGTACTTTTAGAAAGTTAAGCTCTGAATCTTAGTAGTTACCATTTTTAATGTGGGAGAGATGAGGGCAGGTAGATAATTAATACCTACTGGGTGCTTTTGTGTTATTAAAATCATGTGAGTATGGCTATTTTGAAGATAGTTCTAATCTAACATGATCTAACGAGGCACAAAGTATACATTCTGAAAAACACAATATTCTAAGATTATTAATTCTTAATCGGCATGTTTTCAATATAATCATTCCATTTTCTTTCTTCTTAGAAATGTGGGCTTCAAGGATTAATCTGTTACTTTAAAAGCAGAACAATAATGGGATGTTTCCATGTTTGGACTCACTGTCAGCGTTGACATGAATTCTACCTCTAAAATGTTAAATCATTAACACTAGGATTATTGAAACAACAAGAAGCTGTGTGGGAGCACTTAGGATGTAAATCAAACTTTGCAACATTCTGCTATCACACATAGGCTGGGTTGGTTTTTAATAATTCTGATAAGTTTGCCCTGCAGTTTAAGACTAAACATCTGAATTGGTGGTAATAGTATGGTTTGTAATTGTTACCTCTTCTTTCAAGATTATTTATTTTCAGTTAATCAGCTATGGTCTCTAGTTGCTATTGACTGCAAAACAGATAAATATGGAAGAAGAAAAGTCCTTTAATCATGAAATATATCTGTTATTCAGGTTGTTTTTATACCAGTAATTTTATAAAATGTGTGTATGTATGTATAAATAAATTATGCAAAGTTTAATTTAATAATGTCCTTTAACCTGAGTACAAATGTTACATCATTAGTTAAAAGGCGTCTTTTAAATGTTATCTCTAAAATGAAGTATCTCTGCATTTTAAAAATGGTTTTATATTAAAAAACAAATTTATATACATTAAATTATGATAGTATAAATAATGTTAATATCATGTCTGTCTCAAGAGTCATCTAGCAATGTTGTTCCTTTCTTTAAAGTTCGGAAATAAAGTTTGAGGAATTGACACACCTGAGTTCCAGCTTTTAAAGACAAAATGAGGCAGTTTAAAATACAAAACTAATTAGGTAAGAATGAATTTTATTGCAAGGAAACTAATGTTGTAGTTTTTGTCACAATATAGTAACAAGTTGTCAAATACAGTACAGTACATTCCTTAATTGACAAAGCTTTGTACCATCTTGATATTATCAACAAGCAATCTGCACAAAGCACTAAAACATTTAACATCCAGAGCTATTTTGGGCATAACTTGACTATGTTTGTGGATATTTTATTAAAAGAACACAATTTCAATTACTGAAGAAAATCCATGAATTAAAGCAGCAGGAACATTCTTGGGCCATCTGTGTAACCAAAAGTTCATGGAATTTTGGATTGGGGTATATATGCCATAATAATAGCTGTTATTTTATAGCATTAATTTTGGATTATGTTGTTACTAATGTACTTGATATCACTAAGAAGACGATACTAAAGATATTATGATTAAATAAAGTAATTTCAGTTTTCGAGGAATAGTTGCAGATTGATTTATATCCTTTGAAGAAGAAATATATTTTCCGGTTCTCCTTATAGACACTGGCAAGAAGAACAGAAAATGCCATTCAACAGAGAACGACAAGCCAATTCCTAAATGTAGTGAAAGCTTATTATAATAAAGTATATACATAAACTGGAACAATGGTCTCGGTAGAAGAATTCAAAACATACAGTTTTAAGTACTGATTGATAATTCACATGGTATCATTTTATGTCACTCCTGTTCTTAAAAATTAAAAAAAAAATCATTAGTGTTTTTTAATATGCCATACAATTAAGGCCAAACTGCCCATCCAGGCCCATTTTAAAGCCTCCTTTGTCATGGTGATCTTTGCTGATGTTAAAATAGGAGGAACTATCCCATATAAAACTCTTAACATATTTTTTTTTTTAATGCAAAGTCTACTTTTCTCCCATTAAGGAAAAAAAATATCTTGAAATTGGTCTCACCAACCAGATGTTTCTGGTTAAATGTCCTACTACCTTGTTAAATCAAAAGAATTAAGTGTTATCTCTCTTAAAAAAATAATAATAATACCTGCCTCCTACTGTATAATGTGGGAATGACTTTGGGAGACAGGACAATGAGATAAAACCAAGGTCAGATAAAAGGCAAGAATGTGGGTGGGACAATAGGCTCAGAAGAGACCCTGGTTTGTTTTGCAAATGGGATGGGAGGAGAGAGAGAAAATTACTTTCAGACTTGCAACCTTCTGTTAACGTAACCTTACAAATGAGTACAATTAGCTCGCGTGGCTGCATTTTGTGTCTGGTCTACAATGAGGCTGACCTAACATGAAAAGTGACATGAGAATTAGTTGATAACTTTTGAAAAAGAGGTTCCTTCCCTTGTGCAGGAGCTGGATCTAGTAATTTCTGTTGGTCCTCCAAGAATATGGGCAGTGGTCTCAGATCAGACTAGAATACGTTCTCAACCCACTAAAGCAGGGGTGTCAAACTCAATTTCACTGAGGGCTGCATCAGGGTTGAATTTGAACTCGGGGGCCAGGGTGGGTGTGGCCAGCTCGACGTCACTTGTGTCGGGGACTTCGGTGGTGGCCCGAGCACTCTGCCAGTTAAAACAGGCTCCTGAGCATTGTTTTCAGCTGTGATGGCCTCCTGCCGCCCTCTGCCAGTGAAATGAATACATAGGTTTATTGCAAACTGAATCTCTCTACAAGAATCTGAACTACTAACAATCAAAGCAAATTGGTAGTAGATATGAGTCAACAAAATTCAAGGTGGGCTGAATTTAGACTGAATCTGTTGTATGTGGAAAGGGGCTCGAAGCTGATGAAGCTGGTCATCTACAAAAACTAGGGATTGGAAAATTCCTAGCATTTACCTCTTAAAACCAGGCATTCTGATCAGACATGGTTTAAACCACTGAAAGATATAAAGATATAGCTGGATTCCTAGTAAAGTAAAACTTTATCAGCAAACATTCAATACTTGCTATTCACCTTTTAAAAATACTAATTTTAAAGGCAAGCCAAGGTTCCTTACCTGTAACTTTGATTCTCTTTAATAGTTTATTGGTGGAAACCTTTCCTGACGAAAGCAAGATCAAATAAGTACAATGCTCCATATAATTTATAATGGTACTTAAACACTTTTGTGAACCCTTGTTCAATATTTCTACATAAATATAACCTACAATGTAATCTGTTCTCCATACTAGTCCTAAAACTACAAAATGGAAACCAAATCAAAACAAATGAGTTAAAAATATTTATGCAATGAAAACTTTTCAACTTAAGACCAAGTTGAAAATGACACAAACATCTGATTATAAATGAACAGTACCAATTTGATTGGCATGCACAGATGCACTTTTAATAAATAGAGTGAAGTTGCTTTAATATAGTGGACCAAATTTGAAGGGTTCTACACAGAAATAGGCTCAGTGGCTAAGATGCTGAGCTTGCCAATCAAAAGGTCGGCAGTTCAGCGGTTCGAGTACCTAGTGCTGCATAACAGGGCAAGCTCCTGTTACTTGTCCCAGCTTCTGCCTACCTAGCAGTTCAGAAGCATGTAAAAAAATGCAAGTAGAAAAATAGGGGCCACCTTTAGTGGGAAGGTAACAGCGTTCCGTGTGCCTTTGGCATTGAGTCATGCCAGCCACATGACCACAGAAACGTCTTCGGACAGCACTGGCTCTTCGGCTTTGAAACGGAGATGAGCACCATCCCCTAGAGTCGGGAACGACTAGCACATATGTGCGAGGGAACCTTTACCTTTTTACACAGAAATGGTTTTTTCATAGCTCCAACATATAGTTTTGTTTTGTTTTTTTAATTTGATTTATATGCCGCCCTTCTCCGGAGACTCAGGGCGGCTTACAATGCGCTAAGCAATAGCCTTCATACTTTTGTATATTTATACAAAGTCAGCTTATTGCCCCCACAAACTGGGTCCTCATTTAACCTACCTTAGAAAGGATGGAAGGCTGAGTCAACCTTGAGCCTGGTAAGATTCAAACCTTCAGTAATTGCAGGCAGCTGTGTTAATAACAGGGTGCTTTAAACCACTGTACTACCAAGGCTCTGCTTTCTTTTATAGCACCAAGGAAATTTACCTTTGGCAAGTGTATGTTACCTATATTCTTACTGCACTGCAGAGGAGGTGAATTCTGGTATTCATTATATACCTGGATCTGTGTGTTTTTTTTAAAAAAACAGACATCACCCATAGTAACAAGTTCCATCATCTAAGTCTCTTACATGGTTTTCTCCAAAAGTCAGCCAAAACAACAGGTGAATGTGGATTCAGGCCCTTGGATTTAAACCAATTTGATGGTTAGAGAGATTTTAGTTGTTGATACTCTTTTTTGTCTCTGTGCCACTTCTTATCTTTCAAGGAATGACATGCTTAAGCGCATTAGCAGTAGCTGCTGATTGGATTGACTCCGGGGAGTTTACCAATTCTTTGAAGACTCCTTCCTTTGATAGAACACAGACCACAGAATAATAGAGTTGGAAGGGACCTTGGAGGTCTTCTAGTCCAACCCTCTGCTCGAGCAGGCAACCTTACGCCAGTTCAGATAAATGATTGTCTATACCATTTCAGATAAATGATAAATTTCAGATAAAAACTTCTGAAGTACCATTCCTGAACGGAAGGCACAACGGCTGCTGCCTGTACTAAGTTCAGAAAAGTACCCTTCTGAGACCCAGCTAGCCACTTTAAACTCTGCCCGGTGGTTTCAGAAGTCATGTGAAAGGAAGATTGTTGAAGCAAATTGCAAGTTCTGTGCAAAGGCAAAGTCACATACCAAGGTCACATACCAGGTGAGGCCTGACAGAAGGGGTTCCACTTTCCTTCTGGAAATTTGGACAAATTGAACTTCCACGCTGTGAATATTTCTGTCTGACCAAATCCTGCTGGTGAGAAAGTATTTTAAGAAAAGAAAATAATTTTTTTGCTCTAAATTGCTGATTTCTCTGGAGCTCAGTGAAAATCCTGAGTATTGCTGTCACCAAGATAAAGGAATATGGAAGGCTGGATGGACATTTTCCTTGGAAAAGCTTCTCTTCAAAAGACCAGAGGTGGGTTTCAGCAGGTTCTGACCAGTTCTGGAGAACCGGTAGAGGAAATTTTGAGTAATCCCAGCTGATCAGGAGGAAATGGAGATTTTGCAGTAACCTTCCCCTGGATTGAGGAGGGAATGGAGATTTTACAGTATCTTTTCCCTGCCATGCCCACCAAGCCATATCATGCCTACCATGCCACACCCACAGAACCGGTAGTAAAAAATTTTGAAACTCACTACTGCAAAAGACCTTATAAAAGATAGAACGACCTGGCAATATAAGTTCAATACAGACACACTTATATATTACGACTAATAGTCATTGATAAATATATCATGCATTGAAGTGTCAGGGCTTTGTATAGCCTAGATCAGGGGTCTGCAACCTTAAATACTCAAAGAGCCATTTGGACCTGTTTCACACAGAAAAGAAAACACCGGGAGCCACAAAACCTGGGTGGGCGTGGCCAACTCAATGTCACTCACTTCCACCAGTCACATGACCCTCTAGCCATGCCTACCCAGCCAGTCATTAGGGCAGAGAACCTGTTAAAAAACACCGGGAACCACAAAATCCTTTTGACATCTCTCTCCCCTCCCTCCCTCTCCCTCTCCCTCTATCTCTCCCCCTCTCTCTCTATCTCCCTGTCTCTCTCTCTCCCTCTCTATCTCTATGTCTCTCTCCCCCCCCCCTCTGTATCTCTGTGTCTCTGCCCTGGCTGCTTCTCCATCCCCCACCGTCACCCTTACCTTCTCAGGCCAGGTGAGGAGTGACTGGGAGGGGAGGGCAAGGGGTGGGGCCAGCCAGTGGTGGGATCACCTGACAGGGAGCCACAGCAGAGGGCCCAAAGAGCCGCATTGCGGGTTGCTGATCCCTGGCCTAGATCAGTGTTGATGAACCTTTCCGGCACCGAGTGCCAAAACGGGGGCGCGTGTGTGTGCCAGAAACCAGAAGAACAGCCACCTGGTGCGCAGTCATGCGCCAGGAAGATGATTTTCTGGTTTCTGGCATGCGCATATGCACTGGCCACCTGGTCTTCTGGTTTCTGGCACACGTGCGCATGCAAAGATCAGCTGGCTGGTGCGCATACAGATACTGGAAACCGGAAGATTATTTTCCCAGTGCGCGCATGCGCACTGGGCGGCTGCTCTTCCAGTTTCCGGCGCTCCCGTGTGTGTGAAGACCAGCTGGCTGGTGCGCCGGAACCCGGAAGAGTAATGGGTGACGACTCGGATGGCTGGATGGCTTTGTGTGCCACTTCCAGCACGTGTGCCGTAGGTTCACCATCACAGGCCTAGATATAATACTTCTGTTTAATGTTGGAATTCCTCTGTAGAATAGAGGCTGAAACTTCTTGGTTGGGAAGCAGAAGTGGGTTTCAGCAGGTTCTGACCAGTTCTGGAGAACCGGTAGTGGAAATTTTGAGTAGTTCAGAGAACAGGTAGTAAAAATTCTGACTGGCCCCGCCCCCATCTATTCTCTGCCTCCCAAGTCCCAACTGATTGGGAGGGAATGGAGATTTTGCAGTAACCTTCCCCTGGATTGGGGAGGGAATGGAGATTTTACAGTATCCTTCCCTGCCACGCCCACCAAGCCACTCCCACCAAACCATGCCATGCCATGCCCACCAAGCCACACCCACAGAACCGGTAGTAAAAAATTTTGAAACCTACCACTGTTGGGAAGGCAGGTGGACTGGTAGAAGTTAGGAATGTAAAGGACATCTTTGGACTTGGGTAGACACATCTAAAGCAAGTAAGCATGAGTCTGATGAGAAAATTCCTTCAGACATAATGGAAAATGGGACTTCATTTATTTTCCCTTGCAATTATCCCCACTTTGCATTGTTTAGATAACCAAAAAAATTCTGATTTGCTTGCAAGATAAGCAGAATGCTACTGTTCATTGTGACTTAGTTCCTGGAGGGGAAAAAAATGTTTTTGAAGATTTCGGAGAGTTAAGACAACAGAATGGGTTTGGCATATGACCTTGCCTTCACACAGAAGACAACAAGCAAGGCAGCCGGGATCAGTGAAATCAGTTTTACACCTTGATTATCTTTGTACTTTTCCATTAATCTATTACTGTGGATTAAAACCTGTTGTGTGAGCCCCAATCAACAATGTGGAGTGATATTTCTGAATGTGATTATAAAAGGAAGGTTGAGAATGTAGTGCCCTTTAAAAGGTGCCAACCACAGTTGTGAGAAAGGCAACTATTCCCATCGTCTCCCAGTTCTCAAAACCTGCCAGGATCTGCTGCCTTGCAGTTCCTTGGCAAAGAGCAACTGTTTGAAGCACATGTGGGTGATTGCCATCCTCTGCTTATCTGGAGAAACTTCAAAGAATCTGTCTACCCACTGGCTCTTCCTTCTTCGCTGTGATTGTCAGCTTTGCTCTTTGCAGAGCCATCTTTAATCTGCCATTTCTTCTTCCTGAGAAGGACATCTATATGTTAGTTATTGACGTACTACGCTTATAGTAAGTTTTAAATATTTAATTAACTTTCACATTATGTGCCACCCTGGACTGCCACTGAGCTCCCTTTGCTTTATATGTGCCCATGTTTATATTCATAATTATGCCGTGTGGTTCTATTTGAAATAACATTCGGTTTAATTTGTTTTGTACACTTCTATCAACATCATAGTTGTTTTATGTCTTCAAAGCTAATCTTATCTTATGCAAAGCTCCCACCTTAGACAAACCCATAATATTCTAGAATTAGTACAAATAAAAAGCTTATTTTTTTGGGAAAATAACAGATTGTGCAGGAAATATTTTCCCAATTATTACTTGTTTTCTTTCAAAGCGAACTCATTTTCTCAGAACTATTTCATATAAGCAGAAATTTTACTTTTCTCCATACCGTATCTCATTTTCTCAGAGCTGCATGGCTTTACCTAAATTGTAAAATAATTCTGTTATGAGATCTTTTAACACATTTAAAATTTGGTAAGTTTTTTTCCTGTACGCTATTTCCCACTGACCTACTTCCAGAATACCACAGACTCCATTCCCACAAGTTACGTTATTCACCCAGATCATGGTTGACAAGTTGCCTCTTGAAAAAAAGCAGCTTTTAGAAAGAGCCTTGGTAGTACAGTGGTCTAAGGCACCCTGTTATTAAGCTGGTTATTAAGACCAGCTGCCTGCAATTACTGCAGGTTCAAATCTCGCCAAGGCTCAAGGTTGACTCAGCCTTCCATCCTTTCTAAGGTAGGTAAAATGAGGACCCAGTTGTGGGGGCAATAAGCTCACTTTGTATAAATATACAAAAGGATGAAGGCTATTGCTGAGTGCATTGTAAGCCGCCCTGAGTCTCTGGAGAAGGGCGGCATATAAATCAAATTAAAAAAAAAAATCTCAAAGATTTTTCAAAAAGCCACTGAATTTTGTTTTTGTTTTTGTTTTTTAAAGACATTTCATTTCTCATCCAAGAAGCTTCTTCAGTTCTGACTGAACGATAAAGGATGGAAGGATTTCTATCCTTTGCATATGACTGCAGATGACCACCATTCAAGTCAGAACTGAAGAAACTTCTTGGATGAGAAGCGAAATGTCTTCCAGGAAAAACAGTGTAGTTGCCTTTTGGAAAAGAAAAAAAAACCAGCACCTTAGGGACAACCCTGACCTGCATGACTGAGAATCTCCCTAGACAGATTTATGCTCACTTTTAAACTCCAGAGGGAGCCGGGGAAACTCTTTGCGAATACTGCAACCTAATTTAAGGATGCTAGGGAATACTTCTCTGGCAAATAGATGGGGAAGAAATGGAGGTAGTGACAGATTTTATTTTCCTGGGCTCCAAGATCACCGCAGATGGGGACTGCACCAAGAAATTAAAAGATGCTTGCTCCTAGGGGAGGAAAGCTATGGCAAATCTAGACAGCGTACTAAAAAGCAGAGACATCACCCTGCCAACAAAAGTGCATATAGTCAAGGCGATGGTTTTCCCAGTTGCAACGTATGGCTGTGAAAGTTGGACTGTAAGAAAGGCTGAGTGCCAAAGAATTGAGGCCTTTGAACACTGGTGCTGGAGAAGATTCCTGCGAGTCCCTTGGACTGCAAGGCCATCAAACCGGTCAGTCCTAGAGGAGATCAACCCTGACTACTCTTTAGAAGGCCAGATCCTGAAGATGAAACTCAAATATTTTGGCCAGCTAATGAGAAGGAAGGACTCACTGGAGAAGAGCCTAATGCTGGGAACGATTGAGGACAAAAGAAGAAAAGGACGACAGAGAATGAGGTGACTGGATGGAGTCACTGAAGCAGTAGGTGTGAGTTTAAATGGACTCCAGAGGATGGTAGATGACAGGAAGGCCTGGAGGAATGTTGTCCCTGGGGTCGCAATGGATCAGACACGACTTCGCAACTAACAACAAAAGGGAATACTTCTAGTAAGGCCAGGTCACTTTGGGAGGGAAGACACCGCCTGTTCCTACTCTGATCTTCAGAGGGCCTTAAAGTATGGAAGCTCCCTTTCACCCAAACCAAATGTAAGGAAATCAATGAGGATGCCACATTGGGGTTTGTTTGTTTTTTTCCCCTCCCATAGAATAGGATAGGATAGGATAGGACAGGGGTCTGCAACCTTAAACACTCAAAGAGCCATTTGGACCCGTTTCCCACAGAAAAGAGACCACCAGGAGCCACAAAACCCTTCCTGTGCCTGACTATTTCTTGAGCGGTCACAAAACTAGCATATGTAGTTGAATTAAACGTTCTGTTTCCTTCTGAAACTTTTATTTTCTTGGATTTATCCATGGTTGGCCTCAACCGGGGGTTGAAAAGCTCAATAAATCGCGTGCTGGCCGGTGTCGCATATTGGTGGTTGTGACGCATATTTTGAGTGACAGGGAGCCGCAGCAGAGGGGTGAAAGAGCCACATGGGGCTCCAGAGCCGCAGATTGCTGACCCCCAGGATAGAATAGAATAGAATAGAATAGAATAGAATAGAATAGAATAGAATAGAATAGAATAGAATTTTTTATTGGCCAAGTGTGATTGGACACACAAGGAATTTGTCTTGGTGCATACGCTCTCAGTGTACATAAAAGAAAAGATACCTTCATCAAGAATCATAAGGTACAACACTTAATGATAGTCATAGAATAGAATAGAATAGAATAGAATAGAATAGAATAGAATAGAATAGAATAGAATTTTTTATTGGCCAAGTGTGATTGGACACACAAGGAATTTGTCTTGGTGCATACGCTCTCAGTGTACATAAAAGAAAAGATACCTTCATCAAGAATCATAAGGTACAACACTTAATGATAGTCATAGAATAGAATAGAATAGAATAGAATAGAATAGAATAGAATAGAATAGAATTTTTTATTGGCCAAGTGTGATTGGACACACAAGGAATTTGTCTTGGTGCATACGCTCTCAGTGTACATAAAAGAAAAGATACCTTCATCAAGAATCATAAGGTACAACACTTAATGATAGTCATAGAATAGAATAGAATAGAATAGAATAGAATAGAATAGAATAGAATAGAATAGAATTTTTTATTGGCCAAGTGTGATTGGACACACAAGGAATTTGTCTTGGTGCATACGCTCTCAGTGTACATAAAAGAAAAGATACCTTCATCAAGAATCATAAGGTACAACACTTAATGATAGTCATAGAATAGAATATAGAATAGAATAGAATAGAATAGAATAGAATAGAATAGAATTTTTTATTGGCCAAGTGTGATTGGACACACAAGGAATTTGTCTTGGTGCATATGCTCTCAGTGTACATAAAAGAAAAGATACCTTCATCAAGAATCATAAGGTACAACACTTAATGATAGTCATAGAATAGAATAGAATAGAATAGAATAGAATAGAACAGAATAGAATAGAATAGAATAGAATATAGAATATAGAATATAGAATAGAATTTTTTATTGGCCAAGTGTGATTGGACACACAAGGAATTTGTCTTTGGTGCATATGCTCTCAGTGTACCACCAAGGGTGTAATAAGCTGTGGCAGGTGAATCTTGAGTGAAAGTTGGGCGGGTTGAGGGAAGAGGAGGACCTTTTTCGAACCCGGCAAGGCCGCTGGATGGACCCCTAGCGAGGCTTCTCCCGCTTTCCTTCCCTCCCTCTCCCTCCCCTCCCTCCCTTCCTCGACTCAAGGCTGCCCGGTTGCAGGAAGGGAGCATGTGATCGCTGGCGGGTCTCGAATTCGCTCGCCTTGCCATGGTGTGGCAGCAGCGCGGAGCTGAATGGAGGCTCCTTGAGAAGAGCGGGCTGGGCGGCTGCTGCTGCTCACTTGGTCACTGGGATCCACCGCTCCTTATTCCCGTCCGCCAAATCAAGGCTCTCTCTCTCTCTCTCTCCCAACAAGGTAAGCTTAACCGCGCTTGCATGAATGGATCCACCCCGCCTAGCCCCCTCGCTCCCCTCTTCCCAAGCCTCCTTCGCCGGGGAGCAGAAGTTTGCCAGCCCCGAGAACCTCGCAGCCGCCCGACCCTTCTTCTCAGGCTTCTTCCGAACAAGGGGGGTGTTTTTTCTCCGGGAGGCCCCCGACTTTGCTTGGGGGAAGGCAAGGGATGAGAAGGGGATGGATCCGCGCAGGGGAAAAGATCCTCGGTTCTGGATCCTGGGAAAAAGGCGGCGGCGGCGGCGGCGTTAGGAGCAAGAAGCCGCGTCTGTGATGGAGAACGGGGGGGTGGGCAACGCTGTAGTAATACTGTAGTAGTGACAGCGCTGCTCCCGAAAGGATTACAATCGAGCCAGCCTTGCGGAGGCTGGGGTGGGTGGGGGGGATCCTTCCTTCCTCTCTCTCTCTCTCTCTGTCTGTCATGCCTTGGGGGAGATCCACTGACGTCTCTCTTCCCCCCCCCCCCACACTCGATCGGTTCCCCTGTTAATTTCCCGGGGGGGGGGTGGGGGGGAGAGAAAGAGAGAAAAAAAAAAAGAAGGGGTGACTTTTCTCGCGTGGTCTCCCAACCCCTCCCCGTCTCTGGGAGCTGCATTGCTTTGTCTGGAAACAGCCCCCCCCCACACACCCCACTTCCCACCTCAAATCCTCACAGGACATGGGTGCCTCGTGTTAAAGGGGCTGCAAGTTAAGATTTGCTGGTTGTTGGTGGTGGTGGGGGTCGCATCCTCCCCTTCCTCCCCCCCCCCGCGGGAAGATAGGCGGGAGACCCTTCCCAAGCGACCCCTTTGGTTTCTTTCTGCCGCCTCACACCCCACACCCCGGTTTCGCACAGCGGGAAAGGAAAGCTTCGCACTGCCACACACGCGTCTGTCAGAGGACGCGCGGCTTCTTTCCGCCGTCTCCCCCCCCCCTCAAAAAAACTGGAAAGGCTCACCTGCAGGAATCTCACTGCTGCTGCTGCTTTGGCCTCCGGAGGGCCCTGAGGAAAGGGAGGGGGGGGGACCAGGCATGGGTGAAAGAAAGGGGAAAGGGAGAAAAAGGTGTCGCTTCGCACCCCCCCATCCCTCAAACTCCCTCCCCCATCGAAAGAAAATTGGAAACCACAACTCTCCCTCTTGCAATTTTAATAAGGTTCGCAATAGGTGTGCTGAACCTGAGCTGCTTAAGGGAGGAGGAGGAGGAGATGTTAGTAGGGAGAGGGAAGTGTCTTTGGCAACCCAGGAGTAATAAAGTCACTTGCCATGGGGTGGGGATGTGGCTTTTGCTTCGCAGTGGAGAGACCCCCGCCCCCCCGCCCCCGGGCGATGACAAGGCAAAGTCACACAGGCGGCATTTCAACATGCCAACAAAATAATAAGTCGAATTGTAGCCCAACCAACTTGTTTTTTTTTTTTTTATTGCAAAAGTTTTACAATTACATTTTCACCCCTTTTTTTCACCCCCCCACCTCCCTCCCCAAACTTCCCGTCCTCCCTAACCCTCCCTAACCCTCCCCCCCCAGACTTCCCTATTATGTACTCATAACTAATAACACTGATATATATACCTGAACCCATCCCTCCCCCTACATAATTTTCCCTCTTTGTCTCTTTATATTAAAATATTTCTAATACATTGTTTTCAAATAAAAGCTATTTGATACTTTCTAATTTGGTATTTGTTCTGAACATATTCTATCCACCTTTTCCATTCCCATTCATAAGTCTCTTGTGAACAATCTTTTAAATATGCTGAAATCTTCGCCATCTCTGCAAAACTAGCCATCTTCGAAGTCCATTCCTCGATAGTAGGCAAAGCTTCATTCTTCCAACCCAACCAACTTGTTAAGTGAAGGAGGGCAGGAGGTAATTACCGTCGCTGTTCGAATATGTGGGTTTTTTTTTTTTGTCTGTGAGCTTTTATTTATATTTTACCCTTCTCGATGTCCTGCTTTTCAGGAGGCATAGCCTTCCGTGGCAGGAGGCTTACCTGAAGCTACTGAAAAACAGGTTGTGTGAACGCAGAGGTGCATGGTGAATAAATCCAGCGTAGTAAGTTCTGTGGGAAACCGCGATGAAGCAGAAAATCAGAAACCGCGTGCTGGTTTTATTCAGCAGAAACTGGCTGTGCAGTGATTTTTATCTGCCGCTGACTTCCTGTCAGGGTTGGATTGTCATCCTCACGTGCTGGGCGCAGGGAAGAGGGTCAAAAAGGTCAAGATGGCAGCTACAGCGGTGTGATGAGGGGTGAAATGTTATCGGTTCACACTGGTTGGGTGAACTGGTAGCGGCGGCGGCAGGTGGTTCGGCGAACTGGTAGCGGCGGCAGTGCGAGGCTCTGCCCACCTGCCCAGACATTGTTAGTTCCTGGTTTTAACCAAAATCACACATGATGCACGCACGGACACTTCCAAATTGGTAGGGAAGATAAGTAGATTTCACCCCTGGGTGTGATCCAAGTCCACTCATTTTCTACATTTTTTTTCCTTTAACAATCTTGTAATACAGGCCTGCCAAACTGGCGGCCCGCGGGCCAGATGTGTTATGCGCAGGCCACGCCCAACCCAGCTCCGCAAAGGCTAAAAGCGTCATGATACGTTACGTGACATGACCGAGTTTGACACCCGTGCTGTAATCCCTTGCATCAGGATGGAGTTGGGGCAACTGAATGGAGCTGAGCATTTACTGGCCGAATGCCCTTCCTGATGCCTATGTGGAGTTCGTAGCAGATATTATCTCTATGTACTCAGAGAGAAAAATAGCTGCTGCTACATTGGATTGAGCTCACAGCCTCCTTATTGTGAGGCGAGAGCTCCATCTCTATGCCACCACTCATTTTATACATGATACACACATAATAGGTGGAGCTTTGACACTGTAAGTTGTAACTGCCATCTTGACTTTTTTGACAACTTTTTTCCTTTCCCCTCTAAAAAGGAGTTACAAAGAGGAAGCTAGTTGTCAAAAGTTTCACATAGTAAGAATTATATTCTGTGGCTGAATGCAGAAAATGTTAATAGTTTTTGCCAAATATTCAGCTATTAAAAGCAGACGATCGAATCACCCAAAATCAATACAGGATTAAAGATTGCTATATAAATGAGGTGCTAAGCAGCTGGAAGGACTTCCCAAGCAGGGGAAGAGCTAGGGAATTGTTTTAAAAAGATGACTTTGTTGCAGGATCAGATTATCACTAAAAAAGTAAAAGGTGTTAGAAGTGGTGTAACCTTCAGTATCTTGGTCTGCATGGGCTTAGGTTAGCAGTTTCAAGTTTGGCAATTATGCATGTGGTGGCCTTTTAGCCATCTATCAAATTGTGTGTATTTAAGATATTTTTAAATCTCCTATGATAGGGGTATCAAACTCAATTTCATTGACTGCTGCATCAGGGTTGTGTTTGACCTTGGGGGACTGGGGTGGGCGTGGCCAGTGTGGGCATTGGCAGCTTGAAGTCACTCGTGTTCGGGGGCACCTTTGAGCGCCCAAGTGCTCTGCCGGAAAAAACGGGCTCCCGAGCTCCGTTTTTGGCTGCGACAGCCTCCTGCAACCCTCTGCCAGCAAAAACGGAGTCCGCGGCCCTCCGGGGCTCCGTTTTCCCTGGCAGAGGCACCATGGCCCAGTCCTTTGCTGTTTCCAGGGTGGTCCCGCAGACCAGATCTAAACACCCCGTGGACCGGATGCAGCCCCCTGGCCTTGAGTTTAACACCCTTGTCCTACGATCACAAATTTGCCTTGGGAATTTGTTTTGAGCTCTGCAAAACCTGGTAACTGGGGGAAATAGATCAGAGATATCCTGTAGTGGTTGGTGCTTTTTAGTTTAAACGAGGGTGTCAAACTCGACCGCATCACGTGATGTGGTGTGACGTGTTTTTTCTTTTGCGGAGCCAAGGTGGGCGTGGCCTTCAGGTGATGCATCCGGACCGTGAGCGGCCTGTTTGACAGGCCTGGTTTAAACAGTTTGCCCAGTTGGTTAAACTAAATGTCACGTGTACGAAGAATTGAACACCTCCATATTCCAACTCTGAAAAATGGCACATGAATATTTTTAAAATTTAGAAATCCCTTTTTTCTTCCTCTTGTGCCATATCTGTCATCGGATGTTAGCGATCATGTTGGCAATCCTATTTTTTGTCAACAGCCGCATGAAAAAGTGCTGCTGAGTTTTATCCAAACCAGTCCCTTAGGTTTTGAAGCCATGATGTTCTTATTCTGCCTGGACCTCGTTCGCCTTCAATCCTGAGAATTAAGTGAAGGATGCTGTATTTTTCTGGGTGTCGCATCACATGTCCAAAATATTCTAACTTTCGCTTTTTAATGGCTTTGATGATTTCCCTTTGCTTTCCCAGGTGGCTTATCACCTCCTCATTTGTGATTTTGTTAACCCAGCTTATACGTAACAGCCGTCTGTAAATCCACATTTGAAATGCTTCTAGTTTCTTCAAGTGGTTTTCTGTCAGAGATAAACCCTCTACTCCGTAGAGTAGAAATCCCTGCTTGCTAAAATTCTTCTCATCGATTGTTATTCCTGTCTATCAGCTGGGTAGTTGTGATGGGAGTATCACAAGCTCGAAAATTCTTGTTGAGTTACTAGCAGTTGGTTTAGATCACTTTAGGTTTGCGTGCCTTAAATCTCATGCGCTGTCTAGTCATTCAGTCTGAAGAATAAATTATTAAAGAGACATGTTTTAGAGCTCAAAGTGCTGAATACTTTAAACAAGTGTTTTATACTAATGTAAAAAAATTAATGTAAGATGCTTGTTCCTGGTTTAGCCTAATTTGGCAAGACGGCCCCCTAGGATTTATAAAATTTGGTGTAGACTTTTGTGTCTTGTTTAATGAACAATGGTTAAAAATCCTGCTTTAATAGTAAAGAATCCTTACTATTAAATCTAACCTAGACCCTCGAGAGGAACGTGAAATGTATTTAATGGGAGAAAAACTAGGTTCATCTAGAGATGGTGATGTCCCTGAATGAAGATTTGAGGAAATCATTGTGCTGATTTATGAAACCAAGAGAACTATTATTCAAAAATGTCGTTTTAAGTCTTTGGGTTCACTTCAGCTATAACGGAAGGGAATAAGGCTGCAACAGTACAACTCATTAGGAGACAAACATGGATTAGTTCATTGTGTGCACTTGATAAACCAGGTTGACGTAGTGGTTAAGGTGCTGCATAGAAACCAGGAGACTGTGAATTCTAGTCTTGCCTTAGGCATGAAAGTCACCTGGTGCCTTTAAGCCAGTCTCTCTCTCTCAGTCCAACTCACAGAGCTATTTGGGTGCAGGATGGGATGACAGGAGGACTGAGTATTATTTATGTTTGCTGCATTGAGTTACTTATAGAGTAATAAAGACAAGATAAAAACGTAAACCAAAAATTGGATTATTTCAATAGTCGGATTGTGTTACTAAGCCCTTATTAAAACGCTTTTGAGCTGAGTTTGACAGTTGGTGGCTAATTAGGGTTGTCAACAATGGCAAATGGCATATGGAAATGGTTGTGATTGTCTAGACCACAGCCTTGAGGTTTTCTAGAAGCCCTCCATCCAAGTACTAAATAGACATTAATTTGGCTAGTTTTTTTAAGAAGAACCAATCTCACTAGGTGCTATCATTAACTGCAGCCCAGAACTAAAAGAGACAAAGAAGGAAGAAGTAATAGATTGTTGTAAAAGAGAATCTAACCTGATTATTTTAGGACTTCCAATGAAGTACCCATCACCTTGCTGCTGGTCATTCTCTTTCTCTCTTTTCTTCCACCTTTCCCAACACTAGGGCTTTCTCTAGAGCAGGAGTCTCCAATCTTGGCAATTTTAAGACTTGTGGACTTCAACTCCCAGAATTCCTCAGCCAGCTTTGCTTTGGTGGCTGAGGAACTCTGGGAGTTGAAGTCCACAAGTCTTAAAGTTGCCAAGATTGGAGACCCCTGCTCTAGAGAGAAAAAGACCTTCGCTTAATGTTTCTGAAATGGGATAATTTGAGGCTGCTCATGTGTGCCTCAACTTGATTGATTTGTCCGATGACCCATTTGTTTGTTTTCATGGTATTCTTGGGAGCCCTTTCCGGTGCCAAATTTCAAAATTTGTGATTGGATAGGTAATAGACACGTTAAAGAAGCATTGAACTAAGTTGGCTGGAGATGCTAATTTAAAAAAAAGAAACTAAGCCTAGCAGCTAAAGAAGATTAGCAGACAATATAGAAACCAGAACGGGATCATTAGAAACTCTTTCTACAATGCTCAAAGCTCAACTTACTTATACTGCAATCGATTTGTTTTGACTAGTAATAAGAGAAATATTGCCATTTTGGCCACCCAGATGTTATTGAACTAAGCCAGAAAGAGGCCCGTTTCCGGACTTCCGGAACCTCCAGTAGGCCTGTTTTTTGCCCTCCCAGACCCTCCGCGCGGCCCTGCACTTACCTGGAATGATGAATGGGCCGCGTGGAGACTCCTAGGAAGGGCCGGGTGGGCGTAGCCAGCCAGGGGTGGTATTTGGGCATTCGCCGAACCCCGTCGATCCTTGGCTAGAGGATCGCCTGAATCCTGCCGAACCCCCAGAAACCCACCCCTGCTTTGTCCCCCTTCTACACATGTCAATGTATATGAATGTCCATGGGGGTTAAGTGTTTGGGGGGGGAGATAAATTACGAAACAGGCATGACCATTAATACCTTTAATCCATAAAATACATATACATACTTTATATTAAATACATGATAAAAATATAATGCAGACATTTGTGTGACGATGTCAATGCACACATGTGTTGTGGCCCGTCAGCGGCCTGTGCGGATTGTAGCTGATTCCGACAGCGAGGAGGCTGGTGTGGTGTTATGCCAGCAACCTGTGCAGCTGGCACCCGAGTCAGACAATGAGGAGGCTGGAGAAGATGTGGTGCCAGAGGCAGGGATTCAGCCAGGGCCTTCAGAACCTCCAGAAGCTCCCTTAAGTGAAGAGGACGAAGAGGAGGAGCCTCTTCTCGATGCACGGGCGCGCACAGCTGCCAAAAGGCAGGAGTGGCTCCTCAGGAGGAGGTCTCCTCAAGAGTAAGGCTTGGGGCTAATTGGCCACTCCCTTAGCCTATTTAAGAAGGAACGCTGACTGAAGCAAGTTGTAGGGAACAACTTAAGTTCATTCTCCTTCGCGTCTGAATCTCTGTGAATTGCTCCTGGGCTTTCTGCCAACCTTAGTAAGATTGTGATTACTTTATCTTTGTTTTCTTGTAGGCTGTTAAAGAAGTTTATTAACAGCCTTTGTTTGGAAAAGACTGAGTTATTTTAGTAAATTTAAGTTTTGTACAAACTTTATGTGTGCTGTGTTTCTTTGGGGTCCGTAGCTGGGGCAGAACAACATGGTGTCACGATGACATTATTGTAGTTTGCGGTGGATGTGGCTGAATCAATGCTCAGCGTGCTGTGTGAATATGGCAAGTAGGGTTTGAATTAACCTAGTTCAATATATTGAGAGTACACAGCTGTGCAGTACCATCAAAGAACAATGTTCCAGAACAAACTTCTAAAAATAGATGAAAGATATAACTTTTATCTTTCTGATTCCTCTCCCAGTCTTTCATCATATTTATTCCCTAAAAATGATGTCTTGGTTTCCTGGTATCTCACCTTTGAGATTTGATAATGTTCTCAAACAAAATTCCCCCTTTTGACTTTATTTGCTTTTTAAAGCTCTTAGCTGTTTACTTGTTCCTACACTTGAAAGTTTATCTTCCAACTAGTACATGAATTTGTCCAAAAACTTGTACTATAACCTCCGACCATCTAATATTAGATTTCAGAGAGTAATTGGGTGGAAGCTTCTCTTCTTTTTCTTGAATGCGTTTATTAACCCGATGACAATGGTGATAGAATTAGGTACCAGTCAAATAACTTTTAGAAATCCAAGCATTTCAGCCCCAGACCCATCTTGTAATGCAGAAGATTCTTAAAATTAACATAAAATTGAAACCTGAAGAATTGTTGGAGAAGGAGTTGGGAAAAAAGATTTGGAATTTTGTTCTTCTATATGTTGGTTGCAGCGAGAATGCTAAATGCACAGAAATGGAAAGATATATTAAGCCCCATAACAGAAGAATGGATGGAAAAAGCAATATTGCTGGTAGAGATGGCAAAATCGACTATTTCAATTAGAGAAAAGAATATATCCAGTTTTGTTTCTACTTGGAAACCATTTCTGGACTTTGTGCAGAAAAAAAATGAACTTTTAACTTGGGTTTTGTCGATTAATCTAGTTATAGAAATGGCTTGGGGCTTGATGGTAAAGTAAAAAGTTGAGGATGTACTTCTATTTTGTACTTTACTGCAATGAAAAAAGTTGGAAGTCCATGCTTTTTTCTTCTTTCCGCTTTTGTCCCAAATATCACTTTCACCTTTTTTCCCCCTTCCCTGTTTCCCTATTATCTTTATTATCATTTACATTTTATATCATGGTAATCTTAATGGAATTCTGGGGTGGGGGGGAAGAAATCCAAGAATTTCAGCATGTAACAAGTAACATTTATTATGGCTTGTCCCATTCTGTTGGAATTTGGGACATTTCCCCCCAGGTTTTTTTTAATGTATTTATTACATCTGGCTAGAATTTAGAATAACAGAGTTGGAAGGGACCTTGGAGGTCTTCTAGTCCAACCCCCTGCTTAGGCAGGAAACCCTACACCACTTCAGACAAATGGTTATCCAACACCTTCTTAAAAACTTCCAGTGTTGGAGCACTCACAACTTCTGGAGGGAAGTTATTCCACTGATTAATTGTTCTCACTGTCAGGAAATTCCTCCTTAGTTCTAAGTTGCTTCTCTCCTTGATTAGTTTCCACCCATTGCTTCTTGTCCTGCCCTCAGGTGCTTTGGAGAATAGCTTGACTCCCTCTTCTTTGTGGCAGCCCCTGAGATATTGGAACACAGCTATCATGTCTCCCCTAGTCCTCCTTTTCATTCTATGCCACCTTTTGAGATTTCCTAAAGGAGGATTTTTGTCAGCAAGACGTTTAAAAAGAATCAGTCAGTCAAAAAATTAAGAAACACCAGGTTGAAGTTCATTTTTTTTTTAAAAAAGAGTTTTGATAACAGCAATGACTGATGACATACTGCAACATGTTTCTTTCTTTTTAGCTTTTGCCTATGTATATTTTGAGTGTCATAAATTTTCTAGAAGGATACATGTAGGCCTCTTTAGTTGGATGCCAAGAAGCTTGCTCCTTCAAGAAAACGCACAATTGTTCACTTGTTTTCCAGCTGCCAGAAGGTGGGTGTGATGGCAATGCTGCACCCAGTTTGGGTGTATTGTTGCAGATCGAGAAAGGAATCAGGCTAGGTGAGGAATGCTGATACAGGAAGTGGCCCAGGCAAGTAGGCATAAAAACCTGGGTTCAACCAGCCTACCATTAAACCCGTTCTGCTGTTTTGCACAGGATCTGTTGGGAAAAGTGATGATGACTTAGCCTGATAGGGAAGCTGTCAGGGGAATCTGTTTGTTGAGGTCGCACAAGTCTTGAGAAGAGGAAGAACAATGAATGGAAAAGCTCCTAAGAAAGCAGGATTGCTATGGGATAGTTGCCCAGATGCAATGGTGAAATCTAATTTTTTTTACTACCGGTTCTGTGGGCGTGGCTTGGTGGGTGTGGTGTGGCTTGGTGGGCGTGGCTTGGTGGGCATGGCCTTCCGGGTGCGCTTCAAGGTCTTGGTTCTCACCTTTAAAGCGCTCCATGGCTTAGGGCCCGGTTATTTACGAGACCACCTTCTGCCACCGATAACCTCCCACCGGCCAACTCGGTCCCACAGAGAGGGCCTCCTTAGGGTGCCGTTGGTCAAGCAATGTTGACTGATGACCCCCAGGGGGAGAGCCTTCTCTGTGGGGGCACCCACCCTCTGGAACGAGCTACCCCTAGGAATACGACTAATCCCGGACTTCCGGACCTTCCGTTGAGCTTTGAAGACCTTCCTATTTCAGCAAGCTGGGCTGGCTTAAAATTTTAATGGGTTATTTTAAGGGTAATGGGTTTTAATTTTTGGGAAGCCAATTTGATTTAATTCTGCTTTTAAATTATTTTAAATTTTATATTGTATGTATTTTAATTTTGGCTGTTCACCGCCCTGAGTCCTTCGGGAGAAGGGCGGTATACAAATTTAAATAATAAATAATAAATAAATAAATAAATGGCAGGGGAAGGATACTGCAAAATCTCCATTCCCACCCTACTCCAGGGGAAGGATACTGCAAAATCCCCATTCCCACCTCACTCGGGGGCCAGCCAGAGGTGGTATTTGCCAGTTCTCTGAACTGCTCAAAATTTCTGCTACCAGTTCTCTGGAACCTGTCAGAACCTGCTGGATTTCACCCCTGCCCAGATGGGATAATTTATAGCAATAGCACTTAGACTTATATACCGCTTCATAGTGCTTTTTACAGCCCTCTCTAAGCGGTTTACAGAGTCAGCATATTGCCCCCAACAATCTGGGTCCTCATTTTACCCAACCTTAGAAGGATTGCTGGAAGTGTGGGAATGGTAGTGGGACGTACTTCCACCAATGGTGGACGTGCTCCACAGCAGGCAAATATTGGTCCAAGGTTCGTAATTGGATACTGGAAATTACAGGATATAATTTAGAGCTGAAACCAGAGATTTTTTTATTAGGAATGAAACCAGACAAAATAACAAAGGAAAAATGGTACTTGATCCTCCACATCACTACTGCAGCTAGGATAATATACGCGCAAGAATGGAAAAATGAATTAATACCCACAGAAAATAAATTGAATTGGAAAATTACAGAATGCACAGAGGCAGACCGGTTAACGAAATTACTTAGAAACCAAAAAGATTCTGATTATTACAAATGTTAGAATTCATGGTATAATTGGGTGAAAGAAAAGAGAGGGAAATGAAATGGATTGTATTAGTGGTATAGGCGCATATTTGTGTACATTAGTTGCAGTAACCTTGTATGTATATATGTAAAGTATTGTATTTTTAAAAATGAAAATAAACTTTGATAAAAAAAAAAAAAGAAGGATGGGAGGCTGAGTCAACCTTGAGCTGGTGAGATTTGAACTGCCGAACTGCAGCTAGCAGTCAGCTGAAGTAGCCTGCAGTACTGCGCTCTAACCACTACACCACCGCAGCTCTTTATGAATCTTAGATATTTAAATGAGTGCATTTGGTGGGTAGGAAAACCAGGACAGGAAAAATACTGAGCATACCAACTTTTGGAGTACTATTATGTTAACTTTTATGTTGCAAGTCATTCTTTTTTACTTGACCTACCAGAGTGGTATGTTTTTATAGTTTTTGAGATGTTTCACTGAACTTGTGAATATGAAATTCTCAATAACCGATAGGTATGAATGTACGTGTGATGTATCATATGTTTTGCCTCAGATATTTTTAAGAATATAACTGTTGGATTTTTTCATGTTTCTTTTCTGGAAACATGAGCTCTGGGTCCATTAATTTGCAAAGCCATATTTAGTTTTCTACAGCGGTTTCTCAGGAGTCATTTGTAGTCAGGGATAGCTGCCGCGAAAGCTAGCAGAAAATATTAGCACGCCAGGAATACTTTTATAAATGCTCACCATTTGTGTTTAATAATCCAGGTTAATTATCTCTTTGACCTTCATGTAGGTGGTTTAACATGGAACTGCAGGTATATGCAAATCCTACCCAGCTGCATTTTGGCTTTGAAGACACATTCAGCTAATTTTTTTTTTAAAAAAAAACACATTCTATTATGATTCATTGTTCACCAGGCCTTTTCAAAGACCGTCTTCTGTCTTTACAGATTAACAAATTTATTGGTAGCATAAATTTTGTGGAATAAACTCTATTTTAGGTGTTGTATGAAGTGATTCTTAAGCTGAGGAATGGAGAAAACTGTGCGGTTTGAGCAAGACAATACGAGCTTTAAAGAGTGCAACAGTCCAGAGGTGGGTTTCAGCAGGTTCTGACCAGTTCTGGAGAACCGGTAGCAGAAATTTTGAGTAGTTTGGAGAACCGGTAGTAAAAATTCTGACTGGCCCCGCCCCCATCTATTCTCTGCCTCCCAAGTTCCAGCTGATCAGGAGGACATGGGAATTTTGCAGTAGCCTTCCCCTGGATTGATTGATTGATTGATTGATTGATGTAATTTATATGCCGCCCTTCTCCCGTAGGACTCAGGGCGGCTTACAAAAACAAAACAAGGAATTACATAAATAATTAAAATCAGTTTAAAATTAAATTAAAATCAATTAAAAATTATTAAAATTATTCGAAGTCACCCCTACGGATTCAGCCCATTTGGTGAAAAAGCCACGTCTTCAATTCGCGGCAGAAGGAGAGGAGGTCCGGGGCTGTCCTGAGGCCAGATTGGGGACAGAATGGAGATTTCACAGTATCCTTCCCCTGGAATGGGGTAGGAATGGAGATTTTATAGTATCCTTCCACCAAGCCACACCCACCAAGCCACACTCACAGAACCAGTAATAAAAAAATTTGAAACCCACCACTGCAACAGTCATGTTGCAATCCACCCATCTTAAAGTTGCCAAAATTGAGAAACACTGCTCTAAATTTTTTGGAAAAAATATCGGGCAAAGAAATTCTTTTTACAGAAAAAAAAAAGTAAAAAAGTAACGTGTCTAAACTGTTGTCACTTAGGAATGTCTTTTGCATTTAATGAGAAATCTGTATCTGAGAGAGTTTCTCCTTGTGATTAATGATTGACAATGAAACTCTACCATATGTGCATATAATTATATATATTTGCAAACAGATAAAGAAAGACTAACAATGAGAGCTGATTGTTTTAATATAATGAACATACTTCAGCTGGACTGCCTGAAAATGTTAGAGGGAATCCTTTAAAAAGGCTCACTAACAATTATTAAAATTCTCCCCCATGAACTAAGAGGAATATTTAAAACAAAGGAGTGTTCTAGGGGAGTTACAATGAAACATGCAAGAGTGGGAAGGTTACTTTGCTTGCTGCTCTTCACGAAACTAATAACTTTCTTATCAGTGACTTTAAACGCTTCTGGGAATGCAATATAATGATATTGCAGCTGCTGGCATGGGATCAAATGAACAGGCCTTGCATCACCGAGAAATAAGATTGTCAACCTCTGTGTGCATTTCTTATACATTGAGTGCAAATCAATTTCCTTGTCTTTCTTTCTCAGATCTGTTGGCTTCCAAAGCTTTTAGGATTGCACCTTGTAAATGTATAACTGAAGTCCAGCAGCTTGGAGATAATCACTCTTCAGAAAACACACGCTTGGTGTTATAATGATAGCAGACTTTGTATTTTGAGATTTTGGTTCTTAAGAACTGCTTAATCAGAAGTACAGTAATGATAACGGTGTGTTTGGTAATGAAGGGCTATATGGCAGCTTCAGGAATATATCATTTTATTGCAGATGAATAGAGAATAATTCCACTGCTCCAAGCAATTTGCATTTTGATGCTCCTATCTAGAGCCCTGTATATCAAACTACAAACAGATGAAAATGTTTTGCTAAAGAGAATAAAATTTATAGAGAGCTTTTATTGTCTGAGAGGGATATGTACAGTATGTCTCATTAGAGGCTGGCTTTGAAGCCTGGCAGTCCATATAACTACTAAAACTTCCTTGTCATGACCTTTAACTAGGCAAATTTGGTACTTCATAGAGCAACCATTTTTAAACCAAGATACTTCAGATCAGGGGTGAAATCCAGCAGGTTCTGACAGGTTCTGGAGAACCGGTAGCGGAAATTTTGAGCAGTTTGGAGAACCGGCAAATACCACTTCTGGCTGGCCCCCGAGTGGGGTGGGAATGGAGATTTTGCAGTATCCTTTCCCCTGGAGTGGGGGTGGGAATGGAGATTTTGCATCCTTCTCCTGCCACGCCCACCAAGCCACACCCATAGAACTAGAAATAAAAAAAATTGGATTTCACCACTGTTTCAGATGGGTCCAAAATCCTGGATCCATGACTCCAGAGAGAATGAAATTTGGGGAAGTTTGGACCATTTCAGTGCTACTTTCACGAGATCTTCATCCTCAGTATTCTGTGAAATTTTCCCAGCCAGCTTTTGCAATCCTTTACTCCCCCACCCAGCAGCAGCCTCTTACCTGCCTGCAGCAAAGGCAAGGCAAGGCAAGGCAGGCAGGCTGGAAGGAAGGAAGGAACTGTCACATACTCTCCCTCACTAATGCCATCCTCCATGAGCTCCTTTGATCTGTGCCACCCCTCTTGTGTGTTCCCTGAGCTGTCAGCCCCCATTTGCCTTGCCTGACCCATGCATCCCTCTTGACTTATGTCACTCTTCCACATTTTTTTTATTTTTAATTTTTTTTATTTATTTTTATATGCCGCCCTTCTCCGGAGACTCAGGGCGGCTTACAATGCGTTAAGCAATAGTCTTCATACTTTTGTATATTTTATACAAAGTCAGCTTCTCATTTTACCTACCTTAGAAAGGATGGAAGGCTGAGTCGACCTTGAGCCTGGTGAGAATTGAACTCGCAGTAATTGCAGGCAGCTGGATGTTAAATGCTGCCTTAGTAGGTAGCCTCCTACGCCACTCAAGCTCCTTGCCTTCCCTGACCTGAATAGTTTTCCTTGTGCACCCCAGACACCAAGGCAGGCAGGCAGGCAGGCAGGCAGGAAGGAAGGGGCAGAATTACAGCGAAGGAGGGAGAGAAGAAAAGAAAGGTGGAGGAGAGGGATGGAGGAAAGAAGGAATAATAGACTAACAGAATTGGAAGGGACTTTGGAAGTCTTCTAGTCCAAGCCCCTGCTCAGGTAGGAAACCCTACACCAGTGATGGCTAACCTTTTTGCCGTTGCGTGCCAAAACCGGGGGGCAGCGTGGGGAGTCACATGTGTGTGTGTCCACACCCATAATTCAGTGCACCTCCCCCCACACACGCATGTGCGTGCAACCCTCCCACGCTCCCCCTGCTTTTGGCACGGTCGGCCTGGAAGGCTCATTTTTTTTCTCCCCAAGCTCCAGAGGCTTTCTAGGAGCCTGGGGAGGGCAAAAACAGCCTTCCCCACCTCTCCCCCGGAGGCCCTCCGGAGGCTGGAAGCAGCCCGTTTTCTGACTTCCGGTGGTCCCGGAAGGGCCAAAAATCAGCTGGCTGGCGCGCGCATGTGCACTGGAGTTGAGCTAGGGCAACGCTTGTGTGCCCACAGATATGGCTCCATGTGCCACCTGTGGCACGCGTGCCATAGGTTCGCCATCACGGCCCTATACCATTTCAGACAAATGGTTATCCAATCTCTTCTTAAAAAGCTTCCAGTGTTGGAGTACCCACAACTGCCGGCAAGTTGTCCCACTGATTAATTGTTCAAAATTTCCTGACAGGAAGGAAGGAAGGAAGGAAGGAAGGAAGGAAGGAAGGAAGGAAGGAAGGAAGGAAGGATCTGAAACAATGACTCAATGGAACACAGATTGTTTAGTCCATTTTAAAACTCAGTGTATACATTTCTATGTTGTTGTATGTTAATACCTGCAATGAGTTACATGCTCTTTTTCTCACAAACATATGTTCTTCACTATTTAATGGTGGTTGTTAACATATAAAAATACTCAAAGAGCATCATTTTCTTTGGCCTGTTTTCTGGATATTTACACATCTCTTCCTATTTTCTGGAAAGTATTTCTTGAAGATTGATGTCGTGCCTTTTGATTTACCCTTTTCAAGTGTATCGTAGTGACATTTACTCATATTTTCCATTACCTGATTAGACTGTAACTATTGGAAAGCAGAGGCCTGCCCTGTATGAATTGTTGTCCATTTTGTGTAAGATTATAAAAATAAACTGTAACCACTGGTACTTACTTGGTTTAGTGAGGCAGTAAGGAATAATCACTTCCGAAAGATGAGAATACATATAGTTCAGGATTGAAATGTGGAATTCCTGGTGCTGTCTGAGCTTGTTTGTTGTTATTTTGTTACCTAACTCCATTATGCAGTACAGGTAATCCTCAATTTACAACAGTTTGTTAAGTGAGCATTCAAAGTTACAGCGGCACTGAAACAAAGGGACTTATGACCATTTTTCATACTTAATGACCGTTGCATCATCCCTACGGTCACATGTTCAGAATTCAGATGCTTGGCAACTGGTCCATATTTATGACAGCTGCAGTGTCCTGGGGTCACGTCAGAGGTGGGTTGCTACCGGTTCGCCCCGCATTCGGACAAACCGGTAGCGGCGGCGGGAGGCTCCGCCCACCTGTCCGGATGCTTCTGCGCATGCGCAGAAGTGTTGCGCGCGTGCCCACGAGCGAACTAGTAGCAACAGGGTCATGTGTTTCGCGACCTTCTGACAAGCAAAGTCAATGAGGAAGCTTAATAGCCATGCTATTAACTTAACAACTGCAGTGATTCACTTAGCAACTGTGGCAAGAAAGGTCATAAAGTGGGGCAAAACACACTTAACAACTGTTTCACTTAGCAGCAGAAGTTGCAGTCATAAGTTGAGGACTACCTGTATAATAAATCTGTATACTAATAAACCTGTATAATTTTGCCAGTACAACTACTATCTCAGTCAATGTAATCTCCTGGTATACTTAGAGGAGATTCACACCAGTGGTGGGTTCCTCCCGGTTCGGCCCAGTTCTCCCGAGCTGGTAGTGGTGACGATATGACGTCACTGAACTGGTTCTGCCCCCCCGCACCCTGCCCGCACCCCACACCCACCCACCCCGCATTATTCTTACCTTTTATTTGGCTCCATCCCCAATCTATTGCTGCCTCCATAGTCCCAGCTGATGACTAGAGAGAAAAAAACTGTTTAAACTCTTGCCGCGGGGCTTCAAAGGCCGTCCTACAGCTGATCAGTCTTAAAAGAAAACAAATGAGTAGAGCGGTGCCTGCAAAAATACATGAGTAGATCAGTGCCTGCAAAAATAAATGGGTAGACCAGTGCCTGCAAAAATACATGAGTAGATCAGTCCCTGCAAAAATAAATGGGTAGACCAGTGCCTGCAAAAATACATGAGTAGATCAGTGCCTGCAAAAATACATGAGTAGATCAGTCCCTGCAAAAATAAATGGGTAGACCAGTGCCTGCAAAAATACGTGAGTAGATCAGTGCCTGCAAAAATACATGAGTAGATCAGTGCCTGCAAAAATAAATGGGTAGACCAATGCCTGCAAAAATACATGAGTAGATCAGTGCCTGCAAAAATAAATGGGTAGACCAGTGCCTGCAAAAATACATGAGTAGATCAGTGCCTGCAAAAATAAATGGGTAGACCAGTGCCTGCAAAAATACATGAGTAGACCGGTGCCTGCAAAAATACGTGAGTAGATCAGTGCCTGCAAAAATAAATGGGTAGACCGGTGCCTGCAAAAATACATGAGTAGATCAGTGCCTGCAAAAATACATGAGTAGATCAGTGCCTGCAAAAATAAATGGGTAGCTCTGCAAGCAGTTAAAAGCCTGGTAGATCAGTACCTCTGCTAAATCCTAAAGAATTGTCACAAGACCATCAAGCCATGTCCACAAAATAAGCCATGCCCACAGAACCGGTAGTAAAAGTTTTTAGAACCCACCCCTGATTCACACCGCTTAATTAATGCCACGATTGGAGTAAAAATAGAACTTTAAGGGGGGGGGGCATTTTTGTCTTTTATCGAAATTTACATAGCAAACTCTTAAGGTGAAGCAATGTGACGCCTGCTGTTCACACCTTTGGAAAAACTGCTTATAAGAACAATCAAACTCTAGGAAATGAAGTTGAGCATAAAATATTTTGACCGCCTAAAAGCACCTTTCCAGTGGTGGCAATTTGATTTCCCATAAGGGGCAAATGCTAAGTCAAGTATTTTCACCTTTTTTTTTTTTTTGCAAGCGTTAGGCTAGACGACTGCACATTTGTAAACAAGATTAGAAAAGAACGCTTGCCAAGTGCTGGGAATTTTAAATTAACATGGGTGAAGTGAAACAATTACTACTGTGTATGATCGCTGTTTTTCATTTGTAGAACCTCCCATCTTTGGGGATAACTATGATGATATCGCTATCCTGGGGCCATTGTCTTGAAGTAATAACAGCTTCTCAATTTGTAGAGGGCTATAACATCAAAGAATTACTATGCCTGTTAGGTTCTAGCTTTTGAAATATCAATCCAGATGGAAAACATATAATTGCTACCCATTTGTTGATAGTTGTAGTCAGTGGTGGGCTGCAACCAGTTCGGTGATTGCGCGCTTTGTGGCCACACGTGCGCTTCACAGGCGCGCGCCTAACATGCTTCCACGCAGTGTTCAAAATACAGCAATTGAAACTCAGCTGCTTACCTTCTAAGGCAGCCCCGGTAAGTAGAACAGCGGAGGTGTGGAAATCAGCTGTGCCGGGCGAATCAGCTGAGCCAGAAAGAAGGAAATATAGGACAGGATAGAGTGGGGGCGGGGGGCGGAGCCAGCTGAGTATCGGAACTACCAGTTCGCCCGAACCAATCTGAACTGGCAGCAGCCCACTACTGATTATAGTTAACATTTCTAGTTTCTATACTATTGTTTAGAAGCAATATAGTGTGTACGACAAGACAATATTGTGTCTTGTTGTACACCAAGATTTATCGTGGATTAACAGGCTCTTCTGCTGTGTAGAATCAATTCTTCTAAAACCTGAATTTCTTTGGGCAATTAAAATCAAATTAGCATGTCAGTCAAAATAAGGGTTGAGGCAGGAAGGATGGGGTTTTGGTGTGATGTGGCACATTAAAAAAAATCCAGGAGAAAATGAATGAGAGAAGGAAAAAGTTGTAAGTTGTTATTCAGGTGTTGATTTGGCCTTACCATTTGGCAATTAAGTGTTGCAAAATATCTTTATTTATTTAGTGACTGTTCAAAGTCACAACGGCACTGAAAAGGGACATATGACCGTCAGAAGTTCGCAAAAGATAGTCACGTGATCCCGCAACCATCATATATGCCAAGCATCTGAATTTTGTTCACGTGCTGCAATGGTTGTCGGTGTGAAAAACGGTCATAAGTCACTTTTGTCACTTTGTAACGGTCAGTAAATGAACTGTTATAAATCGAGGACTACCTGTAGATCGGTTGCTCCTGTTAGAACTGTCCTCTGTGAATTTACTCGCTCTCCTTTTACACCCAAGGTAAAGGAGCCATCGCTGTTGCTTGTGGTAATGAATTTCACAATTTAATTATAAGTTTGGTGAAGAAATGCTTTCTTTGGCTTAAGTTTATTTCCGACCATCTTTTCTCAGATTCTAGCATTCTGGGACATCTCCATACCACATGTGATTTTTATACCACTCGATATTTTTTTTCTCCCAAGACAGGCGTGTCAAACTCAATTTCATTGAGGGAAGCATCAGGGTTGTGTTTGACTTTGTGGGGGGCGTGGCCAGGGGGCATGGCCAGCTTGATGTCACTCGTGTCAGGGACGCCTGTGACCCGAGTGCTCTGCCAGAGAAAACGGGCTCCTGAGCGCCGTTTTCGGCTGCAACGGCGCCCTGCAACCCTCTCCGTTTTCGCTGGCAGAGGCACTGTGGGCCAGTCCTTTGCTGTTTCCAGGACAGCCCTGTGTGTCAGATCTGGAAGCCATCTTCCTACCTTTGTGCCTTCAGGCTTCAGGCCTGCCACAAATTCTATTGTGGGAAATTGGGAGGGGGGATTGTATAGAGTGAAGAAGATATGTAATCAAAATAAAATTATTTATAGAAAGTGAAGGCCATTGTGCCCTGCAGCTGTGTTGCGAAGAATGAGGAGGTATCTTCTGTTCCGGACGGTACCTGATTGGACGTGTGGCGGACATGTGGCAAAGTCTTGAACTTTCTTTTGGGTGTGGAAAACCCGGAAGCTCTCAGATTCGGGTTTTCCCAGCTGTGCCAATATGACATCTCGAATAAAAGTTAACTTTGCGGAATTTCAAGCCTTCGGAATTTGATTTCGTTGGGGGTGTTACTTGGACCCCTGACATTGTGGGCCAGATCTAAGCACCCCGCAGGCTGGATCTGACCCCCAGGCCTTGAGTTAGACACCTCTGTTCCAAGAGAAAGATGCATGTGCTAGTCTATTAAATGCATATCTCCAAACAAGAATAATCATTTTCTCCTTCATGCTCTCAAGGCTGATGAGAGGTTGGAACTCTAATGTAAAGTCTTATTCTGCTCATCCAGTTGAGACTTTCCCCCCGGGATGGGATACTAAATCATATCCAGATGGGTGGTTTTAGCTGTTGGACAGGGATAGAATGGAAATCTCAGCTTACGAACCTTGTCAAGTTAATTGAAATAGTGCAATAATGTGTGACTTGTGGAATCACCAAGGCAGTGTGTAATCTTTGGTGTGAGAATCAAAGCGTTTAAAATAGAAGCTAATATTTAGTGCAAAGGATCCCGTTTTGCTTTGATTGCTCAAAGGGTGAGGTTTGTCCTTTCCCTTTTTGGTTTACTTAACATTATGATTCTAAATCAGGCATTTCTTTACAGCTTGGGATTTAAGGAGGTGGCATTCTGTGAAAAGGGAATGGGGAAAAAAGTGGGATTACTTTATATCTGTTGATGAAGAGGGGGTTTGTGTGGAATTTAGACGATTGCAAACTATCTTTGGGGGAGCTTATACAGATAGTCCTTGACTTATGACCATGATTGAGCCCAAAATTTCTGCTGCTAGGCAAAACAGTTGTTAAGTGAATTTTGCCCCATTTTAAGACTTTTCTTGCCACAGTTGTTAAGTGAATCACTGCAGTTGTTAAGCTAGTAACTCGGTTGTTATTGAATCTGACTTCCCCCGTTGTCTTTGCTTGCCAGGTCACAAAAGGGGATCAGGTCAGTGGTAAAATCCAAATTTTTTTTACTACCTGTTCTGTGGGTATGGCTTGGTGGGCATGGTGTGACTTGGTGGGCATGGCAGGGGAAGGATCAGGAGTGAAATGCTCCCGGTTCGGACTGAAAACAACAAAGGACCGCCCCTTGGTGCCTCTGCCAGTGAAAATGGAGCTTGGGAGGGCCACACTTGGCCCTCCCAGGCTCCGTTTTTGGCCGTGACGACCTCCTGCAGCCCTCTGCTAGTAAAAACAGAGCTTGGGAGGACCGCACTCGGCCCTCCCGGGCTCCGTTTTCACTGGCAGAGGGCTGCAGGAGGCCGTTGCAGCCAAAAACGGATCCTTGATGAGTGATGTTGATCTGGCCACGCCCCCCTGGCCTCACACACCCAGCTCCTCCCCCCCAAGGTCAAACACAATCCTGATGCGCCCTCAATGAAATCAAGTTTAACACCTCTGGCTTAGAATATGAAAACATGGCATAATATTATCTATTATCTCAAGGAATGGTGGAACCTGCTAACCTGAGTCATATTAACAATGCACACACTGCCTTCTTCTTACTATCTTCCCTCACACACGGTTAATGAGCAAAACAGTTGCAAAGAGTTGGAGGAAACCAGAAGATATAATTTCGGTTTCAAATTCCAAGTGCCTCAATTAATGACTGCCTTCTCTGGAGGGTCCTTGAGCTACACCCTAGGGGAGATTCCATTAATATTTTCCTGAGAATTAGCACAATTAAACACAAAGCAGTGACTGTTCAGATTCCAGGCAGGAGTTAAGCCAACTCAACCGACGGAAGTCAAGGATTTCATACCAGAAAAATCTATACTCTTCCACTCAGCAACACCCTTCCTTATAATTGTAAACACCGCTGGAAACACCAGTTGAATTCCTAAGAAAGCAAATCAGGGACCAGAGGAAAGAAATAGAGCCTCACTTAACGCTACGCTAAGACCTAGAAATATTTATTTATTTTATTTTATTTATTTATTGTCGTCAAGCATGTATTAGATAACAGGTAAAAGTATAAACATAATTTGAATACATGAAAAGAGTAAGTAAAAAGGAATATTAGGACAGGGATGGTAGGCACGCTGGTGCGCTTATGCACGCCCCTTACAGACCTCTTAGGAATGGGGTGAGGTCGACAGTAGACTGTCTAAGGTTAAAGTTTTTGGGGTTTGGGTTAGAAGCCACAAAATCAGGTAGTGCATTCCAGGCATTGACTACTCTGTTGCTGAAGTCATACTTTCTGCAATCGAGTTTGGAGCGGTTTACCTTGAGTTTGTATCTATTGTGTGCTTGTGCGTTGTTGTGGTTGAAGCTGAAGTAGTCATTGACAGGTAGGACGTTGTAGCAGATAATTTTATGTACTATGCTTAGGTCAGACCGAAGGCGGCAAAGTTCTAAGTTGTCTAAGCCCAAAATTTCAAGTCTGGTGGCATAAGCCTTCTGTCTGTTGAGCCCGGGTTAGCTCAACAGACAGAAGCACTGTAATGTAACACCAGCTGTCTGCAATTAAAGTAAGATCGAATCTCGCCAGGCTCAAGGTTGACTCAGCCTTCCATCCTTTCTAAGGTAGGTAAATTGAGGACCCAGTTTTTGGGGTAATAAGCTGACTTTGTATAAATATACAAAAGTATGAAGGCTATTGCTTAACGCACTGTAAGCCGCCCTGAGTCTCCGGAGAAGGGCGGCATATAAATCAAATTTAAAAATAAATAAATAAATAAATAAGGTATTCTGTTGCGAGCAGAGGAGTGGATTTCAAGGACTGAATCACACTTTGCCTCCCAAAAATCTCTTGTTTGTCAGCACTGTAGATAATTGCTTTCTCCTTTGGGTAGGGAGAGGTGCTTATTTCCACTGATTTCTCCAGATGGTGCATTAAATAGTGGTGTGGTTGGAAGCGTCGTCCTTTCCCAAGGACACTTCCCTGCTTCTTTGAGGTAAAAAAAATAAGGTCTTCTCAAAGCTATAAGAAGGCTGCTTCTTATAGCTTGAATGATTTGAAGTGATAGAAGCCTATGAAATTAAAAAAAACGTCTGAAGAAAATAGTTTTTTTTTTTCCTGATTCTCAAACTCATTGGATTAGTTGATTCGATTTGATTAGTTGATTTCAGTGGTGGTATTCAGCCGGTCCAAACAGCTGCTTCCATCCCTATCGGCAGAGTGCCTTCTTAAAAGTCAAATTGGCACATGAGGTGGGCCAGTTATCCCTGTAACATTTTCCCCATACAACCCAGGAAATTTGCTGTTCACATTTCTCTCAGACCCATAACTACCTAGTAAAGGAACAGGAATCAAGGAGAGAAGCTAGAAGTAAGGAGGAATTTCCTGGCAGTTAGAACAATTAACCAGTGGAACAACTTGCCTCCAGAAGTTGTGAATGCTCCAACACTGGAAGTTTTTAAGAAGAGATTGGACAACCATTTGTCTGAAATGCTGTAGGGTTTCCTGTCTAAGCAGGGGGTTGGACTAGAAGATCTCCAAAGTCCCTTCCAACTCTGCTGTTCTATTCTATCTGGATCACGCGATCTGGTAGCAGCAGCTGCGGGAGGTGCACTCACATTTGCGAACCGGTAGCAAAGGTAAGTGAATACTATTCCTGGTTGATTTGTTGCACACCAAAAAAGATAAATTAAAATATCTGATTCATTAGATCCATGGAAAACAGTGCTGCATATGTGATGGCTGCAAGCATATATGAATGTTTTTTAAAAAAACAACAGCTGTTCCCAAACTGGTGGGTTCCAGATGTGTTAGACTTCATTGCCAATACTTGAGCAATCTTCCTTCCGCATCCTGATAAACTCTAGATGAATTTGAGATGTCAAATACGGTGTAGCGGTAAAGGTCCTGGATAAGGAAGGGGAAGACGTAGGTTATAATCTACCATCACCCATGGAATTTCATTGGGTGATTTCGAGAAATTTTAATCCAATTTACCTCACAAATTTATTATTCTGGATAACTAATAGGAGAAGCACTATGAATATCTCCTTGAGCTCCTTTCTTTTTAACTGATGTTTGTCTTTGTGTTTTTAATAGGCTATACACCGTCCTGAGTCCTTCGGGAGAAGGGCGGTGTAGAAATAAAATTATTTATTTATTTATTTATTTATTTATTTATTTCGAAAAGCTAGACCAGGGGTCAGCAACCCGTGGCTCTGGAGCCGCATGTGGCTCTTTCATCCCTCTGCTGCGGTCCCTGTTGTTGGTCAGCTCCACGATTGATAGGGTTTTCGGTTAGGACAGTAGAGGAAAAAGGACGCCATGCTAGGAGGAGACTATGATGGGGGAACTGGAGTTCCGGTCGGCTCCAGAATTGAACGGGGGCTTCCGGTTAGGACCTTTGTGGCTCGTTGAGTGTTTAAGGTTGCCAACCCCTGAGCTAGACTAGACTATAAATCTAATTTAAAAATAAAATTTCTGACCCCTTAAGCCAGTATCACTATAAACCAGTTCTTTTTCCTACCCTGTCTCATTGGGACCATCTTCAGTGACTATTTTGTCCCAAAGACCATCTAGGGCAGGGCTGTCAAACTCCCAGGCTGCGGGCCGGATGCGTCACATGCCGGCCACGCTCACGCCCGGTTTAGCGAAGGGGAAAAAAGTCCCGATACATCCCATGATGACGCCATGATGACGTGAGTTTGACACCCCTGATCTAGGGAATTCATTCTCTTTTTTTAAAAAAAAACAACTATTCTCTGTGTTTCAGAGTTTGCAAAATATAGTCCCATTTTTAATAGCTAGGATGTCTCAGGAGTCATGGAGAATCATTACCTTAATTACTGGTAATTCTGCTTGCTAGCCTGAAGGGCACGAGGACTCCTAGTTGCTAATAGAAAGAAAGGTTTAAAAGTGCGGTGGCAGGAAGTTGAATACACAAGATTGGGAAATCCCTACTGGTGTTTTCAAAACTAGAGAGAAATCTCCCAAGTGGCTCCTCATGGAAGAAGGGAGCCTCGTTGTGTCTGTTGCTGTTTCTCCATTTCTTCAGGAACTGGTTTCCCATGATGGAAAGTCCTGTGGTTGGATGCTTTCGATGCCTGCCCGCTTCTCTTTATTATAAAAAGAAAATTCAAGCAAAGAAAGAACAAGGGCAGGATGAGGAGTAAGCAAGGTTGCTAGTTGGCTGTCACTTTTTATGCCTTCTCTTTCATCAATTGGCTTGGGTGATGTCTAGCAACATTGAGGACCAAGTATAGGGACGAAACGTTTGCAACCAAATTGCCAAGCTCGGAACTCAAACCAACAGCCTAACTACCAACCCGAGCTACTAATATTCAAACACATTTCAAGTATAGGGATTCCTGTCTAGTGGCACCAAAACCCCTTATAGGTAGTCCTTGACTGTTTGTTTAGCAACTGTTTGAAGTTGCAACAGCACTGAAAGAAGTGACTTACAGCCAGGGGTGAAATGCTACCAGTTCGGACCAGTTCAGACGAACCGGTAGTAAAAAATGCTACCGATTCAGGCGAACCGGTATTTCCGGCGATCAGCTGGGTGATGATCAGGTGTGATGCATGATTTATATTAGCTAGAATCGTCAGATTTCCTGCTTTCTAGCTAATCTAAATCGCGTGGCACAGTGGATTCCCCCCCCTCACTGTTCTACTTACCTTTGCAGACTCAGAAGGCTTCAAAATGTTCCTTCTTTAGCACTGTGCGGGCGTGCCTCAGGTGCGCATGCACGCACGAAGCGTGCACTCAGTAGCAGACTCACAGAACCGGTAGCAGACTTCAGAGGATTTCACCCTTGCTTACAACCAGTCCTTGCACTTATGGTCATTGCAGCATCCCCAGGGTCATGTGATCAAAATTTGGGCACTTGGCAACCAACACATATTTATGACGGTTGCAGTGTCCAGGGAGGGGTTCATGTAATCACTATTTGCAACCTTCCTGGCCAGCTTCTGACAACCAGAGTCAAAGTGTGTGTGGGAGCTGTAGTCACTTAACAACCGTGTTATTTGCTTAACTGGAGTGATTTGCTTAACAACCATGGCAAAAAGCTCCTAAAATTAGGCACGACTGACTTAAAATCTGCTTTGCTTAGCAACAGAAATTCTGCTCCTAATTGCGCTCGTAAGTTGAGGACTTCCTGTACTTCCTATACAGGAGATGTACTTCCTATAGAGGACTTCCTGTACAAGAACACAGGGAATGAATCTGGTGGCCATGCAGAATGAAACTTCTGATATGTACCTGTGCGTGTGTAACCTTCCATGCATGCAATGACTCAGTGGTATATTGTTTTTTACTAGAGTGGAAGCTAAAATGCTTTGAAAGGCTGAGAAAATTGATATCGGCAAAGGCAGGACTTAACCCAACAGTCTTGTGGGATAAAATTCTCTGACGTTTTTAAATGCCTGAATAGGACTTTTCTTGAAAATGAAAATTTACCTGCTCACTCCATTCAAAGAGCATTGTCACATGAGATCTGTAGCTCTGGACTAGGCAGACTCTTGAGTTGGCCAAGCAAATTATTATGCTTTTGCTTCCGGGAATGGTTTAAAATGGTCTCCTCCATCACAGCTGCTTCCACCACCCAAACATTACTCTCTTATTTATTTAGTCCAGGGATGAGGGAACCAGTTGAAAGACAGATGTTGATAGATTAATTCCTCCAATCCGGGAAGGGGAATTGGTGTCTAGTGACAACTGAAGGAGCAGCAGGTAGAATAGCTGAATAAAGGGGTTAAACTATTTTCCACAGCACCAAAAGGCAAAACAAGAAACAATGGATGGAAACTAATCAAGGAAAGAAGCAACCTAGAATTAAGGAGAAACAGTGAAAGCAATCAAGCACTAGAACCAGGGGTAGGCTGCTGGGGGTTCGCAGGGGTTCGGGAGAACCTCTAGCTAAGATTCTGTGCAGATCGGAGAGTCCCCAAATCTCACTCCTGGCTGGCCCCTCCCACCTCACCCTGCCCCTCCCAGGAGTCCCCATGCGGCCTGTTTTGGATGCAGGTAAGTGCAGGGCATGCGCGGAGGCTCAGGGAGGGTGAAAAACGCCCTCCCCGAGCCTCCGCGCATGCCCTGCACTTACCTGCATCCAAAATGGGCCGCATGGGGACTCCTGGGAGGAGTGGGGTGAGGTGGGAGGGCCTACCAGAAAAATGGGCCTATCAGACGTTTCGGGTAGAAACAGGCCTCTTTCTGGCCTCCAGAGGGCCTCTGGAGCCTAGGGAGGCCATTTTTGCCCTCCCGGAAGCTTGAGGAAAGCCTCCAGAGCCTGGGGAGGGCAAAAACACCCCCCGCCATGGTTCAGGAGCCCGATTAGGCCACACCCACCCAGCAACTGGGCAGAGAACCCCTTGCTAAAATTTTTGAAGCCCATCCCTGAATAGAACAACTTGCCTTCAGACGTTGTGGGTGCTCCATCACTGGAGGCTTTCAAAAAGAGACTGGACAACCATTTGTCTGAAATGATATAGGATCTCCTGCTCGAGGAGGAGTTCCTCAGAGCTTCCTTCCAACTCTATTATTCTATATTCTAAAGCAGAAAACAGCACCCAAGTGGCTTGAATTATTAAATGCTTATGTGTTAATGATTTAAAATATATTTACACCATCGTTCCAAAATAAAACGGCCAAGAAAAGAAGGCAATTTAGTAGTTTTCTAAAAGAAAACAGTCTAGACCAGTGCTTTTCAACTATGGTCCTTGGACCCCTAGAGAGGCCGTGATGTCGTCACAGGAGGTCCATGAAGGCTTGAAGAAATTGTGGTTTAAATCTTGAGTTAAGTCTTGGGGATCTGTGACCACAAAAGGCATTTAAATGAAGAAGAAGAGATTCTTCTTGATGATGAAGAAAAGATTACCAACTCTGATCTAGAGCAAAGTTGATTTCCAGGAAGGAAAGCGTTTCTGGAACAAGCCTGAAGAGAATCCTGCAAAGAATAATTTGTTTCTTTGTTATTATTCTCTGAAAACACTCTGGGTAGCTTCACGTAGGCCACGTGTGGAGGCTCAAGGAGGTGAAAAATGGGCCTACTGGAAGTTTGGGAAGGTCAGAAATGGGCCAGAGGGCCTCCGGAGCCTGGGGAGGCCGTCTTTGCCCTCCCAGAGGATTGCCTTCCTTTTTAAAATAATAGTAGTAGTAGTAGTAGCAGGGGTGGCTTGTCCAGCCCACCCCACCCTGCCCCTCCCAGGAGTCCCCACGTGGCCCATTTTAGATGCAGGTAAGTGCAGGCCACGTGTGGAGGCTCAAGGAGGTGAAAAATGGGCCTACTGGAAGTTTGGGAAGGTCAGAAATGGGCCAGAGGGCCTCCGAAGCCTGGGGAGGCCGTCTTTGCCCTCCCAGAGGATTGCCTTCCTTTTTAAAATAATAATAGTAGTAGTAGTAGCAGGGGTGGCTTGTCCAGCCCACCCCACCCTGCCCCTCCCAGGAGTCCCCACGTGGCCCATTTTAGATGCAGGTAAGTGCAGGCCACGTGTGGAGGCTCAAGGAGGTGAAAAATGGGCCTACTGGAAGTTTGGGAAGGTCAGAAATGGGCCAGAGGGCCTCCGGAGCCTGGGGAGGCCATCTTTGCCCTCCCAGAGGATTGCCTTCCTTTTTAAAATAATAATAGTAGTAGTAGTAGCAGGGGTGGCTTGTCCAGCCCACCCCACCCTGCCCCTCCCAGGAGTCCCCACGTGGCCCATTTTAGATGCAGGTAAGTGCAGGCCACGTGTGGAGGCTCAAGGAGGGTGAAAAATGGGCCTACTGGAAGTTTGGGAAGGTCAGAAATGGGCCAGAGGGCCTCCGGAGCCTGGGGAGGCCGTCTTTGCCCTCCCAGAGGCTCAAGGAAAGCCTCGGGAGCCCGGGTAGGGCAAAAACGCCCCCCTCACCATGGTGCAGGAGGCCAACTAGGCCACACCCACCCAGCAACTGGGCAGAGAACCCCTTGCTAAAATTTTTGAAGCCCACGCCTGAATTGTAGTAATAGTAGTAGTAGAAGACATTAGTGATGGAACTAAACATAACAACCCAGATGCCATTCTCATATTATATCTGAATTATTTACAATTTTGTTTTGTATTCCCTGGAACAACAATTGAACAGACTGCTTGCAGTAGGCCAAATCATATCTAATTAAGGCAAATGACTTGCCTTGCCAGGAGGTTCATAAACAGAGGAACAAAGAAGGTACGTGAACAGGCATTTGTTCTGCCCAAGTAAAGAGATCTATCGCAGAGGTTAATTCTTCTGAAAAGCCATCGGGAACGAACAGATGAACATCGCAATTCTGTCTCAGTCAACCGATGGCAATGCTGAAATGTCCGATGCACAAGAATGGCTGATAGTTCTGGGCACGTCTCATAATTGTCCTCCATCTGAAATATCATAATGAAATAATAATGAGTACTCGTATTGCACTCTGAATGGCTTGTGGGTATAACTTTAAGGATTGTGTGTGTGTTTTTTTAAAGTATTACAACATCCAAACTGGCTCGGTCACCCGGGGATCAGGGGTTTTGTCTTCCGAGTTTTTGGATACGTGCTGGAGTCCATCTTCAGGGAACTTCTCTCTGGCAGAGTGTGCGCCTTGGGCTGTTCTCTCTATGTATGGTATTTATATGGTGCCTATTGTATGTGGCTTTTTAGATGTTGATTGGGGTGTTGGTGGCTGGCTATTAAGTTGTTCTGCTTGTGCTGCCAAGCCCTCACCTCCTAAGTACTTGATAAACTGGTGGTAAATCAGCACTCTTGTTGACTGATGAGGGGCCCTTCTAAAAAGCCACATACACAACAGGCGCCATATAAACACCACACACAGAACAGCCAGGGGTGAAATTCAGCAGGTTCTGACAAGTTCTGGAGAACCGGTAGCAGAAATTTTGAGTAGTTCAGAGAACCGGCAGATATCACCTCTGGCTAGCCCCAGAGTGGGGTGGGAATGGAGATTTTGCAATATCCTTCCCCTGGAGTGGGATGGGAATGGAGATTTTGCAGTATCCTTCCCCTGCCACGCCCACCAAGCCACGCCCACCAAAGCCATGCCCACAGAACCGGTAGCAAAAGAATTTGAATTCCACCACTGCGAACAGCCCAAAGCATGCACTCCGCTCGAGAGAAGTTTCCAGAAGAGGGGCTCCAGCATGAGTCGGAAGGTCAGAAGACAAAATCCAGGTGACCGAACCAGATTGGATCCTGCGACACTATACTGAGACATTTATATTCGCCTTTAAAAAGTATACACCTTACAGTTTGTTCATTTGTAGGTTGGAGTTACTTTAGAACAGAACGCATCATGGATTCATCCATGTGCCAAGACCTCGGTGCCTTCCGCCGTGCCCTTAAAACCTTCTTCTTTCAGCAAGCTGGGCTGGCTTAATTTTTTAAAAATGTTTTAAATTGGTTTGTTATTGTTTTTAAATTACGGGGCCAAATTTATATATATTCTTTTAATACTGTTTTAATGTTTGTAATTTATGTTTTTATTCGGCTGTACACCGCCCTGAGTCCTCAGGGAGAAGGGCAGTATATAAATTGGATATAAAATAAAATAAAATAAATAAATACCACCCACAGCAATGTCTGGGGTTTGTGGGCAGAGGTGGGATTCACTTATGTTCCCTACTGGTTCGCAAATGTGAGCACGCACCTCTGCATGCTCAGTAGTCACGCATTACATCCGGGCGGGTGGGCGAAGCCTCCCGCAGTTGCCACCACCGGTTCGCACGATCCGGACAGAACTGGCTGAATCCCACCACTGTTTGTGGGTCCGTCATCTTGCCCTCCCTCCCGTCTGTACTACCGAGTCCTTTCTTGCAACTCTTTAAAGCAGCCGAGCCTTTTCCCAGCTCCTTCACCATTGTTCTCTACTAGCCTTGTTTACTACTGATTTCAACATAGATGTATTGTATGCAACGCAAAGTTCTCAGACTGGTTCCTGCCTTTCTTTCTTTCTTTCTTTCTTTCTTTTTTCTTTTCTTTTTTTTTTCTTTTGACTGCACAAATATGCAAAGAGGTTAATTATCCATGATGGATGATGTTTTCCATTCTTTGTGGACCTAAAATAGAAATCAGTTATCGTTCCAAAGCTGCGCTAGTTCCCAGCCTTCAAACAAATAAAAAGTAAATACTTGTGCAGTATATAAGCCTAAGTAAACTGTAGAGTTGCTTGCTCTGAGCTTCTCCAGGATTGCTTCATTACTAATGTTGGACAATGGATAGTACACAGGAAATCCTCCACTTACAACAGTTCATTTAGTGACCATTCAAAGTTACAATGGCACCGCAAGAAATGACTTATGACCGTTTTTCACACTTATGACTGTTGCAGCATCCCCACCGTCACGTGACAAAAATTCAGACACTTGGCAACTGACTCATATCCATGACAGTTGCAGTGTCCCGGGCAGAGGTGGGTTTCAGCAGGTTCTGACCAGTTCTGGAGAACCGGTAGCAGAAATTTTGAGTAGTTCGGAGAACTGGTAGTAAAAATTCTGACCGGCCCCACCCCCATCTATTCTCTGCCTCCCAAGTCCCAGCTGATTGGGAGAAAATGGGGATTTTGCAGTAACCTTCTCCTGGATTGGGGACAGAATGGCGATTTTACAGTATCTTTCCCCTGCCAGGCCCACCAAGCCAAGCCCACCAAGCAGGGGTGAAATGCTCCAGGTTCGGACTGGATCACCCGATCCGGTAGCGATGGAGGTGGGTGGTTTGGAGAACCGGTAGCAAAAATCCCTGCCCCGCCCCCCCCATGCCCAGCTGAGCCGCACAATCATCAGAGGCTTTTTTTTTATTTTTAAAAGCATTTTTTCTACAACCTCTTCGGCTGAAAAAATGCTTTTAAAAGAAAAAAAAAAGCCTCTGATGATCGTGCGGCTCAGTTGGGATCGTCAAAGGCTTTTAAAAGAAAAAAACTCTTTTTTTCTTTTAAATGCCTCTGACGATCCAAGCTGAGTTGCCTGATCCGCAGAGGCTTTTTAAAAGAGCCTCTGCCGATCAGGCAACTCAGCTGGGATCATCAGAGCCTTTTGAAAGCATTTTTTTACAACCTCTTCGTGGAAGAGGTTGTAGAAAAAATGGTTTAAAAAAAAAAAAGAATGGCCACGCCCACCCAGTCACATTACCCCCCCAAGCCACGCCCACAGAACCGGTAGTAACAAATTTTAGATTTCACCACTGCCATCAAGCCACACCCACAGAACCAGTAGTAAAAATTTTTGAAACCCACCACTGGTCCCGGGTCATGTGATCCCCCTTTGCGACCTTCTGACAAGCAAAGTCAATGGGGAAGCCAGATTCATTTAACAACCATGTTACTAATTTATCAACTGCAGTGATTCACTTAACAACTGTGGCCAGAAAGGTCGTGATATAGGGCAAAACTCACTTAACAAATATCCTGCTTAGCAACAGACATTTTGGCCTCAATTTTGGCCCTAGGCCGAAAACTGCTCGTATTCCAAAAGATTTGATTTTCATTGCCAGACTGGTATATCAAAAATAGGACGAACAGCATCTTTATCCCAAACTTTACAAATAAAATAATAACTAGGGTATCAAAAAGGGAAGGGTCAGAAAAAAGACAAGCATTCAACCCCACCCTCTCAAGTATTGTTTATGTTAACATCACCACACTCAGAGATTCTGCGTTCAGAGATTCTGCAAGGGGTTTCAAAAAATCAAGATGGTGGATTCATTGTGTGATTGAGATGGCCACCTTGGTTTTTTCAACTCCTTGTCAACCCAACGGATGCCCTTAACCACATCTCTTAAAGCCCAGTGAGGCAGAAAGCCCAGCTAGAAAAAGTTGCTGCCTGTATCGGTATTGTTTTTATTCTATTATACAGGCATCGGATTAAATCTGTATACTTAGCAGGTGTAATTTGTCAGGTCTGCCATCTTCAGCTTTCCACTTCGCTGGCATCCTGCCATAAACTGCAAGGACGGAGGGAGGAATTTGGGGTAGTATTTATTTATTATTTATTTATTTTGTCGCATTTCTGTGCCGCCCAACTCCCAAGGGACTCTGGGCGGCTTACAACACAGAATAAAACAATGCAACAATATCCCATACAAAAGTTAAAAGAAGACATTAAAACATTAAAACGTTAAAACACATACACTCCAATTTGTAGTAACATGTGGACCTGGGAACGGGGGCCATAAACTGCAAGGATGGGGGGAGGAATTTGGGGTAGTAACATGTGGACCTGGGAACGGGGGCCATAAACTGCAAGGAGGGGAGGAGGAATTTGGGGTAGTAACGTGGGCCTGGGAACAGGAAGACGAATGACGGGAGGGATAAGACATTGAGAAGGATGAGAGGTGCCCAACCTGAATGAACCAGACTTCAAGGACACCTGGCCTGGGACTGGAGTGAGAGGTGCCAAGCATCCAAGCCTTTCCCAAAACATCAAAAGAGCATCCTATTGGACACTGATGGACTGGTCAAGGGGGTGAGGGCCAGGGACAAGGGAAAAAGTGTAACCTTTGGGCAGGAATATTCAGATCCGGCTTCACTTTCCCTGCAACCACTTAACTTAGCTCAAGGTTGACTCAGCCTTCCATCCTTTCTAGGGTAGGTAAAACGAGGACTCAGTTTGTGGGGGCAATAAGCTGACTTTGAATAAATATACAAAAGTATGAAGGCTATTGCTTAACGCATTGTAAGCCGCCCTGAGTCTCTGGAGAAGGGCGGCATATAAATCAAAAATAAATAAATAAATAAATAAAACTTTAGTAAAAGAACCTATCATTTCAACTAAATTGAGTCGGGAGTCTTTCTTCCTAAATATCTAAGCAGGGGCAGACTTATTTTCCAAATTTTTCAGTGGTATGATTTTTGACTCATCCTGGCGTTCAACGTCTCTACTTTAAAAGAAGACGTGGAATAAAGTATTTGATAGGATGATGACATGGGCAGCTTGTAACTAACCACAGTGACTTGTGAATGTTGTACACCCCGTGTTAAATGACTAGTTGGTAAATATTTCCCTCTTGTTTGCTGAGAAAATAACTTTGCCTCCTCTGCTGGGCTGTTTCCTAGCAATATAATGGAGCAGTAATTCATCTGGTATTTCTTTGACCTTTGCTATATGACAAGCCTCCTCCAAGCAGTCTTTCTGCACAGAACGGTCTTAACCCTGTGTGTTTACACACCGAGTTGCAAGTAGATTGGACAGGGGAAACTCTAATTTCATGCTTCTTGGCGTGTCATGGGGAGCAAACATTTCCTCAATAATTCAGTTATGCAAAGTCAACTGCTATAATCAGCTATCAAAGAGTATTCTGATTCCTGTTGATGACTCTCTATTAACTTTGAATTATGGATTGCTTTCTTTTAGCTCCTTAGCCCTCATCATGCTCCTGTGCGAGACGTAAGAGCTTTAGAGATCCCGAGATCTATTTTTCACGGCAGGAGAGCCAATTGCAAGTAGGCCTCGACTTACAGCAGTTCGTTATAAGTCGTTCAGAGTTACAACGGCACTGAAAAATGTGACTTATGACCGGGGTGGGCTGCTGGGGGTTCGCAGGGATTCGGGAGAACCTCTAGGTAAGGTTCTATGCAGTTCGGAGAACCCCCAAATCCCACTCCTGGCTGGCCTTTCCCACCCAGTCCCTCCCAGGAGTCCCCACACGGCCCGTTTTGGAAGCCGGTATGTTCACAGAGGCTCAGGGAGGGCGAAAAACGGGCTTACCGGAAGTTGAGGAAGGCCGGAAATGGGTCTCTGAAGCTTGGGGAGGCCGCTTTTGCCCTCCTGGAGGCTCGAGGAAAGCCTCCGGAGCCTGGGGAGGGCAAACCGCCCCCCTGCCGTGATGCAGGAGGCCAACTAGGCCACACCTACCATCGCCACGCCCACCCAGCAACCGGGCAGAGAACCCCTTGCTAAAATTTGAAGCCCACCCCTGCTTATGACCATTTTTCAGTTATGACCTTTGCAGCACCCCCCATGAATATGTGATCAAAATTCAGATGCTTGGCAAGTGGTTCATACTTACGATGGTTGCCATGTCCTGGGGTCACATGATCCCCTTTTGCGACCTTGTGATGAGCAAAGTCAAAGAGGAAGCCAGATTCACGTAACAGCCGGGTTACCGACTTATCAACTGCAGTGCTTCACTTAACAACTGTGGCGAGAAAGGTGGTAAAATGGGGCAAAACTCACCTGACAAAGGTCTCGCTTAGCCACAGAAATGTTGGGGTCAATTGTGGTCGTAGATCGAGGACTACATGTACTTCCCGGAAGATCACAGATATGCCTATTTTATTATGCAGAAAATATTACTGATTTGGCTGCTTGTCCACCATATCCTGTAAATCAGTGGCTAACAGTTACCTTAAAAAAGTAAAACTTAAACCCTTAACATCGCTTATTGCCTTTTTTGGGGCAGACAAATGAAATGTAACGGACTAAATCCAATATATTTATTTATTTATTTATTTATTTTATTTATTAAATTTATTTAGCTATTCCTAAGGGACTCAGGGCGGTGAACAGCGAACGATAAAAATACATTTAATACAAACGTTAATAAAAAAACCAATTAAAATATACTAAACACTCTGGTCCTAGATAATTCAAGACATCCCAGTTTAAAATAAAATCAAAAAGCAATATAAAGGGAAAGTTAGGCCAGGCCGGCCTGCTGAAACAGGAATGTTTTGAGGGCACGGCGGAAAGTGCGCAGATCCGGAATCTTCTGTATCTCTGGGGGGAGCTCGTTCCAGATGGTGGGTGCCCTCACAGAAAAGGCTCTTCCCCTGGGGGCCGCCAGTCGACATTGTTTGGCTGACGGCACCCTGAGAAGCCCCTCTCTATGGGAGCGTACTGGGCGGTGAGAGGCTATGCATTTTGGAAACAGAAATCCAGTGCACAGGTATGGAACGGAGGATGCTTGGATAGGCAGCGGTACTTGTGACAAAAAGCTTGGAATACTAATTAATTGCAGGGTGGATGTGAGTCAGCAGTAAGAAGGTACTGCAGAAAAACAAGCGAGAGCAATTTTGGGCTGCATCAGCAAATGGGAAATACGACTTCAGCTGATTCCTTATTGTTCAAATCCCACCTCGAGAGCTGTGTCCACTTCTTTTTTTCCCCCAAGTTTTTAAATTTTATTTTACATATACACATCAATGCGTGGACTGTGTGGCACCCGGATATCATACATTTTGGTGCAAATCAGAATAATAACATTAATCACGTTTGTTACGTCCTCAAACTTATATAATTCTAATGTTAATACACATACAGTATTTGTGTGTATAATTACACACAAATGTCCAAATAGTCCTTTGTTATTTAATTATTCAATGTTTCAATATATTATTCTAATGCCAATCACAATATTGTTTACACTTACATGATAATTCCATTATTCAATTCCTAATCTTCCCTCTAATTATTACTTTTATCTGATTAGATAAAAATGTGTATATTAATAATCCTCTTATTTCTATCTCCGTTCTAATTGTTAATCATGCCACTATTATATTTAAAAAAAGACATTTCCTTTTTACCCCTCATCTCTTATCCAGATTAATACTTTAATTCTTTTTTGCTTTCATTTTAATAAAAAACAATAATAATATTAATCATATTCATTACATTACATTACATTACAAGCTAATGTAGTTCTAATACCGTATTTCCCCGAAAATAAGACCCTGTCTTATTTTTATTTTTTTTGCCACCAAAAAAGGCACCAGGTCTTATTTTCGGTGTGGGGGGTTGTCATCCACTGATTCATCTCACTTGCACCCATCACCCCCAGCCTCCTTTTCACTGTCAGAAGCCGTCAGGAACTTCTTCTGCAGCTCGCAAGGAGCTCTGTTATCAGCTGCAGAGGCCTTCAGGAAAGCCTTGCCAGCTGCAGAAGAAATGGGCCGGCAAGGCAGATGTCGGGGTGTGCTAGGCCTGGCTGCAACTTTCCGAAGGTAAATAATAGGGCAGCTCCACCTCCATCTCCCCATCCCAACTCTAGCTTAATTTTTACCTGTGCACCCTGGAGTGGGCGGGATTTTAATTAGGGCTTAATTTGGGCACGTGTAAAATCAAGCTAGGACTTACTTTTGGGGTAGGTCGTATTTTCAGGGAAACATGGTATTAATACCACCGCTGTGGCGGTGGCGGCGCAGGCAGCGCCGGCGGCGGTCCCTGGGCTGCTGTAAACTTGATTTGCAGCGTACTGGGCGCTGCGGGCGGCGACGCGGGGCGGCAGCCATGGATACGGAGGCGGAGCCGACTAAAATGACACTTGCAACTACGATGTTGACAGCAACAGCAGCAGCAACACCGGGAGGCTAGGCTATGAGGATGCCCTCTCTAGACAATGGAGAGGGCTTTGCTGCAAGCAGTTACCCCCCCCTCGATGTAATGGGGAGGGGGCCTGGACATTCACTTAATCACCTGAATTCAACTTAATCACCTGAATGGCCCTATCTGAAAGAGCATGGTAGTGGTGGGGGCTGAGAACTGAAGACATTTTTTGATCTTCCCCTGTCTGCTTCTCTCCCCCCCCCTTACTAGACCTAGGCCTAGTTTGGCCATTCAGCGAAAAACAAACAAACAAACAAACAAACTTGCAGCTGTTTTGATCAATTTATAGCCTTTTTAAAATATCTTTTCCTCCTTGACTATCCTAATTATCCTGATTATTTGATTTCATCTCTTCCACCTGGATGCTCCACTTTTGCTTTTTTCGACCTTATCTTCGGATTTTTGCTGGTATCAGAAAGGGAGGAAGCATAGACATCGAGAGTCTTGAACAATTTATTTGTAATATTTATACAAGTGGATGGGACGGACCATCTTCTCCTTTGTTTCTGTAACTCTGGACTGGTCGCCGTGAGAGAGCGGTCATTGTGACTCTCATTCCTTGTACAATTATCTACTTTACCCTTTTTGTCTTAACCATCTGTTTTAAACCATCTTTAACACCTTAAGAAGAAAATGGCCTTTCATCGCCTCCAATTCTATCTCACCTCCGATGTATTCAATAACAGAACTCCTAGCACTGCGAGATTCCCCCCTCTCGCAAGTTTGGCCCTCCCAGTTATCTAGGGCCGCCCTCAAGGACGGGTTTTGGAACCCCGAGAGGTGGTATGCTAAGAACCGGAAGCTTTGGGGTTTTTTAGATAGTTTTTCAAATTCTATTTTAAGGGGATCTGGGAGGAGGGTGGTTTTCAATGTAAATAATGAGGCTGGGGAGCCTCCCGGGAGGGGGGTGGGTTGTATAGGTTCAGGGATTAACCCGCGAGGGACGGGGTCTAGTCCATCTGAAGAGCACGGCGGAGGAGATGCAGAATCTGGGGCCAAGGAGAGGGTTAGAACTTGTGCTGTTGATAGACATTACATCAGTACTGTAGGTGGGAGGGGCAGATATGGCGGGAGTAGGGGGCCACATCAAGTTGCGGGAGTGCGCGCTCGCTGTCTTCAAGCGGTGGCACGCTCCGGCCCCCAATGCTCTTCTCGTTCCCCAGGTGGCACAGACCCTCAGGCCCTGGGCCTTCGGCTGATGCTATGCAATGCTAGGTCCGTGGTAAATAAAGCCCCCCTCATTTGTGATCTTGTTCAGGAGGGGGGAGCGGACCTGGTGGGTATTACGGAGACCTGGTTGGGCCAGGAGGGTGGAGTCCCTCTCATAGAGATGTGCCCACCCGGTTTCCGGGCATTTCATCAGCCAAGGTCACAGGGAAGGGGCGGGGGGGTGGCAGTTATCATTAAAGAGGGTCTTAGTCCGAGGGAGGCCACTGTTCCTCAGACGGCCGGATGTGAGTCCCTCCTTGTGAAGTGGGGTCATGGGGTGCAGATGGGCCTGCTGGTTACGTACCTGGCTCCCTGCCACGTGGCAGCGGCCTTGCCTGAACTACTCAACGTTATAGCCGCGCTGGCGATTGATACCCCTAGACTTATGGTCATGGGGGACTTCAACCTGCCATCCGTCGGTGAGGCGTCTGAGGTGGCTCAGGAGTTCATGGCTTCCATGACGGCCATGGACCTGACCCAGTTAGTTCATGGCCCTACTCACACGGGGGGAAACACGCTGGACCTGGTTTTTGTCTCTGGTCAGTGGCTGAGTGGTCTCGAGATAGGGGATATAGCGATCGAGCCCTTGTCATGGTCAGATCACTCCCTCCTTTGCTTTGACCTTCGAACCGCCACACCCCGCCACAGGGAGGCGGAACCGATGAGGTGGTTCCGCCCCAGGCGCCTGATGGACCCGGATAGGTTCCAGACGGAGCTTGGGCCATTTCCTGAGGCTCTGGCACACGGCTCGACTGAAGACCTAGTGGCTGTCTGGGATAGGGCGGCCGCTGGAGCTTTGGACCGGGTCGTACCTTTGCGGCCTCTGACCCGGCGTCGATCTCACCTGGCTCCCTGGTTCACCGAGGAGCTGAGGGAGATGAAACGCCGGAAAAGACGCCTGGAGAGCAGTTGGAGGGCCAGCCGTTCTGAATCTGACCGAACACTGGTAAGGTCTCATATTAAGACCTACCTGGTGGCAATAAAAGCGGCAAAGTGTAACTATTTTTCCGCTCTTATTGCGTCATCAGATAATCGCCCGGCCGCCCTGTTTAGGGTGACCCGCTCCCTGCTCCACCAGGAAGCACGGGAGGACCCCTTGGAGGGTAGAGCCGAGGACTTTGTACAATATCTGTATGACAAAATCGCTCAGATTCGGGAAAATTTGGACTCTGACTGGGTAGATTCGGGAGGGAGGATGGAGGCAAGTCTTGAGAATATTATCTGGGAAGAGTTTGATTCTGTGACTCTGGAAAACGTGGACAAGATACTGGGCAGACTAAGCGCGGCCACATGTTTATTGGACCCGTGTCCCTCCTGGCTGGTGCTGGCCTCTCGGGAGGTTACACGAGGCTGGCTCCAGGGGATTATAAATGCTTCCTTGAGAGAGGGTGTCTTCCCTGCTGCCTTGAAGGAGGCGGTGGTGAGGCCTCTCCTCAAGAAGCCTTCTCTGGACCCAGCAGTGTTGGCTAATTACCGTCCAGTCTCCAACCTTCGCTTCATTGCGAAGGTTGTTGAGAGTGTGGTAGTGCGACAGCTTCCTCAGTACTTGGATGAATCGGCTTATCTAGATCCGTTCCAGTCGGGCTTCAGGCCTGGATACAGCACGGAAACGGCATTGGTCGCATTGGTAGATGATCTCTGGAGGGCCCAGGACAGGGGTTGCTCCTCTATCCTGGTCCTATTAGACCTCTCAGCAGCTTTTGATACCATCGACCATGGTATCATGCTGCACCGGTTGGAAGAGTTAGGGGTGGGAGGCACCGTGTTGCAGTGGTTCTCCTCCTTTCTATCTGATCGGTCGCAGTCTGTGTTGACGGGGGCAGAGGTCGACCCCGAGGCCCCTTGTATGTGGGGTGCCACAGGGGTCGGTTCTCTCACCCCTTCTGTTCAACATTTATGTGAAGCCGCTGGGTGAGATCATCCGTGGTTTTGGGGTGAAGTATCATCAGTATGCTGATGATACTCAGCTATACATCTCCACCCCGGACCACCCCAATGATGCCCTTAAAGTGATGTCCCAGTGCCTGGAGGCTGTACGGATCTGGATGGGGAGGAACAGACTCAGGCTCAACCCATCCAAGACCGAGTGGCTGTGGTTTCCGACGTCCCGATATAGTCAATTGGTGCCATCACTGACTATTGGGGATGAGTCATTGCCCCCCACGGAGAGGGTTCGCAACTTAGGCGTCCTCTTGGACTCACGGCTGTCTTTAGAAGAACACTTGACAGCTGTGGCCGGGAGGTCTTTTTATCAGGTTCGCCTGATTCGTCAGTTGCGTCCCTTTCTGGATCGGGACTCGTTAAAAACGGTCACTCATGCCCTCGTCACTTCACGCCTGGACTACTGTAATGCTCTCTACATGGGGCTCCCCTTGAAGAGCACCCGGAGGCTCCAGCTGGTCCAGAATGCGGCCGCGCGGGTAGTTATGGGAGCAGCATGGCGCTCCCATGTGCCTCCCCTCCTGCGCGAGCTGCACTGGCTCCCTGTGGTCTTCCGGGTGCGCTTCAAGGTCTTAGTTACCACCTTTAGAGCACTCCATGGCTTAGGACCGGGGTACTTACGAGACCGCCTTCTGCCACCAATAGCCTCTCACCGCCCAGTATGCTCCCATAGAGAGGGGCTTCTCAGGGTGCCGTCAGCCAAACAATGTCGACTGGCGGCCCCCAGGGGGAGAGCCTTTTCTGTGGGGGCACCCACCATCTGGAACGAGCTCCCCCCAGAGATACAGAAGATTCCGGATCTGCGCACTTTCCGCCGTGCCCTCAAAACATTCCTGTTTCAGCAGGCCGGCCTGGCCTAACTTTCCCTTTATATTGCTTTTTGATTTTACTTTAAACTGGGATGTCTTGAATTATCTAGGACCAGAGTGTTTAGTATATTTCAATTGGTTTTTTTTTTTATTATTATTAACGTTTGTATTAAATGTATTTTTATCGTTCGCTGTTCACCGCCCTGAGTCCCTTAGGAATAGGGCGGTATATAAATTTAATAAATAAATAAATAAATAATAAAAATACACATATTTATGTTAGGTTTTGCTTTTCCATTATTTAATTAGTCGATGTTTCAGTCTATTATTCCAATGCCAATCACAATATTATTTAAACATACATACTAATAACGCCATTCAATCTCTTAACTGTGCCCACTTCTGTTCCCTGTGCTTTAGATAAGATTTAGGCAAGCTGAAACAGATTTGAGCAGGGATGAAACAGGAGACTAGGAATTAAATCCTTTGAAGAGGCATTGAATTGAGTAGGTTTAGTAATAAGAAGAGAAGATCATTGGGAGATAGGATCACACTTTACAAACACTGTACAGGTAGTCCTCGACTTACGACCACAACTGAGCCCAAAATTTCTGTTGTTAAGGGAGACATTGGTTAAGTGAGTTTTACCCCATGTTATGATCTTTCTTGCCACATTTGTTAAGTGAATCGTGGCGGCTGATAAGTTAGTAACCCGATTGTTAAGTGAATCTGGCTTCCCCATTGACTTTGCTTATCAGAAGGTTGTAAAAGTGGTCACATCACTCACATCACACACACACACACACACACACACACACACCCCGAGGACACTGCAACCGTCATAACTGGCAGGGAGGGAGAGGGGAACTGGGATCTTATGCGAGTGGTGGGCTGGTGTGCACGCGCCTGCACACACAGCTCAACTTGTACTTGCTGGACCACTGCTCACAGGGCCCGGTTCCAAATAGGCCATCGCCTGGTAGTGGGCTGTGTCTCGGGGGTTGGGGACCCCTGGCCTGGGTCATGTGTTTTGCACTAACAGAGGCCTATAAGCACTACTGAAAGATAGGCAACAAGCCTCCCCTCTCTGTCAAGGACCATGTTTGCTTCTTTAAATTCTTAAAATTTGCCGATTAATGTTATGGCCTACTGGCGGCCAGCAGAGCTGGCAGCAGAGTCGGACAGTCAGGAGGTTGGGGAGGAACTTGGGCCAGTCCTGGAAGCTGGGGAAAGCTCGGACGAGGGCTCTGCGCCAGGGGTGGGTTCTAAATGTTTTTACTACCGGTTCTGTGGGCATGGCTTATTTTGTGGGTGTGGCTTGGAGGTCATGTGACTAGGTGGGCGTGGCTAGCTGGTCAGAGTCATTTCTGGAAGGTCCTCGTACTTACGACCAAGTCCTCACACTTACGACCCGACTCATTTGTTTGCTTTTAACACTGATCAGCTGTAGGACGGCCCTTTGAAGCCCCGCGGCAAGAGTTTAAACAGGTTTTTTCCCTCTAGTCATCAGCTAGGACTCAGGAGGCAGCAATAGTGGGACCAAATAAAAGGTAAGAATAACGTGGGTGGGGGGTGGGGGGAGGGCGGGGGGGAGAACCAGTTCGGTGATGTCATATCGTCACCGCTACCGGCTCGGTCGAACCGGACCAAACCGGGAGGAACCCACCACTGCTCTGCACCGGAGGCAGAGAGGGAGATAGACAGCAGCGAGGCAGAGGAACAGCCTGAGCCCGTTCCCAGTGCTCGCATGCGCAGAGCTGCCAGAAGACAAGAACAACTCGGAAAGCAGGGTCGACTCAGGAGTAAAGCCACACCTTGGAGGTGATTGGCCCCTCCCATAGGAAATAAAAGAGGAGCAAACAGGGAGTGGGCTTTTGCAGGAAACAATTCATTTGTTCCATGACTCTGAGAGACTCTGTGCCAAGTTTTGCCTTGTACTGCGGTTGGGAACAAGTTACGTGGCAGCTTGACAAACGAGAAAAGGTGTGTTGAGAAATATCCCTTTGCAAAACCGCTTGGACAAACCTTGCTGACTGTGAATGAACGTAATTCACAGTCGTGTAAATAAAAGAGGTTTTGCCGGGACCAATTCCTGCCTCCTGCTTGTTAAGGGAGCCTAGGTCAGAACAATTAAGGGTAAAAACGTCTTTAAATTTGATGTGAACTGTGATTTCTTTTCCAAGGAATAACCTTGATAGACTAGGGGGAAAGGAAAACTAGAATAGCTTGTACATCTGCTTCACCTATACCCAAATAATAATTAGAAATCACACAGAAACCCAGGAGTCACCTGTTCTTTATTATATCCTTAATAGGTACGTCTTGGATAACACAAGATATCTCGGCGTACATTTCTTCCCACTTAGCTAGAAATCTATTATTTTTAATATACGGGATGAGAGGGAAATGCCCCAGCTGTGTTTATTGTGGCATTCATTATCCCTTGCTAAATCTACTAAATGAGAGTCTGTTTTGGAAAGAAAGCTGAGCTTGAAATCTGTATATTTGCATCTTGTCATACTGACATAATGAGTGGGCCTTGTAAACGAGTGCACAATAATTAAGCTATAACATGATTTGCATGTTTATGGCTTAGTATGATGTATCAACTCCGTCAGGGGAGGTTTATTCAGCAAAATCATAGCACAAAGCGTGAATGCTAGGAAGTTCTGCCTATAAACATATGTCTTGGCCAATGAACATATTGCAGCCAGCCAATAAAGTTTTATAAACATGTTTCATAAAGTATATACGATAGATGTAGCTGTTGTTCAAACTATTAAATCATCTCCATAAAATATATGGAGAGGATTTCATAGTTTGAACAATAGCATTAGCAATAAGATTTATATATCCTCTTCATAATGCTTTACAGCTCTCTCTAAGTGGTTTACAGAGTCAGCCTATTGCTCCCAATAATCTGGATCCTCATTTTGCTGACCTCGGAAGGATGAAAGGCTGAGTCAACCCTGAGCCGGTGAGAATCGAACTGCTGGCAGTCGGCAGCAGTTAGCCTGCAATACTGCATTCTAACTACTGCGCCACCATGGCTCTTTAGCTACATCTATCCTTCAGTCAGGGGTGGGTTCTAAATTTTTTTACTACCGGTTCTGTGGGCGTGGCTTATTTTGTGGGTGTGGCTTGGAGGTCATGTGACTAGGTGGGCGTGGCTAGCTGGTCAGAGTCATTTCTGGAAGGTCCTCGCACTTACGATCAGTCCTCGCACTTACGACCCGACTCATTTGTTTGCTTTTAACACTGATCAGCTGTAGGACGGCCCTTTGAAGCCCCGCGGCAAGAGTTTAAACAGTTTTTTTCTCTCTAGTCATCAGCTGGGACTCAGGAGGCAGCAATAGATTGGGGGTGGGACCAAATAAAAGGTAAGAATAACGTGGGTGGGGGGAGGGCGGGGGGGAGAACCGGTTCGGTGATGTCACATCATCACCGCTACCGGCTCGGCCGAACTGGACTGAACCAGGAGGAACCCACCACTGCCTTCAGTAATGAATAGTGTTTACCATGTTCTTATCAATAAATAAAGAGTGCTATCCTGGCACCTTAAGAATGATGTTGGATTCAATACCCTGAACTTCCAGCCAATATGGCACTATGATTTTCACTAGTTGCCGTAGCTCAGCTTATTTTGTGAGTTATTATAATGACTTTGCCTATCTTTCTTGATCCGTTCTTAGCTTTGCCCAGGGTTGAAATCCAGCAGGTTCTGACAGTTTCTGGAGAAACGGTAGCGGAAATTTTGAGTAGTTCGGAGAACCAACAAATACCACCTCTGGCTGGCCCCAGAGTGGGGGGGAGGGGAATGGAGATTTTGCAATAACTTTTTTTATTTGTGGTCACAGACCAAAATACAAATATAGTTGCAAAAGAACGTGGGGAAGGTAACATCATAAACAGTTGGCTACCAGAAGCCTTGGCTGAGAGGAATTGCAATATCCTTCCCCCAGCAGTGGGGAGCGAATGGGGATTTTGTGGTATCCTTCCCCTGCCATGCCCACCAAGCCATGCCCACCAAGCTACACCACGCCCACCAAGCCACACCCACACCGGTAGTAAAAAAATATGGATTTCACCACTGGCTTTGCCCCTTTTCTTTGGTACGGTATAAAAACAGTGCACCCCAAATGTGAGCAGAGGCGGTGTTCAGCCGGTTCGTACTGGTTCGGGCGAACCGATAGCAGAGGTCGCGGCTCTATGACATCCTGTTTAGGCATGTCTTCTAGGGCAGGCGGATGTGTGGGAAGTGCACGAGCGAGCATAGCGCATGCGCAAAAGGCCGGGTGCACGGGCGGAAGGCGCGCATGCTTGCGGTGAACCAATGGTAAGAATTTTGTAACCCACTACTGAATGCGAGGGATTGTTGATCCTTATGCTGCAGAGGTACTTGATAATCTCTTGATGCACTGTTCCCTTTTGCTTTCTGCTTCTTTCCTGTTTTTCTAATTGCGCATATGGTCAGAGATGGACAAATAGACCTGCCAACTTCTGAATAAATATGTCTATGGAAATTCTCAGTCATCCAGGTCATAGTTGTCCCAAAGGTGCTTTTTCAAAAGGCAGCTGGACTTTGTTTTCCCTTGAAGACGTTTCGCTTCTCATCCAAGAAGCTTCTTCAGTTCTGAGTCTGAAGAAGCTTCTTGGATGAGAAGCGAAACGTCTTCAAGGAAAAACAAAGTCCAGCTGCCTTTTGAAGAAGCACCTTTGGAACTTCTGAAGAAATGGATCCCTTTTGAAAAGAAGCCGTAACAATATGCTTTGTTATCTTTGCCTGGCTTGGTGGGTGTGGTGTGGCTTGGTGGGCGTGGCTTGGTGGGCATGGCAGGGGAAGGATACTGCAAAATCTCCATTCCCACCCCACTCCAGCGGAAGGATACTGCAAAATCCCCATTCCCTCCCTACTCCTGGGGGAAGGATATTGCAAAATCTCCATTCCCTCCCCATTCTGGGACCAGCCAAAGGTGGTATTTGCCGGTTCTCAGAACTGCTCAAAATTTCCGCTACCGGTTCTCCAGAACCTGCTGGATTTCACCCTGATGCATGTGCGTGTGCTGGAGCACCGGAAACCCGAAGATCAGCTGGCTGGCATGCACATGCTGGTTTTTTGGCCGTTTTTGGCTATTTTCAGGCCATTTTCTGGGCCATTTTCAGGCTGTTTTTTGGGCCGTTTTTTGGGCCATTTCAGGGCCATTTTCATGGAAACCAGAAGAGTAGCTGGTGACGGGCGTGCCCTCGGTGTGCCATCTCTGGCACGCGTGCCATAGGTTCGCCATCTAAATCAACGGAACCTGTTTTGTTAAAAAAGAAATTTATGAACCACTAATCAAGCGACAAAGTTCTAGTGTTAGAAAATTGGCTAGCTTGAATTTTTTTTTTTTGATCTTTTCAAACTCCATAATTGAAGCATTTTATTGCAGTATCGCCATCCAGCTCTTCCACACTGCATAGTCACAGAGCTTTTCACTAAAGAGATCAGGAATAACAGAACTTCATGCACATACTAAAATAATAATACTCCATCTGTACATTGGAGCTTCCATATGGGCAGTAGGTTTGTTAACCGCAGTTCGTTGCACATATCTCTTGCATAATGCAAAGGGATATTCATTTTTGCCTGGATGTAATTGGACTATATTCATTTTTGCCAGGATGTTAATTGGAATATGTTTAATGCTCTGTAGCTCTGAATTAGAAAAAAAAGAAAAAGAAACCCTGGTGTATTTTCCCCAATAATGAGTTATTAAAGACAAAGAACCAGGAATTGCCAATCTACTTTGAACAATTTCAAAAAATATTGCCTAGCATATTTTTTTCTAACTGTTTTCTCTGAAAGACTCATTTCCGGCTAATATTCTTTCTCCCAATCCATTCCAGAGTTTTAAGAAAGAAGTTTACAGCTCACTGCATGCATATCAACTCAGCCATAAGCTCCCTGAATTGTATGGGTTTATTGCCAGAAAAATGGGAAGCGGTGGCTCAGTGGGTACGATGCTGAGCTTGTCGATTGAAAGGTCGGCAGTTCAGCGGTTCGAATCCCTAATGCTGCGTAACGGGGTGAGCTCCCATTACTTGTCCCAGCTTCTGCCAACCTAGCAGTTCGAAAGTACATAAAAAATGCAAGTAGAAAAATAGGGACCACCTTTGGTGGGAAGGTAACAGCGTTCCGTGCGCCTTTGGCATTTAGTCATACCGGCCACATGATCATGGAGACGTCTTCGGACAGCGTTGGCTCTTCGGCTTTAAAATGGAGAGGAGCATTGCCTCCTAGAGTTGGGAATGACTAGCACATATGTGCGAGGGGAACCTTGACCTTTATTCCCAGAAAAGTATTTTCTATCTAAATAATTACCCTGTTTCCCACAAAATAAGACATCCCCTGATAAGCCCAATCAGGCTTTTGAGCACATGGCAATAAGGCCAAGCGATTATTTCAGGGTTCAAAAAAATATAAGACAGGGTCTTATTTTCAGGGAAACACGGTATATACAGTAGTGTTTTTTCCAACTCATAAGTAGCTTGATATACTGTCTATTGTGTGGGTTGTGTTTGTTTCTTTTTGTCTGGGCCATTATGTAGACCTTGAGATATGATGTGATGCTTCATATTTTTATTGGTCATGCCATCAAGATAGAGCTACATTTGTCTATACATTACCATCATTGTTATATTACCACTTATCACAAAAGACTATTAGACCATTACAAAATTAGGAACAATAGTAAATCAAGGTATGGTACTATACTTTAATCTCCAAAATAAAGTTGTATTATTGAAAAACGAATCAATCTGATGAAGAATTTAATTAGAAGTCATTCTTGGGCTTATAACTTAGGTCATAGATTTCTGTAACATTCCATGTTCGGCTTTTTTTTATGTTTAGAATCTATATTTTAATTTAAAGTTAATTTTATTTAAAAAATCAGATTCCTGTATTTCTGTAATTCATCACAATTTGTGATTTATAGTTGTGTTAACTGCGTATTCTTAGTTTAGGGCTTAATATGTAGTGACTTAATTTTTCCAACAAGAAATGTTTCCTTCACTAATGAAACTAAGTCATTATTAGGTAACTTTACAAGTCACTCTATAAATAACAACAGTTATCCTAAAAACTCCATGACATTTTTGGTAACATGCTTACTTACTTCTTGTTATTCTATTTTCTTTATATTTTTATCTTTTATCTTTTTTTATTTTTAATAGAACCAAAACAAATCTTTAAAAGATGTATTATAATTTTAAGAACAGTGAACTGAATTTATAGAGTCCAGAATGAATAGGTTTTTATAAAATACTAGGATTATCTGGACCTCTTTCGTTCACGATTCAGGCCTGGATATGGAACGGAAATGGCATTAGTTGAAAATGCCTTTTAAGTGATCTCTGGCAAGGGTGAGATGTAGGTTGTGCATCCATCCTTGTCCAGCAGCCTTCAATACTATTGGTCATGGTTGTCCTAAAGGCGCTTTTTCAAGAGGCAACTGGACTTTCTGTTTTTTTCTTTGAGGACATTTCGCTTCTTCAGAAGCTTCTTCAGAGAAAAACCAGAAAGCCCAGTTGCCTCTTGAAAAAAACACCTTTGGGACAACCATGACCTGGATGACTGAGAATCTCCATAGATATTGGCCACCGTGTTCTTCTGAGTCAATTCCAGGGATGGGGGATGGGCATCATGGTATAAAATGTACCAGTTGAAAATCGGGTTATTTGAAGAACCGCTTATGCTCAATTGTATCTGCCCATCCCATCAGATCCAGCAGAAGAGACTGGTCCCATCTATGAAGAAGTTACATCTACTGGGACCCAGGAGATGGGCCTCTTTTGCCATGACACCTGCTGTGTGGAACATCATTCCATCCAAGGTGGGATTGGCCTCATCCTTGACATCCTTGTGGATGTCCCTTAAAACATGGTTGCATCAACAGGCTTGGGGATCTCAAGGTAATGATGAGTTAGAGAGGAGACTACATTGCCTGTAACACCAAAGCCTCTCTGCTAATCAATGTTGTTGTTGTTGTTAGTTGCGAAGTTGTGTCCGACCCATCGCAACCCCATGGACAACGTTCCTCCAGGCCTTCCTGTCGTCTACCATCCTCTGGAGTCCATTTAAACTTACGCCTACTTCTTCATCCAGCCACCTCCATCCAGCCACCTTGTTCTCTGCTGTCCCCTTCTTCTTTTGCCCTCAATCTTTCCCAGCATTAGGCTCTTCTCCAGTGAGTCCTTTCTTCTCATTAGGTGGCCAGTTAAATCTGTTAATAGTAGATACTAATGGTTGTTTTTAATTGTAGAATGTTTATTTTAATATTTTAATTGTAGAATGTTTATTTTACGGCCTCGTGAGATGGGCAGCTATATAAATATGATGAATGAATAAATAAATAATTCAATCAATTCAGTTTTAAATAATTGACCTTTGGGGATATGGCTGTAAACGTCAGGGCAGGAGCAACAAGACAGAAGCCAGAAGGCTGGCAACCTTTGTAATCAATGTGTTTTTGTAACACATTATTCATTGTGGCTTTCAGAGAATTTACTTGACAGGTGCTGACAAATGTAATGTGACCACTTGCAAATAACGATTCACGGACTATAGCTGCATTCATAGGGTGTTTAGGAAAAAGTGTTGGATTATAATCCACGTGGTTAACATACCAATAAGAAAGATCCCATCTTCACAAGAAGATAATGTTCTCACCGGAAACTTATACAGAGTGCAATATTCCAAGGCAGGGATGAAGGATTTGTAGCAAAGTAGGAGTGTTACGATTTCATGGTGTGATGCTAATAAGAACATGGATTACTTATGAAGCACTAAAAAGAGAACATCTTTTCTGTCTTCAAAGTGAGATCTTAATCTCCATCCTAATCTCTAACCCACAGATTGAAGCAGAGCTTTCTGTTGAAAGCAAACACCCTAAATCAGCTGAACTTGAATATGGCAGGGTGGAATGTTATCTCCGCAAACATGTGGCTTTGAACTTGCTTTTCTTGAGTTAAGGGAGGTTCTGGCTAGGCAAGACTCCATTTATCCTACCCTACGGACAGTGCCTTCTCTACAGAAGCTTCCAAGGTCATTTTTGATAGCCCGTCTTGGATAAGGAGAATCTAAAAGCTAATTAGAGTAGAGTTGGAAGGGACCTTGGAGATCTTCTAGTCCAACCCCCTGCTTAGGCACGAAACCCTACACCACTTCAGACAAATGGTTATCCAACATCTTCTTAAAAGCTTCCAGTGTTGGAGCATTCACAACTTCTGAAGGCAAGTTGTTCCACTGATTAATTGTTCTCGCCGTCAGGAAATTTCTCCTTAGTTCTAAGTTGCTTCTCTCCTTGATTAGTTTCCACCCATTGCTTCTTGTTCTACCCTCAGGTGCTTTGAAGAATAGCTTGACTCTTTCTTCTTTGTGGCAACCCCTGAGATATTGGAACACTGCTATCATGTCTCCCCTAGTCTTTCTCTTCATTAAACTAGACATACCCAGTTCCTGCAACCATTCTTCATATGCTTTAGCCTCCAGTCCCCTAATCATCTTTGTTGCTCTTCTCTGCACTCTTTCTAGAGTCTCCACATCTTTTTTATATTGTGGCGACCAAAACTGGATGCATTATTCCAAGTGTGGCCTTACCAAGGCATGATAAAGTGGTATTAACACTTCATGTGATCTTGATTCTATCCCTCTGTTTATGCAGCCTAGGACTGTGTTGGCTTTTTTGGCAGCTGGTGCACATGGCTGGCTCAATTATGTGCCTTCGATTGGGTGGAACTGATTTTGTGATTCCCCAGATGAGATCCCGGATGGGTTTGCTGAAACGTTTCACATTTGTTTTTCAATGCAGAAAGGTGGACATTACAAAAGGAATGCTATTTTCTTGATTCTCCATAAAATACCAAGATGGGAATGCAGAGGAATGACTGAGAGACTAATAGCTGTTACCTTGTAATCTCCTTGTAAGGAGAAGTTGTGATGCCCACTGAAAATGTCATTTAGTTCTATCCAAAAAAGGAAAATCACTGGCAGTTCCTTTCTTTGGAAAAAATTCAGAACGAAATGGAGCCTTGCACCAAAATCTTTCTACATAACTTTTTCTAACTTAGAAAGTTTCTCAACGAGAGATTTCTATTCCAATGCCAGCATTTTTCACAGCGTTTCCCATCAAACAATCGGAGCGTTGAGGGGTTCTTTTCTTTTACTTACTTCTATCAACTTGGCTGGGTTTTGCAGAAAAGGGAGATGTGAGACATTCTCTAATTTGGCCTCAAAACAATGTTACACCTATGGACAACCTTCACCAAAGTTGATTCGAATTCCATTCCATTCCATTTTATTATGAAGTGAAAAAGCAACAGATATTTCACATTTTCCTGAGTTAATCAATGGGATACAAGATTATACTTTTAGGCTTACACCAACATCATTTGATTCAATTTAATTTGAATCAGGCTGTTTTCCGAAGTGGAGAATCAGGATAAAATTCCAATCAAGTTGATGAAAGCAGTTTTAAAGAATGCTTTTGAAAATAATCAGGAATCTTTCTAAGCAGAAAGGTGATCAATTGTTACATAACCTTCTGCATCCTATATTAATATTATAAGGTAACTATAGAATTAGGAAAGGTGTGATTTCTTCATAACCTTAATTTTCACCAATTTTTCTGGATAGTTATTTATTAATAATCATTAACAGACCAAGTGGGTATGTATACATGCATATACACTCATATATGTATATAAAATACTATTGTGGCTTATATTTTTCCAGAATTTTAAAAATAAATTGGTAATAAAAATAATTAAAGTGGTTGGAAGTTTCCAGTGAGGATGAAATGTAAAAGGATTAAGAAGCCCTTGCCTACAAAATTATGCTTCTTTAAATAGACATAGACATAGAATTCTTTATTGACCAAATGTGATTGGACACACAAGGAATTTGTCTTTGGTGCATATGCTCTCAGTGTACATAAAAAGACAAGATACATTCGTTAAGAATCATAAGGTACAACACTTAATGATAGTCATAGGGTACAAATAAGCAATCAAATCATACTAGGAAACAATCAATATAAATTGTAAGGATACAAGCAACAAAGTTACAGTCATGCAGTCATAAGTGGAAGGAGATGGGTGATGGGAACAATGAGAAGATTAATAGTAATGCAGACTTAGTAAATAGTTTGACAGTGTTGAGGGAATTATTTGTTTAGCAGAGTGATGGCGTTCAGGAAAAAACTGTTCTTGTGTCTAGTTGTTCTGGTGCGCAGTGCTCTATAGCTTCATTTTGAGGGTAGTAGTTGAAACAATTTATGTCCAGGATGCGAGGGGTCTGTAAATATTTTTACAGCCGCTTTTTGACTCGTGCAATAGTAGCTTTAACAAACTACCAACCAGAAGAAGACAGCAAGAAAAGAATGGCGGTGTTCCATATAATTCACACTTCCTCTTAGCAATATCTTCTCTTCTAGACTAGGAAGGAAATTCAGCAGAGTGTTCACTCTTGTACTTGGGGATTTGAATGTAAGAACAACTGTTAAACTTGCTTCAGGCACGTACATCCTGGTAACAGTACCATCTTTTCCATCTGGTCTCCCATTTCTGTTTTCCTTTGAAGGAAGACATGTCTGACATAAATTGGAAGACGCAAGTGCCCTCATACAACCGAAGCCTAAGGTTTGGATGAGACTGCTGATAAATTTTTCAGTGACCTTTTCATAAGACGATCACAATAGAGCATTGTTCTTCTGAAGTTCACACTTCAATATTTTAATATCTGTCTTCTGTCCTCCCATGGGGATCATATAACATTCTGGACATCAAAGTCGTGGCTTGGATACATATTCAAATATTGTCTTGCTCTGAAATTTGGCTTAGAGAAAGGAAGAGGGGTTCCATCTTAGAGTTTGACAGCTAGGCCACGAGATTTTGGGAACAGTTGCCACATTAATCTTTTCTGTCTTTTTAAAATAACTTTATTAAATTTCAAAAGAACAAGCAAATAAAAAATAGACAAGCAAAAAGAAAAATCTTGACCTAACCTGAGCCCAATCTTGCCTGATCTTGCAAAGCTAAATATTGTTGCATTCGTATGAGAATGAGAATGATAGGGTACTAGAATTACTAACTAATCACTGTATTGCCAGGTATTTCCTAGCAGGTTCCTCCCAAGAGGGAACTGAGGAAAGAGCAATCCAGGAAGTGCAGGTGGAAATACAGGGCTGTAGAAAACCCCAAGAGAAGTTCCCGGTGACAAAATTCTTGGTAGGGAAGGCAATTATTACAGTTGGGGTTGGAGAATAATGAGATTACTCTTCAATGGGAAGGGAGGAAGAAAAGAAAGAAAGAATGAAAAGAAAGGAAGAAAGAAAGAAAAAAGGAAGGAAGGAAGGAAGGAAAGAAGGAAGGAAGGAAGGAAGGAAGGAAGGAAGGAAGGAAGGAAGGAAGGAGTGAAACAGAGAAATTTCAAAATCTGGAATAGATTGGGAATTGTTTTAAATCAAGAAAAAAGCTATGATCATCATTCCATGAATGTGTCCATATAATCACTATAAGTCAAGGTTGTCTTGAATGAGATTTGATTATACTTCTGTCAGGGTTCCAAGTAACACCCCCAATTTAAGAAGACTCCGAAGCTTGAAGTTCCTCAAAGTTCCATTTTATTGGCACATCTGGGAAAACCCGAATCTGAAAGCTTCCAGGTTTTCCCCACCCAAAGGAAAGTCCAAGTCCCTGCCCAGCATCCACATGTCCATCACATGGTCCAATCAAAGCACCATCCCAACTGGAGATGCCTCCCAGTTCCAGCGCTCTAGGTGCAGGGCAGGATGTCCTTGACTCTCTGAGAAAGGAATGTTGTTATGACTATCACCCATGCTCCATACAATCCCTCCTCCCAATTTCCCACAGTAGTAAATGTGGCAGGCCTGAAGGCCCAATGCAAAAGATGGCTTCCAGGCCTGACAACTTCATTACCTACACCCTCAGCTGGAAAGCATGGCAATGCACCAGAGCAGAAGGCCAGATGTTTCTGAATAATGGTACTCAGTATCCCTCAGCACTGGCCAGATGGACTGGGGCTGCTCACAGTTGTGATTCAACCCTAGGTGGAGAACCAGAGCCAAAGGTTCCTCACCCGTTAATAATAAATCTTGATATGAAAAGGGACAACAACTCCCCCCCACCCGAGAATCTGTTTGTCAAATTGTATGTTGTGCAGCTTAGAAGATTCTTTTGGAAGCTATCTGAGAAGTGAGAATTGGGAATGGAACAGGTTGAAACCTGGGAAAAAATTGTAGTCCAAATATTTTTTTTTTGTTTTGCTGTTTCTCTCCACTGTTTCTTGTAGCCAGTGGTGGGATTCAAATAATTTAACAACCAGTTCTCTGCCCTAATGAGCGGCTGGGTGGGCGTGGCCATGGTGGGCGTGGCCAGGGGATGTGACAGGCAGTACTTGGCTTCCTGCACCCCCTGGGAGCAAAAACAGGCCGCGGGGGGGCAGTCCATTCGTCCCCCCGTGCCCCATTTTGGGCCTAGTAGGCCTCCCTGCAGCCTCCTGGGAGCAAAATCGGGGTGCATGGGGACTCCTGGAAGGGGAGGGGAGGGGAGGGAAGGGGCCAGCCAGCAATTTAACAACTGGTTCACCCAAACTGGCCCAAACCGGCTGAATCCCACCACTAGCTTGTAGCATTTGCTAGCTCTGTCTTAGGTTTGAACTGTAGAGTCTGAACTAACGACATCTTTATTCACAAGAAGACAGCCAAATACATATATGCATCTCGGCACAAAGACCCCAGAAGACATAAAATAACCATAAGTCCCAAAGAGATGCTGTCAAATTATAAAACATGAATTAGACTTCTAAAGAGCAGCTGTCTTTCCTTAAAATAATAACTTTCCCTAAAGGCACACTACTTTTATGCTCTTGGCATTTTCCAAAGACTCAAAGCCCCTGTAAAGAAACTCAGATTGATGACAAAGCAGTAAATCTGTACCCAGGATAATACCCTGTCAGAAAAGATTAATAGTAATTACTTCATATTTCTAATTACGACAGATTTATAACAGTTAATGATACAGTTTGCATTACTGTAAATAATGGAACCATTGTTTGATTTCTACTCTTAGACTGTAGTTTGGGGTGGTTTATAATTTTTGCCTAGAAAGTTAATGTAAGTGTCTTAACAGAGCATGTATTTTTTTGGTTTTAATGCAATTTCGTATGGGACAGTTTATGATTCTATTTTCTCGGAGTATAAACGTATGTTGTTGTTCTTCCTAGTGTCCTGCTTTCATTTCAGGATTTGTACTTGCCTAGTTTACACAAGCAGCTTGCCAATGCATGACACAACAAGGGAGTTGTTTTTCTGCCATCTTGTTGCAGAAACCGCCACTGACTGGATTGGGAGAGAGGGACTGGCCCAAAATCACTTAATGTCTAAGGCGGCGTTTCTCAATTTTGGCAAATTTAAGAGATGTGGACTTCAACTCCCAGAATTCCCCAGTTTGAAACACTAAGGGAGGTCTAAGGGAGGACTAGAACCTGGGTCCCTTAAACAGTAATAATATCAACCAAGGGTTGGCAGCTTTCCAATCCTGTTTGTAACATTCAGTTTATATTCAGTTTTATTGCATATTTTATTTTATCCATAATATATATACCCTAAAATGTACCCAACATGGTGTCTGCCAGGATTCATTGATTAAGTGGGGTCTTGTCTCTACCCCTCAGTGTGACTGTGGTGCTCCTCGACAAAATATCCATCACATTGTGTCTGAATGTCCATCAGGAGCTTACACGGCCCAATCAGTGGTGAAATGCAGCCGGTTCTATCTGGCTCGGGTGAACTGGTAGCGCCGGGGGCGAGCGGCTCTGCCCACCCACCCGGACGTCATCACGTCCCGTTTTTGATGCTCTGCGCATGTGCAGAAGGTCCTGCAGATGGGCAGAGGTGTCGTGCGCGAGCGAAGCAAGCACACACGTGTGCTCCCATTTGTAAACCAGTAGCGAAGGTAAGTGGATTTCATCAGGGGTGGGTTCTACTTACCTTTACTACTGGTTCGCAATGGGGCTGCGCGCTCGTGCTCGCTACGCTCATGCGCACGCGCGCTCTTCTGCGCATGCACAGAAGCATTTTGGTGACATCGGGATCGGTGGGCGGGACCTCCCGCCGGTTTTACTACCGGTTCTATAGAACTGGTGCGAACTGGGGGCAACCCCTTCACTGGATTTCACCCCTGGGCCCAATGTCTGATTTTTTCAACATAGACCACCCTGTCCTTGAATGGCTGAGTGGACTGGACATTAACACTTGAACAGTGGTGGGTTGCTACCGGTTCGCACCGGATCGGGCAAACCGGTAGCAGCGGCGGAAGCGGGAGGCTCCGCCCACCCACACCGGACACTTCTGTGCATGTGTGCGCGTGCGCATGAGCGAACTGGTAGCAACGGGTTTTGAAACCTGTCTCTGCATTTGAACCACTATAAGTCCATGTACTTGCCGTACGCTAAATAAATAAATAAACCATAAAATGTGATATATATTATTCCATATTTTATTAAATACCTTATATAGATCAAATGCTCAGATATTTGACACCCTTCACTGTTTCATATGAAAACAAAAATGTTTAATATCTGGCCAAATTGAAAATTATATGAAATCATTTGAGCACCAATTATATCATATGATGAAATGAGATTCAGCAAGACGTTTTGTTATATAAAAACCAGTGGTGTATACAGCATATCATAGGATCTCAATACAAATACCGTAGTAATAGTGATAGATTCAGAGGCACAGATCCAGCTATTGTGCTTAATTTGGATTAGATTAATATTAATATTTAGGCTGTTCCCTCTGGAGACTTAAGTTAAAATGCCCTGTTAATTTTTTTCTTGCTCAATTTATTGATTCTGAAGTTTGTACTCCGTGGAGTGGAGGATGAATAGTAAGCAAAAATGTGCTCCCTCAGTAGTAATGTAATATAAAATATTTTCCCTGGCGTACACTTTAAGCTTTACATTTAATGACAGATAATAGTTTAATAAATAACTGCAGTTATTTATTCGGATTCTATGTATATGGTTTGATTATTTTTCAAGAAGGGGTATCTTATGTCATTAAAAAAAATCTTATAAATATATTTTTCTAAGTATACTTACTAAGAAATAAATCACTTTTAGCTCCATAGTTTGACATATAGACTATACTGAAGTTCTTCTGAAATAATGGGATTTATTTTATTTCATTTGATTATTGTAGGTTCTTTTCAGAGTTACCTCTCCCAAATGATTCACACTTTACCAAAATACAAAATTCATGAACATGCACATTGTTCCTTAAATCACAAGCTTTGGCACTGAGAAAACATTATAGCTGCTGAAGTATCTGCAGTAGAAGCAGTGGTGGGTTCCTCTCGGTTCAGTCTGGTTTCCGCCGAGCCAGTAGCGGTGACGATATGATGTCACCAAACTGGTTCTCCCCTCCCGCCCTCCCCCCCACCCCACCCCCACATTATTCTTACCTTTTATTTGGTCCCACCCCCAATCTATTGCTGCCTCCTGAGTCCCAGCTGATGACTAGAGGGAAAAAACCTGTTTAAACTCTTGCCGCGGGGCTTCAAAGGCCGTCCTACAGCTGATCAGTGTTAAAAGCAAACAAATGAGTCGGGTCGTAAGTACGAGGACTGGTCGTAAGTACGAGGACCTTCCAGAAATGACTCTGACCAGCTAGCCACGCCCACCTAGTCACATGACCTCCAAGCCACACCCACAAAATAAGCCACGCCCACAGAACCGGTAGTAAAAAAATTTAGAACCCACCCCTGAGTAGAAGCAGTATCAGTGCAATGGCCTTGTGGCTAGGAACGATGGGATGTGTAGTTTTACACATTTGGATCAAAAAAAGTAGCCCTTGGAGCTCATCCAATTCTGCCAAACACTTTTTGGTAAGAATAGAAGTGCTGATATATATGTACTTATGTATGTGTTAAGGATATTCTTGGCTCATAACCGATGTTATGGGTTATGGAGCAGAGTACCCCTTGAGTATGCACATGAAAACGGCTGAGAGTGCTTATGAATATACTGACACAATGAGTTGTGGTAGTCATTTACTTTTAGGAAAAAGTAAAGCGAAGTCCAATAACAATCCAAGTCATACACAGATAAGGCGATAGTTAAAATATCAATTCAGGGATAATCCAAGTACAAAGTCTTCTTACCAGTTGTTGTCATTACACAATAAAACAGTTCTTCTTGAATTTCAAACAGAAACAAGTTCAATATTAAAACATTCAATAAATAGTAGAAAGCAACAAGTAGCAATGATCAAACAGTGATCATTCAGAGAGAACAAGTAGAGAGTAACAGCAAATAAGCAGATAAAATGGTGTAGTGTCCATCAAGCCATGATTCAGGCTTCCCCTTAAGTACATTGGCTTAGCCAATCGGGATACAAGATGATGCAATACAGTCTTAAAGCAATATAATATCTTTTGACAAACATGTATTGATAGTTTATATATTGCCTGACCAACTAGTTAGACAATAGCCATTTCCTAACAGTATGTATGTATGTATGTATGTATGTATGTATGTATGTATGTATGTATGTCACATGTCAGTGTTGGTAAACAATACTTGTAAAGTAATAAAGTGGGATAAAAATAAAATCAGTAATACCGTAAATACTTTTCCAGTAATTTCTTTGAATGTATTTTTGGACTGGGGGCTCCTTGGTGCTCTCAACTCAATCTCCAACTCAATCAGAATAGAGCTGGAAGGGACCTTGGAGGTCTTCTAGTCCAACCCCTTCCTGAAGCAGGACACCCTATACAGGGGTGAAATCCAGCAGGTTCTGGAGAACCGGTAGTGGAAATTTTGAGCAGTTCGGAGAACCGGTAGCGGAAATTTTGAGTAGTTCGGAGAACTGGCAAATACCACCTCTGGCTGGTCCCAGAGTGGGGAGGGAATGGGGATTTTGCAATATCCTTCCCCCCAGAGTGGGGAGGGAATGGGGATTTTGCAATATCCTTCCCCCAGGAATGGGATGGGAATGGAGATTTTGCAGTATCCTTCTCCTGCCACACCCACCAAGCCACACCACGCCCACAGAACCGGTAGTAAAAAAATTTAGATTTCACCACTCACCCTATACAATCTGAGACCTGTGGGCGTCCAGTCTCTTCTTAAAAACCTCCAGTGATGAACCCACAACTTCATTGAAGGGAAGCTGCCCCACTGGTTAATTATTCGTCTCTGAGCTTCGTTGTTTTCTTGCAGACATCATTACCCAAACTAGGTAACTTCATCAGTGTTTGACTGTATAGATTGATCTCTTGTGGTCTGATTGATCCACCCATTTGAAATGCCTGTATTTATTTTTATCTAAAGAGTATTTGATAAAATGGCTTTCAACACAGGCTTGCCGATATCCCAGGGCACATGCATTCCTTGATCCAGGAAAATATTCAGATTTCAAATTACCTCCTGTTCACATCCTCTACATCATGTGAGTCACAGGCACTGTTAACAACTTCCTCGTGTAATTAAAATGAAAAATGCCTTGCTTTACAAGGTTGTTAAAAAACAGAAGAGATTCTTCCCTCCCTAACCCCCTTTCCTCCCCCCCCTTCTTTGTCATAACTGATGACTCTGGGAGAAAATGCTTATGCAAATGAGGACGTTCAGCTGAGCCAAATTGTTTGTCATTTACGTGGCTCTGTCTGGCTCCAGAGCTATTAGATGAAAGAGGATGAAAGTCTGAGTAAAATATTGAAGCTTTTGTCCCGAGCTCAGATTACCAGGATCAGTAAGAACGTTTCTTAAGGATTATAGAATTACAGCTTTTCCATGTGAGCAGAGGTGGTATTCAGCTGGTTCAGACCGATTCAGGCGAACCGGTAGTAGCAACTTGCTCGCCCATCTGCCCGGGCGCAATCCTGTCCTATATCGCTGTGTTTTTGATGCTGCACGCATGTATGTATGGCCCACGCGAGCGAATTGCTGTGTTGTTTGACATCGTACTATAGAACCAGTAGTAAAACCGGTGGGAGGCTCCGCCCACCGACCCTGATGTCATCAGGAAGCTTCTGCGCAGGCGCAGGCGGTTCCATTGCGAACCGGTAGTAAAGGTAAGTAGAACCCACCCCTGCTCTACATGTGAGGAAAGCCAAATGGCCTTACCCATTGTTGACTGCAGGCACAAAGGGGCGGGGCCTTGTCCTCACCTGTACTGTTCCATGCCATACCAGGAGACGTTGAGAAAGACAGGAGGGGGAGAAGGTAGAACACAGGAGGGGAGACCTCAGGAGGTGGTTGGGAGGCCCCAAAGAGTCAAGATGACGGCTTCAACTGTGCAAAAGGAGACACACCCTTTTTAAAGAGATGATGCACATCAGAAGGGTGTGGAGCTTTGATTGCATGGGTTGTGGCCATCATTTTCACTTCTTTGGAGTCTGTGGAGGCCTCTAGGTCAGAGGCAGGGGTGAGTTCTACTTACCTTTACTACTGGTTTACTACTGGTTTGCATTGTGTCTGTGTGCCTGCGCGCTCTTCTGCGCATGCGCAGATCACCTATGATGATGCCCGGGTCAGTGGGTGGAGCCTCCCGACGGTTTTACTACCGGTTCTTGCAAACCGGTTCGAACCTGGGGCAATCCACCACTGGTCAGGGGTCTCAAACCTGGGGAACTTTAAGACTTGTGGACTTCAACTCCCAGAATTCCTCAGCCAGCAAAGCTTGGTGACCTTGTCTGAAAGCTACAACATTTGCAGACCAGGAGCCTAAAAGATGATCTAGCATAGTAGTCAGGGCCATAGTGTGAACTAAATTAAGTTGGATGGACATTTTTTTCTGCATTTTTCTTGTTGAATGATGTGGTAGAAGCTCACTCCAGATACGATCAAGACAAGCCCTTTTCATTTTATTTTCTCTTGACTCTAACTAACATTAATAATTACTCCCCAGTCATGGATTTAATAACACGTTTGTTAAAATGATTCATGTTAGTCATACAAAGCTATGCCATTTATTTCATAATTTCCCTTTTGCATCACTTTCTGTTAAAATGAGTAAAATTAAGTTTCTTTGATCTGATGTATGGATAAGACTAATTAAATCTAGTTATTCTGATGACACTTCGGTAACTCCAATTAAAATATTGCAGTTTAACAATATTTTTAGTTCTGTGGGTGCTGCCCCTGGAGCTATTTCTATTGTAGGAGAGACATCAAATGAATAGAAATTTGTGTGTGGTGCTCCAGTGATGGTTTTTTTTCCAAAACACAAATGCTACTTAATATAGACATGATGTACAGTTCAGGGAAATATTTGCTGTGTGTAAAATACACAAGCTGCTTTGGCTATGTAAATTTGCCTGTCTAAGTGATTGGTGGCCATACTGCAAAGTTTGACAATCTGTGATATATTGATTAAAACTGATTATTAAAAATATGTGGTCTATTTATGTCTTATCTTGCTGTAATCTCAATGAAATCATAAGTTTCTTACATGAAAGGGGCAAACTTGCATTGTGAGATAGCGCAGTATTTTTGATGAAAGTTTCTGATATTGTAGACTCCTCTACTCATTGGTCACACCTTCCTTGTAGAACACAAATCCTGCTGGCCTAATTTATTAATAAACTTGATATAAAACCGTTGCAACTATTTCAGAAAAAGATGCAGTACATTAATTGCAAAAAATCTTGTCAATGGCATTTTCATTTGTTTAAAATACTTCTTATATTACAAGCTACACCCTGCTGCAGACATTATAACATAGAAAGAGGTATGCATGTAAGCAATATTCCAGTATATTCCATCAGGGTCTTAGAGGTGCTTTTTCCAAAAGGCAACTGGACTTTCTTGTTTTTTTTTTCTTTGAAAACATTTCGCTTCTCATCCAAGAAGCTTCTTCAGTTCTAACTCAATCAGTTAGTCAGAACTGAAAAAGCTTCATCGCTGAGAAGCAAAAACATTTTCAAAGAAATAACCCCAAAAAGTCCAGTTGCCTTTTAGAAAAAGGAAGCACGACCTGGATGATTGAGAATCTCCATAGACTTTTCATCAGTGTGGTAATGGTTGCAAATCATGAATCATATATGAAGCCAAAATGATGATTGCCAAGATAATATCGGATTGGAGCAAGAGATCCAGGTTCAAGTCCACCCAAAGCTATGAAAATCCACTAGGCCCGTGATGGCGAACCACACGGAGCCATATCGGTGCACACACGAGCATTGCCCTAGCTCAGCTCCAGCACATATGCGTGCGCCAACCAGCTAATTTTTGGGGCTTCCGGGCCCACTGGAAGTCAGGAAACAGGCTGTTTTCGGCCTCCGGAGGCCTCCAGGGGTGGGTGGGGGAGGCCATTTTCACCCTCCCAAGGCTCCAAGAAAGCCTCTGGAGCCTGGGGAGGGCAAAAAAATGGGCCTACCGGGCCCACTGGGCCATCATGTGCCAAAAGCGAGGGAGCGCGGGGGTGGTGGTGGTCACGTGTGCAGGGTGAATTGAATTATGGGTGTGACCATGCGTGCATGCGACCCCCCCGTGCTCCCCCCTCTTTTGGCACGCGATGGCAAAAAGGTTAGCCATCACTGCATTAGGCAATCCCTTGCTCTCAGCAACCTTCTCAGGGTTGCTGCCATGGAGATAAATGAACAGAGATCCTGCGGAGCTTTTGATCTCCTGGAGAAGAAGTGATATATACACTTAATAAAAACATGATGCCTGTGTCAACCCGTCATCTTGAATTCCCTCAGAATTTGTCTTTTTCTTTAACTACTTTTATGATAGTTCTATGTACTTAATACATTTCAGAATTATTTATTTTACCTGAGGAAGGAATACAGCAATAACTAACTCTTTCTTTCTTTCTTTCTTTCTTTCTTTCTTTCTTTCTTTCTTTCTTTCTTTCTTTCTTTCTTTCTTTCTTTCTCTCTCTCTCTCTCTCTCTCTCTCTCTCTCTCTCTCTCTCTCTCTCTCTCTCTCTCCACCTCCCTCCCTCCGTCTCTGTCTCTCTCAGACACACATACACACCAGGGGTGGTATTCACTCACCTTCGCTACCGATTCGCTAATGTTCGAAAAGCTGGTTCGAAAAGCCTTCCGCATATGCGCAGAGCGTCAAAAACGGGACATGATGATGTCTGGGTGGGTGGGCGGAGTTTGCCCGAACCGGATAGAACCAGCTGAATACCACCACTGATACACACACACAATATTGACTGGACTGGATTCTGTGATAAAACTGGATTGTGAAATTGACCACACAATGAGCAAAGAATCAAGATGATGGGAAAGAGAGATTGTGATATAGAAAGGAGTTTGGCTTTGATTGTGCAGGGTTTTCTTTTCTTCTTCTATCAGAGGGTAATGACCCATCAGAACTAACAGGTCTCACTGACGTTGGAAAACTATGAAAAAAATCTTACATTGTTTCATGGAAGGTGGGACAATGGAAGAGATGTCTGTAAACTATTCCTAGAGGTTATCCCCACCCCTAATCCTGCATTGATGAAGTAGGCAGTTGACTATATAGTCGCGGGCTCCATCTTGACATTGATTAAAAACCCTCTCCCACTCCTGAATACAGGTAGTCCTTGAGTTATGATCATAATTGAGCCCCAAATATGCATACCTAAGTGAAACATTTGTTAAGTGAGTTTTGCCCCATTTTACGACTTTTCTTGCCAGAGTTGTTAAGTGAATCATTACATTTGTTAAGTTGGTAACAAGGTGGTTAAATGAATCTGGCTGCCTCATTGACTTTTCTTGTCAGAAGTTCGCAGAAGGTGATCACATGATTTCAGGACACCACAATCATTAAAAATATGAGCCGGTTGCCACGCATCTGAATTTTGATCATGTGACCATGGAGATGCTACAATTGTAGTGGCCCACCAGTGGCCAGCAGAGCTGGCAGCAGATTCGGACAGTGAGGAGGTTGGGGAGGAACATGGGCCAGTCCAGGAGTCTGGGGAAGGCTCAGACGAGGGCTCTGAGTTGGAGGCAGAGAGGGGGCCAAGGCCATCTGGTAGTTATTTGCTGCCTCCGGAGTCTGACATCAGCGAGGCAGAAAAACAGCTGGCGCCTGTCCCCAGTGTGCGCATGTGCAGAGCTGCCAGAAGACGAGAACAATTAAGAAAACAGGGTTGGCTTGGGAGAAAGGCTTGGAGATGATTGGCCCCTCCTATTAGACATAAAAGAGGAGCGAATGGGACGTGAGATTTTGCAGGAAGCAATTAGTTCATCTGGTCGGTTCAAGCTTTGGAAAGTTCTGTTTGACTCTGTGCTAAGTTTGGCCTTGCCTTGCATTTGGCAATTAGTTCACTGGAAGCATTCCAAGGGAGATAAAGTGGGTGTTTATAAACATTCCCCTGAAAGGTTGTTTGTGAAGCCTTTTAGACTGTGAATGACAATAATTCACAGCCGTATGAATAAAAGACTTTGCTGAGACTAAGATTGTGCTTTATGCTTTCTAAGGAAGCCTAGATCAGAACAGCACCACCGACACTCTCGGCCTCACTTTATAAGCCACCCCTCTTTTCCCCATCCTCCCCCGGTTTGAGTCACCAAGCCGGAAAGGTTGGGGAACTCTGTCCTATAGGACCCTAATTTACCTCAGGCCAAGAATATTGCTCTATTAGAAAATCAGAGCTTGTCTTCCAGAGATTCCTATGTAACACAGTTTTTTTTTGCAAGTCCGAGCTTTGATAGATCAGAGGCTGACAAGACTAAAATGAGAAGGATTTCATAAAAGCGCTCTCCATCTGTTTTAGCATGAGGATGAATGCGTGCGCCTGCCGGTGCGCGCGCTATGGACCATTGGTGCAGAGAGCGTGAACAAAAGACTTTCGTTTGATTTATTCAGCAGAGACAGCATCTCTCTCTTCCTCGCGTACCGCTCTGATTGAAAGATGAAAGGAAAAGGTCACTTACCTGCATCTCTTTAATAATTTGTGGGAAACTACCACTTAGTGTTCACAAGGGTTCAGCAAATGCTTTTTCAAAACGATCTCTTCAGAAATATCACAGCAGCCATGCCACTTATTTGAGGCAAATATAAAATACTAGGCTATCAGCAGCAGACGGTTGCCATTTAGATGTACTAAATAAATTTCAAATCAGATGGAATGGATGGTCAGATACCCAATCATGGTAAATGCTGTATTATGTTGTAGCTGCAAAGAAGGCAAATGCAATTTTAGACTTATCAACCGAAGTATAAATTCCACATCACAAGAAATAATAATTTTACTTTATTTTGTGAAGAATGTACCAATTTCTGGGTATTATTTTAAAAAGGATTCAAGCAAACTGAACAGGTTCTGGATTGGGGATTAAAGATGGAACGCATTTAGAGAATGGCAACTGAAGATGATTGGTTGACTCAAAAATAAGTCTATGAAAAGCTGGAAGGATCTGGAAATGTTTCACTGAGATACTCTCTTTAAATACTTGAAGACATTTCAGAATAGGCTTAGCCTTCTTCTCCATCACCTCAGAGGTTAGGATATAGGACAGGGGTGGGCTGCAGGGGGTTCGCAGGGGTTCGGGAGAATCTCTAGCTAAGATTCTGTGCAGTTCGGAGAATCTCCAAATCCCACTCCTGGCTGGCCCCGCCGACCCCGCCCTGCCCCTCCCAGGAGTCCCCACGCGGCCTGTTTTGGGTGCAAGTAAGTGCAGTGCACACACAGAGGCTTGGGTGTGTGTGTGAAAAATAGGCCTACTGGAAGTTCGGGAAGTTCCAGAGGGCCTCTGGAACCTGGGGAGGCTGTTTTTGCCCTCCTGGAGACGCGAGGAAAGCCTCCGGAGCCCGGGAAAGGCAAACACACCCGCCCCCCCCCCCCCATGGTGCAGGAGGTCGACTAGGCCACGCCAACCATGGCCACGCCCACCCAGCAACCCTTGCTAAAAATTTTGAAGCCCACCCCTGATATAGAATAATGTATTTAAATTATAGCGGTGCTGCTTATGTATTTGGGCTGCAAGAATATGGAAGACCACTAGAGGGTCAAAATAAAGAGCTGTCTGTATTTCTTTGCAGCAGATTAGAATTTTTTTTTTTTTATCCTAAATTAAAAACAGTTATACATAGCCAGAGAAATGGATGACTCCCCTTTGCTGGAAGTGTTTGTGTGGGCTGGACAGCCATCTGTTGGGGATCATTTCATTTGGTGCCCTACATCGTTCTTTCCAATTCTGATTCTGTGTAATTCTGCGCTATAACGTAAGTCATTTTACAGAGAAAATTTTTTAAATTTTAAACATTCATACTCAACCAGAATTGAGTACAGAACAACATCTGTACAGATGAAATAAATCTTAACAAAAACAAATCTTATTCATATAGCTCAGAAATGATGACTTGATTTGAATAAATTTGCCCTTAATTACAGGGCTCTTAAAAGCTCTTGGCAGTTGTTTTAATCTTTTAGCAAAGCAATTTATTTCACTGTTAAGCACCACAGCTCCAGATTTGTGCATATACTGGGATTTTGAAGTTTAAACACCCCTAGCCAAATTGTATATTTCAACGAGTTCCTAAATGAACTGACCCTATCAAAACCTCTGTATGGTAGGAGACAAAAGTGTGAAATGTTTCTAGAAATGCGATTTTGCATTTCATATTTACACAGTTGTTTATAGGTTTTAAATTAAAAACTAAATATAGTAGGTGTGAAAATTTGGTCCTTGGAGACAATATTTGGGAATGCTTCGGTTGGAAGAAATATCCATCTGGTTCAGTTCCAAGCCAGGAAAAGAACAACTGGAAATATAGATAGATGATAGATAGATAGATAGATAGATAGATAGATAGATAGATAGATAGATAGATACAGTAGATAGATAGATAGATAGATAGATAGATAGATAGATAGATAGATAGATAGATAGATAGATAGAATTCTTTATTGGCCAAGTGTGATTGGACATACAAGGAATTTGTCTTTGGTGCATATGTTCTCAGTGTACATAAAAAGAAAAGATACATTCATCAGGAATCATAAGGTACAACACTTAATGATAGTCATAGGGTACAAGTAAGCAAATCAGGAAACAATCAATATCAATATAAATCATAAAAATACAAGCAACACAGTTACAGTCATGCAGTCATAAGTGGGAGGAGATGGGTGATGGGAACGATGAGAAGATTAATAGTAATAGTAATGCAGACTTAGTAAATAGTTTGACAGTGTTGAAGGAATTATTTATTTAGCAGATTGATGGCTTTTGGGGAAAAACTGTTCTTGCGTCTAGTTATTCTGGTGTGCAGTGCTCTATAGCATCATTTTGAGGGTAGGAGTTGAAACAATTTATGTTCCGGATGCGAGGGGTCTGTAGATATTTTCACAGTCCTCTTTTTGACTCGTGCAGTGTACAGGTCCTCAATGGAAGGCAGGTTGGTAGCCATTGTTTTTTCTGCAGTTCTAATTAACCTCTGAAGTCTGTGTCTGTCTTGTTGGGTTGCAGAACCAAACCAGACAGTTATAGAGGTGCAGATGGCAGACTCAATAATTCCTCTGTAGAATATGGAGGCTGGTTGGAAAGATGGTTCATTTATTGATGAACAGAACCACTTGGGTTGTGGTTCTGGTGCAGCTGACCACATGGAGCTGAGAGTGGGGGGGGTGTATTCATATATTCTCTTGGGCTTTGCACTTGAACTTCCTGTTCCTGCACAAGAACATGTATTCTATTGGCTGTTGGCAGACTCCCATGGGGCCATGTACAAATCCTAGGAGTTTGTCTGAGCTAAGTTTGGTTGAAGTTTGAACTGCTGGGGGTGAGATGATACAATTAAGGGGCTTTGGACAATTCCTATTGTGGCTGAGGGCTAATCTTACCTTTGTTGGATCTTGGGTGAGGGTATTTACTTAAGAATATAGTTAGCTATCTCTTTATCTCTTAAGTGCTGTGGGCTATTAAGAAAGGTGGGGGCTGCTTTCCAAGAGCATGTTTCTCCATTTCTCATCCAGGGATATATAATATTCTGCCTTTTTAATATTTCTCAAAATATTTCATCCTTCTAAAAGTGCTAACTTTCTACATTTCTTTTGGAAGAAATAACAGCTTCCAAACATTTTTTGAGGTTAGCTGAAATGTTTATATTCTTGCTTTTGGAAATGTTTTTCTTTGCTTTCCTTATAAATATCTTCAGGCTCAGAAATAGGTCTTCTCACAGGGATTGTATGTTTTATATGCCCCTATACATTTTTAATACCAATCCAGTCCTGGGGGCTGTGTTCTAAATTCTTTATCCCTTTTCCTGTAAGAATTTCATGGTTGATTTGAAGGTAGATTGAAGGTTTTGTTGTTGTTGTTGAACCCGAGACAGAGATTCTTCAATGGTGGAAGGATATTAGCTTCTAGAATATGTTGATAATTGAATATTTTTTTCCATTCACCCGTACAATTCAGTTCTTTGAAACATAAGATATGGAATGTCTGCAGGCGTTGTTTTTACCATACCTTGGAAATATCCTTGAAGTATTTATTTCTACTAATTTGTCTGAATTTTAAAATAACAGAGAATAACAACAAAGCATGGACCAATTGCGTTGGTCCATTGCATGGACATGTCTTTAAACAGAGTGCAGGATCAAAGAGATTTTTTAGGTCCTCCCAGGGTGGATTTGATTTAAATCAAGTTGATTTAAATCACAATTTAAATCATGATTTAAATCACTAGTAAAAAGGCTTGATTTAAATCAACTCGATTTAAATCATAATTTTTAAAGAGCAACTGTCATCTCTGCTACTCCTTTGACCCACTGTTGAGTCACCGATAGTCCCAGTGTTGCAGAATATACAGCCTCCTGCTACATAACTAAGCTCCATTTCATGCTGAATAAACTAAATTATTTCTGTATCTTAAATAGAAAACTATCTTACGATAGATTTTTACCCCAAAAGTTTTTTATTAAAATAAATTCGATAAAAATAAAAAAAATCCGATTTAAATAAAAAAAAATCATTGATTTTTATCCACCCTGGGTCCTCCTAAAAAATTCCGAGGCCAGCAGTTCCTCAAACTTCCATTTTATTAGATTATTTTATTATCATATTGGCACATCTGGGAAAACCTGAATCTGAAAGCATCCCGGGCTTTCCCCATCCAAAGGAAAATCAAAGTCCCTTCCCCTGCACCCACAAGTCCATCACATGGTCCAATCAATCCACATCCTATGCACGAAATGTGGCAGCCCTGAAGATCCAAAGAGAAAGATGGCCTCCAGGGCTGACAGACCGCCCCCCTTCAACTGTAGCTTTTGTAAGCCACTTCTGCGAAAGGTAGCAGGTCCGCCCAATCTTCTTGCTGGTAATCCACATAACATAGCACCAGTGGTGGGTTCCTCCCGGTTCGGCCCGGTTTGGCCGAGCCGGTAATGGTGACAATATGATGTCACCGAATCGGTTCTGCCCCTCCACCCCCCCCACGTTATTCTTACCTTTTATTTGGCCCCACCCCCAATCTATTGCTGCCTCCTGAGTCCCAGCTGATGGCTAGAGGGAAAAAAACTGTTTAAACTCTTGCTGCGGGTCTTCAAAGGGTTGCCCTACAGCTGATCAGTGTTAAAAGAAAACAAATGGGTAGACCGGTGTCTGCAAAAATACATGAGTAGATCAGTGCCTGCAAAAGTAAATGGGTAGACCAGTGCCTGCAAAAATAAATGGGTAGATTGGTACAGCTTTGCAAGCAGTTAAAAGCCTAGTAGACCAGTACCTCTGCTAAATCCTAAATAATTGTCACATGACCATCAAGTCACGCCCACAAAATAAGCCACGCCCACAGAACCGGTAGTAAAAAAAATTTAGAACCCACCCCTGCATAGCACCCCGGGTATCCCTACCGAAAGGAAAGTCAAAGTCCCTTCCCCTACACCCACAAGCCCATCACATGGTCCAATCAATCCACCCACCGTCCCAACTGGATGCTTCTCCAGGTGCAGGCTGAACGTCCTTGACTCCCAGAAAAAAGAATGTTATTTTGGCTATCTATCTCTACCTACTCCATGCAACCCCCCTCCCAGTTTCCCCACACTAAATGTGGCAGCCCTGAAGATCCAAAGAGAAAGATGGCCTCCAGGGCTGACATATCACTTAAGGGGACGATTAAGCAAAAAAAAAAAAAAAAAAGAGGGTAATTGTGACTGTGTAATTGAAATATCACTACTTTCCATCAGTGGTGGGATTCAGCTGGTTCTCTCCGGATCAAGCGAACCGGTAATGGCGACTGCAGGAGGCTCAGCCCTCTTGCTCAGACGTAACTCACCACTACTGCGCATGCTCAGAAGGCTGTGTACATGTGCAGAGGTGGCGTGTGCGCTCGTTTTAGTGAACCGGTAGGGAAGGTAAGTGAGTCCCACCTCTGTGGTACATGTCATGTTCACAACACAAGTTTACAAAATGCAGATGCTCCAGTAAAGTCCTAGAATATGGTGTGAGGGGGAAGTAAACCTCATTAATTAATTAATTAATTAATTAATTAATAGCAATGCTGCTCCCTGAGCTCAGAGACTGAGTAGGTGTGGGGTAAGGATAGGTGAACCCTACCCAGGGATAAGATTACCGCCCCTTTTGATCCTTTTGATCCAGATCTAATAATCACTATATCCCACTGATTATTCAACTTTGTGTAGGAAACCCTATTTTTTTTTCTTTTATGTTATATTTTATCTAACTTCATAATTATTCTCAAGTGTACCCAATGTACCCATATTTTCGCTGGCGGGTATTTCCTCGCTCCTAGGATTACATACAGCACGAACGGCATTGATTGCTCCAGGTGCTGGAGAAAGCAGCGTATAAAGGCTCCTTGTTGCCAGAATTAACATTGTCAGCCCAGCATTTTCGCTGCTGGAGAACGTGGAACCCGCTGTCGAATCTGTGAAAAGCTTTTTGTTTCCCCAACCGGTTAAAACGAGACATCTTGCTGTGGCAAAAGAAGCAGCGATTAATATAAATGATTCCTTTTGTCTTTGCCGGTTCAAGTTCATGCCCGAGCTCTGATTTCTTTTAGCTGCTTTTGTACACACACACACACACACACACACACACACACACACACACACACACAATCTTAAACAGAAACATTTGTGTTATTTATTTATTTTATTTATTTTATTTTATTTTTTTATCTATCTATTTATTTACTTATTTATTTTATTTTATTAATTTTATTATCAAGCAGAGACACCTTTCCGGGTGAAACCAGAATAGAGATTCCTTTCTAACAACATGGTTCACCCAAATGTTCCAATGCCATCTGATGTAAAAGGACATCCATGGAAAGGTGTGGGCTTCAAAAATTTTAGCAAGAGGTTCTCTACCATGGTGGTGGGAGGTTGTTTTTGCCCTCCCCGGGCTCCAGAGGCTTTCTTCGAGCCTCCGGGAGGGTGAAATAGGCCTTCCCAAGCTCTGGAGGCCAGAAACGGGCCCATTTCCGGCCTTCCTAAACTTCCAGTAGGCCCGTTTTTTGCCCTCCGCACGCAGCATGCACTTACCTGCATCCAAAACGGGCCGTGTGGGGACTCCTGGGAGGGGTGGGGCGGGGCAGGGCCAGCCAGGAATGGGATTTGGTGGTTCTCCAAACTGCACAGAATCTTAGCTAGAGGTTATCCCGAACCCCTGCGAACCCTCAGCAGCCCACCCCTCGATGGATCCGTCCGGTCAAGCTAACATCAAGCGCCATTTTTAGAAGTCATATTTGAAGAATGCATATTAATAATTAATCTTAATATATGATTATTAATAATTAATTAATAATTAATTGATATAATTAATTATTAATAATCCTACTTTTCAGATTTTCAATTAAATTAGTGCTCCTGGAATATGCCTAGACAAGAAACAATGGTTGGTTCACCAACGAAAGCTTTTGAGCTTTTGAGCTCTGTTTCTTGCATGAAGGGAGAAGAGACAGATTAAGTAAACCCCCAAGTTTTATATCCCATCAGAACATCTCAAAAGTGACATGTGATGTAATGCTGATTTTTCTTATGTTGTTGTGGCAATTACTTTAAAGTGCTATAGCACTTTTTGTCTTTTGCTAATGGGAACTATAGTTATCTTTCTGATATTCATTTGCCATCCCTTTTTTTTTAAAAAAAAAAATCTTTGTGTTCAATGTACTCAGGAATAACTTAGTTCCTTTAATTCTGCCATAAAACTTTTCACAATGTTAGAGTACTTTTGCCCCTTAAAAGGAAAATGCCTCCATATCCTCTGTGTTTGTCAATAACGGCCCTGCCTGAAGACTGGGCCCTGAAGTTTTATTTTCCTGAGTGTTATTTGTGGTGATTGCTGAAAGGATGATATTAAATTAGTATTTAATGGCCATTTAGTGGCAGGCTGGTTTGTGTCTTCCAGCTTTCCTGAATCATTGAAATGGCCATCAGTTTGTATTATCCTGGTATGGAATTCCAGATAAGAAAATAAAAACATTGGCTGGTATTTTATGGGCCTGCGAAGATATGAGATGCAAATGGCCATCTGCCCAAACTGCTTGAGGTCTCAAAATGGTGGGCGCTGGTTGTTACATTACGGATGCTAACATGTGAAGGGCTGTTGTCACGTGTGCGAGTCAGAGAGTCCAATTTGTGCTTAACGGTAGACTGTCTTTACTCCTCCAGCACTTTTTCCAGGGTTGGCTCAAAGCCATTTCAGAGAGAGAGAAAGAGAGAGGATCTGTCCAGAACAAGCCTTATTATCATGGCAAGTGACTCAGGAGTGTTTCCTACATTAAGTACAACTGCTTCCTGCGTGTGTTTGTCCACCGTAGAACAAAAATTAATCCGTTTCTGCGCTCTCCCTTCCTCCACTTCAGGGGTGACATGCTCGCGGTTCGGACCGGATCGCCCGATCCGGTAGCGATGGCGGTGGGTGGTTCGGAGAACCGGTAGCAAAAATCACTGCCCACCCCCCACCCCCATCATGCCCAGCTGAGCCGCACGATCATCAGAGCTTTTTTTTTTTTTACTTTTAAAAGCATTTTTTTCTACAACCTCTTCCAATGAAAAAATGCTTTTAAAAGTAAAAAAAAAAGCCTCTGATGATCGCGCAGCTCAGCTGGGATCGTCAGAGGCTTTTCAAAGCATTTTTTTCTGCAACCTCTTGGCCGAAGAGGTGGTTAAAAAAAATGCTTTGAAAAGCCTCTGACGATCCCAGCTGAGTTGCCTGATCGGCAGAGAGGCTTTTCAAAGCATTTTTAAAAAAGCCTCTCTGAGGATCCCAGCTGAGTTGCCTGATCGGCAGAGGCTTTTCAAAGCATTAGAAAAAATGCTTTGAAAAGTTATTTAAAAAAAAAAAAAAAAGTTGGCCACGTCCACCCAGTCACATTACCCCCCCCCCACAGCAAGCCACGCCCACAGAACCGGTAGTAACAAATTTTATATTTCACCCCCGATTTAGAGGAATTGGGTGGAAGTGGAGGCAACTTTAAAATGTGTGGACTTCAATTCCCAGAATTCCTCAGCCTGCATCTTAGAGTTGCTGAGGTTGAACAACATTGCCTGGGATTGTCAAGGATCTGAAACATGTTCACATATCTTATTGCTTCAGGTATTATCCTGCGTTGTGCGCAAGTGTGTGTGCATACAGGTAGTCCTTGACTTACAACCACAATTGAGCCCAAAATTTCTGTTGCTAAGCGAAACGGTTGTTAAGTGAACTTTGCACCATTTTACGACCTTTCTTGCCACAGCTGTTAAGTGAATCGCTTCCGTTGTTAAGTTAGTAACACATGTTGTTAAGTACATTTGTCTTCCCCATTGACTTTGCTTGTCAGAAGGATGCAAAAGGTGATCACATGACGCTAGGACACTGCAACTGTCATAAATATGAGTCAATTGCCAAGTGTCTGAATTTTGGTCACATGACCATGGAGATGCGGCAATGGTCGTAAGTGTGAAAAATGGTCATAGTCACCTTTTTCAATGCCATTGTAACTTCGAACGGTCAAAATGAACTAAATGAACTGTTGCAGGTACTCCTCAAACATATGACCACAATTGAGACCAACATTTATGTTGCCAAGTGAAACATTTGTTAAGTGAGTCTTGCTCCATTTTACAGCTTTTCTTGACACAGTTGTTAAGTGAATCATTGCAGTTGTTAAATTAGTAACACAGCCGTGAAGCGAATCTGGCTTCCCCCTTTGATTTTGCTTGTCAGAAGGTCATAAATGGGGATCAAATGATCCCGGGATACTGCAACCGTCATAAATGTGAATCATTTGTCACTTGTCAATGTATATCATGTGACTATGGAAATACTGCAATGGTCATAAGTGTGAAAAATGGTCATAAGTCACTTTTTTGAGTGCCATCAGTGGTGGTATTCACCCGGTTCTATCCGGTTCGTGCAAACTGGTAGCGGCAGCTGCAGGAGGCTCCGCCCATCCGCCCAGACGTCATCACATCCCATTAATGCAAGTTTTTGACCCTCTGCGTCAGAAGGCCCTGTGCACGCAGGGAGGTAGCGTGTGTGAGTGAAGTGAGCGCACATGCGAGCGCGCTCACATTTGCGAACCGGTAGCGAAGGGAAGGGAATACCACCCGTGTGAACGGTTACTAAGTGAAGTTTTATAAGTCAAGGACTACCTGTACTTGAATGTTCCTCTGTTCAAAACAATACGTGCAGCTGTGATTTTTGTATCTATGCCTTGTGCCTTTTGTGTATTTGTGTGAAGTGGATGTGTATGAAAGATGAGAGAGCTATACGACCCATTCAGAGGAGTGCGATAAAGGGAGCACAATTTGTTATGGAAAATTTCAGGTCAGATGGCATTTGGGGGAAAAAAGCAGAGCAGAGATAGCTAAGAAGACACAACAATGGCTTCTCAAAACAAAAGAGAGCCACTCCCAACTTGGCACATTTCACCGTTTTCCTCCCCCAGTTCATATGGGAACTAGCTCTTGTTTTGAGAACCAGCCTTTGTTGAGATAGCATGCCCAAATCTTGTTGGAAATAATCAACGTTTATGGGAAAGTTTGGAGTTTGGAGTCATCATCTAGAACAGGGGTCTCCAACCTTGGCCACTTGAAGACTTGTGGACTTCAACTCCCAGAATTCCTCAGCCAGCTTTGCTTTGCTTGATTGTAAATCATGGACTATCTGTAAAATGTACTATAGAGTAGGGGTCTCCAACCTTGGCCACTTGAAGACTTGTGGACTTCAACTCCCAGAATTCCTCAGCCAGCTTTGCTTTGCTTGATTGTAAATCAAGGACTATCTGTAAAATGTACTATAGAGTAGGGGTCTCCAACCTTGGCCACTTGAAGACTTGTGGACTTCAACTCCCAGAATTCCTCAGCCAGCTTTGCTTTGCTTGATTGTAAATCAAGGACTATCTGTAAAATGTACTATAGAGTAGGGGTCTCCAACCTTGGCCACTTGAAGACTTGTGGACTTCAACTCCCAGCTTCGCTGGCTGAGGAATTCTGAGAGTTGAAGTCCACAAGTCTTCAAGTTGCCAAGGTTGGAGACCCCTGTTCTAGAACAGGGATGGGGAACAATGGCCCCATTAGGACCTGTGGACTCCGACTCCCAGAATTCCAGGCTGGCTCGGGAATTCTGGGAGTCGAAGTCCACAGGTCGTAAAGAGGCCATCGTTCCTCACCCCTGATCATTCTAGAACAAGGGTTTGATGTGGGCTTCACTCCTTCTGAATCTCAGACCTAACCTGTGAACTTAAGATTCTGTGAACTTGGTTTGTGTATAAATGAACCATTTCATTCAGAAAATGAGCAATAACAAGTTGCAAGCCCACATTTCGCTGCGCCAATATGGAGTCTCGGATCCAATCATGTGGATGGGGGGGGGACCGACATAAAATTCCTCCATAATAATCTTCCAGGTGACAGTCCTTGCAGGCAAATTCAGTTCCAATTCTGGGCATGCAATTATCCTGGAGCAATGACGGAACAATCTGTAATTGCTTTTATGTGAGTTGAGGATCCTGTTTGGGACTGCCATTGTCAAAACGCTTGTGCAGAAGATCAGAATATCTCTCCCTCTCTCTCTCTCTTTATCTATCTCTCCCTCTCTCTCTCTCTTTATCTATCTCTCTATCTCTCTCTCTCTCTCTGTGTATATGGCATTATTTGAGACTGGGAAAAGGAATAATTGGCACAAACAGCGTAAGAATTACCACTCTAAACTAAAGCAAGCAAGGTGTGGTTGCAGTCACTAACTTTTCAGTTTATATTTCTGCCCCACACTTTGGAAAGTGGGTGTAAAACAGAGGTGGGTTTCAGCAGGTTCTGACCAGTTCTGAAGAACCGGTAGCGGAAATTTTGAGTAGTTCGGAGAACCGGTAGTAAAAATTCTGACTGGCCCTGCCCCCATCTATTCCCTGCCTCCCAAATCCCAGCTGATCGGGAGAAAATGGGGATTTTGCAGTAACCTTCCCCTGGATTGGGGAGGGAATGGTGATTTTACAGTATCCTTCCCCTGCCATGCCCACCAAGCCACGCCCACCAAGCCATGCCACTCCCACCAAGCCACACCCACAGAACCGGTAGTAAAAAAAATTTGAAACCCACCACTGGTGTAAAAGCTGCCATTTTTCCTTAGTAATACTCCATCTGGGTGTGCAAAGATATTGGAAAATAACTACAGGTAGTCCTCGAACTTACAACAGTTCATTTAGTGACCTTTCGAAGTTAACAAGGGCAGTGAAAAAAATTATTTATGGCCATTTTTCACACGACCATTTCAGCATCCCCATGGTATGTGATCAAAATTCAGACACTTGGCAACTGGCACATATTTATGATGGGATCATGTAATCCTGTTTTGTGACCTTCTGGCGAACAAAATCAACGGGGAAATGAGATTCACTCAACAACCGTGTTGCTAACTTAACATCTGCAAGTGATTCACTTAGCAACAAAAGCCGTAAAACTCACTTCACAAATGTCTCACTTAGCACCATAGATTTTGGGCTCAATTGTGGTCATAAGTCGAGGACTGTATGTTGGAGAAGAAAGCTGAAGGCAGGACAAAAGCAAGTTCTAATTTTAATACCACCACCCCTTCCCAAGTGATCCGCTAAGCCTCCAGCTGCAATGATTTTTAATTTTTTTTCCATTTGAGAGAAGGAAAAAGAAAGAGAAAATACATTTTAAAATAAATGGAAATAAATTTTAAAAAAGCAGAAAAAGAGGTGCCACAAAAGAAACAGAGGGCCTAAAAAGGAAGAGGTGGGGCCCCACCCATTTTAGGCTTGCTCTTCCCAACTAATTTTTTTCCCAAGGGAAAGTAGCTGTTATCAGAAAAATTAAAGCCCAAACACAGCCTCAAAAATCTAAGGTGGGGATGAGCTCATCCAGCTTTTTTCACCAAGCCCATCATTTGCATACGAACAAAGCAAGCAGTGGAAAACAGATGTGCCTCTTTCCAATGAATGCCATTTGGCAGTCTTGTTACCCTTCATTTAAAAAAAAAAATCTATATATCGTTACACATAATGCAATTAATTCTCCCCCCTGCCAATTCTTAGAACCGTTTTGTTTTACCCAAAAGTAGCATCTTCTGTCCATCCGTTTAGAGTTAAACAGTTCCCATTAAAATGCAGCCGTCTCATGGGAACTGTTTTAACTCTAAACGGATGGACAGCCGTCTCGAAACAATTTGGAACAGAAATGATAAAATAGCAAAATCAGCAAAATATAAAGAGAACCAATACAAAATGTTTTATCGTTGGTATTTGGCACCTTCAAGGTTGGCAAAAATATACCCAAATTTAACCCCAAATTGTTGGAAATGTAGACAAAAACAGGGTACCTTATTTCATTCATGGTGGTTATGCCCAGATTCGAAAAAATTTCGGGAAAAAATACAAACTTGGTTACAGGAATTAACTGGCTTTCAAATAGCATACACACCGGAATTGCTTCTTCTCGGGATAACGAAAGGAAAATGTGATTTAAAAAAACCCAACGTACATCATTCTAAATATAATAATGGTGGCAAGACCAACCTTTGCGGAGTGTTGGATAAATACAAATATACCAGTGGTGAAATGTAAAATTTGTTACTACCGGTTCTGTGGGCGTGGCTTGGTGGGGGGGTGTGGTAATGTGACTGAGTGGGCGTGGCCAACTTTTTTTTTTTTTTTTACTTTTAAAAGCATTTTTTCTACAACCTTAAGAGGTTGCAGAAAAAAATGCTTTTAGGAGCCTCTGACGATCAGGCAAGTCAGCTGGGATCGCCAGAGGCTTTTAAAGGCATTTTTTCCCCCTACAACCTCTTTGGCCAAAGAGGTTGCAGGAAAAAATGCTTTTAAAAGTATAAAAACAGCCTCTGATGATCGTGCGGCTCAGCTGGGCCTGGGGGTGGGCAGGGATTTTTGCTACCGGTTCTCTAAACCACCCGTTGCCATCGCTACCGGATCGGGCGATCCGGTCTGAACTGGGAGCATTTCACTCCTGAAATATACCCTCTGAAGACTTAATAATTTAAAAAGTTTTCGACTGTGCTGAAATGGGCAAATTGACACTAAAAGGATTGATGGATTTGGAATACTACGTAATATGGGAGAAGTGGTACAAATGGATTGAAAATAAAAAAGGAAAAAAGAATTAGATAAACTAGGATTGGATTTAGCTAAAATGTATAGAGTATAAGTAAATTATACCGTATTTTCCCGAATATAAGACCCTGTTTTATATTTTTTTGAACCCTGAAATAAGCGCTTGGCCTTATTGCCATGCGCTCTAAAGCCTGATTGGGCTTATTATCAGGGGATGTCTTATTTTGGGGAAAACAGGGTAGTAATATGTCATGTAAATGGTCACAGTTATGCACAAGAATTCTTTCTTTTTGTATTTTAATTATTGAAAATTAAAATAATATTTTTTAAAAATGCAGCCATCTCTGTTACTAGTCTGAAAGTATTATTTTGAATGTAAACTAAATACCTTCGCATTTTGTTTCAGTGCCCAGTTTTTTTTCCTCCTGCCAATTGAAAATGTAGGTAGTCCTCGACTTATGACCACAGTTGAGCCCAGAATTTAGGCTGCTAAGTGAAACATTGATTAAGTGAGTTTTGCCCCACTTTACAACAACTGCCGTTGTTAAATCAGTAACATGATTGTTAAGTGAATTGGGCTTCCCCATTGCCTTTGCTTGTCAGAAGGTCCTAAAAGATGATCACATGGCCCCAGGACACCGCAACCGTCATAAATGTGAGTCAGTGGTCAAGCATTTGAATGCAAATCATGAGGCCATGGGGATGCTGTAATGAGCTTAAGTGTGAAAAATGATCAGAAGTCACTTTTTTCAGTGTCATTGAAACTTCAAATGGTCATTAAGTGAACTGTTGTAAGTTGAGGACTACCTGTACATGGATCCTGAATTTCAGTGACATAACATGGAATATAAAATAGCATTTAAATTTCACTTTACTCATTTTTTTTTAAATCATGCAGAAATTGGAAGCATCTTACATGCTCATTAAACTAAAATTTTAGTTTGGTTAAATGGGTTATTGAGTTGGGGTGATCTTGATAACAATAGTGTAACAATTACGTCAAGATTGTTGACTACAGCCACCAGGGTTTACATGTGACATATAGAGACTTTCTATCTAACTACTTAAACCAGGTGTCAGCAACCCGCGGCTCCGGAGCCACATGCGGCTCTTTGGGCCCTCTGCTGCGGCTCCCTGTTCCATCAGTGGCTGACCCCACCCCTTGCCCTCCCCTCCCAGTCACTCCTCACCTGGCCTTGGAAATCCAAGAGATACACAGAGAGAGGAGGGGAGAGAGGGAAATGGGGAGAAAGGGACATAGATACAGAGAGAGAGATACAGAGAGAGGGGGTGGAGATAGAGAGGGAGTGGGGAAGAGAGATACAGGGGAGAGAGAGAGAGAGACATAGAGAGATTCACAGAGAGAGATACAGAGAGAGAGGGGAGATGGAGAGGGGAAGAGAGATACGGGGGGGAGAGAGACAGAGATATATAGAGAGAGATACAGAGAAAGAGGGGGAGATAGAGGGAGAGGGGAAGAGAGATACAGAGGGGGGAGAGAGACATAGAGAGATATAGAGAGAAAGATACAGAGAGAGAGGGGAGATGGAGAGGGGAAGAGAGATACAGAGGGGGGAGAGAGAGACAGAGAGATTCACAGAGAGAGATACAGAGAGAGAGGGGAGATGGAGAGGGGAAGAGAGATACAGAGGGGGGAGAGAGAGACAGAGAGATTCACAGAGAGAGATACAGAGAGAGAGGGGAGATGGAGAGGGGAAGAGAGATACGGGGGGGAGAGAGACAGAGATATATAGAGAGAGATACAGAGAAAGAGGGGGAGATAGAGGGAGAGGGGAAGAGAGATACAGAGGGGGGAGAGAGACATAGAGAGATATAGAGAGAAAGATACAGAGAGAGAGGGGAGATGGAGAGGGGAAGAGAGATACAGAGGGGGGAGAGAGAGACAGAGAGATTCACAGAGAGAGATACAGAGAGAGAGGGGAGATGGAGAGGGGAAGAGAGATACGGGGGGGAGAGAGACAGAGATATATAGAGAGAGATACAGAGAAAGAGGGGGAGATAGAGGGAGAGGGGAAGAGAGATACAGAGGGGGGAGAGAGAGACATAGAGAGATATATAGAGAGAGATACAGAGAGAGAGGGGAGATGGAGAGGGGAAGAGAGATACGGGGGGAGAGAGACAGAGAGATATATAGAGAGAGATACAGAGAGAGAGGGGAGATGGAGAGGGGAAGAGAGATACGGGGGGGAGAGAGACAGAGATATATAGAGAGAGATACAGAGAAAGAGGGGGAGATAGAGGGAGAGGGGAAGAGAGATACAGAGGGGGGAAAGAGAGACAGAGAGATATATAGAGAGAGATACAGAGAGAGAGGGGAGATGGAGAGGGGAAGAGAGATACGGGGGGGAGAGAGACAGAGATATATATAGAGAGATACAGAGAGAGAGAGAGAGGGGAGATAGAGAGGGAGAGGGAAAGAGAGGTACAGAGGGAGGAGAGACATAGAGAGATATATAGAGAGAGATACAGAGAGGGGGGGAAATAGAGAGGGAGAGGGGAAGAGAGATACAGAGGTTGGGAGAGAGAGAGACATAGAGAGATACAGAGAGAGGGAGGGAGAAAGAGAGAAAAGGGTTTTGTGGTTCCCAGTGTTTTTTAACAACTGGTTCTCTTCCCTAATGACTGGCTGTATAGGTCATATGAATGGATGGAAGTGAGTGATGTGGAGTTGACCAAGCTCAGCCAGGTTTTGTGGCTCCTGGTGTTTTTTTTTTTCTGTGGGAAATGGGTCCAAGTGGCTCTTTGAGTGGTTAAGGTTGCAAACCCCTGATTTAAACAGTAACAAAATCACAGAATAATGCAATCGAAAGCAGGTGAAAAATACTGAAATCAATAAGACTGAATTAATATTCTTAGACTAAAACCTACTTGAACATAGCAGGGCTTACTGCTGAGAAGTCAAATGTGAGTTTCTGCTGCAAATTGTCACTTCAAGAATTGTCTTTCTGTACTAAATTATAATTCTGTTGCTATTTCTTCATAAACAGCTGGAAACATAACCATTAACGGGGGCTACCCACGGATTGTATGCAATATTCTGATGTTCAGAAGAAGCCTGAGTGGAGGAATATAAGATTACATTTGACAGCGGTAAGGAATATTTCAACTTTATTTGGAAACTTAACACAAACCATGTTTTTAAATAAATCGGAATTAGTTTTGCAGGTGAAAAAAAACCAGTTATAATTTGTACAGCCAAGACTTGGTTTTCCTTCCAATTCTTTTGGAAGTTCTAACATTACAGGTGGAACACAAAAACAACCCAAGCCATAATTTTGAATTTAAAAAAATCACAGTAAACCTTGTAGATAAGCCAACATGGTTTAAAAGAGTGATTTGTCCCCTCCCCAAAATATGGTTCTCTCCAGGGGTGGGTTGCAAGGGGTTCGCAGGGGTTTCGGAGAAACTCTAGCTAAGATTCTGTACAGTTCAGAGAACCTCCAAATCCCACTCCTGGCTGGCCCTGCCCACCCCACCCCGCCCCTCCCAGGAGTCCCCACACAGCCCGTTTTGGATGCAGGTAAGTGCAGGGTACATGCCAGTGGTGGGTTCTAACCGGCTTTACTACTGGTTCTCTTCGTGCATGAGCTTCGGGCACGATCTATCCATAAATCTATCCATTTCTGCACATTCTAGTATTTTCTTAATTACATTCCCTCTCATCATTTTCCCATTGTTGTGCAAATACAATTCTAGTTACAGTTAAAATATGCAAGACCAGATATATAATCTTTTTATCATATTTTTTCCGGTAGAATGCCCAACAAAAATATTTCTGGTTTCAAGTCTATATGGTTGCTTTGTCATTTTTTCTAACCAAATATGTATTTTCGTCCAATATTTTTTAGCTTTTGGGCATGTCCACCACATATGATAATATGAACCAGGCAATTGATTACACTTCCAACATTTAAAAGATATGTCTTTATACATTTTTGCCAATCTTGCCGGGGCAAAATGCCATCTATAAAACATTTTATACATATTTTCCTTATATGCAATTGACATAGTCAATTTAACATTTCTATCTCATAGTTTCTGCCATTTATCTAATTCTATTGCATATCCACAGTTTTTAGCCCAGGCAATCGTTGTCTCCTTTACCTGCTCACTTTCAAGTTTAATATTTAATAGGTAACAAAAAAGGGAAGCCATTTTTATATTAATTAGTAAACCAGCAATTCAGTTAAAAGCAAGCCTTGTATACTGTATCTGCGCCTGTATCTTGTATAACGATTGCTGCAGTTGGGAGAAAAGCAGTGGTGAAATCCAAATTTTTTTTACTACCGGTTCTGTGGGTGTGGCTGGAAGGATTCTGCAAAATCCCCATTCCCTCCCCACTCCTGGGGGAAAGGTATTGCAAAATTTCCATTTTCACCCCACTCTGGGGCCAGCCAGAGGTGGTATTTGCCGGTTCTTCAAACTGCTCAAAATTTCTGCTACCAGTTCTGCAGAACCTATCAGAACCTGCTGGATTTCACCCTAGGAGAAAAGTCTTCACAAGAATGTGAACTGAGTATTCAAGTTGTGTTGGCTTTTGTACGTTTGTTCACCATGCAAATTCCCAGAAACCCCTAGCACTTTTAGTCCCTGAAATTAGCAAATTAATTTGTCGTATTTAGTCTGGATCCCTCTGCTACAGTGGTGAAATCTAAAATTTGTTACTACCGGTTCTGTGGGTGTGGCTTGGTGGTGGCGGGGTAATGTGACTGGGTGGGCGTGGCCAATTTTTTTTTTCCCTTTTAAAACCATTTTTTCTACAACCTCTTTGGTGAAGAGCTTGTAAAAAAATACTTTCAAAAGGCTCTGACGATCCCAGCTGAGTTGCCTGATTGCAGCTTATTTATTCTTGAATAATGAACAAATAAATAAAAAGCAGAATGGGATGGGATTCAAAAACCTTTCATTTCGTTCTCTGTTAAATCAGTGTTATTCATTGATATCGGTCTTTTCTTTTGTTCGGTTAATATCCTTTCTCCTTTAACCTTTCCTAATTATCCCTCCTCCAGACCCAGAGGGGGCAGAAAAAAAGAAAGCAAATCATCTGATTTGCAGTTTATTTATTTTCTTGATTAAATGCTAGGTTGTCCTCCCACTGACGTACACACACACACATCAGGTGATAGGGAGCTTGTTCTCTCTCTGTGTGTCTGTCTGTGTGTGTGTGTGTGTGTGTGTGTGTGTGTGTGTGTGTGTGAGAGAGAGAGAGAGAGAGAGAGAGAGAGATGGAATTATGCTTTGATCATCTCTGCCAGATGTTAGCTGCTTTGGATGTCAGGATACTAAGGCACATGATGACAGTTCTAATTTTATTTTTATCACTCCGTGCCAGAATGGCGAGGATTCTGCCTCGTTCGAATTTGGTTTCACGAATTACTGCTTACTTAGGGAGCAATTTTTTGAGGACGAAAATGGGATTTTCCATCTCTGTTCCTTCCTTAACAGACCATAGGAAACGACTGAATTGGCCAAGACTATTAGCTTTTTCCTCGGCATCAGCTGAGCAGTGACTTTTTCAACTGTTTTCCAAGGTTTTGGCCCCATAATGCTAGCCAGGCAGTGGTGGGATTCAAATAATTTAACAAATGGTTCTCTGCCCTAATGACCGGCTGGGTGGGCGTGGCCATGGTGGGCATAGCCAGGGGTGTGTGTGACAGGCAGTTTCCTGCACCCCCATGGGAGCAAAAATAGGCCGCAGGGGGGACGCGCTGCCCCCCACGCCCTATTTTGGGCCTAGGACTAGGAGGCCTCCCTCCAGTTACCTGGGAGACAAAATGGGGCGTGTGGGGACTCCTGGAAGGGGAGGCGTGCAAAGGGTGGGGCCAGCCATAAATTTAACTACTGGTTCGCTTGAACCAGCCCGAACCGGCTGAATCCCACCATTGTATCCAGCTCTCCTTGAAGTGGCAGATTATTACCAGCATCAAATTTGCTGCTCCTTTTGTCAATTTCTGACTTGCCGGAGGGGTGATACCAGCCAATGATTCTGGTTTTATTTCTAAAGTACATTGTTCAGGTAGTCCATGGCTTAACGATCTCAAGCGAGCCCAGAATTTCTGTTGCTAAGCGAGACATCGGTTAAGTGAGCTTTGCCCCATTTTATCACCTTCCTTGCCACAGTTGTTTAGTTAGTAACACGGTTGTTAAGTGAATCTGGCTTCCCCATTACCTTTGCTTGTCAGAAGGTCGCAAAAGATAATCACATGACCCCGGGGGGACCACAACCGTCATAAATATGAATCGGTTGCCAAGCATCTGAATTTTGATCATGTGACCGTGGGGGTTGCTGCAGCAATTGTCAGTGTGAAAAATGGCCATAAGTCACTTCTTTTTCAGTGCTGTTGTAATTTTGAATGTTCACTAAATGAACTGTTGTAAGTCAAGGACTACCTGTACACAGAGGACAGGGATTGTTACATTCCACCTTATGTATTTCCTTCCCCATTCCGTATTTATTTCCTTCCCCATTCATCAGCCGGTGGGAAAACAGCTGAATTGGCAAGTTTAGCCACCTGTTTCACTCTGACTGTTCTGCTATTTGTTGATACTAGCTCAGTGATGGCTAACCTTTTTGCCGTCGTGTGCCAAAAGCAGAGGGAGCGGGGGGGGGCGGGGTGTCGCGCGCACGCATGTCCATACTCATAATTCAATGTGGCCCACCCCCCCCCCCACTCATGTGTGCACGACCTCCCTAAGCTCCCCACATTTTTGGCACGTGATGGCACGGTGGGCCCGGTAGGCTTGTTTTTCCCCTCCCCAGGCTCCAGAGCCTTTCTAGAGCCTGGGGAGGATGAAAATGGCCTTCTCCAACCCCCCAGAGGCTCTCCGGAGGCCGAAAATGGCCCATTTGCCAACTTCCAGTGGCCCGAAAATCAGCTGACCGGTGCATGCATGCGCACTGGAGCTGACCTAGAGCAACGCTTGCGTACCCACCAATATGGCTCCGTGTGCCAACTGTGGCTCGCGTGCCATAGGTTCGGCATCATGGTACTAGCTGATAGTCAGATTCCTTTTGGGCATGGATTTAGGACTGTCCCAGAAGAACCACATCAAGCGGGAGCATGAAGAAGAGTTGATAGATTTGGGGAAGGTTGTGCCATGAAGCAAAATAGAGTTCTGTCTCCTGTTTCACCATAGAGTTATCTACCATCACTGCTGGTCAGTTGTTGGACAGGCCAATCCGAGGTTCTCAACCAACTTGTGATGGATATAAGAGGAACGCTTGGGTTGAAATAATTAAGCTTTTCCTGATCTCTAAAGCAGGTTGCTCCTAAAAGACCGAAGCCCAAGGACCAAAGGGAAGGGACAGTCCTGGAGAAGTCTAAATGAAAGATGCCAGGCTGATCCTAATCTTCTAATGTGGGTTAAAAAATGTTTGGAAAATTGTTTACGAACTCTGAGTTGGATTTTTAAAAAAGTAATATAAGTAACTTTGAGTCTGTCTTTTGGACTTAATGGTGCATAGATGTGATTCCCCTCATTATTAAACAAACCATGTAGTCTAACCACGATAAAGTTGATTTCTGTGATTTAATCTATGTGACTCTGTTGTATTGTACATTTTGTTCCAGTAACATTTAGCAAACAATGGCTACAGATGAAAGAGGTACAGAATGCAAAGTTCAGTCCAAAGGACTAGGTAGCAATGCTCCAGGTACTGAAAAAAAAATAATAACATTATTAAGATCGGACAAGAATAACAAAATGTATGGTTTGGGATATATATGAAAGAGACAGAATTTGTTCTTGGATTTGGAAGTGGCTAAATTGCAATGTTATTGTTATCAGACTCATTATTCTTAAATACTATATACCGGTATATTGGAAACAATTTTAGGGTCTAATAGAGAGATTAATTAAAACAAATAGATACTATAAAGACCTGAGCCTTATAATCTGCAACTAGTGGTTGTATTGTATAGGTAATCTTTGATTTACGATCACAATTGAGCCCAAAATTTCTGTTGTAAAGCTGTAAAATGGGGCAAAACTCACTTAACAAATTCCTCACTTAGCAACATAAGTTTTGGGCTCAGTTGTGGTCAGAAGTCAAGGACTATCTGTATTTGGATGGAAAAATCACTACTAGAGCTGTAGTGTAGAGCTGAACATTGGTTCTGCTATTGCTACAGGATTTATATTCCTTCCTTCACCATTCAGTCAGAACTGAAGAAGCTTCTTGGATGAGAAGCAAAACGTCTTCAAGGAAAAACAGACTTTTTGAAAAAAGCACCTTTGGGACTTCCAAAGTCTAATGAATAAAGCTAATCATAGATGACATGGTTTGATAAAAGGAATCCAAAGCACCCTCTGCTGTAATGGATCTTTCTGGAACCGGTGGAAATGATTAGAGATGGTTACGCTTGGATTTGGATCTAGCAGCAAAAATATTAATATTTAACCATCTCCGAAATTGCATTTGCGCCTACTGCTATCTCTTTCCCACGCATCTATTAATTGCTCTCTGAAATTTTCAGTCAGTTGGTATAGCCAGTTTTAATCACCATTGTGACAATTCTGTCTCTTTATCACTGCAAGCAATGTGTGTTTTGTTTTGGGTGCTGTTGCTGTGTTCATTGCTGCAGGATTCTGACCTGCAATTATGCAAGCGAAGAGCATAATTTCAGGATGTTCTGAAGTGTGAGTTCCCTAGATTCTGTGCTTTTTTTTCCCCTCCGTGTGTTTTTTTTTTTCAAGGGCATGCTTTCAATTTGGAGTTTTATCACTGACTGCATGAGGCTTTTGGCAAACGCTGTAATCATGGAAAGCATCTATAGAATTTGTGGCGGATAAAAAAAGCTATATAATAGAGGATCTATATAAGAAAACCAGAGTGCCAAATCTCGTTTTATTAAAATATCAATATTAACATTTGTGGATCAGTTCTAAAATGCAAAGATGGGCATTAACAGATAATAGCCGTTCCCTTCATCAATAAACATCTTCAAATCTCTGTAAAATAGAACTGCAGAGCCCCATTCAAGGGAGGTTGACAATTGCAGAAACCTCAACACATTTTTTGGCAAAAGTATAGAAGTTATTACGTTCTTCTAATCTTCTGGGATGTTGTCTGATTTGATTTCCGTGTCTTAGTGGCTGACAATGTTGTCAGATCTCTAGTCAAAATAATAAAAAGAGAAAATAAACATTCAAATGACCACATAATAATATGTTTTCGTCTATAGGTCTGGGATTCACAGATGGTTCCTTCCCAAGCCCTAATTAGGTTTTACCAAGTTTAATATTTTAAAGTCAGCCAGAGACCCCTAAACAATAAGTAGAACAACCTGGTAGCTGTTTTATTGTAGAATTCTGAAAATGGAAGTCATCAGAATAATCTCATCCAACTCTCCATAAGCAAGGGTATCCAAAGTGTCAAAAAAAGACAGGATGGTGGTTGCAATCATGCAACTGAAGTCTTGTCCCTTTTTAATATATGTTCTGGATGCACAGAAAATGGGACGGGGTTTTTGTTGCGCAGTTTGGCTGATTTCTTGATTACTTTTTCTTTAACCTTCCTAACGGACATGGTAAATAATCTCATGGATGGGCGCATGTCATGGTTCGAACTCATGATCCTTGTAGTCTCTTCCAGCTCTACTACTCTGTGATCTTGTGATGACTCTGATTATAGAGTTAGTGCCCTCAAAGCACTGGCGATATATTCATGCTTCCATATACTTTGCCACCGTGTGTAAAATGCCTCTCCATCTGTTGTGGCTCCATTACCTGAGCCTGTGTCATCGGCAGGAGAGGACTCCGAGAGTGAAGGAGAGGAGTTGGCAAGGCTTCCCTCTCCAGGACCCTCCTCTTTGGCAATGTGTTCGGTGTCCGCCGAAGGGCAAGAGATAGGGCCGGGGCCAAGCACGTCCACGCAGCCACAGGTGGACAGTGATGAGAGTAATGAGTCTTGGCTGGATCCTCGACAGCGTCGCAGAGATAAGCACGCGCAACAGAAGAAAAGGCTTGCCCGAGATTAGGCTGAGTCACTGGACCACACCCCACAGGGTATAAAAGGGAGCGTGGTGGCCAGTCAAGCCTTGTGACGAACAAAGCTGAAAGCTTCCACGCCATTCTGCATTGCCGGACTTTTGCTATAGGCTTTGCTGGATTATCTTTGGACTTAATTCACTCTGTAATTATTGAACATTTTACTTTGATGTACCAGAAGCGGAGAGAAGTTATCTCTTCCCTTCGTGAATAATAAACTCTTGGCAGGCAGCCACTAGGTTGCTGCCAAGTTCCGTTATCAGGAAAAGGATTTTGTCGGCTGGTTTGGTTTTTAACTCTTGGACGTCTGTTGGTGTGTGAGTGTGTGGGACGGGGACAGAACACCATCTAAAAAGCTGTTGTTATTTAGCAGTGATAATTCTGGGCTACACAAACCAGGGATTTCATCGAAACTTGCCTTGTTTTATACGTTAGCACCTAAAGTGCCTAAAGTAACCCGGAGTTGAGACAAAATATAGTTGTAGAACAAAAGAACACGACTTCTGCCCAGGGTCACACTCAGTGGTGGGTTGCCCCCGGCTCACACCGGTTCTATAGAACCGGTAGTAAAACCGGCGGGAGGCTCTGCCCACCGACCCTGATGTCCGCTCGTGCGCGCGCACAACCCCATTACGAACTGGTAGTAAAGGTAAGTAGAACCCACCCCTGGTCACACTCCCACAAAGTTTTAAGTGTGTCTTACGGAGCTCCTCCAAATTATGCCAAACTATAATTTTTAACTTGAGAGAAGGGGTAAATTATTAAATGCCTGTTGAGTTCCTTTGTTAGTTCAGAGCATACAGTGGTGGGATTCAGCCAGTTCGCACCTATTCAGGAGAACCGGTAGTTAATTTTCTAAGCAGTTCGGAGAACTGGTTGTTGGAAGAAATCTTATTTTGTGTTTTTCCACTTTACAAGGCTAATCCTGTAAGGAATTACAACATTCTGGTGTTGTTTCTAGCCTAATCTTTACTGCCCTGCTTACAAAAACTGCCTCTCTGGTTAACCCTTATTACATTGTAACAGCTAAGGCGAAGCACCCATCAACCTGAGTGACGTTGAGTTGGCCGTGCCCACACAGTCACATGACCACCGAGCCACACCTACCCAGCTGGTCATTAGGGTAGAGAACCGGTTGTTAAATTATTTGAATCCTACCACTGAGAGCATACATTTATTTTGTGAGGATTATTGTTTAATTCAGTGGTGCTTCCTGTCCCCTTATATCTTTGTTCTGTGTAACTTTGGAAGTGACCATCCCAGACAGATCTTAAGACTCTTTTGGTCTTGTTGGCTTCTGCTTTGGATGAAAGAGCTCAAAATGTAAGCTAAGTAGGATATGGAGACATTTAACAGCAGAAAACCAGACTGATGCTACATGACTAATAAGAAGTATGAATAACACTATCTGGAGAACTGAACACTGCATTTACATAACATTCTGAGGGGTTACATAACATTCTGGCTATAGTCTGTAGTGCCTATGTAGATAGTGCTGTAAATATACATTAATTGAAGATTTGGATTGCTTCTGTAGCTGTAATAAAAAAGTGAAGCTGGCATTTTTCTCTTTTTCAAACAATACATAGAGACTGGAGGAGGAACATAGCTCCCTTCCTAGACCATGATGTTCCATGATAAGACCAGGCTTGGCAGCTAAAAGTGTTTAGCATGAGCATCTGCACAATGATTCAATTTTCATGATCGCTGTGATGTTTGTAACCTCCTTTTCTTCAAAGGAAGCTAACTGGAACATACTAAAAAGTAAAGCGATACTAATGCCAACCAGCAAAACAATGTGGAAACTCATAAAACTGCTACATTTACTCTAAAAACATGACACATCAGTGAGAGAGAATTACTGGACACTACAATAGTCATTATTGGCTCACAATCATTAAACAGAATGATTAAAACAGTGCAACCTGGCTACCTCAAATCCTATACCCGTGATGGCGAACCTATGGCATGCGTGCCACAGGTGGCACGCAGAGCCATATTAGTGGGCATGCCAGCTCAGCTCTGGGGTGCATGCGCGCGCCGGCCAGCTGATTTTCGGGCCTTCTGGGCCCACCAGAAGTAGGGAAACAGGCTGTTTCCTGCCTCTGGAGGGCCTGGGGGCGGGGTGGGGAAGGCCCGTTTTTCTTTCTTACCTGGTTCCAGATCCTCTCTGTGTATCTGGGAAGGGCGAAAACAGCCTTTCCCACTCCCTTGGAGGCCCTACGGAGGCTGAAAGGGCCCATTTCCCGGCTCCCGGTGGGACAGGAAGTGATATTTTTTCCTGTCCCCAGCCTCCAGAGACTCCTAGAGAGGCTCCTAGAGACTCCTAGAGAGGTTCTGGAGGCTGGGGACAGCAAAAAATGTCACTTCCTGTCCCACCGAGAGTTGGGAAATGGGCCCTTTCAGCCTCCGTAGAGCCTCCAAGGGAGTGGGAAAGGCTGTTTTCGCCCTTCCCAGATACACAGAGAGGATCTGGAACCAGGTAAGAAAGAAAAACGGGGCTACCAGGCCATCATGTGCCAGGAGTGGGGGGGGAGGGGGGAGGGGTTGCGCATGCATGCGCATGGGCACGTGCGCGCGTGACCCTCCCCTGCCCCCCCTCTCCTGGCACGCGATGGCAAAAAGGTTAGCCATCACTGTCCTATACCGTGTTTCCCCGAAAATAAGACCCTGTCTTATATTTTTTTGAACCCTGAAATAAGCGCTTGGCCTTATTGCCATGTGCTCAAATGCCCGATTGGGCTTATTATCAGGGAATTATTTTGGGGGAAACAGGGTAGTAGCACTATCAGTTATTTCCTTGGGTTCATGGATGTTTGTAGATACTGTCAAATCAGGCTCCAAACCAAATTGTTCCCAAGGGATAATGTGTTAGCGAAGCCTCTGGCATGTAAGAGTGTGTTTATAGTTGTATTTGATTTTGTCCATGTTGTTATGTTCTATGGTAATGCTTTAAATTGTGGATTGGGTGTGGTAAACTGCTTAGATGTCTATGGAGATTCTCAGTCATCCTCAATAGGTCATGGTTGTCCCAAAGGAGCTTTTTTTCAAAAGACAACTGGACTTTCTTTGTGTTGTAGTCCACCAGCAGCCTGCAGAGCTGGCAGTAAAGTCGGACAGTGAGGAGTCTGAGAAGGAACATGGGCCAGTCCTGGAGTATGGGGAAGGCTTGGACGAGGTTTCTGCGTCAGAGGCAGAGATGGGGCCAGCACCATTTGGGAGTTATGTGCGGACTCCGGAGCCTCCAGAGTCGGACATCAGAGAGGCAGAGGAACGGGGAGCCCATTCCTAGTGTGCACATGTGCGGAGCTGCCAGAAGGCAAGAACAGTTAAAACAAAAGGGACGACTCAGGAGTAAGGCTTGGAGATGATTGGCCCCTCCCATAAGACATAAAGGAAGAGCAAAGGCACATGGGTCTTTGCAGGAAGCAGCGTTGTGGATGGTGTCGGTTTGTACTTTGAAAGAAGATAAAGGTGGGTGTTTACCAGCCTTATCCGAAGGACTGTGGCAGACTTTTGTTGGACTATTTATAAACTCTTGGTGATTCAGCACGTGCTGTGAATGAAAGGAATTCACAGTCATTAAAATAAAAAAGGGGTTTTTTGGGACTAATTGTGTGCATTTTACTATATCAGGAAGCCTAGGTCAGATACACTTCGTTTTCAAACAAAAGCCATGTCGTTCAGGAAAAAGTCCAGTTGCCTTTTGAAAAAAGCACTTTTAGGATAAGCTGCACAACGTCTTTTGCAGTAGAATAGCTGTAACAAATCTAAATGAGGATGTTGCGGGGGGGGGGTGATGATGATGTAATCCTTAATTTTCCTTGAGTCTCCTAATATTATAAAAGCAGCAGGAATGTGAAAAAGAGATTGCAAGAAGGGGAAGCGAGATCGTGTTTGAAGGGCAGCCAGCTTTGAAAATCCAGATGGTGTTCTTTTTGCATAGACAGCACTATTCTTCATAGGACTGCCGAGAATCTTTATGCTTTATTTGCTTCTATCCGAATAAGGGTGATGGTCTTTTTTCACACTTTTGCTAAATGAATTTCTCTGGCTAGTATTTATCTTCACTAATATGTACATCTGGAACTTTTGCTACGGTTCCTTTAGAAACTCGCGGAATGTGGGTCTGTTGAGCAGGTATCTTGAATGGTGTCCTACAAGGCTGTAAATTCAGATTTCCTTCGTGCTCCTTGGTGTCCTTAACTAGGGCTCCCAGATAGAGAGGGCCAAAATCTGGACACTAGATGGCAGCATCTTGAAAACTCACATGCTGCTGCCATCTAGTGATTGATTTGGTTTTTGCATCTCAGATAAGTACCCAACTTCGGCTGGAAGGTTTCTATTGCACATATTGTGTTTCCCCGAAAATAAGACCCTGTCTTACATTTTTTTGAACCCTGAAATAAGTGCTTGGCCTTATTGCCATGTGCTCAAAAGCCCGATTGGGGTTATTATCAGGGGATGTCTTATTTGGGGGGGAAACAGGTTATTTTATTCTAATAAAACAAGTGAAAAATACCAGATATCAATTCCAGAAGTAGTTATAAGACCTAAGGGTCCTTAGTCGCTTTTAAATCTAAATTTAGAGGTTAAAAGCCTAGATCGCATGTAAGAATAAAACGGAATGGGGTCTGCTTGCTTTTTGACTTAGTAGCATGTGTCCAAATCAGTGTAGTTACTGATTGAGGCTGGCTATGATATGCAGGATATAGTTTGTCAACAAACCATGGCTTGAATGTTTCTATTTTAATAAACTTTTGGGTCAGAAGCCATTTCTCATTTTATTTTATTTTTTTCATATTTCTAAAGTGCTGGAGGCTCCAGATAGAAGGTTACAAGTCCCTGGCTTTAAGTTTTTGCATATGTTAATAACCAATTATTGTGACTTCATTAGCACGATGGTCAATTGATGCTTCTGTAAGCTGCCATATAACCTATGAAGCAACTGAAACTGGTTTTCTTTTTCACCAAAGAAGGTGAGTGTGATGAATCCCTGTTTGTAAGATTGATGAATTAAAAAGGGACATACAAATTATAATCAAAGATGCGGTAATGGGCAGTTGTTCACCTTTTAAAAAAAAATTAGCTAGATATCTAAAGGAAGAATTCCCAAAATCAGAAGAGCCCTAACCTTGGCAAGATGTAATACCAGGGGTGAAATCCAGCAGGTTCTGACAGGTTCTGGAGAACCGGTAGCGGAAATTTTGAGTAGTTCGGAGAACCGGCAAATACCGCCTCTGACTGGCCCCAGAGTGGGGTGGGAATGGAGATTTTGCAATATCCTTCCCCCAGGAGTGGGGAGGGAATGGAGATTTTGCAGTATCCTTGCCCTGCCACACCCACCAAGCCACGCCCACAGAACCGGTAGTAAAAAAATTTGGATTTCACCACTGTGTAATACCCTTCAACAGCTGTTCTCAAGAGGAAATTACGAGTGTCTTATTTGAACAAAGACTTTGCCCATTAGTGAATCAGTCCCTGAAGCACCAACTCTTGTCCTGTTATTTTGCTATATTACCCAGTTAAGGCTAACATCCCTCATCTACTCAGAGTTTTTAATGCCACCCAGATCCATTTTATTTACAATTGCTATCATTTGATCAATGAGATACAACCTCTCTTAACATGGCTAGGTTTTGCTTTACCTTTTGTAAAAATGCATCACAAGTTAACCATAGGAATGTTAGACTTATTGGTTTTTATTTATTTATTTTGGTCTTATATTTTGTTTTCTCTTGTTTTTGAGCTGGGCTATGACTGTAATAAAATCTTACCTTTGGAAAGCTGTTAGATCTTTGAATGGGCATATGACCTGAGGGGTACAATATGCATATTTATTTGTAATTATACCCTGTTTCCCCAAAAATAAGACATCCCCTGATAATAAGGGGCTTTTGAGTGCATACGCTAAAATAAGCCTCCCCCTGAAAATAAGCTCTCCCCAAAAATATTTAAACGCAGAGCTGGAAATCAGGTAAGACAGCAAAAGGAGCCCCACCTTGTTTCACACGCCCCAAAATAATAAGACCTCTCCGAAAATAAGGCCAAGCACTTATTTCGGGGTTCAAAAAAATATAAAACACGGTCTTATTTTCGGGGAAACACAGTAATTTAAGATTGCTAAGGCTGCCCAACATGATCGACTCTGGATGGCATACAAACTGTAAAAACAGCAAACCAGTACAGTAAAAAGCCAAACAAAAGAGAGTTGTAACGGGGGAAGTGTGCTGGAGGTGTGTGTGTGTGTGTGTGTGTGTGTATGTACTGGCTGGAGATATCAGCCTGACCATCCTCATCAAAATTCAGAGAACACTTTGTCTAGACATTTGTGCTATGTCTAGAGTTGCTAACAAACTGCAATTAATACCAAACGCAGGTGCACGATTGCTAACTGAGACTGGGCGTATGGTATGGAGCATATTTACGCCACTGGCTACTGGACTATTTCTCCGTAAATTCGACATGCTCGATTGTGATCTAGAAAGCTCTGTGTGGCTTGGGACCAGGTTGACCATCTGCTCCTGCGCTAACAGGGCCAGCCAATCAAAATTGGCCTCATTGCTTATTTCTTTTTTCCTACCGTAGAAGAAAATAATAATAATAATTAGTGGTGTTGGTTGGGAGACAAGAAACCATGAAAGAGAGAGGAGTTTAAAGGCAAGAGCCTTGGTAGTACAGTGGTCTAAAGCACCCTGTTATTAAGAACAGCTGCCTGCAATTACTGCAGGTTCGAATCTCGCCAAGGCTCAAGGTTGACTCAGCCTTCCATCCTTTCTAAGGTAGGTAAATTGAGGACCCAGCTGTGGGGGCAATAAGCTGACTTTGTATAAATATACAAAAGAATGAAGGCTATTACTTAGCGCACTGTAAGCCGCCCTGAGTCTCCGGAGAAGGGCGGCATATAAATCAAATTAAAAAAAAAAAGAGGGATAAATAGGACTCAAAAAAGATTCCATAAGGAGCAATACTTAGGTGACCATGAGGACACAGATAAATCTCCAAGTGCTTCAACGACCCTGTAAAACAGTGATGGCTAACCTTTTTGCTGTTGCGTGCCAAAAGCGGGGGGGGAGCACAGGGGGATCGTGCACATGCGTGCCCACACCCATCATTCAATGTCCCCCACGCCCCACCCCCACACGCATGAACGTGCAACCCACACACGCTCTCCCCACTTTTGGCACATAATGGCAAAAAGGTTACCGGTGGGCCTGGTAGGCCTGTTTTCCCCCCTCCCCAGGCTCCAGAGGCTTTCTTGGCGCCTGGGGAGGGCGAAAACGGCCTTCTCCACCACCCCTGGAGGCCCTCCAGAGGCCAGAAACGGTCCATTTCCTGACTTTTGGTGGGCCCGGAAGGCCCAAAAATCAGCTGGCCAGCGCGCACATGCGCGCTGGAGCTGTGCTAGGGCAACGCTTGCGTGCCCACAGATATGGCTCCGCATGCCATAGGTTTGCCATAACGGCTCTAAAAGGATGCAAATTACCAGCTGTCTGCAAGCAATATAAATCCTTCAATTCCCCACAGTTCAATCAGAACTGAAGAAGCTTCTTGGATGAGAAGCGAAACGTCTTCCAAAGAAAAAACAAGAAAGTCCAGTTGCCTCCAGAAAAAGCACCTTTGGGACAACCAGGATCGAGACTCTCTACAGAATTCCATAAGAACTATAAAAACATTCTGAGGGCTTTGATAATTATATTTATATAGTGATCTTGATGGTAGATTAAGAGACTTGGATACTCCCCAGATGCAGATATGGTGTGGCTTCAAGAAGCACTGGCTAGAGATGGGAAAGCAAGTTGACCATCGATTCAAGTATCCAACATCTGGAAAATTGTATTGGTTGGTTACTTAACTGTGGGCAAGTATGCGAACCAAACCTTTGGCTCTGTTGAGTGGGAACCATTTCCTAATTTTCAACCTGAGAGAATGGGATCACTGAAATCTGCCCCACACAACCAGGTGTTCGATGCAGGCTCCAAGTTTTCTGTGCGTGGTCTACAAAAGCTGCAATTAGTAACTGAAAAATCAAAGGGCTTTGTTCAACCCGTAGCTTGCAAAAGGGTACAAGAAGCTCCAGGAAACCAGCTGGCAAAAAATAATAATAAATGCATTAGGAAAATAAATGGTGATGCGGAGAAAGAAGAACATATGGAAGATTTTTCATCGCTAATTCACTCTTGCAAAGTTTCCACTGAAGGTGACCAGAGTAAGAAAACGTTATGCAGAAAATGGCTTCAGTTCAAAAGTGATTGAAAGGCCAGGAAATTTTATTCCATCTGTCCAATACCTTCTCCAGTAATTCATATTCATATTCTCTCTCTCTCTCTCTCTCTCTCTCTCTCTCTCTCTCTCTCTCTCTCTCTCTCTCTCTCTCTCTCTCTCTCTCTCTCTCTCTCTCTCACACACACACACACACACACACACACACACACACACACACGGAGGAGGGAGAGAGAGAGAGAGAACTAATAGCAAAGGTGACAGAGAATCTTAATTCCCTTTTTCTGTTTTAAGCAGTAGCTACTTTTTTGGCTTCTCAAAGAGCAGGGAACGTTTTGGGAACATGACTCATTGTAGGAAAAACAAAAGGGTTGAGGAAACACAAAATTTCCACTAAAATGGCAGCTCTTTCCTGTGTATTCTCTTCCCCTCAAAGACACCCACAACGTTTTATGGCTTGGTTGTATAAAACAGAATATATTTTCTGCCTCTGCTCAGCCAACATGCTGATGGAAACTTAAGAAACATGATGGTGAAACTTGGTATCCTCCTTTAGCACCAAGCTATTATGGCTTGTATTTTTCTATAGTTTGGGGAATAAATCAGCATGACCATGTTTACATACAATGGTCAGTCTTGAATTGGTTTACAGCAGGGGTCTCCAAACTTGGCCACTTTAAGACTTGTGGACTTCAACTCCCAGAATTCCTCAGCCAGTTTTGCTGGCTGAGGAATTCTGGGAGTTGAAGTCCTCAAGTCTTAAAGTTGCTAAGTTTGGAGACCCCTGGTTTACAGGGTGACTTGGCTCCTTCACTAAAAACAAAACAAAACAAAAAAAACAAAAACAAATCACATTAGGCCTAATGCAAACTGTGAACCTCCCTATAGTAATACAAGTGGTGAAGGAAACTCTGGGTGCCATTTTCAGCAGTAGGCCTGGTTAGCAATACAGACACATGTTTTGAGTTAGAGAATGAATTAGACATGTGTCTGTATTGAGTTAGCAATACAGACACATGTCTGAGTTAGAGAACGAGGCTTAGAAAAGGTAAAACAGGTCCAAAGGGTAATTTTGAAGTCCCAAAGGGGGTGAGGCTTTGATCATCAGGATTAGGATGGGGACGGATGGCCCTTTTATGACTTGTGGACTTCAACTCCCAGGATTGCTGAGCGAGCTGGTTCAGGAATTCTGGGAGTTGAAGTCCACAAGTCATTAAAGGGCCATTGATCCCAAACCTCTGATCTAGAATGAAAACCGGTTGCAGAAACTAGTTTAATGAAAAGAAGGACTAGGGGAGACATGATAGCAGTGTTCCAATCTCTCAGGGGCTGCCACAAAGGAGAGGGAGTCAAGCTATTCTCCAAAGCACCTGAGGATAGGACAAGAAGCAATGGGTGGAAACTCATCAAGGAGAGAAGCAACCTAGAACCAAGGAGAAATTTCCTGACAGTTAGAACAATTAATCAGTGGAACAACTTGCCTCCAGAAGTTGTGAATGCTCCAACACTGGAAGTTTTTAAGAAGATGTTGGATAACCATTTTGTCTGAAGTGGTGTAGGGTTTCCTGCCTAAGCAGGGGGCTGGACTAGAAGACCTCCAAGGTCCCTTCCAATTGTGTTATTCTAGATCAATGTTTCTCAACCTTGACATCAATCTCTGGCTAGATCATAGTCTGACTAAATAGTGAAGGGGGAGACGGGTTAGGTTAGGGCTTGCATAGGCAATTAGCCCCCCCTCCCATTTTCCCATCGCACCCTGCCCATAATTTGAGCACATTTTTAACTGATTTTTTTTTTCTCGAACAAGAACAATTTCTCCCAGAAGCTTCTTTCTTTTTCAAAGACATTTGTGGGTGGCTTTTTTCTTTCTCATCCCCCCCTCTTTTTTTTCCTCCTCTTTCTATACCCAAATATAGACCATGTATTTTCAACGAGATCCACCAGGCTGTGCCCACACAAACTTCATTTGCTTTCAAATATTCCTTTCAGCAATTTGGAGATAAAATTTTCCATCCGTGATCTCATAGATTCAGTGATTCTTTCGAAGAGGGTCAAACGAAGAAATCCTTTTTCTGTCCCGGGCTTGCAATTGTCCAGAATGATCAATTTGCTTAAGAAACCTTGTAAGTAAAAAAGCCTTTTTTTTTTTTTTAATTGAGAAGCATCTGATGATCTGACTTGAAATTAGTATAATAATAAAAGAGATTAGTGCTTGATTTTATTACCTCGAGCAAATGATGGATAAAAATATAATTTGCTGTGATTCTTATTTATGGATCTTGGTTCCGGTTAGTTTTAATTCTCTGGTTTTTTTTTTAAAGTGTATGCCCAAATTAAACCTGTTTATAGATTCAATAAGATCAGTTTGTTTTTCATTTGTCAGTTGTTTGACCTTGCTTCCATTAACAATAACCGCACAACTTATTTGCACATTGATGGAAGAATTTTGACATATCATTTCATTGGCAGTAAAACTGCAATTGATGTACAACTGATATTTTCTGTTCTTTTCAATAATCCATTTGAATCCCCATGGCTACAGCTCATGGAAGGGAATCTCAACATTAACTGTGATATTTGAAAGCTCTTCTACTAGCTGTTACTCAGCAACTAGAGAATCTATTTTGAAAATTCTTGTGTCGGTGTTTTAAAATATGCCAGTCGTACCTTAATTCAAGTCTATTGTTTAATTCCGCTGTAAAGAGACAAACAATGTTATGTTTTTGCGTCAATTCCTAACCATGGAACAATAAACCCAAATGTTGTATGCAATTGTTGGACCTTACCTTTTTGTAACAATATTTGCATTATGCAGTATTGTTTTGTGGCAGATAAAGGTTCTATAACGGTTCTATAAATGTTTAGTCAAAAGTAAGACAAAAGTAAGCCTTCTTAAGTTCACTGAGTCTTATTTTTGAAGGAATATAGGATTGCAGAAGAAGATACTTTCCAAATTGAGACAATGCTCAAGACCTTCTCTCACCGTTCCCTATTTTGATTTTACTAATCCATTTCCATTTTCTATCGCAACAATGCATTGATTGGATATTGAGATCCTACATTTGCAAAAGTGCCTACTACATCTTTGCATCAAACCTTTTCTCAGATAAATCTCAGGCGATATAAATGAACGGACATGTTGACTTCTTGGGCATGTGGTTGAATTTTTTCTGATAGACCATCTTAAAAGATGGGAAGTGTAATGTTAAACTTCTTACTGCGTATTTGTCATTGTGCATGTTTGCTTAAGGAAGGAGATAGAGAAATCTCCAAATAATCCATCACAAGGTGATCGAGGGATGGTAAGGCTTTGGAGGGGGAGCAGACAAAAATGCTATAAATCCATACTAATTATTGATCTAGATTTCGATTTTCTTTTCTCTTTAAAGTTGAGCAGCCATTCAGGTTATCCTTAGCTGTCTCTAGGAGCCATGATCCTATATAGTCAGGTCTGCTTTTGCATTATATCTCCCTTTTATCAGGTATAAAAAATCCCCCAATTGTGAAGGTGCAAATAATAAATTCTTCAGGGATGCATATAAACCTGACGTATCTTGTAAATGATCAGTGGTCCATCCAGCTGGAGCCTCTGATGGTCTCCAGATCTAATTGCAACTGCAATTCCTAAAAATTTTCAGCTGATCATCTTCATTTTTGGCTCTAAAAGGCGTAGTGTGAGGAAAAAGTCAAGATGGAAATCACAGCTATATGATCAGAACCAGTGGTGGGTTTCAAAATTTTTTACTACCGGTTCTGTGGGTGTGGCTTGGTAAGCATGGCATTGCTTGGTGGGCGTGGCAGAGAAAGGATACTGTAAAATCTCCATTCCCTCCCCACTCCAGGGGAAGGTTACTGCAAAATCCCATTTCCTCCCAATCAGCTGGAACTTGAGAGGCAGAGAATAGATGGGGGCGGGGCCAGTCAGCATTTTTACTACCGGTTCTCTGAACTACTCAAAATTTCCGTTACCAGTTGTCCAGAACTGGTCAGAACCTGCTGAAACCCACCTCTGATCAGAACCCCATGTAAAAAGGGACAGGGTTTCACCCCCCACTCAAATGCCAATGTTCAGAGTTGGGCCAATTTGTATAAAACATCAAAAGAAAACATTTCCTTCTTAAAATCCGCCAATAATTCACAAAATCTTAAGATCAACCAGTGGAAACAGGTAAAATTTGCAATGTTAAATCTTTCTCAGGCCTGCTACATACATCTATCTGGAGATATTTAGGTTTGAATCTGAGAACTTTTGCATACAATTTGTGTTTTCATACTGGCCCCTCTTCTCTCCCACATCATTCCCTATTTCCGTGATGGCGAACCTATGGCACGCGTGCCACAGGTGGCACATGGAGCCATGTCACCTGGCACGCCAGCTCAGCCTCACTAGGAGTCTCGAGGCTGGGGACAACAAAAAATGTCACTTCCTGTCCAACCGGAAGTTGGGATTTCGGGCCTCCGAAGTTGGGATTTCGGGCCTCCGAGGGGATGAGGAAGGCTGTTTTTGCCCTCCCCAGATGCATAGAGAGGATCTGGAGCCAGGTGAGAAAGAAAAACGGGCCTACCGGGCCATTGTGTGACAGGAGCGGGGGCGGAGATGGGGGGTCATGCATGCATGCGCAGGGTGGGGTGCATAGAATTATGGTTGTGGGCACGTGCACGCTCGCGAACCTCCCCCGCCCCCCCTTCCTGGCACGCGATGGCAAAAAGGTTAGCCATCGCTGCCCTATTTAGAACATTCAATAATAGGGTTGGAATATCTTCTAGTCCAATCCCTTGCCCATCCAGCATATCCTATACTGTTCCAAAGAAATGGCTGTTCAGTTTGTTCTTGAAAACTGTCTAGAGGCAAGCCGTTCCACTGATTAATATTTCTCACTCTCAGGAAATTTCTTCTTAGGTCTAGGTTGGATCTCTCTTTAATGATCTTCCACCCGTTACATCTTGTTCTACCCTCAGATGCTTTGGTGAAGAAGTTGATTCCCTCTTCTCTGTAACAACCCCTCAAAGATTGGATGACTACTATCATGTCACCCTAGTCCTTCTCTCCATTAGACTACTTCTTCTTCTTCTTGTGCCATATCCATCATCGGACGTTGGCGATCATGTTGGCAATTCTATTTTTGTCAACAGCTGCATGAAAAAGTGCTGCTGAGTTTTGTCCAAACCAGTCCCTTAGGTTTTGAAGTCATGATGTTCTTTTTCTGCCTGGACCTCGTTTGCCTTCAATCTTTCCCTGGAGGATTAAGTGAAGGATGCCGTATTTTTCTGGGTGTCGCATCACATGTCCAAAATATTCTAACTTTCGCTTTTTAATGGCTTTGATGATTTGCTTTCCCTTTGCCTTTCCCAAGCGGCGTATCACCTCCTCATTTATGATTTTATTAACCCAACTTATACATAACAGCCGTCTGTAAATCCACATTTCAAATGCTTCTAGTTTCTTCAAGTGGTTTTCTGTCAGAGACCAACTCCCTACTTTGTAGAGCAGGGTAGAAAAGATGTAACATCTGACAAGCCTGATTTTCAGTCTTAGGCTTATGTTGTGACCGCAGAAGACCTTTTTCATTTTGAAGAATGCTGTTTAAGCTTTCTCTATCCTTGTCTTTACTTCACTAGTCATGTCCCAGCTTTCATGTAAATTAAAATCGAAGTATTTATTTTATTTATTTATTTTTAAAATTTTTATACCGCCACCTCTCCCGAAGGACTTGGGGCGGTGAACAGCCAAAATTAAAAACACACAATACAAATATTAAAATACATTAAAACGAAATTAAATTTATCTTTGGCTTCCCCAATTTAAAACCCCTTACCCATAAAATTCCCCAATTAAAAGATTTTTAACCCTTTTTTATTGCTGAAATAAAAAAGTCTTCAGGGCCCGGCAGAAGGTCCGGAGGTCCAGGATCAGTCGTATCCCTGGGGGTAGCTCATTCCACAGGGCGAGTGCCCCCACAGAGAAGGCTCTTCCCTGGGGGGTCGCCAGCCGACATTGCCTGACAGACGGCACCCTGAGGAGGCCCTCTCTGTGGGAGTGTGTTGGACGGTGGGAGGTTATCGGAGGCAGAAGGTGGTCTCGTAAATAACCGGGCCCTAAGCCATGGAGCGCTTTGAAGATGAGAACCAATATCTTGAAGCGCACCCGGAAGACCACTGGAAGCCAATGCAGCTCGCGCAGGAGAGGTGTCGCGTGGGAGCGCCATGTCGCTCCCATAAGTACCCGCGCGGCCGCATTCTGCACCAGTTGGAGCCTCCGAGTGCTCCTCAAGGGGAGCCCCATGTAGAGAGCGTTGCAGAAGTATGTGATCCTTTCAACTTTTTCTAGTGGTATTCCTTCCGAATTTATCAGTGACTAGACATACCTAATTATCTCAATTGTTCATTGTACGATTTAGCCTCCAGTCCCCTCATCATCTTTGTGGCTCTTCTCTGCAGTCTATCTAGGGTCTCAGCATCTTTTCTTATTGTGGCGACCAGAATTCGATGCAATATTCCAAGTGTGGTCTCACCAATGCAGTATAAAGCGGTACTCTTAAGTTCATGTGCTCTTGAAACTATTCCTCTGTTGATGCAACCTATGACCGCATTTGCTTGCTTATTGATTGATCGATTGGATAGCACTTGATTGGCAGATAACCCTGGCACATCGCAGTGCCTCTGATTTGCAATCTGTTCCAGTGGTGGAATTCAAATTTTTTTACTACTGGTTCTGTGGGCGTGGCTTGGTGGGCGTGGCAGGGGAAGGATACTGCAAAATCTCAATTCCCACCCTATTCCAGAGGAAGAATACTGCAAAATCTCAATTCCCTCCCCACTCCTGAGGGAAGGATACTGCAAAATCCCCATTCCCTCCTCATTCCTGGGGGAAGGATATTGCAAAATCCCCATTCCCTCCCCATTCCTGGGGGAAGGATATTGCAAAATCCCCATTCCCTCCCCACTCCAGGGCGAAGGATATTGCAAAATCTCCATTCCCACTCCATTCTGGGGCCAGCCAGAGGTGGTAATTGCCGATTCTCCAAACTACTCAAAATTTCCGCTACCGGTTCGCCAGAACCTGTCAGAACCTGCTGAATAGCATCCTTGCGCTCGCCACGGTTCTCCTTTGCTTGGTTCTCACTGAGTGCAGGTCACAGATGGCTTCAGAACCTTGCTGTGACTGGCTGAATGAGTGTGAAACATGAGCAGGGAGACTGAAGGCGCACCAGGCAGGCAGGCAGGCAGGCAGGCTGTCTGTGTAAGGTGCGCAAGAGAAACACTGCATCATGCATGTTTTATTAGACATGGAGTCACAATAGAAAGGAAAACTGGTTTCCTGGAGCGTAAGAACAGCAAGATCTGCTTCTTGCCTTGCAATGTGGCTGCGCTGGCTTGCAACTTGTGCTGTGCAATTGTCAGAATACGTTCAGTCACAAAATCCCCAGCGTTATGTTTAAAAGCCGTTTTCCCATCATACCAAAGCAAGCAACTCTCTAATCTATTTGCAAGTTCCATTCTGCTCTAGCATTTGAAGTGTGGTTTTGCTCCTCTTAAGGGTTGGTATCCTGTGGCCAGAAGGCTTATTGCTGTTCGCAAAAATTGACCAAAATTCCTAATTCCAAGCAAATTTCAGCTGTGCCTAGTTTTATGATGGGGTCTTAAGCACTTCGTATCATGTTTTCTTTTTTTTTTTTTTTAATTTGATTTATATGCCGCCCTTTCTCCGAAGACTCAGGGCGGCTTACAATGGGCTCAGCAATAGCCTTCATCCTTTTGTATATTTATACAAAGTCAGCTTATTGCCCCCACAAACTGGGTCCTCATTTCACCTACCTTAGAAAGGATGGAAGGCTGAGTCAACCTTGAGCCTTGGAGAGATTCGAACCCTGCAGTAATTGCAGGCAGCTGGTCTTAATAAGCTTAATAACAGGGTGCCTTAAACCTCTGTACTACCAAGGCTCTTTTCCTATCCCTCTATTTTTTCCTTGGGCTACTAAATAGTTCTTTACTCTTGTTCTTAAGGCTCATAACTTTTGATGTTTAACTGATTTAATGGCAGATCTGTTACAGGTCATTGGGGCTTTTCATTTCTGCAGCTCAGATAATCCGGTATCCATCCAAGGCTAGAGATCTTGCACCAAGTTTCTTTAGAGATGGACTGATGATAATCTTAAAATGACATCTGAATGATTGGGAACCCATAATTATTTCTCTTTCAAGGGCTTCAGGCTTCATTTGGCTTCTTGCTCTATAGATCAGAATTATAACGCTGCTTCTGCTTCTAAAGTGAGTGGGGGAATACACAGTGCTAGGAGAATACAAAAGGAAATTGTTCGGTTTATTTTGATCTGGAGACCTCTTCTTTCTTTGTATAGGAGGAAAGTTATTTTTACTACACACTGGGTAATAAACACTATTTTTTTCTTCTCTTGCACACTTCACATCTTAAACTTATGAACAATCCAATATTGGCTGCTGCTGAAGAATATTCTGACTCCTCAATTCAATTCAGAGGTTTAGATTCACCTGCTTTTAATAGTCACTGGCAGACTGGGTTTCAGCAGGTTCTGACCAGTTCTGGAGAACCGGTAGCGGAAATTTTGAGTAGTTCAGAGAACCGGTAGTAAAAATTCTGACTGGCCCCAGCCCCATCTATTCTCTGCCTCCCAAGTCCCAGCTGATCGGGAGGAAATGGGGATTTGGCCAAACTATTAAATCTGAAAACTTTTTTAAGTATCTTAAATGAAAGGCTAAGGGGAAAAAATTCATGGATAGAATTTATTTATTCATTGGATTTGCGCCCCTTTCTAGATCGGGACTCCTTACGCACGGTCACTCAAGCACTCGTCACTTCTCATCTGGACTATTGTAACGCTCTCTACATGGGGCTCCCCTTGGGGTGCACCCGGAGGCTCCAACTGGTGCAAAATGTGGCTGTGCAGGGGATTATGGGAGCGACGGGGCGCTCCCACGTGACACCTCTCCTGCGCGAGCTGCATTGGCTTCCGGTGGACTTCCGGGTGCGCTTCAAGGTGTTGGTGACTACCTTTAAAGCGCTCCATGGTTTAGGGCCGGGGTACTTACGGGACCGCCTTCTGCCACCAATTGCCTCCCACCGGCCGGTTCGCTCCCACAGAGAGGGCTGCCTCAGGGTGCCGTCAGCCAGACAATGTCGGCTGGCGACCCCCAGGGGGAGAGCCTTCTCTGTGGTGTCACCTACCCTCTGGAATGATCTACCCCCAGAGATACGAGTGGTCCCAGACCTCCGGACTTTTCATCGGGCCCTTAAACCTTACTTTTTTCAGTTAGCCGGGCTGGCCTGATTCCATGTTGGTTTTAAAGTTTGATACCTCTCAGTTTTTTAATCAAATTTCGGTTTTAATTGGGTTGTTTTAAATTCGGGCCAAAATTATTTAATTGTTTTTTTAAATGTTTTTAAATTTTATATGCTATGTTTTATCCTGGCTGTACACCGCCCTGAGTCCCGCAGGAGAAGGGCGGTATAGAAATATAATAAAATAAAATAAATAAATAAATAAATAATTGAAATGTTTTAAATCATGGGCCAAATTTCATTTAATTATTTTTAAAATTATTTTAACTTTTGTGTACAAATGTTTTTATTTTGGCTGTTCACCGCCCTGAGTCTGAAAGGAGAAGGGCGGTATATAAATCTAATAAAAGATAAAGATAAAGATATCGTGCTGCTTATATACCTGCTTAAGGTAGCAGTGCTCTTTAATGTTCTTCCTTCCCAGCAATAAACCTTTGTGGAAAGTAGGGCTCAGACTCCATAGCTGATGATGGAATTACAATCTGGGTCTCCTTATTGTTACTCCCAACTAGTATACTACACCAGCTCTCTGATAAAGAAGTTTGTTCATTTGTTCGTGGTGAACAGCTGTCATATTTTACAAGGAATATAATTTTGAATTTGTGATTTGTACAATATGAATCTCTCCAGGGGTGGGCTTCATATCCTTTAGCAATGGGTTCGCTGCCCTGTTGGTGGGTGTGGGTGGGCATGGCCTAGTCGTCCGCCTGCACCACGGTGTGGGGGGGACATTTTTTGCCCTCCCCAGGCTCTGGAGGCTTTCTTTGAGCCCCCGGGAGGGCAAAAACAGCTTCCCCCGAGGTCCGGAGGCCAGAAACAGGCCCTGGACAGGTTTCTGGACTTCCGGAACCTCTGGTAGGCCCATTTTTTGCCCTCCCAGACCCTCCATGTGGCCCCTGCACTTATTTATTTATTTATTTATTTGATTTGATTTGTATGCCGCCCTATCTCCATAGGACTCAGGACAGCTTACCTGGAATGATGAACAGGCTACATGGAGACTCCTGGGAGGGGTAGGGCAGGGTGGGAGGAGCGGGGGTGGGGTGGGCGTGGCCAGCCAGGGGTGGCATTTGGTGGTTCGCCGAACCCCAGCGATCCTTGGCTAGAGGAACCTGGGGGTTCAGCAGGACCGAACCCTGCCGAACCCCCAGGAGCCCTCCCCTGAATCTGTCTCTTAATTTTCTTCTTTCTGGATAGAAATATGGATTTTAATTCTGCTGGTTCATGTTTTAATTAAAGTCATGTTAAGGTCAAGTCCCTGCTATGAAATACTTGCCCTGCTTTTGTTATTTTCAATAGTTAATCTAAGTGAAGATGTTCACCCATTTCAGAGTAAGGGCAGGCAACATTACCCTCACTCATAATTGGCTTCAATAGGTACTACTACTATAGTATAGTATACTGTAGTTTTGCTATGTAAAACTACGGGAGATTTCATTGGTAAATTCCAGTGACATAGTGGGTATCTTTTTCTGAAATGTCCATCAGGTGAAACAATTTATTGTGTGGCAGAAAATATTCTTATCATTTTAACAGCAGGAACAATATCATCATCCGCATAAGCAGTATTTACTAATAATTTGCCAAATAAAGACATTTTTCTGAGCGAAACCCATCAACCTGTTAAGATTCCTTAACTTATCAGAGGAAAAGAGAGAAGGAGGGAGAGAAAAAGATTTAGGAAAACCAGTCAGAAAATTATCTAGTCAATATTTCATTGAGTACTTGTAGCTTTGGATGGCATTGATGGTAACATAACACTAACACTTGCACAATTTAAAGAGAAGTTCCTCATTATTCCTCCTCTTAATTTTTTAAACATTTTTCTGTCAAGATAGTCCTATGTTATTCAGAGCATGTCCAGCTAAGTTTTATTTTTAAAAAATTACCTGCTGGTCTAAATTGTTGTAGTTTGAAGCAATTGGTAGGTTGCATTTTTTACTTACATGAAATACAGATAGTCCTTGACTTATGACCACAATTGAGCCCGATCCTAAGCAAGAGAGTTGTTAAGTAAATTTGTCCCATTTTACGACCTTTTTTGCCACAGTTGTTAAGTGAATCTGGCTTCTCCATTGACTTTGCTTGTCAGAAAGTAGCAAAAGGGGATTACATGACCCCAGGACTGTTAAGGAATTCGCAGAGTGACCCTTGAGTAGCAAGGATGTGCACATGAAAGCGATTGAGAGTAGTTACGAATAAACACAGCCAACACACAGATACACTGAGTTGTGTTTACTTTTAGGAAATAGTAAGACACAGTCCAATAAACAGTCATACACATATAAAGCAGGAGATAGCAAAAACGACAGTCCAGGGATAATCCAATAACAAAGTCTTCTTACCAGTCGTCGTAGTCATTCACAATAAACAGTTCTTCTGGATTTGCAAACAGTAGCATACAGAGATATCAGAGAGCAAGAACAGCAAAGAGAAACAAACCATGTTTCTAGCGCCCTCTTAAGGAGATTGACTACAGAGCTAACCAATCAGGACACAGTATGATGCAATACAGCAGTCTTAAAGCTATATTGAGGGTTTATATATTGCCCACCCAACAAGTTAGGTAATAATCATTTCCTAACAAGGACACTTCAACCACCAATATGAGTCAATTACCAAGTGTCTGATCACATGTTCATGGGAATGCTGCTAAAAACCCTATTTTTCAGTGATGTTGTAACTTTGAATGGTCACTAAATGAACTATTGTAAATCGAGGACTACCTGTATCAAAAAAAAGGGGGGGGCTTTGATGGGAATTGGAAAAACAAGATAGGTGAAGGAAGAGAAGAATCTTCATGTATACCTCACAAAGAAGTGACTATGTCTGTGTATGGAGATCCCAGTTCAAACATTCCTTCCTAATGAATTCTGAAGAGTTTCACGTACTTTGCTTTGGTTCCTCTTTTTTAATCCTGCAAATATTAACCGAGTAGAAGTGTGTTGGAAGAAATGTCCATCTGGGTTCAGTTCCAAGTGGAGAGAAAGACACTGGAAACACGGAGACTGCTTGAAAATATAGTTTAATGGTGGACAGAACCACATGGCTTTGAGGTCCTGGGCAAAAAGGCACATGGATGAGAGACAGAGATAGATTTATACCCTCTGTTGGGCTTTGAATTTGAGCTTGTATTCTGATTGGTTGTCAGACTCCCATGGGGCCATGCAGGGGTAACTTTGTAGATTGTCTGAGTCCCAGGCTTGGTTGAGCTTTTCTGGGTGATGATGTAATGAAAGGGCTTTGGGCAATTCCTACTATGGCTCTGCCTGAAGGAGGTAGATTTTTGTTATGTAGAAGAAACTGGCCCAGACCTTAATAGCCCATTGACAAAGGTGGAGGGGGGGGTGAGTTTATGCCTCCCTTTAAGGGGAAATATTCTGCCCTTTTAATATTTCCTAAAGTATCTTGTTTTCCTAGAAGAGGGGTAGGTGCTAACTTCCTACAAGTATACAATAGAGGATTACATTCTCAGCTTGGCTAAGCAGGTTACAGTTGTATGCAAAGCTAAAAGTTCCAAATGCCACTTTTATTTCAGTTCCAAAATCAACAGTGCCAGCAATATATTTTTCTGAGAACAGCGAAGATGTTGAATAACAAGTGAGATCTGCCATGTTGTTCGTTAAGTGGGAGGTTAAATAAAAATTGGGAAACAAGCAGATAAACTGCTTTGATATTGATGGGACTGATGCATACACAGGGGTGGGTTGCTGGGGGTTTGCAGGGGTTCGGGAGAACCTCTAGCTAAGATTCTGTACAGTTCGGAGAAACCCCAAATCCCATTCCTGGATGGCCCTGCCCATCCCATCCCGCCCCTCCCCTCTCAGGAGTCCCCACACAGCCAGTTTTGGATGCAAGTAAGTGCAGAGCATGCGTGGAGGCTCGGGGAGGGCGAAAAATGGGCCTACCGGAAGTTCAGGAAGGCTGAAAACGGGCCCTTTTCTGGCCTCCAGAAGGCCTCCGGAGTCTGGGGAAGCCTTTTTCACCTTCCTGGAGGCTTGAGGAAGGCCTCCGGAGCCCGGGGAGGGCAAAAACGCTGAATGGCCATACCCACCATGGACATGCCCACCAGGGGTGGGTTCTAAATTTTTTTACTACCGGTTCTGTGGGCGTGGCTTATTTTGTGGGTGTGGCTTGGAGGTGATGTGACTAGGTGGGTGTGGCTAGCTGGTCAGAGTCATTTCTAGAAGGTCCTCGCACTTACGACCCGACTCATTTGTTTGCTTTTAACACTGATCAGCTGTAGGACGGCCCTTTGAAGCCCCGTGGCAAGAGTTTAAAGGTTTTTTTCCCTCTAGTCATCAACTGGGATTCAGGAGGCAGCAATAGATTGGGGGTGGGACCAAATAAAAGGTAAGAATAACGTGGGGGGGGAGGGCGGCGGGGGGGGGGAGAACTGGTTCGGTGACGTCATATCGTCACCGCTACCGGCTCGGCCGAACCGGACCGAACCGGGAGGAACCCATCACTGACGCCCACCCAGCAACTGGGCAACCCTTGCTAAAAGTTTGCTTTTGCTGTAAAGCCACAAAAAGGACATGTTCATAGGGGGTTCTCATTATGCAATGCATCAACAATTGACTTGTACTGTTAAACAATTGGGGGGGGGTGAAAGCATTGTGGAGACATTTTGGTAAATTAGTTTGTAGGTAATGTGGAGAACAAGCTTGTCTTTTATGCTACCATAGTTCAGAAATCAAAGTGAAGGCTTTGGCAACTGTTTTAGAGTAGACCAATGACATTCCTGTATTTGTGACTGGCTAGCTGCCAATTGTTTACCAATTCCTGATGATGCAATTGAACCTAGATCAATTATTTTTGCGAATAATTTGATGCAATGATAAAAAGTATTTCTGATCACAGTGATAATAAAATTTTTTAGCTTTCTAAGCTTGTAGAGCACGGGTAAACTTGCGGCGTCACGTTGCCGTCACGTGACGTTTCATGACATTTTTCCCCTTCACGGAGCTGGGGTGGGCGTGGCCTGCGTGTGACTCATCTGGCCCGCGGGCCGCCAATTTGACACCTTGCTGTAGAGATACTTATCTGATCAGTAAAAATCTATAGTAAAGCTAATGCAAATGAGTAATTTGCCTTTTATGGAAGCGGATAAAGTACTGCTTTTCCTTTCCACACTCTGCAGATATGACAAATGGCTAGTAATACATTTAAGAAGCATTGGAACAGTGGTGGGTTCCTCCCGGTTCGGTCCAGTTCAGCCGAGCCGATAGCGGTGACGATATGACGTCACCGAACCGTTCCCTCCCCCCCAACCCCCCACATTATTCTTACCTTTTATTTGGTCCCACCCCCAATCTATTGCTGCCTCCTGAGTCCCAGCTGATGACTAGAGGGAAAACAACTGTTTAAACTCTTGCTGCGGGGCTTCAAAGGGCCGTCCCACAGCTGATCAGTGTTAAAAGCAAACAAATGAGTCGGGTCGTAAGTGCGAGGACTGGTGGTAAGTACGAGGACCTTCCAGAAATGACTCTGACCAGCTAGCCACGCCCACGTAGTCACATGACCTCCAAGCCACACCCACAAAATAAGCCACGCCCACAGAACCAGTAGAAAAAAAATTTAGAACCCACCCCTGATTTGGAAGATCGTTTTGTTTCCAGCATTTTTATTTTTATATCTATAGAAAGATAATAGATACATGACACGTACATCTCATGCATATATTATCTTCTCCAGGAAGTTCCACAGCTTCAATGGCAGGGATTTAATAATGACATTCTTTGCAGTATTAGAAAATTAATTAAGTTGGTTTTAAGAAAAAAAAATACAGGTCTGAAATATTAGCAGAAGGTTTTTAAATATATCTGTCCTCTTCACGAAATATATCTGAAATGTTATTTGCAACAGAGGTGTTGCCAGTTTTTATTGTGGTGTATTGTGGAAAGGCAATGCTGACTTTCAATAATTGCAAGCAAGTTTTACATTGAATAAAATTTTCTATGTATCATCTGTTGTTCCTTATATGCTATTTTTTCAGCTTTTACTATGCAATGTGACATTTGGAAAAATGCAGTTCTCCTGAGCGTGAATTTTTTTTCCCCTGTGTACTTTTAGCAAAGTTTCTCAACGGTAATCCTATGCTCTCCAATGCATCGAAAAAAAGAAAGGAAATTCATTTTTTAAATCATCATTTTAGTCGTGAAAACTGGTACCATCATCCCTTAGCAGAAGGGATGATTAAAATAATTTTAGCACCTGAAAAATTGCACTGGTCTCTTGGGAATCCAATAGCCATATAACGAACGATAAATATCGAACATTTTCATCTGTTAGAATGGTAGAAAAAGTTTTGGGGCAAGCCATTCTGATAAGGACTGCCGCAATTTGTTTGAGCTAAAGGATGTGTGGGAATTTGGATTACATTTAGAGCTCATCCAGACAATGAGACAATCATCTAAGTCAGTGGCCCCCAACCTTTTGGGCACCAGGAACTGGTACCAGCAGTGGGTTTCACATTATGTTACTACCAGTTCGCCCCCCACGTGCACACTTGCTTCGTGTGCACAGTTCGCATGTGCGCTCGTTTTCCACACATGCATTTTGCTCTTGCGCGCGCCTTCCACAAATGTGCCCGGCCTCAAAAACGTGCCTAAATAGGATGGCATAGAGCTGGGACAGGTGGAGGGGCCCACCTATGATTTCCGCTACCGGTTCAGGAGAATCGGTCCGAACCGGCTGAATACCACCTCTGATTGATACTGTGGATAGAGGTTTTTCTGTGGACCAGAGGGGGCATGGTTTTGTATGCTTACTGCATTCTGTGGATGGAGCTTCGCTTGTTTGCGCGGCCCAGTTTCTGGCATGCCGCGCACCGGTGCCTGTCCGCGGACTAGGGATTGATCTAAGTCTTCCAGATCCACATCTGAAATGGAGCAGAGCTGGAAACAGATTCTGTCTGTTGAATGAACCAATCTAGGAGGCGTCTGCTGTTCCCAGCCAACAGCTAATGAAATGTCTCAAGCCATCAGGTTACTCTTAAAGCATGTGGAATCGTCAGCTAGTTCAACTTGCGGTATCCCAAATAGTCCTTGGGTTCATCCATGTACTGTATTCCAGGAGCTATATTGATTACTAGTCAGCTTCTAGGCGTGATTTGAGATGGTAGTTCAAGTCCGGAATGATTTTATTTATTTATTTTATTTATATATTTAGTTTATCAAACATGTACGAGATAACAGGAATAAGTATAAACATGGATATTAATACAGGAAATGGGTACAAATAAATGGGGACAGTAGGACAGGGACGGAAGGCACGCTGGTGCCCTTATGCACACCCCTTACAGACCTCTTAGGAATGGGGTGAGGTCAACAGTAGACAGTTTTGGGGGTTTGGGGAAGAAACCACAATCAGGTAGTGCATTCCAGGCATTGACCACTCTGTTGCTGAAGTTGTATTTTCTGCAGTCGAGTTTGGAGCGGTTTACCTTGAGTTTGTATCTATTATGTGCTTGTGTATTATTGCGGTTGAAGCTGAAGTAGTCATTGACAGGTAGGACGTTGTAGCGGATAATTTTGTGTTCTACGCTTAGGCGGCATAATTCTAGGTCAGTGATGGCTAACCTTTTTGCCATCGCGTGCCAAAAGCGGGGTGAGCCGGGGGGCTCGCGCACGTGTGCCCACACCCATAATTCTATGCACCCCACACACCCCCACGTGTGTGCGCACGACCCCCCTGCTCTCCCCGCTTGTGGCATGTGATGTCCCAGTGGGCCTGGTAGGCCCGTTTTTCACCCTCCCCAGGCTCCAGATGCTTTCTAGGAGCCTTGAGAAGGTGATAACAGCCTTCCCTACTCCCCAGAGACCCTCCGGAGGCCGGAAACGGCCTGTTTCCTGACTTCCGGTGGGCCCAGAAGGCCCGAAAATCAGTTGGCCAGCGCGTGCATGCGTGCCGGAGCTGAACTCGCATGCTTACCAATATGACTCCACATGCCATCTGTGGCACGCGTGCCATAGGTTTGCCATCACACTTCTAGGTTGTCCAAGCCTAAAATTTCAAGCCTGGTGGCATAAGGTCTTTCGTTGCGGACAGAGGAGCGGAGGACTCTCCTCGTGAAATACCTCTGATTCCCAACTGGTATATCTTCAAGGGCGCTTTCTCCTAGTTGACTATGTCCATCTGGTCAGATGGAATGGAGAGGATTTTAGATCTGCTAGTAAACCCTATGCGGGAAGCTCAGTTTGAGTTCTCTCTCCAGATGCCACCTGCTTCTGGATCAACTACCTCACTTATTCAGATCACCCCTGCTTATTCTTCCGAAAGACCATGAAAACCTGGCTATTTGGGGGAAAAAAACATTTGAAGATTTTGCTGCCAAAATGGGGACACGTCAGGACCTTACGTTCCTGATGTTTATGTTTGCATTTTATGTTGTTTATTAGCCACCTGGAATCTTTGGAAATGGAGTCACATAAAAGCTAACCTACTAACTAACTAGGTCAATTAGCATTCAAAGTAAAAGTCAGCTACTTGTGCATCTTAAAGATTGCTTTTATCTACTTGCTTTAAAAATGATTGTCTTTGCACCGTGAAGTATACAGGTCAGTCCTTAAGCGAGGGCTACATGTATACTTCATGAGCTGTTTTTCAGAAGGGCTTTTATGTTTATTTCAGGGTTTTTTTTAATGCCTACATTTAGGTATGGAAGGATTGAAACATTCATTTTTATATGTTCTGCCTACATTTCTCTTCTCTTCTCCCTTTTGACAACACCAGAGTTAAAAATCTGCATTAAAGATAGAACAGAAACAAGTACTGGGGAAATTACAGTGGGTGAAACATGGTTTTTAATTGAAAATGTAAGATCTTTGAACATGCCAGGCTAAAAGAAAAAAAGGATTCCTTTTCTCCCAGAACATGTTGAAATAGTTCTTCCAGCCAGCATTAATAAAAGTATAAAGGTAAAGATAAAGGTAAAGGTTCCCCTCGCACATATGTGCTAGTCATTCCCGACTCTAGGGGGCGGTGCTCATCTCCGTTTCAAAACCGAAGTGCCAGCGCTGTCCGAAGACGTCTCCATGGTCATGTGGCCGGCATGACTAAACGCCAAAGGCGCACGGAACGCTGTTACCTTCCCACCAAAGGTGGTCCCTATTTTTCTACTTGCATTTTTAACGTGCTTTCGAACTGCTAGGTTGGCAGAAGCTGGGACAAGTAACGGGAGCTCACCCTGTTACGTGGCACGAGGGATTCGAACCGCTGAACTGCCGACCTTTCGATCGACAAGCTCAGCGTCTTAGCTACTGAGCCACTGCATCCCTTCTAATAAAAGCATATTCTGTATTAATTAATATGGAAAAGATATTAGAACAAGATTCATAATTGTATAAATAAGGTCCATGTTGCAATATGGAATTACCTTTGTCAAGCCCTAGCAAACTCATATTGGCTAAGCTATACAAAGGCCTGGCAATTTATCCGTGCTGTTTTGAATTTGCAGTAATTACTTATGGCATCCCATTTTGCAATAGCTCAACAAAGCCAAAGTTAAGCTTCAGCTTTTCTTCACTTAGCTCTAAAAGGGGAAGCATATTATATAAATTTCTGGTTAATTGGTTTTAAATCTCAGCAAGTTATCTTGTTTTCCATTAGGCTGGCATATACTGTGTCTATTGATCTTACTCTTATCAAAACAAAGTGCAGATGCTTTAACGTGATTTTCCACAGTAATATGAAGATCCACAAAGATGGAAAGATTAATAGCTGGCATACATTTTGATCGCGCAGTAGACAACCCTAAGGTATTTTATAAGCTGTTCCTACAAAATTCGCCTCCATAGCTGTCACCTAGCATCATCCAGGACATTAATCTGCGATTACTACATTTTTTGATGGTGTAGTCTACTGTTACCTCTTGTGATACTTGTAGAAAAATACCCAGCCCAGTTTTTTCCGGGGACAATGTGTTTGTGATGCTGTTAAGTAGTTTTAAGTTGTGCTCGTAGTTGTTTTGAGGAAGCACTTTTTTGGGTAGCAACAAACTCTACTAGTTGTGAGAAGTTAGCCTTGTACCATTTAGAGCAGAGGTGGGAAACGATGGCCCCTGTATGACTGGTGGACTTCAGCTCCCAGAATTCCTGAGTCAGCCATGCTGGCTCAAGAATTCTGGGAGTTGAAGTCCACCAGTCATACAGGGGCCATCATTCCCAGTTCTGATTTAGAGCATTCCTTCCCATTTTACTTGGTGAGGTTTTTCATTTCTGGCCTTAGCAGCACTACTGTTCCCAAAATTAATGCATAAGAAGGCTCTGCCAGTACCATATGTCCTTTATTATAAGTGGTTTATTTTAGAAAGCTGCCCTTTAGCTTTATTTATTTTTCAAAAACAAAACAACCCCACCCCTTGTCCTTTATTTTGGTCATTTAACATTAATCATACAAATGGTACCACTTAATGCAGTGCCTCATGAAAATATGAGGCTCTAGGAGCCTCTCTAGGAATTTCTGGAGGCTGGGGACAGGAAAAAACGTCACTTCCTGTCCCACCGGGAGTGGGGAAATGGGCCCTTTCAGCCTCTGTAGGGCCTCCAAGGGAGTGGGAAAGGCTGTTTTCGCCCTTCCCAGATACACAGAGAGGATCTGGAACCAGGTAAGAAAGAAAAACGGGCCTTCCCCACCCCGCCCCTAGGCTCTCCAGAGGCAGGAAACAGCCTGTTTCCCTACTTCTGGTGGGCCCAGAAGGCCCGAAAATCAGCTGGCCGGCACGCGCATGCACCCCAGAGCTGAGCTGGCGTGCCCACTAATATGGCTCTGTGTGCCACCTGTGGCATGCGTGCCATAGGTTCGCCATCACGGTCCTAGTGCTACTTCAAATAGGACTTTATAGATATTAACCAGAACTTTGAATTGGGCTTGGAAGCTTACTGGCAACCCTTGCAAAGATTTTTAGAAACATACTACCTTTTATATAACAGAATTTCTATTTGTTATGTTTGAGATCAAACTTGGTCCCAGATGGTCATGCACAATCTAGCTAACAACCTTGCTAATCATCAAATTATCAAGAAGGATGTGTGAACTAGTCTTCCTTCTGAGAGCTGCTCTCTCTCTGACCTCTTTTCCTGTCTAGCACACAAATAATTTGTAAAGTTAGTTTGAAAAGCTCTTTGATAGTGAGATACATCAAAAAGAGTCATACAGACAAGAGGCTGTAATTAGTCTTTATGTAGTTTGAAATGTTAACCTGGGATTGTATAAAAGCTTGAAGATTTATTGGAAAATACATTAGATACCTTAAGTCTTTTTTTTTTCTTGTCTTTTTAATTAAAATATTTTTAGAATAACATTTGCATATACATTTTAGACTTTAAAATAATAAGAAAGATATATGGTTGAAAAATGGTCAGAAATATAAGAGGGACAACTTCTAATGTGGTTTAAAAGGTTTTTGAAGGGAAATATTTTAAAATATAAACAAATTGTAGTAGGATTATATTTAAAATAAAACTATGAAAACTGGTAAACAAACTTAAATGAAGGGTAAACTTTGGCATTTACTAATTCTATATATTAACAGAAATACAATTGGTATCCTAAGATTTGTGCTTTTCTGAGTATTGTATAAAAGTTCACAGTTCAAATCCATAAATTATAAGGAAATTTATGAGGTGCATAAAATAAAATTCATTGCAATAGGCAAACATTTATGAAATGGATACAATAGAAAACTGCACAAAAAGGCATATCTCAAAGGAATGGAATAAAAAGGTTCTTTGAAGGAGAACACATAGTACATGCAGGCACATTTGAGATAGATTTTAAAAAGTAAAGACATAGAAATGGATTAAAATGAATTTAGTGCAGCGAAAAAAAGTAATTAAATCAAAATGGATGGATTTAGTTCATAAGAGGCCTCTTAACTTTTATCATTTCTGTCTGAAAATCAACAAAAATATTAAATTAACAAATCAGAGCTATTACAGTGACAATTCATTTATATAAATCCTGAAATTGTGTTTTCTAAATTGATCTCCTGTGAAAAATAAATTTACTAATGCTTTAACCCATGGAATGGAAATGTGCCTTTAGCTATTATATCATTAATTGGCTCAGCTTGTTTGAGTAATATAGTATTAGCAATATATGAAGTGCAATTTGTTTTGAAATTAGATGCTTCACTTGCAATTTAGTTTTAGTGAGGTAATTATGGGTTAGACAAAAAAGAAAAATGGTTTGCAATATCCCATTTCCAGCTTGAATTTCATTAAGGGTCTCCTTAAATGACAATGTATTTAACACCATTTGTGTTGTGGTATTTTTTTTAAAATTCAAATATATCCTAGTTTTATTTGCTTTGGCTTCAACCAGATCTTGAATATGTCCAATATTTTTCTGTTTTGCAGTTATAAAAACTAAAATATCATCTGTTAATGATATACTGTATGTTCATTTTAAGTGTAATTGTTCTTATGATTTGCTGTTTTTTTTTCTCTTTAGAGCTGAGTTTTTATTGGCCTTTGGGGTATAAAAATCATTTACCAAATTTACCACTATGATTTATTAAGGCAGGGGTCCTCAAACTTTGCAGCTTTAAGACTTGTGGACTTCAACTTCTGGGAGTTGAAGTCCACAAGTCTTAAAGCTGCAAAGTTTGAAGACCTCTGTATTAAGGTCTTTGGTATCCTAGCTGTAGTTAGCGAGATACTGTTGTACAGTATCTCCTATGTTTGCAGTTTATCAAAAATATCTTCCCTATGGCAAATAATGAACAAGGAGTTACAAGGGCAACTTGAACAATTGCCACTTGGTAAATAGTCATCTCTATCAATACTGGGAAACATGTCCGATGAAGTTCTGATTTTTTTTTTAACATTTTACAAGGTAATAAAGTGAATTAGAATGGATTAACCAGAATAATCACAGGACCCGTGCTTTTTTCATACAGAATCTCAAATGCAGCTATGTTTACAAATTGCCTCCTATTCTGTATTTGGCAGTCCAACTGTGAATGCAGTTTTTAAAGTAATGACGGCCATGATCAGTGATGGGATTCAGCCAGTTCGCGCCACTTCGGAAGAACCGGTTGTTAACTTTCTGAGCAGTTTGGCAAACTGGTTGTTGGAAGAAATATTTATTTATTTATTTATTTATTTATTTATTTATTTATTTATTTATTTATTTATTTATATTTGATTTATATGCCGTCCTTCTCCCGAAGGACTCAGGGCGGCTCACAAGAATAAGAAACAGAGAATACAAAAGTTGAAAGACAAATTAAAACAGAATATCCAATAAATAAGGTTAAACGTGGGAATTCCAATTTAAGATTTAAGAATTTAAAAATCTACAAAATCAGTTTAGAATCAACCCAGGCCCACAGGCTCTTAGGGCAGAGAACCGGTTGTTAAATTACTTGAATCCCACCACTGGCCATGATCCTATGTGGATCATGCCCATCGGGGGTTTTTTTGTCTTTTAATGACCCCGTAATCCCTTACATCGGGGTGGAGTTGGGGCAACTGAATGGAGCTGAGTGCTTACTAACCGGATGCCCTTCCTGTCACCAATGCAGAGGTGGTTTCAGCAGGTTCTGACCAGTTCTGGAGAACCGGTAGCGGAAATTTTGAGTAGTTCGGAAAACCGGTAGTAAAAAATTCTGACTGGCCCCGCCCCCATCTATTCTCTGCCTCCCAAGTCCCAGCTGATCGGGAGGAAATGGGGATTTTGCAGTAACCTTCCCCTGTATTGGGGAGGAAATGGAGATTATACAGTATCCTTCCCCTGCCACGCCCACCAAGCCACGCCCACAGAACCAGCAGTAAAAAATGTTGAAACCCACCACTGCACCAATGCAGAGTTCGTAGCTGATAATTACTCACTGAGCCCAGAGAGAGAAATATCTGCCACTACCTAGGATCGAACTCACAGCCTCCTGATTGTGAGGCGAGAGCTCCACTTCTAGGCCACTGCACCGCTATGCCCATCATTTATACAGTCAGTATAAGATTATATGGACCCTGGTCATTCCAGCTGGCCTTTCAGAGAGCGGAGAAAAGGATCACTGTTAGTTAAAATTCTTTGCCTACCCATGACATCACTTGTACCAACCAATGACTGAGAACTGAATATTTTAATTCACCATAAATACTTCAGTGCTATGCTGTGGCACGGACATAGTCCAGAGTGGTTGCTACGTGCTCATAAAGACAAGGCATAACATAAAAACAAGAATTACCATTTGCCATCAGTTCTCACTCTCTGCAGTTTAAATGCAATTTTCTTTCACTACATTATAAGACTAGCTTCTATCGTCCTTGCCATTCCTTTAGGAAGATGAGCAAAAGCCACGCCCAATGCCACCAAAATCTAAATACTAGCCTTTCCTCTTTCAGTTTTATACCAATGAAGCATTCTTGTTGTTGTCTACCATTTCTTTAAAGAAGTATCTTGATCATCTAAATACTACAGGATGAACATTTTTTAAATATATATTTATTATGTTTTATCAATGGGAATAAAATACAAAACAGGAAAAAAAACCAGAAAAAACATACATCCAAAAATAAGAACATATAGTACATTAAAAAAATATGTACAAAAAAGGAAAAAAAGGGGGAAAAAATGATCCAAACATCTAACATTAAACATAAACAAAGCCACTCCGGCTGGATGCTGAATTTTTTTTAAAAAAAAGTCCTGATAAATTATCCTCCCTTTACGAATAGTTATAAAATTTCTCATCCTTATGTTAGGGTTCTTTATGTCCAGAGTTGACATAACTTATTTTTACAAGAAAAATATATAAACAGATATTTCGGATGAGGAGTTCTCACTCTCTATCTAATAATCAAACCGACCCAATATCTACTATTTATAAAAAGTGAAGGAAAAAACTACAACACTGTAGCATGCACATTTTTTATGAATTTTGTTCTGTTTTTGCAAGATAGGGTTTTCAACTGCAATAGACAGATGTGTTTTTATTGTCTAAATCAGAGGCCTTCAAACTTGGCAGTTTTAAGACTTGTGGACTTCAACTCCCGCTGGCTGGAGAATTCTGGGAGTTTATTTACTTATTTATTTATTTATTTATTTATTTATTAAATTTATATACCGCCCTATTCCTAAGGGACTCAGGGCGGTGAACAGCGAACGATAAAAATACATGTAATACAAACGTTATTGAAGTCCACAAGTCTTAAAACTGCCAAGTTTGGGAACTCCTGGTCTAAATATTCCCATAGATTTGCAACTGGTTTGGACTTCCATCTTTTTGAGTGGCTTCTTAACTAAGTTTTTGTTTCCCGGAATGTTTGCGGATGAAATGATGATGAGCCTTTATGTATAATTTGCCTTGTTATCTGCAGATAAGAAAAAGGGCAGTAAGTTTCAGCCCTTCAAGAAGTTGTTTGGAAGGAGAAAAAAACGGGAGACAACGCCAGATCGTGAGACCACCAAGTTGAAGGCAAGCAGTTCCTTTGGAAATGTCTGTAACGGAGCGCTGTCTTCTGATGAAGAGACCAACAGTGGCTTGAGGTAATGAAATTTTGGCATGCTGCCATTGCTGAATCTAATCCATTGCCTTGAGGCTAAGCCAGGAGAAGTGAGTCTATGGAAATTCTCAGTCATTTAGGTCAATGTTGTCCCAAAGGTGCTTTTTCACAAGGCAGGTGGACTTTGTTTTTCCTTGAAGAAGGTTCACTTCTCATCCAAGAATCTTCCAGGACCAGGAGAGGTGTAGTAGTTAAAGTTCTGAAAATCTCATTTGAATGAAATCTAACCTTTGGTGTTTATTTTATTATTTATTTATTTCATTTAATTTAATTTGTATACCGCCTTTCTCCCAAAAGGGACTCAGGGCGGTGAACAGCCAAAATTAAAATACATACAATACAAAAGTTACAATAATTAAAAGAGATTAAATCAATCGGCCTCCCAATTTAAAATCCCAAGTCTATAAAAATTTAAAAATCCCATTAAAAACCATTTAGGCTAGGCCGGCTTGCTGGAAGAAATAAGTCTTCAGGGCCTTACGGAAGGTCGGGAGGTCCAGGATCAGTCGTATTCCAGGAGGTAGCTCATTCCACAGGGCGGGTGCCTCCACAGAGAAGGCTCTCCCCCTGGGGGCCGCCAGCCAACATTCCTTGAGCAACGGCACCCTGAGGAGGCCCTCTCTGTGAGAGCGTATTGGCCAGTGGGAGGTTATCGGTAGCAGCAGGCGGTCTCGTAGGTACCCTGGCCCTAAGCCATGGAGTGCTTTAAAGGTGAGAACCAACACCTTAAAGCGCACCCGGAAGACCAACGGGAGCCAGTGCAGCTCGCGCAGGAGAGATGTTACATGGGAGCGGTTTATTAAGATATAATAGAAAAACCGACTTGTAAGGGACCTTGGAGTCCAGCCCCCTGCTTAGGCAGGAAACCTTACACCACTGCAGACAAATGGTTATTCAACATCTTAAAAATTTCCAGTGTTGGAGCATTCACAACTTCTGGAGGCAAGTTGTTCCACTGATTAATTGGTCTAACTGTCTGGAAATTTCTCCTTAGTTCTAAGTTGCTTCTCTCCTTGATTAGTTTCCGCCCATTGCTTCTTGTCCTGCCTTCAGGTGCTTTGGAGAATAGCTTGACTCCCTCTTCTTTGTGGCAGCCCCTGAGAGATTGGAACACTGCTATCATGTCTCCCTAGTCCTTCTTTTCATTAAACTAGACATACTCTTTCTTGCAACCATTCTTCATATGTTTTAGCCTCCAGTCCCCTAATCATCTTTGTTGCTCTTCTCTGCACTCTTCCTAGAGTCTCCACATCTTTTTTACATCATGGCGACCAAAACTGAATGCAGAATTCCATGTGTGGCCTTACTTACCAAGGCATTATAAAGTGGTATTAACACGTCACGTGATCTTGATTTTATCCCTCTGTTTATGCAGCCTAGAACTAATACAGAAGTGGTGTGTTGTGGAGACATTTCTAATACGCATATATAATATAATTACTTCAACACACTTCTTGTGAAGGAACTGATTCTATAATTTGTTCACCAAAGGAAATAATTTCAAGATGACAGTTTCAGTATCTTCATCTATCAGACTGTGCCATGCTCAGGACATAATAAAACCCAAGGCAGCCTGTAATGCCATAAGTACAGCATTGTCTGAGGTGAGACAACTGTGGCTTGAAGATAATTGGCCTTCTTCTTGTTATCGGAAATTACAGTTGAGGCTCGTCACTGAAAGTTGTGCCTATTTCAAGGGTATCTGTATTTCCTGTTGATTAGCATTAGAGGACATTCCCCTTTCTCAACATGTGTAATAACAGCCATCATACATTATTTCAGACATTCAGCTGATAGCCATCCTATAATGAAGGGTCAGATAATAAGAAAAAGTAATCTATATAACTAAAAATGTAAATGTTTGTTTGTTCAAAATCTTAATTCTCCGAAAGTTCTTCACCGATTGCTTTGAAATTTTGACACAACGGTGCATTCGAATACGCGCGTATTTTTATATATCTGTATTATATAGATGTCACACCTGTGACAGGTAAAAACATGCTTTTTTAAAAAACAGCGCCATCAGTTGGACATAAAAGCAACACACGCTATACTAAATATTTTACGATTCTCTCTGTAGCTCAGGTCACGCCTACTTTGCCTCCGTCCCATCAGTCTTTTCACTCGGTCGATTGGATTCAGACCTCAGTTGCCTTTCTCTATGTTTCTTTTTGGACTTTAACGTCGCAGCACCACAATGGCAGGCGCGAGCTGGGTCTTTTCCCCTCAGTGCTGCTGCTGCCAAACCCACAAGCAAAATGGCGGGAAATGTCAACTGCCGCAAAGCGTCCTCCCGACTAACGGAGTATGCCATACCTTTGGCAGGGACCCCGATGCTGCCTGTGGTGCGGAGAGCTGCGAATGTGAAGGCGGTTATACCGGCAAGCCGGGAAACCAGCTCTTACACCTGCGGCAAAATATCCTCGGAGGCGTCCGAAGACAAACCTCCGGATGGCTGCTGGATTCACAATATTTGTCGGCGGCCACCGTCCCGGAGCCCCAGGAACACAAACTCACTGACGCCAGCCCGGCCAGAGGCCTCTGCCAATCCCACAACACGCAGCTCTCCCAATACAAGCACCAAATAGGTAAAAGTCCAAGAAAGCAATTGATTAAGTGACGTTAAAGTCCAAAAAGAAACGTAGAGAAAGGCAACTCAGGTCTGAATCCAATCGACCGAGTGAAAAGACTGGTGGGACGGAGGCAAAGTAGGCATGACCTGAGTTACAGAGGGAAATTATTGGCACTCGGTCAAAAAATATTGTATACCCCAAGACTGAGCCATGGCAATGCGTGGCCGGGTACAGCTAGTAAGATAATAAGAGAAAGATATAGAAGCATAATCAGAATAATAGAATCACAGAGTTGGAAGGGACCTTGGAGGTCTTCTAGTCCAACCCCGGCTCATACAGAAAACCCTATACCATTTCAGACAAATGGTTGTTCCAATCTCTTCTTAAAAACTTGTTGGCGCTTCCACAACTTCTGGAGGCAAATTGCTCCACTGTTTAATTGTTCTAACTGTCAGGCAATTTCTCCTTGGTTCTAGGTTGCTTCTGTCCCTGATTAGTTTCCATCCGTTGCTTCTTGTCCTGCCTTCAGGTGCTTTGGAGAATAGGTTGACCCCCTCTTCTTTGTGGCAGCCTCCTAAATATTGGAACAGTCAGGGTATCTGAGTCCTGTAATCTCAGAAAGGATATGCTCATGTGTTGATTCTCCTGATGTCAGTCACATCTCCCGTTGGTAAGAAAATGCTATAATTATAGCATTACCTACTATATCACTTCAAGTAAATTTGTATGGTGGAACTGTTTACGCAGACCACTTACTGTAGTTACTGCAAGTTGTAGTAGTATAGAGGCAGTTATTTAATAAAATGTAGAAATACCAACCGAAGGACTAAAAAAAAAATCTGATTTAGGAGATACAATTCTATCTTAAATTTCTAATAACGTTCTACTGTTAATTTGTCCTTGGATGCGATCATCGCTGTGGTCTAAGGAGTACCTCACGTGTATCCTGGCAACAGTTGTCATAGCATTACCATGCCATTTAAGGGCCATTGAGCACATAGCGGGAGCTTGCTCCAAGCATATCTGTTTGTTCAAACTTGCTTTTTCTTTTCTGATGGTTCCTCTATGATATGACAGAATACCAATAATCGCAACAGATTCTTATTTTTGAATGGCAATCTTCAGAAGAACATCAATATCGAGGCAGGCAGACTCAAGGGAGTTTTGTAAGCAGGGCCACCCATAGCATTATTCATCTTTTACATTTTCTCATTTCTATTTGTGCGTGCTTCAATATGGGAGTGGGAGGCAGATTCCTGCACTCTAAAAATAGGTGATAACAACTTGATCTTTTTGGAATGATCATGTTCTTAGAATTGTGCAAAGCACAGTAGGACCACAGCACAGTTATATTGCCATATTTGGAATCGTGTTTCTAATGTAGAATTCAGAACAGAGCCGGAAGGGACCTTGGAGGTCTTCTAGTCCAACCCCCTGCTTAGGCAGGAAACCCTACACCACTTCAGACAAATGGTTATCCAACATCTTCTTAAAAACTTCCAGTGTTGGAGCATTCACAACTTCTGGAGGCAAGTTGTTCCACTGATTAATTGTTCTAACTGTGAGGAAATTTCTCCTTAGTTCTAAGCTGCTTCTCTCCTTGATTAGTTTCCACCCATTGCTTCTTGTCCTGCCCTCAGGTGCTTTGGAGAATAGCTTGACTCCCACTTCTTTGTGGCAGCCCCTGAGATATTGGAGCACTGCTATCATGTCTCCCCCTAGTCCTTCTTTTCATTAAGCTAGACCAGGGGTCTGCAATCTTAAACACTCAAAAGAGTCATTTGGACCCATTTCCAACAGAAAAGAAAACACCGGGAGCCACAAAACCCTTCCTTTGCCTATTTATTGAGCGGCCACAAAACTAGCATATGTAGTTGAATTAAACGTTCTGTTTTCTTCTCTTGGATTTATCCATGGTTGACCTACCGGGGGTTGAAAAACTCAATAAATGGCATACCGGTGGTTGTCGCACATTGGCGGTTGCGATACATATTTTGAGTGACAGGGAGTCGTAGCAGAGGGGTGAAAGAGCCACATTCAGCTCCAGAGCCACAGGTTGCTGACCCCTGAACTAGACATACCCAGTTCCTGCAACCGTTCTTCATATGTTTTAGCCTCCAGTCCCCTAATCATCTTTGAATAACCTGGTTTTACAGAGCTGTTCCTTTTCATATTCACTGGATGTTCTTGTGGCAAATGTTTAAGCCAAAGATGCTCGGTCTTTTTCAAGCCAAGAACCATATTTGTCTTTTAAGCCGCACGTGGACAGCTGCGGTTGCAAGCATGAAAGTGACAGCAACAAAGAAATGGGCAGGGACAAGGCAAAATTAAAATGGGTTTGAACATAATCGGTTTTAAATACAATTTAAATTGAATGAAATTCATGGCATACGGTCATCAGAATTGGTCCTCGTGTACCAGGACATTTTCCTTTCATAATGCAAATTATAATTTGGCAGCAACTTGTATAGGAGCTCTGGAATTATGTACAGATGCATACCCATTATTTAAGCGGTGAAAGTAAAGTATAATAAATCCATTCCTCTGCGGGGGAAATGTATTACATATTCAAAGACATTGAAAAATGGCCTGGTAGTAGGGGGAAAAAAAGAGAAAGAAAATCCAGCAGAAGCCCATTGTGTTGATAATTTAGGGCATACTTAAAATCCTATGTATCCAAATTGTCTTTCAGGTCTCCCAGTTATAGCATGGGAACACGGGCCTTTTCCCATGAGAGTATTTTTATGCCTGATGGGCGAGCAGAGAGCGAAGAGTCGATTCAAGCAATGTCACAAGATAATCTCGTTGGCAAAGTCAAAACTCTTCAGGTAACAGTGAGCAAACTTTGGGCTTCCATTGTAAGAGTTTGAATTCTTCTGGTATCTGATTACATCATATACATCATATATGTAATTACATCTATATCAGTGATGGGTTCTAACGGCTTTACTACCGGTTCTCTTCGTGCACGTGCTTTGCATGTGATCGCCGTGCGCATGTTCGCTTCGCTCGCATGCACGCCAAACTTGCGCTCCACGCAAGCACGTTAGGAATATGCCCAGCCGAGGTGCGGAAATTCACTTTTCCGTGCCTATCAGCTGGGCTAAAAATAAAGAAATATAAGGTAGGAATAACGCGGGGGCAGGCGGGAGGGCCCAACTCCCAGACAAAGAGAACCAGTTTGGTGACATCATAATATCACCGCTACCAGTTCGGCCGAACCGGGAGGAACCCACCACTGATCTATATGATCATAGAGTCATAATAAAGACTCTAGAGCAGGGCTCTCCCAACATTCCCCAGCATGGCTGGCTGGGGAATTCTGGGAACTGAAGTCCACAACTCTTAAAATTGCCCAGTTTGGAGACCCGTGCTCTAGAGGTCAGTTGGAAAGGAAGGGAATGAAACCATATCCACACTGTGTCCTACCAACAGAAGGGAATATTTGTAGCCCAGGGTTGAAATGTGAGGTCTGTGGTGTTCTCTGAGCTTGGTTGTATGGTTGTATGCTCTTCGTCTTTTAGCACTTTCTGTTCTTTCTTCATGTGGTTCGACTCTAAGCCAGTTTTTTAAAAGCCTGTCTGGACAGAGACACTTGACCACACACCTCACAAAGTATTAATTCCAAATAGCGTGGCTACCATGTCTTGCCTAAGAAAGTTTCCCCTCCGCTATGCCTTTCCATTCCAGAAAAGAGCCTTGGTAGTACAGTGGTCTAAGGCACCCTGTTATTAAGCTGGTTATTAAGACCCGCTGCCTTCAATTACTGCAGGTTCGAATCTCGCCAAGGCTCAAGGTTGACTCAGCCTTCCATCCTTTCTAAGGTAGGTAAATTGAGGACCCAGTTGTGGGGGCAATAAGCTGACTTTGTATAAATATGCAAAAGCATGAAGGCTATTGCTGAGCACATTGTAAGCCGCCCTGAGTCTCCGGAGAAGGGTGGCATATAAATCAAATTAAAAAAAAAAAAAAAAAGCAAGAGCCAATTGCTTTCTTTTTTGTGGGTAGAGCTTTCTGTGTATTTGTGGTTGTGTATGGGTTTTTTAACGTCTTTTATTGTATATTGTTCATATTGTCTTTGTTGTAAGCCGCCCAGAGTCCTCGGAGAGTTGGGCGGCATAGAAATACGAACAATAAATAAATAAATAAATAATAAATAAATAAATAAATAAATAAATAAATAAATAAATGTGTGGGTATACATACTTACCTACAATGCACACACATATTTTTTATTGCACACATCCAGTCTGTCAAACCTGCCCACACTGAAACCTCTAAATACAAATGATCAGTGGTAAAATTGTCCGCGGTTTGCAACCGGTTCGCTATCTGCGCATGCACACTGCGCACCAAACACACCGTTTGTTGGTTTTGCTGCTGTTGTTTACTTCCAGGAATGGGCTCCTGGGGGTTCGGCAGGGTTCGGGCAATCCTCTAGTCAAGGATCACTGGGGTTCGGCGAACACCCAAATGCCACTCCTGGCTGGCCATGCTCACCCCGCCCCTCCCAGGAGTCTCCACGCGGCCTGTTCATCTTTCCAGGAACTCTGAGGCTCTGTTTGGGGACTTCTTTTCTGAAGCTTCGTTTCTGATGTATTTTTCAGCCTCTGAAACCTCCGTTTGAGAAGCTGGGTGGCGCTACATTCGGAGTATAAGACGCACCCAGATTTTCACCCTCTTTCTTGGGGGAAAAAGGTGCGTCTTATACTCCAAAAAATACGGTACTTAGGAGGCGAGGGCTTGCAGCACAAGGAATCAACAGCCAATGACTTAATAGCCAGCCAGCAACACCCCAATCTACATCTAAAAAGCCACATACAACAGGCACAATATAAATACCAACTCAGAATAGCCCAAATCACACACACTGCTAGGGAGACGTTTCCTGAGGATGGGCTCCAGAACAAGAACGAAAAGACAAAACCTCTGGTTCCGGTGACCGACCCAGATTGGATCCTGCAGAATATGTACTCTCCCTACATAGTTCATCAAGAATACATACCTTATATATGGATGTGGAATTTCTGAGGGAATATGAATGAGTGGAGGAAGGAGAAAGGCAAACTAAGAACAACACAAAGTAAATCCAGGGGTGGGATTCTATTGGTTCGGACCGGTTCGGACTAACCGGTTCACTCTGACGATCAGTTGGGCCCACCCACCCATTCCTGCGCTTTACTGACCTATATCTTCTCAGCTGATTCGCGCGGCAGAGTGGATTGCCGCACCTCAGCTGTGTTACTCCCAGCAGTAATCCAGAAGGTAAGTGTTTGTAAAACTGTGCACTGTGTGCGCGTCAAATTCATGTATGCACAGAGCGTGACTGTGCACACAAAGTGCACAATCATCAAACCAGTTGTTAAACCGGCAGGATCCCACCACTGAGAAAATCATATAATCTCAGTCCTCCACAATGGTGCTGCTCGGTAGACAGAAATGTAGTTGAAGAGCGAGTAGGCAGATTTAAGAAGTAAATAATGAAATAATGAAAACAAATAACATGTCTCACCAAGTCTGTATAGTTTCTGGGTATGTGCTAGATATACGGTGCCCATCCCTTGAGAGAAGAGAGGGGAGGGGAGGAGAGGAGAGAAGAGGACTGGATGGGAGAAATCATTCTTGCAAGTGATTTGAAATAGTTGGTTGAGAAGGTTTTTATAATTAGGCCACCTCAAGATAGAGACAGTTATCTTCTCTATATAAATAAAAATGTAAATGTTCGTTTGTTCAAAATCTTAAATCTCCGAAAGTTCTTCACCGATTGCTTTGAAATTTTGCATTCGAATACGCGTGTATTTTTATATACCTATATTATATAGATGTCACACCTGTGACAGGTAAAAACATGCTTTTTTGAAAAACAGCACTATCTGTTGGACGTAAAAGCAACACACGCTAAACGCAGAGCCCACCAGTCTTTTCACTCGGTCGATTGGATTCAGACCTTAGCCAGGTCTTTTCCCCTCAGCGCTACCGCCACCAAACCCATAAGCAAAATGGCGGGAAATGTCAACTGCTGCGAAGCCCGGCCGGAGGCCTCCGCCACTCCCACGACGCGCAGCTCTCCCAATACAAGCACCAAATAGATAAATGTCCAAGAAAGCAATTGATTAAGCGACGTTAAAGTCCAAAAAGAAACATAGAGAAAGGCAACTCAGGTCTGAATCCAATCGACTGAGTGAAAAGACTGGTGGGACGGAGGCAAAGTAGGCGTGACCTGAGCTACAGAGGGAAATTATTGCCACTCGGTCAAAAAATATTGTATACCCACAAGACTGAGCCACGGCAATGGGTGGCCGGGTACAGCTAATACCAATATATTGATCATATATTTAGCCCAGCTGCCCTAGAGGTGGAAGTCTTGCCTCACAATCAGGAGATTGTAAGTTTGATCCTAGGTAGAGGCAGATTTAGGATCTCTTGCTTTGGCAGGGGGTTGGACTAGATGACCTGCAAAGTTCCTTCCAACTCTGTTAATCTGTTAGTAGAACAGAACAGAACGGAACGACAGAGTTGATAGGGACTTTGGAGATCTTCTAGTCCAGAGATTGAAAAGAAATTTCATCCTCAGAATACTCTCCATTTTTCAAGTCCCTCCTGTAATTTTGCACTTCAGTACCTTAAGAAAAAAATAAATATGACTTTTTGAGGGGAATAAATCTGCCAGCCATATGGAAGTTTGCTCTGGCTGAGTAAACTCCTAATTTTCCCCCTGCTGACAGAAACATTTCTTCCCGTTGCTGTCCAGAGGGTTTCTAAATGGTTCTCTCCTTTTCAATCGTAAGTTTCAGTAAGCAAAACATATGGCTGCTATAGGACTAAGAGACGATCGAGGATTTAAATCTTCATTAGATCAGATTTGAATAATTAACCACTAAATGAAGCAAAGAAAAACAAGTTTCAATAATACGCTTGAAAGACGCATCGTGCTATGATAGTGCATGAAGGGCATGTGAATGGAAAACAGAAAGCATGTGTGTCAGTCTGGATTATTTGAGGTATTTATATACTGTAATGACATTGGGGGAATTTATAGGTATTTTATTATTTATTTATTTATTTAATTTATTTATTTATTAGTTTGATTTATATGCCGCCCTTCTCCGGAGACTCAGGGTGGCTTACAATGCATTAAGCAATAGCCTTCATACTTTTGTATATACCTGCTTAGTAGGGCTTTCGGGGGCCCCCAAGCGGTGTTCTTTTTTATACAAAGTCAGCTTATTGCCCCCACAAACCGGGTCCTCATTTTACCTACCTTGAAAGGATGGAAGGCTGCGCCACCAGGCTCAGCAGACTAAAGAGAAATTTTAATTTATTCATGATTTTAAAAAGTTATACGCCACCAGCTTTCTTAAGAGTTCTGCTCGGCTCTGGTAATTTATAAAAATGTCTGCCTAAACTGGCAGCATTTGAGAAGGTAAATATTTAACAGAAGCATATTCAGGTACAACAGTTCATTTAGTGACCGTCCAAAGTTACAACCGCACTGAAAAAAGTGATTTATGATCGTTTTTCACATTTATTACCATTGCGGCATTCCCATAGTCACATGATCAAAATTCAGACGCTTGGCAACTGACTCATATTTATGACCGTTCCAGATGTCCCAGGGTCATGTGATCACCTTTTGCGACCTTCTGACAAGCAAAGTCAATGAGGAATCTGGATTCACTTAACAATGGTGTTGCTAATTGAACAACTGCAGTGATTCACTTAACAAATGTGGCAAAAAAAGTTGTAAAAGGGGGCCAAACTCACTTAACAAATTTCTCGCTTAGCAGCAAAAACTGGGCTCAGTTGTGGTCGTAAATCGAGAACTACCTGTAATATAGTTACAATATGATCTATATCAAATCACAAAAATACAGGAGTTCAGTTCCTGGTATAGGGTTTGATATAAGAAGGAAAAGAAATAAGCTAAATTTACCCTCCATTCTTTAGAACTATTCCTACTGTTCTGTCCTTGCAGACCATCCATTCTCATTAGATGTTTATAGGGAGACCTCATAGAAGTCAAGATGGCAAGTTGAAGGAGTGCAAACTCTTGATGCCATTGAGCTTTATGCACCAATTCTACATTGCTTTTTCTCCTTTAAAGTTTTCTTTTTTTAAGGGTTTCGTTCTGCTTTTTCGAGGGTCAACTCCATCCAGCTTGTTTCTCCCCCTCATTCTTCTTTCATATACTTGTATTTTTTTTATTCTCAATTCATTTTTTTCTGAATGACCACATCACTTCAGTGCAGTGGTGGGTTGCCCCCAGTTCGGACCGGTTCTATAGAACCGGTAGTAAAACTGGCGGGAGGCTCCGCCCCACTGACCCTGATGTCATCAGAAGCGATCTGTGCATGTGATCCCGTTGGGCATGCGCATGCGATCCCGTTGCGAACCGGTAGTAAAGGTAAGTAGAACCCACCCCTGTTTCAGTGTACTTGTTTCACACCTGTCACTCCTTTAGTCATTCAATCAGCGTTCCAAGTAATGCACCCATAGAAAGAAGAACTCTGAGGCAGATGGATTCCTCAAAGAACAATTTATTGGATACATCATATTGGCACAACTGGTGAAAACCAACTCTGAAAGTTCCTGCAGTTTTCACCTAATTAAAAAGTGAAAGTTCCCCCTTCCCCCTCCTCAGGTCACTGGTCACATTGTCCAATAGAGGTGCTGGCAGGTTGCTTGGTTACTCCACTCCTCCTCTTTTCATTCACCTGCTAGAGTGACCTTGGTTCCCACAAGAAAACTTTTTATTTTGACTGCAAAGCCGAGCTCTAATTTTCCCCCTCCCTGTCTCCTCCTCTGCCTTGTGGCAACCATGATGCCTCAAAAATGGCCTCAGCCAGGTTCACTTCAGAGTTGACACTATGTTCGTTACGCATCCATACATTCTTGACTATATCTTTTCTTGTTCTGCAATCGCACTTTTCAAACAGCCATTCCCATTGCAGTCCACTTGCTGTATTGTCTACCATACTGTAGGCTTGCTGTATTTTGACAGATTAAAATGAGCCCATCCATTTTCCCATCTCAACATTTGACCAACCTACACAACATCCATCCAATAAATCCACCTCTTTATATTCCAGAACAGGCCTGTGAATAAAACTAATCTTATTTCAGCCTCTGACGTAAATAGCAGACGTGCATTGACAAATAACTCAATAGGGTGTCTGACATTTGCTGTCTACCATCAGAAAATTAATTTTTACCTCACAGATTACAAGCAAACCCAACCAGAAATGTCACGGCCTTTCATGGACATGTGAATAGACTCTTGTATTGCATTAATATTTAGAGTGTGTTTATTTATTTATTTATTGTTTATTTATTTAGACGCGGTGGCTCAGTAGCTAACATGCTGAGCTTGTCGATCGAAAGGTCGGCAGTTCAGCTGGTCGAATCCCTAGTGCCGCGTAACAGGGTGAGCTCCCGTTACTTGTCCCAGCTTCTGCTAACCTAGCAGTTTGAAAGCCTGTAAAAAATGCAAGTAGAAAAATAGGGACCACCTTTGGTGGGAAGGTCACAGCATTCTGTTAGATTGGCGCAGGGAAAAGAAGACGCGATTCAGCAGAGGTCCATTCAGCACTTTATTCAGCTCATGCGGAACTGCCGGCTGAGCTGCTGAGCCCTCCTTATATACAGCTCCGGCAAGCTAGCTGGCCAATGACATCCATTTAAACTTCCCGCCGGTGGATTAGCCAACCACCGGTGGATGCCCATATAAGGACACAACACCCCTCCCCTCCTAGTTCTCAGACTGTCAATCCGTGGCCGACGTAGGTCATGTAGTTGCGCAGGTAGGCGGGGTGTCTAATAGCCCTACTTGACCTGCGTGGTTCAGTTCTTGCTTCATTGTTGATCCGGATGGGTCGGGCTTCTGCCCTCTCCCGTTCCCGATGTGGAATTGTCTGGAACTCAGCCATTGAGTGCGCTGGGTCTGGCCTAGCATCTCCGGCTGGGTTTGTTGGATTGTCCTGCGGGTGGCGGAGTCCCTCTCCCTGGCCGGGATGATGGAGATTCGGCCGCTGCAGTTCGCCTTGGACCCGGGCTGGGCAGCTGAACCGCGGTAGGTCCTTGGGTTCTTTCCTCCCTTCTTTGGCTTGCGCTCCGGGCCCCTGGCGGACTGTCGTGGTGGGACGTCCCTGCAGCTGTGGTTGCGGTTGATGCGGTGTTTGTCGCCGGCGGACCCTGCCGGGCTGGTGGTGCTCAACCCTGCCGTGGTGGTGTAGGCCTACCTCGTCGGGGTGGTGCAGGCCTACCTCGTCGGGGTGGTGGAAGTCTACCTCGCTGGGGTGGTGTAGGCCTACCTCGTCGGGGTGGTGTAGGCCTATCTCATCAGGGTGGTGGAAGTCTACCTCGCCGGGGTGGCACAGGCCTACCTCGTCTGGCGGGTCTTCCTCAACTCCCCTCCACCTTTTCTGGAGCTGGTTGATGTGACGTCTGCAGGTTTGTCTGTCGTCTAGCTCCACTTCGTATGATCTCAGGCCGATCACTCTCCCGATCAGTCCTTTCAGCCACTTTGGATGGTCCTGGAAATTTAGCGCGAAGACCGGATCTCCGATTCCGAGAGTCCGTGGCAGCTGGGAATTGTTTTGCTGGCACTGCGGATTGTACTGGGGGTGTAGCCGATCCAAAGGTGATCGTAGTCTTCTCCCCATCAGGAGCTCTACCGGGCTCTTCTTTGTGGTGGTCTGCGGAGTGATGTGCTGGGCGAACAGGAACTTATCAATTTTCTCCTGCCAGTCTCCTGCGCCCATTTTGGCGAGTGTGTCTTTGGTGAGTCTCACCATTTTCTCCGCTTGCCCGTTTCCTGCCGGCCTGTAAGGGGCGATGAGGGCATGCTTAATGCCCAGCTCTGCTAAGAAGGCTTCCATGGTCTTGGAAGTGAGCTGGGGGCCGTTGTCCGAGACCAGGACGTCTGGAAGGCCATGCGTGGCGAGCAGCCGGTGGAGTGCCCTGATGGTGGACTCTGTCGTGGTGGTGGGCATCGCGACTACTTCCATCCATTTTGAGAAAGCATCCACCACGATAAGGAGAGACTTGCCATCTATTGGTCCTGCGAAATCGACGTGTATTCTCGACCAGGGGCTGCTGGGCGTCTCCCACTGTGCTGGCTGAGCTTGCAGTGGCGCCGGTCTTGCCTCCTGGCATGAGTCACATCTGGCGATCCATTCCTCAATGTCCTTGTCCAGCGTTGGCCACCAGACATAGCTCTGTGCCAGGGCCTTCATCCTGACGATGCCAGGATGCCTGCTGTGCAGTGTCTCTAAGGTCTGCTTCTGTAGGGTGTGGGGAATCACCACCCTGTTGCCCCAGAGAATGCATCCTTTCATTGTGGAGAGTTCTTGTTTCCACACGAACGGACTGAACTCTTCGCCCACTCTCCCAGTTGGCCAGCCCCTCAAGATCCAGGACATGACTTGCCTGAGTGTTTTTTCTCTTTGGGTGTGCTTCGCCACGGTGGTGGATGAAACTGGGCACAACTGGTCATCATCAATATGGAACAGTCCGAGAGTGGGTGCCGGGTCTTCCACTGGCTCTTGGATGGGGCATTTGCTGAGGGCATCGGCATTGCAGATGGTCTTGCCAGGTCTGTGTATCAGCTTGTACGAGTAGCCTGAGAGGAAGATGGCCCAGCGTGTCATCCTGGGCGACATGTAGGTGGGCGTTTGTTTGTCTCCTGCAAGGAGTCCCAGTAGTGGCTTGTGGTCCGTCACAATGGTGAACGCTCTTCCGTATAGATATTCATGGAAGTGCTTGATGCCAGCTACGATGGCCAAGGCTTCCTTGTCCAGCTGGCTGTAGTTGCGCTCAGTTGTGGACATTGTTTTAGAACAGAAAGTAATGGGAGCTTCTGATACGTTCGGAAGTTGGTGGCTGAGGATAGCCCCTACTCCATATAGCGAGGCATCACAGGTCAGAAGCAGGGGGAGTGTCTCATGGTACTGCATGAGGACACTGTCCGAAGAGAGTAGTCTTTTGATGTTCCGGAAAGCTGCCTCTTCTTCTTCTCCCTATTTCCAAGGGATCGCCTTCCCTAAAAGTCGATGGAGCGGCTCAGCAACTGTGGTTTTCTGTTTTAAGAAGACACTGTAAAAGTTCAGTAGTCCCAAAAAAGCCTGAAGCTCTGCTTTGTTTTGGGGGGCTGGAGCTTCGTGAATTGCTTTTACTTTACTTTTGGTGGGGTGGATGCCTTTGCTATCAATTAGGTAGCCCAGGAACTCGACCTCCTGGACCCCGATGATGCACTTGTCTCTCCTGACTCTTAGGCCCTTCGCCTGAAACCACTGCAGGGCAAGCCTGAGCCGTTCCAGTAGTTGGGCTTCCGAGTGGCCGGAGACCAAGACATCATCGAAGTATGGCACCACCCTGGAATGCCTTGCAGAAGGCATTCCATCATCGATTGGAAAATGCCTGGGGCAGCACAGACTCCAAATTGGAGGCGGTTGCATTTGAATGCGCCCCAGTGAGTGACAATATCTGAGCCTCTGCAGTTTTTTCGTCGACTGGCAGTTGCTGGTAAGGCTGGGCCAGGTCCAGTTATGCGAATATGGTTCCACTCCCTAGCGAATGCAACAGATGTTGCACCACTGGGACTGGGTATGCGCTCTGCTGTAACGCCCTGTTAATGGTGCATTTATAATCAGCGCAGATGCGCACAGATCCATCATGCTTCATTGGGGTCACAATGGGGGTCTCCCATGCAGCATGATCAATCAGCTACAATATGCCCTGGGCGATTAATTTGTCCAGTTGGGCATCAACTTTAGGCCGGAGGGCGAATGGAACCCTGCGGGGCTTTAGCTGAATTGGAGTAATTGTTGGATCTAAATTGAATGAGATGGGTTTCCCCAAAAATGTACCTAGGCTCCCGTTGAAGACATTCTGGAAGTCCTCTAGGAGCTTGTCGAGTTCGCTCTGTCTGATCTGATTAATCCCGCCAATGGTGAGCCCTAGAGGCTTGAACCACTCCACTCCAAGAAGAATTGGTCGGGTCTCCTTGACGACTGCGATGGGTAGGTCTCCGGAGAAGTCTTTGTAATGGACTCTGAGTTTGGTCCTTCCCAGGATTCTGATTGGATGGTTTCCAAAATCCACCAATTTCGCTTGCAGCGGCTTGAGGTGGCTTTTGGCAATCTGCGGCTTGAGTTTCTTGAGCTGAACCCAGTCTATAATAGAATAGAGCGATCTGGAGTTGATCTCCATGGAACATGGTGTTCCTTCCACGTGGACGGTCACATGGAACTTGTTGGATCCCTCAGCAGCGGCGTGCGCTATGGTGGTCTGATTGACCCCTCTGCTCTTCGTGTAGCCTTCTCCCTCGCGCCTGGGGTATTGGGACCGTCTGGATGACCTCTGGTTCTCGCGGTCGCGGGTTCTGGGAGCCTCCATGACCAGTTCTGTCGCTCTGCATGCCTCGGCAATGTGGCCCTTCCTCCTGCAATGCCTGCAGGTCGCATCCCGCCAGCGACATCTGGCGTGCATGTGATCCCCATTACAGCTGGCACAGCATTCCTCTCGTCCACCATCTTGAGGGTTTTCCCGCCGTTGGGGTCTGAGAACCTTGTGGACGGCCATTTTGGCTTCGGACTCTGACCCCGTGGTGGTCTCGTCTGATGATGGTTGGGGGATCTTGTGGATCCCCTTAGACCTCCTCATAGCGGCTGCTGCTCTCTCTGACGATTCTGCAGCTGTAGATTCTTCGATCACATCTCTCAGTGAGACCTTCTTACGACTGAGGAGTTTCTTCTGGACAGAAACTTCCCTCATCCCGAAGACGATCTGGTCTCTCAGTTGGATGTCCACGTTCTCAAACTCACAGCTGGCTGCGATTATCCAGAGCGCAGATACGAAGTCCTTAACAGATTTGCCGTCCCGTTGATTCCACTGGTGGAAATCAAACCGGTTGGCCAACGGGGTGCTGGTTGGAGCGTAATGCTCTTGCAGAACTTCCTGTAGTTCGGTCCAAGGCATCAGCTCAATGTTCTTCAGTGCCACGAGATCCATGGCCATTTCCAGGACCCCGGAGCCACAGTGAGCCAGGAACAGGGCTCGCTTCCGGTTGTCGTCCAGGTCAGTGAAGCCGCTGCCCACCAGGAATTGTCTGAACCGGACCATGAAGGACTGGTTAGGATCGAACGGAGCCAGCGAGATCTGTGGTCCAGACATGGTTCTGTGGTTCAGTTTCAGTGACTTCGCTCAAGTGACTCAGCTCTTGGTAGATGGTGGCGACTGTGCCACGAGGTATGCTGTCGGTTCTTTTGTGTCCTTCATCGCCAGTGTTAGATTGGCGCAGTGAAAAGAAGACGCGACTCAGCAGAGGTCCGTTCAGCACTTTATTCAGCTCATGCGGAACTGCCGGCTGAGCTGCTGAGCCCTCCTTGTATACAGCTCCGGCAAGCTAGCCGGCCAATGACATCCATTTAAACTTCCCGCCAGTGGATTAGCCAACCACCGGCGGGTGCCTATATAAGGACACAACACATTCCATGTGCCTTTGGTGTTTAGTCATGCCGGCCACATAATCACAGAGACATCTTTGGACAGCGCTGGCTCTTCGGTTTAGAAACGGAGATGAGCACCACCCCCTAGAGTCATGAATGACTAGCACATATATGTGAGGGGAACCTTTACCTTTATTCCTATCTCACCATAAACAAATGGAAGAACAGAAATAAAAAGATATTTTAAATTATCCAGCCTCTCAGAGATATGGAAAGAAAACTGAAATTGTTTTTAATGAATATAATTAAAACTAAAATGTTGAGGAAAGAAAGTAACCAGACACTGAACTTTCACTTTGAAATAGCCCTAAAGATTTAATTCATCACTTGTTTATTCTGATATCCCTAATAGATAGCTATGGCAAATATTCTATTGTAAGGAAATCTCAATAAAGCCAGATAAAAAACATAGTGTATTCTAGCTTGCTTGTTTATTTGCTTAGTAGCTTCATGCCTTTCAAACTCTTGCAGATTACAATACGTTTCTTTAATACAGAGGAATGCATTGAACAATTTCCTTTGAAAAGCCCATACTGTTCCCAACAATAGATCCATTCAGATGCCTTTTTCGATATTCAGAATGCTTGAGCAGGCAACACCATAACATACATACAGTAGGAGGCCCACGTTGATTTCCATCTGAAGGTTAACCTCCCCCAAAGATTTCAGTGGAATAAAAATACCATGATAGAGCTGAAGATTGGCAGAGAAATGCCTAAACCTGAAGATGCTCCAAAACAGTGCTCAAAATCACCCTCTCCCAATCTGTCCCTTTGCAATGCTTAAAAATTACCATATTTTTCAGAGTATAAGATGCACCGGAGTATAAGACGCACCTTAGTTTTTGGGGAGGAAAATAAGAAAAAAGCTGATTGGTGGGTGGATCGCCCTCCTGGAATACCTCCAATCAACTGTTCCCAGAGGTGAATTTTAGCAACAGGTTCCTTGGTTGTGAGCTCTGTGCCTTGCTTTTTTTTTCTGCCTCTGAAACTTCTCAAACTCGGTTTCAGAAAAAAACTGCCTCCAAAACAGAGCTTCAGGAAAAAAAAAAAAGGCTTTTTTTCTGAAGCTTCTTTCAGAGGCTTTTATTCTGAAGGACTATCTGTACTCTGTTCAGTCTCCTTTCTTTGGTATTGGTATGTAGATTAACCTCTTCCAATCTGTTGGTTATTGTGTTATTCTCCAGATTTGTTAGCATAGTTTGGTTAGAACCTTTACTGATTCTTCTTTTGTTGCTTGCCATATTGTTTTAGATAAAAGCGTTTCAGAGGCTTTTTTTCTGAAGCTCTGTTTGGAGGCTTTTTTTTTTGAAGCTTCTTTCAGAGGCTTCTTTCAGTCTCTGAAATCTCTGTTTGCGAGGCTACATTCAAAGTATAAGACACACCCAGATTTTCACCCTCTTTTTTGAAGGGGGGGGGGGAAAAGTGCGTCTTATACTCCGAAAAATACGGTAATGAAAGTTGTGAGCCAGGATTTCTGGAATGTTATATATCTTTGCAAATTTAAGCATTCAAATTCAAATAAAAATTCAACTTTTATGAAAGAACAAGGAACATCTCCAAAAAATGTTGTCTTCAGAAAAGAACCAGCACAGTGATGCGCTATCTTTCTCTGACCAAGAGAAAAGGAGAAAAAACACTGAGATTCTTTGAGATGTCAATTGACTGATTTTATATGTTAAGACAGATAAATAAATAAAAAAAACACCCCAACTTTTTAAAAAATCCATTCGAAAACTATTTTGTGAAACTACGGCATCCAATACTGCATAAGTATTTCTCTCAGTTTTTCCTTAATTCTTCATTCTGGACTCTCCCAAAGTGACATTTTGCATTCTTGAGGCATATTAATGTATTATTTTATCTCTTCTTAACCAATTATAAAATGCCAATTGTCACAGGTTTTACATGTGGGGAAAAAGAAATGTCAAAATAATGGGGACAGATATGGTTGTCAGAGTGTATACCATTCCACATGAAGCTTAAATACATCTAAGATAAAATCTGAAAATTCTCTAAATATCAAAGAGTTTGTGCAAGGTCCAAAATGAAGCTGCTTAGAGTGCCTTGTAATTAGATAATGCTACTGTTTTCATCCTCTGGTTCTCCAAAATTCAGCAGAGTTAGTTACAGTATTGCTCGGATTGAGGATTACTTGGTAATTTCAAGGTTATTGAATAAGTGTAAAAATAAAAAAAAAAGGGAAAATTTTGGGAGAAGAAAATGTCACATCAATTATACAGCTCTGTTGGGATGCATTCATGGATGCTGTCATCAGGAGCTCAGCTCAACATGCATGCATATACACACCCAACTAAATCTGCTTTGTTATTAGTCATACCATTTTTAAGGGTTAAACCTAGCAGGAAGCATTCCGAAACCTTGGCGTAATAGTTCTAACTGTTCTAATTTTGTATAATTTTTCATTGTGCATCTTGTTTCCTTCTGCTTAGGAGAATACTTTTATTTTGAAAAACCCATGAGATTATTCACCCTTCCATTTGAGCATTCATTTCCTATGCGTTATCACACATCAGATGACAGACAGCAAGAATGAGACCTTGCGGGAAATTTCCCTGTAATTTAGAAAATAAAAATAATTGGCAGTGTCTCCTCTCCCAGCTGAGCTTGATTCAGCTAGTAATTTGAAGATAGGAATACTAAAGTACCCACTTGCTCCTTCAATGTATTCTAACACAGTTTAATTCTTATAAAAAGTACATGTCCACCTGTTCATTCCTCTTGGTACCACTTAGAAAAATAATGGATAGGGAAGGGATTCCTCTTAAGTACCGAAATGCATTGCTGAAAAAAAAAATAACTGAAGACATCTATAAACAGTGGCTGGCAATGCCTATGGCATAATATGAGATGAAGAAACATCTACCTCAGGGGTGAAATCCAATTTTTTTTACTACCGGTTCTGTTGGCGTGGCTTGGTGGGTGTGGTGTGGCTTGTTGGGAGTGGTTTGGTGGGCGTGGCAGGGAAAGGTCACATTTGGTCACCAAAATGAATTGGTCATATTTTATGACCAATTCATGCAAAACTCCACTTAAACCTAGACTAGTCCTTTGAAACTGATAAGGCTGTATGGATGGTTGAACCCCACATTATATTACTTTTTGTGGAAATTGTTTTCTCTTTCACCTAATATTTTAATATTGATATCTCATTGTTCCTAATAGAAACGTTTATGTGTATAAGGGACGTTGTGTCAAAAAGTCAATGTGATTGTGTATCTCAAGCTGTAGTTGCTTTTTACATATGTGACCCATATAAAACTTCTTAAAAAAAGAATGGGCTTTTGTCACCTAGTTATAGCACTAGCGATAACACTTAGACTTATATGCTACTTCACAGTGCTTTGCAACCCTCTCTAAATGGTTTACAGAGTCAGCCTGTTTCCCCCAGCAATCTGGCTCCTCATTTTACCACCCTCGGAAGGATGGAAGCCTGAGTCAACCTTGAGCCAGTTCAGAATCGAACTGTTGACAGTCGGCAGAATTAGCTTGCAATACTTCATTCTAACCACTGCACCACCACGGCTCAGTGTCATCTGGACATAGGTGCCATCTTGACATTCTTGCCTGCTGCATGAATGCCCTTGATTGATAGCTAAACCCAAGCTATCTAATTAAAAACGCACTGTCCCTGCTCCCCTTTCTGATATACAATTGTATTTTGATTTTCAGCAACAGCTGGCCAAGAATATTAAATTTGGCCAACCCTCACAAATGACAGTATCTGTGAAAACACCTGGGGAAGCTAGTGGAAGTTTGGAAGCAGATGTGTTGCTGAATAACCCCATGGAGACTGTGATGCCACCGGATGTGGTCCTTCCAGAAAACCACCACAAAGTAAGTCTAATTGATGGTGAGGAGCCAGTTGCCAATCTTCTAAATGAACGAATATATATGTTTATGGAAGATGTTCGATGACATTAACTGAATGATGAATTATGCATTGCAAAGAAATCCAGCCATTTGGGAGACAGTGTGGTAGTCCTAAAGTTTTTAGGACCTTGGGTGCAGAGGTGGTATTCAACGGGTTTGGACTGGTTTGCCCGAACCGGTAGTGGAAATCGCGGGTGAGGTGGGTTCTTACATTCAAAGTATTTTATCTTTGAACTGGAAATGCCATTTAAGCCCAGCGAATGCAAAGCAGTGGTCTTTGGTGGAGACTCTTGCCTTCTAGCGATGTCCTCAGACAATTGGAAAAGAGACACAAATGCAGAACTCCTGTTATGCCAGGAAAGGGGGCTGGAGATTCCTGCTATAAAGATTAATGTAACATTTTCAGTGATTTGTCTTTATATTTTGACATTGATTTCCCTGTCATAAAGGTAAAGGTGCCCCTCGCACATATGTGCTAGTCGTTCTCGACTCTAGGGAGCGGTACTCATCTCCGTTTCATAGCTGAAGAGCCAGCTGTCAAGTTTCTGAAAGATGCCCTAATTAATTCACGAGCCATGATCCAAACTTCAAAGGAAATATAGTGATTTATTAGGAGCAACATTCCGGCAATACTCGGATGTCCGAAGAAATCTCCGTGGTCATGTGGCCAGCATGACTAAATGCCAAAGGCACACGGAACGCTGTTACCTTCCCACCAAAGGTGGTCCCTATTTTTCTACTTGCATTTTTTACGTGCTTTCGAACTGCTAGGTTGGCAGAAGCTGGGACAAGTAACGGGAGCTCACCCCATTACGCGGCACTAGGGATTCGAACCGCTGAACTGCCGACCTTTCGATCGACACATTCAGCGTCTAAGGGATAATAGCATCTATCTAATCGCTAATAACATTATGACTTTTAGAGCATTTCAAAGTACTGTACTGTTGATTCATGTAAATAGAGTTTTTACTGGTTGAAGATTCTTGTCTATGTCTTTTCTGGACCACTCTGCTGCTTTCTTTTCTCTTCCTCCTGCATTTCTTATTTTCATCTTCTCTGCTTTTCCTTCCGCACCTACTTTGCTGTTGTACATTCTCTCTCTTTCTTTTCATCCTAACCCACTTCCTAACTCTAACCCTAACTCCCTTCCATTCCTGCTCTCTTTATTTTCTACAACTTGCCTTGCGAAGCCCTTGGGACGAGGCATTACATAAGCATATCATGGCAACGTATTTCACAGTGAAACTAGAATGACATCTGCTGAAACATAGGAAAGTCCATGGAGACTTTTCAAGGCAGATAAGTAACTTTCAATTCTGCGGTCCAACGCAGTTAATATATGTTGGAAAATGTACAAAATGTTAATAAGTAATTCCCCAAAATTTATATGTTCGTATGTCCCTGCAACGGGAGAGAATTTGTAGGTACCAGTTCAGTGAGTTACAAAATTAGTAGATATAAGCTTAGGTACACTATTTATATACCGTATTTTTCAGAATATATGATGCTCCGGAGCATAAGATGCACCTTAGTTTTTGGGGAGGAAAATAGGGGGAAAAAATTCTGCCTCTGCCTACCAGGTATTCATCTGGCTACTGTCTTTAGCCTGGTCAGCTTCAGCACATTAGTTCGCTGGTTGTGGCTGCTAAGCAGCTTCAAAAGCCCAGCTGATCGTCAGAGGGAACTCCAGTGAGTAAAGCAGGCGAAGCGCGGAAGCGGTAAGACAAGGCAGCAGCTGTTCTGGATTGCCATTTTGGGCTCCACGTCCTGTGTTTTCAGCCTCCAAACATTCTGTTTGAGAGCTGTTCAAGGCTCTAGGGATCACCAAAACACATCGCCGCCAATCACTGCCCGAAAATACGATGCGCAGAGGCCAAAAACGGAGATATATAGGATTGGCACACCGTGTGTGGCCTGTGGTTTGTATACCCCCATCCCTCAGATAAATGATTGCCCAAGGATAACTTTGGGACGTGGTGGCTCAGTGGCTAAAACACTAAGCTTGTCGATCAGAAGGTCAGAAGGTCAGTAGTTCAGCGGTTCGAATCCCTAGCGCCACCTAATAGGGTGAGCTCCCATTACTTGTCCCAGCTTCTGCCAACCTAGCAGTTCGAAAGTAGGTAAAAAATGCAAGTAGAAAAATAGGGACCACCTTTGATGGGAAAGTAACAGCATTCCGTGCACCTTCAGCGTTTAACACCATGGAGACGTCTTCGGACAGCGCTGACTCTTCAGCTTTGAAACGGAGATGAGCACCGCCCCCTGAGCCGGAAACAACTAGCACGCATTATGTGGGGGAACTTTTACCTTTTAAAGATAACTGCACCAAACCTCCACATTTCTTGGCTTTTGATGAAGATCAAATGCTTCCTACTGGGGAAAACTTTTTAAAAGGTCGTTTAGGAATATTCTTCTCCAGCCAGCATGGGAGCTTTGACTAGGACTGTTTATATATTGCTTAACAGCGCCCAAAACAGGAAGAGGCTTTTAATAAAGGAAAGAAAATGAATACATGTTTTGCCTCTAGCTTGAGTTTTTAGTAGGACTGGACACTTTAAAAGAAAGAAAGAAAGATGAGAATTTGGATTATAGTGCACATTCAATTGACCCAATCAATTTTTTTAAAAATGAGAATATTTGGATTTATAATGCACAATTGACCCACTCCCTTAGATAAGTAGCACATGCATTTATAAGTAACCTTCATTAAACTCTTACTAAATTCATAGGGTTTTTTTAATAAGCCTGACTTTTTACTGTTGTTTTTTCATAGCTGTAGGAAAGGGAGGAAAAACAGAAAAACATCCATCCTTTTAGGTGTCAGCACTCCAAGCTATATTCACTCCAGTGCTAACATAAGGAAGAGAAGAGGACGCTTGACACTTCACCTACTTATTTTCCCTGAAGATATTATCCCCTAGGAGATGGGATGGGAGGGGGGACATTCCTGTGAGCTGAAGTAGTAGATATGGGGAGAGTGATTTGGAAGATGGCCAATGAGACGCAGAGAATTGGGGAACGGAAAGGGAGGGTTTGGGGTCAGAAGATCAGTGCTAACTACGATGGACTCGGGGACAAATCGTTGTGCTCAATAAATGAAAGATTTCATCAAAGACTATTTGTTTGGAAATGCAATTTATTTGAGACGACATCGTAACCTGACATTAGGCCTGCAATCCAGCTTCCTCTTTCACGATTTAAAATAGCTGGAAAAGAAGGGAACAAATCTGTTTATTCAGTCAATTTGCCCAACAAATTGAAATGGAATTAGATTAGGTATTACAACAAAACATTGTAATGGGATCTTATTATGACTGTGATATAAAAACATTTGGTGCTTCTAGAAAACATGAGTCTACAATGTATTCGAAGTTGCAATAGTTTTGTATGATATTCATATTTTTTTTTCTAGTCAGCTGTGATGCCAGATTCCTTAAGTCCCACAAGTCTGGGTGAAACAAGTCAAGACAGAGATGAGAAGGTAACAGAAATAAGACATTAGTGGCACTTCTTTCTTAAGGGCCACTTCTAAAATTGCAACAAATTACACCAAAATGTCTAATCACATTTCTTAATGGGCAACTCAGACCAGGGTTGGGTTCCAAATTCTGTTGCTACCGGTTCGCTTGTGGGCGCGCACTCGCACGCACGTGCAGTGCTTCTGCGCATGTGCAGAAGCGTCCAGGCAGGTGGGCGGAGCCTCCTGCCACAGCCGCTACCAGTTCGCACTGGATCGGGCGAACTGGTAGCAACCCACCACTGACTCAGACTGAGCTAAACTTCTACCTTTGAATCTTGAGTTGTAGGCCGCTGAGTTAAAACCATGGTATGGCTTTCAATTTTATGACATTTATCTGTCTGTGCCTGTTGACGTTCTATTGGTTCCAGTCAGTTTCTTTTGCTTAGCTATAAAGAGAACCTCAACTCTACATACTGTTCTGGGGAGCTATCAAAAGTAGATTTTCTCATCTGGTCAAACTCACAATGGCTGCCATTTTGTGACTCGATGAATTTACCCATAGCATTTCTTTGGTGAGGCATATCAGACATCAATCAGAATAGAACTGGAAGGGACCTTAGAGGCCTTCTGGTCCAACCCCCCCACCCCTCACCCCCGCTCAAGCAGAAGACCTTTTACCATTTCAGACAGGCTGTCTTGTCTTTTCTTAAAAACCTCCAGTAATGAAGCACCTACAATGTCTGAAGGTAAGCTGTTCCACTGGTTAATTGCTCTCACTTATTATTATACAGTTATTCTCAAAATTCCAAATGTCCCATGGATCAGAATTATTTGAGGATGACAGTATTACTGCAAGCTGCAATAGAAAGGATAACTGGGAGTTTAGCATGAAACTCTGCCTCAGCTTCAGTTCAGCTTCTGGTCCATAGCCATACCAAGGCATTATCTTTCCTTGGCTTCCACACTACTACAATACAGCGGAGAATGGCTATACTTCCTGGATTACTAAATTGTAAACTTTTGTTCAGGTTGTAGTCCAGATTTTTTGGGGAAAGCAAGCTTAATAATAATAATAATAATAATAATAATAATAATAATAATAACAACAACAACAACAACAACAACAACAACAACAACAACAACGTCATGACTGTGTTGCTAAGATCATTCACTGAAAATTGTGTCAGAAGTTTGGATCTGAGTACAGCAAAAACCACTGGGAACATCAGTTGAGAAAGTTTTAGAGAATGAGAAACTCAAGATCTTGTGGGACTTTAGGATTCAGACTGACAGGCACTTGGTCCACAACACACCTGACATAACAATAGTTGAAAAGAAAAAAGTATGGTTCATTGACATTGCAATACCTGGGGATGCACGGATTGAAGATAAGCAGCAAGAAAAAAATCACAAAGTACCGGGACTTGCAAATTGAAGTTGAGCGACTGTGGAAAAAGAAATCGTATGTTGTCCTGATTGTAATTGGAGCCCTTGGAGCAATACCCAAAGGGCTACCCCGCTATTTAGAAATTCTAAATTTGCTGGACTTGAACATTTTGACTCTACAAAAAACCACCTTACTCGGAACAGTTTACATCCTCCGATGATACCTTAACAGTTCCTAGGTCCTTGGTTAGGACTCGAGCTGCTGAGCTATTAACCAGCCTCAAAGGCTGTGAATCTCACTAAAGATTAACCAATAATAACAACAACAACAACAACTTTATTGTCATTGTATCCATATACACAGTATACCCATACAACGAAATTCACTTAACACCCAAAGACCAGGTCCAACACATATAACAATCCCCAAACACACTCCCACCCACCACAAATTCCCCACCCCTAAACCACTGAAACATTCACACAATAGACCAAGTAATGCTGTCCAACAGCTCACTGATGGTGGCCCTTTTAGTTCATGGTTGAGTGCAATTATATCTCTGGGATAAAAACGATTCCGAAAACGTGGTGGTCGGAGTTTTAATTGTTCTGTATCTTCTGCCAGAAGGCAACAGTCCAAAAAGATTGTAAGCAGGATGGGAAGAGTCTCTGAGAATGTTATGCAACTTCCTCAAACAGCGAGATTTGAAGATGTCGTCCAGGGCTGGTAGCTGGAGCCCGATGATATTCTGGGCAGTTTTAATGATTCTCTGTAGAGCTTTTCTGTCCACTACAGACCTGCTCCCATACCATGCAAGAATGCCGTATGTCAAGACACTTTCAATGGTGCTGCAATAGTAGGACAGAAGTAGATGCTGAGATAGATTTATCTTCCTGAGCATTTCTCAGGAAGTAGAGCCTCTTCTGTGCCTTCTTCACAAGCGTATGTATGTATGTATGTATGTATGTATGTATGTATGTATGTAATTTATATGCCGCCCTTCTCCCGAAGGACTCAGGGCGGCTTACAAAGAAAACATTCAACAATTTGAAAATTACATAAAAATTAAAATCCAATTAAAATTAATTAAAATTATTTCAATGTAAAAATCCCCCAACGGATCAGCCCATTTGATAAAAGAGCCACATCTTCAGTTCGCAGCGGAAGGAGCAGAGGTTGGGGGCTGTCCTAAGCCCGGTGGGCAAACCGTTCCAGAGGGTTGGCGCTCCCACAGAGAACGCTCTCCCCCTGGGGGCCGCCAGCCGACATTGTCTGGCTGACGGTACCCTGAGGAGGCCCGCTTTGTGGGAGCGCACAGGACGATGGGAGGATGGCAGGAGATGATCCTGCAAGTACCCCAGGCCTAAGCCATGTAGGGCTTTATAGGTGAGCACCAGCACCTTGAAACGGACCTGGAGGACCACCGGTAGCCAGTGCAGCTGGCGCAGGAGAGGTGTCACACGGGAGTAACGAGAAGCCCCCGTAACAACCCGCGTGGCCGCATTCTGGATTAGCTGTAGCCTCTGGGTGCATCCCAAGGGCAGCCCCATGTTAACATTCATAGTCCATGAGAGGTCCTATATAATAGACTATGTCTGCAGAGAGATTCTCCACAGCTTAGTTCAGGACTTCACTAATAAGGCATAAATATGGGAACATCATTCATAGGGGAAGCTACCATTCTGAAGAGATTTTTGTCACATGGTTTTGTTAACAGCGGGGATGTTCAAAAGGTCATACATTTGCTGTTGTGAAAGCCAAAGAAATACTTGCCTGGTACCAGTTCTTACGTGTGCAGTGGCAGGGGTAGGCGTTTATGATGGGAAAGGTCTCCAATCAACTCCCCGTGCTGTTCTTTCAGTGGGTGGAAAATCACCGAAGAAGGTGTTTAGAAGAAGTTAACTCATGATGACAAAGCAATCCATTTGTATTCAAGGAACTGCTCTTGAAAGTTTGTTCAGCTAAAATGAGTTTCGTGCCAATGCATTTTTAGTTGCAATGAGTCTTGAACTAGACAGCTCGGTAAAAAATCATATTGTGTGGTGCGGAGCGGGGGTGGGGGTGGGGGGGAAAGGGTGCCCTCTGTCAGATTATGGAGTGAGTCAGGGGTGGGCTTCAAAAATTTTAGCAAGGGATTCTCTGCCCAGTTGCTGAGTTGGCGTTGCCATGGTGGACGTGGCCTAGTCAGCCTCCTGCACCACAGTGAGGGGGGGGACAGGACATTTTTGCCCTCCCTGGGCTCCAGAGGCTTTCCTTGAGCCTCACGGAGGGCAAATATGGCCTCCCCAGGCTCCGGAGGCCCTCTGGAGGAACTTCCCAAACTTCCGGTAGGCCCATTTTTCGCCCTCCCTGCACCTCTGTGTGCGCCCTGCACTTACCTGCATCCAAAACGGGCCGTGTGGGGACTCCTGGGAGGGGCTGGGTGGGAAGGGCCAGCCAGGAGTGGGATTTGGGGGTTCTCCAAACTGCATAGAATCTTAGCTAGAGGTTCTCCCGAACCCCTGCGAACCCCCAGCAGCCCACCCCTGGAGTTAGTGTCTCTGAAGATTCTCAGTCATCGAAGTCGTGGTTGTCCCACAGGGGGCCTTTTCAGAAGGCAACTGGACTTCCTTTGTCTTTTCTTTGAAGACATTTCTGTCAAGTATTTGCAAGCCATTGGCATATGTGTCATATAAACACCAGTGGAGGCAGAGAGTGTCTCCACCCCTATGTGGAAAGGAGGAGCTTACCCTGAGTATAAAACCGCCTCCAACCTTTTCCACCTTGCGCTCTCTCCATCTCTCTCTTTTCATGTTTGTTCCTCATGAGACTTGATCTCTGTTGTACATAGTTAATATGATTTATCATATGAATAAATACGTTTAAGACATTTATTTATGCACCTGCCTCTGAACTCTTCTATGCTCCTGGGTGTTTCTACGATCCCAACTCCACAATTTCACTTCTCATCCAAGAAGCTTCTTTAGTTCTGAATGGTGGGGGGGATGGAAGGATTTCTATTCCTTGCAGTCATCTGGTCGTTAGCACTCTCTCTGAGAGTTGTTGAAGCCACTTGGGGACACAGGAAGCTATAAAAATAAAGAAGGAAAGTTCTAAAAAGAAACTCCCGAACCTGGCTTTGAATTCATTTCTAGAGTGGTTACTGGATTTGGAATTTGTTTTGCTTTAAACACAGGATCTCGTTTCTTTCCATCATTTTTCCTTTTTCTTGGGAATTTCTCTAGGTGACGCCTGTCAAAGTGTCATCTCGGCCAAAACGACACCATTCCCCTTCTGGAACCATCGAAACCGTCAACCTTGATGCTATCCCATTACCCACTTCTTGCCTGGACAACAGTGCAGCAAAGCACAAACTCTCAGTCAGGCCAAAGAATCAGAGGGTTTCCAAAAAGCACAGATTGTCAAAGGTATTGAACTGATTCCTACGGAGTTCTGACTTTTAGCTGCTGATTGTAAGACATTAGAGCTCTTGTAAGAATATTAAGTAACCTTCGAATCTTTCAGTATTACACTTCCGCTGGTATTTGTTAAGGATATTGGTGTTGTGTTACCAACCAGCAGAGTAAATGCACAAGGAAACGTTGCTGAGAGCAATGAATAAGAGATATGCAAACTGGTTTATCAAAAGCTTACTTTATAGTAGAAAAACAGTCTCATAGTCTTTAAACAAATTCCAAGTCTTTGCCAGTAAATCAGTCCAGTAGTTACAGATATCTTCTTACCAAACAGTAGTGGGTTAGAATAACAAACTCACTCTGGTTCACAAACCACGATGGTTGCAGATCCATCCAACGATGATTACAGATAACAACTCCTCTCAATGTTGCTTATCATAGCAGCTTCATCATCAACGGCAGCATATCATAGCAGCTTCATCATCAACGGCAGCATATCATAGCAGCAACTGAACATGTTACAATACCTTGCTTAAATACTCTCACAACCAGTCATTACCTAATTACAGCATGACTCAGCATTAAAGTCACATAATACATTTACAGATTAAAGTAACAGTACACATATATTGCCTGGACAACTAGTTAGGCTCAAACCATATCCTAACAGTATTCATGGATTTGAATCGACCTCACACCATTTGGGAGATTCACTGCCCTGCTATATACGATGATCATTTCTCAGATATAAAGTCATAATGGTTAAGTTCCGCTATTTTGTTGACTGACCTGCATTCAATATGCTTTTTTCCTGTTCATCTGTAAAAGAAATGTACATAGACTTCAAAAACGTATATACTGTAGAGATAAATGATATTTACACACCATTTAAAAGAGACAATAAAAAGCTAAGGAGGAAACAAAAAGGCATCCTCCACCACAACCAACACCCAGATAAGCAGGGATTAACACCAAACAATCTTAACAAAAAATAATTTCCTAATCAAGGAGCTACCAAGAAGAAAAGCACACTTCCACTTTCCCCCTCTATATACTGGTAGGGCAAGCTACTATAGATAAACAGGAGTATGTACTAAGTAATACTAATATTTGGTAATACTAAAGATGTTACCTAGCCTGATAATGAAATGACTACGAGAAAACCACCAAGCTCAGAGAACACCAAGGACTGCACAGTTCAACCCTGAGCTACAAATATTCTATTGGAGCGGAAACTTCTATAAATCTGTTGGGCAAAATCTCAAAGAATCATGAGCAATTTGAAGAGTAAATTATTGTATCACAACTTCCATGTACTATTGAAGATAAACCTTTACCTTTTGTTACAGATAAATTAGAAGTAGAACAAATTGTACATGTTAAGTTTGAGTGTAGTATGCATTTATGCCTTCGTTCTTTTTACAATCTGCACGATCTTATTAGGAGATACTGGAAGATGCTTTGCTTATGAATTTTTCATCATTTACATACATGCATCTTGGGCTCTTATTCTCTTATTTAAAGGGAAAAAAAAGTATTCTTCCTTATGTCTTTGAATACAAGATCTTGCCAGCTATGTATCCTGCAATTTTCTTAGGTGAATAGTGAATTTCTGAATGGATACCTTTTCTAAATGGTAGAATGCTAATTGTCCCCTCCCCCCACCCAGCAAAATAGGTATAGAAGTAAAATTTTTTTTACTTCCGGTTCTGTGGGCATGGCTTATTTTGTGGGTGTGGCTTGGGGGGGGTAATGTGACTGGGTGGGTGTGGCCAACTTTTTTTTTTTTTACTTTTAAAAGCATTTTTTCTACAACCTTAAGAGCCTTGGTAGTACAGTGGTCTAAAGCACCCTGTTATTAAGACCAGCTACCTGCAATTACTGCAGGTTCGAATTTTGCCAGGCTCAAGGTTGACTCAGCCTTCCATCCTTTCTAAGGTAGGTAAATTGAGGACCCGGATTGTGGGGGCAATAAGCTGACTTTGTATAAATATACAAAAGAATGAAGGCTATTGTTTAGCGCATTGTGAGCGCATTGTAAGCCGCCCTGAGTCTCCGGAGAAGGGCAGCATATAAATCAAATTAAAAAAAAAAAGAGGTTGCAGAAAACAATGCTTTGAAAAGCTTCTGCCGATCAGGCAACTCAGCTGGGATCGTCAGAGGCTTTTCAAAGCATTTTTTAAACCACCTCTTCGGCTAAAGAAGTTGTAGAAAAAATGCTTTTAAAAGTAAAAAAAAAAAAAGCCTCTGATGAGGTGGGCAGGGTAAGCGACCGGGCCGGGGGCGTGGCCAGCCAATGTTATTACCGGTTCTCGCAACTATTACAAATTTTTACTACCGGTTCTTACGAACTGGTGTGAACCGGGAGCAACCCCCCACTGTTCCATACATAGCAGCTCAATGCTATGCCTGGGTGTTTAGAATACACACACAACACAGACACACACACACACACACACACACACATACACATCAGTCTCGAAAATGAACTTGCCAGTTGGAAATGCTTGAAACCTAGATGGAGTGTGTGTGTGTAGACGGGGACAGATCAAGGCCCTAATCTATTTTATGCATGTTGAAATGTTATATAGAGTACATTAATATTGTTGCAATATTTGACTAAGGTTGATAAAAACAAATACGGATAGTCCTCGATTTACGACCACAATCGAGCCCACAATTTCTGTTGCTAAGTGAGACAGTTGTTGAGTGAATTTTGCCCCATTTTACAACCTTTCTTGCCACAGTTGTTAAGTGAACCACTGCAGTTGCTAAGATAGTAACACGGTTGTTCCAGGAAGTGAATCTGGCTTCCCTATTGAGTTTGCGTGTCAGAAGGTCCCAAAAGAAGATCACATGAACAATGCAACTGTCCTAGATATGAACCAGCGTCCAAATTTTGATCAAATGACCATGGGGATGTTGCAACAGTTGTTAAGTGTGAAAAACAGTCATTAAATCACATTTTTCAGTGCTGCTGTAACTTCGAATAGTCACTAAATGAACTGTTGTAAATTGAGGACTACTGTAATTCATCACAAATCTTTATATAAAATAGGAATTTGATTATAATAGCCTTCTACTGCATTAAGTAAACCTATTTTTATTTCCCAATTCTAGGAGGTACAAAGTTTAATAGAAACTGACTTTGGACAAGATATCCTAGAATCGCAGGGCACTGAAGATAAAGTGACAAAAGATGATAGCTATTATAGACCAGACAAGTTAACCCAGCATGGAGAAGTCCACGAGCAGAAAACTGAAGGAAAACGAAAACAAGACCACTGGATACATCTTGAGGCAGGGAAGAAGGAACAAATGGCTGAAACAAAATTCAAAAGCCCTATGGAACACAAAAGACTTCAAGAATTTGAGGGAAGCCAAGGAGAACAAGTAGGGAAGAAACTGAAACTTCAGGAAGAACAACTTTACGAAATGGAGGAGAAAAAAGATCAAGATCATCAGGAAAAAGAGCTAAAAGAACGAGAAAGACAGGGAAGGAATGGAGAAGGGCCTGAAAAATTGCAGGCACAAATCCCAAAAAAATCTCAGGATCTTGAGGAACAAAAACAAACGGACCAAGAACAGGCACAACATGAACTAGAGGCACAAAGGCAGCAGGAACAGCGGAAACCCCGTGAAATGGACACGCAATGGCAGAAGGAGAAAAAGAAGAAGCAACAAGAATTAGAGGCACAAAGGCAGCAGGTAGAAGCAAAAAGACAGGGTGAACTGGCGGTCCAAAGACAGCAGCAGGAAGAACAAAAGAGACAATGTGAAATGGAACTACAAAGACAGCAGGAAGAAACAAAGAGACAACTTGAACTGGAGGTCCAAAGAGAGCACAAGAAAGAACAAAAAAGACAATACGAACTGGAGGTTCAAAGTCAACGTCAGGAAGAAGCAAGGAAACAACATGAACTGGAGATTGAAAGACAGCGGGAGATGGAACAAAAAAGACAACGTGAACTAGAACTACATAGACAGCAGAAGGAAGAACAAAAGAGACATGAACTAGAACTACAAAGACAGCGGGAGGAAGAACAAAAGAGACATGAACTAGAACTACAAAGACAGCGGGAGGAAGAACAAAAGAGACATGAACTAGAACTACAAAGACAGCGGGAGGAAGAACAAAAGAGACAACGTGAACTAGAACTACAAAGACAGCAGGAGGTAGAACAAAAGAGACAACGTGAACTAGAACTACATAGACAGCGGGAGGAAGAACAAAAGAGACATGAACTAGAACTACAAAGACAGCGGGAGGAAGAACAAAAGAGACATGAACTAGAACTACAAAGACAGCGGGAGGAAGAACAAAAGAGACAACGTGAACTAGTACTACAAAGACAGCGGGAGGAAGAACAAAAGAGACAACGTGAACTAGAACTACAAAGAGAGCGGGAGGAAGAACAAAAGAGACATGAACTAGAACTACAAAGACAGCGGGAGGAAGAACAAAAGAGACATGAACTAGAACTACAAAGACAGCGGGAGGTAGAACAAAAGAGACAACGTGAACTAGAACTACAAAAACAGCGGGAGGAAGAACAAAAGAGACAACGTGAACTAGAACAACAGAGACAGCGGGAGGAAGAACAAAAGAGACAGCGTGAACTAGAACTACAGAGACAACGGGAGGAAGAACAAAAGAGACAACGTGAATTAGAGATACAAAGACAGAGGGAGGAGGAAGCAAAGAGACAAGGTGAACTGGAGATCCAAAGACAACGGCAGGAAGAACAGAAGTGGCGTGGACAGGAGACACAAAGGCAACAGGAGGAAAAGAAGAAACAATATGAACAAGAAGAACAAAAGCATAAAGATTGTACGATACAGAAAGAGCAGAAAGTCAAAGATCCAAAAGAAGAAAAGAGACATCAAGAAACAGAACTTAATGACAATTTGATCCAGCAGGGATGGAAGGAGAAAAAGGAAGAACCAGAAAAGCAAAAGGCTCAGGAAGAAAAAATAAGCCATCCGTATTTGGAAAAGCAGAAGATGAAAGAACTTAAAACAGTTCAAACTGAAAAGCTGTCTGAACTGAACCAACAGCTACTTCCGGAGCAAAAAAGAGAAATAGGACAGAAAAAGAAAGAACAAGAAAACAGCAAAAACTTAGACGATAGAAACAAACTGCAAGAGAAGGCTATGAAACTGAAGGGACAAGAAGAGCAACAGCAAAATCTGAATGAAAAGCAATTTAGTACAAATGAACAAAAGCAGCAAAAATCTGCAAAATCGGTTGGATCAACAGAACATAGTAAAATAGCGCCAGCAGAAACAGGGCATTTGCGGGCTGAAGAGGAGGTGCAGCAGGAGGAGTTTACACAACGGACAGAGAGCGAACAATTGGAAAGACACAAAATCCTCTCTTTAGAAGATCAGCAGTCACTAGAAAAGCCAAAAGAAGAGAAGAAATCCCACCAGCTACACATGAAAAAACATCAAGAAGATGAACATTTGGAAACCGTTGAGAAAGAGCTACTATGTAAAGAAGAACCAAGGCAGCAACAGAGAACTCAGCCAGGCAAAGAGCAGAAGGAAGAAGGAAGTCTAAGAGTTCATCAGGCGATGAACGTTGAAGTTGAGGAGCAGGGAAGAGTTCTTGGTGAAGAATTACGTTGGCAGGAAGTTGACGCCCGGCAAACAATGTCCAGGGGCTTCACCTTTCAAGTGTCTTCTGGAGAAAAAGAAATTATATTTCCCAAAGTGAATTTAAGTCCAGTTACACCTATGAAAGAGGCTCCACTTCCTTCTGCCACAAAAGAATTTAAGGACCCTAAGTCTAGTAGAGGGTCTAGTAGTCTTCCAACTTCTTCATGTGTTCCCCATACAGCAATCTTGGTCACTGGAGCACAACTCTGTGGCACTGCAGTAAACCTCAACCAGATAAAAGATACAGCCTGCAAATCTTTACTTGGTTTAACAGAAGAAAAGAAAGCGATGGAGGCAGCTCAGACCGAAAGCATCCAGAAACCTGTTGACGGCAGGCCGAACAGTACTAAAGCGAAACATATTCAAGATGCAGTGGACAACCAAGCCATCCTGGATGAATGGGCTTCAATTCGTTCAAAAATCTTAAAAGGGGCCGAAAATGATAAATTCAACGAGAAAGACAGTGGAAGTCATAATAGGCATAGTGATGATTGGACAGCAAAAGGTCAAAGTACTTCCCATGGTAACTTACGAAAGACTTTGTCCGCAAACGCAAAGTTTTCTATAACTCCTGCATGGCAGAAGTTCTCAGAAATATCCAAAACTGCTGCAGAGAATAAAACTGTTCCTGAAGCAGAAAATGCAGCCGTGCAGCCGAGTCCGTCCACTCTGCATTCAGACAATGAGGCAGTCCAAACAGAGTCCCCGGTTGGTACAAAGAACGTAGGAACGTCCCCTGGGAAAATCAGAGGGCGACAGGAAGTAGCAGGGAATACTGAAGGTTGTAAGTTTGCCAAAGATCTCCCATCTTTTCTCGTTCCAAGCCTCCCATATTCTCCAAATAAAGAACTCTCCCCATCCGTTGAAACTTCCTCAGCAGTGGAAACCCAACACAACGTTGGTTCAAAAAAATTGGACCGACCTTCACCAGGTGGAGAAGAAAATGTCTCCCCATTTGGAGTGAAATTAAGGAGGACCAATTACTCCTTGCGTTTTCACTACGACCAGCAAGCCGAGCAGAAGAAGAAGAAAAGATACAGTGCAGGAGATAGCTTCGATGGTTTGCCAACTCCGCTTACCCCAGACAATGAACAAGATGCAAAACCTTTATTCTTAAAAGATAGCAAATCTCTGAGTCAAGACAAGAAAGATGCAAGGCTTAATTCTGATAATGCCACGTTAACTATTATTAGTCGCAATTACACCATAGTTGCACCTGTATCTTCTCCTACTGGTCCTATGTCTGCGCCTAGTCAAGAAAAATCTGCTTCTAAATCACCCCTGCCACCAAAACCTGCACTGGCTCCGAAGCCCATCAGCCAAACACCGCCGACATCTCCTCTCACAAAACCCCGTAGATCTCACTTCACCGAACCCATCGGGAAAAGGGTATCGAAAGTGGAACCTGACACCAGCTGGAGAAAAAGCGAAGGTAAAGGGAGTCCTCACCCCTCCCAAGAGCCCAGTGAAAGCAAGAATGAGGAGGAAGAATCTAGAGAGAAGAAATCGTTTTTTCCATCCATCACCATGCCCTGGAGAGAGAAAGCGGAAAAAAAGCCAGAACCATTGAAAAAAGGTAAGTAAAAGGCAACTCTTAAGTACAACTTCCTCCTGAAAAAGTTAACTTTGATTAGGAAGGTTCATGAGGAAGGTGGACAAAGTAACGTTAAATTAAAAATTAAGAAGACATTCATCCTCAGTCCATGGATTTGGTGCATGTCTGCTTTATTGTGCTTCTAGACCCGTGATGGTGAACCTATGGTACACGTGCCCAAAGTGGCATGCGAAGATCTTGCCTGTTTGTCTTCTGGGTTTCTGGTCTGCATGCGCGCGTGATGATCAGCTGTCCGTGTGTGCGGCAGTGCCAAAAACTGGTGTGTGCATGCGCGCCAGCCAGCTGATTGCCGGGTGCGCATGCATGCTAGAACCCAGAAGTTCGCCTTTTCCGGAGCGTGATCCCTTTGTGTACACGGCAGTGCCAAAAATCAGCCTGTGCATGGGAGCCGGCCAGCTGATCATCTGCAGTTGACTGCAGTCTTTCTTGAATACTGAAAACACTGTGGTACTCACATCATTTAAAATAAAGACTGATGTTGCCCTTTCCAATCAGAATGGAACAATTCGCTGTGGCCAACTCACTGCTGCCATCTTGCCATGGCCATCTCTCCACAGCCATCTTGCTGCATCGAGGACAACTAGCAGTGGCCAACTTGCTGTGTGACAAATCTACACGGGATAACTCCATGGGATAAATATTATCTGCCACTGTTTCTTTGTCATTATTTCCATTGACAAAAATTGGAATAATGTAGAAGAAACAGTGCTGGATAATATTTATTGCGTTATCTCACGTGGATCTCATGGCATGTTGTCCCATGGTGAGTTGGCCGTGGCGAGATAGCTGTGGTGAATTGGCCGTGGCGAGTTGTCCTAAATCCCTTTTCAATAGGCATGTATCAAAAGATGTTTACATGTAGGCAATTTGAGACCACTGTCATGTCTGTCAAACAACTCTTAGCGATCAGGAGAATTCACAAACAAAAATATCGATCAAACATGAACAAACTGGGTGCCTCTGAAAAATGGAGATTCCATAAAATCCATCTGTACCAGGGGTGGGATTCAGCCGGTTCGGACCAGTTTGAGTAAACCGGATATTAATTTTAATCTGGTTCGGCGAACCAGTTGTTGCAACGACTAACTGACCCCGCCCATCCCGCCCCTCCCCTCCCAGTAATTTCCATGTAGCCGTTTTGGATGCCAGGTAAGTGCCGGACCTGCGTGGAGGCTCTGGGAGGGTGAAAAACAGGCCTACCGGAAGTTCTGAACGTCCGGAAACGGGCCCGTTTCTGGCCTCCGGAGGGCCTTGGAGCCCGGGGGAGGCCGTTTAAGTCCTCCCAGAGGCTCGAGGAAAGCCTCCAGAGTCTGGGGAGGGCAACAAGGCCTCCCCAACATGGTGCAGGAGGCCCAGTAGGCCACACCCACCATGGCCACGCCCACCCAGCAACCGGGCAGAGAACCGGATGCTAAAATTTCTGAATCCCACCCCTGATCTGTACTCATCTGTGACGTCATAGACTTTTATTTAGTCCTGAAAAAGAAAACACCTAACAAAAATGGCAGATACTTAAAATAAGCCATGATTTTTTCGGAAGTATCAAATCATTTTTATATGGTACTTACGCAGAGCTGCTACACATGGCAAAACTTTCCCTTAACCTTTCTGTCTTTATCCCTTTGTTTATATACAACAGCTTGTTCTTCTGAGGAAAGTCCTTGCTAGTGGAACTCTTATGATATTACATTGTATTGCTTCTTCCTGCATAAGAGTGTAAGACTTTTCTGCAGATATTCTGCAATTAGAAGTCTATATTCCATGTTCTATGTGCCACCTACAAGCTTAAAAATTTGCTCGGATAACCCAAAATAGCATATCAAATGTATCCCAAATTAAACACCCACACTTTCTAGAAATAGATAGAAGTGTTGGTACTCACAGATGCTTACAGTTAAAACCAGTTCTGACATTTTTAGGGCAGCCAACATTGCAACTGAGGGATGCAAAGCTTGTTAATAAAGCTTTGAGAAAGTTGGCAACATGGAAGTATTTTCCAGATGTTTTCCAGAGGCGTATTAAGCTCCCACCAAAAATATGGGATTTTGAAGTGCTCTATCGGTGCTCCACCTAACAAATATTTGCATCTGAGGAAGAAACATTGTGCTATAAGAGATTATCTCTTTTCTGCCTTTTTTAAAAAGAAAAATGCATCATTTCATGGCCCGAGAGAAAAATAATGAATGTTAGAACTTAGCAGGAAAGGAAATGTTTCATGAAAACACAAGGCATGTTATGGGAGCAAATGTGTCTAGCAGATTTGTTTTATAGACTTAGAACAATATGCTAGAATGATATAAGCCTATGCAGACTTTGAAAACAGACCATTTTAAAATTGTCTAACCCAGGGGTTTCAAACTCAAGGCCCGCAAACCAGATCTGACACATGGGGTGCTTAGATCTGGCCCGCAGGACTGCCCTGGAAACACTGAAGGACCGGCCCACGGTGCCTCGGCCGGCCCTCCCGAGTTCCGTTTTTGGCTGCAACGGCCTCCTGCAGCCTTTGGCAAGCGAAAACCCGTGCGGCTCTCCCGGGCTCCGTTTTCGCTGGCCGAAGGCTGCGGGACGTCGAGGTGGCCATGCTCACTCCAGTCACGCCCACTCGGACCTCGAGGTCAAACATAACCCTGATGCGGCCCTCAATGAAATCGAGTTTGACACCCCTGGTCTAAACCATAGATCATTTTTTTTAAAAAAACAAAAAACCCTGAGAAATGGGCACACTTTAAAAATATAAAAACATATTAATTGTACGTATGCAGAATGAAATAAATTAGGCACATAGAGCATCCAAGGCCATCCAAAATGTCTGAAAATATACATGTGTAGTGGCTTATTTAAGATGGGTTGTAAGAGCATCTAGGACAGTGATGGCTAACCTTTTTGCCATCACGTGCCAGGAGAGGGGGGGGCGAGGGAGGGTTGCGCGCGCACGTGCCCACGCGCATCTGTGCGCAACACCCTCCCCCTCCCCCCCCACTCCTGGCACATGATGGCCTGGTAGGCCCATTTTTCTTTCTTACCTGGTTCCAGATCCTCTCTGTGTATCTGGGAATGGCGAAAACAGCCTTTCCCACTCCCTTGGAGGCCCTACGGAGGCTGAAAGGGCCCATTTCCCAATTCCCGGTGGGACAGGAAGTGACATTTTTTACTGTCCCCAGCCTCCAGAACCTCTCTAGGAGTCTGTAGGAGCCTCTCTAGGTGTCACTGGAGGCTGGGGACAGGAAAAAATGTCACTTCCTGTCCCACCGGGAGTGGGGAAATGGGCCCTTTCAGCCTCCGTAGGGCCTCCAAGGGAGTGGGAAAGGCTGTTTTCGCCATTCCCAGATACACAGAGAGGATCTGGAGCCAGGTAAGAAAGAAAAACGGGCCTTCCCCCCCCACAGGCCCTCCAGAGGCAGGAAACAGCCTGTTTCCCTACTTCTGGTGGGCCCAGAAGGCCCGAAAATCAGCTGGCCGGCACGCGCATGCGCCCCAGAGCTGAGCTGGCATGCCCACTAATATGGCTCTGCGTGCCACCTGTGGCACGCGTGCCATAGGTTCGCCATCACAGATCTAGGAGAAGTTTCAAGCAAGAGGTTGCCCACCAGAGACATAAGGTCTCTTGAGTGTCCTCCTTTGGACCGCTTCCATTTCTATCAACACCGACATCCTAACCATGGACTATTCTTGGGCTCTGTTCCATCTTCCAGAAAGGCCAGTTCTTCAGAGCAGGCATTCCATCGATGGTTCAAAAGTGATGGAGAAAGGGGAAACCGCTCAACCTCTCTGGATCACTTTGGCGTTGCAAAAACAGAAGGGCTTTCGGGAGCAGCAAGCAACCCGCGAGGAAAGGAGGCAAGCCAGAGAAGCCAAGCAGGCTGAGAAATTGGCGAAAGAAAATGTAAGCATCTCAACACAGAGAAAAACGGGGTGGGAGTGGGGAAGAGTATATTATTTCGGGCATCTGGTATCTTCTGCAGGGGCAATGCAACTGGTCAGAATAAACAAAAGCACTGTCAACTTTTCATTATAATACATCAGAGCAGGGGTGAAATGAGCCTTGGTAGCACAGTGGTCTAAAGCATCCTGTTATTAAGACCAGCTGCCTGCAATTACTGCAGGTTCGAATCTCAAGGTTGACTCAGCCTTCCATCCTTTCTAAGGTAGGTAAATTGAGGACCCAGTTGTGGGGGCAATAAGCTGACTTTGTATAAATATACAAAAGGATGAAGGCTATTGCTTAACGCATTGTAAGCTGTCCTGAGTCTCCGGAGAAGGGCAGCATATAAATCAATTTTTTTAAAAAAAATCTACTTACCTTCCGTATCGGTGCACGCACGAGCGAATGCGTAGAGGATAAAAAACACATTACTTCCTGGTTAAAACCAGGAAGTAATGATAACTGGGCGGGTGGGCGGAGCCTCGCACCGCCATCGCTACCGGTTCTCCAAACCACCCGCCACGATCACTACCGGATCAGCCGAACTGGTCTGAACCGGGAGCATTTCACCCCCTGCATCAGAGATGGGCAAATATGGTCATTTTATGACTTGTGGACTTCAGCTCCCAGAATTCCTGTGCCAGCTACCCTATGCTGGCTCAGGAATTCTGGGAATTGAAGTCCGCAGGTCAATAAAAGGGCCATAATTGCCCACCCGGGTAATAAATGATTAAACTCAAGTAAAGCTCTGAGTCTAGAAACAGAAAAAGCCAACATTACTACTTTGGGAGGATGATGGCTTAGCGAGATGGAGGCGACCCTCTTCATCTCACATCTACCTCTTTAAAATTTGTTTTATCAAATGCACCTGCTGCCAGAGCTTCTCTGGGCTCATTGCAGCTTACAATGCAAATGGAAAGAGTTTCCACCATATAACAAAAAACAAAGGAAGAACATAACAAAAATAAAACACATTCCTTATCCTATGAAAGATAGAAAATCAAAGTCAAAAGCGTTGCATTGTACTTCAAAGCCTATTTACTTGGGAAACGGCCTTGGGTGAGATATTCTGAAGCTGCTGGGGAAATGAAAACCTCCGAAGCAGGCCTTGAACTCCGGGAAAGGAGAAAACACGAGGAAGATACTCAGACTGGCTCTCTTTGATTCTCTGGGGCAATAAGAGGGAGAGAGAAGGGGGAAAAAATGCACAAGTTTCTGTTATTGTCTATTTTCTCATCCGGATAACCTCATGAAGCTGACAAACACTGCAAAATCTGCCAGATAGATGCAATTTACTGCTACCCATTAATGCATATGCAAATTGCATATGGGACCAAATACAGTTTTTTTCCTGTGGTCTTCAAAGGCATAATTATTATTATTAATAATTTATCCAATTGATTATGGCCATTCTCTCCAGACATTGGCCTTATTAAATGAATATATTGATAAAGATGTTCCATGGGAAGAACAAGATGCCCATACGCACACATAAATGCACGTAAACATTCTCTGTATTTTCCGGCCATAAATAAACATGTACAACTGGACTGTTTTGTTTCTCTGTGTCATATAATACATGTTGGCATATACATAATTTTGCATTTATTTATTTATCTTGCATTGTTTATGTAATGTAAAATTGGAGGTGGTGACCCTTTAAGAGCTGTATGCAACAAAATTTCATTTTTAATGTAGGCCAAATTAGTGTACATTCAAAATGACCATAAAGTCCTCTTCTCTTTTTTCTTTTCTTTTCTCTTCTCTTCTCTTCTCTTCTCTTCTCTTCTCTTCTCTTCTCTTCTCTTCCCTTCCCTTCCCTTCCCTTCCCTTCCCTTCCCTTCCCTTCCCTTCCCTTCTCTTCTCTTCTCTTCTCTTCTTCTATTTTCTTCTGTTCTATTCTGTTCTGTTCTATTCTGTTTTCTTCTATATTCTTCTGTTCTCTTCTCTCCTGTTTTCTTCTCTTTTCTTCTCTTTTCTTCTGTTCTGTTCTATTCTGTTCTGTTCTATTTTATTCTATTTTCTTCTGTTCTATTTTCTTTTCTTTTCTTCTCTTCTCTTCTCTTCTATTTTATTCTATTTTCTGTTCTGTTCTATTCTCTTCTATTTTATTCTATTTTCTTCTATTCTATTTTCTTCCTTCTCTTCTCTTCTCTTTTCTTCTGTTCTGTTCTGTTCTATTCTGTTTTCTTCTCTTCTTATTTTAAACGTGTGCCATGTGAGTTATAGCACCTGGAAGGTTGCAGGCATTTACAAATGCTTTCTAACTAGTCCTTTGCCCATACTTTGTACTTTTGAGTCAACCTGTATGAGTATGCATATATTTAGCACATAAATGTTTATACTGTTACTTTTTATATTAGGCCAGCGTGAACAACCAGGCAGATAATAAAAGCAATAATGTGAGCAGGTCAAACGTACTGCAAAAGTCCACTGGCCCAGAAGAGGAGAAAAAAATGGAGACAGCTACATCAAGATTTGAACGCAGAGAACAGTTCAAAAAATCGAATACCCTGCCTTCGTCCGTCACAGGTACGATTTACATTTTGTGTCGCGATTGTAGTTCCAATTTTATTTCTGAGACGGTTGAGCATGTAAGACCTTGTTGGTTCACCTTGCCTTGACTACAGGTAGTCCTCGACTTACGACCACAGTCGAGCCCAAAATTTATGTTGCTAAGTGAGAAATTTGTTAAGTGAGTCTTGCCCCCATTTTATGACTTTTCCTGAGGTTTATTATTAACTGAATCACCACAGTTGTTAAATTAGTAACACGGTTGTTAAGTGAATCTTTGCTTGTCAGAAGGTCGCAAAAGGCAATCACGTGACCCTGCAACGGTCGTAAATATGAATCAGTTGCCAAGCATCCCAATTCTGGTCATATGACCATCAGCATGCTGCAACGGTCATAAGTGTGAAAAACCGTCATAAGTCACTTTTTTCACTTTCCCAAAGGTGCTTTCTTTCAAACAGCAGCTAGTCTTGTTGTTCTGACTTAGGCTTCCTGAGAAAGCATAAATCACAATTTTAGTCCCCAAAAAAACCTCTTTTATTGAGACGGCTGTGAATTATGGTCATTCACAGCCCGTAATGAATCACAAACAGTCTGTGAAGATTCCGACAGATGTCTGCTCGAGTTGACACAGTCTTTCAGGGTAATGTTGATAAGCACCCTTGAAACGCTGCCAGAGACCTAACTGTCAATTAGTTTTGCAAGGCCAAACGGAGCACAGAGTCAAATGGACTTCTCAGAGCTTGAATTGACTATATGAACTAATTGCTTCCTGAAAAGGCTCACGTCCGTTTGCTCCTTTATTTATTTATTTATTTATTTATTTATTTATTTATTTATTCATTTATTCATTTATTCATTTATTCATTCATTCATTTATTTATTTATTTATTTATTTATTTATTTATTTATTTATTTATTTATTTATTTATTTATTTAGTATACCGCCCTTCTCCCAGAAGGGACTCAGGGCGGTGAACAGCCAAAATTAAAAATACATGCAATACAAAAGTTAAGATAATTAAAAAGAATTAAATCATTGGCTTCCCACTTTAAAACCCCCAAGTCTATAAAATTTAAAATCCCAATTAAGAACCATTTAGGCTAGGCCGGCTTGCTGGAATAAATAAGTCTTCAGGGCCTTACGGAAGGCCCAGAGGTCCGGGATCAGTCATATTCCAGGAGGCAGCTCGTTCCACAGGGCGGGTGCCCCCACAGAGAAGGCTCTCCCCCTGGGGGCCGCCAGCCAACATTGCCTGACCGACGGCACCCTGACGAGGCCCTCTCTGTGAGAGCGTATTGGCCGGTGGGAGGTTATTGGTAGCAGCAGGCGGTCTCGCAAATATCCTGGCCCTAAGCCATTTTATGTCTTATGGGAGGGGCCAATCAACTCCAAGCCTTTTTCCTTAATTGTTCTTGCCTTCTGGCAGCTCTGTGCATGCGCACACAAGGAACAGGCTCAAACTGTTCTTCTTCCTCGCTGATGTCAGATTCCGGAGGCTCCGGAAGCAGTACATAACTCCCAGATGGCCCTGGCCCCCTTTCTGCCTTCGACGCAGAGCCCTCGTCCGAGCCTTCCCCAGACTCCAGGACTGGCCCATGTTCCTCCCCAACCTCGTCACTGTCCGACTCTACTGCCGGTTCTGCAGGCCGCTGGCGGACCGCAACACTTGTTTTGCTTGAAGATGGTTCGCTTCTCGTTCAAGAAGCATCCTCAGTTCTGACTGAATGGTGAAGAATGGAAGGATTTATGTTCTTTGCAATCCTCTGGTCGTTAGCACTCTTTCTGAGAGTCGCCGAGACCACTTGGAGGTTTCTCTGCGCCGTCAGGGTCACCTGAATCCTGTCGTCTGCAAATTTTTCTAGAAATCCATTCATACCCCCATCCCGTTCGAAGGATGTTCAGCCCAAAATGCACAGCTAAATGTCTATGGAAATTCTCAAATCATCCAGGTCAGATGGAAGCAAATCCAAATTTGCTTTTCTCAATTGATAAGTATACCCTGGATACGGATGTGGCAGATGGTTAAGGCGTTAAGCGATTATAAGCGACGATGGTAGGCAAATGACGTGGTGATATAATAAATAGGTTGTTCCATGAAGCTTATTGAAGAAATCGTCTCTAGATTATTCCGTTTCCTAATTATGGCTTCTTTTATATAGTTCTTAAATGCTGCCATTCAGGCATAAAAGCTGATTCGTTGATTAAAAAACAAGCAATAGCTTTGGATGATAAAGGCAAGAGGGAGTGAACTAATTTTATTTCATGGAAAGGCAGCACACAATAGGGAGGCCTCCACAAAATTGTATGCACTTCATATAATTTATTGTTACTCTGCTAGTAACATAAAATAACATTAAATGATGGAGCTCGTTCACATAAAAAGAGCCATAACCATCAGAATAAGTTATTCTTGTGGAGGATATAAATTAAGCACCATAATCTATTCTTATTCTATAAACGTTCAGGCTGGCTTCTCTTTTGAAAGGCAATCTTCCAAATATCAAATTCAAAAATATTTTGGATTGCATCCAGAGAGACACACTATCTGATCAATTAAAATCCTCTACATACAACTTAGTACTTTGTCTAAAATAGCATCACTGATTTCATTTTCTTCTCTCCAAACCAGATGAATAGAATAGAGGTTGTCCTCAACTTATGGCCACGAGTGAGCCCAACATTTCTGTCGCTAAATGAGATATTTGTTAAGTGAGTTTTGTGAGACAGTTGTTAAGTGAATCACTGGAGTTGTTAAGTTAGTACTATGGTTGTTAAATGAATCTGGCTTCCCTTTTGACTTTGCTTGTCAAAAGGTTGCAAAAGGTTTCACATGACCCCGGGATACAGCATAAATATGAGTTAGTTGCCAAGGGTCTGAATTTTGATCACATGACCATCGGGATGCTGCAAACGTAAGTGTGAAAAGTGGTCATAAGTCACTTTTTTCAGTGCCGTTGTAAACCAACTGTTGTAAGTCAAGAACTACCGGTAAAAGGAAAGAGGAATTCTGTATTCTGTACAATCATGAATCAATCCGCATCCGAAGCAAGGGTGAAATGCTACCGGTTCGGGCCGGTTGGCACGAACCGGTAGTAAAAAAAAGTAAAAAAAAAAGTTCTGAAGATCAGCTGAGCGATGCACAATCGTCGGAACTTTTTAAAACTTTTTAAAGCATTTTAAACTAAACTATTAAAAAATTGCTTAAAAAGTAAAAAAAAAAAAAAAAAGTTCAGACGATCGACCGTTGCTCAGCTGATCTTCAGAACTTTTTTAAAAACTTTTTTAAAGCATTTTATACTACCGGTTAACCGGTAGTTAAAAATGCTTTAGAAATGTTTTTAAAAAAAGGTTCCAATAATCGCACGCCACAGCTATGATCGTTGGAACTTTTTTTTTTTAACCTTTTACCTTTTTACCTTTTAAATGCTTTTAAAAAGTTTAGAAAAAGATTCCAAAGCTCGCGTGCCACAGCTGATTCCCCCCCCTCGCTGTTCTACTTACCTTCCCAAGCCTCCTTTTGGTGTGTACTGTGCATGCAAACATGTGCAGGGTGCATTTGGCGTGCACGGTACATACACAGCCAGCGAACCGGTAGTAAACCGGTTCGGATTTCACCACTGACCCAGAGTCTTTGATTTTGGCAAGAATTCAATGAATAGATTTAGTGTCTGCTCCCATTAAGGTGGGAATAATCTTAAATGCAATTTTGCCTAGCTTTCTATGGGTAGAGGAAAAGGGGAAGTAATGTAACATGAGCCTAGTATCAATCCTATTGTTCACTCATATCAGGGGTGAAATCCAGCAGGTTCTGACAGGTTCTGGAGAACCGGTAGCGGAAATTTTGAGTAGTTCGGAGAACCGGCAAATACCACCTCTGGCTGGCCGCAAAGTGGGGTGGGAATGGAGATTTTGCAGTATCCTTTCCCTGCCACGTCCACCAAACCACACCACGCCCACCAAGCCACGCCCACAGAACCAGTAGTAAAAAAAAATTGGATTTCACCACTGACTCATATCCACCATCATGGCCACAAGTACAAAAGGGGATTGACGTCATGATGTCACTGCATTCATTTTAATCATTTTTTAAATCTGGATTTATCTGACTAACTCTATGGATGCTATGAAATTTACCCATTAAAACATAGCATTGAATTCTTCCTCTTCCTCCCCCCCCCTTCCTTAAACTCTAAAAGGTAAAGATTCCCCTCGCACATATGTGCTAGTCGTTCCCGACTCTAGGGGGCGGTGCTCATCTCCATTTCAAAGCCGAAGAGTCAGCACTGTCCAAAGATATCTCCGTGGTCATGTGACCGGCATGACTAAACGCCAAAGGCGCACGGAACGGTGTTACCTTCCCACCAAAGGTGGTCCCTGTTTTTCTACTTGCATTTTTTACGTGCTTTCAAACTGCTAGGTTGGCAGAAGCCTACAAGGAACAGAAGCTCATCCCATTATGCGGCACTAGGGATTCAAATTGCTGAACTGCCGACCTATCGTTCAGCAAGCTCAGCGTCTTAGCCACTGAGCCACCACGTCCCTAAACTCTACCTTCATTTGAAATGAATGGAGAAGAAATGAAAGCCAACCTCTTGATGGAAAATTGTCTGCTGTTTTGTCCAAGCTGTAAAAGACTCCATTATTAATAATGTTAGCCAGCAAATTAAAAAAAAAGATCTATTAGCATCCTGCCGTCTTATCAATCCTTGGTGAAATTATAAAAGAACAAGCTAATTTTCAGCTGTTGTGTTATCACATGCAAAAAAGAACATGTGAGAAACAAATTTTGATTGCTGTGCAGGTAAGTATTTTAATATGTGTTCGGTTTACCAGTTGCTTTAAGAAACAGATGTGCCATACCCTAAAACCAAGAATGTGTTAAAAGATAGGCAGATTTTGCAGCTTCGAAAGTCTGCCCATCTCTGATGCATTCTCGGTTTCTGGGGTATTTGCTGGCTAGCCAACAAACATATTTTTGGCAGAAATTATTTGGGGTTGTGACTACGGTGCAGGCTAAAGGCCAAAACTTAGACTATGTGGAAAAAGGTTACCGGATGTTGCAGATATCTAAAGAAATGATATGTTCAGTTCAGGAGATTTCGGTATATAATAAAACTTACCGGGAACTAAAATTCTAAATATAATTATGAAGTTTGGAAAGACATTGTCAAAAGAATACCTGGAGTTTATGACATCAGTTTAACATTGATTTCAAATAAGATGCATTCTCGGTTTCTGGGGTATTTGCTGGCTATCTAACAAACATATTTTTCTTTCTCTGCCAAGTAATATATGGCCTTTAAATAGTAAAGTCCATGTTTAGGCTACTGTGTGGAAGCCTATCTTCCCCCCAACAGACACACACACACACACACGGAAGCAAGGAAGATAAAAAAACCAATACTTAAAAAAAAACCTGCAAAAATGCTACTTAATTTAGGTTGCTTCTGCCTTTTGGTTCTAATAATTTCTTAGCGTGGGAAGGAGAGCTGCCCTTCAGATAACTTTTATTATTCTGCAGAGCACCTACGCTTCTGTCTACTTGGTGATGCAAAACTGGAACCACAAGAGTTGCTCCCGAAAAATACTTTGTTGTTGTTTTACACCTCCTCATCTCCCAGGGGAGACTCTTGTGATCTTTATTCTCGGCTTCTTTGCTTCTCTTAACAAAATGCCCAGGGCTCTGCTCACGGGGAAGACAGGTGGTAACCTAAGAGATTTCTGCAACGGTGCGGTTAACAGATTCCCTTTTCCTCATTCTCTCTCACAGTGGAGATCACCGATTCCCTTTCGTCGTCGCCTTTGGCTAAAGAAGTCACCAAGAGATTCTCTACGCCGGATGCTAACCCCGTCTCAACCGAACCTGCTTGGTTAGCCTTAGCCAAGAGAAAAGCAAAAGCTTGGAGCGACTGTCCTCAGATCATCAAGTAAATAGAAAATTTTTGTGTTTTACTCTGGTTGGAGAGCCATTTCCTTTTTTCTATTCATATTCTCACATGGCAAATGCTCCTGAAAACACATTTAAGGGCGAACTCCGACCGGTGAGAGACATTGAACTGTGGATCATGAGAGGAATGTTCAAGCAGTTATTTTGAGTTTCAGGCCATTTTAAGAATCACTGCTTCAGTGTTGTTGAATGTCAGCTTCCCGTAAACCTATTATTTTACTTGGACATTTTTACAAATGCCACTCAGGTACAGGAATATGAAAGATCTCTGCTTTTGCCATAGTTACGAGATAACTTTGAATTAATTTGCCTCTGATCTGGCAAAAAATGACTCCAGAAATAATGAAATGTAATTTGGGGAATAATGAAAGCACCATTTTTAAAAAAAAATTCTAAAGAGTTTTTCCTGAGGTTTTTAGTTTTGAACTTTAGTCACACTTCTCAAGTGTATTTAATGATTCACTAATTAACACACTCAAGTTATGTTACATCAAAGATGTATTTCTTGTATTTCTCTAAATGATTCTTTGAGCCATCAACAGCCTGCGTGCAAACTGCATTGTTACATTTTCATTTCCCTCATATCCAGAAATATATTCATGCAACATTAATGTTTTAATTTATTGACTTACATCCTCATCTCTGCAGAAACTCAAGATATCTTGCTCTCCTCCATTTTATCCTCACACTCCTGTACAATAAGAACACACTGAATAAGCAACTCAATTGTATTTGGAGAGAACTGTGTCATGATTTTCAGTCTTATCATAAAAGGTAGAACAGAAAACAGAAGAACAAAATAAAAATGTATGTCTAGCACTAACAACAAAAAGGGGGGAAAATTGGTGTATAAACGAAGAGAAAAAAATACAGTTTAAAAAGAGGATTTCCAGTCCTAAATCTATTGCTCGTGTCATGCAAGAAATAATGATATACAATATCTTTAAGTGACCGAAAGCAGATTTATCCCCAGATATACCTGCAAGGTGTGGTTTAAAAAAATGTCCAGATGGCGGCTATAATTGTTACCCATAAACAACGGGTGGAGCTTCAGTGATACCATCTTGGCTTTTTCACCATACTATTCATATTATCTAAAGGAGGCTCATCCAACCTTTTTCCGTTGGTTATCTTTTAGACGTGTTGAGTTTCAACATCTGGAGGACAGCAGACAAATAGGGTGGAAAATCCAGCCCCTTTATCCTTCATTCCAGTAAGCTGTATTTTAGGGTCATCATTCCCTAAGCTTCATGAGTAGTTTCCGCTTCAACATCTGTGCCATACTACTGCCTATTACCTTTGCAAACTATGAGCAGAGTGTTCCTGTTAATGACATTAAGTGAAAGTGTAGCTATTGTGTTAATACATATTACTTTTTGTCCTGGAATTAGATCTGATTCAAGATTATGGAATTGGTTTAACGAGGGAAACTGAATTGGGACTGCCAAATTCCAGCCAGCTGGACAGCAACAAAGATAAAGAATCCTCCTAAATCTTTGCTATTTTATAAGACTTGCAGCTGAGCTACGAAAGCCTTTGATTTGAAAAGCTAATCGTAAGGAAAATGTGATCTCTTTGCCCCTGAGTATTGCTGCCCTTTAAAACGGGTATTCCTAAATTATCAGTCAGTTATATTTTCTAGTTAGACATGTAAATATGCAAAAAATAGTGTTGTATTGTACTAGACATCAGATTGTTGGGTAAAAAAAAATGGTTGAAACAAAGTTTGAATTCAGAATTTCTATTTCTCTTAATTGTAACATCAGTTTGGAATGAAAACACTTTTAAGACAGAGAAGCGCAGTCTATGAAAATCACAGTCTCATTCGAAAATCCCACCTCAAAACAACAACAAAAACCAACCCCCACACTATGCATCTGGAATCAGGAAAAATACTAATTCATGGAACAGTGTAAACATTACAATTTTGGTCCAAGACAACCAAACCAATGCAGTTACTGAATAGGCATCAAAGCACAGGAGAAAACATTTGTTGTGTTTATGGAGAAGCACAAAGATGCTAAGTTTGATAGCTGAGTAACTGTCCTAAAGAAAGTTATTCTTGTAGCCATTGTCACTTTGGTCTTTTAAATGAATTCAGGACCTACACCTTCTTCAAGACTCATCTTAAACGAGATCAGGAAAGCCTGTTAGAAATACAACTTAAAGGATGAAGTTAGGATCTCCTAGTACCGCGATGGCGAACCTATGGCACGGGTACCACAGGTATCACGCAGAGCCATATCTGTGGGCACACGAGCGTTGCCCTACTCAGCTCCGGCCAGCTAATTTTCGGGCCTTCCGGGCCCACCTGAAGTCGGGAAATGGGCTGTTTCCGGCCTCTGGAGGGCCTCCCGGGTAGGGGACGGAAGGCCGTTTTCGCCCTTCCCAGGCTCCAAGAAAGCCTCTGGAGTCTGGGAAGGGCAGAAAACAGGGCTACCGGGCCCACCATGCCATCACATGCCAAAAGTGGGGGTAGCGCGGGGGGGTCATGCATGCATGTGCGGGGGATAGGGCGCATTGAATTATGGGTATGGGCACACGCATGCGCGACCCCCCTGCAGGATCCCCACTTTTGGCACGCGACAGCAAAAAGGTTAGCCCTCACTGTCCTAGTAACTCAGTATATAGAGCCAAGGTGGGGGTTTGAAGAATGAAAAATGACCTTTTTTCCAGAGGTGGGATTCAGCCGGTTCGGATTGTGGGTGGGCATGCCCGCCCACCGGGCCGCAATCCTGTCCTACACCGCACGCACGCGGGAACAATGCGTGCAAGCGAATTGCCATATTGTTTGATGTTGCACACATGCGTGGACGGCACGCACTCACATTTCCAGTGCTGGGCGAATCCAGTTGCTACAGTATATGAATCCCACCTCTTCTTTTTTGCCATTCTCATAAAATGTGACGATTTCATCCAGTGTAACAATGAGTTAATCCTTACTCACCCTTACAGCAGTTAAACGATCTTCAGGGACAGTAAATGACCTGGATCATCAGTTCAAAAACAGTTTGCCTTTCTTCTGGATGTCAGGCTTTTGCTCACCCACAATTTACTGCTTTCATTATCGTAGATAATGCAATGTTTAATTAGCTGACCCCCCCAGGAACAGCTTCTACTGAATATGTTACAAGCAACGTATAGTTAGTAGAAATGGATGCAAATTTAGAAAAGTTCTGTTGTGACTAAGGTTCACACAATTCCCTACCCCGACAGTGGCCTATAATATATTTACAAGCATTTTAATGTGCATATACTTCTGTCAACATGCTGTTGCAAAAAAAATAAAATAAAATAAAATAAAATATGTGTACAACTCTCAAATTTCCTCCAACTCAATGAGACTTCTAGATTGGGAGAACAGAGTTGGAGAAAAAAAGAGGACCGGGGAGGGGGAAAAAATATTGGTGAGGTGGACAGGGCAAAACGAAAAAAAAGGAAGTAATTTTGCGGGGAAAGTGGGTGTCATTTGCATGAGAAAATAAGGGAAACAGAAAATCCCAAAATAAATCTAGGGAGGGTTAATGCAGAACTTATAGTCTTGTAAATAGTTCGAAAGCAGTCTTTTCAAGCATGAGGATTCACCGTGGATTAAAACTATATTCAGTCCAGGAAAGCAGGACAAGAGTAAAGGGCCTTTCTCTGTTCTCCCAATTTTACTCTGGTCTTTCAGGATCAGCCACCATCCCAACCTATTTATTCTCAATACTTATAGCCCTAATCTTCAGCATTAAAAGACTCCTGGACAGCGATGGAGTATCTATTCCCTTTGCTCTACTTCACAGGTGATGCGAGACAACAGGTGAATTGCATTCTCTGCTCGTACAGAGACATTCCTGCAGGCCAAAAGGTTGGCTCTCCATGCAACAGTTTTGTAATAACGGTCTCGATTTCTGCATATAGTGATTGGATCAAAGCTGGGCTAACGTAAAATATTTTCTTTGTTAAGCACTTCCAGAAACCTGTTTTAAACATTGTCATTTCATATAAGGTCAACTTGAACTTTTGCACTAAATACCAATGAAGTGTTACTTTGCTTAAGCTTTGTTGAAGCCTTTCTTAATAAAACAATATAAGGATGGAATAACTTCCAACCCTTTAAAACTGATCAAACCACTTTGCACAATTGTGGTCTCAATTTTATTTTATTTTAATTTTTTTTTTGGTAACATACACTTGGTCCTTACCCAGAGACAGTTAAATCATATCCAAGCCTTGTTGGCATTAATGGAATTTATATCAGCAGTGACTGAATTATCCTATACACTAACAGGTATTGGGGGCGTAACTTTTTCTAGATAAAGGCAAAATATCATTTGAGGTTATGAATGATTAGCCTCGGTTGTTCATAAAGTGGTGTATAAAATTACAAACATGTATAATTGTGGATTTCGTTTTGTGTACTTTTTTAATTTTTCAAATGTTTTAAAGTGCAATTGTTTCTTACACTAATATCATTTTAATTCCAATTAAACTATAATATGCTGAAAGTTGGTAGGTTTATTTATTCATTATCTTTTGCTAAATGTGTCTGGTTACCTTAAAACAAGAGCCTGAATTAATATATGACTATAACTGTTTTTAGAATATATTACAACCCAGGAGAAATTAACAATGACTAAAAGGGTTATGTTAGTAGAATTTCTATTTTCAGTTTTTGATCATCACAATTTTAATGTAAATGGTCCATCACTGAAAACTTGTTCTATATAAATAAAAATAGCTGTGTTTCTATAGAAAATATTTTTTATTTTTACTTACTGAGTCATTTCAAAAAATCATAAAGGTGTGAAAGACTTAAGTAAACTTTTAGTAAAGCCATTGTTGATAATTATTAATGGGAGGAAACACATTTATTGCAACTATACTTGGCATTTTATACATAAAAAGAGCCGAGGTGGCGCAGTGGTTAGAGTGCAGTACTGCAGCTACTTCAGCTGACTGCTAGTTCAGCGGATCAAATCTCACCGGCTCAAGGTTGACTCAGCCTTCCATCCTTCCAAGGTGGGTAAAATGAGGACCCAGATTGTTGGGGGCAATATGCTATTTAGTATACTGTCTTTGGTGTAAGCCGCCCAGAGTCCTCGGAGAGTGGGCGGCATAGAAATATGACTAATAAAATAAATAAATAAAATTATTAAGGGCTGCTTAAAAATACAGTAAGAGAGTTGGAAGGGACCTTGGAGGTCATGTAGTCCAACCCCCTATTCACACAGGAGACCTATACTAGGGATTCGAACCGCCGACCTTCCTGATCGACAAGCTCAGTGTCTTAGCCACTGAGCCACCTAGTCAGGCTGTCAGGTAGTCCTCAATTTACAAATTGTTTAGTGACTGTTTGGAGTTACAACAGCATGAAAAAAGTGACTTATGACCATTTTTACACTTACGACCATTGCAGCATCCCAAATGGCTACTTGATCAAAATCCAGACCTTTGGCAACTGACTCATATTTATGACGGCTGCTGTGTCCTGGGGTCATATAAATACTTTTTTGTGACCTTTTGACAAACAAAGTCAGTGGGGAAGCCAGATTCACTTAACAACCACGTTATTCACTTAACAACTGCAGTTAACAAGTGTGGCAAACAAGGTGGTAAAATAGGACAAAATTCACTTAACAGATGTCTCGCTTATGACAGAAATTTTGGGCTCCACTGTGATTGTTGAGGACTACCTTTATGAGGAGAGGAGACAAAAGACTGAGCAATGCTTTTCCCTCAAGAGTTTTGCTGAAATGTCTTGAGACAAGAGAAAACTCTTTATTTCGAGATGGATAATCAACGCTTCAAGATCACACTAACCCGCAGGATGGCTGGCTTATTTTTGGTTTAAAGTGGTAAATAAATAAATCATAATTTTGGAAATCCTTTTTTGCGATATTTAGACATCACATTAAGACATACAGTGATTTGGTTAGAAACTATATTGCAAAAGGTTCCTATGTACAATTATTTTTTGTAGGATATTGCTCTTCCACACTGTATAACAGTATCATTGTATAACGATAATGATATAATTATACAGTATATTATAATATCCTTGTTATACCGTGTTTCCCCGAAAATAAGACCCTGTCTTATATATTTTGAACCCTGAAATAAGTGCTTGGCCTTATTGCCATGCGCTCAAAAACCCGATTGGGTTTCTTATCAGGGGATGTCTTATTTTGGGGGAAACAGGGTAGTAACCCTAAATAAAAAGGACAGCTATAAGAAAGAAAATCACAGTGTTGGTTAGAGATCTTCCATCTTATTTGAAATCAATGTTAAATTGATGTCATAAACTCCAGGTATTCTTTTGACAATGTCTTTCCAACCTTCATAATTATACTTAGAATTTTAGTACCTGGCAAGTTTTATTATATACCGAACTCTCAACTGAACATATAATTTCTTTAGATATCTGCAACATCCAATAACCTTTTCCCACATAGCCTAATATTTGGCCTTTAACCTGTACTGTAGTCACAACCCCAAATAATTTCTGCCAAAATATGTTATAATTTTTTTAAAAATTTAATTTTAAATTTGTAAATAAATAAATATTCATCATTTTGTTTTCTAGAAGTATCATATTCCATTTTGGATATAATACTCAAAACGGGGCACTAACTCCCAGATTTATAGGGGTCTTGACATGGTACTTTTTGTTGTTGTTAGTTGCGAAGTTGTGTGTGACCCATCGTGACCCCATGGACAACGTTCCTCCAGGCCTTCCTGTCCTCTATCATCCTCTGGAGTCCATTTAATCTCATGCCGACTGCTTCAGTGACTCCATCCAGCCACCTCGTTCTCTGCCGTCCCATTCTTCTTTTGCCCTCAATCTTTCCCAGCATTAGGCTCTTCTCCAGTGAGACCTTCCTTCTCATTAGGTGGCCAAAGTATTTGAGTTTCATCTTTAGGATCTGGCCTTTTAAAGAGCAGTCAGGGTTGATCTCCTCTAGGACTGACGGTTTGATCGCCTTACAGTCCAAGGGACTCGCAGGAGTCTTCTCCAGCACCAGAGTTCAAAGGCCTCAATTCTTTAGCGCTCAGCCTTCCTTACCGTCCAACTTTCCCAGCCATACATTGCAACTGGGAAAACCATAGCCCTGACTATATGCACTTCTGTTGGCAGGGTGATGTCTCTGCTTTTAAAATGCTTTAAATCAAGTGTAAAATTAGCTTTCCTCCCCTACATATTGAACCAGAAAGTTCACACCAAGGAAAATATTTAGCTCTCAAGTAAAAAAATTAAAAACTCTACAAACCTCATCGTTACAGAATTTTATTAGCTTTAGATAAACATAGATCTAAACAATAAAGGTAGTTGTTTCTACATCCTACAACAATTGTCGATCCCCAGGCTATAGGCGAAGAGAAGACCTCTCCTGGAAGTTGTCCTCGACCTTCGGCCACCCCAGTCTTAGCATTCAGGATCCATATTCTACCATCTGTGGAAGTCGCCACCAGAAATGTTCTACTGTCCAATTTAGGACTGCAGAAAACAAATGGAGTTGCATAAACTCTTGATGTAGTTTCAAACTTCCATAATACATTTCCTTCCCTGTTGCAGCAATAAATGAAGCAGTCATGGGACCCAAAGAATATATCTCTGGAAAAAGGTGAAACACAAGGTGATGAAAAGATTGGCCCACTGCTGGAAAATGCCCAAACCTGTAGGACAGTAATAAAATATTAAACCAGTTATTGTAATTTCAGTTAGTGTGATAGAATTGTTGTATACATTGTTATAAGTTTATGATGCATATATAAATGTTCAACTTTATAGCCATGTTTACAAAATATCTAAGAAAAGGGCTAATTCTTCCAATCAATTATATATCTCAATATATATAATATATAATATTATATATATTATATATTCAATATATAAGATACTCAGGCCAATGCATTCCATTTTTGTATATTTTTTGCTTATTGAAAGGGCCTGCTGAACATAAAGGTAAAGGTTCCCCTCGCGCATATGTGCTAGTCGTTCCTGACTCTAGGGGGCGGTGCTCATCTCTGTTTCAAAGCTGAAGAGCCAGCGCTGTCCGAAGACGTCTCTGTGGTCATGTGGCCGGCATGACTAAACGCCAAAGGCGCACGGAACGCGGTTACCTTCCCACCAAAGGTGGTCCCTATTTTTCTACTTGCATTTTTTACGTGCTTTCGAACTGCTAGGCTGGCAGAAGCTGGGACAAGTAATGGGAGCTCACCCCGTTACGCGGCACTAGGGATTCAAACCGCTGAACTGCCGACCTTTCGATAGACAAGCTCAGCGTCTTAGCCACTCAGCCACCGTGTCCTATATATATACTGTATGCTGAACGTACAGTATAGCTAATTGTTTCAGTTAGAGTCAGAAATGATCCTATTGGGCATGCCGAACAAATTAGAACATTTAAAAAGGGTATATTTTAAGGAGCCACAAGTAATTTAGTAGTAGGAGAATTTTACCATTGTACCCTGGAGAAAATACCAAGGTTATACCAGAAATGAAGATAGCTTTGTGATGATTTTTGACAATCATTTCTCTAGGATAGTTTTGGTCAATGCATACTTCTCCAACAGCATTTTATACAACATAGATCATTGTGCTGTAGGACAATCTATCACTGAACTTAAGTCAAAGGAAGAACCTTGAATTTAATCCTAACATCAAGGCCGATTTCAACAGTTTGCTAAGTGAGAAACTCTCAGGAACTCAATCGTAGTAATCATAGTTGATTTCAAAAGAAAATTCCAACCAAACCAAAATGGTTAAGATCTTTCCAGAATGATTATTTAAAATCACACTGTGCTCTTATGAATTAGTAAAGGGACGCAATGGTTCAGCAACTAAGACGCTGAGATTGTTGATTGAAAAATTGCCAGTTCAGTGGTTCGAATCCCTAGTGCCGCGTAACGGGGTGAGCTCCCGTTACTTGTCCCAGCTTTTGTCAACCTAGCAGATCGAAAGCACGTAAAAAATGCAAGTAGAAGAATAGGGACCACATTTGGTGGGAAGGTAACAGTGTTCTGTGCGCCTTTGGTGTTTAATCATGCCGGTCACATGACCATGGAGACGTCTTTGGACAGCTCTGGCTCTTCGGCTTTGAAACGGAGATGAGCACCGCCCCCTAGAGTCGGGAACGACTAGCAGATATGTGCGAGGGGAACCTTTACCTTTACTTATGAATTAGTAACAAGTTAAAAAATTGAAACCAGACTCTAGAAATAAATGGAATGTTTCTTACATCCTTCATTACAGTATGCGAAATATGGGGTCTGTAAAGCAACTGTACAGAATAATGTGCTGGTTTAGAAATGATTTAGAATAATAAACGATCCGGGCTGCAACCATGTTTGCAAATAATAGGAAATTATTGAAGAAGATAAGTCTTGGAAGAGCTACAGATTTCTGCAGAGGAGAGACTGAGATGACAATCCCTGACCCATTCAACTAGGACTGGGCCAACTTGAGGCATTTACCATATTTTTCAGAATATAAGATGCACCGGAGTATAAGACGCAGCTTAGTTTTTGTGGAGGAAACTAGGGGGGGAAAATCTGCCTACCAGGTACTCATCTGGCTAGCGTCCTTAGTCTGGTCAGCTTCAGCACATTAGTTTGCTGGTTTTTATCCCCTGCTTGGGGATAAAAAACAGCTTCTAAAGCACAACTGATCTTTGGAGAGAGAAGCAATGAGAAAAGCAGGCAAAGCACGGACTCGTTAGGGCTGTAAAAAAGGCTTCTAAAGCACAGCTGAGAGTAGGAGGGAGCAGGCAAAGCAGGGAAGATCGCTTCACTGAAAAAAGCTTCTAAAACACAGCTGGGACTCAGAGGGAGCAGGCAAAGCCCAGAAGATCGCTGCATTCGCCAGCGCCTTATTAGGGCTGAGAAAAAGCTTTGAAAAAGCTACATTCAGAGTATAAAACGCACCCAAATTTTCAGCCTCTTTTAGGCGGGAAAAAAGTGTCTTATACTCTGAAAAATACAGTAACTAATTGCTGGAAAGGATGCAGAAAAAGTCACCCAAACTATAATGAAGTTTCTTCATAGAACAGCTTTCTTCCAAGACACCAAGGAATTTTCAGTATTTGAGCTTTTTAAAAACAGAAAACAACCCAGATAACTAACAGGGATCCATCTGAGGCCAGATCCTCAGCTTGGAAAAAAAGCTCAACCATCTTTCTGTTAATTCAGAGGTGGAGCGTAGCGCATTGAAACGTGTTCCGGATTCTCTACCTTCCCAATGTTTTAAAACAGGAAATACAGGAACGCTGTTGGCTTTTGTGACATTTAAAACACAAACAAACCCAGAATGGCTCAACATTTCCAAGAAAAGCTATGCCATTATAAGAAGGACAAAGCCCACCCAACTCCACAGAAATCAGCACAAGGGTGGGTCCAAATTACACTCCTTTACAAACTGGGTTATTAGCTTCACAGAATTTCACTAGAATGGAAGAAATGTAAATTAATCCAGTGTCATAGGAAGCAGTACAGATAGTTTCTGACTTACAATAGTTTGTTTAGTGACTGCTCAAAGTTACCACGGCATTTAAAAATGTGACTCATCACCGTTTTTCACAGTTCCAACCTTTGCGGCATCCCCACGATCATGTGATCAAAACTCAGATGCTTGGCAACTGGTTCATACTTATGACCGTTGCTGTTTCCCAGGGTTGTGTGATCACCTTCTGACAAGCAAAGTCAACGGGGAAGCCAGATTCACTTAACAACCCGGGTTACTAATTTATCAGCTGCAGGGATTCACTTAACAACTGTGGCAAGAAAGGTTGTAAAAATGGGGCAAAACTCACTTAACAAATGTCTCACTTAGCAACAGAAATTTTGGACTCAGTTGTGGTGAGAAGTCGAGGGCTATCTGTATTTACTTTTGTAAATCTTAGTCATATATTGCAACAATATTAATGTACTGTATATAACAGTTCAACATGTAAAAAATAGATGAGGGCCTGGTCTCACTTGACAACAGAAATGCTGGGCTCAATTGTGGTCGTAAGTCAAGGACTACCTATATGGGGATTTAAAGGGTTTCTTTAAATCATAGCAAAGGCTTCCTCAGTCCAATTTTGGTACATTCCCAGGGATTTTTTCCCCCAGTGACATTCTACACTCAATCACTGGGGTGTCACTATTTATTATACCACCAGCAGCTATTCCCTATCAATAGAGCCCAAACGGGTCCAAGATGCAGAGTTACGTACAAAGTTATAAAGAGACAAAATGTTTAAACCCACAGGAAGATGACACACACATACAAGAATGCATTGTTTGCAATTATTTACATGGTTAAAAAAAAACACAACAGAAGCGAACAATAATGAACAATCGGCAGAAAGAACAAACGAGCAAGAGAGAAGAATTTTCAAAAAGCAATTCAAAAATGTCTTTAAGGCAAATCAAAAGAGCAGAAGACGCTGTGAAAAGAAATGAAACGAAGAGGAAGGAAGGAAGGAATGGAGATGGAAGGAGCTAAATGAAGTATAATCAAGAGAGGCCAAGAATGATACAAACATTAATCAGTTGGTTCTTTGCATCAGATTGCTACCACAATAAAGATCCTGCTCAACAGGAAAGTGTGACATAAGCAACAATGACTATGTGTCAATTCCTCACAATCTCAGAACCTGCCCAGACACAACATTCAGTATTGTTTGATGAAGAAGCTATCAACAATGGATCCAATTTTCCCTTCTCGCACCAAGAGTTTCTATATCAGGTGTCAAAGGATTAGAAAAATAATCCAGAAAAGCTCCATTTTGCTTGCATTGATAATGTCTTGTGCTTTTCGGTATTCTGGAATTGCAAATCAAAAGCAGGAGTCTCATTCTATGCTTTGCTCAAGTGAGTTTCACACCCATCCAAAATTGCCCCGTTCTATGACTGGTACAAGGTTCTTATCTATTGTAATCATGTATGCTGAATTTGAGAAGACAGGTTTGGAACAATGCTGTGGCTTCTTGTCAGTGGCGAAATCCAATTTTTTTTTTACTACCGGTTCTGTGCGCGTGGCTTGATGGGCATGTTGTGGCTTGGTGGGGGTGGCAGGGGAAGGATACTGCAAAATCCCCATTCCCTCCCCACTCCTGGGGGAAGGATATTGCAAAATCTCCATTCCCACCCCACTTTGGGACCAGCCAGAGGTGGTATTTGCCGGTTCTCCAAACTACTCAAAATTTCCGCTACCGGTTCTCCGAACTGCTCAAAATTTCCGCTACCCGTTTTCCAGAACCTGTCAGAACCTGCTGGATTTCACCCCTGCTTCTTGTGCTCTTTTGGGGCTTCTCACAGGCATTTAATGGGAACTACTGTGGGAAGCAAAATGACAGATATTAAAACAAAAGCTTCTATGGGCAACATAAAAACCAAATTTAAAGTTAATAGTAAAAAAATACAACTCCAGGTTGAAGTTGTTATTTTAGAGGTTTCAACTATTAAATAGTACAATAATTTTTAACCTTTTCTCCAAAGTGACTAAAGCAGTAAAAATTTCCATCCACGCAGCCAACGTATACATAATCTTTGTCGCAATGGGGTGAGGAGAAGATAGGTTTCCCACAAATCGTTTTCCAAACAGTTTTCCCTATAACCTGCAAAAGCAAATAATTAACACAAGCTGCCTTTAAGATGCTCCATATGTTAAACTAATGAGAAATTAAGGCATTCAAAGAAAGACTGGAACCAAACAAACAATTAACTAAAAAGCAGCAGTGGAAAGAATTTTTCTAAGTTCAGATTCTCAGAAACGCCTATATGTCAACCTTACAAGGTAGATCATAGTAGAAAACAATGCCGTATAGGACAGGACTAATTTTATTGTAAGAGCTACAGTTACAGAACCTTGCAAGTCTGAATGTGCTTCCCCCTCCCTTACGTCATCTTCATATGAGCTAGGGAAGGGGCTGTTTTCTCTAATTACTTTGCTAGCCTGAGCTCAAGTCCTGTTTATCTAACCATTGCTTTGGTAACAAGCTTTTTTCCCTGTCCTTCAAGGTCATTCTCTATGCCTTCTCACATAGGGAGGGACAGATTGTTATAGCTACCTAACTTAATCAGATAACAAAGGAGCAACTACCAATTCTGCTTTCCTATATTTCAAATATTTTAAAGAAAAAGCATCTGTTGTTGAAATGAGGCAACATGAAATCATATTAAATAACGAAGAGGGATTAATTCACTACTGCAGTAATACCTATGCAAAATCATTCACTAATTTTTACTTGTGTACATCTTTGTAAATACTATAAAAATCTTTTAATTGGGGAATTTTATGGGCAAGGGGTTTTAAATTGGAGAAGCCAAAGATAATTTAATTTCATTTTAATGTATTTTAATATTTGTATTGTGTGTTTTTAATTTTGGCTGTTCACCGCCCCGAGTCCTTCGGGAGAAGGGGCGGTATAAAAATTTAATAAATAAATAAATAAATATCATTTTACATAGGTGGTTACAATTCCACAAGAATTAAATTAACAAGGAGCTGATAAATAAATTAGCTTCTGATCCCTTAACATGTGCCATTTCTATCATTACGCTGAATTAATAAATGCTAACATAGTTTGAAATCCTTGCATCAGAAAAGAACATACTGAATATATTCAGTAATTGTAATGTTATCAAAAGTCTTCTTCTCTGTAGCCCCGTTATTCAGAGTTTTTAAAGCCTACAGTGAATCTAGAACTTCATGCATGCATAACTAGGAAGTTACGTACAGGATTAACAGCAAGTAGTAGTCCTCCCAGAGTACCAACGTACAGGTGATGTGGAAACAGGTGTAGATGAGGAGAAGAAAATATACCTCCAGACTCACTGTGTAACCTCCAAACACATTCCTTCTTCTGTCAGAGTAACAAAATTTACATTTCACAATATGACACACCTTAATTTAAGGTTAACATAGAAGGCATTACTGAAGAGCAGGGGTGGGGAACAGTGGTGGGTTTCAAATTTTTTTACTACCGCTTCTGTGGGAGTGGCTTGGTGGGTGTGGTGTGGTGGGCGTGGCAGGGGAAGGATACTATAAAATCTCCATTCCCACCCCAGTCCAGGGGAAGGATACTGCAAAATCCCCATTTCCTCCCGATCAGCTGGGAGGCAGAGAACAGATGTGGGCGGGGCCAGTCAGAATTTTTACTACCGGTTCTCCGAACTATTCAAAATTTCCGCTACTGGCTCTCCAGAACTGGTCAGTACCTGCTGAAACCCACCTCTGGTGGAGAACAATAGCCCTTTTATGACTTGTGGATTTCAACTCCCAGAATTCCCAAGCCCGACATGCCGGCTCAGGAATTCTGGGAGTTGAAGTCCACAAGTCATAAAAGGGCCATAGTTCCCCACCCCTGCTTTAGAGCAATCTATTTTAAAATATTGTATTATCTTGATATGAATCTTTATGATCAGGATTTTTTTTTCCTTTTCCTTTTAATCGTATATGATTCTAAGAGCAGTGGTGGGATTCAGCCGATTCGGGCCGGTTCAGATGAAACGGTAGTTAAATTGCTGGGTGGCCCTGCCCCTTCCCACCCGCCCCTTCCAGGAGTCCTCATGTGCCACATTTTGGTTCCCAGGTAAGTGTAGGGAGGCATACTAGGCCCAAAACAGGGCACGGGGGGGGGGGTGCATTCTTCCCCCCCAACAGCCCATTTTTGCTCCCAGGGGGGTGCAGGAGGCCGAGTGCTACCTGTGGCACCCTGGCCATGCCCACCATGGCCATGCCTACCTAGCTGGTCCTTAGGGCAGAGAACTGATTGTTAAATGAGCCGAGGTGGCGCAGTGCTTAGAGTGCTGTATTGCAGCTACTTCAGCTGACTGCTAGTTCAGCAGATCAAATCTCACCGGCTCAAGGTTGACTCAGCCTTCCATCCTTCCGAGGTGGGTAAAATGAGGACCCAGATTGTTGGGGGCAATATGCTATTTAGTATACTGTCGATTGTTGTAAGCCGCCCAGAGTCCTCAGAGAGTGGGCAGCATAGAAATATGATAGATAGATAGATAGATAGATAGATAGATAGATAGATAGATAGATGATAGATAGATAGATAGATAGATAGATAGATAGATAGATAGATAGATAGATACAGTAGATAGATAGATAGATAGATAGATAGATAGATAGATAGATAGATAGATAGATAGATAGATAAATAAATAGTTTGAATCCCACCACTGTCTCAGAGGCTGCCTGGACAAATCTCTCCAGTTTTCTTGGCAAGATTTTTCAAAAGTAGTTTGCCATCCAGCTGTCCTTTTAACTAAGGCAGGACCAGAATTCACTGGTCCCCTGGTTTCTAGTCTGATACACAAACTAGCTTTCTTATGCTTAGTAACAATTTCTACATCTATATCTATTCCACCATTGTTATAGTTATTATTATTATTACATCAGTATTTAAATCGCTTCTCTCCAGAAGAATGATCCACTGTATATCACAAACTAATACAAAATACAGAAGGATGTACCTTAAATATTGTGTTAAAAATAACACTGCAGCATAGCATGCAAGCATAATAAAAGTAGCATCACAAGCACCAAGCTCTTGCTTGGTGAAGGCAATGGAAGAAATAATGAATTAAGAACCACAGGCTGCAAATGTGTGTGATCTCTCGGGGGTTTTATTTTTCTGAGCAGAAGCAAAAAAAATATATGGCATGGTTAAATAATTAAACGGCTAGAGTTGTCAGCACTATATTTTGGGACATTTAAAATAAGAAGTGGAACCGAAATATTTTTAATCTATCAATCAAAACCAAAGCAAGGCCAGTAGCTGATTATGATCTATAGTTCCCGTTGACAATGTATTCTGGAACGGGAATTCGATTTTAAACGTCAACCTCTAAGGCTGCAGTTCTTAGTGCCCTGATTTGGCATTTGTTCCACTGAAATCCATATGGCTTGATTTGATATGAAATGAACACTAGGCCGGAAAACATTCCCATTAATAACAACATTCCTAGTTGTTGTTGTTGTTTTTTAATTATTCCTTTGAGTCAGTCTTCCTTCCTGATGACTAGCTGGACAGGTGTACACACAATTTTCTTGGTAACATTTTCAAATGTTTGCCATGACCTTTTTTAGGGGACTGGAAGCTAAAACATATGAAGAACGGTTGCAGGAACTGGGTATGTCTAGTTTGATGAAAAGAAGGACTAGGGAAGACATGACAGCAGTGTTCCAATATCTCAGGGGCTGCCACAAAGAAGAGGGAGTCAAGCTATTCTCCAAAGCACCTGAGGGCAGGACAAGAAGCAACGGGTGGAAACTAATCAAGGAAAGAAGCAACTTAGAACAAAGGAGAAATTTCCTGATAGTGAGAACAATTAATCAGTGGAACAACTTGCCTTCAGAAGTTGTGAATGCTCCAACACTGGAAGTTTTAAAGAAGATGTTGGATAACCGTTTGTCTGAAGTGGTGTAGGGTTTCCTGCCTAAGCAGGGGGTCGGACTAGAAGACCTCCAAGGTCCCTTTCAACTCTGTTATTCTATTCTATTCTATTGTATTTTTCTTAGGACTGAGAGAGAGGGAGTGACAGAACTGAAATAAACCGAGGTGGCTTTGTGCCTAAGGAAGGACTAGAACTCTTAGCCTCTTAATTTTTAGCTCAACACTCTTAATAGCAATAGCACTTAGACTTATATACCGCTACAGTGCTTTGCAGCCCTCTCTAAGCGGTTTACAGAGTCAGCATATTGCTCCTAACAATCAGGGTCCTCATTTTACCCACCTCGGAAGGATGGAAGGCTGAGTCCACCTTGAGCCAGTGAGACTCGAATTGCCAAACTGCAGGAGGCCGGCAGTCAGCAGAAGTAGCCTGCAGTACTGTGGTTCCCAACCATTCTGGCTTTGTGATGGCAGCGGGTGGGGGGGTGGGGAAGAGAGAGAGGGGATGGTCCGACAAGCGCATACATGCAGCTCCATTTGCAAATGGCGGGCACGCACACATGCTGCTTGGAGAAATGGAGCTTTGCGCATATGCACTCGCCCACCACTTGTGCGACCCAGTTCCGAAACGGCTGTGGTCTGGTACTGGGCCGTAGCCTGTGGTTTGTGGACCCCCTCTGCCTTAACCCAACTGGATGAAACTAGCTCTTGACATTCACATTTACTTACATAGATATCCAAAGCATATATGTGCTGGTCATGAGATCCAATAAAGACTAATCCTGTGGAAGGATCCAAAGCCGGAGAACTTTTCACAGCATCTTGTGTGGGAAATGCCCAGTGGACTTCCCCATTACTGTTCTGGAGAACATATACCAGTCCGTTATAACAACCTGCATAAAAAAAAAAAATCACAGCCACAGAAACACAGGTGCATTTGGAAAAATGTTCTAACCGGTGATGTGAATATATTTTCAAGTTCCAAACAGACAGTTCTGATCACCAGGAATGTCTGTAGGCCTTGTGGTGAAAATTGGCAAGGCAGGCATATACCAAAGGACCAGAGTTTGGATTGCAACACTATGTCCGCCATCTTGGCAATGGAGCCCTCTGGTGCTGACGCTTTTCTCACTTTGCAGGGGGTGGTCTAATCTCAAAATATTTTTCACACACCTGTATATGCTTATTTCATTTGCAGCAGACAAAATTAATCACTATATTAGCCACTAAACCAGTTTTCAAACTTTCAAACAATTAAGGTGAATTCATAAAACCATCACTGTTGAATCTACAATACTGTTCATTCACGAAGGAAGGCGAATATACGTGTTCCAGAATAATGTTGCAGCATCCAATCTAGGTCGGTCACCTGGGACCAGAGTTTTAGTTTTCCGAGCTTTCGGATGCGTGCTGGAGCCCATCCTCCTAAGGCAGGGGTCTGCAACCTTAAACACTCAAAGAGCCATTTGGACCATTTCCCACAGAAAAGAAAACACCAGGAGCCACAAAATCTAGGTGGGTGTGGTCAACTCGACGTCACTCACTCCCACCAAGTCACATGACCCCCCCCTGCCACGCCTACCCAGGTTTTATGGCTACCAGTGTTTTCTGTGGGAAACAGGTATCTCTGTGTGTGTCTCTTTCTCTGTCTCTGTCTTTCTCTCTCCTCTCTCTCAGGCCAGGCAAGGAGTGACTGGAAGGGGAAGGTGAGGGGTGGGGCCAGCCAGTGGTGGGTTCAGCCAATAAGGAGCCACAGCAGGGGGATGAAAGAGCCGCATGCGGCTCTGGAGCTGCGGGTTGCTGACACCTGTCCTAAGGGCTTGGAAACAACAGCCATCAACTTAATAGCCAGCCATCAACACCCCAATCAACAACTAAAAAGCCACACACAAAAGCCACAGTATAAATATCACACACAGAATAGCCCAAAGCACACACATATTCCCCGAGGATGGGTTCCAGAATGTGTTGTGGCCGTCAGCGGCCTGTGCAGCTAGTAGCTGATTCTGACAGCGAGGAGACTGGTGTGGTGCTGCGCCAGCAGCCTGTGCAGCTGGCACTCAAGTCGGACAATGAGGAGGCTGGAGAAGATGTGGTGCCAGAGGCAGGGATTCAGCCGGGGACTTCAGAACCTCCAGAAGCTCCCATAAGTGAAGAGGAAGAAGAGGAGGAGCCTCTTCTCGATGCACGGGTGCACAGAGCTGCCAAAAGGCAGGAGTGGCTCCTCAAGAGGAGGTCTCCTCGAGAGTAAGGCTTGGGGCTAGTTGGCCACTCCCTTAGCCTATTTAAGGAAGGACGATGACTGAGGCAATTTGCAGGGAACAATTTCGTTCACTCTCCTTCGTGTCTTGATCTTAGTTCTCTGCAAATTGCTTCTGGGCTTTCTGCCAACCATAGTAAGATTACGATTATTTATTCTTTGGATTCTTGTAGGCTGTTAAGAAAGTTAATTAACAGCCTTTGTTTGAAAAAGACTGATTTAATTGAGTAAACTAAGGTTTGTACAGACTTTGTGTGTGCTGCATTCTTTAGGGTCCGTAGCTGGGGCAGAACAGAATGTGTCTGGAAGCTCAGAAGATCTAAACTTCTGGTCCTGGTGACAAACCGAGATTAGATCCTGCAACACTTGTTCACTGCATTTTACGTTACAAAATATATTACTCTTTGATAGTATTTTCCACGGGATACGACCAAGGATTCTGAATACTTACCAACAACAATGAAGTTTCCACACTTAGATACACAGGCGGAGGATTCGATGCGGCCTGCGAGGCTTCTTGTCCATTTCACTTTGCCTGAATGTAAGCCAATCGCTTGAACCACGTGAGAATGAGATCCGATATAAACAAGAGCAGACGATCTGTCAGGAACTGGGATTACAAGTAGCGGAGAGGCATCGACACATTTGCCGAGATCCGAGGTCCATCTTACATGCAATGTCAGCTTTTGGGTAACTTCACCAAGATTTGCTTCATCCAAATTTCCTTCAGCAGAATAATCTTCTGTTATATTTAGATTCGTGTCGCTATCTGGCGACACTTCATCCTTTTCTGCCGGTTCTGCTTCAATCTGATTTTTCACAGGCTCATTGATAGACACCAAGTGGTTTCCTCGACTAACGGCAATAAAACCTATGGGGCCCACGTCAGTTTTCAGTGAATTTTCAGGGGTAAGCTCCACATACTTATTGTTCGGTTCTTCACCGAGAGGGTCACTCGGTTTTCTTTTTACAGCACTGTGAGGGCTTATAGTTAGGTTGTCCCTTGGGAAAGCTGATTTTAGGACGTGTTTGTAGATCTCGCTAATGGAATGATTGAGAATAATTTCTACTAAGTCAGGAACAGGCCTACCTACCATACGTTCAATTTCGTCATGAAGCTGCAGCAATTTTAAAGAATCGCCGCCACTAGGCAAGAACTGTGACTCTTCCAAAATACAACTGGAACCATCTGGAAGATTAAGAATAGCCTGGGGGCAGAGGGAGAAAAAGGAAGAAGCAAAGTGTTATCGTCAGTGATGGGGATTCAAATAATTTAACAACAGGTTCTCTGCCCTAATGACCGGTTGGGTGGGCATGACCATGGTGGGCGTGGCCAGGGGGTGTGACAGGCAGCACTCAGCCTCCTGCACCCCTCCTTGGAGCAAACACGGACCATGGGGGGCATACCGCCCCCCGTGCCCCATTTTGGGCCTAGTAGGCCTCTCTGCAGCCTCCTGGGAGCAAAAACGGGCCGCGGGGAGAGCGCGTTGCACCCCCGTCCCCGTTTTGGGCCTAATAGGTCTCCCTGCACTTACTTGGGAGACAAAGCGGGGCGCCTGGGGACTCCTGGAAAGGGCGGGCTGGGGAGGGGTGGGGCCAGCCAGCAATTTAAAAACTGATTTGCCCGAACTGGCTGAATCCTACCACTGGTTATCATGTATAGGTTAATTTACATCAGAAGTACACACCTAGTAGCAAAGCAAGTGAGTAATCTACAAAGCAGTAAGGACCAAATAGATTCAAAGAGAAACTAAGACAAGCTATAGATGCTACTGATACTTAAGAAGAGACATCAGCTCTCTGAAGCAAGGTAAGAAGACTATCTTTCAATCTTTTAAAGCAGATAAAAAAGGGAAAAGGAAGCAACACTATTAAAATGAAGTGATGGATAAAGTCACCATCTGAGCAAAGTTGTAACTGATTCATATGCTTAATTGCCATGGACGTTTCTGGATACAGCACCTGATCAAATTTTATGCAGTACAGGTTGAACATTTTAGTACCATAAAATGGATAGGAACGTCTACTGATATATAGGACTGTAGCCATTTTATAATTTTACAGTATATAGGGAAACGACATGCAAGCACAGTAAAAGGACGCAACTTATTGGAATACCTATATTGCCACTATGGATTCTAGCTCATAAAAATTAGAAGCTCAATGTTTAATTTAATTTAATCCTGTTCTAGGGTTTGCTTATTAGACAGGGCAGTTAATCCTCAACGTGTCTTCTCACTTATAATAAATCAGAAACAGGTGCAGTGAATAAAACAGATATTTTGAATTTCTGATATCCAATCTATGCAGAAATGCTGGATCTGTTTGATTATTTTGGTCATGCCTTTATTAAAAAAAAATAAGTCGCGTTTCAACTTATCCCAGAGAGGCAAGCATTAATGTCTTATTGGGCACAGTGCTATTCATTACAACTGCCTACCATTATCTGAGTCCTGAGGTTTTAGAGAAATATTAATAATTTCTCTAACGCTATTGCAAAGAATCCAAGTCAATGATAGAAGCTACAGCATGCAAAGACCCAAGAATATTCATTCCTGTTCTTCTCTCCCTTGTTCAAATGACTGAATTATGGATGCTTAAGAGAATTCTTACGATACGGGAATAATGCAGTTTAATTGACTACCTGCCAGAGACTCTGCAAGCCTTGCCATAGTTCTTCTTCGCTTAGCTTGCTGTCACTTTTTCGAGAATTCAGGTGGCTGCTGTAAATCTGGTTCAGCTCGGACACATCAATTTTGCCTTTGCACAAAGCAAAAAATAAAACAAGTTTTTATTATAATAAAACAAAGCATTCCTATATCTTTATTGTAACTTAACACTCCATTGCAGGCCCAATCTATATGTATGTTTGAGTCCACAAATGATTTTAGTGAAAGTAAAACTACAAACAGGTTTTACACACACACACACACACGTACTATATCATCATATTTTAACGACCCCATAATCCAGTGATGGCTAACCTTTTTGCCATCGCGTGCCAGGAGAGGGGGGGCGGGGGAGGGTCACGGCGCACGTGCCCACGCGCATGTGCGGGCAACCCCTCTTTCCCCCCTCCTAGAGAGGAGCCTCTCTAGGAGTCTCTGGAGGCTGGGGACAGCAAAAAAGTCACTTCCTGTCCCACCGGGAGTCGGGAAATGGGCCCTTTCAGCCTCCGTAGGGCCTCCAAGGGAGTGGGAAAGGCTGTTTTCGCCCTTCCCAGATAAATAGAGAGGATCTGGAGCCAGGTAAGAAAGAAAAACGGGCCTTGCCCACCCACCCACCCCAGGCCCTCCAGAGGCAGGAAACAACCTGTTTCCCTACTTCTGGTGGGCCCAGAAGGCCTGAAAATCAGCTGGCTGGCATGTGCATGCACCCCAGAGCTGAGCTGGCGTGCCCACTAATATGGCTCCGCGTGCCACCTGTGGCACGCGTGCCAGAGGTTTGTCATCACGGCCATAATCCCTTGCGGGGTGGAGTCTGGGCAACTGAATGGAGCTGAGTGTTTACTGGCCAGATGCCCTTCCTGTTGCCAATGCGGAGTTTTTTTTTCAACAGATATATTCTCATCGTGCCTAGAGAGAAATATCTGCCTATATCTAGGATCAAACTCACAGCCTCCTGATCCACCTCTAGGCCACCGCACCACTCCCATGTGTACTATATACTGTACTAAATGCAATATATATATTCCAAATCACACATTCAGACACTTAGATATAGTGTAGATATAGATATATCTGAATAAGAGAAATAAGAACATCATCATAGCATGCAGAGTGAGATTCTGGTTAGAACACAAATCAGTGGTACAGAGATTAGCCATCAATTCAGGTTAGCTGGACTTCGTACATACTATTAAAATAATGCTTAGGATCATCCAACACAGATTAGAGCCCTAAAATAGGATGGAAATGCCAGCTGTTCAAGCTGGCTTTAGAATAAGTCAAAGAACAAGCAACATTACTGCTAATGTATCCTAGAAAATTGAGACAACCAAAGGACAACAAAAAGAAATCAGTATATTATTTATTTGTCTTGAACTGTGCCAGCCACGTGCCTAGAAAAATAGGAATCTCAGAACATCTCACTGTCTTCATGCAACACCTACGGTATTTTTCGGAATATAAGACACTCCGGACTATAAGACGCACCTACCTATTTTGGGGAGGAAAACAAGGGGAAAAAATCTGCCTCTGCCTCTGAGCAATTTGCCTCCTTGCAACAAAAAGCAAACAGCCTGCTTTAGTTTCATTTTCAGCACAGCCTGATTAGCACAAGGAAAAAAAATCTGCCTCTCAGCAATTTACCTCCTTGCAGCAAACAGCGGAGGCCAGTGCAGCAATAGGCAATGGCAATCCCTGCAGCCTGAAACAGCTGAGGGTCGGGAGGCTGATCCAACTGACAATCAATTGTTTGTGCTAATTAGGCTGTGCTGAAGCTGAAACGGGCTGTTTGCTGCTAGGAGGTAAATTGCTGGGAGGCAGAGGCCAAAGGGTGGGGGCCAGTGGGTGGGCGGGACTACATTAGGTGTATAAGACGCGCCCAAATTTTCACCCCCTTTTGGGTGGGGGGGAAATGCGTCTTATACGCCGAAAAATACAGTATATACAATTCAGGAAGCCCAATTGTGGATCAAACATAGAAAAATGGACTGGCTCCAGGTCATCAAGGGAATGAGATGTGACTATGTTCTTTCGTAGAATATGTAAACGGTGGATAGCTTCCATCTTATGCCAACTGACCAGCAATCAAGAAATATGCCACGAACTAAAACTTGGTACATTAACCAAGAAGCCCTTGGAAAATATATTCAGATGCTGCGATATATGTGCAGGTAGTTCTCGACTTGTGACCACAATTTAGCCCAAAATTTATGTGGCTAAGTGAAACATTTGTTAAGTAAGTTTTGCTCCATTTTACTTCCTTTCTTGCCAAAGTTGTTAAGTGAACTATTGCAGTAACATGGTTGTTAAGTGAATCTGGCTTCCCGGTTGACTTTGCTTGTGAGAAGGTCACAAAAGGGGATCGCTTGACCCCAGGGCATGGCAACCGTCATAAAGATGAACCAGTTGCCAAGCATCCAAATTTTGATCATGTGACCAAGGGGATGCTGCAACGGTTGTAAGTTTGAAAAAACGGTCATAAATCACTTTTTTCAGTCCTGTTGTAACTTTGAATGGTCACTAAATGAACTGTTGTAAGTCGAGGAGTGCCAGCATATCTACAAATATCAGAATGGTGCGAGGAATACTTTTCCATGTGACACTCCATGGAAGTGAAATCTGGACAATGAAAAGTAGAAATAGTATCAATGCTTTTGAACTCTGAAGTTGGAGAAATCTCCTGAGAATACCACAGATAGCCAAGAAATGTCCCAAAGGTGTTTTTTTCAAAAGACAACTGGACTTTCTTCTTTTTTTCTTTGAAGACATTTCGCTACTCATCCAAGAAGCTTCTTCAGCTCTGATTGGATGGTGGGGTACGGAAGGATTTACACTCCTTGCAGACAGCCAGTCATTTGCATGCTTTTAGTGAGTCGTTAAGGCCACCTGGAGGTTTATCTCTGTCCCCAGGATCACCTGAGGGATGCAAATGGACACAGATAAACCTCCAAGCAGCCTCAACAACTCACTAAAAAGAATGCAAATGACCAGCTGTTTGCAAGGAGTATAAATCCTTCCATTCCCCATTTTCCAGTCAGAGCTGAAGAAGCTTCTTGGATGAGAAGCAAAACGTCTTCAAAGAAAAACCAAAAAGTCCAGTTGCCTCTTCAAAAAGCACCTTTGGGACAACCAGGACTGAGAATCTCCACAGATAGCCAAGAAAATAAACACGAGGCTCACAGAACAACTCAATCCAGTGTTCTCACTTGAGTTAAAAATAACCAGAACAAATTTTCAGACTTTGGACATATTCTCAACTCCCTCGAGGAGTCTATAATGCTGGGAAAGGTGGAAAGAAAAAGAGGATGACTAGAAGCAAACTGAATGGACAGAGTATCAAAGTATCACAGTAGTTGTGAGTGCACTTCAAGATCTGAAGGACCGCACACAAACAGGTCATCCTGGAGAAAATTTCTGTATGTGATCCGTATAAGAACTGACATTGACTTGATGGCACATAATCAGTCTGACTTGGCTTCTCTCAGGTTTCCCCATGCTCTAAAAAAACAAGCTATTTTCGTAACAAGACGTTCCAATAAAATGTTATTTACATCTGGAAGCCGAAGAAAACACCCAATCGGTCTCTGAATTAATGAGCCAGAGTGGCAGATGGCTCCCTTGTGTGATGTTTGATCTGGTAGAACTGGTGTTCCATCAGTACGTTTGTTCTCGTCTGGTTTTATGTCTTAATTAGTCTGGGCCGTATTGCCTTCCGAGTTGTGATGGAATTGGGGGGCTTATAAATTTAAGAAATAAATATACTGTATTTTTCTGACTATAAGAAGCACTTTTTTGTCTCCCAAAAGGGGGCGAAAATGTCTGTGGGTCTTATAGAACGAATATTTCCAAAGCCCCGCCCACCCACCAGCCCTTTTTTGGCCTCTGCATGCCCTGTTTTCAGGCCTTTTTTCGACCTTTTTGGGGCCCATTTTCGAGGCTTTTTTCGGCCCGTTTTGGGGGGTTTTAGGGCCATTTTCAGGGCTTTTTAGGCCTGTTTTTGAGGCTTTTTGGGCCATGTTTTTGAGGGGGTTTTTTGGCCTGTTTTCGGGGCTTTTTGTGGCCTGTTTTCGAGGCTTTTTGTGGCCCGTTTGTTCTGAAAAAATGGATCAAAAAAAGCCTCAAAATGGGTCAAAAAAGCCTAGAAAATGGCCCCCAAAAGCCTAAAAAATGGGCCAAAAAAGCCTAGAAAATGGCCCCCCAAAAAAATCTAAAATATGGGCCAAAAAAGCCTAGAAAACAGACCAAAAAAGCCTCAAAAACGGGCAACCCCCCCCCCCCCAATGGACCAAAAAAAGCCTTGGAAATGGGCTGAAAAAAGCTCCCAAAACAGGATGAAAAAAGCCCAGGAAACAGGCCAAAAAAAAAAAAAGACTGGAAAAGGGCCGAAAAAAGGTAGGCCAAAACTTTTTGTTGTTGTTTTTCTCCTCTAAATTTAGGTCCGTCTTATAGTCCGAAAAATACACACAGTAGGCATATATACGTATATTTACCGTGGGATGTGAATGGCAAAGTATCAATCAGCAAAACCTCATCTGGAATTGCATAGCTTGGGAGACGTTCCTGGAGCTTTTTTAAAAGGTGCCGCTTTGAAACAGCTTTGGGGGCAACAAACAGAATTAATTTTTCTTGTTGGTACCATATCAAGGCACAGGTTTCCACTGTGCAGAGGCTCTCTGCCACCTGCAAAATAAAACCACGATAATTCTGAGAAAACGTGAAGAAATCCATGAAGATGAACACCTATATTTCTCTTCCCCTCATCATTCAAGTAACTTTCAGTCCCATAAATGCAGAGACCAGGAGTGTCAAACTTGATTTCATTGAGGGCCACCTCAGAGTTGTGTTTGACCTCGGGGGGGGGGAGCGTTTGGGGGGGGCAGGATGGGTGTGGTCAACTTGACGTCACTCGTGTCGGGGTGCCTGTGTTGGCTTGAATGCTCTGTCAGTGAAAACTGGCTCCCAATCTTCGTTTTTGGCTGGAACGGCCTCCTGCAACCTTCTGCTAGCGAAAATGGAGCTCGGGAGGGCCGCGTGTACAGTAAAGGGCCGCGATGGCTCAAAGGCTAAGACGCTGAGCTTGTCGATCAAAAGGTCGGCAGTTCAGCAGTTCGAATCCCTAGTGCCATGTAACGGGGTGAGCTCCCATTACTTGTCCCAGCTTCTGCCAACCTAGCAGTTCGAAAGCATGTAAAAAATGCAAGTAGAAAAATAGGGACCATCTTTGATGGGAAGGTAACAGTATTCTGTGCGCCTTTGGTGTTTATTCGTGCCAGCCACATGACCACGAAGACGTCTTTGGACAGTACTGGCTCTTCGGCTTTGAAACGGAGATGAGCACCGCCCCCTAGAGCCGGAAACGACTAGCACGCAAATGTGGGGGAACCTTTACCTTAATATCGAAGTAATCTCAAAAACTCAGGTAATATCTATCTTTCAGACTCTTCATGGCCCAATCTCACTTCTGTATTAGTTTTAAAAAAACCTTTTCATAGTTACCTATTACCTCACCTGCTGTACATACTCAGTGCTGAGACGCTTGCCATGACGCTTAATTTGATTGTCCTTCCGCCCCAAGAAAAACATTTCAGCGTTCTTAACTTTTACGAAATCTCCGGTAGCTCTCATGGTGTCCACAGGTAATGTTGTTTCGCCATCAATGAAGCAGACGCGTCCATTTCCTCCTATGCAGAGCAATTTTAAGCAGTAAGTCAGGCTTCCTCTTATCAATCCATATAATGCGGGCTAAAAATGATCTTAAAGCAGGGGTAAAATCCAGCAGATTCTGACAAGTTCTGGAGAACCGGTAGTGGAAATTTTGAGCAGTTTGGAGAACCGGCAAATACCACCTCTGGCTGGCCTCAGAGTGGGGTGGGAATGGAGATTTTGCAATATCCTTCCCCCAGGAGTGGGGAGGGAATGGGGATTTTGCAGTATCCTTCCCCTGGAGTGGGGTGGGAATGGAGATTTTGCAGTATCCTTCCCCTGCCATGCCCACCAAGCCACACCACGCCCACAGAACCAGTAGTAAAAAAAAATATGGATTTTACCACTGCCCTAAAATGAGATTTATGAGCCTTGTGAGATAGTTCAGATGCAAAGCATACCCAGATGAGCTGAATTCTACTTTATTGTAAGGTTACATTATCAGAATCTTGCAAGTCTGAAAGTGTATTTCTCCCCATTGTTTTTACAGCCCAAGAAATTAGGGCGAATCCTTTCTGAAATGTTTGCCACACCTCAGATTCAGCTGCCTCTTATCTGCCTCTTATTTGCTGTATGGCTCTTCCTCCTGTCTACCAAAGTCATTCCCACATACCATTAACTCGATACAGGAAAACAACACAATGAGTCTTTCAAACTTGATCAACTTACCCATCTAATAGCTACCATATTTTTCAGATTACAAAACGCACCAGACTGTAAAATGCACCTAGATTTAGAGGAGGAAAACAAGAAAAAAAAAAAGGTTTTGGCCTCCGTGTGTCCCGTTTTCGCCCTCCCCAGCCCCAGAAGCACTTTGCAGGCCAAAAACGGACCCATTTTTGGCTTCCCGAACCTTCCACGTCTCCTGTTTTTGCCAAAAATGGCCCCATTTTTGGCCTGTAGAGTGCTTCTGGGGGGCCAGAGAGGGTGAAAACAGGATGCGTGGAAGGTTTGAGAAAGCCAAAAACAGGCCCGTTTTTGGCAAAAATGGACCCATTTTTGGTGAAAACAGGACGCGCAGAGGGTTTGGGAGTGCTTCTGGGGGCCAGGAAGGGCAAAAATGGGACGCCAAAAACAGGCCCGTATTTGGTCTATAAGATGCACAGACATTTCCACCCATTTTTTTGGGGGGGGAAAAGTGCGTCTTATAGTCCGAAAAATACGGTAATTTTTATCACACTGAACTACTGCATGTAGCGTGAGAGAGTTCAGTCTTGCACACTGCCACTGTCCTATCTGCTCCATGAAGAATACAGAAGGCTCTATTTTCATTTTTGTTGAATATAGCTTCCTGTGCGTAAACATTAACTGTGATTATTTTTAATAAGCCTACTTCGCTTCCCATGGTTTGATATTGGCTTATTTTGATGTGAGATAAGAGAAAATGCAAAAACATTAGAGCCTTGTGCGTATTATAATTCTTTAGCATGATAGCCGATAGCCACTTCTGACTGTGATGCAAAGTAATTATAGCGCCTTCCATCACTAGGTTAAAACTTCCATTCATAGCTACTCTTTGTGTAGGCTGAAATTGATGGGAATTGGGAGTACATTATTCCGAGAATCCAGATTCATAACTGCATAGCATTACAAGAAAGTGTAGCGCTCAAAATAAAGTGTTTAAAACACAGTACAGGTAGTCCTCGAATGAAGAGCTAAAAATTTGTGTTTCCTTGCCAAAGTTGTTAAGTGAATCACGGCAGTTTATAACATGGTTGTTAAGTGAATCTGGCTTCCCCATTGACTTTGCTTGTCAGAAAGTCAGATAAGGTGATCACATGACCTGGGACCAGTGGTGGGTTGCCCCCGGTTCAGACCGGTTTGCAAGAACTGGTCATAAAACCCGCGGGAGGCTCCGCCCACTGTCCCGGATGTTGTCATCAGCGATCTGCGCATGCGCAGAAGCTTCTGCGCGATCCCATTGCGAACCGATAGTAAAGGTAAGTAGAACCCTACCCCTGCTTGGGACACTGTAATCATCATAAATATGAGTCAATTGCTAAGCAATCTGAATTTTGATCATGTGACCATGGGGCTGTTGCAACCGTTGCAAGTATGAAAAACGGTTGTAAGTCACTTTTTTCAGTGCCGTTATAACTTCAAACAGTCACTAAACAAACTGTTGTAAATCGAGGACTACCTGTATTCCAATTAACCCCCGACTTTGCCTTACTGATGAGGTTGAAAACAAACATCTTGTCAAATTATTAAAATCTGATGCCAGTTTTTAAAAACCTTTTAACTGCATTTTTATTTTATAGTGTTCAGAAATCAAAATATTTAAATCCCAGTTAGAAAAAAAAAATCGCTTATTTTGGGGGAATCTTTTAAGCTCATTCAAAGTCTTCAATCTAATAGCTGGGCTGTTCCCAATTATTCCAATTACTAACTATAGGTAAGAAAAACCCTACTATTTTAATACTCTGGCCAAACTAATTCCCGCACTACCTAATCAGAAATCTCTAGAAGTTTGTAGTCAAACGTTAGCGCCAGTGGTGGGATTCAAATTTTTTTACTACCGGTTCTGTGGGTGTGGCTTAGTGGGCGTGGCAGGGGAAGGATACTGTAAAATTTCCATTCTCACCCCACTCCAGGAGAAGGTTGCTGCAAAATCCACATTACCTCCCTATCAGCTGGGACTCGGGAGGCAGAGAATAGATGGGGGCGGGGCCAGTCAGAGGTGGTATTTACCGGTTCTCCTAACTACCCAAAATTTCCGCTACCGGTTCTCCAGAACTGGTCAAAACCTGCTGAATACAACCTCTGGTTAGCGCCCTGGAAATAGCTTCCTCATTCACTGGAATCCAATGGCTATTATGATCATCTTCAAGTAATGATTGTTTTAATTAAAAAATAAAAAATAAAATTACCTATAAATACTTGGCCTTCACCTTCTTGGACAAGTAAGCCATTAGCATCTTTGACTTCAACTGCTGTTCCAGATAATGGTGTTCCCAGTGGTACAGGGGAATCAAATCTGAAAAAGGATGGGGTGAGCCGGCAGAAGAGAGAGAGATGTGAAACAAGGATGAACAGTAAGTAAAGAACTAATTTCTTCATTCAGACCATCAGAAAAAGAATCAAGCCACTATCCAAATTGTTCACGAGTATTAATTAGATCAAAAAAAATAAAAAGTAAAATCATTGCCAACATTTACATGTTTTATCCACAAGTCAAATATTGCAGAACGTGGCTCAGTCACTTTTAATTATGTCCAGCACTCAAGTTCAGTTGTGTACTTTTAAGTATACAGCATGCTGAATTTAAAAGACTGCTTTGAGTTCAAGTGTTCTGCGTTTGGAATGAATGATTTGGCTCATTCCAGAAGTATGCATGGTTCAAGTGATGCACGCCCAACTCTGAACTCAAAATGTTTCTGGAATGGATAAAACAACCCATTTCACATATGAAACATTCCCAATTCAAAATCCCCACAGCATTGAGCCAAGGGGTGGGCTTCAAAAATTTTAGCAAGGGGTTCTTTGCCCGGTTGCTGGATGGGCGTGGCCATGGTGGGCGTGGCCTAGTCAGCCTCCTGCACCTGGGAACACCATTTTCGCCCTCCCGGAGGTTTGAAAAAAGCCTCCGGAGCCTGGGGAGGGCAAAAACGGCGTTCCCAGGCTCTGGAGGCCCTCTGGAGGTCAGAAACAGGCCCGTTTCCGGCCTTCCTGATTTTCCGGTATGCCTGTTTTTCACCCTTCCTGAACGGGTGCGTGGGACCGCATGGGGACTCCTGGGAGGGGCGGGTGGGGCCAGCCAGAAGTGGGATTTGGGGGTTCTCTGAACTGCACAGAATCTTAGCTAGAGTTTGTCCCGAACCTCTGCAAACCCCCAGCAGCCCACCCCTGATTGAGCCTTATGGGCAGCAAAAACGAACATTTTCCTACCGATGATCCATGTCGAAAGCCTCCTCAGGAATCCTGTAACATGTGGCCCAACACGAAACTTCAGTAATGCCGTAAATATTAAAGAGTTGAGTTTTGTTTCCTTTTTCTTTCCAGCTTCTCAACACGCTAAGCGCAGGGCAGGCTTCTCCACCGAGAGCTAAGATTCGCAGGGAAGTATCCACAGTCAATACACTTGATCTAATATGTTCAACTCCGAATCTTTTCAAAAGAGTTGGTGTAGCCTGAAGAAAGCAGGATTCAAGGTTATTACAGCTATTCCTCGACTTTACAATAGTTTGTTTAGTGTCTGCTCAAATTTACAACGGCACTGAAAGAAGGGACGTATGACTTATTTTTCACAATCACAACAATTGCAGCATTCCCAATGCAATCCTAGGCTGCAATAACAGAGGAATAGAATCAAAGTCATGTGAAGTATTGGTATTACCCTTTATAAAGTTTTAGTAAAACCACACTTGGAAAACTCCATCTAGTTTTGGTCACCACAATATAAAAAAAAAGAAGTTGAGATTCTTGAAAAAGTGCCGAGAAGAGAGACAAAGATGATTAGGAGACTGGAGACTAAAACACTGAAGAATGTATGCTGTCTAGATTTGCCATAGCTTTCCTCCCCAGGATCAAGCATCTTTTAATTTCTTGGCTGCAGTCCCCATTTGCGATGATCTTGGAGCCCAGGAAAATAAAATCTGTCACTACCTCCATGTTAAGGATATTGGTGTTGTGTTACCAACCAGCAGAGTAAATGCACAAGGAAACGTTGCTGAGAGCAATGAATAAGAGATATGCAAACTGGTTTATCAAAAGCTTACTTTATAGTAGAAAAACAGTCTCATAGTCTTTAAACAAATTCCAAGTCCTTGCCAGTTAAATCAGTCCAGTACTTACAGATATCTTCTTACCAAACAAACATTAGTTGGTTAGAATAACAAACTCACTCTGGTTCACAAACCACGATGGTAGCAGATCCATCAAACGATGATTAGCAGATAGCAACTCCTCTCAATGGTAGCTTATCATAGCAGCTTCATCATTAATGGCAGTATATCATAGCAGCAACTGAACACGTTACAATACCTTGCTTAAATACTCTCACAACCAGTCATTATCTAATTACAGCATGACTCAGCATTACAATGAATACCTTTAAAGTAACATAATACATTTACAGATTAAAGTTACAGTACACTCATATTACCTGGACAACTAGTTAGGCTCAAACCATATCCTAACACTCCATTTCTTCCCCATCTATTTGCCAGGAATTGATAGGGCCGGATGCCATGATCTTAGTTTTCTTAATGTTGAGTTTAGGTGCTACATACAGTACAGTATATTGACACAATTTTTTAATTCCTACAGACTGCATACGATAGCCTTGGGCTAATCTGCAATATAAATGGCCTTGGTAAGATTTCTCCTTATTCAAGCAAACAAGACAAGTGGATAGTTTAATTAAGTTTCCAAACAACAAGTTTCTTACTTGCAATACGGTCACTCTGTGCTTCTGGAAGAGAGCCCTGGATAACTGCTGTGGCATCATTTTAATCACTGTGGGTAGTATTAGCAGGCATGCCCCACTCGCCAGACTAATGAACAGGTCAATGACTGATGGATCAAAAGTCAAAGGAGAGGCCATAAACACTACGTCATCTGGAGTAATTTTAAAAAGCTCTCTAGAATAAGGAAAAAATACACATCTCTGAGAAATTAGATTTAGATGAAACTTTAAGCAGTTTTGCATATACCAAGTTAATCAGACTCTTTCTCCCGCTAACAAGTTATAAATCCTCCAATTCCACCTCTAATTCAGGTCAGCATTACACAAACTCTACACCCTGAAAGTCTGAGTTGCAGTCTAAGCAGCCCTTCTAAAAGTTGGGAGAATTATAATGAGATGAGCCCAGAATGAGATTCATTTCCAACATACATTATAGCTTTCCATACTTTTTTTTTGTCTAAAGGCGGAATACTTGCAAACCTTGGTAGTACAGTGGTCTAAGGCACCCTGTTATTAAGCTGGTTATTAAGACCAGCTGCCTGCAATTACTGCAGGTTCGAATCTCGCCAAGGCTCAAGGTTGACTCAGCCTTCCGTCCTTACTAAGGTAGGTAAATTGAGGACCCAGTTGTGGGGGCAATAAGCTGACTTTGTATAAATATACAAAAGAATGAAGGCTATTGCTGAGCACATTGTAAGCCGCCCTGAGTCTCCAGAGAAGGGCGGCATATAAATCAAATTAAAAAAAAACAAAAAAACCAAGATCTATGAGTTTATCTCAGATCTATTCCAATTATATAAGAAGCAAACAACTGGAAGTCCAACACAATTTATGCTATTGTTGCTCTTTTTGTTAACCTTTCCTTCTTATCAAAATATATCATTATCATCTTCATTTAATGACCTCATGATCCCTTGCGGGGTGGAGTCTGGGTCAGTGGTGGGTTGCTACCGGTTCACCCTGGAACAGGAGAACTGGTAGTGGTAGTGGAGGGTGGCTCCACCCACCCACCTGCCCGGACACTTCTGCACATGCGTGCACGAGCGAACGGGTTGCAAACTAAATTAAAACCCACTATTGGTCTGGGCAACTGAATGGAGCTAGGAGAGTGTTTTAATGGCCGGATGCCATTCCTGTCACCAACGCGGAGTTTTGTTTAGCAGATATATTCCCAGTGTGCCCAGAGAGAGAAATATCTGCCTCTACCTAGGATCGAACTCACAGCCTCCTGACTGTGAGGAGAGAGCTCCGTTTCTAGGCCACCGCACCACTCCTCTTATCAAAATATATGACTAAGTGTATATGGAAAACTTACCTAAGATGAAGGATATTTGGTACGATGCTTTTATGAGGCACCCTCACAATTTTGGGGAGCCCTGTTGTTCCAGATGTGTGCAAAACATATGCCAGGGAATGTTTCTCTCTGACATCCAACAGATCTTTGGGTGCTCCAACATCATGTTGCTGTTCTTTACAGATGTTTCTGACCACAGAACTTTCACTACCTGCATTTACATATTTGGTCAACTGAACACCACTGTGGCTTTGGAAAAGAATTAAACCAATTCTCCGCATTTGAAGGGAATGTTGGCTGTACAAGTGTCCATAGGTTATTGTGAATTTCTGGAAACAAAAAAAGAAACTTATTCTAACACAACTTTCGCATGTTTACTTCTCTGTGTCTAGTCACAACGAATAAAGTCAAACAAATTTAGAGCAGCTAATCAAATACGATGCTTTTCAAGGGAATATGGTGTTTTGTTTTGTTTTTTAACCCAAAGTGATTCTGCAACAAGTGCAAAAACTAGGAACACACTGTGGTTGTTACGGTAGTGTTGTGGCCCGTCAGCAGCCTGTGCAGCTAGTAGCTGATTCCGACAGCGAGGAAGCTGGTATGGTGCTGCGTCAGCAGCCTGTGCAGCTGGCACTCGAGTCGGACAATGAGGAGGCTGGAGAAGATGTGGTGCCAGAGGTGGGGATTCAGCCAGGGCCTTCAGAACCTCCAGAAGCTTCCATGGGTGAAGAGGAAGAAGAGGAGGAGCCTCTTCTCAATGCACGGGCGCTCAGAGCTGCCAAAAGGCAGGAGTGGCTCCTCAGGAGGAGGTCTCCTCGAGAGTAAGGCTTGGGGCTAACTGGCCACTTCCTTAGCCTATTTAAGGAAGGACGACAACTGAGGCAATTTGCAGGGAACAACTTCATTCATTCTCCTTCGCATCTTGCTCTTAGTTCTCTGCAAATTGCTTCTGGGCTTTCTGCCAATCCTAGTAAGATTACGATTATTTATTCTTTGGATTCTTGTACGCTGTTAAGAAAGTTAATTAATAGCCTTTGTTTGAAAAAGACTGATTTAATTTAGTAAACTAAGGTTTGTACAGACTTTGTGTGTGCTGCGTTCCTTGGGGTCCATAGCTGGGGCAGAACAGGTAGGACAACAAGATTTGGGCTGCAAAACTCCAAATGATCATTAATGCAGAATACAGGTAGTCCTTGACTTATGACCACAATCGAGCCCCAAATTTATGCTGCCAAGTGAGCTATTTGTTAAGTGAGTTTTGCCTCATTTTACAACCTTTCTTATCACATTTATTAAGTGAATCACTGCAGCTGTTGAGTTAGTAACACGGTTGTGAAGTGAATCTGGCTTCCCCATTGACTCTGCTTGTCAGAAGGTCGCAAAAGGGGATCACGTGACCCTGGGACACTGCAACCCCGTCATAAATGTAAGTCAGTTGCCAAGCAACAGATATTTTGGACATAAAATGTGAAAGAAAGAGTTATTGGAGAAGACCTTCATAACTGGGGAGGGAAAAAGAAAGCAATTGAAAAAGAAGTTGAGAGAAGGCAAGATGGTGGGAGATACTGAACATACTGTAAGCTTTTTTTTTTAATTAATGGTTCAATCATGTCTGATTCTTGGGAGACTGTCTGGATAAAATCCTGTAGTTTTCTTGGCAAGATTTTTCAGTACAGTTTGCCATTGCCTCTTTCCTAGGGCTGAGAGAGTGATTGGCCTAGGGTTACCCAGCTTTGTGTGTAAGGTTCTCCTGGTTGTTAGCCTTCTACTTTAATCACTATAGGTCAGGGGTGGGCAACTGTGGCCCTTTTACAACCTGTGGACTTCAACTCCCAGAATTCCTGAGACAGCTTGGCTGTCCACAGGTTGTAAAAGGGCCACAATTGCCCACCCCTGCTATAGGTAGTCCTTAACTTACAACCACAATTGGAACCAGATTTCCAGTCATAAGTTGTTAACAGTTGTACGTCCAGGCACCTACATGACTAGACCTGATTTTAAGTGAATCATCACGGTCATTAACTGAATCATCAGTTGTTAAGCAAGCACCGTGGTCGTAAATGCGATCTGAATGGATATTTTTTTTTGTCAGAAACTGACAAAAAAAATGGCAGAAATTGACAAAATTCATCACAAATTGTTGTCATGTGACTCTGCAATTAGTCGTAAAGGTGTGCGGGAGGGAAGATATTTTACAATGACCAGAAGTGCCCATTCTGGGCTTATCGTAATTTCAAACAGTTATTGAGCAGCTGTAATGAAGTCATAAGGTTGTAAACCAAGGATTACCTACTGTGGTACCTTGGTACTCAACATTAATTGGTTCTGGAAGGCATGATGAGTTCCAAAAACAATAAATACCAAACATTTTTTTCCTATGAAGGAATAATATAGTGAGTCACAAGGCAGCCAACAACTGATAGGTTCTAGCTTGTGCATTGAGTACCAAACAAACAATGAGTACAGGGGAAACATTTTTTGCATCAAAATGCATTAAGTACCACATTTGATGAGTTTCAAAGCAGTTGAGTACCAAGGAACCACTGGATATAATTATGTTACTTAAAATTCTATGGGTTTACTTCATTGTACATATATTATTATTATTATTATTATTATTATTATTATTATTATTATTATTATTATTATTATTATTATTACAATTTATATACCGCCTTTCTCCGAAGACTCAGGGCGGCTTACAATGCATTTTAAAAAACCATTATAAAAACATTTAAAAATTAAAACATTAAAACCCATTCACACCATTCATGTCTGGATCTCACAAGATTGCAACAGTGAGATCAACGGCCCCAGGCCTGCCAGAAAAGCCAGGTCTTCACCGCTTTCCGGAAGGCCAATAGGGTGGGGATGGTCCGGACCTCAGGAGGTAACTGGTTCCAGAGAGCTGGGTAGCCACAGAGAAGGCCCTCCCCCACGGGCCCGCCAGCTGACATTGTTTAGCTGACGGGACCCAGAGGAGACCAACTCTGTGGGATCTTACCGGTCGCTGGGAGCTATGTGGTAGAAGGCGGTCTCGAAGATAACGTGGCCCTGAGCCATGTAGGGCTTTAAAGGTAATAACCAACACCTTGAATTGTAACCTAAGCAGAAGGTTTGTAGAATTCCAATTATATTTTAAATATCCCAATTAAAATAGAAATTGGAAGCATTGCACTTACATCAACTTTATCTTCTTCAACAAGGACGTATTGGAAACCACATTTCTTCATAAAGGAAATATAGAGGCTGGGCAAGGCATCTGGATCGATGGGAGAATAAGCAGCAGGTACCTGTAGAAGTCTAGCAAAATGAAGCAAGCTACTTTCAGGCATCCAAACTTACAAAGGGTTCTTACCAGCAGAGAAGCTTATGGCTTTCTATGTAGTTCTGTAATATTTTACAGGATATTGGACAAAGATTAATATATGAGTGCCATATATTGGCATATATTGAGTGCCAATATATAAAGGCCAAAGTTTTAAAAATAAAGAGGGTTTATTTCTGTATGTCTCACTCCATCTAGTGGCTTAAGTTGTGAAGCAAAAAAAGTTAAGATTCTACAGATATTTGTGCCAATATCATATATCCTATTAAAAATTAATACATTACTATAGTGATATTAAAATTGCAGGAGGCAAATTCAATAGGGCATATTATACAAATAAATACTTTAAAAATCATGGTAATGAGGTGATAATAGCATGTCCTGCATTTATGTGAACCAATTTATATAACTGTAAAAGCATTAGCATTACCCGAGAATCCAAGAAGGTAAATTTATCCCTGGGTTACAGTAGAGACCTATTTCCAAATTTTCAGTAAGGTTGCAATGTTTCCTCAGGAAGTCTGTAAGTTCTGTAGCAAGGCTCATAACTGTCTTGTACATGTAGGAAACTGGAATCTGATGGTTACATGCATCAAAACACACGGCTCTTCTTTCAGGATATAATCTGGCCGCAGTCTGAACCATCTCATGCAGAGCCATTCTCAATATTTATCCTGCATATGTAAATAAGAAAAAACAACAACTAATCAATTAATTGAGAGTTAGTTTAGTCTAGTGGTTAATAAACCAGACTAGAAAACAGGAGTCAGTGAGTTCTAGTCCTGCCTTAGTCATGGAAGCTGGCTGGGTGACTTTGGGTTCTAAACTTTTTTACTACCGGTTCTATGGGTGTGGCTTATTTTGTGGGCGTGGCTTAGTGGGGGGGGTAATGTGACTGGGTGGGCATGGCCAACTTTATTTTTTTTTAACTTTTAAAAGCATTTTTTCCACAACCTTAAGAGGTTCAGAAAAAAATGCTTTTAAAAGCCTCTGACAATTAGGCAACTCAGCTGGGATTGCCAGAGGCTTTTAAAGGCATTTTTTTTTCCTACAACCTCTCTGGCCGAAGAGGTTGCAAAAAGAAATGTTTTTAAAAGCCTCTGACGATCTCAGCTGAGCCGCGTGATCATCAGAGGCTTTTTTTTTTTAACTTTTAAAAGCATTTTTTCGGCCGAAGAGATTGTAGAAAAAATGCTTTTAAAAGTTTTTTTTTAAAAAAGCCTCTGATGAGGGTGGGCGGGGTAAGCGAGCGGCGATCAGGGCGGGGACCGGTTCGGGGGCGTGGCCAGCCAATGTTATTACCAGTTCTCCGAACTACTACAAATTTTTACTACCGGTTCTTGCAAACCAGTGCAGACCAGGAGCAACCCACCACTGCTTTGGACCAGTCACTCTCTCAGTCCAACCCACCTCACAGGGTTGTTGTGGGGAAAAAGGGAGGAAGGCGTATTAGTTATGTTCACCTCGAGTTATTTAAAAATAATAAAGGTGAGGTAAAAAATTTAAATAAAAATGTTCTTTTAAAAAAACTTACAAAACATACCCAATAACAGATAATTTTAAACTTGAAAGGAATATATATTTTAATGTACAGAGCTGTGTTCTACAAAATCGGTGGCTATATAAAATAGAATGTTTTCCATAGTATGCGTTACATTTATATTTATAGTTCTGATAATTATTCTGATATTGTGGCATTGAGTACAAAAGGATTTTATTCTATTTTCTATTATTTAAAAGAGAAAGCCCAGATATATACTATAATTCAGACATAGAGTGGGAGAATTACTCATGTTTTCACATGCCCATGTTCCATCGGGCACTACTGTACTATACTGTACTGTATTGCTTAAACATCTGTTAAGATTAAAATAAATAATAATAAAATATAGAAAAGAGATAAAATATCATAAAGAGCTAGTAAATTTGCAAGTTGGTTTTTTTAAACTATTAAGTTATACTCATTTAGCTTTACAGAATTAAAAGAAGCCAGTTTGTAATGTTATGAAGCCAAAGTTGTAGTTAAAGGCAGCATTACTATACCGATAGTTCTTGACTTACAACTATTCCTTTAACAACTGACTCTTCAAAGTTACAACTGAACACCGAAAAAGGGACTTTTGACTGTTCTCACATTTACAACTGTTTCAGGATTCCCAAAGGATCAAAATTGATCATCTGACCATATGAAAGCATGAGCTATAGTAAGATGCAATAATATGAGTAAAGGTGAAGTATAGATAAATGAGATAAAATAGACTACAGATAGTCCTTGACCACTGTAACAGGTAACATGAGTATTTTTCACACTGATGACTGTTGCAACACCCCTATGGTCACATGATCAAAATTCAGATGGCTTGGCAACCGGTTCATATTATACACCTTATACACATTATACCTATACACCTAAGACAAATTCCTTGTGTGTCCAATCACACTTGGCCAATAAAGAATTCTATTCTATTCTATTCTATTCTATATTTATGATGGTTGCAGTGTCCCAGATTCATATGATCACATTTTGTGACCTTCTGAAAGCAAAATCAATGGGGAAGCCAGATTCACTTAACAACCGTTTTACCAACTAACAACTGCAATGACTCACCTAACAACAGTCGCAAGAAAGGTTGTAAAATGGAGCAAAACGTACTTAACAACTATCTTACTTAGCAATAGAAATTTTGGGCTCAACCGTGATCGTAAGTCGAGGACCACCTGTACAGTGAGGTAAAATGAAATATACTTAGATAAAATAAAGATAAAAGAGCTAAGATAAAGTAGAATGCAGGGATATAGAATAAAATTAATATTTAAGTTCCAAAACAGTATGTCTTTAGGTGAATTCATCACCTTTGCACAGATATATGTATGTGATACATACATACATATATATGCACAAAGGTGATGAATTCACCTAAACAGATACTATTTTGAAACTTTAATATTAGTGGTGAAATCCAAATTTTTTTACTACTGGTTCTGTGGGCGTGGCTTGGTGGGCATGTCAGGGGAAGGATATTGCAAAATCGCCATTCCCACCCCACTCTGGGGCCAGCCAGAGGTGGTATTTGCCGGTTCTCCAAACTGCTCAAAATGTCTGCTATCAGTTCTCCAGAACCTGTCAGAACCTGCTGGATTTCACCCCTGGTATGTATGTATGTATATATGTTGTGTGTGCGTATGATTATAGTCAGGCCTGCCCCAACAGACAACACATTTTATACAACATATTGAGGTGCATGCAAAGGTGATGAACTGACCTAAACACATACCGTTTTGGAACTTTAATTTTACACACACATATATATATTTGTGCCCTGAACTCTTAACTTATGAATTTCCTGTAGTTAACTATTTAGCTGATCACCATGGGAACAAATTCCAGGGTCATCTGTTCTGATTCATTTCTCATTTTCCTATGTTAAAAATTAAAAATGGTGGAATAGCATTTCCCCACCCTTTTTATCAGTCTATAACAGGAGTCTCCAACCTTGGCAACTTTTAAGACTTGTGGACTTCAACTCCCAGAATGCAAAGCGAAGCTCGCTGGGGAATTCTGGGAGTTGAAGTCCACAGGTCTTAAAGTTGCCAAGGTTGGAGACCCCTGGTCTATAAGGAGATGCACTGGAATATTTTCCAGCCTGCTTCAGAAGACTCTATCCAGGCCAGGACCAGATCCAGTTTGGAAGCCAAATAGCAGTGTCCGAGACACAGAGGGGCCTTCACCCTTGGCTCGCCAGAGAAGCTCACGCTTTGCTCCTGCACATCCAGAAGATTCAGGTGAGGATGGCCGCTTTATGCTTTGTGGACTTCAACTCCCAGAATTCCCGAGCCAGATATCTTCACTCTCAGGCTGCAGAGAAACAAGATACAGTAGTGGCCAAAATTGTGGAAACCTTTTGGGAAAAGTGTATTTTTGAGGTTTGATGGCCAATAACACTTTTTTTTTGGAGTTTCAAGATAATCATATTCCACTGCTGGAATGGCCTGGGAATAGCCAAGACCTTAACCCAACTGAAAATCTATGGAGCCGACTAAAGACACTTGTTAGTCAGAAGCGACCCAGCAATAAAACCCAGTTAATAGAAGCAACCATTCAATCTTGGTTTCACATTGTAACAGCTGCAGAACTAAAAGACTTGGTTCACTCCATGGGAAGACATTGTAAGACCGTAATCCATGCTAAAGGTTACCCAACTAAGTATTAACTGACTTGGTGATAATTTTTGTACATCTCATTTTTTCTATGTGTTTCACTTTTCTTCTTTATACTGTAATGGCTGTTCTAATAGCAAATTCTTCATAAAAGTTATTGCATTGCATTCCTGATTAAATGATCTTTCCATTGATCTATAATTTTATGCTACTACTCCAAGAAAAAAAAAGTGGTGTTATTAGCTAGTTTTGGAAAATACACTTTTCCCAAAAGGTTTCCACAATGTTTGGCCACTACTGTAGCTGTCTCCAAGTGTCTGATGAAGGAACATTATGTAGAAAGTGAGGCAGAGTCATTGTTCCAGAAAATGGGATAAGAAAAAGTGGGCTTTTTTTTTTAATAAATTTTTATTATAGTTCAAAAAAAACAAAAAAAACAAAAACATATATATATAATAGTTTTTCTATCACGGTGTAACATCACCAAAATATCCATGTATATATACACCAATAATCAGAAAGTAAAAATAGAAATTATTTACATATTCTTATATACAAATTTACATTTCCAATACTTATTGATTACCATAATTATACCATCATCTATAATTATAATCCAACATTAACCTTTATCTCTCTCCCATCGTTTCTGGATCCAATCATACCACATGTTCCAACTACTATAAAAATCTGAATCTCTTTTACCTTTGATCAGTTTTGTAAGTCTGTCGGACTCCGCACATTCCATAATTTTATAAATTATTTTTGAGTCCGTCGGTAAGTCCTCATTCTTCCATTCTTGTGCGAATGCCAGTCTCCCTGCAGTGATTATGTCCCAACAGAAAAGTTTCAGGTTTCAGTTCTATTCTACAGTGTGTAATTTCAAGCAACCATCGCCGTATTTTCATCCAATATTTGGCTGCCAGTGGACATGTCCACCATTGGTGGAAGTAGGTTCCATTGCTATGCCCACATTTCCAGCACTGTGGAGAAAGTGGGCTTTTAATTACAAGGAAGTAGGGTTGTTTTTTTTTGGCTGGCTCGGGAATTCTGGGAATTGAAGCCCACAAGTCATAAAAGGGCCACCGTTTCCCACCCCTGCATTAAAGTCCTCTTGGCAAGAGGGTGGGAGACACACAAATACACACACACACAAACCTTCTTCCAGCATACTTTTCCAACTTCCCACCTAAGGCACCAACCAGGAAAGGTCCTTGGGGAATCGACGCAGGTGCAGCCTTTGGCCTTAATAATAATAATAATAAAGCAACTTCTGCCCCGCTTCTTGCAGGAACGAGGAGCCTCCTGGAGAAAGGAAACGGGCGCAGGATGCGCTTTCCCCCGCGGGGGCCTTCTCGGCACCCGTCGCCTTCGAGCCTTTCCTTTCTACCTACCGCGGGGCGCGCTGCGAAAGGGCGGAAGAAGGGACGGTGAAGCCGAAAGGGGAGGAGGAGGCGAAGGAGGAGCCCGATTGCACGCAACGCCAAAGGGCGTTAGGCTGATTGGCTGGCTGGCTGGCTGGTTACCAGAACAGAGTCTGTCTCCCAATAGCAATAGCTTCTAACAGGGGTCTCCAACCTTGGCAGCTTGGAAGACTTGTGGACTTCAACTCCCAGAATTCCTCAGCCAGCAAAGCTTGTGGACTTCAACTCCTCAGAATTCTGGGAGTTGAAGTCCACAAGTCTTCCAAGTGGCCAAGGTTGGAGACCCCGGTCTTCTAAGGCAGGATTTGCCTTGCCCGCTGCATTTTTTGTTTTTGAAGAAATTTTTTATTTATTTTTATTTTTAAACATAGATAAAATACATCTTTTTAGAGCAAGGGTTTGATCCGGTATAAAATTAAGTACAATTGCTCACCCTCCCTTCCAAATTTCATCCATTAACATCTTAAAAAGAAAAAAAGAAAAAGAAAAAGACACAAGGAAATCCAAACCCAAATTTTATCACTCAATCTAACATCTTATTCTAAATATTTGGCATTCTGCTATATCACCCTAAATCTAAGGCAGGATTTGCCTTGCCCACTGCATTTTGGAACAGGGTAATAATAGGGATGCAGGATGCAATTTCCGCCTGCGATTCCTTGCATCGGATGAGAAAAGCACCTCTTTCTATTTGAGGGGCTGCCACAAAGAAGAGGTGGGGGTGGGTGGATGGGTCAAATTATTTTTTTCCCCAAAGCACCAGAGGGGGGAGGAGGGGGGGGCAGGACAAGAAACAAGGGGTTGGAAACAAACCAAAGAGAGAAGCACCACCTGGAATTAAGGAGGAATTTCCTAACAGTGAGGACAATTAGGCAGTGGAACCAGCTTGCCTTCAGAAATCATGGGTGCTTCATCACTGGAGGTTTTTTTAAAAAGAGACTGGACAGCCACTTGCCTGAAATGGTATAGGGTTTCCTGCTTGAACAGGGGGTTGGACTAGAAGACCTCCAAGGTCCCTTCCAGCTTCTATTCCTATTCCTATTCCTATTCCTATTCCTATTCTATTCTATTCTATTCTATTCTATTCTATTCTATTCTATTCTATTCTATTCTATTCTATTCTGTGGTGGGTTGCTACCAGTTCTAGCGAACTGGTAGCAGCGGCGGCAGGAGGCGCCGCCCACCTGTCCGGACGCTTCTGCGCATGTGCAGAACCGTTGCACAAGCGTGTGAGCACCCACGAATGAATCAGTAGCAATGGGTTTTGAAACCCGCCCCTGATTCTATTATTCTATTCTTCCCTATCCCTATCCCTATCCCTATCCCTATCCCTATCCCTATCCCTATCCCTATTCTATTCCTATTCTCTCTACTCTACTCTACCCTAGCCTAGCCACTTTTTACAGAGGCATGATTGAGAGCGTTTTAACAAACTGCATCACTATTTGGTTTGGTGGCAGCAGTGCCTCCGATAGAAAGTCCATACAGAGAGTGGTAAGGACAGCCGAGAAGATTATAGGAAGCTTGCTTCCCGTTGTTCAGGATACTACTTATAAGCGCTATGTACTTAGAACTCAAAGCATCATTAGAGACCCCATACACACACTTCACAGTCTGTTTCTGATGCTCCCCTCTGGGAAGAGGTTTCGAATTATTTCTAGCAGGACTACCAGATTCTGTAACAGCTTTGTTCCTTTATGCCATCTGGTAAACTTGCAAGATTTGTTTTTCTCTCCATGTGCATGTATACATCCAAACTAGACTGTATTGTTTCTCCATGTCATATATGTGGGTATATGCATAATTTTGTATTTATTTATTTAGTTTACGTAGTGTATATTGGAGGGGATGACCCTTTGAGAGCTGTATGGAACAAAATTTCATTTTAATGTATTTATTTTATTTATTTATTACTTCGATTTATATGCCACCCTTCTCCGGAGACTCAGGGCGGCTTAAAATGCATTAAGTAATAGCCTTCATACTTTTGTATATACCTGCTTAGTAGGGCTTTTTTGCCCCCCCCCCAAGCAGTGTTCTATTTTTATACAAAGTCAGCTTATTGCCCCCACAAACCGGGTCCTCATTTTACCTACCTCAGAAGGATGGAAGGCTGAGTCAACCTTCAGCCTGGTGAGAATTGAACTCGCAGTAATTGCAGGCAGCTGGCAGCTAAGTACTACTTTAACAGCAGTTTAGTCTGCTGTGCCACCAAGGCTCATTATTGTATGCCGATTAGTGTACTTTTAAAAGTGACAATAAAGGTAGATTAAGTCTAAATGACCCAAAGGGGATTTTAATTACGACTTTCCACTGTTCTTTTTATAAAAAAAAGAGTTTGATCTTATAATTTTTTAAAAAATTAAAATTTCACACTTTTAGAATTTTTAGAAAATACATTGGGAGTTAATACTAGGAGTCATCCGTCGTAAATAAAACCTTATTCTCTTTATTCAACATGTACTTAATTGAAAGGGGGGGATCTCAGGAGCGTGGCCGTGGCTGACCGGCTCCATCATTCTCTATGGAGAAGCATCTCAACAGTTCTCCCTCTTGTCTTGGTGCAGTCCGTGATTCTCTTCCTTCACTCTAGACCTAGTAAGAAACGGATTAAGGAACCCCGGGGATGTTAAATGATTTCATGGGTTAAATGACTTGTGGGCTGATCAAAAGTGAACCCGCCGGACAGTAAAGCAGAGAGATCACGGCATTGCAAAGTGCAATAAAGGAAACACTGATGAACCCCTTCTATTCTACACCCCCCCCAATTAAACAATTTGGCAAGTTTGGCTTATAGGAGGTCCCTTCTCACTGCAGGTCTCGTGCGTTGCTTAAGAGTGCTGGAGTAGCATTAGGAAGGTCAAGATCAAAACTTAAGACAAAAGTGCTTTTGGAAAAAATACTATCCCATCTAAGGATGTTTGTATGTGCAGATAGGGGATTCTAGCACAGCTGAGAGCTTGAAGAAGGATAAAGAGTTTCTGCAATTGCTAATTTAGTGTCAAATAGAAATCCAGGATAACAAACTGATGAGTGGGATTATCAGTTCTTATGGGATACTGCTTATCTTACTGCTGACACAGCAAAGAAACTCGAGACGAGCTGCTTTATGTTGGATGAACAATGCTGTACGAGGCTGGATGTTTCAAGCAATACCCAAAGGTATTGGATGCTTGCATACTTTCTTTGTAGATCGACTTCAGACTGCTTTTCGTATCATATTTTTTTTTTCCTTCCTTCCTTCTTTCCCTCCCTCAGTTCACATAGAGCATAGGATAGAAAAAATAAGCCAAGTCCACAAAGGAGTGTGTCAAAGCAAGATGCATTTAATTAAGGTGACCAACTTTTTTACAATGAGGGCACAAATAAATTGAAGAAAAAAAAAAGAAGTGAGTCTAATGCATGCGTGTGTGCCGTGTCGTGTTTTGGTAAGAAGTAAACACAGCCACCTGTGCAGGGCGCATTCTCTCAAAACAATCCTCCTGTGCGGAGCGCATGCATCTCATAATCGCGTCTTGCCGCACTGTACCGAGGCTTGACGAATCGTCATGTCAAATACAAATTCGTCACATCACACACAACGGATCGGATCGGCATCGATCGAATACGGAGATTTACAGTCTTCAAATATCAAAAAGGAGGACATGTAGGACACTTTTCGAGAAAGGACAGAACTTACAAAAGGACTGTCCTCCCTAAAGGACTATTGGTCACCTTAATTTAATTAAATGTGTTATTTAATATTTCTGTCGTGGCTGTTTGCTAAGAACTGATTAATGGTTTCATGTAGTCCTCCATTTGTTTAGTGATTGTTTGAAGTTACAACAGCAATAAAAAGTGACTTTGGATGGCTTTTCACACAACAGTTGTAGCATTCCCATGGTCATCTGATCAAAATTCAGACTTTGGCAATTGGCTCATATTTATGATGGTTGCATTGTCCTGGGGTCATGTCATCATTTTTTGCAACTTTCTGACAAAGTCAATGGGGAAGCCAGATTCAATTAACAAACCATGTTAGTAACTTAACAACTGCAGTGATTAACTTAACAACTGTGGCAAGAAAGGTCATGAAATGGGGCAAAATTCACTTAACAACTGTCTTGCTACCAATAGAAAATTTGGGCTCAATTGTGGTCCTAAATTGAGGAGTAACTGTATTAGCATGTAACGCAGAAAATCTAAATTGGAGAATTAGTTTCATGTCAGACTTCTAGTTATGGAATCTTGGAAGCTTAGAAATAAATCTCTGCAGTGCTCCACAGTTTACCATATGACTTTAGATAGAAACTTTTTTGTGAGTAAAAATAAACAAAAAGCTTTGTTTTATTCTTTATTAAAACTAGTCCTCAATTTCTTAAGGGGTGATGGAAGCAAGTCAGGTATAAGCCCTGAAAAATTAAATAATCTCTTATTACATTAAAAGCCCATAAAAGAATAATTTTCTCAAGTATTTGGATTTCATTTTACCCTTCCTCAAGTCACTTTACTTTTTTCTAAAAGATACGATAAACCAAACTGATCTTTAGCTGAATACTATTGGAAAGCCAAGGTAAAACATGTTGCATGCTTGTTACTAATACTATATGGTTATTTGCATGAGTTAATTTATTAATTTGGCACTTAAGCATTTCTTAAGGAACCATGGGCATTTTTCAGAAGGATAAGAATAGGTAAAACAATATTGCTAATATTATATTGCTAATACTGCTTTGGTACAATCAGTACCGAGTAGGAATCACAATAGACTTAATGCATTCAAATACTGTAATCCATATGGCTTAAAAGTATTTGTTAAAAAACAACAACACACAGTTATACTGAGAGATTTTTAAAAATCCATTTATTTTTTTTCAAAGATAACACATTTAAATGGATAGCATTTCAAGCACTTCCCTTGTTGTTGATGGCAGTCTTATAATTTAAAAGGTAGCAGTTATAGAATGTAAGATATTTTGTGCTTTTGCTGCCTCTTTTCTTCATGAATACCCATATCTTTACCACTTACATAAATGTTTGAAAATCAAATAAAAGTGAAAGCAAAGCTTCCCAGCTCAAACCGTTATTGCACTAAAAACCATTCATAAGCACATTGTGGAAAAAAGTTGGTGTCTTTTTCCTCACAATCATCTCCTGTACAGACTTGGGAAAGAAATTAATTGCTAAAATACATCATGTATATTTGCATTTCATCATCATATATATATATAGCACTGCAACATCCAATAAGTTTCTCTGTGCCCTTTTCCATATAGGAACTAAGGGTTTGTTTTTTAAAAAAGAAAAATTAGATCTTCCAACCATTCTTAGCTCTTCTCATTTCTTTCCCCTGTTCATATATTTTAAATGGTTGCATTTAAAATTGGAAAAAAAATTTTTTAACAATGCCTTCCTCTGCCTTGATTTGGTGTTTCATATTAAGGCATACTATTTTTATACGTAACTTCTAATAATTGCACCAATAGTTGTCTTAATGCACACCATTCCTGATTATGCATACTGACTCTCTCTAGCCAATAAAGGACCTTCTCTATATATTGAAGAAGGCAAATACTGTGGTATTAAAAATCTGCAGGGTCGTAGAAGCTGTGATATTATTACATAATATTACAGCCTTATGAAGCTGTAATATTCCAGAAGGAGCAGACAGAAACACACAGGCAGTAAAGCTTGATCCTACAATACTAAATTATACATCACATTCATCAAAAGAGGTTGACAACAGAAATGGAGTTTGTTGCATCTCCCCCACTGCTTCAGAATTAACTGACTGGAATCCCCAGAGGGAGAATGTTTTGGCATATGACCATCTCTGAATTTTTTTTAAAAAAGGTTAGCTACAAGTATTAGGTATGTTTTTTTGATAGCGTGACCTTAAGAGTTTGCCCCTAGTATTTATTTTCTATATGTAATCTCCGCAAACTAGCGTCATGTTATGATCTACCCCTAACCATTATCGCCTGTATTTTTATTTAATTTATATGGCTGTTCAGATCAGACATTGTGTCATACAATATATAAAAAAAGAAAACAACAGTTTAAGGCATTTATATTTAAATTGTTTTTCAATGGGAGATATTTTCAAGTCATGTTATTGGAATGGCTTTCTATTTTTTGTCTTCCTTGCCACTAAATTTTTTTAAATGTAAACTACAGAAAGCCAAAAAGGTATTTTTGCAGTTTTTTTTCCCTTCCTTAATTTTATTTATCATTTGTGAAATTGATCCACCTCCCAAAGCGAAAAACAAGAAAGTCATTTGTTAGAAAAGCAATAGAGATTGTTGGAGCCCCCCCCCAATATCCAATCAAATTAGAGGAAAGATGCTTTAAAGGTAAAGTGTCCCATACAGGTGGTAACAAGAGTAGCCATGTTTAAATACCAAAGCAGTAGGCAGAGATCAGGTATGTAGATTTAGGTCCATGCACTGGATAATGTTACCCTGGCCTGGTAATGACACATCTGCAGAAGCAACGCACAGGGTATGCCAAGAACCCAACCAAGATTCACAAAAATTTGGGGAGAGGAGTTTTGAGACTTCCGATGTGTTATCCAATCATCTCAGCCACAATGAGAAAAGTTCTCTATATCCTAAATCAGCAATCTGACCTGACTGTATGACAGTCCTACAGAATAGTTGTTAAGTCTTTCGTCAATTACACAGGAAACATTTGGAGTTAGTTTTTGTGCTGACAAACATTATCCAAAATGTGTGGAAATTAATATTTGGAAATGATGGCTGTTTTATTCCCATGCAGAAGACTGTTCAGATGTTAGTGACTATAAGCAGGGTGATAACAGGATAGCCCAACATTTGCTACTGGGCGTGGGTATCTTCTATTGATGTGGAAATGAAATACAGAATGAACAGGAAGGGTAAACATAGTTTATGTTTTCAAGAGACTAAGCACAGCAAGAAGTCCTTCATGTCATTTCTCCAGCAATTAAAAAAAGAACAGTAGCCTGGTGTGAATCATATCTCTGGTAGCTGGACCTTGAGTGTCAGACTGAGTTTTCTCCTAACAAAAAAATACGTTTGGAAAGAAACTTTATCAGTTTGGAAAGTTATAACTACCTCTGATCAGTCACCAAATCCCTTTGTTAGATTATTTAGAGGTTAGAACTTTGGAGTAGGAACACACTTATTTTCTACTTGAAATCAGAAGTGTCATCTGAATTATATAAATGAATTGGCTTTCATTCCAAATACCACCCTCCCAACTATTGTTAAATAGAATAATAATCTGAATGAATACAATGAAATTTTAAATTTAAAATGAAAATGATTAAAACAGCAATATATATTAAATTATTATCATTAAATTTGTTCTAATTGAAATAAAGTTGTGTGTTAATTTTTCAGTGTTTGGAGTCTTCTTTGAAGGCTACCATGTTTCCCCGAAAATAAGACCCTGTTTTATATTTTTTTTGAAACCTGAAATAAGCGCTTAGCTTTATTTTCAGGGAGGTCTTATTATTTTGGGGCGCGGGTAGCAAGATGGGGTTCGTCTTGCTGTCTTACCTGATTTCCAGCTCTGTCTCCCTAACCCTAACTGGAAATGATGGGGACCGGCTGCACATGCGGTTAAATATTTTCGGGGGAGGGTTTATTTTAGTGCTCAAAAGCCCGACTGGGTTTATTATCCGGGGAGGTCTTATTTTCAGGGAAACAGGGTAGTTGCAGCAAAAGAAGTCAACATTTAAGTATTGAATCTGAAAGAAGATACTGAGGAAAATAAGCCCTTATATTTAGTGATGATCAACCGATGATTTTTTTCCTGGCACACCTCTTTAATAAGCAACTTTTATAAGGTATATTTTCCAGACTTTAAAAAAAAAAATAAGGCTGAAGGTATTAGTTGCTATTTGTTTAGCAGTTCCCTGAGGCGCCTTGTCTCAGCCAAGCACTATATAAAAATAATATTCAGTCTTTGGCGGCAGATTACAGCTCAAAGTTGCAGCTTTAAAAAAGTACACTCCATCTATACAGACGAAGGATCCCATATTTCCGGATAAAACCAGTGACAAGAGTAGTGAAATTTAAAAGATCTGTTTGTTGATTTAAGATCAAATTCACATTTTTAAAAAAATGACTGAACACAGCTTAAAATGTGAGATGGCTTAATGGCTCACAACCTCTCACAATGTAATTGTTAAGAAACATACATTATTGTGAGTGAAAGCCTTAGAAGATCACCTTCAAAGTTTCTTGGCAAGATTAGTCCAACAATGGAATCAAGAGATTTTTGCCAGGTCTTTTACTCATTCACACTCCCCTCCTACCATTTCCCCCACTATAGCATTATTGCATGATTGTTTTAAAATTTATTCTTTTTTTGCTCCTTTTTTACCCTCTCCAAATAAGGTTTAAGCAAACGTGAGTGGTTTGATTACTTGCTTAGCAGCAACACAACATTTCATCAGTTCCAAACTTTAAGCCTTTGGTGATAACATTCACAAAATTCACCACTCTAGCTCTACTGGATATACTCCAACCAGGCAAGCTGTACAATGGCCGATTTTCCCGCTTTTGAACTTGTTCGTTTTTAGGTTATTTTCATGGTCTTGTCTTGCTTTTATGCTTTCTTGAACAGACGAAACCAATCCTTCTACTGAGAGGTAAACAACGCTGTCAGCTCCTGAAGAGAAGGAAAATGTATCATTGAAAATTGTACTATCTTACGCTGTCTAAATTGCTTAACTCGAAGATTTTCTATAGTTGGAACTTTAATAAAATATAGTGATTGGTAATTGCACCATTAGAACTACTGACTTAACATGTCGGGTAAATTTGTACAGGTACAAAACCTTCATTTACATTGTAGATTTCAATTTTTTATATATTTTTGGTATCTTTTTTTTAGATACCAAAGATCTCTGCATCTTGGGTTTCTGTTAATTTAGTTACTTGATAATGCTTGTTAATCATAGTTCAATCAAAAGAATGAAAAATGTGTTAAAATGTGTTAAAATATGATATTAATGTTTTATTTTCCAATGACATTCCAACTGTAAAAAGTTCTGTTTTCAGGAAGAGAAATTCCAAATATACAACTAGCAAGGACCTGACATTTTAATTAGATGAATCAATTAACATTAGCTAATCTTGATTCTTCGGATTTAAAAACTTGTTGAGCATTGTTTAGACCTACCTAAGGCAAAGATTTTGGTTTTATCTATATCAGCTGTCAGATTGTATTTCCAATTATATAAGGCAAAATCTGCTGTGCCTTTTATTTAGATGAATGAAATATTGACCAAATATATGTTAGCCACTCTAAACATTCCATATTAATTCTAATCTAATCTTGCAAATTATTTAATGATGTAAGTCTGCAGCACATTAATATATGCTTATTTCATTAAGCAAAGGCATTAATATATGCAGAAAAATCAATGCATTAAATGGATAGTAGAAACAAATTCATGTAAACAATCCTCCTTTAACTAACTACAAACATCTCTGTTTGTGTGTGGAGATAAAACATTGAAAAACAGGGACTTCCAAACCCCTGCTCAGGAGATCCTGTACCAGAGGTGGTATTCTGTTGGTTCGCACCGCTTCGGGTGAACTGGTAGCAGAGATTGCGGGTAAGCCCGCCCACCCAACCCGGCTCAAGTCGTGCTATTTAGAGGCACGTTTTCGAGGCCGGGCGCATGAACAGAAGGTGTGGGAGCAAACAAAGCGAAGAGAATGTGCGCATGGCGAACCGGTGGTAAAGGTAAGTGAAACCCACCAGGGATAGGTTCTACTTACCTTTACTACTGGTTCGCAATGGAAGCACACGCTTTTCTGTGCATGCTCAGATCACTGGTGATGACGTCGTGGCAGGTGGGCGGAGCCTCCTGCCAATTTTACTACCGGTTCTATAGAACTGGACCGAACCAGGGGCAACCCGCCACTGAAACCCACCTCTGCCCTATACCATTCCGGACAAATGACGGTCCAGTGTTTCTTTAAAATCTTCAGTGATGCAGCACCCACAAATTTTGGAGGCAAACCGTTCCACTGATTGTTCTTACTATATCAGGAAATTTCTCCTTAGATCTAGGTTGGATGTTTCTTTAATGATCTTCCACCCATTACTTCTTCTCCTGCCTTCAGGTACTTTTTGGAAAAGTCGAACCCTCATATCTGTGACAGCTTCTCAAGTACTGGAAGACTGCTAGAAGAGTTCACTTTAAACTTCCATGTCCCCAGACACTGCCTCTTTTATACAAAATAAAGTATCTTTTGCACATTCCAGTACTTGAAGAAATTATGAGGAAAAAAATAAACCCCATTCCCACATAGATCCTGAATATGCAAGACTCTGTACATGCAAAGGTCTTTGGTTATATCATAGTTTTTCTCCATTCAAGAAATAACATTGTCTATTCAAAATTAAGCAACTGATTCCTATTGGGCTTGTTCTAATTCCAATAAATGAGAAGAGCATTGAAGTTCAATACGTCTGGAAAATTTAACCCATCATTTCAAAAGAGGATCATGTCAGCTTTTACATGATATAAAGAGACACAGGTGAAAGGCTAATATTCTATGAATTTCTGCAATGCTATAACCACCAACACAACCTGATTAATTATAACTGTAACAATCTCTGCTGTAATAACTCAATTTGTCTTCAAGATTAACCTGGCTACTCTTCTAAAACTTTTGCTTGAATGAAAAAGAAAATATTTTTTACCTATGTACCCCGCTAGGTCTTTAAATTCAGGCCTGTTTGCAATAAGTTCTTCTTTTGTTGGAATGTTTATTCCCATGTAACATGGAAATTTTATTGGAGGTGAAGCCACACGGATGTGCACCTGTGAGAGGAAATGCTATTATGATACTGGCAGGTTTTAATTACGTCATAATTTGCAACGGGCAACTTGAGTCAACTTCAGATGCTACCATGTTTCCCCGAAAATAAGACCCTATCTTCAGGGGTGAAATCCAGCAGGTTCTGGAGAGCCGGTAGCGGAAACTTTGAGCAGTTTGGAGAATCGGTAGCGGAAATTTTGAGTAGTTCGGAGAACTGGCGAATACCACCTCTGGCTGGCCCCTGAATGGGGTGAGAATGGAGATTTTGCGATATTCTTCCCCAGGAGTGGGGAGGGAATGGGGATTTTGCAGTATCCTTCCCCTGCCACGCCCACCAAGCCACACCCACAGAACCAGTAGTAAAAAAATTTGGATTTCACCACTGCCTGTCTTATATTTTTTTGAACCCCGAAATAAGCGGTTGGCCTTATTTTTGGGGAGGTATTATTTTGGGGCATGTGGAGCAAGATGGGGATCTTCTTGCCGTCTTACCTGATTTCCAGCTCTGTCTCCCTAACCCTAACCAGAGGAAATGGCAGGGACCGGTTGCGCATGCGTTTAAACATTTTCGGGGAGGGCTTATTTTCAGGGAAACACGGTACAAGGATAAGAGTAAGAACAGAAGACACTGTTGAAGAATTGACTGGGTTTGTCTTAGTAGCAAGAAGAGTAGTAGTTAGAAGCAGAAGAGCATTGAAAGAGAAACAAGTTAGTCATGAAACATCTCTTCCCCTTCGTTTCCCTCTACTCTGATATGCACACTTACCTCCTTAGCACCAGATTCTCTCAATAGTTTAATTATTGGGGAAATAGTGTTGCCTCGCACGATTGAATCATCAATAAGGACAACTCGCTTTCCCTTGAAGTTGTCCGACAAGACTCCAAATTTTTTGGCCACTCCCAGCTGTCTTAACCTCATGTTTGGCTGGATGAAAGTTCTTCCTACATATCTGTTTTTGCAAAGCACTTCAACGTACGGTAAGCCACACTGAAAACAAGCAAAACAACAAAGATCTAGTACATTTCTGGTGCAGTGATTAAAATAATTTCCATTATCAAATTGGTTTGCAATGAACTGACTTTTTAATTCATCGCTTTGAACTGCACAAAGGAAAGGCCAAATGGCTCAAAATCTGTATTAGTACAATTCCCTCTTTTTCTTTGTAACACGATTTATTCATTTGGTATTCTAATTCAGAGTAAAAGTAACAGACAAAGTATTTTTTTTTATCAATGTTTTCCTGATGTTTTATTTTGTATCGGGCTCAAATGGATTATAAATTATAATTTAAAAAAACAATTAAAAACAAGGGTATAAAGAGGTACCTTCTGTGCATAGCCAAGGGCTGCAGGAGTTGCAGATTCTGGGACTGTGCTAACCAAATCTGCTTCCACTGGGGCCTCAATAGCAAGCTGTTGACCGCATCTCCTTCTTACAGAATATACCATTTGACCTATGTGAAGAATGAAAACGTTGGGTGTGTTTTTATGCCGAATTGGCCATAAATCTCTCTTCTGATTTTAAAATTACACTTCTAATAGAAGTGCCACTTTAATTTAGCTTTCTGAGAAGCACCTAAGTTTCAACTATGATGGTCAGGTCTCATGAAAACTTGACCTAATAAATTCAGATTCTTTTAAATTTACATAGCAATTTCCATATTATGCATCCAAGAGCCTGTAATATCAATAATACTTAAGACTTATAGACTGCTTCACAGCGCTTTTACAGCCCTCTCTAAGCAGTTTACAGAGTCAGCATATTGCCTCCGACAATTTGGGTCCTCATTTTACCCACCTCGGAAGGATGGAAGGCTGAATCCACCTTGAGCCTGGTGAGATTCGAACTGCCAAACTGCAGGCAGCCAACAGTCAGCAGAAGTAGCCTGCAGAACTTCATTCTAAGTATTGTGCCACCACGGATTTGCTGTAAGAGCCAATCCAGGAAGCCAGAACTATACAATTAGTCCTTGAATTACAACCATTCGTTTAGTGACCATTCAAAGGTACAACGGGACTGAAAAAAGTGATTGTTTTTCACCATTGCAGCATCCCCAAGATCACATGATCAAAATTGGGACACTTGGCAACTGGTTCATATTTTATGACGGTTGCAGTGTCCTGGGGTCATGTCACCTTTTGCGACAGTCTGACGAGCAAAGTCAACGGGGAAGCCAGATTCACTTAACAACTGTGTTACTAACTTAACAATTGCAGTGATTCACTTAACAGCTGTGGCAAAATTATGTTGAGCTTCATGGAAGAGTTTGAAATGCTGCTTCTCCAAATATTTCCCCCACCTGTGCTAAATTGCGCCTTACAAGATAAGCTGTTAACTGATTTGCCTGCTATTGCTTACTTGTTTATGTCTGTTTTTTTCTATTTCTTTCTGAAGCCACCTTCCAATTTCTATTAATTCTTCACAATACAATTTTTCACCCATCAATACTATAATCCCACCCCTTATGAAAAGAAAGCAATGGAATTTACAAAGAACTGAAATGCCTTTCATGCTAACGATGTCGTATTGTTAAATAATCCTATCTAATTCTGCACACATAATGGAAACCTTCCTCTTGATTCTACAAGAGGATCAACACTGATAAAATTTGTTTTGTAACATTTCTCTAAAGCACCCAGTAAAATGTTAAGATTTGTTTAGAATAACTTTGTAATTTTTAAAATCTAAAATAATGTATCCCAAGTCAAAGATGATTTGGGGATAGGTTACCTTCGAAGATGCTATCTGGCCTCGCAAAGTATACATATTCAAAAATGCAGAATGCTGCTGGATCTCCTTGAGGTCTCGGTACAATATCTAAAGTTTGGACATCATATCTGGATATTTTCACAATCTCTCCAGGCATGACTTCCCGATAGTATCTTGAAAATATAGTTGTACATGTTAAACACCCCAGCAGCTTTCCTTAGAAACACTGGTATTTGGTTATAGAGAAATATCGTTTTCAGATTGGAAAGACAATAACATGTTTTTTCTAAAGAGCAAGGGTATCAACAGAAATCTATATTTATTCTTTATTTTGTCAGATGTTTTTGATCATTATTCTGCACTTATTATTTATTAAATTTATACCTCCTTATAATGAGAAGGCAGTTTTTTAAAAAAATTATCTTCTCAACTTCTAAAAGAACTTACTTCTTCCTTGAAAGTGAAAAATGGAACGAGTTAAAAAGAAAAAAAAATCAATTTTTCTTTGAGGATGCAAATGAAGCAGTCAATTTCAAGACCAAATAAAATATTTTCTTATTCTATATGCATAAACAAAAGCACGATGCTTAGAGCTTAATAGTTTATTCATAATTAGTTTTCACAGATGAATTATTTCATTATTTAACTTTTAAGACAGGAGCGTCAAACTGGCGGCCCACGGGCCAGATGCGTCACACACAAGTTATGTCTACCCCTGCTCGGCGAAGGAAAAAACGGTTGGGATATGTCACGTGATATCAACGTGACGCGGCGAGTTTGACACCTGTGTTTTAGGAAGTGCCCTAATTCCAACATTGCAAAATGATTCAGTGCAATATTGACTTTCAGGTCAAATGCTTTATTGTTTTAAAACTAAATATTGCTGTACTCCAATATGGTAGAAGCAGTACCCAGTTCTTGCTTAAACAGTGAAGAAATTATTATTTGATTTTGATTGCTTTTAAATAAATGAATGATGGACTTACTCTGCACCAATAGATAAAAAGCTACAGGATTCTGAAGATACTACCCAGCCTTCAGTTGCAGCATTATTTTTCCCTGTAATAAATTCAACAATAATTAAAGAAATGTCTTAACAATTCTAAGAACCTCATTTCTGTCCATTTAACTTTACATACTACATTTGCTGTGGCTGCAATTGCTGTTTTCTACAATAACATTGAAGAGGGATGAAGAAACCTATTTAAACAGGCAATAGTCACTTGTAGGATGTAATAAGTACACTGGAATTTTTCAATACACAACAAAATGCCAGTTCACTAACAAAATACATTATTTACGCTTTGCTGTGATAGCAGTATGAAAAATTTATCTCTCTACAGCAAATATACAGTGAAAAGTGTGAAAATAACTAATGTCACATTAGTTAGTCTAGATGCCAAAGATTCTTTTCCAAAATTTAAATCTAGTTCAAATAATTCTAAAAATATTTCTGGAAATCGATCGATGTATTTAAATTAAAATTTACATTGATACATTTGAACATGTTCTTATTCTCTGTCATGATTACCAAAAATAGTTAGTTTCAAATATTATAGATGTCACAGACTAATCATAAACATACCCACTGCATGTTTTACTTTATAGTTTAATTTAATTAGCACATAAGTACATGTTCACTGGAGAATAGGTCAGAAACTTATAAAGATAGGTGATCTTCCCTTAACAATGTGCAGCAATTACATTTTCAAGGTGAAAGGTAGGTGGTTCACTGATTTAAAAAAAAAAGAATTTGAGAAAGGTAACAGTATTTTTTAAATAACGTACTTTCAACCGTAGTTCTCAAAGGAGTGTATTCAGGGGTGGGCTTCAGATCCTTTAGCAACGGGTTGGCTGCCCTGTTGCTGGGTGGGCGTGGCCATGGTGGGTGTGGCCTAGTCAGCCGCTTGCACCACGGGGTGTGTGTGTGTCTTTTTTGCCCTCCCCAGGCTCCAGAGGCTTTCGAGCCTCCGGGAGGGCGAAAACAGCTTCCCCCGGGATCCGGAGCCCCTCCAGAGGCTAGAAACAGGCCTGTTTCCAGACTTCCAGAACCTCCGGTAGGCCCGGCTTTTGTCCTCCCAGGCCCTCCATGCGGCCCCTGCACTTACCTGGAATGATGAACGGGCCGTGTGGAGACTCCTGGGTGGGGCGGAGTGGGCATGGCCAGCCAGGGGTGGCGTTTGGGGGTTCATTGAACCCCAGTGATCCTTGGCTAGAGGATCGGCCAAACCCTGCCGAACTCCCAGGAGCTCACATAGGGAAATCATACCTTTTCCATTGATATCACCTACTGGAACAAGGCGGCCAATACAGAGAGGACGGTTCCCATAGGGATCACGAACTGCATAAATAATGTCTTTATGCATCATCAGAAGTGAATATGAAGTGGGTGTTTCGTTCATCAAATTTTTAATCCTGAAATAGAAAAGCTAGTTTAATACACTTCTTATTACAAGAATTCCAACAAGGGGGGTGGGGACGTTGGCCTTGCGTAAATGAAGGTCTCTTTTATTGATTTTAATTCTTTTCTCATGAGGCACAAGATTTACCTTGCCACCCAGTCTGGTGTATCATCTTGCTCTAAAGGAGGGGTGAATGCCAACAGTTGAGTGATCAGTTCGCTATCAGAACTGGTAGACAGTCCCACTCCATGACGCATTAGCTGCATAACAAAAGACAAAGGATTATTATAGATCAGTGATGGCTAACCCTTTGCTCTTCCAGTGCCAAAAGCACGTGTGTGTGGTGGCACCCATAATGCAATGTGTGGCCCTCGCGCATGTGCACACGACCGCCCCACCCCACCACGCATGCGCACATGACCCCCCATGCCTACTTGGCCTCCTGCACCATGGTGGTGGTGGGTGTTTTCGCTCCCCCAGGCTCCGCAGGCTTTCCTCGAGCCTTTGGGAGAAAATGGCCTCCCCCAGGTTCTGGAGGCCCTCTGGAGGCCAGAAACGGGCCTGTTTCCGGACTTCCAGAAGGCCTGTTTTTCTCCCTCTCCAGGCACTGCGCGGGTCCTGCACTTACCTGGCATCCAAAATGGGCAGTGTGGAGCCTCCTGGGCCCAAATACGGGCTGTGGGGAGGGGTGCATTGCTCCCTCCCACACTCTGCCCCCCACGGATGTGCAGGCGAACCCCCGCATGCGCATGCATCTCCCGCATGCGCCTCGCTCCCTGCGCATCCTGAAAATCAGCTGGCCGGCAGGAGGCATGCGTGCGTATGCGCAGTGGAGCTGAGCTGAGCTGGACAACGGCTCGCATGCCCGCAGAAAAGGCTCTGCGTGCCAGCTGTGGCACACGTGCCATAGGTTCGCCATCATGGTTATAGATAATTATAGTGCGTGCTCTCTCTCTCTTTCTCCCCCCCTCCGTGTGTGTGTGTGTGTGTGTGTGTGTGTGTGTGTGTGTGTGAAGTTGGCAGCGTGCCAATGGGGACAGCTAAATAAATGCAGTTGACCATGCAATTAATTCAGCACTCTGTGAGGATGGTAAACTTTTTATTCAGCATGCAAAAATGATGCAAAAGTTGACGTTATGGTTACATTGATTGTTGCCAATATAACAGATTAACCACATAGCATAGCACTGTGTTAAATTATATACTGCATTCTAACGCGCACTGAAACATTTCTTTCTATGCATAATAATAAATATGCTTTGATCAAAGATACAGAGATTAAATCAGGAAGCAGCTGCCTTTTCCAGTCGTAACTAAGATGCCCCCACCCCCAAACTTAAAACATTTTGACTGTGAAGCCTGCATTACTGGGGAAACAACACAGAGGGTTTTGGCAACTTTAACAAAAGAAAGGAGACTTCCATTTTTCAGAGAACGGGTAAGCAGCCTGAGCTGCCCAGATACACTCAGCATGTCAGCTGTCTCACTAGAGGCATTGGCGTATTGGATCACTGCTACGTCACCTTAAAAGGTGCTTGCCGCTCTCTCCCAAGAGCAGGTGTCTTTCTGATCATTTGTATGATCCATCTCCTCCCTCCCTACAGGCAGAAACTTAAAACTGCAAAGCCTATGGCCAAAAACAGCGAAGTCTTGCATTGAGGAATCAAAGTTAGAGCTTCAGGCTTGCTTTAAGTACGCAAACTGAAGTTGTTTTTGAAGCTGTTTCAGAGGGCTCGGATAAATTCACGGATACTGTGACATACGGCTTGCTTCTGTGAGGAGATGTGTGTGCCTACCAAGAGCTTGCGTATACATACATACATACATACATACATACATACATACATATATACACACACACACATATATATATATTCTTACTTCTTCGTAGGGTTTATGTGTGTCTTTCCTCTAGCCAGGTTTTCCCTACGTAACCAAGGTTTTTCTGCAGCCCCAGCTCAGAAGAAGAGTCGATGTGATTCTACTGAGCTGGGGTTGCAGAAAAACCTTGGTTACATAGGGAAAACCTGGCTAGAGGAAAAACACACACACACATACACACACACACACACACACACACACACACACACAATAACAAGCCTTGGTTCACAGCTATGTTTAAGCAGCTACGTTGTGCCAAAAAGGAGGCCTACACAGGAAAGGAAGACAGGATTTTTTACAATCAGGCCAGGAACGTAGCAAAGTGGCAAAGCAGAGTGGCAAAGAGAATCTACTCCGAAAAGGGGAATGGGAAAACTCGCCACAGCCGACTCACTGCAAGACAACCCGTTGCGGGACAATTTAACAATTCTATTTAATTATTTAAAATAAGTAACAATGATTTTAATTTTTGCCGTTCACAATGCATTCTGTCCCTCCTTTAATGATTCTGTTCCACCCTTCCTTTGAGATTAGTGTAACTCTTGTCCTGCAGTGAGTTGTCCCATGGCAAAATGGTCGTGGCGAGTTGTCCTGCAGTGAGTTGGCCATGGCGAGTTGTCATAGACCCTCCAAAAAAATTGAGAAACCAGTTCTCAGCTATTGAACCAGCAACTGTGAGGAGAAGCCTGAAGAATATCATTGTAAGGGACCTCCCTTCCTTTACTGAGAAGAATTGGCAACTGGCAGATGACCTGAATGTGTTCCACTGTAGGTTTGAGAAGATGTCAGTGTAATCTATCGCTATCTTCCCCATCTCAGATACATATAACACACAGATACATACAACAGCCGCCAAATTTAGGGGGCGTGCATAAGCGCACCAGCGTGCCTACCGTCCCTGTCCTACTGTCCCCATTTATATGTAATCATTCTATGTGTTTATGGCTTCGTTTTGCCTATTTATATCCTTTTATTTGTACCAATTTTTTTCATGTGTCCATGTCTATGTCTATACTTTTTCTTGTTTCCTTGTACTTGTTGACAAATAAATCAATCAATAAATCAATCAATAAATCAATAAATCTCCTACACCTATCTCATCACCAGGCCCAGGTGGAATAACTCCTTGCTTGAAAGCTCATGCTGAACAACAGCCCCCATATTCACCCACATCATTAATAAGTCACTGGAGATGTGTCATGTCCCTTCTTGCTTCAAATGCCCTATTATCATCTCGGTTCCTAAGAAACCCTCCATCAGTAAGCTAAATGACGACAGCTCTGACATTTGTAGTTATAAAGACCTTTGAGACGTTAGTGCTAACTCCGAATCCCTTGGACTGCAAGGCGATCAAATCGGTCAGTCCTAGAGGAGATCAACCCTGACTGCTCTTTAGAAGGCCAGATCCTGAAGATGAAACTCAAATACTTTGGCCACCTAATGAGAAGGAAGGACTCGCTGGAGAAGAGCCTAATGCTGGGAACGATGGAGGGCAAAAGAAGAAGGGGATGGCAGAGTCAAAATGTTTTAAATTGGGGGGGGCATCTTAGTTACGACTGGAAAAGGCTGTTACTACTGCTACTGCGGTTCTGTTCTATCCTAATGCAATTGACCGAAATAAACCAGTGTGCTTGAATGGAACAAGGAAAAAAAAAAAAACTTGGATCAAAAGATAGAACCAAATAGATTTTGTATTCCATATTTCTCATTCACAGAATGTCTACAAAAAAAACCCTTGTGAGTCTGTAAGGGTAGGATTTCTCATTTTAAATTTAATATCACTGTCTTAATTAGTATAGTGCAGCAGTTGAAGGCACTGGACTAAGACAGAAATAATCAGGTTTGAGAGTCTCTTTAGATATGGGAATCAACTTGGTGATTTTGGGTTAGGCAGTTTCCCCCAGCCCTAGACTGGGAAGTTGAAAAACATCTTGCACTGGATCAGCATAGTAAATAATGATATCTAGCCTTCAACGTATCAATTTATTTTTAATATGTTGACCCAATTCAGAACAAACCAATGAAGAAATCTTCACACTGCAGTGGATTGATTCAGGTTGTTGGTAATTATATACTAATTATAGAAGAATAGCCACATAATAGTCACCACTTTTGTGTGCAAATTCTCTCATTTCTACCAATGGGATGTTAAATGTACATCTTCTCAGTCATATTCAGAAGCTGCACAGAGTAAATTTCCAGAAGTAATTTACTTCTTTGGCAATTTGTTTCATTCACAACTACAGATATGGTAGTGAACTGAACTGCACTCAAAACAATCAATTATCAGATTTACGTTGTGTGTGTGGGAATGCGGTGGCCATAGTACATGTATAGACCAGTCTAACTGGTTGGACACTGTATGGAGCTTGGCACCGAAATAATCTGACTATGAAAAGCGGGTTCATATGGATACTCTCTAAAGGGCCCTATTCGTTCTCTCTTTGTTCATAACATAGACTGTATTTGCAAAGCCAGAGACATCTCCTTCTGCTACATTCCTGAGGGCTGAGATAATCTCTGATAACGGGAGACGGGGAGATGGGCCTCTCTGCTAGCAGAAGGCAGAAGCTGGGAGAATTGAGTTTAGTTTTTCCTTAACTTTCGCTTTCCTAGAATTCACGTGATTTACTGTAATTGGTAAGAATGTGAAACTTATATGGAGAATATATGGATGCTTTTCTATTTCTTGTATGTAATATGAGATGTGTAGCCATAATAACGCCTTCTGATGACGCTGTATTTTGATAACTAATAAAAGAGATGGTAGCCTTTTGTTCGCTGCTCTCTCACCACGAGAAACACCTGCGTTTGTGCTTTCTCTAATCTGGACTACTCGTGAGAAGCCCACCAGGATGAATGCAACAGTGTGTGGTAGAGAATGAATTAAAGGTGAACATGATGCTGATTGGCACTCTTCTCTTCTCACCAGACTTCCTGCTTGTGAGAGAACAAGGGGCCAGAGAATAAGCAGACCATATCTATAGGCCTTAAACCTATGGGGCTGTTAACCATCACCTAGGCCAGTGGTCGGCAAACCACGGCTCGTGAGCCACATGCGGCTCTTTGGCCCCTTGAGTGTGGCTCTTCCACACTTGTGATGCCCTGGCCGGCTGTGGCTGAGCCGGGAGCGGGCGTACACGCAGGGAGACCCTCCTCAAGCGAGCGCCAAAGCTCAGGAAAGGTGCGCGCAGGGTGGGCAGCGGCTTGCTTAAGGAGGGTCTTCCCACGTGTGCGCATGCTCCTGGCTCAGCCACAGCCGGCCAGGGCATCATGAGAGTGGGAGGAGGAGGAGAGTGCAGGAGAGAAGCTACCCTGTACCTACCTTCGCGCCACATTTGCACGTAAGGCAGCCTTTGCTTCCTGCCGCTTCAGGCTGGAGTTCGCACCCTCCGCACTCAGCCGAAGAGCTGCTGGGGGTGGGGGATGAAACAGCAAGGCGATGGCCAGAGCATTAGTGCAGGAAAGAAGCCCCATCCTGTTAAGACCCTCCTAATTGAGCAGCTGCTCATCCTGCGGGTGCCTTTGCTGTGCTTTGGTGCTCGTTTGGGGAGGGTCTCCCCGCCCATACACACGCTCCTGGCTCAGCCACAGCCGTCCAGGACATCACAAAAGGAGGGGGAGGCGGAGGACGATCGCCCGAAGGGAGGGGGAGAGACACAGAGAGAGAGAGAGATGGGAGAGAGAGAGAGAGACATAGAGACACATACAGAGTGATACATAGAGAGGGGTGAGAGAGGGGAAGAAAGGGAGAGATACAGAGGGAGAGAGACATGGGGGGAGAGAGGGGGACCTAGGAAGAGGGGGGGAGAGACAGAATGGTTTTGTGGCTGGGTAGGCGTGGCGGGGGGGGTGTCATGTGACTGGGTGAGTGAGTGACATCGAGTTGGCCATGCCCACCCAGGTTTTGTGGCTCCGGTGTGTTTTTTTTCTGTGGGAAACGGGTCCAAGTAGCTCTTTGAGTGTTTAAGTTTGCCGACCCCTGACCCAGGCAGATGTGGTACGCCTAAAGAGCATGCATTTCAGGCATCCATATGGAAGAGTCTTCTGAGGGAGAATGACTGAATGTTGAATGCATGAGTGATTATAAACTGATTTAGAGGGGACAGGATGGAAAAGATTTCAGAATAACAGAAGCCCTATAGTATTTCAGACAAACTCTCTTCTTAAAAACGTCCAGTGATGAAACATTCACAACTTCTGGAGGTAAGTTGTTCCACTGATCAATTGTCAGGAAATTTCTCCTTAGTTCTAGGTTGCTTCTCTCCTTGATTAGTTTCCACCCACTGCTTCTTGTCTTGCTTTCAAGTGCTTTGGAGAATAAGAAGACTCTCTCTTTTTTGTGGCAACCACTTAAATATTGGAACACTGCTACCATGTCACCCCTAGTCCTTCTTTTCATTAAACTAGACATACTCAATTCCAGCAGCCATTCTTTATATCTTTTAGCCTCCAGGCCCCTTTATTGCTCTTCTCTGAACTCTTTCTAGAGCCTCAATATCTTTTTTACATTGTGGTGGCCAAAGTTGCATGCAGTAACTTGTATGAAGATGAGCTTCATACAAGCTCAGATTGCTGTTGTGCATTAGGGCTGGGTTTAGGATTCAGGTTTCCTTCCATCTGACCTCAATTGCTACAACCTATACATACAGTCTAATGAATTTGGACTGTACTCTTAAAATGATCTTTGCATCCTATTATTACTAAATGGATATAAACCTTCTCTATTATGAGTGAATTTACTCTCCTTTTCCGCTTTCTCATCTTAGGAAAACAGATCCCTACCTTTCTTCTCAGCCGCATTGCATTTGTTAGCTCTCCATTGTGGGCAACTGCAATCTTCCCGTGCAAAGTTTCCACCACGAACGGTTGACAATTATCAAGGACAGACACCCCAGAGGTAGAGTATCTTGTATGGCCGATTCCAAGATTTGAAACGTAGAGCTTCTTCAGGCTATCTTCGCTGAACACGTGATTGACAAGACCCATTCCCTGCGAAGAAAAAGGAAAGGGGATGGATGAACTAAAACAGAGTTTCCAGGATTGCTTACAGTGGACAGCAGTGTAAAACTAATGAGCTAATTCAGAAGAAAAAGCTCTACTTATTTGACATTTATTTACAAAACCTATAAGACTGCCTGTCTCATTCAATGAGTCTAGACCAGAGGTCTCCAACCTTGGCAACTTTAAGACTTGTGGACTTCAATTCCCATAATTCCTCAGCCAGCTGAGGTGAGGAATTCTGGGAGTTGAAGTCCACAAGTCTTAAAGTTGCCAAGGTTGGAGACCCCTGGTCTAGACAACTCAAACAATCCAAAAAACCATGGTTAAAAACAAAAGTGCCATTCCTCCTCCTCCTAGATCAAATATCTGCTCAGCTCAACCCCCATCCTAGCCCAATGGCTGGATGAAAAGGCAGGTCTTTGTAGCTCTATGGAAGAATAAAAAGGTAGGAATCCCTCAGATCTCAGGTGGGACAAAGTTCTAAAGAGCTTGCCTTCCAAGACCTATCAGGTGGCAACATTTAAGGAAGGACACCTTGGGCCCACCAACCCTATCTAGCTTAGTATGATGGGAAGATACCTTGGGGGAGACTGCCTGCAAGTAACCTAGAGCAGGGGTCAGCAACCTGCGGCTCTGGAGCCGCATGTGGCTCTTTCATCCCTCTGCTGCAACTCCCTGTCGCCAGTCCGCTCCACAATTGATAGGGCTTTCGGTTAGGACTGGTAGAGGAAAAAGGATGCCACACTAGGAGGAGACTCTATGGTGTGGGAACCGGACTTCCGGTTGGCTCCAGAATTGAACAGGGGGTTTCCAATTAGGATCTTTATGGCTCTTTGAGTGTTTAAGGTTGCCGACCCCCGACCTAGACCTTTGCCATTTGGTGTTTTAACCAGCACCTTGAATTGCACTGGGAAAGCAACTGGAAGTCAATGTAGCCCACACAGCACTGGTTTACTCAAGTGAACCAGAAGGCAAGCAATCCATGCCACTGTATTCTGAAGCTATTCAGTTGTAGCTTCCAGATGGTTTCAAGGGCAGCCCCATGGCGCGTAATCCACCAGGGAGGTGATTAAGACATCCCTTAACTAAATCCATTAAATCAATTTACAACACACACAAATACATTATCCTTTTCTAAATATTTTTTCACCTTCCTCTTGTGACAAAGTTACATTCATTACTTTATAATGCTCTTTATAAGATTTTGATGGTTAGATTTATGAGTGTTACAAATTACAAGTTTGAGTGTCAAAATCCTGCACAGATGACCTTCTTTACGTCATTCATATATATGTACATACATACATACACAGTATGTTACAGAAGTGAGTACACCCCCTCACATTTTATAAATATTTAAGTATATCTTTTCATGTGACAACATAAAGTAGTGAGTATACAGCTTGTATAACAGTGTAAATGTGCTGTCCCCTCAAAATAACGCAAGAGAGAGAGAGAGAGAGAAAGAAAGAAAGAGAGACAGAGAGAAAGAGAGAGAGAGAGACGGGGAAAGAGAGAGAGAGAGAGAGAGAGAGAGAGAGATGGAGAGGGAGACGGGACAGAGAGGGAGAGGGAGATATGGAGAGGGAAATATCTTGAGTTCTTCCAGCATTCATATTTAAAGAGAGAAAACAAATTAGAGTAATCTCCACATCTTCTTCTTTTACCCCAAGGACTAGGCTGGGCACAGCTCCTTCTAGAGAAAATCTATTTATGAGGCAGCTAAAGTTAACACCAGTTTAATGGCTCATCAACATAATCTAAATCATCTTCTCCTCCCTTCCCCCCTCAGGAATGCCAGATAATATTACCTTGTGCACTTTGAAAGAATGGGCTGATTCTCCATCACTTGTCACAATCCCCGCACTCTCTTGGCCTCTACGAGAAAAGGAAGAGTAGGTAAGGAATCTGTATTTCTGAGACTGGATCTTTATGTCACCCAAAAGGTGCCATTCATGGCTGAGGGATTTTTACAGGTGTTGTGAAGACCCCAAGATCTGCAAAACGTTTTCTAAACTGTAAGAAAATAACTCTTCCTCCTAAAGCAAAAAACCACACACGAAGAAGAACAATAAATAAAAACAATTGTGGGTATGGGAAAGAAACATTCTGTAAAAAGAGACGGTTGATTGAAATTTTAAAGAAAAGTTCTCACACTGCAATATTTAATTGGGGAGATCATTTTTCCTGGTAAATTCTAACGCTGAATTGTGAAAGTGGCGTTCAATGATCCGAAAAGCGGATCCTGTACCTGCAGTAATAAGCTAGGAAGAAAAAGAAGTTCTAATGCTGAATATATGATCTCGGTCCACATACACCCTTTAACTTTGATTCTGCAGACCTCATAGTTATTAGACAAGGATAGGTTTTCATGAGAAGAAAATATATTCCAGAATCCCAAGATCTGAACATTCTAGAGCAGTGGTCCCCAACCTTTTTATCGCTGCGGCCCGCTGAGCGCGCGCAGGGGTGGGGGCACGGCCCAGGAGCTTTTGCGCACGGCCCATTGCGCACGGCCCAGGAGCTTTTGCGCACGGCCCAGGAGCCTTTGCGCTGCAGCGTTCATGTCCCCCGGCCGCTGCGCGGCCCGGTGCCAGGTACTCCACGGCCCGGCACCGGTCCGCGGACCGGGGGTTGGGGACCACTGTTCTAGAGTCATAACTAAAAACGAAAGCATTTTCTCACGGGAAGGATTCTTATAATTAATTCCAAAACAACCTGGACATACAACTCCCCAAAATCAAACTTCTCATTACCTTTTTGCCACTTATCCCCCACCCCATTTCTTTAAAAAATCCTTAAAAATTGTATTTCAAACTACTTTTATTAAGGTTTGAAAGAAACTCAACGACCGTTTTTAAATGTATTGCTCCAAAGATTCCTAAAACCTAAAAAGTTAACATGCATTTTCTGAAAGTGATTTGAAAAGAATGTATGTGTACCCAATTTTATTTTATTTTGACCGTGGTTTGTGGAAAAAGAATATTCCCTTGGGTCCCAAAGCTCTAATTCTAGAGACTGCTGTCTTGCTGTATTCTCATGAGGAGCAACCGTCTGGAGCACTTCTGGGCAATCTCAAGTCTTTTTGTTGTCCAGAGAGCAATTAAAAAAGAGGTGATTTATTTACTGACTCTTCATTCCAGCATGGTTGTTGGCTCTGCTTTTAGTAGAGTCAGTCTTCAGTTGTCATTTCCCACCACCACCACCAGAAATCGCTTTCTCTACTATATTAGAGGTATGGCTTGCAATAGTACATATGAGTGTTTACAGCACCATTTCCCAGTTTGATGCCTTCCATATCAAATTGGACCACAATTCCCAGAATTCCATTAAGCATTGCCGTAGTTCCCATTATATTTGAAGAACCTCAGGTTCGCTGGGATGCCAGGCTCAAAGCATCCCATCAAAAAACCTAGATTAAAGAATCTTTAGTGGGGGAAGAGGGAAAAAAAAGGCATTCCCTTTCCCCTTTTCCTTCTTAGAATCCTTCTGTAATATGAACCTGTTGGCTAGTTATTTAGCTGCCATGGCAACATCTTCCAAGTATTATGGAATACCAAAGGTCCTTTGTTGGCAAGTATGGCATTACTCAGAGGGACCTCAATTAGCACCTGAGATAGTTGCAGAACCCAGATTTGGGGGGGAGAGGAGACACTTAAAAAGAAACATTTATATAGAAGAAATATATCTACACAATATATGTGATTCTTTCCAAAATATCTTCCAAATTCAAATAATGTTTTATTTGAGTATATAAAACAGAAAATGCAAATTTAATTGTAATAATTTGCAAACCAACTGAATTAGTATTGCAGTGTTTCATCTCATTTTCTATTAAGATGAATCTTGCATTTGTAAAGGATGTCATGGATTTGCTCTAGACAATACAAAAAGAATATAGATGTGTTTTCCACACAATCTTGAGCTTAATTTCCTTGGTTTGCTTTTAGCATATTATACTTGATTCACTCAGAAGACTACTGAAGTGGAACTATTACTGAACATCACTGAATTTGCTCAGAATTCAAATTACAGTGACTCCATTAGTTAAGAATCAAAAAAGGTTCTGCGAATGCAAATCAAGCATTTAGGAAAAGGATAAGTATGTGTATGTGTGAAATTATGATTTACAGTTTTGAGAGAGATTCTAAACCATGTGAACAAACAAGTATTTTACAAAACCGAAGGCATTATTTGCTAGCGAATCTGACGAGAATCAAGATGCAAATGTTTTCATTCCAAACAAAATCATAGCCTATAGTTGTGTGTGAGAGAGAGAGAGAGTGTGTGTGTGTGTGTGTTTGTGTATAGAATAGAATAGAATAGAATAGAATAGAATAGAATAGAATAGAATAGAATTCTTTATTGGCGAAGTGTGATTGGACACACAAGGAATTTGTCTTTGGTGCATATGCTCCCAGTGTACATAAAGAAAAATAAAATGCATCCATCAAGAATCATAAGATACAATACTTGATGATAGTCATAGGTTATTAATAAGCAATCAAATGATACTAGGAAACAAACAGAACAATATAAATCGTAAAAATACAAGCAATACGGTTATAGTCATGAGTGGGAGGAGATAGGTAATCATAAGATACAACACTTAGTGATAGTCATAGGTTACTAATAAGCAATCAAATCATACTAGGAAACAAACAGAACGATATAAATCTGACACATAAGTCAGATTTATATGCTGACATAGACGTTGGACAACAGCTCCCATCATCCTCAGCCACCAGCTAGGCTTGTGATCCAATGCCTCTGGAGGGGGCCAGATGGAGGGAAGCTTATTTACAGCTCTCATGTACATTAAGAGCAGAGATTATATTTAAAGCCCATTGCATAACAAAGGTTACAGAATGCATTCCATCTCTGGAATTGTGCTTCATTTTTATTTTTATTTATTTTTTTGCAAAGCAGAAAACAGCTTATTTGGGGGGTGCCAATGATTAACAGACTTTGCAATCATTTCTGCCCGAGCTGCTTTATTTTCCTGCCTCTTAAGACGGAACCTGCTTATTTGGCAGTTTCTCAAGTTACTCCCCTCAGGCAGCTTGAGCCAGTAAAACTGGATCCTTTCATCTCTGTGGAGCTTACTGACAATCAGCCGTCTGGTTTCCTAGGAAACGCAATCTTGGCTAGAAATAGTGAATCATTTCCAGGTCACTTTCAACATGGAGAGTGGAGCAGGAAGGCATTGGACTGAGGAGGAGGTTAAAGCCTTGCTAAGCGTCTGGTCAGAAAAAAATATCAGAAAGCAACTCCATGGGACCTTACGGAATAAAGGGATATTTATTTACATTGCAAAAAGGCTTCAGGAGTTGGGGATCTGCAGAGACTGGAAACAGTGTCGGGCAAAGTATAAAAACCTGAAATATGAATATAGGACAGTTAAATATGCCCACAACTCAGGAGATGCTACCAAGACTATGAAGTTCTTTCATGAGCTGGATGCCATATTGCAACATAAACCTGTCACCCAGTTAACAGAGGAGGAGAACGGCAGGTGTTCATCCAATGACATCATAAATGCCACCAAGGAGAACAATGAAGGTAAAAAAAACAACCACCCCAAACTCTTCTTTTTTCTCTCTCTCTCTCTCTTTTATTGTTGCTATCTAAAATACATACAAGGCTTGTAAAACTCAGACCCATGCAAGGCACTGCAGATTGACATAGTTGGTAGAACAAACCGGCTTAATGCGCTCTCTTATCTGTGTGTCTGTTGGGGAAGGGAGGGGGTGGAAGAGGAGGAGGAGGAGGAGGAGGAGGGTGTCCGCTGCTGAATGTTTCTATAAATACATAAACTTAAGTTAAACCAGCTGCTGGAGCTAGCTAGTTTCCTAAGCCGAATTCCTCTAGAGAAAAACAAAATCAAAACAAAGAAAAAAGAAGAAGAAAAAAAAAAAAGACTAAGGGCCTGCAAACTTCTGCTGGTTTTATTGCTGCTTTATCCGTGCAACATTTTGTGCTGTTTTATAGTTGTGTTGCTAGGTTTGAAGAGAAAATGCTGGGCCACAAGCAATATATATATAAATTTCTGTAACTCCCAGTGATATGTTTATGCCCTGCTAGAATTTAAGCAAAAGGACCAAAAAATGTAAATCACCTGCTAAGCAGTGATGGAAACATGTTGTTCCTTTTGAAATTTTATTTTTCCAAGACATTTATCTCTGGACTATACATTATAAACATTTAAAACACATTGAAGTTCTTTTAAATGGTGAATCAACTGCTGAGATGGCAACCTTCTAAAAACTATATTCACAGGAGTTTTTGCATATTTGTAGGTGATGTATTTTGCTTGCCTGCCGGAAATCGGAAAATATATTATTTGAGAAAGCAAAAAAAAAAAAAAAAACCATATACAAAATCAAGCCACTTGACGAAAATATTTCTTGATAATAAATAAGAGCATGTGTAAATTGATACTTTCAAGTATCAATTTATAATCACAGGAAGAATTTTTTCTTTAAAACATGATCAGGGAAGTAATTGAAAATGTTTCATTTTCTTTAGAGAACTCTCCGTTAAATATCCGATTGTAACAAGAAGAAAGAAAAAAGTCTGCAGAAACCTTGCAATGCATATTAATTTGTTTAAAATTAATAACATAAGCCACTGGATTTTTTTTAAAAAAATAACCATCTTTAAATAAGGCAAAACAATGCAGCAAAAGAGAGGAAAAACCCAAAAGTTGAATCCTCTGTCTAGATAAATAGTCTAGCTGTTTGGTCCAGGTTTTGAGGATGAGGATTGGGGATGATTTTCTGTTTCTGTTTTCACGGTTTATCAGTTCCAATTTACATATACAAATTATATTTATTTATTTATTTAGAGATCTACAAAGAAAAACTAAACCTTTCCCCTTTCTATAAGGACTTTATGCATGTGGATCATATCTATAGATGTTTGCTGGAAAAACAGCAATGTACCAAGAATACTACATACCTATTATTCTTAAAAATCTCTAAAAGATATTAATTATGTTACAGCAGCCTAGAGGGAATTTTTCCCTAATCCAAATCAAAGAGTTGAATCTAATTGCTTGCAACTAAGTGAAGGAAAGCATTTTTCCCTCCCACACCCCTTCCCTAAAGTACTGTCTAGTGGTACATAAAGGAGTGAAGGACTCTGTTTGAGGAAGTAGACTGCTAGACAGAAGGAAAGGTGGCATTTGCAAAAATCAGTACTGTAATGGCACTTTCAGATGATCTCCAGAAATGCTTCCTCCCTCGTTGTTAATAACTCTGTGGTAAAAATGACCCACACTTTCATGAGGTAAAGGGGCAGATGGAACCTATCCATCGCCCACACTTCGGAACAACTTCCATGGAGTAATTGAACCCAATCTTCCATAAACTATTAAGAATGCCGAGTCCTTTCTTACACCCTTCAGATGGATGAGCTGGAGCCATCAGACTGATTATATGATGATGATGATTTCTCTGTCTTTATATTCTAAAACCTAGAGAGGTTTTATTGTACTGTTATTTCTATTGATGTAGAAGACGTACAAGCTTTGTCACATTGATAGAATAGTAATCATATCAAATCAATCCCATCCATGAATCAGTCATATGTTTTGAAAATAGAAAGCCTCATGACATGTGGTGCTTCCTAAGCAGTCAAGGGCTGCTGAGTAAAATGAATTCTGTGCAAATGCTTATGCAATTAATTTACTAGCTATTGTTTCACAGATTATTATCAGCCCATGGGGAGAGTGTTAGTGCTCAAATTGATTAGCCTTGTTTAACCAGTCTGGACAGACACAATTCCTTTCAAGATGCAAACTACAGGCCCTGTTTAGGTTCTCCATATCTCATAAAATGTTGGTTTACAGAATAAATAAAAACTATTACGGTTTATCATGAAGTAGGAAACTAGCTATTATGCAGCCATGGGATTAACTATTTAGCCAAAGTGTTTCTTGATTGGGGAAAAACTCAACAACTGCAGAGAAGAATCAGAATTCTCCTTGCACAAAACAAAGACTAAGATATGGTCGCTTTGGATAGTGAAATGGGCAGCAAATAAATTTAATGAATAAATAATATGGTATTTGTAAATAAAAAAGAATTGTAGTTTGGATTTGGATTCAGAGAATATTCAGAGCTCCAATTTTAGAGTTGATAAGAGTCTTAAATGGTTGTGGTAGAGTTCTTAGATGGAAAAATATCAATATTGGTGATGGAAGCACTCAGGTTTCCAGTTTTGTTCTGTCTATACATTTGTAAATAAATGTTAAGTCTATGGAATTGAATAGGAACCCAAAAGGTATGGCAATAGCACTGCTGGGACATCCTGTAATTCAGAGAAGTCAGATCTGCTTAGAATAACCAGTTTATAGTTTAAATCAAGGATGAGAAATATTTTTTTGGCTATGTAGCATGTGGGAACCATCACCCCAAAGTAATTGGGTGATGTCATAAAAGCTAGGCTTTACTTCATCACATTTCTGTTTAATTAAAAGCTGAAATAATAGGATTACTCCTCAGGCATGAATTGAATGATTTCTCACCTTGTAACATATAACAAATATAAAGTTATTACAAGTCCGATCTGCAGAAAGAGCTAATGGGTATACCTATTCTAATGACAGTTCCTTGGATATAATCCTTACCTGAGGCTAACTTTAAGCAATTTTAAAATGTTTATAGACTGGGAACTAAATGCTGTAGTTCCAAATCACTTCAATTAAAAGCTGGACCTATTCAAGCAATTAATTTAAAACTTAATTTGTTTATAGTGCAGAAGGATAGTTAAGTAAGGAGATGCTATCTTTTATTTAGAGCAACTTGTCTGGCAATGTCTCTCTTAACAGTCTGTTGTACGAGTAGAGTTTTGTTCATGCTTCCATCTTATTTTCGCACTGTACACACAAATGTACATAAATAATGTACTTCTCTTTTATTTTCAATTCTGAGTGGCTTAAACATGATTTATTCTGGCTGAGTTTATCGAATGTACTCCTTGACATTATGAGAGACATTTTATGGCTACGTTCAATTTTGTGACTTTATCAAGCCTTTTGCATTCCCAAGATGGATATGTACTAGCATAGATTCATGTGTTTTGCAATATAATACTCTATATCCTCCCTACCTACACATATTTTCTTCTTTATAATTCCAGGTGAAGTCTCAGTTACATTGGAAGAAGAAGAAGAAGAAGAGGAGGTTTCTACCAATCCATTGCTTTTTATTTCCCATTGCAGACCTATTGAACTAGGTAATGAAAGGCAGCGTATGAGAGGGATGAAATGGATTGTTTTCCTTTTTACTATTTTAGTGGCATGTATTCTTAGGCTGGAGGTTGTTGGAAGGAGCAAGTAGAAGACTCAACCCCAACCCCCAATATGACGGTTTTGAGTGCATGGTTGTGCGTACCATTTGTCATAACCTTCTCCACAAATAAACTTGTATAGGTCACATCAGGGGTGAAATGCTCCTGATTCAGATCGGATGGTAGCGATGATGGCGGGTGGTTCGGAGAACCGGTAGCAAAAATCCCTGCCCCCCCCATGCCCAGCTGAGCTGCGCGATCATCAGAGGCTTTTTTTTTAACTTTTAAAAGCATTTTTTCTTCGGCTGAAATAATGCTTTTAAAAGTAAAAAAAAAAGCCTCTGATGATCGCGCGGCTCAGCTGGGATCGTCAGAGCCTTTTAAAAGGGTTGTAGAAGAGGTTGTAGAAAAAATGCTTTTAAAAGTTAAAGAAAAAGAAAGTTAAAAAAAAAGTTAAAAAAAAAAAGAAAGTTGGCCACGTCCACCCAGTCACATTACCCCACCACCACCAAGCCACGCCCACAGAACCGGTAGTAACAAATTTTACATTTCACCACTGGGTCACATGCATACTGCAAAGGTTTGTTAGGAAATATAAAATGCAAGATTATTAGCACCTATTTCTTAATTATTGCCTTCAGAGAAAATACATTGGAAAATGTTTTGCGCGTCCCTGCCCAACTGAGAAGCCCAAGTTTAGAGACAACAGAGCAAAATCCAATCAAGTTCAATCCTTTAATTGCTTACACTTAATGGACAGAATCTTGCCGAATTAAAGCTATCAACTTCCAACCTGCTGGACATAGTCTGAGAGGTTAGGTGTGTGGCTATCCTGAACCTCTTCTCCCTTCCCCCATCCTGGAACGTCCAGTCTCTTAATCTGGGCCTCTCTTGGAAAACTGTGTTGCAAAACTGTCCCCCGCTGCTTCTCCAGTTGCGTGTTCCATCACACCAACATGTGGCTGAATATACCAATAGAGGAGAATATTTGTAGCTCAGGATTGAAATGAGAGGTCTTTGGTGCTCTCTAAACTTGTTTTCTTGCAGAGATTTCATTATCCAAACTAGGCAACATCATCAGTGCTAGTAAGGAGTGTGGTTTGCTTTCAGTTTATATTCTAGTGCCGTGATGGCAAACCTATGGCACACGTACCCGAGATGGCACGTAGAGCCATCTTCCCGGGCACGCGGGCTGTCGCCCAATTCACCTGCAGCTGTGCATGCGCGCATGCACCAGCTAGTGTTTGGGCCTCCGGTGCGCATGCATGCAATCCAGGGGACCCAGCTGGTCTTTGCAGTTCTCCTGTGCATGTGCACATGCTTCTGCATGCATGTGAGAATACTTGCGTGCAGCGCGTGCATGGCGTTCTAGCACATGCATTGCACGAAACCCACGTGCATATGGTGCGACTGCATGCGCAGCGCATGGGGGAGCCCCGCTAAGTTTGTGCACATGTGCAGACAGTGCAACTGTGCGTACAACGCATGGGAGCCGCGTGAAAGCCGTCCGCATGTGCAGATGGTACGGTTGTGTGCGCAGTGCAAGGGGAGGAGCTGCACATTAACATGGATGGCACTCACGTGCACAAAGTGCGCAAAGTGCATACCTGTTTGGCACTCGGTGAGTAAAAGGTTCGCCACACTGTTCTACTGGTTTGCCCCGTCAGTATTAGTGGGGCTGGTCTTAAAAGATATGGTTGGGCTGTTTACTGTTGGCTTCTTTGGCAGCTTCGATTGGGGTATTGTTTACTCCAATATTGATTGTTGGCCTGATGTTAATTTTGGAGTTAGTCTATGCTGATCTTGGTCCTGATTGCTGGTAGAGTGGTGCTTGGGTCTTTTTGTTCCTTTTTGGGCTGGGTGATACTCTCTTTTGCATAGTCTATAGAGGTGGATGAATAAAAGCTGATATAACACTGTGGTAATCAAAAACGGAGGAATCAAGAAACTTAAGTTGAGACAATTCAGGCACTTGAGGCTATGAAAACTGATGTTACTGGCTGAGATATTGATTGGCTTAAGTGTGCATGATACCGGTATAACTAGCAGCCCGTGTTAATACTTCAGGTTTATAGGGGAAAAACATGTATAATACAGAAGTAGAATTACTTTGTTTTCCTGAGATGGGTAACAACATTACAGATTTAAGGAGGTCACTCAGGGAGATGCGAGACTTGCTCTCTGCCCCGAGACACCGGCCTGGCCCGGCCTGGCCGACACTGCTGCTATTGCCACCTCCATACCCTGCCTGCTGCTCTCGCAGCACCTTGTGTAGCGGTTAAATTTAGCGTGCTTCAGAATGGGGGAAACAGCGTCCCCTCCTCCTCCTGGAGCCCATTACGATGCGGAGCATTGGCAGCAGCCGGGTCAGGCCAGTGTCTCAGGGCAGAGAGCAAGTTGTGTGTCTTCCTGAGTGACTTAGGCCAGGAGAAGCGCCTGCAAGAGGAGGCAAGTACAGAGGCACTTTGCTCCCGCTCTGGAATATAGAGCGAGTCTCCATCCCCTGCCTTCTCAGACCAGGTGAGGAGTGACTGGGGGGGGGGCAGCCTGTGGTGGATTCAGCCAACAGGGAGCCACAGCAGGGGGATGAAAGAGCCGCATGCTGCTCCGGAGCCACGGGTTGCCGACACCCATCCCATCCCATTCCAGTTTAGAAATAAGAGTCGCTCAATATACTTCTAGTTGACATTCACAAAAGAACTGCTTATATGCAAGTGTGAGTCTACTCATATGGGAAGTAAAATGCTGAAGTGGGGAGACGCAGCAAAATTAATTTTTGAAAAATGCTGAAGTTGGCTAGCTCCTAGCAAATTTCCCTATCAACAGGGACAAAGTAGGATGAGTTAACAGTTCTGAGACTCTACACAAGAAAATAAGGCCCACATGCAAGATTTTAATTTTAGTAACAAAAGTCAGTTGTTAATGCATTTTTGGAACCAACTCCAACAAAAAGCTGATTCCAAAAGAATCAGATTCCATCTAAGGCAAAGTGAGTATAATTTCTCTATTTAAAGATCATTGTACCTGTAACATGTGAAGTGGATATGTCTATATATCACCTATGAAACTATGGACAGCCCATTCATAACAGTAATTTCAAGAAAATGTTTCAGAGTGTCACAATTATGATTTCAGTGATTTTAGCAGCGTTGAAATGCTACCGGTTCGGGCGAACCGGAAGTGATAAAAACTACCGATTCAGGTGAACCGGTAGTAAAAAAAAGCTATCGGTTCTTCCAAACCGGTATTTCTGACGATTAGCTGTGCCGTGCAATTTAAAATCGCTAGAAAGCAGGAAATCCTACTTTCTAGTGAATCTAAATCATGCGGCACAGTTGTTTCCCCCCATCTCTATTCTACTTACCTTCCCAAGCCTCCTTTTTCCGTGCGAAGTGTGGGCAGCGAACCAGTGGCAAACAGGGGAGGATTTTAGACACTAATTAATTATACATTTTAATGGTATTACAATAAATAATGGCCTAGAAAAGCCATTGCAATGACATCACAAAAGGGAGCAAGTTCCCCCCCCTCCTTTTTGGATAGAGAGTTTTTTCCCCCTTTCATTCAATAGTGTCTGATTTTTCAGAGACTGCCAGGAGAAATCCCTGCAGTTTTTTGGCGAGGTTTTTCAGAAGTGGTTTTGTATTATATCCTTTTTTGGGCTGAAAGTGACACTGTCACCCAGCTGGCTTTGTGCCCAAGCTGGGACTAGAATTTATGGTCTCCCAATTTTTAGTTGGGATGCCTTAACCACTACAGCAAGCTTGTTTCCTGTTGGGTTTTAGGTTGATTTTAAAAAAAATAGAATCCCCAAACTTAACAGAGACTGAACACAACTATTTTGGTTGCTGTTATAATTTTAAATTTCCAGAAAAAAATGCCCAGCCAAACTTTTGCCATTTTCCATTGAATTATGCTGTATGGCTTTGGAGAAAAGCAAATAAAGGCTGAGAGGCTTAAAACAGTGTTTTCTGTGGATTGGCCAGTCTAATATACAATTCTGACCCATGAATCATCCAGAAGAATTAATGCAATAGTGATAATCAGATCTCAATATTATGGATTCTCTTTCAGATTTCTCCCCTCCCTCCCCCCAAATTGTTGCCTGACATAATAACTTTCCAAGAGAACCAGGGGTGCTATTCACCAGATTCTGACAGGTTCTGGAAAACTGGTAGCGGAAATTTTGAGCAGTTCAGAGAACCGGCAAATACCACCTCTGGCTGGCCCCAGAGTGGGGTGGGAATTTATTTATTTATTTATTTATTTATTATATTTCTATACTGCCTTTCTCCCGTAGGACTCAAGGCCGTGTACAGTCAAGAAAAATATAGACACACAAACATCATAAAATTGCTAATTAAAATTGTTACTTAGTTTTGATTTTGATTTGATGGAGATTTTGTAATATCCTTCCCCCAGGAGTGGGGAAGGAATGGGGATTTTGCAGTATCCTTCTCCTGGAGTGGGGTGGGAATAGAGATTTTGCAGTATCATTCCCCTGCCATGCCCACCAAGCCACGCCCACAGAATCAGTAGTAAAAAAAAAAAATTGAATTCCACCACTGAAGAGAACGTATAAAAGCAATTTTATATTTTACTGGTACTATCCAGCTTGAATTAATTTCGATATTTTCCTAGATGTTCCTGGAGAAGAAAAATAGTTAACCACACATTCTCTCTCTTACTATCTCTACCTGATCCTGACCCCCACCCTACCCAATGCAGGTAATACATATCTGTGTCTTTCTCCTATCCTACCTGATGCAGGTAATCCAGCCACAGTATTAGATGCTTCCAAAAATCTCCCCTTCATTCCTTCTGTAGCAAACGAAGGAGGAAAGCATTGGACTGTTAATGAAGTAAGAGCTCTAATACGAATCTGGTCAGAGAAGAGCATTCAGCAACAACTGGAAGGAACAGTCAGAAACAAAAGGATATTTGAACACGTTGCTGCTAGACTACAAAAATTTGGAATTGACCGGGACTGGAAGCAATGCAGAACGAAATATAAAAATCTAAAGCACGAATACAAGAGTGTTAAAGATGCCCAGCACTCGGGCAACACAAGCAAAACTATGAAGTTTTTCAGAGAATTGGATGCTATTTTGGGACACAATGCAGATAAACCAAGCAGATGCCATAATGGCTATGGTGAGAAACCAACAGAATGGATAAAGACCACAATAGAAAAAAAATTAAGAGGTAAAATTTATGTTACCTTTTAAAGTCAATTTTGCAGCAAAATTCGCATATAAAGATTTTCAGTAAAATGTTACAAACTCTGCTTAATTCGAACTATCAAAAGGGGAGAAAGAAAACTAGAAAAATAATTAATGTAGAAAGATTGATATGGGATCCGGTTGGTCAGGCGCTTTAATTAAGATGACATTCAGTGAATAAAGCCAAGTGTTTGAAAGGGTTGAAAATAATAGCTGCCATAAAATACAGTGAGGTAGTGAGGAAACCAGGGATATCTGTGGGTGTTTAAAAACAAAACAAACCAAGATGGAAGCCACAGCTTTATAATCAAAGATGGTCCCTTACTATGATGCAAGTGAAAAGGGGTAGGGCTCTGAAAGCACAGTTACAACTCCTTGTATTTAGGAGTAATTAGGAGCTGTGGTGACACAGTAGTTAGAATGCAGTATTGCAGACTGCCTACAGCCTGGAGTTCGATCCCGACTGGCTCAAGGCTGACTCATCCTTCCGAGGTCAGTAAAATGAGGACACACATCATTGGGGATCAATATATTGATTCTGCTTAGAGAGGTCTGTAAAGCACTACGAAGCAGTCTAAGTGCTATTGCTACCCTGTTTCCCCAAAAATAAGATCCAACCGGAAAATAAGTCCTAGCATGATTTTTCAGGATGCTCGTAATAAAAGCCCTACCCCCAAAATAAGCCCCAGTTAAGATTGTCAGCCAGATGGATGCATTTAGTACGTATTTCCCCCAAAATAAGACCTAACCAGAAAATAAGCCCTAGTGCGTCTTTTGGAGCAAAAAATAATATAAGACCCGGTCTTATTTTTGAGGAAACATGGTATTATTCAGCATTTCCTAACTGGATGCCCTGCAGACCATATCATCTCTAGCCAGCACAGCTGCTGATTTGCTGCCCAGGGATGACATGAGCTGTCCACACTGCTAGGAAGACACTTACATAGGATTCTAAGAAGGCTAAGCTATCTCTATTACATTGTCACTTAAGATTTGCAAAGATATTCGCTGTAATAAATGCAATCCACAGAATATTATGGATTTCTGGGTGATATGATTAATGTATTATGTTTGTTCCCTGTCTGGAATTGTTTAAAGGGCATGTATAGACTTCTTGAGCACTCAAGCAAAATACAATTTAAGGCTGATGGACTGAGTTTGGCTTCGCTGGTTAAGGACTGAGCATCATTGACAGGAAATAGAATTTTACAGCTGTAAGACTGTAATCCGTAACATTTTATGCAGAATTGCTTTGAATTACAGGTGAAGAGGACTTTATTAGTAACACATCTGGAGACGCTAATACAAGGAAAATGCCAAATGCAGGTGACTATGAGAAAATTGGTGGTCAATTTTTTGACTAAACTATTAAAATTCCAAACACTACAATATGATTCCAGCATTTACATAATGTTCCTTTTTGTTGTTTTAGTGATACGCAGCACAGCAGAGAGAGATAATTCTGGGCACTTGGGAAAACCAAATTCCACACTTAGGAGGGAACATATAAAAGAAGAAATCATTGATTCAGGTAAATTTCATTTTATCCTTTTGTACATTATTACGTGTATAAGGCATCATGCAAAAATCCAAACAAAAGCATATAGCTTTCCAGTAAAAGGGTATTTTTCTGGAAAACTGGATTTGATGTAGAACTGCTATTATTACTACTGTTATTATTATTATTATCATCATCATCATCATTATCTTTATTCATTAAATATGAAACTCAGTCGACTGAACATTCAAAAATGCATCACAAATACCATTGACTGGTGCTAATGGTTGATACGTGTTGCTACCAGCGTCCTAGGTATCAACCAAGTACCTTCTTAAGATGTTTGATGTTCCAAGTAGCACAATTTTTTGCAGTTCCGCTGGTGTTATTGCAGGAAGCTGCAATTTGCTGATGTATGTTATAAAATTCTTGGACATGGTACCAAGTGCCCCGATGACAATGGGTATCACTATTACATGTTATTATGGAATAATTTTCTAACATTAAACTGCAATCTACTTCCCTGAAATGTAAATCCATTATTCAGTGCATTAGGATTATATCGTTTTCCCGAAAATAAGACCTAACCAGAAAACAAGCCATAATGCGTCTTTTGGAGCAAAAATTAATATCAGACCCGATCTTATTTTGGGGGAAACATGGAAGAAAACGGGTCCTGCTCTTCTGTGACATTCTTTCAAGTACCTAAGGATTCATATTATGTTCAGCGTCTGTTCTGATTAAGACTATGAAGCAAACAATAAGATGAGAAAATCAGGAGCTATAATGAATGCATTAACTAGGAAATATACAATTTAAATGTGGAGAGAGTCCAAAGTCATAGTTCCAGTAAATCCAATAACCCAAGAATTTAGGGGTGAGAAACTGTCCAGGTGTATTATTATTACCCAAAAGTCTGTTAATTTATCTTAAATGTAATTCTAACTCCTGCTACTCTTCTGCTAACGAAACTTAAAACCACATTTACGTTTTCTTTAGCGGCATCTTGCTGCTGGATGATAATTCAGTTTATAATCACGGCAGGACCTAATCTTGGGGCATCCAAGTACATATTAGAGGAAGATGAGAAACAGACAGAATATAATACTTTCAAACCAGCAGCAATTCCTTGCAACAAGCATGTCATTTACTCCATACTTTGAAATCAAGATCAATTATCCTTGTAGCATTTCCCAGTCTACTAAGGATGTAAAAGCAAGGCAAGGTTAGCCCAGTAAATTCCACTTTTAACAATTACATTCTGGGCTCTAATGATTGTATTGCATTGTTTAATGATCTGCCCCAGAATCTTTTCAAGAATTGATGCTTAAGTGCTTAGTGTAGTTCTCTGGATCTTTATTACTTTTTGAAATTGGGGGCAGCACTAGCTCTCCATTATCTACCTAGCAATTCACCAGTTCTCAAGGATTTATTAAAGGTAATGAACTGTGTTTCAGCCAGACTATCATCAAATTGTTTTCAGTATCATAGGATGCAATATCATCCAAAGCTAGAGACGTATATTCAGCTTATAGTAAATAGATTTTTCCGAACATATCCATCAGTCTTAACCTTCCACTTGGCTTCATTTTGTTCTTCACAACCACCTTGTGCCATGATGGCAAACCTATGGCACGCATGCCACAGGTGGCACGCGAAGCCATATCGGTGGGCACGCGAGTGTTGCCCTAGCTCAGCTCCGGCACACGCATCTGATTTTCGGGCCTTCCGGGCCCCCTGGAAATTGGCAAATGGGCCATTTCTGGCCTCTAGAGGCTTTCTTGGAGCCTGGGGAGGGCGAAAAACGGGCTTACTGGGCCCACCGTGTGCCAAAAGCGGGGGGAGTCATGCACGCATGCATGGGGCACACTGAATTATGGGTATGGGCACATGCACACGACCCCCCCATGCTCCCCCGCTTTTGGCACGCGATGGCAAAAAGGTTAGCCATCACTGACCTAGTGGAACAGATATCCACACACCAGAAAAGGCTGAGCCAAAACAGACACAGATCATCCTTGACTTACCACATTTTGGCTACTGTTTGAAGTTATGACGCTGAAAAAAAAGTAAATTACAAGCGATCCTGGCACTTATGATCCCTTCAGCATTACCATGGTCATGTAATCAAAATTTGGGTGCTTGGCAACTGGTATTTACAATGACATACCAGGTCATGTGTGACTTTCTCAGCTGGCCTCTAACATGCAAAGTCAATGGGGAAGCCAGATTCCTTAATGACTATGTGATTCACTTAAGAACTACAGTGATTTGTTTAACAACCATGGCAAAAAGGTTGTAAAATTCTGGTCCCAACTGTGCTCTTAAATTGAGGAATAACCTGTCTGAGGTAATTCTGCCTTCCCTCCATTACCAATGAGAATTTTGCCATCTTTATTGTGTAGTCAGTATAGTAATTTTTTTCTGAGGAAACTTCAGTTCATTGTAATCTTTGACGCCTTTTCTACATCTCTAGGTTCTCTCCGTGTACTTGTTTAATTTGATAAATAAAGTACAAGTCTTTCACAACAAATAATCATAGTGGTAATGGATAAAGACCTTGACAAATGATATCAAGTGACAAATGCTTGCGAAAATTCTTCTCTGTCTGTGACAGAAACTCATTTTACAATTTTGCTGAGGTCTGGTGTTAAAAAAAACTGGCAGTTTTTTTTCTTGTGCATGAACTGATAATCAACAGTTTTACAACAATCATTCATTGAACCTGTCAACCATACTCCAATTTTAGTGCCTAGTTTATTCTGCTCAACATGGAGATGCATCTATTTTATTATGTAATAAATAAAATATCATAAAGTGAAGCCACCTTCACTCCCAAAACCTAAATAAGAGAGGAAGGAGGGAGATGTTGGAATATAGGTAATGCTCACATTAGCCTAATACAGATAGTCCTTGACTTTTGACCGGTTGCCTAATAACCAAAATTCCAACAGACCATGAAAATGGGACATATGACCTGGATTTCAAGTTTGTTGATTTCAAGACTGTTTGCAGCACCTTGTGGTCATGTCACCGTAATTTATGTTTTTGCTGGAAATGCTTCCTAAAGAATAGATTTGCTTAATAATTGTGAAGCTCATTTAATGTAAAAAAGATGGTAAAATTAGGTGCGGTTGCTTGCTTTGTGACCATCATAACTTACGACCAAAATTGTGGTCTCAACTATGGCCATATGTCGAGGACTACTTATATTCCTTTTTCCACTTTGATATGATGAATTTTAGACATTACTAAGTCATTACTAAGACATTAATTCATATATGAATCCATTGGTTACAACAGGGCTGTCAAACTTCCGGCCCGTGCTGGACACGCCCATGCCTGGTTTAGCAAAGGGGGGGAAAAGTCCCGATATGTCACGTGATGCCGCCATGAGTTTGACACCCCTGGGTTAAGAGGCTTTCTCACTCTATTGAAAACCAAAGTAATATTTCAAAATTAAGAAAATCCTGTATCAGTGATGGCAAACCTTTTAGCCACTGAGTGCCCAAAGTGTGTGTACGCGCCCAAACTGCAAGCCCCACACATGCGTCCGCGCCCACTCACGGCAGAGGCCCGAAATAGAGCTCTGGCAATGTCACACGTGCCCACAGAGAGAGCGCTGCGTGCCACCTCTGGCACGCATGTCAAAGGTCAAATCAGATTTTTTAAAATTTTTATTGAATTTATTTTAATAAAAAACTTTGGGGGTAAAAATCTATCGTAAGATAGTTTTCTATTTAAGATACAGAAATAATTTAGTTTATTCAGCATGAAATGGAGCTTAGTTATGTAGCATGAGGCTGTATATTCTGCAACACTGGGACTATCGGTGAGTCAACAGTGGGTCAGAGGAGTAGCAGAGATGATAGTTGTTCTTTAAAAATTATGATTTAAATCGAGTTGATTTAAATCAAGCCTTTTTACTAGTGATTTAAAGAGCCTTGGTAGTACAGTGGTCTAAGGCATCCTGTTATTAAGCTGGTTATTAAGACCAGCTGCCTGCAATTACTGCAGGTTCGAATCTCGCCAAGGCTCAAGGTTGACTCAGCCTTCCATCCTTTCTAAGGTAGGTAAATTGAGGACCCAGTTTGTGGGGGCAATAAGCTGACTTTGTATAAATATACAAAAAGGATGAAGGCTATTGCTTAACGCATTGTAAGCCGCCCTGAGTCTCCGGAGAAGGGCGGCATATAAATCAAATTAAAAAAATAAATAAATCATGATTTAAATTGTGATTTAAATCAACTCAATTTAAATCAAATCCACCCTGCTACCACCACATGCTATTACCATAGCTTGGCCAGTAGAGGGCGCCAAATTATTACAGAGAATTCTCTAGAACTTATTCCTCCAACACTCCCCTCCCCCCCCCTGTCAAAGCATGAGCTTTATGGTTTGTTCTGTCTGAATGGTCATTTAATCGATAACAGCAAACAAGGGCTAAAATTTCAAAAGCTGAAAAAGCATGTACAGTACACAATCAGTATTACTTTCCTAAGATAAGAAAATAACCTAAGGGATGCCTTTTAAACAGATATGAAAATCAGCATGAATAAAAATCAATAAACCAATATTGAATGTAGACTGGAATGTTACCATTAGATTTTCTTGCTTAATATTTGCCAATTATCCAACAGCTTAGAACGCAGTTGCAGTCAGATAACAAAGTCACTGACCCCCCAGCACAAACTTGGACTTTTACCCTTTGGTTGGATCTGTATTGGATTCTTCTGTAATTGATTGTATTATCTATCACAAGGATCCACATTGCCAAACAGCAAGAAACCAATTATATTAAAGGTCAGACCTCCTCCCCCCTTTGTTGGGATAAAACCCAGTAGTGTGCAAAGTAAAATGAATAATTACATTATTTTGCAGAAAAAAGGGAGACCCTTCACTTCCTTGACTTCAGTTCTTAAGAGAATTCTTAATGCCATCATAATGACAAAAAAACAAAACAAAACCCAAATGTGGTTATGGGAGATAAGAGGAACAATGCATTCACTGTTCTTTATGTTAATGCCTGCAAACTTGCTTGAGTTAGTAACCTCAAAATAAATGTCAGGGTACGAATCCGTAAACCAATCCTATTGTGTGGGCACATTTTAATATGCATACGAATATCGCACAATGCAGGTTGCCCTCAACTTACAACCATTTGCTGGTGGTTCAAAATAACAGCCTCAGAAAGGATGTTTTATGGTTGGTAAAGGTAAAGGTTCCCCTTGCACATATGTGCTAGTCGTTCCCGACTCTAGGGGGCAGTGCTCATCTCCATTTCAAAGCCGAAGAGCCAGCGCTGTCCGAAGACATCTCTGTGGTCATGTGGCCAGCATGACTAAACACTAAAGGCGCACGGAACGCTGTTACCTTCCCACCAAAGGTGGTCCCTATTTTTTCTACTTGCATTTTTTATGTGCTTTTGAATTGCTAGGTTGGCAGAAGCTGGGACAAGTAATGGAAGCTTACCCCATTACTAGGGATTCGAACAGCTGAACTGCCAACCTTTCGATCGACAATCTCAGCTTCTTAGCTACTGAGCCACTGTGTCCCGCAAGCCACCATGTATAGTTTGTAAAGTACTTTCAAATGTTGCACATGTGCTCCCTACCCAAGTGATGTGATCTGGGTGCTCGGCAACCTGTTTGCATTTAGGATTGTTGCTGAGCTCCCTGAGGATCGGGAGAGCACCATTTGCAATCTTTTCTGCTGGCAAACCCAGAAAGTCAATGGCAAAATGGGCAGGGAAAGTTGCAAACTGCTTACCGCCTGCTGGGAGGAGTCCCTCTCGTGTCTGGGTGAAAGAGCTGCCTGCTGAAGGAGTTCAGCTCCCCACAGGCTGCTCCCTCCCCCAGGGGTTGTTGGGTGAGGGGCAGACCCTGGCCACCCAGGCATGGCCGGTGTCCACATGCCAATGGGCCATATAGCCTGCACTGAGCTTCCCCTGCCTTCGCTCTACTTAATGTCCTGTAAAATTGCTTAACAACCACAACTGGCAATGCTGGGATTGAGGTCACTGAGCAAAGCAGTCATGTAGATGTGGATGTCTCATTTAAGAGACACTTCACTCAATGACCGAGATTCAAGTCCCAACTGTGGTTCTAAGTCAAGGACTACCCGTTTCAGAAAGCAACATTTTCCACATCCTCTGATAAAATTTCTTCAGCCAATACACCAGACTGTTAAATCTAATTATGCATATTTCCTACATATTTAAAGGACAGAAATGGAATGTGGGAAACAAGCAAGACTTTATGTGCTTTTTAGCAATATGGGATTCATAATTGTGGCAGCATCTAAGTGATCTTGAACTTAAAAAAAAACCTAAAGACAGTCAATCTGGCTAGCACAGAAATGGGTAACTATCAAGGATATAGACTGGAAAGGATAAAAAAATCTCAGAAGAAAACAACGACAGACCATTTCTATATTATTGACAAGATGATCAGGTGCATATGTAAATATTGTTAACAGGAATCTTATACACCTCAGAAATGTTTTTACCTTATTAATCATGTGACACACCATGCTTACCCGCAGTAGCAATAGCACTTAGACTTATATACCGCTTCATAGTGCTTTTACAGCCCTCTCTAAGCGGTTTACAGAGTCGGCCTATTGCCCCCAACAATCTGGGCCCTCATTTTACCGACCTCGGAAGGATGGAAGGCTGAGTCAACTTTGAGCCTGGTGGATTTGAACTGCCAAACTGCAGGCAGCCAGTGATCAGAATTAGCCTGCAGTACTGCACTCTAACCACTGCGCCACCACAGTGTCTACAAAAAAGTAAAATAGGCATTAAGAAGTCACACCTGAACCATTTAGTTTTGATGTGGAAAAACAGGCAAAGTATTTCATATTGTTTCCTGGATCTATTTGTCCATTCTTCAAATGCACAAATAATTGTTATCTTGCAGTCTAAAATAACAGATGGTATCAATTTAGGAGAGTTTTATTTGTAAAATGTAAATTGCATGGATAACAGTAGGGTTAATCCCGTAGAAAGAAATCTTGGAAGTCTCAAACCTGCTAACTCTGCTTCCCATTTTGGTATAGCATCTTAATGCTGCCTATTATTCTTCACTACAGAATATAGCATTCAGCATATAAATATAAACAACTCATTCCCACAACATTGTCAAACTATCTAGTAAGGTTATATTACTATTATTCTTCTCATCTTTCCTATTACCTATCTCCTTATCTTCTTATGACTATAGCTTTGTTGCTTGTATCTTATGATCTATATTGTTTTATTTAGTATGCTAGTATGATTTATGTTGATTGCTTATTAATATCCTATAACTATCACTAAGTGTTGTATTCTATGATTTAGGATTAATGTATTTTTATGGGGACTATAAACATGATTTATCACTTTGTTGTTTGTATGCACATGAGAATTTATGCCCCAGAGACAAATTACTTGTGTGTCCAATCATACTTGGCCAATAAAGCTATTCCATTCCATTCGTTTATAATAAAAATCTTTGAATACAATTGTTTAGAACAATCACAGGAAAATACTAGAGAATATTTTAGCTCCAAACTAACTTTTTAAATTGAAATATGTGTATTAAACATGAAATTCAGTCATATGTCAATTACGTTTTCTAAAAAATTACTTTAAATTTTTACAGTAATTCAGGAAGACAACAATTCCATCAATATGATTCCAGAGTTCTCACACATAAAGCAAGAACCAATTGACATAGGTAAGTCAATCAATGAGGGTACGTGTATATAACAATTTTTTAAAAGAAAATATTTTAAAAAATATTCTTTGTTTACCTCTGTGTCTGTTCTTTCGCTAAAATCTTGGAATAGTCAAAATTAATTTCAAACAAAAACTATGGAAATTTAATTGTAGCCTAGAGACACATCTTAATTGACAATATATGAGCTTCATAAATTTAAAGCTTTGGGGGAGGATAAGCTTTTTAAGACATAGCACTAGTGACAGGTATATATTGCACAAAAAATTATGGTTGAGATTATTATCTAAACTTATAAGAGAATTCAGAGATTCCTCTAAATTTCAATACCAATATTTCAAGATGTTATCCTTTGTGGCAACTGCAGTCATGATAACAGATAATTTGAAAAGCCATTTTCCATGAGAAATGAAGGCTTTGCTAACATGAACACTGGCCATATCTGACGCCTTTATCTTCATTTTAAACACTCTTGTTTGGTGTAAGCTTCACCCAGATAAAGCATGGGTGAAATATAAGCAGAGAATTATGTGCTAATTCAATGCAAGCAATATGGGTTTTCATTACCTGTGCTTAAAGTCTCTTTTGCTTTTTAAACCCGTGGTCTGGAGAAAACTGAAAGAACACGAAAGGCTGTATTTTTCTCCTGGAGAATAGCATTATTTTTCCCCCTTAATTTTATTGGCCAAATTCAGAAAGAATGGCAAATCAATGCAATCTAGAAAAGTCTGTTAGTTTTAAATTCCATTTGATCCTGGCATCATATTCCTTTATTCTAATCCATCCCTTGTTTTGCTCGATCTGCACATGAGTCTAGTGAGGAATCTCCTCTAAAGGCCATTGAGAAAGGGGTTTAGCTTAGAACAGGGTTTTCCAAACTTGGCAAGTTTAAGACTTGTGGACTTCAACTCCCAGAATTCTTCAGCTAACCATGCTGGCTGGGGAATTCTGGGAGTTGAAGTCCAGAGGTCTTATACTTGCCAAGTTTGGAGACTCCTATCTTAGAGGGAAGGAAATGCAAAAAGGACCCTATTTCCAGACTCGGGGCTTCATGTAATGGTTTGTAGGCATTGGTGGTATTCAGCTGGCCTGGTGCTATGCCATCCTATTTAGCCATGTTTTCTAAGGCGCACACATGCATGGAAGGCCACACACATGTGCAGAAGGCGCGCACACACGCTCACATTTTCAGTTTACAGCGAAGCGGTTGTAAAATTATGTTAAACCCATCTCTGTTTGTATGATCTTTTCATCGCAATGGTTTTAGACACCAGTATTAACCTACACAGTATTTCAGCAGCCCTGTTGATTAAAAATCCTTGAGTGAATTAATGTCCTTTACCTTAGTCCTCCACATGTACAAAATGAGAGTCACAATCACTTGTCATGGGGGATTGATGGGATTTATTTATTTTTTAGCTAATGAAGCTCTTTGATGTAACAGAGACTGAATGCATTAAGCTTAACCATTTTCCATACTTGCACATTTCTCTCTCTCTCTCCTTTCCTTCCTTTCTTTGGTGGAAAAAACCGTGGAAGCTTCTGATTCCAAAGTGTATATGAAACAAGTCATAAGACACATTAATCAGCTTTACAAGTGCTGAATAACAGCAAATGATGGTTAATCAAAAGCAAACGCTTCTAAACTTGGGAAGCATGGAAGAAAAGGGAAGAATGGAAGCATGGAAGAAAAGCCTTTTCATGTCTCCATACACCAAGCAATTATCATTGCAGAAAAATCATAATCTCAGCATTTATAAACGGGTCCACTTTTTAGGGACAAGAATCTAAGCACTCCAAATAATTCATATTAAGTATGACAAAAAGCTCTATAAAGAGTAGGTAGATTTGCTTCCGTAGATGGAATACAGAGCAGAGAGTCCGTGAAAGATCAAAGATATGGGTATTTGTTAATATGATTTATTGGGTTAGGGATTTTCTGTTTCCACTGTGAGTTGTATTGTGTTGGGGGGTGCACTGAGGGAGTTCCACCAATTTTTTTGGACGTATGTTGTGCGGTGACAATAAAGGTTATTATTATTATCACCATCAGATCACATGGATGGAATGAAATATTCTGATACAAGATACCACGAATAGTAAAGTATCACGTTAATGTTGCAATTGAATCTCTTTCTGTAAAATGGCGGTATTATTCGTGGAATATAAAATTTATCTGAAAACTGACTAATTGCATAAAAAAGCAATTTAACACATTCTGTTTGCTTGAAAAGAGCTTAAGAAGCATTTCAGGAAAAAAAGGGAACAAGAAAGTGGAAAAATTACTGAAATACCAACAATTTTAGGCCAAGCCTATTATATCTTCCTTATTAGAGCAATGCTGGATAAAGCCCATGGATCTGAAGAGTTATCTTACATGAATAGTTTTTATCCTTCAAAAAAAAGTTTGAATTGGGAACTGCCTCTTTGTCTAATACAGGTAGTCCTCGAATTACGACCACAACTGAGCCCAACATTTATGTTGTTAAGTGAGACATTTATTGAGTTTTGTCCCATTTGACAAGCTTTCTGGCCACAGTTGTTAAGTGAACAATTTAGCAGTTGTTCAGTTAGCAATGCAGCTGTTAAGTGAATCTGGCTTCCCCACTGATTTTGCTCATCAGGAGGTCTCAAAAGGACATGATCCGCAGACACTGCACTCATCATAAATATGAGTCACTTGCCAAGCATATGAAATTTATTTATTTATTTATTTATTTATTTATTTATTTATTTATTTATTAATTATATTTCTATACCGCCTTTCTCCCGTAGGACTCAAGGCGGTGTACAGTCAAGAAAAATATAGATACACAAACATCATAAAATTGCTAATTAAAATTATTATTATAACATAGTTTGGCCCAATTAAATAGAACCTAAAATTAGATAACATTTTAAAAACATTCACATGTTCATATGTTTAGCCCTGCTTGTTGGAACATCAAGGTTTTGAGGGCACGGCGGAAAGCACGGAGATCAGGGATATTTCATATCTCCGGGGGCAGTTCATTCCAAAGGGTTGGAGCCCTCACAGAGAAGGCCCTCCCCCTGGGAGTCACCAATCGCCATAATTTGACTGACGGTACCCTGAGTAGTCCCTCCCTGTGAGAACGAACTGGTCGGTGGGAGGCTATTGGTGGCAAAAGACGGTCTCGTAGGTACCCAGGTCCTAAGCCATGGAGCGCTTTAAAGGTGATAACTAATACCTTGAATTTTAATCATATGACTATGGGGACTATGGCTGCAATGGTCGAAAGTGTGAAAAATGGTCATAAGTTGGCTTTTTTCAGTGCTGTTGTAACTTTGAATGGTCACTATGTGAACTGTTGTTAAATTGAGGACTACCTCTATAATAATGTCGCTGATTCAGAGTCAAAATTCTGGCATAAAAGCCTATGTCACAGCATTGCTGATATCGAAAGAACTGTAACCCAAAGTAGGGTGAAAGCACTTGAGAACTCTTATCTCAAATTTCATCATGGAAAAAGAATAGGATCGAGCATGTAGCAAAAATTTAATACGCATTACACAAGAATGAGAAATGCCAGGGACCGGACTATTCCTCTTCTGACGGAGTCCACTGCGCCCTTTGGAACATTTAAGTTGCATCATTGGCAAGGGATGAAGGAGGTCAGGAGGAGATCACATCAGAACTTTAGTTTGATTTTTTAACTTATTACTGTTTCCCCTTTAAAAATAAAATAAAATAAAATATCTGGAAGTAAAATGCTGACCCAAGAGGGGTTCGCAAAGCACTTTCTACCTAAAGCAGTGATGGCTAACCATTTTTTCTTCGGGTGCCAAAAATGAATGCACATACGCGATATTGCACACGTGCGTGCCCACACCCATAATGAAATGCCCCCATGCATGCCCCGCCCCAGCACAGGCGTGCACGACCCCCCCCGCATGTGTGCACCCCCCCACGATCCGTTTTGGGCCTAGCAAGCCTCCCTGAACTCTCCGGAGGCAGGAAACGTTTCAGACTTCTGGTAGGCCCATTTTTTACCGCCACAGGCTCCAGAGGCTTTCCTAGAGCCTCCAGGAGGGCGAAAATGGCCTCCCCCGGCCCTCCGGAGGCAGGAAACAGCCTGTTTCCGGACTTCCGGTACTTCCTGTGGCACGCATGCCATAGGTTCGCCATCACAGACCTACAGCATACTGTATGCTAGTTTTAAACTCCATTAATCTTCAAGCCTGGATAGATAAACAGCTCACCTGAATTCACAAACCCAATTGACTGGTTTATGCATTAATGCACCTGAATCTGATTCGGTGTGGCCCTGGAGTCTGCAGAGATGTATCAGTTGGCCTGCTGGAGTCTTTTCATGTTCACTGGCTAGACCCTGTTTAACACCTAAGCCTCCACCCACCTCTTTGTAGTCAATGATAGTTAGCTGGATGAACGAGAAACATTGATCTGTTGATCTGAAAAATAGTACACTGAATGGCACAAGTGATAATTTAAGCAGCCATATGGCTAACCATTCAGAAAAATGACAACAACGTAATCCCCTGCTGATGTCTACTTAGGTAATCATGTCTTCACACCGCACACTGTCTGACATCTCAACGAAATGTTTATTCTAAAATTCTGAAAGCTCTAATATGTGCGTGCTACAATTCTTCACAAGCTGCGGCTTGGGAAGGGGAAATTATTTATTTAGTGGTCCACAACAGCTGAAAGTGACATCTAGAATTAAAGGTGGATAACAAAAGACTCTTTTATTGGAAGTTCACTGCCCAGCATTCGTAGCCATACTGGCAGTGAGTGGTTTAGCAATCTTTGGAGAGTCCTAGGTTAGCCCTCCCCTCTCTCTCTAGGCCAGGGGTGTCAAAACTTGCAGCCCGTGGGCCAGATGTGTCATGCACTGGTCACGCCCACCCTGTTTTAGCAAAGGGGGGAAAGTTGCGATATGTCATGTGACAACGGGATGCTGCGAGAGTTACACCCCTGCTCTAGGCAGAAGGAAACATTGGCCACATAGAATGATATCCTAAACTGATCCTCCTATCCAGGGGTGGATTGTACTTACCTTTACTCCCGGTTCACAACTGGGCTGCTTGCGTTTCTACGCATGCGCAGAAGCTTCCTGATGACGTTGGGATCGGTGGGCAGAGTCTCCCGCCGGTTTTACTACCGGTTCTTGCGAACCGGTCTGAACCGGGGGCAACCCACCACTGCTCCTATCTATACCATGACTACATCAAGCACTGACACAACCACCAGGCTTCGTATTATTCAAGGAGATCTGATGTGTTATAAAAGAACAATATTAAGTGGTGTATCCCAGGTCAAAAACATCTGAAATCAATTATGCAATGTGGAAGGCTGTTTACATAAGTGTTGTGCAACTTGGAATAGTTTGTTCCAAGCTGTAATGTTTGCAATTTGGCAACATTTGGAAATTTTGCATGGAAAAGGAATGATAGCAAGGAAAGTTAAGCCACTGTCAAGAAAGAACAAGAGAATTGTGTCTTCCAAAGACAAGTGATATTTTTTTCCCATGGGCATTTTCTAGCTCTGAGGCTCAGACGCACATTGCCCTTGAGTTTTCAACTACAGTATCAATATAGTCTGGGGGCGGGGGGGGGGGGAAGCCAAATCAAGTATCAGCCTTCAAGCCTCTACATGATCTATTTGAAACTGCAGGCCTCAGCCTAGTTGCTAGATACTAGAGAAACTGCCAAGATAAATTTACTGTTGCTAAGACATTTCCACTTGTTGGCACAACTCCCATTTCTTCCACAGCCAACTTGCATTCCTTGCCTTCCATCGCCAACAATGGAATTTACTTCCACAAGATCAGTTTCTAAAACATACTAACTGCTTATAATTCTCATTACAACCTTCGTTTTATTGACAATTCCATGGACCTCAGTATCCTGTTCTGTGGATGATTTTGGAGAAAAGAATTAAATGTACAATATCAAATAAATAAAAAACAGAATTGTTTATTTGAAAAAAAAAGGGGGGGTATTGGATAGCATATATAAAAACAGGTAAATTATTTCCAGGTGCTGACCGCTTGCAAATTTACTAAATTTGCAAATATAACACTATAATAAACACTCCCCACCAGCTGAAATAAATAAGTTTTGTTGGATGCCCTTGACAATGACTCTCAACTTGTATTTAAGAATTGTAGTTAGTGTGAGATAAACATCAACAGCAGATCTGGGGACATAACCTTAGAAAGTGTCTGCCTTTCCTGCATATCATGTTGCCAGTTGCGGAAACAGGATGTTAACTGATTTTTCTTTTGTCTGATCTGGCTCTATAAAATAGTGTTTCCACTTACTCCACATATTTACAATCTGCAGATAGTTCTCAACTTACAATCGCAATAGAAGCCAGACTATCGAACGAAAGCCATTTCAGTTGCAAATCAAGACACCAAATGACCAGATGAGATTATATGTCCATATTTATGATCGCCCCTCAGTGAGTTACAGCAGTGGTTAAGCAAATCACATGGTTATTAAATGAGTCCAGCATATCCAATAGGCTGTTTTTTTGCTGGAAACTGGCAAAATACTCAAATTGTAGTCATGTGACTATAAGACACTGCAAGTGGTTGCAAATGCAAGCTGGTTACCAAGATCCCAGAATGCAATCATGTGATTGGGGAGACAATAGCTGTAACTTTATGGAAGGGTTGTAAGTAGCTTTTTTGAAATCTGTGGTAACTTTAAATGGCCTTTAAATTACCGATCAATTTGCCCCAGTTGTTATTCTCCAGTTGCTATTTTCTTCTTTTTGTGTCCAAAATCCTTTCAAAATTAGAAAGTTATAAAAATAAAGTATTATGCAATCCGTCTGAATTCAGCTGTAGACAAAAAAATGAGTTTGCTTTGATTTCCCCAAATGCAGTTTTTTTTCTCCCCCTTCAGCTACTTTTGACTAGTAGCAGTTTCAAACAAAGGGCTTCCAAGGCCTTATTTAAAAGCCATTTGAACAGCAGCACAAGTTTTCACCAATTTAATTGGCCAGAAGTGTCAAATTGAAAAGCAATTTTTATCCTCACCAACTTATACATTTCATTCCTCAAATGAAACTTCAGCCATTCTGTCCTTTTAAAAAAATAAACAGCAGCCTCAATATATTTCAATTATAAAACAGAAGAACAGGGTTTGTGTGTGTAGAGACAGAGAAAGAGAGAGGGCTGTTTAACTATTTCCATTAAACCACCTTTTCCAGTTACAATCCTTCCTACAGAGTTTCATATGGAAAATATAAACCTGTCCCTGGTTAAAACAATTGAAGGCCACTGATTTAAGACAACGTTTTACACATGGACAGGCCCTGAAAGTGTAGAGGAAGGATTTGAAACTTCAATAGGTCCCAAGTCTCTTGATGTCAGTATGTGATCTGAGAACCTGCAAATGTGGAGCCCTGGCCTTAAGGTAAGAACATGGTTAGGCAGTTCAGTGGTCCACAATAGCAATGGCAATAGCACTTAGATTTATATACCGCTTTACAGCCCTCTCTAAGCAGTTTACAGAGTCAGCATATTGCCCCCAACAATTTGGGTCCTCATTGTACCCACCTTGGAAGGATGGAGGCAACCTTAAGCCTGGTGAGATTTGAACTGCCAAATTGCAGTCAGCAGAAGTAGCCTGCACTCTAACCACTGTGGCTCAAGCCACTATGGGTCCCCTAGACCAGTGTCCCCCCCCCATTTGGTTCCATGGAGGGTGGTTTTTCCATGGACAGGGGAACATGGTTTTGCGCACTGCCTGGATCTTGCACATGCTCAGATGGGGCTTCACTCGCTTGCGCAGCCCAGTGCCGGACCGTGGCCCGGGGGTTGGGGACCCCTGCCCTAGACAACCCATCCCTCCAACCCAGGCGTGTACAAGTATGGCCATTTTATGTCCTGTGGACTTCAACTCCCAGAATTCCTGAGCTCAGGAATTCTGGGAGTTGAAGTCCATAAATCGTAAGGGGCCATTGTTGCCCACTTCTGCTCCAACCTCTCTGAATGTTAATACAAAACTATTCTACTGCCTTTTCAGTAGCAGCGTACTTTACCAAACTGCTTTCTAATTAGCAATTAGTAAGTAAACTTGTGGAACATTTACTCATTTAGAATGCCTGAAGAGACAAGAAAATCAGAACTGCAAATCTTCCTATACTTAACTAAGCAGACTTCCAAGTATATATCACAGGAACACAACATATAAATGACTTTGGATGCATCCTGGATTAGAAACTATAACAACAGGAGGAATAAATGAAAATATGTTAAACCATAAAATGGAATAGTTTTCACAATGTGGAACCTTTCAGCTGTGTTGGATCTGCAAACCCCAGAATTCCCAGTCAGCAGAACTAAAAGAAGATACCAAGTTCAGGAAAACAGTAAACAACTATTTTGTATTTATTACAAAATAATAAACCTCACTAACTATTGTGAGGGAAGTTAATTTTGCTTTCCAGAGAAGGAATAGTAGATTCCTCTAGTGTTATGGACTATAGCCATGATAGCGAACCTATGGCACACATGCCCAAAGTGGCACGTGGAGCCATGTCACCTGGCACGCGTGGCGGTGCCTGTTCCTTTTCCGGGTTTATGGCATGCATGCGCACGCAACTATCAGCTGGCCTTTGTGCTTGTCTTCCATTTTCTGGCGTGAGCATGTGTGCTGGTTAGCTGATCAGCATGTGCGCATGCGTGGCAGTAACCTGAAGACTTGCTGGCAGTAAAGAAGAAGAAACCTGAAGAAAGCACGAGTACATTCTCCGGCACGCGCATGCCCTGGGCAACTCCTATTCCTGGTCTCGGCCCAGACGAACCCGCGCACATGAAGTGCTTCCTTTTCAGCACTCAGTGCCGAAAAGGTTCACCATCAATGGACTATAGTCATACTATCAGTCTTTTTTTAATAATATACCAGTATTCAGAGTGAGGCTTGCTGTTTCTCCCAATTTAAGGTTATAACTTTATTTGGCGAATTTGTGACATTTTAGGCAGTGGTGGAATTCAATTTTTTTTACTACCGGTTCTGTGGGTGTGGCAGGGGAAGGATACTGCAAAATTCCCATTCCGTCCCGACTCCTGGGGGAAGGATACTGCAAAATCCCCATTCCCACCCCACTCTGGGGCCAGCCAGAGGTGGTATTTGCCGGTTCTCCGAACTGCTCAAAATTTTTGCTACTGCTTCTACAGAACCTGTCAGAACCTGCTGAATAGCACCCCTGATTTTAGGTATGAAAATGTGAGGATGCAATAATTCATCTAAGCTGCCCAATGCAATCAAGCCTTTTAAGAATTTACTATTTATCAATGCTATAAAAATTGGAGAAAAGGGTATAGGTGTAAGCATAACTAAAGCTTAGTATAACATATATTTGCTTGGATCTTCTATTTTGGTCAATTCTTGAAACAGGCAGAGCAATCTTATAACAGGCAGACTCTTCTCAACTCTCTCAGGATAAATATTAATTTATTAGGGTTATTATTACCACCAAATTACAAAGGCCCAAGGCAGTTGAAGTTTACATGCCAAGAAACACCTCATATGAAGGTGCAGCATTAAAGAACATAGCAATGGGAGGAGCAGTTTTCTATATTGCTTTAGTAAATTTAATTAGAGGTAAATATATAAGACATGTAACATCATAATGAACAACTGGGTTATTTTGACAGATGATGATTCAGTCAGCACAATCTCAGAGGATACATCTGGATTCTCAGTGTATAAACAGGCACCTGGGACAGGTAAGCTTTTTCTTTGCTTCTGGTCAACAATGGGAGAAAATATAGAAAAATATTTGATGAACTCTGGCTCTAGATGGGGCTGCCTAAATCTCTGCAGGAGGAGATTTAGTATTTGATGGTCCTCTGAGACTTAGAGCTCCTGCTTGAATGGCAAATGAAAGCCACAGCTAGGAGGTAATAGGGATTCATGCTCTTATTACATCATATTCTAACTGTGACACGTGACATGTTCTACAGCAGTGATGGCAAACATTTTTGGCACCGAGTGCCCAAACCGGAACACATGTGCATGTGCGTGCTCTGGAGAACGGGAAACCCGAAGACCAACTGGTGCACGCATGCCTGTTTTTTGGCCATTTTCAGGCTGTTTTGGGGCCATTTTCAGGCTGTTTTTTGGCCATTTTCAGGCTGTTTTTTGGCCATTTTCAGGGCCATTTTCCAGGCTCAAAAATGGCCCCAAAATGGCCTGAAAACGGCCCAAAAAACAGCCTGAAAAATGGCCCGACTTTGGCCACTTTCTGGCGCTCTGGTGCCCACGAAAACCAGCTGACCCACGTGCATGTGTGCGCTGAAAACCAGAACAGCAGCTGGTGACGGCGCGCGTGTCCAGAGAGAGGGCTTTGTGTGCCACCTCTGGCACGCGTGCTCTCTGTGGCACACGTGCCATAGGTCCACCATCACGGTTCTACAGTATACAGACCTGTCTTTTGAAGATGACTTGGAAACCATCATTGGTACATGTCAATGGAGATTCTCAGTCATCCAAGTCATGGTTCTCTCCCAAAGGTGCTTTTTCACGAGGCAACCGGACTTTCTGGTTTTTCTTTGAAGACGTTTCGCTTCTTATCCAAGCATTGTGGTCCACCAGCAGCCGGCGGAGCTGGCAGCGGAGTCCGACAGTGATGAGGCTGAGGAAGAACATGGGCCAGTCCTGGAGGCTGGGGAAGGCCCGGATGAGGGCTCTGCGTCAGAGGCAGAGATGGGGCCAGGGCCTTCGGGGAGTGAGGTGTGGACTCCGGAGCCTACAGAGGCTGATAGGAGTGAGGCAGAGGAACAGGAGGAACCTGTTCTAATGCACGCATGAAAAGAGCTGCCAGAAGGCAAGAGCAGCTCAAGCAAAGAGGACAACTCGGGAGTAGGGGCAAGAGATGATTGGCCCTTCCCATAAGGCTTAAAACAGACCAGCAACGGCGTTTGGGCTTTGCCGGAAAACAACGTTGGTAGCTTCGTCTTCTTCTTCGTCTTGTATTTATTTTTGTATCTGTGACTTCTGAACGTTTGCCAAGAAAGGCCTTTGGCAGTTTGCCTAATTGGACCAAGGTTTGAGATAGGACTGAGGAATTTGTGTTGGGAGGAATTTGCTTTAATTTAGTTGAACGACGCTGGGAATGAAGTAATTCTCAGCTGTTCGAATGAAGTTTGTTTTTTCACTGACTGATTTTCCTACTACTTACTTGGGCCTGGGTCACAACATCTTGGATGAAAAATGAAACGTCTTCAAAGAAAAACCAGAAAGTCTAGTACCTCGTGAAAAAACACCCTTGGGACATCATTGGTACAAAATGAAGAGGTCATGAATTGGCCACTATTGTCATTCTCTATTTGCTGCAAATGTAGGGTTTCAACAGGGAAAGGGTTAGGGATTTCCAGATATCAGAAGCACGCAGACAAAGTAGCCATATTTCTCTGTAGCAGTCCCCGTTTTGGGAAACTTTTACCTTCAGGCTTTCCACAGAGCCATCAAACCTCTTTCAACAAGCCTTTGATGAACAAGGATTCACTCCTCTTACCTTCCAAATTTATTTTATTTTATTTATAAAATTTATAATAGCTATAAAATTGCAATTTTTCTTACATGAATATCAGATGAGACCAGAGATATTGACTTTTTCCACCTGCCTTAGGTTTGGTTAGTTGAGGCTTTTTAGTAAGAGAGTGTAGTAGATTGGGTTAATAACCTTAGTTATGATATTTTTCGGAGTATAAGACGCACCTTTTTCCCCCCTAAAAGGGGGTGAAAATTTAGGTGCGTCTTATACACCGAGTGTAGCCCTGCCCACCCACTGGCCCCCACCCTTTGGCCTCTGTCTCCCAGCAATTTACTTCCTTGCAGCAAGCAGCAAGAAGAAACAGCCCATTTTAGCTTCAGCACAACGTAATCAGCACAAGTTGATTGTCCCTTGGATCGGCCTCCCGCCTCTCAGCTGTTTCAGGCTGCAGGGATTGCCTAATGCTGTGCAGGCCTCTGCTGCTTGCTGCAAGGAGGTAAATTGCTGGGAGCAGATTTTTTTTTTCTTGTATTAATCAAACTATGCTGAAAATGAAAATGAAAGTAAAGCAGGCTATTTGCTGTTTGCTGTAACAAGGCAAAATTGCTGGGAGGCAGAGGCAGATTTCTTTTTCTTGTTTTCCTCACCAAAAAAGGTAGGTGCGTCTTATAGTCCGGAGCATCTTATATTCCGAAAAATATGGTATATCAGTGCCACCTATAGCACTTTCTCCAGCAGTCACTTTCGGCACATTTTATTTACTGTATTTATACAATTCGGAAACTGGTCCTACTGAAGGATCTACAAAACGAACTTCAATAATACTGTATCAATGCAAAGAACCTAACAGCACAATAAAAATTATCCATGAACATCAAATGATCTGTTGACAAAAAAAATCCACCTTTAATGAGTCTCCCAAGGCTTTTCAAAAAAGCCAAATTTTAATCAGTTTTCAGAAGACCATGCAAGCCACAAATACAATGCTATCCTATGCAAAGCACAATCTCCAATTTAGATGCTTTCTCATAAACTACCAAGTAGGAGGCATATGAAGTATGCTGGCCTACAGTCAGGACAGTGTGATGCATTAACATGACTTGAAATGTTTCCAAATCTATCACCAAAATATTACTAAATGAAAATGTATCTAGTCTAATGTAAGTTATTAAACCCTGTAGTAGTTTTAAGAAGTTACAACTAAGAGCTACATACAGAACCATATGCAAATTTTGGAGACTGTATCTGAAGTGGCACACAGCCCTAATTTCTTTATATAATGTTCCATTTTTTTTTTTGTTCAGATCTTTTCCTAATTAAATACCCACTGAATCTTTTTATCTAATAGCTTTGGGGAGGGATGCAATAATCTGCTTTTATTTTGTGACACACTTTCAGTTCTTTTAATTTTGAATCTTCAGACAATCAGATGACCTTGGATGAAGCCCAAAATCACTTTAGAGTTATTACAGTCAATGACACAGGAGCAGGAAAGCATTGGTGTGACAATGAAGTCAGAGCTCTAATAAATATATGGTCAGATGAGGAAATACAACAAATGCTTGAAGGAGCAACGAGAAATAAAGAAATATTTGAGGAGATTGCCAGAAGGCTAATGAAAGTTGGAATAGACAGAGACTGGAAACAGTGTCGTACAAAATACAAGAACTTAAAATACGAGTATCGAGCGGTGCAGAAAGAAAACAATCAGCTTGGTAGCCCAAGCAGGAAGATGAGATTTTACGATGAAATTGACTGCATTTTGAGGAACCAGCCCTCAGGTATGTTTACATGCAGGGACAGAACCAATTTGATATTAAATACGAATAATATCACAGAAGCAAGAATAGTTTAAATATTAGAGGAAATGCCTTATCAAAGCTATGGTTATATCAGGATGGTAACAAGTTTCATCTAAGCCTTGGAATTCAGAGTTAATAATCCGTAGCCCAAAAGAAAATCAAGAGGAAGGGTGTTGCACATGGAACAAGCAACTTATTTATGTGTTAGTAATCAGGAGTAGGTCACAAGATTATATTTCCTCCTGCTCTCTACCTCCTCTCTGCTGAGCATGACTCCCCATTAGACCCCACCCTTGTCCTAACAGAGACCTACAGATCAACATGGCTGATAAACTCCTAACTACAATTAACTTGATTGCAGTTGAAAATTAAGTTTGGATTTGATGTTATAAATAAGCCTACATAAAGTCTTGGCTTGCAGATTACTTTTTGTTCTTGTTGCCAGGCAGTTAAGACACATAACATCTATTCTTATGTAAAAGAGGCCCCATCTATGGAAGGCAGCTGGTTAAACCCTTGAGATTATCTTCTATTGATCAGATAATAACAGAGTTGGAAGGTATCTTGGAGATCTTCTAGTTCAATGCCCTGTACAAGCAGGAGACCCTATAGTATATCGGGTTTCCCTGAAAATAAGACCCTGACTTATATTTTTCTGAACCCCCGGAATAAGCGCTTGGCCTTATTTTCGGGGAGGTTTTATTATTTTGGGGCGCATGGAGCAAGATGGGGCTCCTCTTGCCGTCTTTAAATATTTTCGGGGAGGGCTTATTTTAGCACATGCGCTCAAAAGCCCGATTGGGCTTATTATCAGGGAATGTCTTATTTTCGGGGAAACAGGGTACCATTTCAGACAAGTGGCTATCCAGTCTCTTCCTAAAAGCCTCCAGTGATGGAGTGCCCATAACTTTGGAAGACAAGCCATTCCACTGGTTAATTGTTCTTACTGTTGGAAATTTTACCTTAGTTCTAGGTTGCTTCTCTCCTTGATTAGTTTCCACCCATTGCTTCTTGTCTGCCCTCAGGTGCTTTAGAGAATAGGTTGATCCCCTCTTCTTTGTGGCAGCTCTTCAAATATTGGACCACTGCAGTCAGGTTACCTAGTCTGTCTTTTCACTAGACAAACCTAATTCCTGCAACCGTTCTTCATGTGTTTTAGCCTCCAGCCCCCAATCGTCTTTTTTGCTCTTTTCTGCACTATTCCCAGAGTATCTATATCTTTTTTTATAATATAGTGACCAAAACTGGATGCAGTATTCTAAGTGTAGTCTTATTAAGGCTTTATAAAGTGATACTAATATTTCACATGATCTTGATTCTATCACTTTGTTAATGCAACCTAGAATTGCATTGGCTTTATTAATTGCTGCCACACACTGCTAGCTCATATTTAAGTGACTGTCCACCAGGACTCCAAAATCCCTCTCTCAGTTACTGCTTTTGAGCCAGGTTTCACCTAATCTATACCTGTACATTTGACTTTTCTTGCCTAATATAAAACTTTACTTTTTTCTACACTGAATTTCATTTTGTTAGATAGGGCCTATCTGGATCTTGAGCCTATCTTCTGGAATATTGGCTATTCCTGCCAGTTTGCAAATTTGATTTGAATTCCCCTTCAATTCCCTCATCTAAATTGTTTATGAAGATGTTGAAGAGTACTGGGTCTAAAACAAAACCTTACTTCCCTCCATGCAGATGTAATTCCATTAAGGACTACACTTTGAGTGTAGTTTGTCAGCCAGTTACAAATCCATCTGATGGTGATGCTGTGTATCCCACCTTCTTTTTTAGCTTACCAAGAAGTTGTGTCTACTTTGTCAAATGCTCTGCTGAAATCTAAGTATATATTGTGTCCACTGCATTTCACTAATCCACTAATTGTGACACTTTGTCCAAGAATGAAATAAGATTCGTTTGGCAGGATCTGATCCATGCCACTTTTTCATGAGCACTGTCTAGAATTGCCACGGATTGCACGCGGCCATCTTTTTGAGGGATGCAACATGCCCTTCCCAAGTTCCCTACACATTGTAAGGACATTGAGGTTTTTTTTTTCCATGCCAAATGAAATTCCATATATGCCTCTTGAGCATATAATTCTAATTTTCAATTGCTCGGAGAAGCTGCTTAGAGAAACTCATGGAAACCCAATCACAGACTGAGAGGTTAAAAGATGAGAGCATTCATTCACCACTGAAATAGTGTTTACCACACATTGATGAATGAATATTGGGGTGGTGGTGGTGGTATTTTATTAGAAGGATCATTTGGAAAGGTATCCAGGCAGTGGTAGGTTTCCAATATTCTTAGCACCGGTTCGCTGTGCGTGCGCATCATTCGCGCATGTGCATTCCGCGAATGCACCCAGCCTCAAAAATGTCCCTAAATAGGACAGCATAGAGCCGGGGTGGGTGGGTGAGTGGGCCGACCTGCGATCTCCACTACCGGTTCACCTGAACTGGTACGAACCGGCTGAATACCACCTGTGTATCCAGGGTATATTACATAAACTTTCATTGAAAGAAGAAAAGATTTAACCAATGGTATCTAAAACTCTGCATGCAGCTCTGTATCTATATTGATGACCAGCAATTATTACTGAAGAAATTTAGAGAAATGTAAAACAAACAAACAAAATGTAGCTGTGTTTCTGCTTATTTTAGTTCCAGAAGTGTAAATTAAGTCAGTTACCATATTTTTTGGAGTATGACATACTTTTTTCCCTCCTAAAAGAGGCTGAAAATTTGGGTGCGTCTTATACTCCGAATGTAACCCCGCCCACCCACCAGCCCCCACCCTTTGGCCTCCGCGGATCCTTTTCCTGGCTGCAGATATTGCCACCAACGATGGCTTGCGTTTTCAGCTTCCAAATGCTAGGGATCGCTAAAGCACATCACTGCCGATCGTCACCCGAATGTGATGGGTTTGGAGGCTGAAATGCGATGTGCGGTGCCCAAACTGACTACCCGGAACAGCTGCTGCCTTTTCTTACCTCTTCTGCGCTTTGCCTGCTTTAGTCACTGGAGCTCCCTCCGACAATCAGCTGTGCTTTTGAAGCTCTTTTTCAGCCCCAACGCGAGCAAAGCAGTCTTCCGTGCTTTGCCTGCTTTTCTAATTGCTGCTTCCTCCGACAATCAGCTATGCTTTAGAAGCTCTTTTTCAGCCCCAACGTGAGCGAAACCGTCTTCCGTGCTTTGCCTGCTTTTCTAATTGCTGCTCCCTTCGACAATCAGCTGTGCTTTAGAAGCACAGCCTCAACCTCAAAACCGATGAGTGAACTAATGTGCTGAAGCTGACGCCCCAACCAGCCCCAACCTCAAAACCAGCGAGCAAACTAATGTGCTGGGACTAGCCAGATGAATACCTGGTAAGCAGAATTTTCCTCCCCTATTTTCCTCCCCAAAAACTAAGGTGCATCTTATACTCCAAAAAATATGGTAAATTAACCTATGAACAAATTTATCCATCTTGCACCCCAAATTTTAATAGCACATTGCCAATAACTATTTACTGTCTTTTTTAAAGAGATGCTTACAGAAGTTATCACAGACCCAATACCACTGAGGGTCAAGAGGAAATTCTCTGAAGAAGGTAATGATTTTTCACCGTATCACTGAGTAGATGTACAAGAGATATAAGATAATAACAAATTGCTGAGGCAATCCATTCATTTGTACTGTATTTGTTGTTTTGAATTTATGGGAACTGAAAAGAGCCTCTGCATTCTGTGTGTGAAGGTTCCATGAAAGCTATTGTGAAGAGATAAGCAACCCAATGTGCGTTTCCAAATACAAGTAATCCTTGATTTATGACCACAATTGAGAACAGAATTTCTGTTGCCGAGCAAGGTGGTCATTAAGTGAGTTGTTCCTGATTTTTGGTCATGGTTGTTAAGTAAATTCCTGTGTTTGTTAAATGAATCTTGCAGCCATTAAGTAAATTGGCATCTATCATTGACTTTGGAAGCTGTCTGAGAAGGTCACAAATGACAATCACACGAGTTTTAGACGCTATAACCATTGTTAACTACATACTGGTTGCCAAGTGTCCAAATTTTGACCTTGTGACCCTGGGGATGCTGTTGTGGCAATCCTTAAGAGGACCATGTTTAAGTCATTTTTTTTCAGTGGTGTTACAACTTTCACCATCGGTAAATGAATTGTTGTTAGCTCAAGGACTACCTGGAAGAAACTGTTGTGTGTTTACTTGCCCAAACTGCATAAAATAACACTAATGTCCACTACTTCTCTACAGAGATTATGGAGGCAGAACTCATGCAATTATATTTGGATGGATTCATGAGTATAAACAAGCATTTTTTCAGGGATTATTCCTGGTTCACTAGCAGGGATCTGACTTAGTACCAGTAGGCAGGTCTTCCTTTCCTCCAGGAGGGAGGGAGGGAGGGAGGGAGGGAGGAAGGGAAGAAAGAAAGAAAGAAAGAAAGAAAGAAAGAAAGAAAGAAAGAAGGAAAGAAAGAAAGAAGGAAGGAAGGAAGGAAGGAAGGAAGGAAAAAAGACTACTCCAGGGTACAATATCTCTTTGGGAATTCCACTAGTATCCGCCAGACACCTTGTATCTTTTTTAATGGATATTGTAATGAAAAAAACCCCACTGGAATCAATGCAGCCTTTAGCAGTCTATATTTTTTTAAAAAATATCTGAACCCAATAGTATTACCCTATAATCCAGTGTGCTTTGAAAGAAGCCTCCCTATTCAGTTAAAAGACATACACATAAGTTGCAAGGAGAAACTTTAGCAGTTTGCCTTCTCCTGACTTGGTGCTTTCATCATGACAATTTACAATATGTTCCCAAAATTTTGAATGTGCTCCAGCTCTCTGTTGTTCAGAGAGATCGCTTTTTGTTTGCAGAGATATAAAAAATTTCTTTAGGGCAAAAAATTCAAAGATTGGATGAATGCTCCAAGCAAACCAGTGCAGTCTGTATGGATGGGTGGGTAGGTAGGTAGGTAGGTAGATAGATAGATAGATAGATAGATAGATTAGATAGATAGATAGATAGATAGAAGATACATAGCTAGATAGCAGGAGATGGAGACCGACAGACAGATAGATAGCAGGAGGTGATAGATGATATATAGATAGACATTAGAATAAATCAGTGTATTAATTTATTGACAAAGCTAAATAAATAATCTCTGAAACTACTTTTCTCCCACAGAACCCTTACCTATTCAATTTAAGAAAAACATGTCAGAGAATACAACAGTGCAATCACAAATATGTGTACCTGAGGGCTTGCAGTCTGTTATCAAAAACCGAACAACATTTTTAGAGAGATTTTACAAGCAGGAAGAGATGCAGGATGTCAGAAGGAAACCACTGGACACTGCCCTTCCCCCTCTGCAACAGGTTTGTTTAATATTTTTACTTTATTAAGGGTGTTGGGCAAAGAGGGCAAATAAATGAATTGCTGAAATGACCAATAGAATAGAGTTAAGTTCAACTTTCAGTAACTTCAAAGACCTGCTATGAAACAGATAGTAAAATGTGCCCCAAGATATAAATATGTAATCTTATACTTACAGGGAAATAAAGACCCACTGACTCAAGGTGGCTTATGTGTTAAGTGGAAATATAATCAGACAAAGAAATGACGTATAAAAATATTCATTGCTCATTTAATTCTCCGAGAAATAGAACTGTTTTAGTCTGCTAAATAGACTCAGTCACAGAGTCTATCTGAATCAGGGACCACAAGACATGTGGTCTAATAAAAGAAGATGCTATGATAGCCCAGTCATTATTTTAGGAAAAAAAAAACCATAGGACTGAATTATGTAAGCTATTTTTCACTGGAGAAAATTTTTATTGTTTTCAAATCTGAAAATGTACTCTCCTCTCAATTTTGCAGCAAGTTTTCATTTTAAAAGTTGTTTTTTAACTACAAAGCTATTTAACTACATTTTATTTGTTCTAAATGCTTTTTAAAAATGGATTTCCTGACTCCCTCTCCCAATGTTGTGCTTTAGTATTATTGGTTAATATTATTGTTTTTGATTTTTTTTAAAAAAATCATTGATTTTTATCCACCCTGCCCACCACTGATGTTCTCCATTACTGACACCCCACTCAAAACAGGAAAGGACGTGCATTAAGTTTGTTAAAAGAAGCATGATGTTGCTTATCGAATATGCTTTAAAACCTGAGGTTATTTTCGTTTAACATTATTTTCTGTGTACTCCATTTAAGCTTAATCTTCTCCTGCTACATAAATTGAACTGCTAAGCGGTTAACTTAATAATGACAGGTATTCCAGATTTGACTTCCTATTCCAGATAAGAAGTCCTTATTGTATTAGACTTGTAGAGGCTACTTCTGGTTAATTGATAAGCAGACCTTCATTGAGCAAACAAGAGACTTTGATCACCATAAGCAGCCTCAATTCATTAGATCAGTGGCCCCCAACCTTTTGGGCACCAGGGACCGGTTCCATATAGAGGATTTTCCGTGGACCAGAGGGGACATGTTTTTGTGTGCTGCCTGCATTCTGTAGATGGGGGCTTTGCTTCTTTGAGTGGCCCAGTTTCTGGCATGCCATGGACCGGTGCCGGTCCATGAACTGGGGGCTGGGGACTCGTAGGGTAGGGTAGGGTAGAGTAGGGTAGGGTAGGGTAGGGTAGGGTAGGGTAGGGTAGGGTAGGGTAGAGTAGAGTAGAGTAGAGATGGATACAGTTTACATTCTAAGTACCGTATCCTTAGCCTTTATTTGGTATTATAAAGAAACAAAACAATCTTATTCATTTTCCATTCCAAGGGAAACCAACTACTTATTTTGAAATAATGCCGATCCCAGTAGAAAGAAAATTAGACCTACCAAAATCTCGCACCACTGTCCCAACAGATCCTTTACACAATGGACTTTTCTTAGTCACAGTTTTCAGGGCTACAGTAGACTTAATAAGCTAAACAAATGCAAATCAGGCTTGGAAATTATCTTCCATTTCAAGACATTCACAAAGGTCAGAGATAGGATTACTTTAAATCAGTATTTTAAAATGTTAATGTTACTATTTCTTTTTCTTGTGGAGGTATAATAAACTATAATGTTGCAGATATTTTTTTCTGAAAGTCACAGGGAACAAATCTCTAAGTAACATTAAGTGAACAGAGGGAAAAAATGATTTTTCAAACAGACTAGATACATTTTGTAAAAACATGAGAAGATGTAACTTTGTTATTTTTCAACAATGTGAGGAAAGTAAAACATTTGAAGCCATAGCACTAAGGCCATGATTAAAAAAGTATAAACTTTCCCTTTCTTTCTTGTAAAAAAATTATGTCCCGTTCCAAAGAAATCTTAACCATGCTGACTAACTGCTAAACTATTCTGATTGGGAAAATGTAGAATTACATTCAGAACCTCCCACAATCTGTGACCATCCTACTCTTGCCAAAATGCAGTATTTCTCAAAATGAAGTATCTTCTAGAAAAAGATTAACAAACCTAAAACTTGTTCCAAATGTTACAGAACAGTTTGGGTCAAGGACTTCCATGACGTTTTTTCATATATTGATTAACGCAGACTAATTGCCCGAACAAGATTAATAATAATATGGTCTTGCTTATACTTTATTGAGAATTCCAGTTTTAAAACTATTCAAGAGTAATTTGAATAACTATTCAGAGTAGTCCAGAATACCTAAGTGCATTAGAAGAGGAAAGATTCCTGTGAAAAAAATCTCATGATTGTTAATTCAGCTTATAAAAGTTAGAAAAAGGGAAAAAAGTATAGTTCTCAAGAAATTAGTCTCATGACATAGATTTTAAATATATTTAGGGCATAATTTACATAGGACACACATTTTATTTGTTTAGCATCATTCACATTGATGGGAGATTTTGAGGGTTAAAGCACCACATAGGTTAGAGCCATTTTAAATTACCTGAAAAGTACGCTTCAGATAGGGGTGGGCTGCTGGGGGTTCGGCAGGGTTTGGGTAATCCTCTAGTCAAGGATCACCGGGGTTCAAAGAACCCCCAAATGCCACCCCTGGCTGGCCACGCCCACCCCGCCCCTCCCAGGAGTCTCCACGCAGCCCATTCATCATTCCAGGTAAGTGCAGGGGCTGCACGGTCTGGGAAAGCAAAAAATGGGCCTACCGGAGCTTCCGGAAGTTCGGAAACAGGCGTGTTTCCGGCCTCCGGATCCCAGGGGAGGCTGTTTTTGCCCTCCTGGAGGCCTGAGAAAAGCCTCCAGAGCCTGGGGAGGGCAAAAAATGCTCCCCCGCCATGGTGCAGGCGGCTGACTAGGCCACACCCACCAGCAACGGGGCAGCGAACCCGTTACTAAAGGATCTGAAGCCCAGCCCTGCTTCAGATAGAAAATTCCATATACATACACCGGAAGGAATTATTTTATGTATCTATGCAAAATATTCCCTAAGCTTTATCTCCAAATGAATCATATGAAATACTCCCAAATTCTGCTAATAGGCACAATATATATATAGTTAAAATAGTTCTGTGTTTATCTGTATCTCTGTCTGTCTGTCTAGTTTAGTGTTATCCTTCTCTTATAACATGCTATAATTCATGTCAATACACTGTCAAAACTTAGAAATACTAAACATAGGCTTCATTTGTGCCTTGGCTTTTTTTGCCATATAATTTTATAAAGGTAGTTTTTGCTTAACAATGATAATTGGGACTGTCATTTCCATTGCTAAATGATGTGATCATAAAGTTCAATGTCATGTGACATATCCCTTAGTGATGGTAGTTCCAGCTGTCCCCGGTTGCCGTCATTAAGTGAATCATCATGGATTGTTAGTGAGGACCTCATTTGGTTGAGATTTCCAACTTCTTGCCAGCTGTTGCTGTTGCTATGTGACTTCAGGGAAGCTGCAAGGGCCAGGATTTCATAGACTGATTTTTTTTTTTTTTTGGCATATATCTTTAATCTAGATTAACAACCAAGTTTTATTGATATATTACATCCTGGTGTATTTTCCCACCTGCATTGTTACAAGAGGCGAAAGTGTTCAGAATTTATATAGTTCTATGTTCAAACTGACTCATCAGGGTGTTTCAAGAGTGATGAGAAAGAAGCCAGAATCATTGTTAAAATTACCTTACTTTCCTCAACTATAGCTAAATATTACCTACTATGAATTTAGCTCTGTGTGTAGTAAGTCTTTATAGTTAGTTGAAAATGGAAAGTTAAAAACAGGAAACCAGTTGCTCTGCTGTCTGTGTCTGCATAGAGCTAAACGAACAATTTTAATGTTAACCCACCAATTTATGTAACATGTACTATGAGCAGGGATAGCTACTCTGTATATAACCTGACAAGTTGATACTTTAAACTGTTACTATCAAAGCAGGAGCAGAACTTTAAAAGTAAGTTAATAATATTGGGGATGAGAGGAAGAAAGTTTCCTGAGATGGAAAATCAGGTCTGTCACTAAAGTGATATGATTTCTTTAGAGTTGCAAATGTAGGGGTGTGATTGAAGAGTGAATGTTTTGTTACTGCAATGTAATATTATTATTTTTTTACCAAGAAGGTGACTGTTATGTCTTAAGTATCTCTGGGAGGGAGTTTTTAAAATATTTATTTAGCGTATGGCAAATATATAGACTTATAGTAGTTCAAAAGTTAATGTCCAGTCCATTCAGCCATTCAAGGACAGGATGGTCTATGTTGAAAAAAAATCAGACATTGGGCCGGTGTAAGCTCTTGATGGACATTGGACACAATGTGGTGGATATTTTGTCAAGGAGCACCACAGTCATTGAGGGGTAGAGACAAGATCTCACTTAAACAATAAGTAAATCCTAGAGACGTGTGCCACATAGTCCTTTGCATCATTATTCAAGAACCCAACTTAGCATGGCTACTTCCCAAGAAATAGCAATAGCACTTAGACTTATATATCTCTTCACCGTGCTTTGCAGCCCTCTCTAAGCAGTTTACAGAGTCAGCATATGGCCCCCAACAATCTGGGCCCTCATTTTACCCACCTCGGAAGGATGGAAGGCCGAGTCAACCTTCAACCTGGTGAGATTCAAACTGCCAAATTTGCAGGCGGCCTGCAGTCAGCAGAAGTTAGCCTGCAGTACTGCATTCTAACCACTGGATGGGCACCAACTTAGAGAAAGCACGTCCTTAGAGCACCTCCTGTTAAAAGGGTTGAGAATTGTGGTTTCTATTTGGCTCAGCAGCCCCAATCCTCTAAGTGAGGAGGAAGAGGTAACCAGAGAGCAAATTGATGCAAGATGAATCTAGAAACGTTATCACTCCACGAAGAAACGCATACAGTCGAAGTTTTAGCAGGCAAGAGAAACAAGGATAAAGAGATGTAGACCAGCCTGATGATGCTCTCTACCTATGTTGGATTAAAATTATCAACATCCCCAGCCAGCAGTGTCAAGAAATTTGAAAAAGGCATTGGATTAGATAGAGAAAGCCAATATAAAATAAAGCACAGATACGAAGTAAATAAGATGTGTTTGCAAACAAGGAACTTTCTACTGAGAGGATGGGCAAGTGAGGGTGAGGTTATATCTTGTTGGAAGTTTCTGGGTAGAGTAGGCAAAACAAACATATTGCAGCAGGAAAGGATTATGGGCAGAGTCTGGAAGGGGTGGCTCTGTTGCCAAACAAACCCATGCAGTGCCTTTACCCAAATTTTGTTTTTATACTTTGCTATAGCTAAGTGCAAGAGTAAACCAGTTTACCAAGACTGATTTGTGTCCAATACTCTACAGCTGGACTCTTAAGATTGCTATATAGACCTATAGCCAAGCAAATGGAAGAGGACTATGGTCTTACTGGGCCATCCCAATTCAGGCACCGAGATACAGAGTTTCAAGCAAGTTTGAGGCTCTCCAAGAAGTAAACTTTGTAAACTTTGAACGGGATGAGCTCTGGAAGTCTGAGGAAGGGTTAAGGATGTTTTGTAACAATCGGAGTTGCCCTTTAATCTTACCTACACGGCATGCTCATTTTTTTTAATTTTTTTTTTTTTTTTTTTGGGAATCAGCAGCCAAACAGGAAGACCTCAGGGTGCCAATTCTGCACAAATTTCCTTGGGAGCAAGGATCTTATGCATGCGCAGAGTGCAAATATGTATATGGAGGGGAGGGGGGGGATTTTACATGCATCCTAAGCACGTGCCTTAGTTGTTATCGGAGCAAGACCGCACCGAACCAACGCCGGCTTCACACTCGTAAATCCCACCGCATTCCTCCCACTTTTCCTCCCCCTTCGCAAGGCCGGAGGGGCTCAGGGCCTTCCCGTCCAAGACGGCCCTTCCCCCCGGGGGGGGGTCCTCACCACCCCCACCCCACTCCCCGGATTCCTACCTGTGCTGCAACCCCACCAGCCCCAGCGTGATCACATGGGGCACATCCAGCTCGGTGGGCCACGAGCCGGCGGCGAGGCAGCCGAAGACGCCGCATTCTTCCCCGATGCCCAGCTCCTCGAATTCCATGCTTCGCGAGGCCAACACGTGTGTGCGGTGTGTGTGTGTGTGTGCGCGCGCGCGCGGATGCTACCCGCAGAGCTGCTCCCGGTTGCTTGTACGCTTGAGGAGCCGCCGCCGCCTGAGTTTGTGGGAAAGGAGGAGGAGGAGGAGGAGGCGGGCTTGGCGGTTGCAACGCCAGCGCCCCTGATTCCCACCCGCTTTATTTACATACATACACACTCACTCACTCACTCACTCACATGGGGAGGGGGGGGCGGGCGGCCCGGTTGTTTTTTGGGCGAAGGAAGCGCCGCCTGCGGGGGAGTCGCGCTCCCCGAGTCGGGGGTGGTGGAGGCGGGGTAGAAAGGGACGCAACACGCGCCCTTCTGCCGACCGCTTTCTTTGCAACCTTTGGACGAAACTTCTAACTTGCAACTGAACTTTTCTCCTCCCTCATTCTTTTCATGTGCTCTCACCCGCGTATTAAAATTTGGTGTGTCGTTGTTGTTTTAAACTCTTTGCACTTTGGGGTCGGGTCTCGTGGGGGTGCGTGGGTGGGTGGGTGGATAACAGTTCTGGGCTGAGGGCGGCCCTCTTTTTGAGGGAAGCGAAAAGTGGGGAGGGGGCTGAGCCTTTGGCGCCAAACAGCCTCGGGCCTGGGACGCAGAGGGAGCGAAAAAGCCTGGGAAACGGCGCGAAGTTGAGGGAGCAACTTTCGCTTCCCACGTTCCTGTGAACAGCGCTGCCCAGAGAGTGGAGTGGAGTGGGGTGGGGGGGGTGGTTTGGTTTGGTTAGGCGGAGGGGCGGAGGTGGAAGCGCCTCGCAGATTGGAAGGCCGAGGTAGCCGAACCACCTTCCTCCCTCTTCCTTTCCCGCCGCACGCCCTCCCCCCTTCCCCTTCCCCAGGTCGTTGGGAGGAAGAATGCGCCCGGGGTAGTGCGCTTTGGGGCGCCACCCTAGCGCGGCAGCCGCGGCCATTGGTGGGCTCGGCGGTTTATAATCTCCACCCTCCGCTTCGCCGGCCTCTTCCGCCGCTGCCCCTTCTTCTTCTTACGCGGCCCCGCCGCCAGTTCTTCGGCACCCCCGAGAGTGTTCTGAGTCTCTCTCTCTCCCCCACCATCCTCCCTCCTTCTCCTCCTTCTTCTTCTCGGAAAGCGCGCGGGGCTTTCCTGGCAGGTGGCGTCGCGCTGCGCTTTCTCCTCTTCACCTGTGTTGGGCTTTTTCTACTTTTTCTTTTTTTTTTCTTTTAGGCGTCCAGGACCTCCGCTCCCTTCGCTGCCATGCCTCCGATACATTCAGGTGAGTGGCTTCGGCTCCGCGGGAAAGGAGAAGCACCGCTGGCCGCTGTGCGCGCCAGGTGGGGCGCCTCAGGGAGCCGCCGCCGCCGCCGCTGCCGCTGCTTCTCCTCCTCCTCCTCCTCCTTCTCCGCCCTTGGAGAGTTTCGCCTTTGGAAGGCTGCCGGAGTTCGAAAGAAGCAACTCTTCTTTTTGTGTGTGTGGAAAAAGTGAACTCTGGAGGTTCCCCGTCCTGAGAATGGCGGACAGAGATTGCGTTGCATGCAACCATCTGCCTTCTTTTATGTGGAGTCCTAGATAAAGAGGCGCGGGTCAATAATAATAATAATAATAATAATAATAATAATAATAATAATATATTATATATATTATATATTATTATATATAATATAATATTAATTATAATAATATTATTATTAATTATAATAATAATTATTATTATTAGGATTCCCTTCCTGCCCGTGGTGCAGAGATCTACCTTTATCTCTGCCAGGAAGGGGTAGAAGGGAATCCTTTTTTAAAAAAAAATTTTTTGACCTGCATCTCTTATCTAGGACTCCATGAATGGTTCCAATGGGATAACCCTCCAGGTGGCCTCAGCAACCCTTTAAAACAGAGGTCTTCAAACTTGGCAGGTTTTAAGACTTGTGGACTTCAACGCCCAGAATTCTCCAGCCAGCTATGTTGGCTGGAGACAAGTCTTAAAGCTGGCTGGAGAATTCTGGGAGTTGAAGTCCACAAGTCTTAAAGCTGGCTGGAGAATTCTGGGCGTGGAAGTCCACAAGTCTTAAAGCTGCCAAGTTTGAAGACCTCTGCTCTAAAAGGATGCAAATGACCAGCTGTCTGCAGGGTACAAGAACATGGGGAAGTTAAGGGCTTGTTATCTCCTTTGGAAGGAGATATAAATCCTTCCATTCCCCACCATCCAGTCAGGGCTGAAGAAGCTTCTTGGATGAGAGTGGAATGACCAAGAAAGAAAGAATGAAAGGCCAGCTGCCTCCTGAAAAAAGCACCTTTGGGACTTCCAATGTGATTGCATTGCAATGTGGGAGCTTCATTCAAGTGGGAACTTTATCACTTGAGACTTTCAAGAGAAGATTGGACTGCCATTTGTCAGAAATGGTGTAGGGGCTCCTGTTGGGGGTGAGGGTTGGATTAGATGACCTATAAGGTCCCTTCCAACTCTGTTATCTGTGTGCAATGCAGTCTCTGTCTGCCATTCTCAGGTTGGGATCGGTAGGCCTACGCTGCCTGGAGAGGCTGGCAGTTACGGTCTCCTAATTTGGGAGTTTAAGCCATTCTGAAAATTTGGCTGTTGAACACAAAAGACATTTGTATTTTGCTTCAGCTGTTTACTTTCCTGTGTTTGGTCTCAGCTAGAAGGGGATATGAATTAAGCCATCCAAATATTTGAGATGGGAAAGATGTGCTGAATTCCTGATTTGGGTTCTGGATTGAATGTATTAGGCAGATTGGAGGGAAATTGCCATGTGCAGGTAGTCCTCGATTTACAACCGTTCATTGAGTGACCGGAGTTACAACAGAACTGGAAAGTGACTTATGGCCATTTTTCACACTTATGACTGTTGCAGGATCCCCGCGGTCACGTGATTTACATTGGGATGCTGGACAACTGGTTCATATTTATGATGCTTGTAGTGTCCTGGTGTCACGTGATTATCTTTTGTGACCTTCTGATAAGCAAAGTCAATGGGGAAGCCAGATTCACTTAACAACTGGGTTACTAATTTAACAACTGCAGTGATTCGCTTAACAGATGTGGCAAGAAAAGTCATAAAGGGGGGCAAAACTCACTTTACAAATTTTTCCCTTAGCAACATAAATTCTGGGCTCAACTGTGGATGTAAGTCGAGGACTACCTGTATTTTATATTCACTCAAGAGGTGATTGGTGCTTCTGCCTCTACTGTTCATTAGCTATCTAGTTTGTTATACCATATTCAGGACCCAATAGGCAAAGTTTTTGTTGGACTTTTCCTTTGAAATTCTGAAAATTTTACAGCCTGATAAAGTCTCCCATTAGCAGTATGGTATGCAGTTTTAGCAATCTGAAACTTCAAATTCGGATCACCTGCAATATATATGCGGGATCTATCAGAACAACCGAATTTAATTCTCTTATGCATATTCTCCCAGTATCAGATTTTGTATGTATCACTTTAACATTTGGATGGAAAGCTGCTCAGAAAACTGGAGAAATCTTTGTGAAGATTTCCAACATCTACATTAAAGCAATATCTTAGTCAATTCAAAGTTCACAATATTTTGCAAATCTTTGAGATGTCTAGGTAATATTGTTAAGTAAGCTGCTAAAAAAAGATAAATGGAGTTAGGGAGGAAAAGTTGGATTGACAACATATCAGAAATCTGTCCAGAGATTTAAAATGTAATAAGGAAGGAAATGATGTTCAAGTTAGGTTTTTTTCCTTCATACTCATAACTAGTTTTTTACATAAAATCTAGTTATTGCTCATAACTATCACAATCTTTAGTAAACACATAGATATCTCTAAACCTGTTTATATTTGTTTTCCTAAAATTATCACTGGAAGATTCCATTATATATATAATTGCTATCGTTGCTTTTTAAACTTTTATTTTTCGAGGAAACACTTAGTGGTTGCAGAAATGAGTGATCTATTAAGTATTCTTGATATACTATCTGGATATAAATCCTCATATATAAAAAAAAATATTTTTTTTTAATGAACCCATTGTTACCTAGCTCTATATGACTAAGGATAATTCTGTAGAAATCCTAAAGGGGACAATGAATGTAAACTTGCAATCAACTTTCACCAAAGCATCAATAATAAGTTCGCATTACAGAGTGGTGTTTTATTTATGAATTACTCTTTTCATCACTTTATGGGCAGTAATAATTTTATGTCTTTATTTTGGAAGGAAGAGTTTTGTTAAGTGTGGCTACTCAAGAAACTAGTTAAATTCAAGTTATCATGCAAAATATTACCCACTTCATCTTGAAATGTTTATATTGTTGCCCTCTTGGGCCTGTCTATTACAAATTATTTGTGCATTTAGAGCTCTATCTTACTGCTGTCTTGCTAGCAAATAAGAGTCATTAAAGGAATAACATTTGAGTCGAGAAAAGGGTGAGGCAAAGATGCTTAAATTCCCTACTACGCCATTCTCACTCCTTTACTCACAACTGGCAAATTTAGTGCTCCTTAGCATAGGGGGTTATTCTAAGACTCGAGGGCTTTTTGTGATCCCCAGAACTATAGATGATTATGGCTCCTGAAAATTAGTAGCAGTTGCCCAGGACTTTGGGGTGATATTAAAAACTATAGTGTAAACTCTAAACTAGATTTAACTCAGTTTAAGAACAAAACTGAGTTAAGCTTAAGCAAAGCTTAAGAACTCCCTTTTTTCAAGAACAGCTCTATATAAACCCTGAAATGCGAAGAGAGGCCCCACATCAATAAAAGCTTATGGCAGTTCAACATCTTAAGACATGTGAGGTTGAATGTCTTCTTGCCTTAAATCAATCAAGGGTGGCCCCCTAAAATACCCTTGCAAGAAGAGTACAACTTACAGTGATTTCAGCCATGTTTGCTTGGTTCAAAGGAAAAGGAGTTGAGATTTCATGTTGAAGGAAAGAGATAACTGGTATACAGAAGTCACAGTTCAATGGGTGAAGTGCCCTTGTGTAAATAGAAGAAATTTAGCAGATATTCTCATTTTGCCCCGAACCAGGGCAAAAAGTTAAAGATTAATATAGACTTATTTTTCTTCATAAGTGTATGTGGAGAATTAACACAGCTTGGAAAGTGAACAGACAGCACAAGAAAAGTATAGAAGGGTTGCTCTGCATGGCTATCTGGATTATTTAGTAAATTGCATTCAGCAATCCATTTGTTACCATAGGAACTAAAAAGACTTCAACTCTTGTTTCCTTCTCAGCAGGCTTCTTTTAGTGCGCAATGGTTCTCTTTTTCTCTCTCTTTTCCCCCCTCTTATCAGTTAAAAGCAACACCAAAACAAGCTTACAACACTCACAGCTCATGCTAAGACATAGTGTGTCTTTTTGGGGGGGGGGAAATGGCTAAGTTTGACACAAGAACACATTCTGAGAATAAAGACATGACCAAACGAAACAAGGCATTTGGTGAACAAAATGAATGACTAGTGGTCTTTGATATTCAAACAAAGTGTTAAATTGCAGACAGAAGAATGCTCCCCAAATTTAAGATGCCCTAAATAAAGTAGAAATTTCTTAGTAAACATGCACAAGTTTGTTCTGTAAACTTTTTAAAATTCAGTGCCTTGTTTTCATTTATGTTCATGATGTAAAAATATCTCCCTTCCCCCAATTATTTCTCCAGAACTTAAACTGGGCAAAAAAGTAAATGAGGGAAAAACAAAAGAAGTTTACGAATTGCCAAATTACCCAGGATGTGTCCTGCTGCAATCAAAAGACCAAATAACTGCTGGAAATGCAGCTAGAAAGAACATCATGGAAGGGAAAGCTGCAATCTCAAATACAACAACATCTTGTGTGTTCCAGTTGCTTCAAGAATCTGGTAAGTGGTGGAAAAGTTAAACCCTCGTGCAGGAGAGTAACCCTGTATATAAAGCAATAATGTCCTCATTATATGGAAACTATTTTTGCTATAGGAAACTTGCATGGTAATTTTTCTTGGTTTTATTATAATTAAGAGATCTTGTGACTATATACTGAAGGAGCATGGGACTTTCAAGAACACAACAGTAATACTCTTTTCACATTAAAAAAAATACAAGTTAGTTTCTCCATAGATGAGTCATATTAAATATTTGTCCATTATATCATTAAGTAACATTGACAGCCATTGGAAGAAGATATTGGAGAGTTAAGCAGTGGAATTTAACATATACTTCCAAATGGATTGGTGAGGAAAACATGTTTTAAGTGCTTATTATTGGCTGTTTTAAACTTAAATTGGGTTTTCCAAATTTATAGCCCTAGTCAAATAATAACATTTTGACATAAAACAAATTGGAAGGATCAGGGTATTTAGTAAAAGTGGAGATAATAATTCCTGGCTTGCTACTGCGTAGAGAAGACAATAGAGCATAACATATTCTGTCAGTTCGATTATTCCATCACCGCATGAACACAATTTCTGTTCAAGGGGATTTTTTTCTATCTGTCTTCTGTAACGGCTGTTGGAAGGGCACTGAATCTGGCTAAAGAAGAGGCATTTTTGAATTTTGGGATTGTTACATGGCCGAGATATCTGGCTGGTTGTAGAAGATGTTAGAGGTTTTTTCTGGGTAAGGCCGAGAAGTTGACTTGCAGCTCTAAATCACTGGCCCCTTTTTGAGAGGACATTCGTAGTCCATCAAGCCCATAATTCTCGAAAACAAGACCTGGTTATGTTCCTATGTAGGAATTTTGAAAAAGTGGTTCAGTACCATCTAGTAATATTACATATGCATTTCCCTGACACTGCATCTATTTATTTATTCATTTATTTATATCCCACCTTTATTATTCTCACAAATAACTCAAGGTGGCAAACCTATCCAACATGCCTTCCTGCTCCTATTTTCCCCACAACAAAACTTTGTGAGGCAAATTGGACTGAGAGACAGAAAGACTGGTTTAAGGTCAACCAGCTGGTTTTCATGGCTAACCCAGGACTTGAACTCATGATCTTTTGCTATGATTTCTTACGATCTATGCTGTGATTTTTCCCCCTCCTATTTACTTTGCACAAGCTTTAATAACTTGGTTTAAAACCCTTAAGGGTGAGTTGTTAGAATTTTTACCTCTTCAGCCATGAAAGTTAACATTTGCTTGAAATTATAATCCTTGCATTGTGTGTCGAAAATTGCATATCAAAGTCTTGCAGGCTACTGATTACCAAAAACAGATTTGCATCAGTTTATTACGTTGTACTTCCAAACCTTGCCTCACATTAGTATGTTATGAAGAAATGTTCCTTTGAGTAAGTTTAAGGATTAAAAATTAACATGATGGAATCCTTTCTTGTGTTCCAACTTTTTCCCCCATTGCAACATTTTATAATATTCTGTGGTAAACCTCTAGCTTACTAGTGCCTTTCTGCCTCATTAACAAATAAAAGTGCAATTAGCACAAAAAGTGAAAAAAATATCTGTGGCCACTGATTTTGGGTATCCATTCATGTCTATTCATTCATCTTTGTATGACTAATATAGTTTTGGTAATAGGATTGCATTTCCTTAAAAAAGTGAAGTTTCCTTTCAGGCATGCTTTCTGCTGATTTCATGAAGCTATTAAAATTGTTTCATTGCATCAGAATGGATGTTACTTGTTTTTAACTTTGTAGTCTAATCTGTACTCCTGTAGTTCTTTGAAGTTCTCTCACAGTCAAATGCCAACCAGACCTGACTCTGCTTAGTTTTGGAGCTTTGACAAGATCATAAAGATACTGCACGATTGGTAGTGAATGAGCAAATAATAGATTTCCCCACAGCATGAAATCAAATACTAACACATAAATAATAATAATTTTTTTAAAAATAGATTAAAAACCAGCAATTATCATATGGAGGAGGCAAATTGAAAAATATAATAGGCTAGATCATTTAAGACATAGAAAAAGTGAGATTTTTCCCAGCTGGACATCTAGAAATTGTCAACACTGTTCTTGGCAAGTTGATTAACATTAGTGTTTATAATAATTGATTAAAATCATGTGGCTGAGGACTGATTTAAACCTTTTTAAAATCCAAGACTAGCTGTGCTATTAGATTGGAAAAACACTTTTTCCTTTCTTAAGCCCACCTAAAGTTAGAAAAGTTCCTCTTTATAGTTTTAAGTTCAGGAAATCATGCCATTAGATCTTTATGGAAGTTTTTAAAATTAAATTATGCTCTACTATGTCTCTAAATCCAAGCTGATATATTTTTAAAAAGTTTTAGTCACTTTGCCACTCTTGGTTTATAAAATCTTCCCAGCCTGATCTAATAAAAGCAATTCCTATTATGTAAGTTTGAAATTAATTGATTGCTTAGATGTAGGTGAAATATCCTGCTTGGGATTTTCATAAAAAGCAGTAAGTTTTTCTGATCTGGAAGAAGATCCCAGATCTCTGTTTTCTGTTTTTGCCCCCAAATGGCTCACTTCTTGTTTTTGTTTTAGAATGTAGGTTGCATATTTTACTTATTAGCAATTGAGATACAGAAGTCTGTTTTGATTATAATTTTTTATTACAGGCATCAAAACTGCTTTTGTGAGAAAATGCAGCGAAACCGCATTTATGGCTGCTCACTGCGAAATGATTCCGATTGAATGGGTTTGTAGGAGAATCGCCACTGGTTCCTTTCTGAAGAGAAATCCTGGTGTTGAAGAGGGCTACAAATTTTATCCACCTAAAATTGAGATGTTTTATAAGGTAGGTTACATGAAACGGAGTTGACAGTTTTGCATAATTTAACAATTATCACCTCCTTGAAAGCTTGAACCTCAAGCTAATTATGTGCTTCAGTTAAACATCCTAATCCAAGCCTTCCAAAATCAATTCCTCTCCCCCCAAATACTGTCACTCAGTACTGATAGAATTTTGCAATATGTACATGATCCAGTGGTGGGATTCAAATAATTTTAACAACTGGTTCTCTGTCCTAATGATTGGCTGGGTGAGTGTGGCCATGGTGGGCATGGCCAGGGTGTGTGACAGGCAGCACTCGGCCTCCTTGCACCCCCCTAGAAGCAAAAACAGGCCATTGGGAGGGCGCTCCGCCCCCCTCCGTGCCCGGTTTTGGGCCTAGGAGGCCTCCCTGAAGCCTCCTGGGCACAAAAACAGGCTGCTGGGATGGTGCACTGTTCCCCGTCCCCCGTAAGTGGCTCCCAGGGCCTAGGACTTACCTGGGAGCCAAAATGGGGCGCGTGGGGACTCCTGGAAGGGGAGGGGTGGGGCCAGCCAGCAATTTTAACTACCGGTTCACCCGACCCGGCTGAATCCCACCACTGATGTGATCCTTAAAAGCAGTTTTGATTCTTAAGACACTATTATATATTTTAAAAAACTATTTTTAATTGTTAAAAAAATCCTTTGTATTCATGCCCAAGATGATAATCATAGATATCATGTCAATTAGAAAAGTCTGTGTTTGGGTACAAGTAGTCCTCAACTTACAAACTATTCATTGAGCAACTGTTTGAAGTTACAACACCACTGAAAAAAAGGACTTGTAACTTGTGCTTATGACTGTCACAGCATCCCCAAACCTGGGAGCTTGGCAATTGGCATGGAGTTACTATGGTTGCAATGTCCTAGAGTCATGTGAAGTCCATTTGCAAACTTCCTAGTCAGATTCTGACCAGCAAAGTCAAGGAGGAAAAAAACTGTGGCAAAAAAACGGTAATATTGGGTGTAATTCACTTAACCGCCTTGTTTAGCAACAAAAATTCTGGTCCTAGTTGTGATCGTAAGTTGAGAACTGCCTGTAATAACTTCAAAAATGTTTTGTTTGTATTGAATGAAAACTCAAGATAGGCAACTTATTTTTCAGTCTGAGAGCATTTTCTCTTTAGACCTCTGGCAGGAATGACCTCTTTCTAGTCTGGCCATCTGCACTATCTGTCAGAGGAGGCCACAAGAGAGCAAGTAGCATCACACATCATATCATTCTGCAAACAATTCTCAGATTACATCATTTGAAACAGCGGCCTCTTGTACCCAAACCTTTTGGGCCCAGGGACCGGTTCTGTGGAGAAATATTTTTCCGTGGGCCAGAGGGGGCGTGGTTTGCATACTGCCTGCATCACGTGGACGGGGCTTTGCTTATTTCCACGGCCTGGTTCTGGCAATGCTGCAACCCGGTGACAGTCCACGGACAGGAGGTTGGGTTCCCCTGATTTTAAAGAAGTTATGCATAGCATTATAGTGGTGTCTACTGGTTATATAAAGCAGGAAAGAAGAGCTATCAGAAAGGCCCATCCACCCAAAACGATTACTTATAGAACTACCCTCAACTAAATGTGCAGTAAAAACTGTTGCTTTCCTCTGTGTGGAATGGAGAAGTTGAACTTTATCGCTAATGAAGATATCAATTATTCCAACAAAATCTCACTTTTCATCACAGGATGATGCAGCAAATGATCCACAATGGTCTGAAGAGCAAATTATTGAAGTTAAGTTTAAGCTTGCTGGCCTTGAAATTGGACAAACAGAAGTAGACATCATGGCTCAGTCCACCCGAGCTATTTTTGAAATACTTGAAAAAGCATGGCAGCCCCAGAATTGTACGCTGGTGGATTTGAAAGTACGTACATTTGTATTTTAGATCTTGGCTTTTAAGATATGGATGAAGTTATTAAATTCAACTAAACTTTCCTTTCTTGTGTCATGTTTCCATTTTTAGGTTGAGTTTGGTGTTAATGTAGCCACGAAAGAAATTGTCCTTGCTGATGTCATTGATAATGATTCTTGGAGGCTGTGGCCATCTGGAGATAGAAAACAACAAAAGGACAAACAGGTAATTCTGTTTTCAGTGCACATTCTGAAAATAAGCCAATATTGCAATTTTACAAGGTATATGTATCTGTGCTGTGTGAAACCTGCTTCTGTTCTCCTTAGATTCTGGGTTTGTTTCTTCATGTGAAACAAGATGGGAAAGAAAATGGGGGAAAGCCAAATTCTACAGTTAAAATTGGAAAACTGTTAAGTTATCTTTCCTTCTGCTAATTTGTTTGTTTTGTGATAGACATTTCAAGTATCCAAAAATAAAATCCCTAATTACATTTCAATTAAAATAGTGAAAGATATATATATAAAACATTATGCATGTTTACTTAGACTTTTCTATTTAATTATAGTTCTGGCAATGATAATGCACATTTGTAGATAATAGCTATTAATACCTATATATTCTAACTATAAGAGGAAATGGGTGAATGCAAAATTCATATTCCAAAAATATTGTTTACTTCATAATGAGCTATGAAAAGCCCCCTTCAGATATGCTGTTGAGTCTGGGGCTACTATGTGATATAAACACATATTGATATTATATGTTAAACATTACTTACAGCATAGTGAAGCATGATTTAATTAACCATATAAGCATAAATTACTCTACCTGACTTGATATAGGAGATAAGCATATGGCCTTGCCTCTGAGTGATAGGTAAAACTTTGGAAGTTTCAAGAAACGAATTGGAAAGACATCAACTTCTTATAAATCACTTTATTGGTCCTTACATTGGACTTCTGGATTAAAGCCAGATTATAAATATATGTATGGACTTGTCAGTTAATTATAGTATTGGTAGTTTACATAGGTATGAGGTAGGTCAGGGATGTCAAATTGGTGGCCCGTGGGCCAAATGTATCACGCGCAGACCACACCCACCACAGCTCCGTGAAGGGAGAAACATCATGTGACGGCAACGTGACGCGGCGAGTTTGACACCGGTGAGGTAAGTGAATCTTTTGCATTTTATATGTAATCTTTTGTTCTTTTGTGTGTGCTTTTAGTCTTACCGTGACCTCAAAGAAGTGACACCTGAAGCACTGCAAGTGGTGAAAAGAAACTTTGAATGGGTGGCTGAAAGAGTGGAGGTACTGAAATCATCTATGAGATACGGGTATGGATAATCCATATCATTATTTTCCGTACTTCTAAATTGTCTTTTGATCTTCTTTTCTATTAGCTATTATTGAAACCACAAACGACACAAGGCAGAGTAGTTGTCCTCATGGGTTCCACTTCTGATCTTAGTCACTGTGAAAAAATTAAAAAGGCATGTGGCAATTACGGTGTGCCTTGTGAATTACGAGTGACCTCTGCTCACAAAGGACCAGATGAAACACTGAGGATCAAAGCTGAATATGAAGGTACTTAACTCAAATTTGTCTAAATTGTCTATTTTAGTGAACTATTGTTTAAATTCAATCTCAAAATAATTCCCGTTTTAAAAAATGAAAATGAATATAGAATCTGGTTTAGGTGAGCTTGTTTCCATCACATTGATAGGTTTTTGTTTGTGTTTTCAGGGGATGGGGTTCCCACAGTGTTCGTTGCAGTGGCTGGGAGAAGCAATGGCTTGGGACCCGTGTTATCCGGAAACACTGCTTATCCAGTTGTCAATTGTCCTCCTCTCTCAGCTGATTGGGGTGCCCAGGATATATGGTCATCCCTGAGAATGCCTACTGGTAAGATTGATCATTTAACACTTTGAACCAATTATTTTTTGGGAGATAGTACATACTTGAAAATAAAGACATAATCTTACTACCGTGTTTCCCTGAAAATAAGACCCTGACATATATTTTTTTGAATCCTGAAATAAGCGCTTGGCCTTATTGGCATGCGGTCAAAAGCCCGATTGGGCTTATTATCATGGGATGTCTTATTTGGGGAGAAACGGGGTAGTTTAGCTGTAGTTCTGTTCAAAATAATGATAAAGTTAGAATAAATGAATGCCTTGATTCTAAATTTACTATTTCTATATACATATAGAAATACACACACAGAGGTGTTTATGGTCAAAGGCAGTATTTCGTAAGATTTGCAGTAGTGAGACATACATACACCCCTTGTGAATAAAATGATTTCATTGCAGTTAAGGTTCTGTAAGACATGAATACATCCATTTACTGTATCTATTTAACCTCCTTCATACTTTCCTGGGTTATTCTTACCTTTGTCAGCATTATGGATAGACTGGTTATTTTTAGCTTTTCTCTCATCACCCAACAAAGATGTTTGCATTAAAGATAAAAGATAGAAATGGTGATAACTCACCAACACCTACAGGTAGGATTCAGCTTACAACTACGGTTGAAACCAGACCTTCCATCGCTGAGTGATGTGGTCATTCAGTGAGCCATGCCTGATTCTATCTTTTTTGCCCTGGTTGTTAAGCAAATCAGTAAGCAATTCCAGCTTCCCCCATTACACCTTGGATTGTTGGGAGCCTTCCTGTGATCACATGATCCTGGGATGCTGCAAACATAAATTCATGCCAGTTGGCAAGTCCTGAATGTTGATCATTTGACTACAGGCGCGCTGCAATGGGTTGTGATTGTGAGGACAGTCATAAGTTCAGTTTTTGTCATTTTGAATGGTCATTAAATAAATGGTTGTAAGTTGGGGACTACCTGTGTACTCTCAGACTGTCTGAAATGTTGAATCTCCCAGTTACCACATTGGCAAGCAGGGGACTCCACGGGCTTAGTTATTTCTCGGCACTTGGTCCACTGAGGGGGATGCACAGATAAAGAAGTGTTTTGAGCACACTTGCTTGTGCAAGTTTCATGCAGCATGGGGCGGGTGGGGGGGGCGTTGCTGCCAAACTTTATCTGGGGTTTGTTCACACTTAGCTCGCACAACCCTGGTGCAGACTTGTCCAAAGAAGGAACATGCTCTGTTAAACCCTGTAAACATTAACTTTCAAAAAAGTTGTGCTTCTTCTGTAACTTGAACAAGTATCAGTTCTGAAGAGAATTTTGGTATCTTGTCTTCCACATTCATCTGAAATGTTCTGTATGAATTGCTAAATATTCTGTATTACATATCGGTTTTTCTTGGCTCACTAAAGATTATCTAGTGGTAATACTATTACAACCACACATTTTAAAAATTAATATTGTCTTGCTTTTTAACAGGTCTTGGATGTTCCACAATTCTTTCACCTGAAGCTGCTGCCCAATTTGCTGCTCAAATTTTTGGGTTGAATGACCACTGTGTATGGGCCAAACTGCGATCCAACATTCTGAATACATGGATCTCCCTAAAACAGGCTGACAAAAAGATGAGAGAATATACTTTATAGATGAATTCTTAAACCACAGTTTCATTTCACCTTCCAGAATTGGATGGCATATCATTCCTAGTATAAGTATTAATGGGAAACTGTTTCTAATCTATTTTATGATAAAGAGTGTACAGGTGCCCTCTTGTGTTCTAAGATATTGTAGACAACTAATCTTGTATTTTCTAGCACAGTGTAACTTGAAAGCAGAGTTATGTGCATTGAGGTAGAATATATCTTACTGATCCCATCATGACTGGTTATTAAAGAGAAATATTACCTGTGTTGACTTGTAACCCTGTACAGAATATGCCCATATGGTGATTCTCCTGAAATTTATATTAAAGCTATCAGTGCCATTAATAAATGGACCAGTTTGCTTTTGTTCTAGAATGTGGCCCACCATGAAATCAAATATAGGACAAGTTATTCAAGATGTTAAAATATTTTTGTGTGTGGAATGTTCTTATAATTAAGAACGTTCTATAATTAACTTTAAATACTTTTTAAATGCTTTTTCTATAATTAACTTTAAATACAAAGCTGATAATATATAAAGCTAATTAACAGTTGCCCTTCAGGTAGCTTTGAGCAGGCCACCTTACCATTGCAGACCGTACAGCTTACCTGGCACACCAGTCAGCTGTTTGATGGCTAGTGGTGATGACAATGAACTTGGCAACTGTGAAGATTCGAGTTCGAAAAATGCCAGCATGCCACATAAGGCTACTTGGTGAACTGTACACAGCCTGGGGTCAATATCTTGTGCAGAACTGTTTTACCATGACCAGCATGTTGACAATGTATTTATCAATTACAAACTGAATACCATGTTATCACTTAAAAACAAATTGAGTTGAAAGTAAGACACACTAAAGGCAGCATTGAATTTTAAGGTTAATTTCAAGACCAGTATACTGAAACATGTACCTATTTGGTTTCTAACACAGCCACCTACCCTCATGCAGAGGCAATATCTATAGGGCTTCTGTCATCCCTGTTATTTTACTTTAGCTTTTCTAAGATTCACTTGTATCGCTATGTAAGATCGGAGTGTTGAAATGAACATTGAAGGCATTCCAGTCTAGTTGTCTGCATGGTGCAGGTATTACACTATTCCAGGCAAATGGCTGCCTTGCTTGAAAAAGCCTGACTAGGTGGCTCAGTGGCTAAGACACTGAGCTTGCCGATCAGAAAGGTTGGCAGTTAGACTCCCTAGTACAGGTCTCCTGCATGAGCAGGGGGTTGGACTAGATGACCTCCAAGGTCCCTTCCAACTCTGTTACTGTTTAAAACATCTAGTGATGAAGCACCCATGACTTTCCAAGAGGCATGACTTCATTTTGCATAATAGCACACAGGAAAACTACTGAATGCTTGGCTTATAGCACTAATCATTTTTAGGTAGTTATATGCAGATTACCGTTTGGCCAAACTGAAGTTAGGCATATGACTTTTAAATTTCATTAAGCTTTACCTTATAATGGGAAGATGTATCTTCAAGAGAATACAAAACTTAGTGCAGTATTAGATATTTTATAACCACATATTTTATTCTTAGTAGAATTATATGCTGTTCCACCCATCAACTACACATTAAAAATGAACATCTGTCAATTATTCATAAAAAAGCATTCCTCGCAAAGTTTCGATACAGCAGTTGAGCCGCTGGGCTAAGACAGGGAAGATACGGCAATGTCGAGCCAGCCAGGCAACCTTACAATGCTGCTGTTCCATGTGTAAAAATGAAACTCCTGGTCAAAAAGTGGGAGATGTAGATATTGAGATGTATGTATCTATATAACTTGCCCCTTTTTCATTAGATTTCATCCAGTAATTTATTCTAAAACCATTCATTTTGATGGCATTTATGGTGCTATTAGTGCGTTTAATGTTTTAATAATTCCTAATCTGAAAGAGTTTCCAAAATACATAATTTAGCGTTAGTCAAAGTTATTTGAACAGAGACAAACTAAACTGTTTTGTCACTGACATTAAAATAATTCAATGCCATGCTGACATAATTGAAAATCCCCAAAATATTTAGAATTCTGATCAGTTAAAAATATAAATTTTAAGTTTATTGAAAATTAAATATTAGCAAAAGCAAGATTTTTAACAATAACTTTATAAAATGAATCACAATCGAGACAGACATTTGAGAAACTACAAAATGAACCTATTGGCAAGCAGACTGCCATCTTGTGTGTTGCAGTACAATTTGATATGAATAAGGCATGGGAATCTGCATTTTCAAACTTCTGTGTTCCAGAAATTATTTTAAAAAGCATACTTCAGTAGTTCCCAAACATGAACATCTTACATTTAAGAGTACAATGACACAGCAACAATTTTTTAAAAATTTGTGATTATTTTTCCAAATGCAGACGTACGTAGATTTTATATGTGTGTAAATTTAAAAATGATCTTTGTTACTGCGAACCTAAGGTTTTAAGAGAAGACATATTCCAGAAAGTATTGGATACACTAGATTTTTCCATCCAATGTTGGAGAAAAAGATCCAAACTGAGGAAGAAATCTTGACTCTGAAAATGTCCTCCTGGTACCACCAACCTTAGTTCTTTCTAGCATTAGAAAATATTAAAACGGGGGTTAAGACAGCTCCCTTGACTGTCTCTGATATGCTCCAACTATGGAGGCTTCATCAGACATGAAACAGATGTAGATAAATTATTTCTTACAGAAGTGAGGTCAAGAGAGGTGACCTAGTTCCTCCTCTCAATGGGAGTCCATGAAGCCTGTTAAAAGTTTCATCATCAGGGCCCAACAGTGTTGCTATGTCAGCTTTTTTTGTTATATACTGAATAGATCATTTAATCTTTTAATTAATTCTAAATAACATACACTAGTAGTCATCTATGTCTAATTTTAGTCACACCATATATATAACCCAGTCACAGTGGCAACAGCTTCTTGGAAGTATTTTTCAACTGTTCTTTAACATGGCTCCAAATTCATGTAATAATTTCACAAGAAAATTGTGCCAAATTTACAATTAAATACTTAAAACAGTTTGTAGAACTCTGCTCTACAAATAGACAATACATTTAAATAATTGTGCAAATAGCAACAAGATGCTGCTGTAGCTGAGGCAACTTCTGATTTGCAAGATTTTGAGTTCATCTTTAATACTGTAAACTTGAACTGACAAATTTTGAATCTTGCACTTTCCACCATAGTAGTCAGTGGAAAATTTTGACAATAATATACATTCCATTTGTATATAGTGCAAATAAATATTTTGCTGCTAGATTGTGTACATGCAATATTAATGGCATCCTTCTAATTGAACTATTGATATAGGAAAAAATTTCCTAATAGTTCTCAAATCAGGACTAAAAGTGCAAATTCTGCAAGAAAAAAAATCAGCTGACGTTACAGCCATACTGTTATATTAAGGTCCAGGTAATTAATTATTTGGACTGGTCTCTGGAAAAATAGGTCAATATAGCTTGAATTTTTATCAAACGTTCTCTCAAAGACCTCATAGAAAGCACTGAAAGCTGATATTTAGGATCCACAGGAAGAACAGCTAGAAGCCACCAACACCATGCAGGTCCATCAGCTGTTTCCTAAAAAAGAAACCAAATTAAAAGGAAAAAAACAATGTTAAAACTTAGAACATTTAGGACAAAAATAATATAATGATGTGGTTATGTAATTGAGTTTAAAATGAAAATATTTCCTAAATTTAAAAATACAATCCTCTCGACTATCATTTTTCATAAAATGCAGAAGTAAACTACTTAGCACACTTAAAAAAACAAGTCTGTTTAAAATGCTAGGTTAAATGTAGTCAGCAAAATTCCAGATCTAACTTTTTTAAAAATTAGAATTAATCCAGACTGGATTTTTCCCGTGTTTTTTCAGTTATGCAGCCTCTCTTTGCACTTCCTCTTTTTGTCTCACCTTCCCTAAATCTGTTAATTTAGTTACTGTATTACTCTCTTTACTAGAAAAACAAGTGAAGGTCACACTGACAATTGTCTAATACTATAGTCGCTAAGTACCTGCAAGTTTTCTTCCTTCTCTGGCATTGGACCAAAGTACTGAAGTATTTGGCTATGAAATTTATTTCTTAAGCTTTGAAACCAGCTACAAGCCTGGTTGTAAACAATATTATGGAGCTCTTGGAGTTTTCTCATCTCACCTTCATCTTTAACCTGCACATCAAGAAAGTATAGTGTAATCACTACATTAAAATTTAGCCATGAAACTGTATACAAATTACACAGCTAACATGGTATATAAAAAATAAAGAGAGTTCAATCTTTACAAATGGAAAGGGAGAGGGGAAATGAATTACAAGGCAGCTCACTTCAAAATATCAGCAAGTAGGATCACAAAGCAAGTTGGTATGGTCAATCATTCAAAGCTTTGAGAACTGAGAATGAGCTACTGGCTTAAGCAGTATTTTCCAACTATTCCTTTCTCAACTGGTTTCTGGATGCCTTTCCTGAATTCACTTAGCAACCTAGTCATTACTGGGCCATGGCTAATTCCTTATCCAGGTGTCAGTTTGATAAGACTTTAAATTCAGTGGAGCAGCTGAGATTCAATGTTTCCTCTGAACTAGGATTACATTAAGAAAACATGTGAAAACTCGCAATGTACAAGGAAATAAATGGGAAGGCATAAAAATGCCATAAAAAGGGATGTCTTCTCAACAAAGGAACTCTGCAGTGAATAATATGTACAACAGGTTTCCAAACACCTTTAGGGCAAACATGCTTTAGAAATTTTGAAAGCATGGCAGCTTCACTTATAAATTGATTCATGAGGATATAGCATGTGATGAAATGCATTTTATCAGAAAAAAAATTCCAAAATTGTTTGCTAATATCTCCATATAATTCTTAAAGCACCTTCTACCATTTCTGCATATATCTGACTTTTTTTACACGCAGGTAAATAAGTTTCATGGCAAAGCATCAGCCAGTAAAACTGGCCATTATTTTTAATTTCTAACAGTAGTGATGGGTCTGTGATGACTGGAAACAAAGAACCATCAAAATACCTCTCTCAGTTGGATTCCTGAGGTAAGTTGTACAGAATGGAGAGGAATCTAACTCTCCCATTAAAAGTAGGAACTGAAAGATTTGGGTGGAAGAACATATCAAAATGACTCTCTTTTTATATCCATATATATCAGTCAGAATGTCTATTTTATGTAATAGTAACAGCTAATAATATAAGATCAACCTGGACCAGTTATTATTACTACAAAGAGCTAGTTCAGCTAGAAGGTTGTTCTTCATATTGAACGAGTTACTTGACTCCCTAGTAACAAATGAGGAATATTGTCCAAAAATTAAGTTGAACCTTGAACAAATTTGTTTTTGAAGCATATTCAAAAAACAAAGCCTGATTATCCCCTACACAATAATCTGGCAAAGAGATTTCTAAAGTGAAAAAAGTGGTATTCAAGTTGAAACTTTGTCTCATCAACATAAAGTTTTATCCTTTAAAATACAGAGAAATGCTAACCTCAAACTCCCCCCCCCAAAAAATTAAATAGTTATTGAATTTTGAAGCACTATATCATTGGAAAAGGTTAAGTCCTAACCATTCATTTAGCTATGATGGTGCTGAACAAATGATCCTTTTGACTTGTTCTCAAAATCCTGGCTCTCCCAGCATCCCTGAAACCATGATCACAGCATTTGGGACCCAACTCACAACGTTGCAGTGAACTAGTTTCACATTATTGTGATATCCAATATTCTCTGTTGGCTTCCCACAAGCAGTCTATGAAGAAGCAGTCACAATCATGTGACGTCCTTGCTTAAAACCCCAAGTGATCCTTGTTCAATGATGGCAACCAGGATTGTTGGAATTGTGGTAAAAAGTGTGGTTATGTGATATTACTATTTATGACATTTCTTAGTGATAGATATTCCAGTTCCAATTGCCATCATACCTCAAGGACTGCGCCTGTGTTTGTTTGTATAGCCTACATTAAGTTGTGTTACTAAAATTAACAATACAGATAGTCCTTGACGACCAAAGATACAATAGCACTGGAAAAAGTGGCTTATGACCATTTCTCACTTACAACTGTTGCAGCGCATGATCACATGATCAAAATTAAGATGCTTGGCAACTGGTGTATATTTATGACAGTTGCAGGGTCCCGGAGTCATGTGATCACCTTTTGTGACCTGACAAGCAAAGTCAATGGGGAAGTCAGATTCACTTAACAACCATTACTAACGTAACAACTGCAGTGATTCTCTTAACAACTGTAGCAAGACAGGCCGTTAAATGGGACAAAACTCACTTAACAACTTAGCTTAGCAACAGAGATGTTGGGCTCAATTGTAGTCATGAGTTGAGGACTACCTGTACAGTTTCAAAATGGGAAAAGATCTGGTTGTTGTAGCCAAGAAGGATCTTATAATTCCCTATAGAATCTATTTCCATGATTTCTTAAGGGACATCCAAATAATCTACTTGGTCCCAACAAAAATGAAGCAGCATTTTGAGAAATCAGAGCATCTCAGGCTGCTGCTTTAGTCTGCAGCATGCTAATTCTCTTTATTATTTTTTTTAATGAAAAGAACTTTGGATTGTAAGGCCTTTTGCACAAATTATTCATGGTTGAGTCACCTCCTGCTTGGACTATTGCAATGTGCATTAGATCAGGGGTCCCCAACCCCTGGGCCATGGACCAGTACTGATAGGAACCAGGCCACACAGCTGGAGTTGAGCTGTGGTGGGTGAGCAAGCAAGCAAAACTGAAATCTTCCCCTCCCCTTGCCAAGAAGTTTGGGGACTGCTCTTAAAGGTCACTCATAAGCTACTTGGCCAAAATGTAGCTAATGAGTTAGTTGGGAAGTTCCCATGTTTGTTCATGGCACATCTCAGCTTTGTGAGCTGTCCTGGCTAGTGGTGGGTTTTCTGGTGTGATTGGTCCCTTTTGCCTGTTTACCTACATGTCTACCTTTCTGCTCTCATTGCCTCTACTATAAGACTTAGAGGTTGGTGCCCTTCAGCTCTATTTGATCTCCATAGCCAACCATGTCAATGAGTAACTCTGGGTGATGTACACCCTAAAGCATAAATACCAAAACAACTGACACCAGGTGTACAAGCATTGTCAACCAGTGACATCTAGGAGACATGTTTTCTCTGCAGCTGCACCTACCCTATGGAAGAGTGTTCCCCCTGGGCTCCATATGGCTCCACCCTGCTGTAAAAACATGGCTCTTTTAGCAGGCTGATAATCCTGCTAAAGATATGCTCCGGGACAATGCTGTTCACTTTCATGGTTTTGACTAGGCTGGTTTATTCTTTCCTCAATTTTCTTTAGCTGAAATGTAGCTTTTAATTCAAAAATATATGTAGGCAACAAAATAAAGCATGGCCTTTAGATTCCAAAAATATTCAATAAATCTCACCATCAAAAATTATTATATCCTTAAAAAGGATACTATCTTGTTACTGGTTAATGAATTAATCAAGAAGCACATAATTACTATATTACATATTTGTTACTATTTTGATAACTGTATTTGAGCATAATTGGTTTCCTTTGCAATATGTTCTATATTTATGCATTTTATATTTATTTAAATACATGTTTCTGAGATGTCTGTATCTTTCACAAATCCTCATAGGGATCCATGGCCCAAAACATTTAAGAACCTCTGCCCTCTATAAACAAAAAATTAAATCAATAACTTACTAATGTAGGATCTAAATGGAATTCTATATACTATCATTCACTGAAAGAATCCCTCCCTTCCTCCTATAAAATTAAGGGAACGCTGCACATTGAACTAGGGCTGCAATAGTCAAGGTGTCTTCTTGTAGAGGCAAAAATAGATGTTTTATGTACCTTTATATCTTCTAAATCCTCAATGTCTGCAGTGCAATAACCATCCTTCATCCCTCTTCGAATAACTCGGAATCTCTTTAATCCAATTGTGTCGACAACCGATCGCCCATCTGGCAGATAGTCAAGATTTCTAATGTACAACATGCAGCCAAAATCTGCAAATCTACAAGAAAGGGATACTGTTGTCAACAGCCAGCTTAAAAATAGTTTTATACATTTTGGTTTTGTGATTGTGAATATAAACCTACCCATTTTGGGGGTCATGTACACACATCCCAAATTGTTTTGTTCCAGTTTCTACACTTCTTCGAATCATCAGTCTATATCTTGGCTCAAACACATGGAGGGGGCAAGGCACAGTTGGGTAGGCCAAAGTACAAACAAAGATAGGGACGTTCCTGGTCAAGCTTAAAACAGAACGCAGAAAAGAAAATGTTAAAATTAGAATTGTACCGTGCAGGAAGATTTAACTCAAGATATCTCATTCCTCACTAATATCCTTTCCCCCAACATTATCTTATATCCTTGTGCATTCTCTTCAAAGTGAATGGACCACTAGTCCAAAGCACACTGCCAAATTGTGGCTTCGAATGGACAATCATTCAACTTGTAAAATTATAGATAGCACTATTTTTCCTTATATTAAATACGTAGTGATTATTTTCTCCATAGTCTGCTGCCTATTAATTCTTATATAATCATAAACCCTTTCAGTAACTTAACAAAAGCCTTACAATTAACATATTATTAACAAAGAACGTTAAAAATTTTATTCCACTTAACGGCATAAATGGATGTTTTCATTACTAAAATTTTTCAGTTTGGTTTTGTAGTAAAAATTTACATATTATTCTGTATGATTACTAACCATGACTATTTATTCTTTGTTCTAAATGTCTGTTAACAAGCTTCATTGCACATAGCATGTGCATACACACACACATACCTTGAGAGTTCAGCTATTTCTTCGTCATTAATTCTTTTTCTCTCAGATAATTCAGTAGGCAAATACTTCAATATTAGTTCTTCTAGTAACTGTGTAATGCTGTATTCCCCACGTGCCAAAAACTAAATGAAAAATAAATTGTTAAGCCATTATAATTACTTAAATAAAAACTGCAGGTTTTTTTTCATATTTCTTATTTTTCCTATCTTTTCTACTACCTATTCCTTTTAGCATCTTATGATTATCACTTTGTTGTGGTATCTTATGATTTATGTTGATTGCTTTTATTTAGTATCCTATGACTATCACAGAGTATCCTTGTGTCCAATCACACTTGGCCAATAAAGAATTCTAATTCAGTTTCAAAGAATTAAGCAGAAAACAGCTGACCATACTGACCTTCATCTCTTGCTCTTTTTATACGTTCAGAGAAATAGATCATGCTAAATGAGAGAGTGAATGGATTTTTCACTGTGGGTGTGGGTATCTCCTAAGCATAAGTGTCCTTTCAACCAACACGGGTTTGCAAACAAGAAACTCATGGTCCAACACTTCCTTGCCCTGTTTTTAGAAATCCACAAAAGTATCTGCTAGCGTCTGCTCTTTCACTTGCCAAAATTCTGGTGCCCAAGGCTTGCATATATATGCAGCTCTTGGATGTGAGGGAAGAATAGCAGCAGTGATGGTCCATAACAAATGTGAAATGCTGTGTGAGAAACAGAATGGTACTGGCAGTCTGCATTCTGCCATTTCATCTCCATCTATCACCCCTTCTGACACAAATTAGCTGCGACTTGTGATCAGCTGCACTGGCTCCCGGTGGTCCTCCGGGTGCGATTCAAGGTGTTGACCTTTAGAGCGCTCCATGGTTTAAGGCCTAGATATTTACGAGACCGCCTTCTGCCACCAAGAGCCTCCCACCGACCAGTACGCTCCACAGAGGGGCTCCTCCGGGTGCCGTCGGCCAAACAATGTCGACTGGCGGCCCTCAGGGGGACAGCTTTCACTGTGGGAGCACCTGCCATCTGGAACGAGCTCCCCCTGGAGATATGGACGATTCCGGACTTACGTACTTTCCATCGGGCCCTCAAAACTTTTTTATTTCATCAAGCCGGGCTGGCCTAATCTCTCCATTGTGTAATTTTAATTTGAATTTTTAAATGGGGGATTTTAACTGTCGGGCCAAATTGTGTAATATATTTTAAAATTGTTTTTAAATTTTGTATTTGATGTTTTTTACTTCTGGCTGTTCACCGCCCTGAGTCCTTCGGGAGAAGGGCGGTATATAAATTTAAATATTAAATTAAATTAAATTAGATTAGATTTCTTTATGGATATGCATCCAAGTCCTGCAGCTGACCACTAATTTCTCTAATTCTTAGATGTCTGATTGGGCTCCTTGCCCAATCAGACATCTGATTGTTCCACGGTACTTGCTTCCACTTGTATGTTCCAAGGCACTTGCTTCCGCTATACATGTGACTGCATAGTAATATATAGTGCTCAAGCAAGGCCTGGATTAAGCAACAACACTGGCATTAGCTGGAAATAGAATATAATTTCTTTTAATGAAATGTCCTCATGCTGAGAAACTCTGTTCACTCTTGCTATTAATTCCCCAATTTTATGAAAAAGATGTAAAGGCGGTTTATAACTAAAAATCAATGATATTTTAGTATGTATTGTATTTTATTTTAGTATGTAATGATAGTATTTAGTATGCAGTTACTCATTTTTACTTATTTAAAATAGTAAATGTAATAACATTCTTACATGTTAAAAGTAATTTTGGAGATTCTTAAAATACTATGAGATCTTGATAAAACTTGTCAGGAAAAAAGACATGTTTTATATTAATCTACAGTCTTTCTTACATTTTTAAGAGGAAGATGTTGCAAATGGAAGCCATTTCTATTCACAGAATAAATGGTTATTACAATTCCACCAGTGTTTTTCAGCTTTTGATTAAAAAATTGCTTTATGATACTCTGTTTCCCCGAAAATAACACCCAACTGGAAAATAAGTCCTAGCATGATTTTTCAGGATGCTTGTAATATAAGCCCTATCCCCCAAATAAGTCCCAATTAAGATTGTCAGCCAGATAGATGCTTTTAGTACCGTATTTTCCCCAAAATAAGACCTAACCAGAAAATAAACCCTAGTGTGTCTTTCGGAGCAAAAATTAATATTAAGATTCGGTTATTTTCAGGGAAACACAGTATTGAAAATAAAATATCTTGTCCAGAAGACAAGACCCTATAGTGAATAAAAAATTGACTGCTATATATGCTTGAAGAAATGTTCCTTCTTGGTTAGCACTCATGTAATTTGGAGGATCACCCAATGAAGAATATAGATTTGAGTATGTTTCATGTATGTTGACTTGGAGACTTTTCACCTCTCAGCATATGTTAAAAGAGGGCAGAACTGAGACAAAAAAGGGAACAACTTTTATTTGGGAAAAAAATAATTTGTATCCACACATCTTCATCTCTGACTTGTTTGTAGGCTCGTTACCTTTGGAACTGCAGAACAGAGTAAATAAATAATATGAAGCAAAAGTGAAGAAAGTTGTAGCCCTGTAGCCAGAGTATCTGAGATACTCTGAAGATCCATATTCTTCCTCCGATATCTCATATTTTCCTTCAATAACGTGATAATGATAAAAATAAGCCCTAGTGCATCTTTTGGAACAAAAATTAATATAAGACCTGGTCTTATTTTCGGGGAAACACGGTAGATGCATCTTATAAATGTTCATAAAAAGCATTACCTCTTTTAAGTTTTCTTTACAGAGGGGACACTCTGGAGCATGGTCCAAACAGCGTTGTAAACATTTCTTGCAGAATGTATGGCCACAAGGTGTTGTCACAGGATGAAGGAAAAGCCTAAAAAAATGTTGCAAATTTTAGTGAATTATCATTAAGATGCAAATACAAATGAATGAAGGATGCACACAAAAACTGTTACTAAAGATAATTCTCCACTTATGACTACAATTGCTCCTGCTGTTAAGCAAGACATTTTTTTACGACCTTAATTGCCACAGTTAAGTGAATCATTACAGTTGTTAAGTCAGCCACACGGTGTTAAGTGAATCTGGATTCTTCATTGACTTTGCTTGTCAGAATATCACAAAAGGTGATCACATTAATCCAGGATATCGCAACCAATGTGAGTCAATTGCCAAGCATCTGAATTTTAATCATGTGACCATTGAGATGCTGCAACAGTTGTAAGTGTGAAAACTGGTCATAAGACATTTTTTTCAGTGCCATTGTAACTGTGAACAGTCACTAAATGAAGTATTGTAAGTCGAGGACTATCTGTATTTATTAGCAAGTTAGAGACAGGGAACATTTCAACTAGCAATTTTATTTTATTTTACTTTATTTGTGTCTTTGAATCAATCAGTGCTGATTCCTGGAGACTGTCTGTACAAGTCCCTCCAGTTTTCTTGTTAAGAATTCAGAAGTGATTTGCCATTGCCCAATTTCAATTTAGCCTGATGCTTTAACCGCTATCCCAAACTGGTTCTCCAGCAAAGAAAGCCAGAAATCGGAAACTTTTATAGATGTATTAAGCCAATTTTCTTTCATTTCAAGCCAAAAATAGGTGGATAGTATGCTAATATTATTTATGAGTGTCATTCTGAGGACTTCTAATACTGTTAATAATTGCTAAGCAAACATTTTAAAGAAATCTAGCCAACTAAATATGGTTAGAATTTACATCTGAAACTTCACCTTATTTTGCAATCTTATTAAGGGATTTTGAACAAATCATGAGAACATTTTTATAAGGAAATGATTTTAGTAGCTTCTGTGCACTGAGTTTAATATTAATACTTCCTACTATATACCATGATAAAAAGACCATAAATGTTGAATTCAGACTGTATTACCTCAAACACAATGAGCACTCAAAATCTGTTACATCAACCAAATTTTCTGGAACTATTCCACAGGTGATTGAAAAGGTAGCATTCCCTTTTGGAGTTTCTAAACAAATTAAAACATGAAATAGTGCATAACTCATAAAACAATACATGTGACTAAATATTTATTTTCTTGTATCCGTCTTCACAAATAGTAGCAAATAGTTTGTTCGGAAAAAGGCAACTTCCTCTCAAAATAAGTACCTTTCTCTTGGCCAGAAAGCAATGGTTCAGAAGATACTCTTTTTAATACATCGTCTTTGGCATCTTTTTCTACTGAATCAAGAGAATTTGCAGACTGGGCATGTTGCAAACTTCCTCCAACAGTGTCTAGTGTAACTTGTGGCTCTTCTAAGACCTATATGAAGAAACAAAAATTAACCTTATCTCTTTGATATTTGATAATGAAATGGCAACTAATATTCCATTACCAGATTCAGTTTTCAGTATTCTATCTTTATTTCTTGAACATATGTACTGACCATTTCAATTAACTGACATATTGAACTTTAGTTAAGCAGCATTAAAATATTTTCAAGACACAAACATACATGGAACACAAATCTAAAACCAGTTCCAGTGATCTTCATAATTATTTTGCATGAGAATATTACTTACTGACACTGGGGTGAGCTGAAAACAATCATATGAGTCTTCCATTTCAAATGCAGAGCTGTGTTTAAGTTGTTTACTTCGAATATATGAAATATTTAAAGCAGATTCTTTCAATGTCTCACTAATGTTTTCTGGTGACAGCAAATTACGCAATATCTATAAAATTGACATTAAGGAATAAAATATGATTATTACATTTAGTAAATAACACAAATAGATTTCTTCAATATTGTCCCAGTATTTAGACATTAAATAGTTCATAATTCTCCCACAATTTGAAAGAAGTCTGAGTAACCAACAATTATTTATCTTAATGTTACTCCATTGTGTAATGCTACTCCGCACATACTTTTAGTTACAATTTTCTGATGACATTTTGTTTGAATATTAGTTATCTATAACATTAATTCAAATGAAAGCAGTAGTTGCATAACAGTATATAACAGAGAATATAATTCCCAGATTTTGTCAGAGGGTTTTGATGACATACAGATTTTTGGTAGCCTAAATATATTTCTTAGACTCTTACAAAAATTTTCCCCTAAAACCATTCCCCATCTCAACAGCATGAAAATCTCTGTTTTATTATTATTTTCAGTCATGATCTGCCTCCTTTCCAAACTAATTTCTTAAAAAAAATAAGTCTGACCATAAAAGATATTTATAAGAATATGTAAGTACCTTTTTTGCTTCTACTTTTGCTAAAACAAATCCTTCATCAAGGGATAGGCATTGAAGAAAGACCTTTAAGGCGTCTTCTACTGAACCAGCATTATTAAGTATTGTTGCTCTTCTGAAATATACCTGCAAGATGATTTTATGTATTAATATAAGACACATTTATTGTGATTGAATTTGCTATACAAACCTAATCCTAAGCATGTTTTTTTCTGAAGCTACTAATACTTCCTGTTACTAGGTTTAAGTTTGTTTTTAAAAAACATTTGCTAGATTCACTGATGCTAAAACTAGAACTAAAATAAACGATACAGACATGAAGCTAATGGGAAACAATAATATACATTACTTATAGACGAAATATTTTGCTCCAATTTTAAAATATATAATTACATCTGCTTTATTTTATTAAGCATTTAAGAAAAGGTAAGAAGGAAAAATAAAGCATAAAGTGGATAAAGAGTGAATATACAAGAATAGTATTAAATTTTAAATATTTATTAGTTGATTAGTTTTTAATAACAGATTACACTGTTTTAAAAATTACAAATCACTGTAAGAATCCAAGTAACAGAAATATCAATAGCAATAATTAATGCATATAAATTTAAAAATGAGATTTAAGTATTACAGTGTTTTCTATCCAAGTAATTGAAGACTTTATATTACGAAAAACCAAAATTTCAGATGTGATACAAGCTGTACATAAAGTTATAATACCAAAATGGTTTCCAATTTGGGATGAAATTCTGTATCAGATTTATATTTGAAATACAAAGTTATTGTGGATATTATAGTGCATACCCCCAGGGCTTAATTAGCAATTTTTCTGCAGAAATAACTGGGTTCCAACAAGAAACTTACAGTATCCTTACAATGTTTACAATATATAAAGCTAATTTGGTATATTTTGTTTGAATATAAGGTTTAGTTATACCGTATTTATTTTAAAAAATATTATGTTGGGAAATTGAACTTCTTAAATTTGTTTCATTCTATTAAAAATAATTCCCAAAATTGTTGAGCTTTACTTCATTGCCAGCAGCTACAACAAAACAGTGCAACATAGCCATTATTTTCCAACAATTTTTGAAAATGAACTCTCCATTTTAGCAATTAGTACCAGAGATAAAACATCTTAAGTGCTGTCTAAGTATAACATTCAGTATAAATTTATTTTTTTTCTTCCACTGAAATTTCCATTGCTGTATATCAATTGCTATATTGAAATTCTGCATCCATTTAATCAAGCAGTCTTTAACATCTTTTGTTTCTGCTGTTGGTTTCATCCACAATTTATAAAGAAAACCCAGCAAATGATATGAATTTTGTCTTATGAAACTTATCATTAAATGCTGACCACATGGAATAATACTTTTCAGTACATCAACTAACAGTCATTTCAGAAACAGGAATTGAATAAATACAGTAGGTTCTAAGGTTGTATATTTGGACTGTATATATATTTCTTTTCAGTACAGAACAGTAAAACAAGTTTACTCTGTGATAGATAAAACTCTAGTTCTTCATATAATGATATGTATAAATTTTGGATATATAATTTAAAAGTATATTCACATTAGATATAACATTCATGTAACTGCCCTTTGTATGGCATTTCAGGCAGATGTCTCTGACGCATTAACTAAAATTCCTGTTTCTGCCATGAATTGAGTATATATAGCCTATAAACCAAAGAGAGGAACAGAATGTTTGCAAATTTCCTGTCAAAGCATGACCTTTTGAATCTTCCTATATAATATACAAGTCATAACGCTTCTTTCATTGCTTTAGTAACTATCAGGGAGGTTAAGGAAACATCAGTCACAAATTACACAGCATTTTTCACCTTTGCAAATCTTTATATTCTTAATAATGCAAACTAAGCTACAGAATACAGTACTTGTAGTTTACACATTTAAACATCCTTTACTTCAGAATCTTACAGAATCTTCTCTTGCACATTGACTTGACATTATATGTAGGTAGTTCTCAACTTATAACCATTCTTTTAGCAACTGTTCTAAGTTACAATGGTATTGGAAAAAAAATGACTTAAGACCAGTCGTCACACTTAATGACTACCACAGCATCCCCATGGCCACATGATCAAAATTTGAGTGTTTGGTAACTGGCATGTGCTTACCATGGTTGCTGCATCCCAGGGTCATGGTGATTGCCAGCTGGCTTCTAACAAGGGAAGTCAATGCAAACAACCATATGATTCACTTAACTGCAGTGATTTGCTTAATAACTGTGGCAAAAAAGTCATAAAATTGGGTACGACTCACTTAACCACCTTGCTTAGCAACCAAAATTCTGGTTCCAATTGTGGTAAGTCAAGGACTACCTGTAATATGTCCAGACACTGGCCATTTCTTTTGTACAATTAAGGATGAAGAGCCATTGAGCCCAATTTCAGATACTTCAAGTTTAGGTCAAACATCCTTACAATTGCTTCCAGAACAAGAGGAGGATTCTCTAATCTATGGGTTGGATATAGTCAAAGGGTTTTTTCTTACAGGGGAGCCTCCGCTGATCCCATGTCTTTTCCCATTGCTGATTTGGTTTATTTGATCATCTGATTATATTTTTTGATTATCTACCCTGTAAAAGATTTGTGTCATTGCCATAATTCTGTAGGACCCAGAAAATGTTGCCAAGAGTATGGGTTTCAAACTGTTTCAGGCTGCAGGGACCTGTATATTAAACATACAAAAATCCTGGAGCCCTTGATGAAGAAGTTGAGGTAATTCCATGAGAGACTATAGGTTTTTTAAAAATGATTTAAATACAGCCATTTTTATCACTAGAACTTTGATCAGAGGCTCTGGGATTCTTTTTTCCCTTTAACCTGCAGATCCCTGCAGACTGAAAAAGTTTGAAACCCATATTGGGAAATGTTTTCTGCATCTTACAGAATGGCAGCAATGATACAGATATTTTCCAAGAAATATGCATTATACTTACTTTAAAAACAATTTTAAAAATCCCAAAACAAAACAAAACAAAACCAGAAGTACTTTTGGGCATAATTTATAATTTCTTATGTTGGCCTCTTAGATACATTATGGAAAAATACAGAACCCTATGCTAAGTAACTTCATTTGGGTTTATACTTACCTCAGGCCAATTTGGCATTTTAGCCGTAACAGCATTCAGTTCATCTAGTGCAGATTTAAATTCTTGAAGACTAGCATAAGATTCAGCTCTGTAAATTCGTAACATTAAATCACCAGGATCTAAAAGAAATACACACATATTTAGAACACAGTTTACTGAACCCAATTGTAAAACTCTGTAATTTAAACAGCATATGTAATATAAACATAGAGAGCTAGTATGATCTAGTGATTCAGACAGTGAGTTCTAATCTTAAAAGCCGGCTGAGTGACTTTAGGTCAATCACTCTCTCTCAGCCCATGATGTCAGGCTTGGGTGACAATCCCTATCACACCCACTGGATCAACATTTGACTGATCTGAAAAGCAGCCTTGCACCTGTGAGGAAAAATAAGAAAAAAGTAATATAAACCTAGAGAACAGATATTCAGATGGTAAAATAATCATGCAGGAAAAGGCCTCTATGATTGAAGAAGGTAGATAGTAATTTACATAAGATCATATGTAAATATATTTCTTAATGTATTAAAAAGCAAAGAGGGCATAATTCAATGCTTCCTGTATTTTTTTCAGCAGTACATTTTGTAACTGATTGTTCCATAAAACTGTTACTTACAAATACAAAAAAAGAACAGCCAAAATCAATGCAACTTTTGATTAAAAGTTTACTAATCTTCATTTTAAAGGCGATTTGCTTATGGCAGGGATTAAGTTAGGAAAGAACCATGCTATAATTGTATCGCCAATGTCATGGGAAGTTGTGACATTGTAAAGAAACAAAAGCACATAATTTTAAAAGAACCCTGAAGTGCTAATTGTAAGAAGCACAAGAGTTCTTTTTTTTTTTTTAAAAAAATAGCAACTTAAATACATTTGCAAAGAATTTTTTTAAAAAACTCCTTTGTTCATTTCTCCAAACTGAACCTAGGCATAATATTTTTGTCTTTCTTTTCTAATGTGTGAGTAATGATGAGGGGAAAATGAAATTACATTAATATTCAAACATTTTTCTAATAAGGTCACATCAAAATCTGCACTCAATGATTCTATATGAAGAAAGCAATACAAAGGCAGCACAACTGCTGTCTTGGTGATACAAGTTTAGTCAATAACTTGGAGCAATTTTTAAAACTGTCATAAGGCTTTATTACTCACACTTGGAATCTTATTGTGTTAATGCACAATAAGAAAAAGCATTTAGAATAGAGCTGAAGTCCTTTATAACTGACCTCTTAAGACTTGGTGTTTACAACTTCTGTTGATAAAGTCCGATGCTAGATTATGTAAACAAGGAGCATTTTTAAATTATTATATTCTATTGTATTAAACTTTTACAAATTAACTTATAGTATGCTTTTGCATTAATTTACTGCTACTCTGCTCCATGCATATTAAGTCAGACTGCAGACTTTTACTGCAGTTATTTCTACATCTCTAGATCTACATCTCTAGATTATCTACTAATAACTGTACCTCAGACACTCAGAATCATCCTTTATAAGACATATAAATGCCCTGAATTGAGTGTTTTTAATGCTTTGGAATTCATATATATATTAACTGAGTTCCTTGACAAAACGATCAAGTGCAAAAGATCCCTCCGCAATATGAAGGAATCTGGTTTCAAATTTCAAGTTGAAACTATGCTAACCTGATTAAATTGTTTCTTTTCCTGCATGTTTTAATTTTAGAAAATTGCAATATGAAGCTCACAGAATCTTAAGTACAAAATAAAAACTGAAGAATGTTCATAAAGAATAAGTATGTTTTACACGTGTGCACTTAGTCTGTAGTATGAGAAACTATCAGAAAAACAGACAAATTTAGTGTCATGATGGCTACCGGTCCGTATACATAAGGAAATAAAGCAATATAAATATAATTAAGTACCCTTAATATTTTTCACATTGCACTCTAAATACTTACCATTTAAGAATGCATTAAATTGCTAACTGAATTACACTAATCTCTTGACCTTGGTGTATTCAAATCTTTGCCCAGCAATGTGTTGGTGAAAGCCCTATCTGTCTATTTATGATATCACCAATATTATACAATATTTTCCCTTCCACACCCACATTTCCTTATGTAATCAGCACCAGCAGGTGAATTATCTAAACGCTTGAGGGAGGCTGCATATAATCTTCCTTTCCTAAAATTACTAGGTCACGAGTGATTCATAATCCTCCAAACAGGTATATGAAAAGATTTTCAAGACACTTCCTAAAACATTTTAAATTGTCCATATAAAGATTTCCTTATTTTACAGTGCATACATTCTGGATGGCTTTTGAAATATGATGGCTGTTTCTAGACAATTACAGCACAAAGTAACCTGGCTCTTAGTTGCTACATTAACAATGAACATTCTGAAGAATGTATCTAAGTAAACTTTGCAGCCCATCTGTCCCTGTAAGGAAATAGGAGTGCCAACTTCTGTATCTTCTACAGAATTGTATACAGCCAAGTATAAAACAAATAGCTTTGCTGTGATATTGCTGACACAGCAAGCCGTTTTAGGACAACTACCCTTTCACATCTCACCGTAAATTATTTTATGATTAGCCTTTTTATCTTTGCATATACATTAAGAAAAAAACCGGTGTGTTTTATGCTTCGTCTAAAATCGCTATTTCATACAGCAGCCAGCAAAAATACAGGTAGTCCTCAGTTTACGACCATAATTGGCCCAGACTTGATGTTGCTAAGTGAGAAATTTGTTAAATGAGCTTTGCTCCATTTTTACAACTTTTCTTGTCACATTTGTTATGTGAGTCACTGCAGTTGTTAAATTAGTAACCCAGTTGTTAAGCGAATCTGGCTTTCCCCATTGACTTCGCTTGTCAAAAGGTCAAGAAAGACGATCCGCACAACGCGGAGGATGCTGCAACCGTCATAAATATGAACTGGCCGCTAGGCATCCGAATATGAATCACACGACCACGGAGATGCTGTTAACAGTTGTAAGTGTGAGAAATGGTCATAAGACACTTCTTCTAACTTTGAACGTTCACTCAAATGAACTGTTGTAGGTTGAGGACTACCTGCACTGGTATCCGAACCTCCTCGAATGGATTTATTGATTGATTGATTGGTTTGATTTATATGCCGCCCTTCTCCAGAGACTCAGGGCGGCTTACAATGTGTTACAATAGCCTTCATACTTTTCTATATATCTACTTAGTAGGGCTTTCGGCCCGCCCTAAGCAGTGTTCTTTTTTATACAAAGTCAGCTTATTGCCCCCACAATCCGGGATTTTACCTACCTTGAAAGGATGGAAGGCTGAGTCAACCTTTTTTTTTTTTTTTTTAATTTGATTTATATGCCGCCCTTCTCTGAAGACTCAGGGCGGCTTACAATGTGCTCAGCAATAGCCTTCATACTTTTCTATATATCTACTTAGTAGGGCTTTCGGCCCGCCCTAAGCAGTGTTCTTTTTTATACAAAGTCAGCTTATTGCCCCCACAAACTGGGTCCTCATTTCACCTACCTTAGAAAGGATGGAAGGCTGAGTCAACCTTGAGCCTTGGCGAGATTCGAACCCTGCAGTAATTGCAGGCAGCTGGTCTTAATAAGCTTAATAACAGGGTGCCTTAAACCCCTGTACTACCAAGGCTCTTGAGCCTTGGTGAGATTTGAACTTGCAGTAATTGCAGGCAGCTGGTGCTACTTAACAGCACTTTAGTCTGCTGTGCCACCAAGGCTCTTTTTAGATTGAAATTGGATTGATTTGTACTTTCACTGAAAAATTAGCTCGGGCTTTCCAGCGCAAAAAAAGAAGCAAAAAGAAGGCATTTCATTATTATAACAGACCTCCGGATTTTTCGTCGGGCCCTGAAAACCTATTTATTTCAACTAGCTGGGCTGGCTTGAGTTAAATTTTAAATTGATTTTAAATTGGGTTGTTTTAATTTACGGCCAAATATTTAATTATTTTAATACTGTTTTTAAATTTTGTATGCTCTGTTTTTTACCTTGGCTGTGCACCGCCCTGAGTCCTATTTGGAGAAGGGCGGTATAGAAATTTAATAAATAAATAAATAAATAAATATTACACAACATTAATCCGATGAACATTACTTCGAGAAGCTCCCGACAACCCAGGGACCCTGCAACCGTCATAAATATGAACCGGTCGTCAGGCATCCGAATATAAATCACGCAACCACACGGATGCTGTTAACCGTCCTAAGTGTGAAAAATGGTCATAAAACACTTCTTGATTCTTGATGAACCTATCTTTTCTTTTATGTACACCGAGAGCGTATGCACCAAAGACAAATTCCTTGTGTGTCCAATCCCACTCGGCCAATAAAAAATTCTATCCTATTGTAACTTTGACCGGTCACTCAAATGAACCGTTGTAAATCGAGGACTACCTGCGCTGGTATCCGAGCCTCCTCGAATGGATTGAAATTGGGATTTATTGGTAGATAACTTTCACTGGAAAAACTTAGCTCGGGCTTTACACCGCAAAACACACACACACACACACACACACACACACACACACACACACACGAAAGGCATTTTCATTATTACACAACATTAATCCGATGAACCAATCTTTGAACTTCGAGAAGCTCCCGACAAGCCGGCGATCTGCAAAGTCCCCGGGGTCACCGCAGGCACGAAAGCATCCGAGGCTTTGCAAAAGCTCTTTAAATCCGCCCCCGGGGATCCCGGATCCTGTAACCTTCCTCCTCGGGCTCTTTTTCACGATCCACTAAACCCGGGATCGCAAAAACACTCCCCACCCCCACCCCCACTTCACAGCCATAGGATCTGACTCGCAATAGGGGTTGTGTGTATGGGGGGGGGTAATATAAAGTTGACGGAGGTGGGGGCTGTTTTATGCCCTTACCCTTTCGGAGCGCCTGGTCGGCGGCTTCCCGAGCCTCACGGGGCCGCCCCTGCCGGAGCAATTCGGCCAGCCGTCGCCACGTCCGAGCCCTGGCGCATTCCTCCGGGAACCACTTCTCCGCCAAGTGAGCCAGGACCACGGCGACCGTGGTGCCCCCCAGCGGGTCTCCGCAGTGCCGGCAACGGGCGTGAAGCCTCTCCCGGAGGCAGCGGCGGCAGTAGGTGTGCCCGCACGGCGCCGTCACCGGCTCGCCCAGGAAGCTGAAGCAACCCCAGCAACGGAAGAGCTCCGAGGGGATTTCCCGCTCGCCGCCAGCCGGGTCGAGAGCTGTCCCGGCGGACACCGCTACCGGCGAGGACGCCATGGCTTCCCTCTTGGGTTTCTTTCCGCCGGGAGGGGAGAGGCTACCTCAGCCGCCACCGCTCGCCGAGCTCTCTGGCCCGGGAATGGGACGGCCGTTGAGCTGGGGGCGTGTCTCTCTCACTCTCTCTCTTTCTTTCGCCGCGCGCGCGAGCACTTCCGGCAGTTCGTTCGTTATTAGCCGTTAGGCGCGCGCGCGCCCCCTCATGTCTTCTCTTCCCCGCCCCTTCCTCTTTTCCTCCTCCTTTCCCCCCCCCACTTTTTTTTTTATTTTAAAGGAAGCCGCCGTCTCTCTCTCTCTCTGTTCTCCGCATAATTGGGTACGCCTCCCTGCCCCGCCCTTCTCTTAAGCCAGCGCGAGACGAAACCCTCTCCACCCTCGCGTTTTTTTAAAAAAAATAACCAACCAACCAACCAACAGCGCGTCATCTGATTTTCCACGCAGGCTGGCTTTTCGATTGGCTCGCGAGCGGGGGGGGGGATGGGGGGGTGGAGGGAGCGCGCGACCGGAGGAAAGGTGGGCGGGGTGGGGGGGAGGAGCGGGGCAATTATAAAAGGCGAACCACGTGTGTTGTCTTTTTCGGGACTTCGGCGGTTGGGCAGGGGGAGGAGCTAGGAGCGTGGGCGGAGCTTGCTTTCTGGGTGTTTTTAACTCACTATTTCTTTTCTGCGGTGAGAACGTTTTGCAGTTTTTTTTTCTGTTTCTTCCGAGGGTTGGTAGCTTCGCCATGAACTTTGGAAGCTTAATTTTTTTTAAAAAAAAATTTTTTACCACAACCTTGCAGGGGAAAGCTCTCCGATGGGAGCTGTGCTAGAAAAAGTGGCAGGTGCATTATAGTCTGGTTAACTTTCAAAGGAGAAGTCTGTAGAGGTTCAGTAACAGAGTTGGAAGGGACCTTGGAGGTCATCTAGTCCAACCCTCTGCTCACACAGGAGACCTGTACTAGGGATTCGAACTGCCGACCTTTCTTTTTTTTATTTTTAAACATAACAAAACATAAAAACAACCATCATTCAATATAATCACAGAAAGTGTGTCCATCGGTTAAGATTCTTTTGTGCTTAATCCCAAATCCAAGATTACAAATCATTTAATATCTCTTTATTTGACAATTTTATATATCCCTTTATATTATTATTCTCATTTAGCAATTATTTAACAAAGGCTTATCTCCCATAAGAAAACACTTCATATATTTTATCATTACCTTAATTTCATATTTCATACTTCATCTCCATGCTTTATTATCTAGCCATTGATAAAACAAATCCCATATCAACCAGTATTGTTGAATCATTGGCCCCCACGGAGAGGGCTCGCAACTTGGGCGTCCTCCTGGATTCACAGCTGTCTTTAGAAGAGCACTTGATGGCCGTGACCGGGAGGATTTTTCATCAGGTTCGCCTGATTCGCCAGTTGCGTCCCTTTCTGGATCGGGACTCGTTACGCACGGTCACTCATGCCCTTGTCACCTCCCGCCTGGACTATTGCAACGCTCTCTACATGGGGCTCCCCTTGAGGAGCACCCGGAGGCTCCAACTGGCGCAGAGTGCAGCCGCGCGGGTGGTAATGGGAGCGACATGGCGTTCCCATGTAACACCCCTCCTGCGCGAGCTGCACTGGCTCCCGGTGGTCTTCCGGGTGTGCTTCAAGGTTCTGGTTACCACCTTTAAAGCGCTCCATGGCTTAGGACCCGGGTACTTGCGGGACCGCCTACTACCACCAATAGCCTCCCACCGGCCGGTACGCTCCCATAGAGAGGGTCTCCGGGTGCCGTCAGCCAAACAATGCCGACTGGCGGCCCCCAGGGGGAGAGCCTTCTCTGTGGGGGCACCTACTATCTGGAACGAGCTCCCCCCAGAGATACGGAGGATCCCGGATCTGCGCACCTTCCGCTGCGCCTTAAAGACCTTACTATTTCACCAGGCCGGCCTGGCCTAATTTTCCCCCTCTTTCATAAAAGATTTTTAAAATTTTAAATATCTTTTAGTATTTTATATATTCAATTTTAAATTGGTTTTAAAAGTTTGGGGTTTTAAATTTGTCGGGGCCAAAATTATTTAATTTGATTTTATTCTATGTTTAAATTTTGTATTGTATGTGTTTTTATTGTTTGGCTGTGCACCGCCCTGAGTCCTTCGGGAGTAGGGCAGTATAGAAATCTAATAAAATAAATAAATAAATAAATAAATTGTTTGTTTTCCTGTTCTCTAATTTCAAATGTCAATTTACTCATTTCAGCACATTCCATAATTTTCTGAATAACTTCATCGTCAGTAGGTATTTTCTCTTTTTTCCAATTTTTAGCAAATACAATTCTAGAAAGAACTGCCGACCTTTCTGATGGACAAGATCAGTGTCTTAGCCACTGAGCCACCTAGTCAGATAATTAGTAATTACCTAGTCAGGTAATTAAGTAAGGATGATTCTCAGTCATCCAGGTCATGGTTGTCCAAATGTGCTTTTTTTAAGGAGGCAACTGGACTTTCTTGTTTTTTCTTTTGAAGACGTTTCACTTTTCATCCAAGAAGCTTCTTCAGCTTTGACAGGATCATGGGGAACGGAAGGATTTATATTTCCTTTCAAAGGAGAAAGGAGATAATAAGCCCTTCGCGATGTTCTTGTAGCCTGCTTATCCTAGACAACTGCCAACTCTGGCATAGACATGTTTCAGCATAGCAAATTACAATATTTTTTCTCATTACTGCGTCTTCTTTTCTCTTGGAAATGAAGCAACTGTGTGTTTAATAATCTAATTTATGTGGTTAATCAGTTGCATCAGAACAGAATAACAGAGTTGGAAGGGACCTTGTAGGTCATCTAGTCCAACCCCCTGCTCAAGCAGGAGACCCTACACCATTTCTGACAGAGGTTAGCCCAGTCTCTTCTTGAAAGCTTCAATGATGAAGCTCCCATAACGTCTGAAGGCAAGTTGTTCCATGGGTTGATTGTTTTCACTGTCAGAAAATTTCTCATTTTCAGGTTGGATCTCTCCTTGTTAAGTTTCCATCCATTATTCCTTGTCTGGCCTTCAGATGCTTTGGAAAATAGGTTGACCCCCTCTTTGTGACAGCCCCTCCAGGTGTGGGTTCTACTTGCCTTTACTACTGGTTCATAACAGGGCCGCGCGCGCATGGCCCTGTTATGTGCATGCGCAGAAGCATTTTGATGACATCGGGGGGTGGGGATGGGCGGAGCCTCCCTCCGGTTTTACTACCGGTTCTATAGAACCGGTCCGAATTGAGCCCCTCAAATATTGGAACACTCCTATCATGTCTCCCCTGGTCTTTCTCTTCACTAGATTAGCCATACCTAGCTCATCATAAATTTTAGCCTTCAGTCCCCTAATCATTTTGGTTGCTTTTCTCTGCACTCTTTTTAGAGTCTCAACATCTTTTTTTATAGTGTAGGGCCATACTCCCTGCTTTTATTTATACAACCACTTTTAGTAGTGATTGTAAGAATTTGAGGGGTAAGAATTGGGGTAGCTCATATATCCTTTTGCCTTAATTTCTCCCCCCCCCCATTATTGTTATTCTGAGGTGGCTTCCATCCATCCATCCATCCATCCATCCATCCATCTTCTATCTATCTATCTAAATGGCTGTGTGTGTGTGTGTGTGTGTGTGTGTGTGTGTGTGTGTGTATGTATGTTACAGCATAACTCTGGAACCCCTTGAGCAATTTCAACCAAACTTGGTATACAGATGACTTACTCTCTGGAAAGAAATACTGTGAGGGTAAGACACCCCAACACCCCTCGGGGTATGTGTTCTGTTAAGATACAGCCTGTTGTGCCTTAAAATGGCTTCTACTGTACTGCCTTAAAATGGCCTTACTGTGCAGCACAGTGGAGTTGCCATGGTAACAGCTTCACAGTACACCACAAGGGGGTCCCTCTGGTAAGGGGGAAAATCCAACATTAGAAATTACGTTTGGTCCGGACATTTTCAACAAGGTTTTGATTATTCTTGAGGACAAATGCATGGCCACGATCAATAAAACATTACTGCCACTTGGCCTTCCTGCACCACTACGAGACTGACACGATGTACTTCACGTAGATTACATAGGAGAAAAGAATTACAACATTGAACAGCTTAGTGCATACTGTATATCACAGACAAGAAGCCACTTCTAAATCAAGATCAGAAAAAAACATACCAAATGATCATGGATCAGCTAGCAAAACAACAAGGTGGTATCATTTTACTTGACCCTTCTGGGGGCACAGGGAAAACATTTTTAATTAATTTAATTCTTGCTGAAATCAGGGCTCAGGGTGAAGTTGCTCTTCCTGTCTAATACAGGATTGGGATGAATAAATACTCGGGCAATGCCGGGTTATCAGCTAGTTTTAAAATAAGCAAACACAAAATGTATTTATCACATGTATGATCTGGAGACTGCAATCTTACTGTCAGCCTAGTTGGAAACCTGTTACCAGGTTGGTAAATCTGGCATTTTAGGGAGCTGTGGCTGGGCTGCTATTCAGATAGTCTTGACTTAAGGCCACAATTGAGCCTCAAATTTTGGTTGCTAAATGAGAAGGTTGTTAAGTGAATTTGCCCCGTGTTATTACTTTTCTTGCCACAGTTGTTTAGTGAATCACTATAACTTAACTATCACTGTTAAGTTAGTAACATGGTTGTGAAGTAAATCTGACTTCCCCATTGACTTTACTTGTCAGAAGGTCGCAAAAGGAGATTACATGACCCCGGGATACTGCAACCGTCATAAATATGAGTCAGTTGTTAAGCGTCTGAATTTTGATCACGTGACCATGAGGATACTACTGTGTTTCCCTGAAAATAAGACCCTGGCTTATATTTTTTTGAACCCTGAAATAAGCACTTGGCCTTCTTGCCATGCACTCAAAAGCCCGATTGGGCTTATTATCAGGGGATGTCTTATTTTGGGGAAACAGGCTACCACAGTTGAAAAACAGTCATAAGTCACTTTTTCCAGTGTTGTAACTTTGAACAGTCACTAATGAATTGTTGTAAGTCGAGGACTCTCTGTACTGGTATCTCTTCCATTATGCATGGCAAAATATTCGTGTCTGGGGCATCCTGGAGGATTGTTAAACTTTTCTAAACAGTAGAGTAATGAGTCATTTTTGTATCTCTATGAACTCAGCTGCAATGGGAACAGGTAACCTATAATTTGCATGTTTTTCGTTGACATGGATCAGTGGTACTGCATACTGGAGGGGAAAAAATCTAAGCTGGGTTGAAACGAATATCTGACTTTTAGTTAGCCTAATTTTGCTTTCCAAGGAGAGAGATGGCTTCCGTCATTTGAGTTTGATCCTAGAAGAATTGTCACTGCATCTTGTTCTAGAATAACTGCTGTCCTTACATATTGCCATTCAAAGCAATAGCCCTGTATCAGGGGTGAAATCCAGCAGGTTCTGGAGAACCGGTAGCGGAAATTTTGAGTAGTTCGGAGAACCGGCAAATACCACCTCTGACTGGCCCCAAAGTGGGGTGGGAATGGAGATTTTGCAGTATCCTTCCCCCAGGAGTGGGGAGGAAATGGGGATTTTGCAGTATCCTTCCCCTGCCATGCTCACCAAGCCACACCACGCCCACCAAGCCATGCCCACAGAACCAGTAGTAAAAAAAAATTGGATTTCACCATTGCCCTGTATGGAATCTCCTGAACACCTATCTGCATAGCAAAAGTGGTCAGTCAGCAGATAGGTGAATGTACTGTGAAACTTGAGTTTCTGACTACATTACAATTCTTTCAGGGAAGGTCTGGTCACAAGAGTATTTTTGGAGACCTACCAAGACCTGATGCTTGCACTATGAACAGCTCCCTTTCATAAGAGCTAGTTCTTATAAAAACCGTTTCAATTAATAAGGGTTAGAAGTCCCCACCCACTGTATTCACTTCCCATTCCTTTCCTTTAATTGTGTAAGCTTGAGAACTAGCATATCCTTAGCCTAACTGGCCTGTAGACTAGATGAGAGGTGGTTCATGTAAACAGCAAAATATAAATACTTCAAATAAAACGGAACTGTTCAGAAGGTGTAACTGCTTTAAAGTAGCCTCAGTTGTTCTAGAAATCATGGCCAGCTAGATACGCAAGTAGTTTCTTTGTGTTGAAGCCTTAAATGTTTGAAGGGAAACTCGGTTTATAAACTGAGTTTAATCCCAAACACTGAACTTTCAGATTTACAGAAGCAAAATAACATTTGGGGGATATAGTCATATCCAAAACAATTTGTACAAATTGATTTTTAATTTTTTTTAATTTTATTTTGTCAAGCATGTATTTTATGACAGATACAAGTGTAAACATAATTATAAATACATGAAAAGGATACAAATAAAAGAAAACATTAGGACGGTAGGCACACTGGTGTGCTTTTGCACGCCCCTTACAGACCTCTTAGGAATGGGGTGAGGTCAACAGTAGACAGTCTAAGGTTAAAGTTTTGGGGATTTGGGGATTTGGGGAAGAAACCACAGAGTCAGGTAGTGCATTCCAGACGTTGACATCTCTGTTACTGAAATCGTATTTTCTGCAGTCTAGTTTGGATCGGTTTACCATGAGTTTGTATCTATTGTGTGTTCTTGTATTGTTTTGGTTGAAGCTGAAGTATTCATATTCATTTTATTAGTTTCTACGTGAGCAAAAAGGAAGGTCTTAAAATCCTGTTTGGATTTGAGCCCATCCGCTATCCCCACTCAAGAATCAACTCCAGGCAAAAGGAATTCAAGATATTAGGTCTTCTCTTCTACTCTTTTTGGGAATCTATTTTGGGAATGGGAGGCAAGAGATGATGTGCCTTCATCTCTGGTGGTTGGTAAAAGAAACAACAGTTATTGCAATTCAACATTGCACTTAAAAATGACTAATATCAGAAATCACATCAGACAAATTACAAAAACCATTTTCTTTTAGACTGCAGACCATACATGCAATCCAGCCTAGGGCTGTACGTATCTGTATACATACAGTAGAGCTTTTATCATTTCTCATTCCCAGTGAGCCTGTTCCCAATTTCTGGCATCTGCTGCTAACAATGGAGAAACAGTAATGGAGAATTTTTGAAAAGAGCAATTCCCAGTGATCCTATTATAATTAGCAGAAGGGCTGAACCGTCTGGAAATTAGAAAGGGGTTGGGACTTCTGGAATTCGTTGTTGTTAGTTGTGAAGTCGTGTCCGACCCATCGCGACCCCAGGGACAACATTCCTCCAGGCCTTCCTGTCCTCTACCATCCTCTGGTAGTCCATTTAAGGTCACGCAGACTGCTTCAGTGATTCCATCCAGCCACATCGTTCTCTGTCGCCCCTTTCTTCTTTTGCCCTCAATCTTTCCCAGCATTAGGCTCTTCTCCAGTGAGTCCTTCCTTCTCATTAGGTGGCCAAAGTATTTGAGTTTTATCTTCAGGATCTGGCCTTCTAAAGAGCAGTCAGGGTTGATCATCTTGCAGTCCAAGGGACTCGCAGGAGTCTTCTCCAGCACCTTAGTTCAAAATCTTCAATTCTTTGGCGTTCAGCCTTTCTTATGGTCTTCTTTGAGCTACCGGAATTGATGCACAATACTGGAACAGTTTCAGTAACTCAGAGCTCTTTCTTGAAAAAGTACGTCCACTTATCAAGGGATGAATTGCCCTGCAGATGAACATAAACTTCTTCTAAGGCAGTAATCCATGAAGGGGACTTCTGGAATGGAAAGAAGTTATTTATTATAGAACATGGCTTGGTTCAGTCTGTTGCATCACAAATACAGTAAATACAGTGAGATATACGATGGATGGATGGATGGCCAAAAAGTGGCAGAAATGTATTTTTCCCGAAGAAAATAATCTATGCTACTACAGTATAAAATATTAACTATTGCTTCTCATGTGAAAACTATACTTTACATAACTTCTATGAGATAAATGTATATGACTAATATTTAGCTTCTATAGTATACTGTATAGGGAAAAAATTATTTAACATATTTGTCAGCCTGAAAACCACCCAAAGCCTAATTCAGCTAATAGCCTAACTATTCCTGCTAATCATTATTAAGATCCCTACTTTCTATCTAATCCAGTACTGTAAGGAAAACACCTTCTTTAAGAGCCACTTAAAGATAATCGGATTTGTTAGAAAGATTTATCGCACACAGACTCTCTCTCTCTCTCCTGTTGACCAGGACATCTGTCTTCTGACAAACTTATTAAGTAAATGAAAAATGAGAGAAGCAAAACATCTTCTTCCTCAAGGAAAAAAACACAGTCCAGTTGTCTTTTGAAGAAGCACCTTTGAGACAACTATGACCTGGATGACTGAGAATCTCACAGACGTTTCTCAAGAAACCTTTATTTTTAAGAATATGGTGATAATAAAGACTTGATGACATAGTACTTTTTTGGATTTGATCATATGACAAGTCATATAATCTACAGACTACAGGGATAGTTGATTTGAAGGGGCCGGAATGATGCTGATTTCTGGAATCAAGAAATAAATAATGTAAATATAGGCTGTTATTTATTGATGGATGAGGGAAAAAAAGGAAAGAAGCAATTTACAAAATCACAACACATGAAAATTTGAATCACTGCTGTTGTGAAAACTGTTTAAAAATATCCCAAGACACTCAAAATGTTGGACGGTATTTGATTTTAAGACAGTGCTGCTGCACAGCAAATGCAAGGACAAAAAAGAAAACATCTCCTTTTACTAGATTTCTGGTAAGCCATGGGAGCAATTCTTGCACTCCCAAGCCAGGTAAGATTTTGCACTCTCATAGCACCATCAGTTTTTTCTGCCAACTCCCCAACTCCATAATTATTTGAGAAGGTAGTGTAACTTTTCCTGATTGGTTTCTTCCTCATCTTTCTATTCTCTTGTTTGCACTTCAGTCCTTTTCTTATATCCATTCTCCCTCTTCAGCTTCCTCCATGTTGCCAACAAACCTTTGGCCAGAGCTGCTTTTCATATTTTAAGGTTATGCTTCTGTACCCAAAGTTGACCTATTCCAGATAGTCGTTAAACATTGTTTTGCTATCTGCTCAACCGCTGCTGCAATTGTAATTTGTTCTTTGATCTGTAGCCATTTACTTTCTAAACCAGCTAGCTTGCCTGTAGGTATGTCATACCTTCCTGGGCATTATAAGTGTAATCTCAAAGCTTTGTAATTTTATACTGATATTAGATCATGTATACAATGGTGTAAATCCAAAAACACAAGAGACAGCTTTAGAAAGTTGTTTAGCTTCATGCGGCAGTTATTGGAATCTGAATCCAATAACCAGAAGGAAGTAGTATGAGGAAGCAGAGAGATTTTTATTTTCTTAATTTAGAAGGATACAGATCTACCTTAGTTCAGATTGGGTCATGTCCCCCCCCCCAAATATATAGTGTTATACCCAATCAAATTAAATTCTCCCTTTATGTTTTTAGTATATGATGTCCTTGTTGGAATCCTTGTTCCACCACAATTGGATGGCATCCACTTGGAGAAGACTGGCTTGTATAGGCAGAAAGATATCTCGTAATAACCATTTCTTTAAATTGAAGGGCATTATATATGTCCAATAATTGAATAGAACTAGAAATGGTCTTTCTTGACATAATTTGTCATTGTGAAGGCATTTCATTGTTCTCTTGAAGTACCTACTTTCTATTTGGATATAGCTTCTTAAAATACACCATAAATATTCATTAAGAAAAATATTTATAAAGTTATTAGGTTCAGCTTTGAAATGTTCAGCTTCACTGGATGAAATGTTTTTGTTAACTGTTAATATTAGTTTTGCAAATACGTCTGTTGAATCCAGCCTCATGCCTAGTTTCCAAACTTTCTTTCTTTTCTTTAAATTCCACTGGCTATTAAACTTCTTAAGATGTTTTCCTAACCAACCATCCACTTCCTGCTTTCACTGTCATCAGTAACATTCTGTTTTTAACACTGTTTATTCCCTGTCCTCATAATACAGTCATAGGGCAGTCGTTAGCAGCTTAAATGTTTTTTAGCAGCTCAATCATATGTATGTTTACTAGCTGCATACCCGTGCTTCGCTACTTATGACCATTTTTCACACTTACGACCATTGTAGCACTCCCATGGTCTTGACAGACTCTCATTGTCATCATCACCCACAAAGTATATCTGGAGAAATGAAGGCTGCTGCTGTGGCCCCGCCATAATACTCCCTATCCTGTGGTAGACCTGCCCCTGCACTTTGAATGTTGGCATAAAATTTCCCTCCTTCACCTCTCTGGCTCCAAAAGATGTCATTTTGTAGTTCCGCATAGCAGAAAGACAGTCTTTTCCCTTTAACTGGTGTTACAGTAGAAGGAACAGATTTGTCTGAACTGAGAAGGTCAGTGTAAGAAGTGAGTTGGGGCTGGGACACTATGCAGGAGAAATTTGGTTCGCAATCTGTTGGCTCAGTGGTGGTCGGTGAGGAAATATCTCTCCTGCTGCCTTGAGTCTGGAAGCAGTTCCATAGGTGGAAGGCATAGACATTTTGGTAATTTAGCAACGTTTAGTACTGTAAGGAGCCCCAGACCGCTCCTAAGTGAAGGAGTGGAACATCTGCAAGTTTGACCTGAGGTAATGGAATGTGAGGCAACAGGCAGTTGGAACATAGTTCTTTTCAGGTGGGGAGGGGCAGTAGAACATCTAACTCCTTAGCATCGAGCATGTTAATGTACTGTATATGAATATACTGTATATGAAATACTAATGATCTGATGGTCATTTCAAAAAATCCTTTCTTAGCGAGCACCTAGAAACCAAGAGGAACGTACATGCCAAATTTCAAGTTTGTAGGCTTTACCGTTCTGGAGATTTCGTGATGAGTGAGTGGACTTTGCTTTTATATATATAGATTAGGAAGTAAACCTATTGAGTTTAAGTCTGGAATTAGAATTTTACAGTGTTTATATTCTGCACTGAGAGCAGACCTAATTTATTTAATGATCCTTTTTCCTAAAATGTATTTTATGATGATAGCTTGACAGTGTGGTTCTGTATGGCTCTATTTGGAAATATCTCTTGAGTTCACTGAGATTAAAAGGACAGATTAATTCATTTAGTGGGTTTCTAACTATTTTTTTCCTGGAAAAAATTGTACTTGTATTCTACAAAACATAACAATCATATGCAGGAATTTGAGATAGCAATTTACCATCATTATTATTTCCAAGAATGGCACTAGAACCTAAATAAAAGTTTATTTGAAAAGTAAAAAGTATATAATTATGAAGAGTAACCTAAAAAAGGACAAAATTGGGAATAGAGATGGCTGGGTCTATCCACTGGAAGGAGTGATGTAGAAGTATGACACATAGCACTGTCATTTTGCACGAATACCCATAATATGTACTCAGGATTTGGTATTCAGTTATTTTAATTTGTCATTCTCATGTATTAACTCATATATCATTTTTATGAATTATGATCCTTGTGTTCTACCTTCAGATAAGGAATAAAAGATTACCAAGCCTTTTGTTGAGTGGGTTATTGAGTTAGTTTCCATAGTGTCTAGAGCAGGAAAGTCAAACTCGATTTCATTGAGGGCCGCATCAGGATTGTGTTTGACCTCATGGGGGGACATGGGGTGTGTGGCCAGAGTGGGCGTGGCCAGCTTGACATCACTCATGTTGGGGGGCACCTGTGGTTGTCCGAGTGCTCTGCCAATGAAAATGGACTCCTGAGCTCCGTTTTCGGCTGGGACGGCCTCCTGTAACCCTCTGCCAGCGAAAATGGAACTCAGTTTTCACTGACAGAGGTAGCGCAGGCTGGTCCTTCACTATTTTGAGGGTGGCCCCGCAGGCCAGATCTAAGCACCCCATGGAAAAAATCAGGCCCGCAGGCCTTGAGTTTGACACCCCTGGTCTACGGCATCAGTACTTTTCATTCAAGGGAGAAAAACTATCCATTAAAATATAGTCCAAAATTTGGAGTTTCCTCATAAATTCTCATTTTCCAAATTACTAACCTCAAAGAACAAAATATGGTACATGGATTTAAACGACATAGTATTTATAGCTAGTGTTTTTGATTGCCATAAACCATGTGAGAATCACATGGACAAAAAAGCAAGGTGTTAATAATAACAACATTTCCAGTTAGCAGACAGTTGTGTAACTCAAATAAACATTCTGTCTTTTGAACTTCCAGAGTTTAAAAAACTTGGTTGGTGGATGTTGGACTTTAGTCAAAAGACAGAAAAATGATTATTTGGTTTACAAATAATGTAATGCTGAGGGCATTACAATACTTTTCAAAGTGAACTTTTATAAAAGGTTGCAGTTGAGTTGGGTCAGAATTGCAAATATAAAGCGATGCCTAAAACTGTTCAGAATGACAGTGCTAAATAGTCTTCCAATAGGCATGGAGGTATAAGTCATCCAATACAGCATATCTTTTTGGGCTCCATCACTATGCCTTCACCATGAATATTGGCATCACTCATTTCATAAACAAATGCCCATTTCATAAGCAAATGTTGATTTGTATTTTGACTAAATATTTGTTAGCTCCAAGAGAACTGGGATTTAATTCTTGCTAGACTACCTGCCCCTTTCCAGCTTGTTCAGATAAAACCTCCACCGATAGGGGTAAAAACAGATATCCAGAATGTACTCTCTATACAGCCTTATATCTAGCTTACATAGTCCATTATTTATACATCAGCCTTTATCAGCTTTGTGGCTTCTGAATGTAATAGACTCAACAGTGTTTCACTTCAGCCATCCAGACTAATTAAGGGAAATGCTGCCTGCAAATGAGTTAAATCCAATTTTACCCGCAGGCATAAGGCGTGGGGTAAGGTGGAGTAGAATAGCAATGCTAACTATTTTCTGATTTATTTCTTCTGCATTTAATAACTAGTGTTCTCCTACTTGGCTCTTCTAGATGTCAAATCAGTTCCAGTCATCGTGATCTCCCAAAGGTTGAAATTAGTCCAAACATTTGAAGATTAGTGCTGTAGGCTGTGAGATGGCTCAGTTGTGAGATGGCATTAGTTAAAGGCAGAGATACAAAATGAATGGGGTTTTTATTTGAAAGTATTACAAAATGTAGACTTCTGCACAAAGAACATTTTTGTTTTTATTGCTAAGTTCTTATAATTTGAAGCTCTTTTGCTCAATTTAGTTTGAAATATCTATTGCCTGTTTTAACTTGTGATCTATTCTGTCAGACAAAACCAGTGTTTATTTACTGGTTGTATAATCTACTATTTTGTATTCTACCATTTCAGATTTGTATATTCCTTGCTTTCTGTTCCTTTTATTTTGCTTTAATTCTCTTGAATGTGGCCTTTGGAATTTTGGATCTATCCCTGATTTTCCTTTGCCCAACTTTCCACACTACTTTCATGGCTTGGTTGGTGGATGTTGTAGTAGGATTGTTGAACTTCTAGCCAGCATCCAGGTCAGGGGTGGGTTCTAAATTTTTTTACTACCGGTTCTGTGGGCGTGGCTTATTTTGTGGGCATGGCTTGATGGTCATGTGACAATTCTTTAGGATTTAGCAGAGGTACTGGTCTACCAGACTTTTAACTGCTTGCAGAGCTGTTCCGGTCTACTCATTTATTTTTGCAGGCACTGGTCTACCCATTTATTTTTGCAGGCACTGGTCTACCCATTTATTTTTGCAGACACCGGTCTACTCATTTGTTTTTGGAGGCACCGGTCTACCACCAAACTGCTTTTTACCACTGATCAGTTGTAGGGCAGCCCTTTGAAACCCCGCGGCAAGAGTTTAAACAGTTTTTTTCCTTATAGCCCATCAGCTGGGACTCAGAGGCAGCAATAGATTGGGGGTGGGGCCAAATAAAAGGTAAGAATAACGTGGGGGGTGGGGGGGGCAGGGGGGGCAGAACCGGTTCGGTGACATCATATCGTCACCACTACCGGCTCGGTGGAGCCGGGAGGAACCCACCACTGATCCAGGTCTTCACTTCTTTATGAGTTCGTTGAGCTGCTATGCAATTATCTGACTTTTCTGTCTTGCTTCAAGTTGCTGGAATCTAGGCTTCTATTTGCCAGCACTGTCAAACTTTGCCAGCCCCTGGGCTACTCAGAAAAGTTTGGCTGATATCTTCTGGGTTGTAGCTAATCTTGTCTTTCTTTCCGTTCTGCCAAGGTCCTGCTCTGTTTGATCCTGCCTTTTTTCCCAACTATTCTCCTATCTCTTCATGCCTTCTTTCATTGATCTTTGTTCTTCCGCCTCTTTAAAAGAAAGTGAGAAAGGAATGAAGGAACTCTCTATCCTTCCTTTAGCAGTTGAGTTAAGACTACATTGGAAAAATTGCTTTCAAGACTAATTTTCTCTTCCTATCAGAGGCAATAAATTTAAAAAAGGAGTTGAAAGAATCAACCAGATGTAAATGTTACAAATAAAATATTTCAAGAGTGATTGTGATGCCCTTTTTCTTAAAAAAAAATCTGTCCTTTAGGAATATATTGTATTTATGCTGATTGTATACTGTTGATGTAACAGTAACATAAATTACTGCAATTACTGCAGGTTCGAATCTCGCCAAGGCTCAAGGTTGACTCAGCCTTCCATCCTTTCTAAGGTAGGTAAATTGAGGACCCAGTTTGTGGGGGCAATAAGCTGACTTTGTATAAATATACAAAAGGATGAAGGCTATTGTTGAGCACATTGTAAGCCGCCCTGAGTCTCCAGAGAAGGGTGGCATATAAATCAAATTTTAAAAAAAATTGCACAACTGTTGCAACTGCCTCAAGGCCTGTTTTGAGTAGCTGTTGTCAAAGTGTCCCATGAAAGCTAAAAAAAATGAAAAATTAAAAGTGGCCATATCTTTTTCTTTGACAAACCTAAGAGCTTATAAAACTTGAAAAAAATAATTTAATTAAAAAATAATAATTTCTATAGTTGCCCACCTCAACCCAGTGACTTGGGGTGTGGCATTACAATTTATAAATACCTTATAATTGAATGTTATATAATAAAGGTAGAAGAAACTGTATAATTGGCTTTCCTATAGGTAAACTCAAAATGGTGGCTATTACATTATAATTTGAAGGGAAAAAAATTTAGGAGATGATGGCGTACCATAGACATTTAACACCTGATAAATTGTCAAAGATGAACAAGGGTATGTCAAATATATGTAGGAAATGTAAACAATCTGAAGACACTTTTTATGACCTCTGGTGGCCATGTAAGAAAGCTAAGACTTATTGGAATCAGATATGTATTTAAGAATTCAGAGAATTTTAAAATTGGAATGTACAACTGAAGCTAGAGCCTTTTTTTTTTTTTTTGGTTTGATGGACAGGTTGAAAAAAAAACCACGGGACATTGTTGTTATATATGGCAACAGCAGCAAGGCTTCTCCATACTCAGAGATGGAAGAACTTCCATATATCCACAACGGAAGGATGGATGGTAAAATTAATGGAGTTGGTAGAAATGGCGAAATTGACTGCTTTGATTAAAAAAGAGACTGTCTAGCTTTGTTTTTATCTGAAAACCACTCTTGGATATATATTTTTTTACTTGAAACTGAAAGAAGTGAAATTTTAACCTTGGGTTTTGATGACTTGTTTATGATGATAGAAGTATTGTTATGCCTGTTATGGTTTCTTTGCATTCAAAGAATTATTGATTTTTAGGCGTTTATCTGTACTGAAGAAAGTCTGAAGGTTTTTTCTATAGCTTTTTTCTCCTGTTTATTTGCACTCTCCAATTTTGCCTTTTCCGTATCCTGCCCTCATTCTTTTTAATTTGTTTTTTTGTATTTTATATTTTTCTGACATTTAATAAAGTTTTGGAAAAATGATGGCTATTACACAAGACCCCAAAGTAAAATAAATTAAATTCATCAGCTCAATCTGATGGGATCCTTCCATAAAACGATGCAGCATAAATTTGCAGTCTAATCCTAAAGATTTTTATTTAGACGTAAGACTGAGTTTAGATCATTAGATATAAACCTTAGGACTCAGGATTGCATCCAATTCTTTTGAGAGGAGCCATAATAGCACATTTGTAGAAAGAAAAATGTATCTATAGAAGGTACCAGCCTTGGCATCTCCTGTTAATAGCACCTAGAACATACTCCCTATTTGAGATATTAACGATATAATACCGGTTTAAATAGAGGAAAGTCCTCATTAAATTAGTTTCTTTTGGCAAGCATATTGGAAAGTGTTATGCTTGCAATAGCTTAACAATATGGGAAGAATGAAAGTCATAAGACATTTGAGTTCAATTTGGCAATTCCAGTAGAAAAAAATAGCATCTCTTGTATAATACTTATGTAATAGAGCAGAGACCTAAGACCTGGTTTATTGTTGCAGCTTCCAGCCCCATACAAAATGTTAGATGTTATATTATCACTCTCAGACTCAGTCGGCAGCTCTGGGCACTTCTCATCCTGTAATGGATTTAGGGATATCCCACTGAGGATTTGCAAAGAGGGCACTTAAAAAACAAAAAACCCAGAGAACAGAGAAATGAGAAAAAAGCTACAAGGATGTAATTTAGTTGGTGCATATATTAACCATTTGGCACAGTAGTAAAATCCAATTTTTTTTTACTACCAGTTCTGTGGGCATGGCTTGGTGGGTGTGGTATGGCTTGGTGGGTGTGGCTTGGTGGGCATGGCTTGGTGGACATGGTAGGGGAAAAATCTCCATTCCCACCCCATTCCAGGGGAAGGATACTGCAAAATCCCCATTTCCTCCCCACTCCTGGGGGAAGGATATTGCAAAATCTCCATTCCCACCCCACTCTGGGGCCAGCCTGAGGTGGTATTTGCAGGTTCTCTGAACTACTCAAAATTTCCGCTACCGGTTCTCCAGAACCTGTCAGAACCTGCTGGATTTCACCCCTGATTTGGCATCCAAAGGCTTTATCTCAATTTATGAATTCAACATTCAACGTTTCCCCAGGGTTTATTATTGAAATTGTTTGCTATCGCAAAGAGAAAACTGCAACCTATTATTTTCCCAGATGCAAGACCAGTGCAAAACTAGGCCAAGGGATCCAGTATAAATATTTATTTTTCCTGCCAAAACTTTTGCAGCCATCCATCTCATTTAAAGTAATAAGTGCTACAGAAGTGGGTGAAGAAAAATCCTTGTTTTGAGCCTCCACAAATACTTTGTATTTTGCAAAGCAGTCTATTTTTGCTGCTTGTAACACGGAGACTGTAAATGCTGTCTCACTGCAACAGGACAAACCAGACAATTTAATTTTGACAGCCTCATTCACACAATTTGGAAGACTAGTGTGGAGTTGGGGAGGGGGGAAAGAGGGGGGGAACTGTCATTCTAATACCCTGTTTCCCCTGAAAATAAGACCCAACCGGAAAATAAGTCCTAGCATGATTTTTCAGGATGCTCGTAATATAAGCCCTACTCCTAAAATAAGCACCAGTTAAGATTGTCAGCCAGATAGATGCTTTTAGTACCGTATTTTCCCCAAAATAAGACCTAACCAGAAAATAAGCCCTAGTGAGTCTTTCGGAGCAAAAATTAATATAAGACCCGGTCTTATTTTCAGGGAAACACAGTACTGAAAATAAAATATCTTGTCCAGAAGACTGTGGATAAAAAATTGACTGATATATACGCTTGAAGAAAGGTTCCCTCTCAGTTAGCACTCATGTAGTTTGAAGGATCATTCAGTGAAGAATATAGATTTGAGTATGTTTCACGTATGTTGACTTGGAGATTTTTCACCTCTCAGCATATGTTAAAAGAGGGCAGAACTGAGACACAAAGGGAACAATTTGTATTTGGAAAAAAATAATAATTTATATCCACACATCTTCATCTCCAACTTGTTTGTAGGCTCGTTACCTTTGGAACTTCAGAACAGAGTAAATAAATAATATGATGCAAAGGTGAAGAAGGTTGTAGCCCTGTTATCTGAGATACTCTGAAGATCCATATTCTTCCTCCAATAGCTCACATTTTCCTTCAATAACGCGATAATGACATCATAATAGAAATACACTAAATGTGAGTAAACTGGTACATATCTTCCTACAAGTACACACTTGTAAACGTAGTGTAGTGAGAGCTCCTTTTTGAAGATATTTTCTTTATTCGTTTCTAAAAATTGAGGCTGTCCAACTAAAAAACAAAATTGCTTGGAGGGAGCAGAAACCCCCCCCTCACATCAGCCCAATTCACCCCATAAGACTGTTGTTGTGGGAAAAATAGGAGCAGAAAGATATGTTTGGCATGTTTGCCACCTGGAGTTATTTGTAAAAATAATAAAGATGGAATACGAACAAATGAATAGGATAAAAAAATAAAAATATCCTTATCCCCCAAGTTAAAGGGGTCCAACCAGACACTCGATAACTCAAGACCTCGGAGAAGAGCCAGGTTTTAAAGGCTTGTTTAAAAGGCCAGTAGCTGTTTTGAATTACGTTCTGGAGAAGGAAATGAAACATTATTTTAAGTGCATCCTGTAACTAATAACTGTGTATTTGTTACAGAAACATGTTGCACAATAGTTTTGGATATTCATTGTGCTCCCTTGTCTCTTGCGGGCATTTCTCCAAAATCTGTCTCACTGGCTGACCCTGTCAGCTGAAATCAGGCCCCTTCATAAATCCCCACAATCCTCACAATTGTCTTGTTTAACCCATGTCTTGTTTTTTTCTTCCATCATCTCATTTCACAGCTACTTTATCCCATAGGACCTGAAGTGCAGTGAAGTAAAGCAGCAATGTGCAGAGCAGTCTTGCAGCTTGGCTCCTAGAACACATCTCCCTTGAGGCAGCCATAAAATAAATCAGTGTTTGTCAAACTTGGCAACTTTTAAGATGACTAGGCTGACTGGGAAATCCTGCGAGTTGAAGTCCCCCCACCTTAAAAGTTGCCAAGTTTGAAAACCACTGAAATAAATGGAGACAAAAGAGAACTTTAACAGATATTACAGAATGGTGTTAATAAAATCTGTTACCTGCCCTGCTGGTAAGTGGATCTTACTCCTTTGAGGGAATGCAGTTCTCCATCTTGAAAGCAAGCATTAAGAGTGCTTTATTTATTTTTTATTTTTATTTTATTTATTTATTTGTCAACCATGTATAAGATAACTGATATAAGTATAAACATGATTATGAATATAGGAAATGGATACGAATAAAAGGGGACATTAGGACAGGGACGGTAGGCACGCACGCCCCTTACAGACCTCTTAGGAATGGGGTGAGGTCAACAGTAGACAGTATTAGGTTAAAGTTATGGGGGTTTGGGGATGAAACCACAGAGTCAGGTAGTGGATTCCAGGCATTGACCACTCTGTTGTTGAAGTTGTATTTTCTGCAATCGAGTTTGGAGCGGTTTACCCTGAATTTGTATCTATTGTGTGCTCGTGTATTGTTGTGGTTGAAGCTGAAGTAGTCATCGACAGGTAAGATGTTGTAGCAGATAATTTTGTGTATTACGCTTAGGTCAGACCGAAGGTGGCGTAATTCTAAATTGTCTAAGCCCAAAATTTCAAGCCTGGTGGCATAAGGTATTCTGTTGTGAGCAGAGGAGTGGAGGACTCTTCTCGTGAAATATCTCTGGACTCGTTCAATTATATTAATGTCTGATATGCAGTGCGGGTTCCAGACAGATGAGCTGTATTCAAGAATTAGTCTAGCAAAAGTTTTGTATGCCCTACTTTGCAGTTCAATATTACCGGAGAAGAAGCTTCGCAAGATTAGGTTAACAACTCTTAATGCCTTTTTAGCAATGCTGTTACAGTGAGCTCTGGCACTTAGATCATTAGAGATGAGTACTCCAAGGTCCTTGACAGAGTGATTACTTTGTTTTACATTGGATTGTATGTGAATCATGCTTTATGCGTATTTGTTGACTTTCACTTTTTAATGCTTCCTTTTGTTTGGTCCCCCTCCCTCACCCCATATTGCTACACTTCAGACTACAGTTTATTTTAGGACAAGGAGCACTCTTCAGAAACAGATCTGAAATTATGGATTACTCTTCAGCATCCATTACTCTCAACTATTGGCATTAGTGGCTAGGAGTTGATGGAATTTCTATTCCATACCGATTGAAAGGCATCCGGTGTTTCTCTTTTTGTTTATTGCAACTTCAGTGCATTTTGTTTTTTTGCATATGTTTATTTCAAAAGGTAGGTCTCCACTCCACAATAATTTCATCCACTTATTTGCAATGAGTTGCACTAATTTTATGTGCCAGTGTCTTAATTTTATAAAGCAGTGTTAGTAATTATGTAACTCTGAAAATGAATCCAGTTATTTTTCCATTTAATACTGAATATCCATCTTTTAAAACAGCATTTTCCCATCATATAAATGAATTGTTTGTCTCTTCAGCCAAGCCTGTCTTGTTTATTGAACTTGACTCTCATTTTTTTTTGCCTTGGTTATAAAATATGCTTATGCAATTGAAACCACCAGACTGCTTGAATCCTGTTAAAACTTGTTGTGTTTGTGAAGCTCTTGCTGTTGTCATCTAATTTTCACTATGTTCCTGCCAAGTATTTCAAATACATGGGTCTTGTATCCTAACATTACAAAATGCCTATTCTGCCACACATGTTGGCAGCATTATATCGCTCAAACCTTTTTACTTAGCGAAAATAGTTGAATTGACATGTTGTCCTTCTCTCAAAGTATCCACACAAATAAACAAATAAACCAGATATTTACAAGCTTGGGGTGGGACGGAAATACAGAAGAGCTATTCATCCCATTTTTAGGTCATAAAAATGACAAAATTCCATTCTGGTTCTGATTTGACCATTTTGTTCAGAGGATTAAAAATAAGATGTTCTCTGTAGATATTGACAGAGAAAACAATTTACTTGGGAACTCACATCTTATATATAATCGCGTACTGCAGTGAATCTTCTGAACTTGGGATGAGCGTGTACAGTGCATTCAGAAAGTATTCAGAGCCCCTTCACTTTTATCAATTTTGTCGTGCTGCAGCCTGATTCTACAGTTGTTGAAATTCAATTTTTTTTCTCATGGAAAAAGTACCCCATAATAACAAAGTGTAAACAGATTTTTTAAAAATATCTGTAAATTTATTAAAAATAAAAGGCCTTGAAATATTACATTGGCATAAGGATTCAGACCCTTCGCTCAATACTTTGTTGAAGGCCCTTCTCTCCCAATTGCTTAGTTTGACCGGGTGAGCAGCTCTTGGAAGAGTCCTGGTTGAAGAAAAAAACTGAAATATCACAGTGGCATAAATGTTCAAACCCTTTGCAACAACACTTGAAATTTGCCAGGATGAGAAAACCTTGAAAAGATTTGCTTTGCAGAGATTTATAAAAAGTATCCTGCTAAATTCTAGGATTTTGTGCATGTTTACCTAGAACTGAATTCCAATTTCTTTTGTGCGTTTAGTTGTCTAACCTAACACAGTCATACAGCTGTTGATTTGTTCTCTTCTGTTGCCAACATCAAAGCCCCAATTGTAGCTGAGCCACCAGAAATTCGAACAAAGCTGGAACATTTGCCAACACATCAATGTCTCAGGACTATTTATGATGTCTTTCTAATCTTATAATTACTCACTACTGTAACTATATTAGCTATGTAGCAACTCGAACAATAAACCTGGTGGCAGTTTAGAAATTAGAAAAGAGATTGGTAACAGTGAGACAATGCCTAGCGATCGTTCCCTTTCCTAACTGGTTTTAAAGTCTGTTTTATTTGAAATGTTTTGAAGCATGTTTGATTTTAAAAAAATAACTAAAGGAGTCTGGCAAATTGTAAAAATGAAACAGTAGCCCAGTGATGTTTTTGTCGCCGAGTGCCGAAAGCGCGCAAGCGCATCCATAATGCAATATGCGCATGGCCCCCGTACCCCTGCACATGCATGTGTGACCTGCATACGCCCTGCCCCCCGTGCATGTGCAGTCGACACTCCTTGTGCGCCCTGCCTTCCGTATGCACGTGCGTCTCCCGCATGCACCCTGCGCCCCCATGCATGTGCAGCAGAGACTGAAAACCAGCTGGCCAGCAGGAGGAGTGCGTGCATGTACAATAGAGCTGAGCTGGGGCGACGGCTCGCATGCCCGCAGAGAGGGCTCTGCATGCCACCTGTGGCACTCGTGCCATAGGTTCGCTATCATAGCACTCATCTTTGTTTTCATCTTTGTAATCATCTTTGTTTTCCAGAATACATCTTGGTCCCATCTGAGGTGGGTTCCTCCTGGTTCCTCCTGGTTCCTCCCAGTTCCGCCGAGCCAGTAGCGGTGACGATATGACGTCACCGAACCGGTTTTTCCCCCCCCGCCCCCCCGCATTAGTCTTACCTTTTATTTGGCCCCACCCCCAATCTATTGCTGGCTCCTGAGTCCCAGCTGATCGGCTAGAAGGAAAAAGCTGTTTAAACTCTTGCCATGGGGCTTCAAAGGGCCGTCCTACAGCTGATCAGTGTTAAAAGGCAGTGTGGTGGTAGACCGGTGCCTCCAAAAACAAATGAGTAGACCGGTGCCTGCAAAAATAAATGGGTAGACCGGTGCCTCCAAAAACAAATGAGTAGACCGGTACAGCTCTGCAAGCAGTTAAAAGCCTGGTAGACCAGTACCTCTGCTAAATCCTAAAGAATTGTCACATGACCATCAAGCCACGCCCACAAAATAAGCCACACCCACAGAACCGGTAGTAGAAAAATTTAGAACCCATCCCTGATCTAAGGCATAGAAGAATTGGAAAATAAACAGAGACGGGTAATTGCCACAATTGCTTTATTTGTACTTTATTAAAGAAAAAAAAGACAATAGTAAATTGGGGTCTTAGAAGGCCAGAGGTATAGCAGGGAACACTAATTTTTCTTCTGGTAAATGGATATTTTGTAATGAATACATATTAGTTTAAATCTGTAGTTGACAAGACATTGTCCAATCTGAATTGTTGGAAACTTAAGATAAACTCTCTTTGAGATAGGAAAGTCTTCTGGGAGCTTAATGGATAAATCTGTACAACAATACAGAAATGATTTGTGTTGCTTCTTCCTGGATAGCTTTTGACTTCTCAGTCTAGCCTAGCATGCTGGAAAATTCTGGGAGTTGAAGTCCACACATCTGAAAGTTTTGAAGTTTGAAAAACACTGATTTACCGTAAGTCAAAAACATCTCATTGATTATTGCTGGCTAGATATGGCTACTAGATGACAAAGGTCACTATAAAAACCATTTTAGCTGTTCTTTAGTTAGTTGAGTTAATTGTTCGTGAAATTAAGCATGCTCTGTGGACTTTTTGTATGATATACTTTTACGGGTGACTTTCACTCACAGCAATCCTGACAAATCATTGCTTCCTCCTTAGCCCAAATCATTGCTTCATTCTTTGGATGACAAGGATTACGTAATATCCATAATTCTTCTACAGTAATCTGTTTGGATTACTTATTTACATTTTTCAAACTAAAGGCTTAAATTGTAATTCCTACCTGGAAATCAACTCTGCTCCAGCTTTCTACCATGCTTCCATAATATATATTTCTACCCATCTCTTAATCTTCATTATGAATTTAAAATTATTAATTAGAATATTCAGATTGTGCCTTGTGTCAGTGGATCTCCAAGTAGGATAATCATGAATGAAACAGTGAAAAATAATCCACACACAATAACATAGTAAAGGATTGCACATCAAAATAAAATGGCAAGTTAATACTGAGCTACAGTCAAGAATAGGTAAATAGGTTTTTCACATAGCATTGAGATGAAATAAATGTTGGCTTGTGAGAAGAGAGCATTCCATAGTCAAGATGCCATCATACTAGCAGCAGTATTCTTAACTTCTATGGATTCATCATGCCAGTAGCCTAAGCTATTTTGATGATTAATGATTGTGTTAGACTGCATCACTCTCATGGGTTACAAAACCATGGATGAAGAGATTTTATTCATGAGGAAATAAGCAGTAAAATTACTTTGCCAGCTGTCTCATTTCCAATTTTTCCTGTGCTGCGACACATAATTAACTGTGAGCAGAACCCTGTTTATGTTTCAAACACAGGGCATGGCTTGTGAAATCTAGCAGAACCAAAAGGTTTAAAATGTGTTTCAGAGTCTCTGATGAGAAGGTGATGTGTGCTTAGGCCACATCTGATGTAACATAATAAAAATACATGGTCTCTTTCTCAGAAGACTTTAGCTTTAGCCATAGGCTAAATTGCTGTAAAATAATATAAGGATAGGAAATTCTATCGGATAGGAAAGGATAGGATTTAGCAGAGGTACTGGTCTACAGGATTTTAACTGCTTGAAGAGCTGTACCGATCTACCCATTTATTTATTTTTTTTATTAAAAAGTTTTTAAAAATTTTACAAATGTTTTCCCATCCCACCTCCCACCTCCCTCCCCAACCCTCCCCCCCGACTTCCCAGAGCAAAATACAGGGTATAACATTTAACAATCATATACCCACATATGCTAACTATCTATAGACTCCTATCTCCCTCTTGTACTTTTAACTCCCCTTTTACATGACTAAATTTAAATACTTTCTAAAGACTCTTTATTCATTCATAAAATATTTGAAACTTTTTAATCCCATATTTGTTTTGAATATAGTCAATCCATCTTCTCCATTCCAAAATATATCTTTCATTTGAATGGTCCTTCAAATACGCTGAAATTTTAGCCATCTCTGTTAAGTTCATTACTTTTAGTGTCCATTCTTCAATAGTAGGCAAATCTTCTTTCTTCCAATACTGCGCCACCAAAAGTCTTGCTGCGGTTATTAAATTTAAAATCAAATTAGTCTCTATAACCATACAATCTGTAATTATACCCAGCAAAAACAGCTGTGGAGTAAACTTTATCTTTTTTTTAAGAATGTTTTGCATAATCTACCATATTTTTATCCAGAATGCTTTGATTTTTTTACATGTCCACCATATATGATAATACGTGGCTTCATCACACTCACATCTCCAACACTTAGATTGTAAACTTGGATACATACAAGCTACCCATTTATTTTTGCAGGCACTGGTCTACCCATTTATTTTTGCAAGCACTGGTCTACTTATGTATTTTTGCAGGCACTAGTCTACCCATTTATTTTTGCAGGCACCGGTCTACTCATGTATTTTTGCAGGCACTGGTCTACCCATTTATTTTTTCAGGCACCAGTCTACTCATTTGTTTTCTTTTAACACTGATCAGCTGTAGGGCCCCGCGGCAAGAGTTTAAACAGTTTTTTTTCCTCTAGCCATCAGCTGGGACTCAGGAGGCAGCAATAGACTGGGGGCGGGGCCAAATAAAAGGTAAGAATAATGCGAGGTGGGGTGGGGGGGCAGAACCAGTTCAATGATGTCATATCGTCACTGCTACCGGCTCGGCGGAATCGGGCGGAACCGGGAGGAATCCACCACTGGCGTCCTTGCTTCGCTCACGTGCGCGCGCTCTCTTCTGCACATGCGCAGAAGTGTTTTGATGACGTCACGGTCGGTGGGCGGAGCCTCCAGCTGGTTTTACTACCGGTTCTATAGAACGGGTGCAAACCGGGGGCAACCCACCACTGTTCCCTTCTCTCCCACAAATGGGGTAGATATGACATGTGTGACTTTCTAATCCACTCAAAGCATATAGAATCACTTCGCACATCCATTGTTACTGAAGAACATTGTTCTATGCACAGAGGGATATGAAGCAATCTGAAAACAAAAGGAAAATGAGTTCCTGATTTCCCCTACTTTTTCTGATATGAATTTTCTGAGAAGCCTGTAATTTCATGAGGAATAGTATAGAATCCTCCCTACTGACAACATATAGAAGGCAATTAGGTTATTAGGACAAGAACAGTTTTCTACTACTGATGTTATCTGGCCTTAAGAGCTTCTATAGACTTAAAATCAGTCTAAACAACTGTATCTTCTATAGTGCTAGATAAGTGAAGTCATGTGTTTCTATTCCTTTGTAATCTATTGCAGGGGTTCCCAACCCCCAGTCTATGGACCTGCATCGGTCCGTGACATGCCAGCAATTGGGCCACCCAAACAAGCAAAGCCCCATCTGTGGGACACAGGCAGTGATGGAATTCAAATAATTCAACAACCAGTTCTCTGCCCTAATGACTGACTGGGTGGGCGTGGCCATGGTGGGCATGGTCAGGGGGGGGATGACAGGCAGCATTCGGCCTCCTGCACCCCCCTGGGAGCAAAAACAGGGCACCGGGGAGGGGTCGCGCCACACACCCCCGTGCCCCATTTTGGGCCTAGTAGGCCTCCCTGCAGCCTCCTGGGAGCAAAATCAGACCACAGGGGGGAGGGGGTGGGGGGGCTGCACCGCACCCCCCCATGCCCCATTTTGGGCCTAGTAGGCCTCCGTGCACTTATCTGTGAGCCAAAATGGGGCGCGTGGGGACTCCTGGAAGGGACGGGGAAGGGTGGGGCCAATCAGCAATTTAACAACTGGTTTGCCTGAACCGGCTGAATCACACCACTGGACACAGGCAGTATGCAAAACCATGCCCCCCTCCAGCCCATGGAAAAACTTTTCTCCATGGAACCGGTCCCTGGGGCCCAAAAGGTTGGGTGCCACTGATCTATTGTACATATTTTAAGTGGTCACTAATAATTCAATAAAAAAGCATTATCCAAGTGATACTAACGTTTCCATCCGCAAATTCTTTAATAATAAATTTAAAAATAACATTTCCCATCTTGCCTGATCATTGGAAATTTACCGGTATAAACCAGCACATTTAGAGGCATTTGATCAAAAGTTGATCAAAAGCATCTGGGGAAGCATGATTCAAATTAGCTATAAGTGATTATTCTCAGAACTTTGCCAGAGGACCTTCAGGCAGAGGTTGTGGTATGACTGACAAGAAATTTCCCCTCTATTGACAGTTGCTCTCATGCCTTAACTGTTTCCTCTATCATAAAAACCTTTTGCTCTTTCGACTGACAGATTGTGTAGTCACAATAGCCTCCCAGATTGGAGAAATTACTGGAGAAAATTAGACATCCTGGAGCATACCTAGAGGTCTTACATACATTAATTTCAATGGAGAAAATACGTTTTTTAAATATTTATATTGCATTTTTACTTTTTGATTAGAATGAATGTTCCATAGGCCACATGAGATCTCTGAATTACTTCTTCACCAAAACCTGTTTCAGTAAGCAATAGAAATCCATGTTTTAGACTAAAAAAATGGATATATTTTTTTAAAAAATGGAATAAGTGAATGACAAGCCACTTCTGTATTATTGCAAAGAAAGCAGCCTAGATCAGGGGTCTCCAACCTTGGCAACTTTAAGACTTGTGGACTTCAACTCCCAGAGTTCCTCAAGCTGGCTGAAGAATTCTGGGAGTTGAAGTTCCACAAGTCTTAAAGTAGCCAAGGTTGGAGACCTCTGGCCTAGATGTAACCATGAAGTCCACAGCTCAACTTGAGAGAAGCTTTGCCGTTTAAATCTCCTAAATCGCACCACTCTATATTGACAGGAACCTCCTTCCCAAAGAAATCAAAGCTTCTTTGCAAATGTTGCTGACTACTTATGTAATGTAATAATGCCACTGTTGTGTTGTCAGCTAGTATGAAATGAAAACAATTTCCCAGGAATGACTAGTCCAAATTTAGAATAGAATAGAATAGAATAAAAGAGTTGGAAGGGACCTTGGAGGTCTTCTAGCCCAACCCCCTGCTTAGGCAGGAAACCCTACACCACTTCAGATAAATGGTTATCCAACATCTTCTTAAAAACTTCCAGTGTTGGAGCATTCACAACTTCTGCAGGCAAGTTGTTCCATTGATTAATTGTTCTAGTTGTCAGGAAATTTCTCCTTAGTTCTAAGTTGCTTCTATCCTTGATGAGTTTCCACCCATTGCTTCTTGTCCTGCCCTCAGGTGCTTTGGAGAATAGTTTGCTCCCTCTTCTTTGTGGCAGCCCCTGAGATATTGGAACACTGCTATCGTGTCTCCCCTAGTCCTTCTGTTCATTAAGATTCTTTATTGTGTTTTTGTTGTTAACCACTAGGAATTGTGCTTGACATAAGGTGGCACAGAAGGAAAATAATAAATTTAAAAGCTTGCACAAAACATATGTAAAATATAATCTGCAGGCAATGCTTTCAGAGCCGATGAGGTTGGGGGGGGGCAGAGTGAAGATCAAAGCAGTGTTGCAGCATTGGCACATGGCGGCATCGAAGGGGGTGGAGCTTACCTTATGTCTGTTGACACTCCGAAGAAAGCTTGAAGGATTCATTTCCGTGGAAAGCAGCCGTTGGATATAATAGGGTGGCTAATCTTTTGTCGCAGTAATAGCACTGTCAGAAAATGATTTCAGTATAATAAATAATGTTTGTTTTCTGTTATTGTGGCTCCGTTATCTGAGCCTGTGTCATCGGCAGGAGAGGACTCCGAGAGTGAAGGAGAGGAGTTGGCAAGGCCTCCCTCTCCAGGACCCTCCTCTCTGGCAATGCCTTCGGTGTCCGCCGAAGGGCAAGAGATAGGGCCGGGGCCAAGCACGTCCACGCAGCCCCAGATGGACAGTGATGAGGGTAATGAGTCTTGGCTGGATCCACGTCAGCGTTGCAGAGATAAGCACGCGCAACAGAAGAAAAGGCGTGCCCGAGATTAGGCTGAGTCACTGGATCACACCACACAGGATATAAAAGGGAGCGTGGTGGCCAGTCAAACCTTGTGACGAACAAAGCTGAAAGCTTCCACGCCATTCTGCATTGCCGGACTTTTGGCTATAGACTTTGCTGGATTATCTCTGGACTTGATTGACTCCGTAATTATTGAGCTGTTTCTTTTGATGTATCAGAAGTGGGGAGAAGTTATCTCTCCTCTTTGTAAATAATAAACTCTTGGCAGGCAGCCACTAGGTTGTTGCCAAGTTCCGTTATCATAAGGAAAAGGATTTTGCCGGCTGGTTTCGTCTTTAACTCTTGAACGTCTGTTGGTGAGTGTGCGTGTGGTTGGGGACAGAACATCTGTTTGCAAACTAACGAAGCATCAACTAGTTTTTTCCACTTTGTTCTTTTGTGCCACTTTCATTTCAGCTTATCTGTGGAAGTGCTGTCACCTAGTGGCAAATATCCTTTTAAAAAAGAAGCAACCAAGTAGTGAGAAAGCTGCTCTAAAATTCAGTAAATGCTGATGAATATAGGATGTAATTCCATTCTGTCTAAGCTGGAGGATGTTCTTGGAATTTACCCTCTTCGTGATCCCACAGAGGTAAATGGAAAGATAATTAAGTTATTGTTGGCTTTCAGCAACCACACATATAGATAATTATCCCAATGGTTTGTTTGATTTGCAGCCTTAATATGATTGTCACAGAAATTCAGAACAGGAAGTCCTCGACTTACCATCACTATTGAATCCAAAATTTCTGTAGCTAAGTGAGATATTTGTCAAGTGAGTTTTGCCCCATTTTACGACCCTTCGTGCTACAGTTGCTAAGTGAATCACTGCAATTCTTAGTTATATAATTGTTAAGAGAATCTGGCTTTCCCCAGTGACTTTGCTTCTCAGAAGATTGCAAAAGGGGATCATATCAGGGGTGAACTCCATTAGGTTCTGACAGGTTCTGGAGAACCGGTAGTGAAAATTTTGAGTAGTTTGGAGAACCGGCAAATACCACCTCTGGCTGGCCCCAGAGTGGGGTGGGAATGGAGATTTTGCAATGTCTTTCCCCCAGGAGTGGGGAGGGAATGGGGATTTTGCAGTATCCTTCCCCTGCCATGTCCACCACACCACGCCCGCCAAGCCACGCCAACAGAACTAGTAGTAAAAAAATTTGAATTTCACCACTGGATCATATGATCCCAGGACACTGCAACGGTGTAAATATGAGTCAGTTGCTGAGGACTACCTGCATTTACAATTTATTAAACACTATTTGTAGATGGCTGTTACATAATTTGACCTTGTAAAATAACAATTTCTCTTTTTTAAAAAAAAAATAAAAAAAATAAAACCTGAATAAATGCTGAACTGAAAGGAAGCCTCCATCAAATCTGAATGGTTAAATACACTAATATCCGCATTGTTAATATTTATAAAAGCTTGCTGAGTGTCTGGAAAAAAAAATCATACATATTTTATCTCTGCAATCTTTAAAATATTCATGAAAGCTTTGCCAATATTATTAATTCCAGGTTCAATGGAGGAAGCTGAGACATTATCGTCTGTTTAAGGTCACTGCTGAATTAATGACTGATGAGAAGTTTGAATCGGGGACTTTCTGACTCATATTTTTTGCATTATTTATAAAGATACCCAATCCCATATCATGGTTTTCTAATTCTGTAAATGTCCTTGAGAAGAGTTAAACAAGTAGTGATACTTAAACTATGATCTGGGAATCATCAGATGATCCCCTTTTGATGTTCATTGACTGTAACTGGCTGGCCAGAACCTACTTGCCAAATTCTTCTGTCCAAATGATAATAGCAAAAGCAATAGCACTTAGATTTATATACCATTTCACAGTACTTTCCAGCCCTCTCTAAGCAGTTTACAGAGTCAGCATATTGCCCCCTCCCCCAACAATCTGGGTCCTCATTTTACCGACCTCAGAAGGATGGAAAGCTGAGTCAACCTTGAGCCTGGTGAGATTCAAACTGCCAAATTGTAGGCAGCCAGCAGAAGTAGTCTGAAGTACTGCATTCTAATCACTGTGCCACCACAGCGCCATAATACAAGAAGCGATATGAATATGAATATTTGGAAAACTGAGGATAGCGAACAGGCCTTGAGTGTACACTAAGTCTGCATGTGCTATGTGAAGGGAATTTGTGAACTCTTATATGTACTCAAATGCAAATGGGAAATACTAAATGGATATTTAAAAATGGGACTTAATTGGATTGGAGATCCACTAGCTTCTTAGTACCATAGCTTACTATTGAATAATATTCTTAATCAGCAAGTTTGCACCAAGAGCGGTTATTATTATGTTGTTAAGATAATTTGAGACGTAAATAAATACTTAATTTTAGATTTTTTTAAAAATTCAAACTGAATTTAATTTAGTTTTAAAAGACATTTAAAAATGGAGAAACACAGAGAAATGCAGCTGTAATCATGTTCTTATTTTCCAAAACAATGGATAGAAGGATGTCTCATTGAATGGCTCTCTCCATTTTCTCATTGGTCCACAATGTAGAACTCTACACAGAGAGGATGTGGCATCCTGAAGGGCCACATCCAACATTTCTAGATGCCTGGACATTTTGATGCATCATCCCCTGTCTAATAGCAGATTCTGCAACTGGTTACTAGTCATATTCAGTTGTATACAGGTAGTCATCAAATTATATCCGTAATTAAGCTGGAACTAGGGTTGTAAATCCCTGCCACTTGTTAAGCATGCTTGAGTTTATGACTTTTTTTGTGTACAATGGTTGTTAAATGAATCACCATGGCTGTTAAGTGAATCCATGGTCTGCAATGACTGTTTTTTGCTGGAAACTGGATGTAAATGCCAGTTTCTGGCAAAATAATAATAATCATAAGTCACATGACCATAGGATGCTGCAATTGGCCATAAATGTGGGCTGATTGCTGAGCATCCAAAATGTGATCAGAGGGCAGGGGCAGTGGCCATCTGAACTTCAAATCTGGATTGTAAGTACCTTGAGGAGGTCTGCTTTAATTTTGGATAGTTAACTAAGCAACCAGCCATAAATCAAAGACTACCTATACTGTAGTTACTTCTGAGTGATTGCAAACGAGGCCGCATATAGTTTATAGTTTTGGCGTCTATAAAATGTCTGTGATCATGACATTCACATAGAAAGATGAACATTTCATCTCTTATAGCAAGGAGGTATTTTTATCATTTATGAATTATATCAGGATGACATGTATCGTACCTTGAGTCAAAAGTGTTTCTGTTTAGTTTTGGTAGCTTTAAGACTCTGGATTGCAGGGTAAGAAGCAAGCCAGGTATCTGATAAGTGAAAAAGAAAGAAAAAAGAAAGAGGGGGGGGGGGGAAGAAAGAAAGAAAAAAAGAAAAAAAGAAAGAAAGAAAGAAAGAGGAAGGAAAGGAAGGAAGGAAGAAAGAATGAAAGAAGAAAAAGAAACAGAAACAGAAAAAGAAAGTGAAAGAAAGAAAGAAGAAAGAAAGGAAGGAAGGAAGGAAGAAAGAAGAAACAGAAAAAGAAAGAAAGAAAGAAAGAAAGAAAGAAAGAAAGAAAGAAAGAAAGAAAGAAAGAAAGAGAAAGAAAGAAAGAAAGAGCCAGAATATGGCCTGAAATGAGTGTGGGAAAAAGTGTTGAAGAATGGTGTTAAAATAATTCGGTGTTTCAACTTGTGCCAGGGTTATACAAGAATAAATAAAAATGAGATCCAGACATCTGTGAGGAAAGAAGAAATATTGATTCCTAAAAGCAAACAGTTTGCTTTTAGGAGCAGCTACATAGAAGTGGGGTACAGCAACAGACTTTTATAGGGGAGCTTGTCCTGGTGTGGAAGTGTCTATGTGCTGATTCTAGAGTGACACTTGAGGGTTGTGTGTGTGTGTGTGTGTAGATATGTATTCTTGTGACCATGCAGTTCTGCTGGGTACCTAATTTAATTAACTCTATTTGTGTTTACAAGCCTTATCTTTTGATATGTAGATTAGATGTGAGTAATTTATTTGGGGTTTTGAAGACCTTTGAGCAACCTTTGCTATTTTTACTTTGCTAATTTAGTTTCAGCTTGACTGTCAATTATCTAGTGGAGACACAATTGTCAGTCCATTGTGGATTCTGATAATGATTTTTTAAGGGAAGATGGAAACAATATAAAGAATAAAATATATTTTGATATAAAACTTCTCACAATGACCATGAGGCATCAGGTTTGTCTGAAGTTGATCGGGAGAAATATTGTTATTTCTGAAAACCAACATGTTTCTGACAGGTTCTGGACAGGTTCTGACAGGTTCTGGAGAACCGGTAGCAGAAATTTTGAGCAGTTCAGAGAACCGGGAGCGGAAACGTTGAGTAGTTCAGAGAACGGGTAAATACCACCTCTGGCTGATCCCAGAGTGGGGTGGGGATGGGGATTTTGCAGTATCCTTTCTCTTGAGTGGGGAGGGAATGGGGATTTTGCAGTATCCTTTCCTGCCACACCCACCAAGCCACACCCACCAAGCCACACCATGCCCACCAAGTCACTCCCACAGAACCAGTAGTAAAAAAAATTGGATTTCACCACTGAATTGCTGTGGCAAAAATTGCAATTCACATAAAATTGGAAAAATTGTAATCGTTCCATTGCAACACACTAATTCATGAGTATGGTTAGGAAGGAAGTCCAAATACAAGTTTTTTTTTTTTAAATGAGTTCTTATCTCTTTTTTGCAGCCCTGAGCTGAGGGTGGATTTAAATAAGCAAAAGGAATCATCAAATAATCTTTGAGATGTCTTTTTCTTCATGAATAAGATGTGTTGTTGCCGCCTCTGCAATGTGACCCCATGTTTAAAAATGCTTGTTAGCCTTTCAAACAGTATTTTAAAACCACTTTATCCTTAACTGCTTGTATGATCTTTGAAAGTTGACTGAGAAAGCATGAATCAGTGAGCTTCACCGCTGATGATCTTGGAGATAAGCAGCTAAAGAAGGATGTCTATGTTGTGACATACACTCTAATCAGGGGTGAAATGTAAAATTTGTTACTACCGGTTCTGTGGGCGTGGCTTGGTGGTGGTGGGTAATGTGACTGGGTGGGCGTGGCCAACTTTTTTTTAAAATTTTAACTTTTCAAAGCATTTTTTCTGCAAATGCAAAAAAATGCTTTGAAAAGCCTCTGCCGATCAGGCAACACAGCTGGGATCGTCAGAGCCTTTTCAAAGCATTTTTTTAACCACCTCTTCCGCTGAAGAGGTTGCAGAAAAAAAATGCTTTAAAAGGCTCTCTGACGATCCCAGCTGAGTTGCCTGATCGTTTTAAAAAATGCTTTGAAAAATCTCTCTGATGATCAGGCAACTCAGCTGGGATCGTCAGAGAGACTTTTAAAGCATTTTTTTCTGCAACCTCTTCAGCGGAAGAGGTGGTTTAAAAATGCTTTGAAAGGGCTCTGACGATCCCAGCTTTGTTCCTGATCGGCAGAGGCTTTTCAAAGCATTTTTTTGCATTTGCAGAAAAAATGCTTTGAAAAGTTAAAATAAAAAAAAAAAGTTGGCCACACCCACCCAGTCACATTACCCCCCACACCAAGCCACGCCCACAGAACCGGTAGTAACAAATTTTACATTTCACCCCTGCTTTTTTTCTTTTAAAAGAAAGTTGCCGATGAGGCAACTCAGCTGGGATTGTCAGAGGCTTTTAAAAGCATTTTTCTACAACCTCTTTGGCCAAAGAGGTTGTAGAAAAAATGCTTTTAAAAGCCTCTGATGATCGCAGCTGAGCTGCGCGATCATCAGAGGCTTTTTTTTTTTACTTTTAAAAGCATTTTTTTCAGCCGAAGAGGTTGTTGAAAAAATACTTTTAAAAGTAAAAAAAAAAAAAGCCTCTGATGATTGCGCGACTCAGGGGGCAGGAATTTTTGCTACCGGTTCTCCGAACCACCCGCCTCCATCGCTACCAGATTGGATGATCCGGTCCGAACCGGAAGCATTTCACCCCTGACTTAAAACCATTCTTTAGTGTTACCATAAGATTAAATCATTATAGGTAGTTCTGAATTTACAACCATTCATTTAGTGACCATTTGAAGTTACAACAGCACTGAAAAAGTATGACTGTTGACTTATGACCTACAGCCATTGCAGCATCCTCATGGTCACATGATCAAAATTCAGATGATTAAAAACTAGTTCCTATTTATGACAGTTGCAGTGTCCCAGGGTCTTGTGACCTTTTGTGACTTTCTGACAAACAAAGTCAATGGGAAATCCAGATGCATCTGGGGAGGGTAAAAACAGCCTTCCCCATGCCCTCGGAGGCCCTATGGAGGCCCAAAACAGCCCATTTCCCAACTTCCGGTTGGACAGGAATCATAATTATTGGCTACTAGAGGAAATACCATACTTTTCGGAATATAAGATGCACTTCTCCCCCTAAAAGTGGGTGGAAATGTCTTTGCATCTTATACACCGAATGTTGCTGAAGCCAATGGGAAAGCCAGATTCACTTAACAACTCTGTTAGTAACTTAACAAGTGCAGCTATTCACTTAACTGTGGCAAAAAAGATTGCAAAATTACTGGAGGCTTTTAAGAAGAGACTGACAGCCATTTGCATGAAAAGGTATAGAGTCTCCTGCTTGAACAAGGGGTTGGAGTAGATGAACTCCAAGGTCCCAGTCAATTCAGATGATGATGATGATGATGATGGAAGCACAGATCTAGTGTTGCTGTACTAGGTAGCAATAGCATTTAGACTTATATACCGCTTTACAGTGCTTTACAGCCCTCTCTAAGCAGTTTTACAGAGTCAGCATATTGCCCCCAACAATCTGGGTCCTCATTTTACTGACCTTGGAAGGATGAAAGGTTGAGTCAATCTTGAGCAAGTCAGGATTGAACTCCTGGCAGTTGGCAGAATTAGCCTGTAATACCGCATTCTAACTGCTGTGCCACCACAGCTCTAATAATCAATGTAAGACATTTGCAAGATATTTATTAATACATCATCATCAATATAAGCAGTTCCTGGCTCAATTTTTAGATAACTATATTAAATAACATGAAAGCAGATGTTTCCGGCACCATAAATATCCTGCGAAAAGTAACCTTTCAATGAGATGGCAATTAGATCATAAGGAAAAACAAATTAATCATGGTTGCGTTATTAAGATGAGCAAAGGGGAGCGTGAATCATGTTTTTTATCTCATCAGGCATGTCTCTGTGCACATCCCTGAAGATCACCACCAACAATTTGAACTGACTACATGCCCAAAATTTACTATAACAAATAGTGATACATCAAGAGATTAACCCATAATTGATTAGCTTCTTAACAAATTTAATCTTCCAACCAAATTGAATCTCAAAATACAAGGAATAAGGAACCATACTTCCATCTTAAAATGGATCCTGGCAGACAATCTACACTGAAGATTTGTTACCACTAAACACAAACTCACAAGCTATCCTACCATTAAAATTAACCAATGCTTTCCTGAAATCCAAATCTTAACCCTAATTCTTATTTTCTCTTATTACCAAAGGAAATTTTCTGCTTAAAAGTTCTCCTGACACAATATTATACTGTAAAATGGATGTAATACAACCAGTAATTAAAAGAAAAACTCATCCAAAACTAACCCTACAGCCAGGGGTGAAATTCACTTCCCTTCCCTACCAATTTGCAAATGTGCATGCACTGTCGTCCGCGCATGCACAAAGCCTTCTGAACATGCACAGAGCAGTGGTGGGTTGCCCCCGGTTCGGACCGATTCTATAGAACCGATAGTAAAACCGGCGGGAGGCTCTGCCTACCGACCCCAACGTCATCAGGATGCTTCTGCGCAGGCGCAGAAGAGCACATGCACACTTGCAAAGTGAGCACACGCACATGTGGCCCCATTGCGAACTGGTAGTAAAGGTAAGTAGAACCCACCCCTGGCGCAGAGGCTTAAAATTGTCACAAAAAAGTGACATCATGACTTCCATGTGGGTGGGCGGAGCCTCCCGCAGCCACCGCTACCGGTTCGCCCGAGCCGGATAGAACCGGCTGAATTTCATCCCTGCCTACAGCTAAATTTCCCTATATGCTTCATGTAAAACTAACCCTAAATACAAATTCATCAAGTACTAATGATTTACTTTATATCGACCTAAACAGTATTTCCAAAATATCCCAAATATATGACTATCGTTAACCACAAAACTCCACACAGATTAAATCTCACAACAACTGACCATTAGACCTCATAAAAACTTAAGTGTAATATTATTTTATCCTTATAATATAAGATCAATTTTTATCTCAAATATTAACCTGGCAGGCAATGGCTTCAATAAGATGATCATATGACAATAATTAATAATAAAAAAATCAAAAACTCATCCTTCTCTTAAATCTAACCTTAGATATCAAAGAAGCCTAATTTCACAGTTCTCCTAATGTACCTTTTTTTTTTTTTAACCAGAAATGTTTGCCAGGAATCCTCTCTGTACAGTACCCTAATGTGAATTGCACCATTCCACAGACAAAATATCGCCGGAAAAAAATAATTTAAAATGGAACAATAGGAAAATCCGAAAAAGAAAAAAAAAATGAAAAGGAACTGTGTTTCCCTCACATTTTATAAAGTAGGTATGGGTGCAAATCTGTTTAATTGCTGTCCTTTTCATTATGTTTTTCTCTTTTTTATACTGCAGAAAAAGACAGAACCTTCCCCCCCACCCGTGCATTTTCCTTTGAAATTAACCAGCAGTGGCATCGTTAAAAAGCAGAATCTATTTGCTGTCATTCATTAGCTACAGCCTCAGCTGCTTCTGTCTCAGCATTCCTTTGTGGAGTATTTCTGCTCAGATATAAACCATGAAATCTAACTGCAACTCCCTGCTAGGCCCTCATTTTAATATGTATATTTTTAAGTGTAGAAATAACTTAGGAAATTTGAAAACTCCCTTACTCTCCTATTATCTGTCTGGGCCAAATTTGTTTAATTCGGTTTTATTCTGTTTTTTAAATTTTGTACTCATGTATTTTATTGTTTGGCTGTTCACTGCCCTGAGTCCTTCGGGAGTAGGGTGGTATATAAATCAAATAAAGACTAAAGATTATAGGGTACATTAAATTTGAGTAAGTATTATGCAAGGCTTAAATAATGAATGTTTTCAAGAGCCCGGTTTATAATTTCCATTTATTTATTTATTCATTGATGGCCTTCAAAGGAAGCAGGGAGATCAAACCTGTTCCTGTTCTTTTCTTAGCCCACGGCTGGGCATCGCCAACAAGTAGCTTAGAATGAGCTGAGACAACACGCCTGTTGATTTTAATTTGCCATCTATGTAAGGGATAGTTGTTACTGCATTGTGGGATGCCGTACCCAATCGTACATGCAAATCCTATTCAAAAAAGGTTGGCAGTAAACCACGGAACATCTACTGTGTCAAACAAAAGTTTAATGTATGGTAAATAGCAGGCAAACAAGGGAGGTAAGATATGGAAATAGAGCTAGTAGGAGTTATAGCAGTCCAGCTAAAAGGAAACTGGCAGGAGGGGGGAAAATACCATACAATTGGCACAAAGTTGGGGCGAGGGTTACTATATTGAAATTATATTAGTAAGTAAAAGGTAAAGGTAAACGTTCCCCTTGTGCTAGTTGTTCCTGACTCTAGGGGGCGGTGCTCATCTCTGTTTCAAAGGCGAAGAGCCAGCGCTGTCCCAAGATGTCTCTGTGGTCATGTGGCCGTCATGACTAAACACCAAAGGCGCACGGAACGCTGTTATCTTCCCACCAAAGGTGATTCCTATTTTTCTACTTGCATTTTTCTACGTGCTTTCGAACTGCTAGGTTGGCAGAAGCTGGGACAAATAACGGGAGCTCACCCCGTTACGCGGCACTAGGGATTCAAACCGCTGAACTGCCGACCTTTCGATCAACAAGCTCAGCGTCTTAGCCACTGACCACCGCGTCCCTCATTATATTAGTAACATTGCCAATTATATTATAGCGAAGGGGTTCAACTATATAACTAAGTTTTATCATTTTTTCCAGGGGCTTTTTCCACATCTAATGATGCCATGAGTAATTGACTTTTCTTTTTATTGTATTATTTCCACAACTAATTTGATGTTGCATGCTGCTTGCTTCATTTTTAAAAACCCTGCACTATCAAGCTAAATAATGAACAATATAGCTTACTATATAGTCTGCTTGCTAACATGGCTGTTGAAATTGTTGTAACTACTTTAATCAATGAAATTGGACGATAACAGTAACAGTGGTTCTGTTTCAAGAATCGACTTGCACATCACCAAATTCGGTTGACTCTAGCTTATATAATTTTTATTAAGAACTTTCATTATAATCGTAAAACCTAATACAACTTAAACTTAAAGTAAAAAAAAAAAAAGAGAATAGAAAGGAGTAAAAAATGCCACAAAACGACAGAAAAGACTTTATCCTGCTGGGGGAAGGGTTGTGGTTTTCATTGAATGCATTTTTATTGTTGAGTTGTAAGTCATCCAGTGCTTGGTTTTAAGACGGGCAGCTATACAAATATTTTAAATAAGTAAATAAAATAATTGTCAGACTTTCAGTAGAGAGCTGGCTTGCTGCCATGGCTTCAGAACCTTGCCTCCAATCCGTCCAAACATCTGGAAGGGAGCTGGAGGGCTGGAGGTTTGCCAGTTTGGCTTGGAAAGTTGAGACTTGTCCGTCTGTCAGACTTCCATGCTATCTCAAAATAAATGAATTTCCAAACTGCCAATCTTTAAGGAAATCTTTTCTTTAATTGAGCACAGCCACCGGATCATGACTCGATGCGGACAAGACTGACCTTTTGCCCCCCAATCCCTCCCTTTCCGATCCCCAAATCTCTGCTTCTCATTGGCTATCTTCCAAGTCATTCTCCAGACTTCTTGTCTCGTCATTTCCCAGGAATGTCTCCCCCTCCTCATTTCCACGACAACCCGACTTCAAAGGGATTTAGCAGGCAAAAGTTCAGAGCTTATCTCTCTCTGGTCTGCTCTCTATGCCAGCGTTGAAACGCTGACAATAATACAGTTTTCTTGGCAACAGCATGGAAGAGGTTTGGCAGTCCCATCTTCTGGAAAGGTTTTTCCTCTGTAGCATTCACACTCCTCTTCCATGAAAGCTCCCAACTATGAATCAAGGCTAACCTTGCTTAAGTTTTTGGAGCCAAAGTACACATGAGGTGAAAGGTATTTAACTGGATGTAACAATATTTCTTTAAAAAACCAATCAAAAGTGATATCATGTGCAGGGGATTACTGGAGCTGCATTCAGCATCAGACCCCCATATTGTTGGGGGTGTTACTTGGAACCCTGACATTCAGGGATTTTCAAATCGATAGTTGTGAGCTCGCCATGAGATTGGGAGCAGTTGAGAAGAAAGTTTGCAAAAAATGTTTTAAATTTGCTTAGATTTGCTACGGCAAAGCCTGCCCCTGACTTTGCTCCCTGCTTTTGGTGAACCTTCCATCTGCAGGCAAAACATAAGCAAGTTCTGCTTGGGTCCCCATTGCGTTGCTTCTCACTTTTCCTCACTGGCTAGTTATAGTGCAACAAAGTGTGAGAACCTCTGTATAGGTTTGGGTTGAATGAACTGCTATATTTATTTCTGATTGATTATGTGTTATCAAGTTGCTTCTGACTTGACATGACATCTCCATGCCATGGAAATGGATATCGGGCATCTCCCTTCTTGACCACATCACAATTGACACCATTCGACAACATTTTGGTGTGGCACCAATTACAGAGAAGATGAGAGAAGGCTGGCTCCACTGGTATGGACATGTCCAGAGGGCAGCACCTTCCACCGTGGCCAAGGCTGCCTATCAAATAGAAGTCAACCGGTGACCTTGCGGGCATCCAAAACAGAGATGGCAAGACACCATCAACAAAGATATGCAAACCACGGGCCTGTGCCCTGGAGACTCAGCTGACCGTGCAAAGTGGCACTCAATGATCCGAAAAGTGGACCCTGCACCTGCGGGAATACAAGAAGAAGAAGAAGAAGAAGAAGAAGAAGAAGAAGAAGAAGAAGAAGAAGAAGAAGAAGAAGAAGAAGAAGAAGAAGAAGAAGAAGAAGAAGAAGAAGAGGAGGAAGAGGAAGAAGAAGACGAGGAAAAGGAAGAAGAAGAAGAAGAAGCAGAAGCAGAAGAAGAAGAAGAAGAAGAAGAGGAAAAGGAAGAAGCAGAAGAAGAAGAAGAAGAGGAAAAGGAAGAAGAAGAAGAAGAAGAAGAGGAAGAAGAAGACGAGGAAAAGGAAGAAGAAGAAGAAGAAGCAGAAGCAGAAGCAGAAGAAGAGGAAAAGGAAGAAGAAGAAGAAGAGGAAGAAGAAGAGGAAGAGGAAGAGGAAGAAGAAGAAGAAGAAGAAGAAGAAGAAGAAGAAGAAGAAGAAGAGGAGGAGGAGGAGGAGGAGGAGGAGGAGGAGGAGGAGGAGGAAGAAGCATTTGACTTCTAATGTCTACTTTCTGTAAATAGATTTTCTCCATGATCATCTAATCCTAACCTTTTCTTTCAAGTCTCTCATTGCCACTGTAACCGAGTCCATCCACTTTGATGCTGGCCATCCTCTTCTCTTTTCTTTAGAGCTTTTTTCAGAAAGCTGGATCTTCAAGTAAAGTGTCCAAAGTAGGATGAAGCTGGTCATTTGTCCCTTGACTGAGAACTTTGGGTTAATTTGCTTAATAATCCATTGGGTTGTTTTCTCGACTGTCCATGATATTCTCAGGAACCAAAATTCAAAGTCATCAATACTTTTCCTATCCTACTTCTTCAAAATTCAATTTTTCGTTCCATGGAGTATCACAAGAAATACCACAGCTTGTACAATATGGATGCATTATAGCATTTGAATTTTTCCAAGGTTTTCATGGCTCCTTTACCAAGTACTGGGATGTGACAAATTTTTTGAATCGTGTGTTCCTTTACGGTTGATGGTTGATCCTAAAATGCACAAACTACCCACCACATTGATATCGTCATTGCTAATTCTAAGTCTGGCTATTCTACTTGTTGCCATTAGTTTGCTCTTCCTTATATTTCATTTTAGTCCCCCCTCCCCTTTTTTTTACTTTACTTCTCAACTTTCCGTCCTAAGGCTGTCAGATCCTTTGCATTATCACCCATCAAGGTGATGCCGTCAGCATTAAGCAGGTTATTAATGTTTCTTCCTCCAATTTTTAAATCCGACTCCTAATCCCTAATCCCGGCTCCTAATGGAACCATTAGTTTTACTCAGGGAGTGAAGGTTAAACAAATTATTTTACTGTTTTGGGGGGGTTCTGATATTATAACATTGAAGACAGGATTCTTCAACCGGATACTCCGGTTTATAGTTTAGCATATTGTGTGAACCCAGTCATATCTCAGCAACTTTTTATATTTGTTTGGATGAGGACTTTGTCTCTCCCCAGTTCCCTAAACTGTCTTTATGGGAAGAACCTACATCTGGAAGAGTAATCCAATGTTTCTTAAATATAGGAAGAATTCCCATTTGAGGAAATGTATCTCAAGTCTTTTTTCAGAAATCATGGATAATATTTTTCTTGGGGAGAAAATCAAGAAGAATCAAGACAAAATTCATTCTTCTGTGAGTCAATTAAATAATGATTCTCATGCCAAAGTGGAGTCTTGCTTGATAGGCAGCTAACACCTGTGGAGCTTGTAATATTATACTTGATAAATTTCAGAGGGCTTAATACATCTGAAAACAGCAGTTGCCTTAGCAACTCTCTGTAATGAATGGCGTTCATAAATGACATTTCCCCTCCAAAGAATTCTTCTAATTCTCCAAAAACAACACTCTTTGTTTCTCATTTATTTTTGTCATTTGGTTTATTTTTTTCATTTTTGTGATCTTGCAAACAGGAGAAAATACAAAGAATCTTGCAGAAAACCAGAATGCTGTTAAACACCCAAATAAATATATTCTGTTGTGAATGCTCTCTTTTTAAAGTCACTGGCTGCCTTACCTGGTCTTGTAATTCTCCTGATTTTTATGTTGTTTATGAATTATGCTGCTTCAGGACGGTATCATTATTATTATATGGCGGTGATAGCTAACATTTTGCCATCGCATGCCAGGAGGGGGGGTGGGGGCGGTTTGCGTGCCCACATCCATAATTCTATGTGCCCCGCCCTGTGCATGCGCGTGCAACCCCCCTCCCCCCCTGCTCCTGGCACGCGATGGTCCGGTACGCCCGTTTTTATTTCTCATCTGGCTCCAGATCCTCTCTATGCATCTGGGGAGGATAAAAACAGCCTTCCCCACCCCCTCGGAGGCCCTATGAAGGCCCGAAACAGCCCATTTCCCAACTTCCAGTTGGACAGGAATCATAATTAATTGGCTACTAGAGGAAATACCATACTTTTTGGAGTATAAGATGCACTTCTCCCCCTAAAAGTGGGTGGAATATCTTATACACTGAATGTTGCTGAAGCCCTGCCCACCTGCCAGCCCCCACCCTTCAGCTGTTTTCAGCCTCCATGCGGCACATTTTCGGCCTCCATATACTCCATTTTAGACCCATTCTAGGCTGTGGGGATCAACACAGCACATCGCCACCGATCCCCGCCTCCATGCGTCGTATTTTTGGCCTCCCCACATTGCGTTTTTGGTTTCCACACACCCCGTTTTTGGCCTCTGTGTTTTGGTTGGTTCCATGCCTGGAACTGGCCGAAAATGTGATGTGTGGAGGCCAAAAACACGAAGTGCAGAGGCAGCGATGGGCTGTGGTGATCCCAGCAGCCTGGAACAGCTGATTGGGGGTATTCTGGGAAGCGGATCCACCTGCCAATCAGCTGCTCATGCTGAATCAGGCTGTGATAACATGCTGAAGCTGACCAGGCTGTTTGTTGTTTCCTGCAAAGACGCTAGCTAGATGAATACTGATGGATGCTGGTAGGCAGAGGTAGAATTTTTTTTCTTGTTTTCCTCCCCAAAAACTAATGTACGACTTATACTCTGGAGCATCTTATACTCCGAAAAATACAGTACATGTAGTTCAATGTTAGTGAAAGGCAGAGGTGGGGAATGATGGGCCCTTTATGACTTGTGGACTTCAACTCCCAGAATTCCTCAGCCAGCATTGTTCTCCACCCCTGGTATAGGGAATTCCCATCCTGGGGGTTTTCCTCACCGGCATCCACCACAACATGAACATATCCAGGCATGCTGTTGTTTGCATTGCTTCCTAATGATGTTGCTTTCATCCGATTCCCAGCTAGTGCCGGAGGCAACCATAAATCTTCCTTAGTTTACTCCAATGCTACAATAGTATTTGCTCTTTCAACCCAACACAGGCTTTGCTCTGGATAAAGATTTGATCATAATTAGATAAATTGAATTGGATTGGTGGATGTTATTCCAGCAGCTGAAGATGCTTGAAAGGGAGGGAAACAAAAACCAAGAAGTGACTAATTTCTTTCCTTAGCCTGTCCTGAATGTACCCATAGTAACAGTAACAGAGTTGGAAGGGACCTTGGATGTCTTCTAGTCCGACTTCCTGCTCAAACAGGAAAGTACAGGGATGGCTAACCTTTTTGGTGCCGTGTGGCCAAAGCACAAATGCACATGCTCATGCCCGAACCCCCCCAATGCAATGCAAGCGCTCCCCGCACTTGCTCCCCAGCCCCGTGCATGCTCCCTGGCCTCCTTGCACATGCGCCCCGCCTCCCCACCCCACAACCCCATTTTGGCTTCCAGGTTGGTGCAGGAGGCTTTCCAGGCCCAAAATTGGGTGCGAGACCAGTTCGTTCTCACAGGGAGGGACTACTCAGGGTACCGTCAGTCAAATTATGTCGACTGGCGACTCCCAGGGGGGGGCTTCTCTGTGAGGGCTCCAACCCTTTGGAATGAACTGCCCCCGGAGATACGGAATATCCCTGATCTCCGTGCTTTCCGCCGTGCCCTCAAGACCCTGATGTTCCAACAGGCGGGGCTAAACATACAAACATGCGAATGATTTTTTAAATGTTATCTAATTCTGGGTTTTATTTAATTGACCAAACTAAGTAACAATTTTAATTAGCAATTTTATGATGTTTGTGTGTCTATATTTTTCTTGACTGTACACCGCCTTGAGTCCTACGGGAGAAAGGCGGTATAGAAATATAATAAATAAATAAATAAATAAATAAATAAATAAATAAAATTTTGGGCCTGGAAAGCCTCCCGCACCAACTTGGAAGCCAAAATGGGGTGTGGGGGCACCGTATGAGCCCCCCTGTGCCCTGTTTTAGGCCTGGAAAGCCTCCTGCACCAACCTGACCCCCCGCGCATGCAAGCATGAGTCCCCCACATGCTCTCTGCCCCCCGCATATGCACAGCAGAGACCTGAAGACCAGCTGGCTGGCGGGAGGCGCATGCTTATGCACAGTGGAGCTGGGCTGGGGCAATGGCTGGCATGCCCGCAGAGAGGGCTCTGTGTGCCACCTGTGGCATGCGTGCCATAGGTTCAAAATCACGGCTCTAGTACATAACCCATCTCCATTTGGCACCATTATTCCTGTGACAGCATAGTATACCCCAGTGGTCAAATGTAAAATTTGTTACTACCGGTTCTGTGGGTGTGGCTTGGTGGTGGTGGGGTAATGTGACTTGGTGGGTGTGGCCAACTTTTGTTTTTACTTTTGAAAGCATTTTTTCTACAACTTTAAGAAGTTGCAGAAAAAAATGCTTTTAAAAGCCTCTGATGATCCCAGCTGAGCCGTGCAATCATCAGAGGCTTTTTTTTTTTTACTTTTAAAAGCATTTTTTCGGCAGAAGAGGTTGTAGAAAAAATGCTTTTAAAAGTAAAAAAAAAGAGCTTCTTATGATCACGCGGCTCAGGTGGGCATTAGAGTGGGGGCAGGGATTTTTGCTACTGGTTCCCTGTACCACCCACTGCCATTGCTACCGGATTGGGCGATCCGGTCCAAACTGGGAGCATTTCACCCCTGATATACCTCCTCCCCCACACATTGAAGCTGGCCAATTTTATACCAGTCTACTTTTCTCCAATTTAGATAGAGTTAAGGCGGCTCCTCCCAAGGAGTTCTCAAGAGTATATCTTTAATGGTGCAAGCAATCTGCTTTAGCTTGGCAAGATTTCTGTCTATAGGTGAGGAACAATAAAGGAAACTGCTTAGAAGAACCTCCAAAGTGTCTTTCTTGGGTTTTTTTGAGCCTGACAGTGAACATAAACTGATCGCCGGGGAGGGGGGGAAATCAGAGGGATCAGGTTGCTGAAAGTAGCACAAGTCTGAGGACACTGGAGACATTACTTTCATATTCTGATGAGGAAAGGGACAATGAAGGTTTGAGAGATCATCTTACCAATTGAAAAATAAGGTAGAAGCAGAGACGGTATTCAGCCTCTGAATTAAGGTTGCCACTTACCGGTTCATTAAGGCGAACCGGTAGTGGCAACCTGCGGGTGGGCCCGCTCCTGCTCACCTGCCCGGGCGCAATCCCGTCCTATATTGCTGTGTTTTTGACGGCGCAAGCATGTGTGGACAGCGTACGCAAGCAAATTGCCATGTTTTAGGATGCCGTACGCATGTGTGGACGGCGTGCGTGAGCGAAGCAAGCGTGTGCACATGCACGCTCACATTTCCGATGTTGGCTGAACTGGTTGCTATGGTATGTGAATCCCACCTCTGGGTAGAAGTCTCTTCCTTAATCAAGAACAGAGCATAGTGTATCTGTTAGCATATCTTTAAAAGAAGCTAAGAAAAGAGTACGCTGAGGGAAAGAAATTATAATTTGAGACATCATGCAAACTGTGGCTTCTGGTCCTCGATTTATGACCCAACTGGGACCAGAATTGCAGGTGTAAGTATTTGGGGTCGTAAGATGAGGCACAATGTGATGGGACTTGATGTTTTGAGTTTTTTTATGTTGTTTGTCAAGCAGATTTCACAGTCATAAATCAAATCTACTGTCCTGAAAGGGCATTTTTTTTTGCTATTAAACAACAGGTTAACCGAAAGATTATTTTATGAAAAGAAACCTGTGCTTTCTAATCTCTTTAAAATACTCTGCTCTAGGTCACATGTCTGGGAACAAAGAAACTTAAAATGCAGAAGTTGAAAAGATTCTGAGCTGCTGACTAATTATTACCTCCTTTCAGGAGTGAAATGCTCCTGGTTCAGACTGGATTGCCTGATCCGGTAGCGATGGTAGCGGATGGTTCGGAGAACCGGTAGCAAAAATCCCTGCCCCCTGCCCATGCCCAGCTGAGCCGCGGGATCATCAGAGGCTTTTTTTTACATTTTTTTTCCAAAAAAGTTTTTTATTTTTATTTCTCATAAACACATTTATATGTTCAGTAATTTCCATCATTTTTCATTCATCTTTTCTTTTAATTTTTAATTTTTGCTTTTTCGGGACTGCTCTTTTACCCTTTACCTTTACTCCAACCTTTCTTCTTCTCCTCCCCTTCTCTTCCTTCCTCTTTCTCCTCCTACTTCCTTTGTTCTTCCTCTCCTTCTCTTTCCTACTTCCCCTTCTCTTCCCCCACTTGTCTCTTCTTTCCTCCTTCTAACCTTCTCCTCCGCTCCTCTTTCCCCTCCCTTTTCTTCCTCTCCTTTTCCCTTTCTTCTTTCTAATGCTTTTAAAAGAAAAAAAAAGCCTCTGACGATCAGACAACTCAGCTGGGATCGTCAGAGCTTTTTAAAAGCATTTTTTTTTACAAAAAAATACCTTTCTTTTAAAGGTTAAAAAAAAAGTTGGCCACGCCCACCCAGTCACATTACCCACCAAGCCAGACCCACAGAACCGGTAGTAACAAATTTTACATTTCACCACTGCCTCCTTTCTAGATTTTTTTCTAGATTTTGAGGGCCAAATGGGGCCTGCTTTCTAAACCTGTCTGTAATGTAAATGAAGCGGGCTCTGATAGATGACCACTGGATAACTTTCTATTCACTCTATTCTAAAAAGCAATGCATCCGGTTGGAAAAAGTACAAACTCAGCCAAAATCCTTTTGGTTCCTCTAGGAGGCCTCTAAGTTGTCAGAAGAAAGGAACATTCTAATGACATACAGCTTAAAGGTTGGTTAGGTCAAGGGGATCCACATGAGTTAAAAGTTGTCTATCGTCAGAAGATGATTTGAGTCTATGCTTCAGTAATCTACAAAAAGAATTATAACTGTTTTGCAAAGAAACTCAGTAATTAGGAAATGTCAATTAAAATGACAAATGTATATGACCATATGAATTGCTGAGTTAACAGAATCCTTTGTCTAGAAGGGTATAAAACCATTGTACCTAATTTCTGTCTTTGTTCAACGCTTCATGTACAGAGCTTTGAACCTATTGTGCAATATATAATTTGTCTCTGATTAATCCAAAAGTTGTGTTTGTCTTATTAAATCCACAACATCTGCCCTTGGCTTCTCCTGCAATACCAGCATGGTCATGTCTGATCTATTTTCTGAGATTTATGCTGTTAACAGAAAACAGACATTGAGCCATTTTACGTAATATTTTTTCAACATTCTCATGTGTTGCAAAGAGCAACAGTGATATTGTCGGACAGTTAGGTCAGAACCACAGTCAGTACAGAAAACACCTGTACATACCAATCCAAGCACGCTTCTTATTGATTAGACTGTTATGTCCATATTCGTAATCATTTCCAATTTCTCCTTATTCCCGAAACTTCCTTTCCCCGCCTTTGGTACTCTAAAGTTGATACCATTTCAGCTTCCTCTGGTCTAGCATAATACATGGTCTTTCATTCTTTTCTTTTATAAAATACTAGACCCAGCTGTATTCAGTCGAAACATAATTTCCTCACAAAGATTTTTCTTTTTTTAAAAAATCTAATAAACTCCACTTTCCAAAAACCCTTCTGCAATTTGCTCCATTACTTTTATTCCTTTTTGCAGGCATATTCAGCTACATAAAAGTATTCCCACATTAAACATATTCAGGTTTTCCAGTTTTAATTCTTAAGAATTCGTATTCCTTCACTGATTTTTAACTAGGCTTGTCATAACTTGCAAGGATTACAATTCCCAGAATCCCCATCAATGATAAAATATCAACTTCAGCCAGTTTAGGAATATGACTGCTTTGCTAAAATTGCTTTGTAATGGTTTGTTTATTTGTTGAAAGCATTTTTATATCACTTCTCACTACAGAGAATATGGAAGTGGAAATTTAGATCAGGGCTTCTCAACCCCAGCAACTTTAAGACAAGTGGATTTCAATTCCCAGAAATCCCCAGCTGGCCATGGGAATTCTGGGAGTTCAAAGAGGTTGTAAAAAATGGTTTTAAAAGGCTCTGACGATCCCAGCTGAGTTGCCTGATCAGCAGAGGCTTTTTTTTCTTTTAAATGCCTCTGACGATCAGGCAACTCAGCTTGGATCGTCAGAGATATTTAAAAGAAAAAAAGCCTCTGCCGATCAGGCAACTCAGCTGGGATTATCAACTGACGATCCCTTTGACGATCCCAGCTGAGTCTTTTTTTTTTTTTACTTTTAAAAGCATTTTTTGGCCGAAGAAGTTGTAAAAAAAGTGCTTTTAAAAGTAAAAAAAAAAAAGCCTCTGATGATTGTGCAGCTCAGCTGGGCATGGGGGGGGGAGGCAGGGATTTTTGCTACCGGTTCTCCGAATCACCCGCCTCCATTGCTATTGGATTGGACGATCCGGTGCGAACCGGGAGCATTTCACCCCTGGGTCTAGGATATCATCAATGGTAAGGAATTTTGGGAGATGTAGTTCAGCAGCACCTGGAGAGCCACAATATCCTGCTATCTGCTCCATAGCTGTATTGTGCTCACAGAAGAGAAGATGAGGTCAGTGGTTGCAACAATTTTATTGCTTTCAGAGGAACAAGTTAGCCTCTTTTTCAGGAATAACATATTATCATAGGGTCCCAACCTTAAGGACACAGAAGAATTTAAGCATCATTACATTCCTCCTTTTTACCTGGTACATCTTCTTTCAGAGGTGATGTTAATTGCAGCATTTTACTGAGTACTGTAAAGTAGTTTTATAAATAGCCTCAGGAGGTATCAGTGTTGAGGGAAAAATAAAGAAACCACAGAATTTCTCCAGGACCTTAACTAAACAAATATCAATCTTCCAGTCATACATAGTCTATAGTATTAAGGTAAGTAATGTTTTCTATCTCGGTACAGTTACTGAAGTATTTTCATATACTTTGCATATTTTTGTCCTGTTGCCAAACCCTAATAGTTTCTTGTTGCATTTCTCCCAAAAGAAAAGACTTCTCTTTGTGTCACATGATGTGCTTTCTAACTGTTGTGTAAGACACGTCTGTGGATCTGCTGAGATTCGTCACTCAGTCAGTACGTTATCACAAAGGTGGCAAAACTGATGGAAATTTTTCTTCAGAGCACAATTAGTTTAGTTTTAGTTTAGTTTATGATAAGCAACAAGCAACGGTTGTTCTTTTGTTAGAACAGCTGCTATGACTTTCCCTAACACAGGAGACCTTGCCAAAATACTGCAATGGGTAAGGAGAACGATGGACCTAAGACAATTGACATTTTTCTTCAAAAAAATCTTGAAGAACAAGGATGATCATCCTACTTTGGGCAAAAGAAGTATGCTTCGTTGAACAACTGAATGTCCCTCAAGCGGGCATAATTGGAGCTTCACATCAAAAAACTAAAGAAATCTGTAATTATCCTTTGTCTCTTCCATAAGCTGTCAGCATCATGTATATGTATGTACTCTGCAAGGCAATTTGCGGGAAAATTTGTTTTTTTTTCTTTTATTATTTATAATTTTTTATTACTTTAACATTACATACAACATATACAATATTTCACTCTGTGCTATATATAAGAAAGGAAGATTTGGTTCTTCAGATATATCCTCATAATCACCAAAATCCACGTTCTCGGGGTACAGGTACCGAAGCATCCAATTTTCCCAGCGCATAGTCCACAAATGGTTTCCAAATTTTCCAGAAAATATCTTCTTTATAGTCACCATTTCTAATTTTAATATCACATGTCATTTTATCGTTTAAAGCTAATTTCCACATTTCACAATACCATTCTTCTATTCTAAAATTCACATCCAATTTTCCAATGCGGGAAAATTTGTTGGCCAGTGTCTGATTATAGTTTAATAAAGAATAAATTTTCTATTTTATTCTATTCTATTCTATTCTATTCTATTCTATTCTATTCTATTCTATTCTATTCTATTCTATTCTATTCTATTCTTCTATATTCTATTCTATTCTACTCTATTCTACTCTACTCTACTCTACTCTACTCTACTCTACTCTACTCTACTCTACTCTACCATTCCCATTCTGTTAAATTCAAATTGCTCTTGATGTATAGATAGTCCCTTATTGAGTTACATCATTGTTATTCAGCTTTTGCCCTGTATTATTTTGGAAAAAGCAATATAGCCTTTAATTTACTCTTATTTGAAAGGAACTCTGAAATACGATGGGAATATGAAACCTGAGAGGCAATGCTGGTCATACAGGGACTTATTTAAGCCTTGTCCAATAAGGAGTCGAGGCTGAAAACTTATTTATTTATTTTATTTATTTTATTATATTTCTATACCGCCCTTCTCCTGCGGGACTCAGGGCGGTGTACAGCCAGGATAAAACATAGCGTATAAAATTTAAAAACATTTAAAAAAACAATTAAATAATTTTGGCCCAAATTTAAAACAACCCAATTAAAACCGAATTCGATTAAAAAACTGAGAGGATGGGATCAAGCCAGCCCAGCTAGATGGAACAAGTGTGTCTTCAGGGCCCGACGAAAAGTCCGGAGGTCTGATATCATGCGTATCTCAGGGGGCAGGTCATTCCAGAGGGCAGGTGCTGCCACAGAGAAGGCTCTCCCCCTGGGGGTCGCCAGCCGGCACTGCCTGGCCGACGGAACCCTGAGGAGGCCCTCTCTGTGTGAGCTAACCGGTCGGTGGGAGGCCATCGGCGGCAGAAGGCGGTCTCGCAAATACCCCAGCCCTAAGCCATGGAGCGCTTTAAAGGTGGTCACCAACACCTTTAACTTACTTAAAGGTGTTGGTGACAACAAACTTAAACCTAGCTCCACTTTAAAAAATTTTGCTTTTCCACAGGGATTTTCTTTCGGGTCTCTATGGATGATCCGAGCAATAGAGAATAGACACACAAGGCCACATGATATCAGGGATGTCCGAACAGCATGATTAAAAAAAAAAAAGTCACTATGGTGACTGTAATGGTGACATCAAAACTCTTGGACAGACATAAAAACCAGGGTGAGCTTCAATCACCACTGCCAGAGCCACCATCTTGGTTTTTCTAATTCTTCCCTGCACAGGAGAAAACAAGAGGAGGAAATGGATAATCACAGTTTATGATTCAGATTCAGATTCAGAGCTCAAAACAACACAAGCTTGACACATCGAAACAAGATGAGGGTTAAAGTCAGGTCAAAAAGTGCAGGCGAATGAACTCAACTGAAAGCATTTCCAATCCTGACCTGTTTTAGTGCAGTTTTTCATTCCAGAGCTGTCGCAGCTCTGAGGAAAGATATGCTCCGTTGAGAAGAATGTAAAGAATGCAGGAAGTCTATAGCTCCAAGAGAATAATCTTCCAGAAGTCCTGGGCCCCCAATGTGGGTGCTAATTAGCCTGGGGCCCCGATGAAGCTATAGCATTTTGGAGGTAGCTAATGGAGCAGATAACACCCCGCCTCTTCCTCCTGTGCATTTTGCCTCCTCCCTCTCCATCTTTGTCAATCTTACTTTACCTGAATTTTAATTTATTTTTTTAAAATTTGATTTATATGTCGCCCTTCTCCGGAGACTCAGGGCGGCTTACAATGCACTAAGCAATAGCCTTCATTCTTTTGTATATTTATACAGTCAGCTTATTGCCCTCACAACTGGGTCCTCAATTTACCTACCTTAGAAAGGATGGAAGGCTGAGTCAACCTTGAGCCTTGGCGAGATTCGAACCTGCAGTAATTGCAGGCAGCTGGTCTTAATAACCAGTTTAATAACAGGGTGCCTTAGACCACTGTACTACCAAGGCTCTTTTAAGATTTAAGATCCCTATTTATTTTTTTTAAAAAATTATAGGGCATTTCAATCAATGTCTAGATTAGTGTGATGATATGAGTGGCATATATGTTTGGTAAATAAATAAATGAAATATAATGGCTTAAGCCACTATTCTGTTGCCAGGCCCTAAGAGAGGATTTTAGATGTGCTGCGTATCTGTGAGGACATGCTGGAACAATAAGAGTTTGGCACTCGGCAGCAGGTTTCCAGATTGTGGCACTGGGTGCCAGGAGCTTAATTAAATGTAACTGCTTTTAAACTACTGAATGACATATGGTGACACGTGGTAAGAACACCTTAAGTAAACAAACTAGTTGGACGTTGGTGTTTTATATCATTTGGTACTGAAAAGTTTGCCAGATCTGATGGAGAAGCAAGTACTGTAACAGCACTGCAAAATTTTGCAAGGCAAAACATGGACGGGGAATGAATTTCATGCAGCTGGAAGCAGATTTTGGGATAGGTTGTTGATATGATTTGTGATGGAATGGGACAAGTTGCCACAATCACCATGGGACAACTTGCTAAGGGACAATTCAACAAATGCAGAAGTTAAATTAATTTTGATGGAATCCTGGCCAATAAGAATAAAATAAAGAAAATCAATCCTGAAATACAAGAGTTACAATAATTTCGATGAAAACATGATTTCCCCCAAAATAAAAGTACCTGAATGAAACAATTAATATAGCATTAAATTGTTCTGTGATGAGTTGTCGTATAGCGAGGTGGTCGTGGCAAATTGCCCATGGTGAGTTGGCCACAATGAATTGTCCTGAACCCTATTTGTGTATCTGGTCTGAGTAACTCATGCATTAAAGCTGTTACAGCCTGTATAAGCCACACTCTGGCCACAAAGAGTTGTTCTGGTGCAGGGGTCACCAATCTTTCGGATCTCAGGGACAACTAAATTCATAATTTTAAATCCTGCAGACCACTAATATGATCTGCCTAATGACTGGTTGGGTGAGCGTGGCTAGGTGGTCATGTGACTGAGTGGGCGTGGCCAACTCAATGTCACTCACGTCGAGGAGCGCCTCGCCAGCCTCTATTCACCCCTCCCCTCCCAGCCACTCCTCGCCTCTCTTCCCATGCTCCTTACGGCCCCAACAGGGAGCAGTTGTTGGAGCTAAGCAGCCACCATGAGAAAGAGTTGGCAAAACAGCTGGCTCAGTTCAAATTGGATCTGACCGAGAAGGAGGCTCAACAGAAGCACCTCACTGAGGACTACGAGCATAGGTTTTCCAAGCAGAGGGAAGACCTGCGGGAGTGCAAGGCCAGGTACCAGCGCCTGGAGGCTCAGCGGACTGAGATGGTCAGCCAGTTCCAGGCCATGATGCCTTGATCCACTGGAACAAGGCCCTCCGGCAGTGGCACTTCCCTCCAGCCTTTGCCCAAAGCCCCACACCAGGAGGTTGAAGCAGACCCCAATTCAGAATTTCTCCCCCCCCTCTTACTCACACAAAAAGACCCCTAAGGGGAGACTCTGCAGCAACACAAATGCCATAGTTTGAGGACCCCTGATTTAGTGCAATATAAAAAATGCAAATAATTTTTCTGCAGACCACCAAAATTTTCTCGTGGTCCACGGACCACCAGTTGGTGAATGGAATATTTATCTTTTATTAAACAGGCATGGCTTTTTAGTCTTCTCCTTAATTTGGCCTGCTATAATCCCAATTAATGTTCAATATTAATATACATCAATACTCATTGTTAATATTTGATACTAATCAATATTATATATATATATATATATATATATATATATATATATATATATATATATATATGCAAGTTTTGGTGTATTCGGGTCTTTTCCTGTATAAGATTGAGAGTATCTTGGCGACGTTTCGAGGTCCACACAGGATTTTACAAAACAGCTGCCTAATCTGCAAACATTAACTCCATCAACCAATCAAGATGTAACAACACAGGCAACCAACCCGCTCACAGCAACAAAGCCAGCACCCCACACCTCCCCACCAGTATTTATAGAGAGACGGCAGCTCCGATCACACTTTCCTCGCACAAGCACGAAGCCAAAGACACCAGCCTGAAGATGATGAGTGAGACCTCATCGAAACGTCACCAAGATACTCTCAATCTTACACGGGAAAAGACCCGAATACACCAAAACTTGCATACCTCTACCCGTGAAAAACTACAAAAACATATATATATGTCAAATATATATATTTGATTTTCAACATCGAATTGTCAAAATGCGAGTTCCACAAGTCACGGTTAGACTATTTGGGATTCCGTATTTCTCCAAAGGGGGTAGAGATTTGCATTTTAGTATTGAATGTTAATATAACATAATATATTATATTATATTATATTATATTATATTATATTATATTATATTATATTATATTATATTATATTATATTATATTATATTATATTATATTATATTTATTTGGTCAAATTTATATGCCACCCTTCTCCCGAAGGACTTGGGGCAGCTATATATTATATTACCATACAATACTAAAATGCAAATCTCTACCCCCTTTGGAGAAATACGGAATCTCAAATAGTCTAACCGCGACTTGTGGATCTCGCATTTCGACAATTTGATGTAGAGTTTGGATACTAAAATGCAAATTTTAGTATCCTATTTGATATTTTGATGGCTTTTGAGGCATGGCATTGTAGCAAAATCTCTTTGGTAGGTTCGATGCTGTTCTTTTTCTCATCTGTTGAAGTTATTCTACCAACTTCTGCAAGGGTTGGGCTTGTCCTCTAGATATGAAAGTTCTGGGAGATATTGGTCTGTGAGGGTAAGTTGGGATGATGTCGAGGAGTAAATAAATCAATGTACCGTAAACCTTTATCTCTATTAAGATCTACTTTAACAAATGAGCCTCTGAAGCAGTTAACAATAAATGTCCATTACTTTGCATATATATATATATATATATATATATATATATATATATATATATATATATATATATAGGTCTTTGGTTATTCGGGTCTTCTCCCACGTAAAATTGGAAGTGTCTTGGCTACGTTTCGACGAAGTCTCATTCGTCATCTTCAGGCTGGTGTTCTCGGCTTCGTGCTTCCAGGAGCAATGTAGTTGTTTGGCGAGAAATTTGGCTAGGTTTTGTAGAAACGTCGCCAAGACACTTCCAATTTTACGTGGGAGAAGACCCGAATAACCAAAGACCTACATACAAACACCCGCGAAAACCTGAGAAAACAAATATATATATATATATATATTCTAAGCAATGTTAGTTCTGGCTATTCTTCCTCAGAAGAAAGTCTTGTAAACCATCAGAACTGCATCAGAACTGCCTTTCTAACTGACTTCCAAACTGCCCACAGTTTTCTAACAGAAGAGCTCGGTTTTCCGTCAAGAATCTCCTTTTATACTGTCAACTGTGACAGTTAGGGGAGGGAATATAAAAGCCTGGGAGATTCAAACCTATTAGCTGCTTTCTGGTTGGCTTATTTACTTGTCCGTTCCAAAAGCCATTAATAGGCACAGCAATTGAGAAATAACTTTTCTCTCACAGATGAGGAGGCACTGACTTCTTTTAACAGAGGGCAAAGTTGAGGAAGTTCCCAGAAAGTTCTGCTGAACTAGAATCTGTGTTTTTCAACCTCGGCAACTTTAAGATGCATGGACTTCAACAGCCAGATGGCTGGGAAACTGGATAATATGAAAATCACGCCCAACAAGATTGACTTGTTAATGATAGAAGGGACAATTCATTTAGGAGTTGGCAGAGTAATTATCCTATAATAGGATGGGCAGATATCCTGTTAAGTTGTAGTGACTGGATCCAGCTAAAATACTTTTCAACAGTTTAAGCTAGTTTTATAACTGTAGATACTCTATTTTTTTGTTTATTAAGTCAAGAGCTTGTTGTTTGCTCACTTACCTTCTTTTCCTTTTCTGGACCACAGTTTTATACTACATCTGTTTATACTACATCTAATAGGAAAATGGTGATTTAATCTTGGCTTAGCTAAAGTTCTCATCTGATGTTCATAAACTGAATTCCAACTAACGGGATCCATGGCCATTAACTTCCAGGCCAAACTAGCGTAGAGCTAGTATAGAGCAACAAGGATGATTAGGGGACTAGAGATTAAAACATATGAACAACGATTGTAAGAATTGGGTATGTTTAGTTTAATGAAAAAAAGGACTAGGGGTGTCATGATAGCAGTGTTCCAATATTTGAGGGGCTGCCACAAGGAAGAAAGGGGTGAATTATTCTCCTAAGCTCCTGAAAGCAGGACAAAAAGTAATGGATGGAAACCAGTGGTGAAATCCAATTTTTTTTATTATCGGTTCTGTGGGTGTGGCTTGGCGGGCGTGACAGGGGAAGGATACTGCAAAATCCCCATTCCCTCCTCACTCCTTGGGGAAGGATATTGCAAAATCTCCATTCCCATTCCACTCTGGGGCCAGCGAGAGGCGGCATTTGCTGGTTCTCCAAACTGCTCAAAATTTCCGCTACCAGTTCTCCAGAACCTGTCAGAACCTGCTGGATTTCACCCCTGATGGAAACTAACCAAGGAGAGAAGCAACTTAGAACTAAGGAGACAGAACAATTCATCAGTGGAATGAGTTGCCTCAAGAAGTTGTGGGAGCACCAACACTGGAGATTTTAAAGAAGAGATTAGACAACCATTTGTCTGAAATTGTATAGGGCCATGATGGCAAACCTATGGCAGGTGTGCCACATGTCGCACATGGAGCCATATCTGTGGGCACATGAGTGTTGTCCTAGCTGAGCTCCAGTGTGCATGTGCACGCCAGCCAGCTGATTTTCGGGCCTTCCGAGCCCACCTGAAGTTGGGAAATGGGCTGTTTCCGGCCTCTGGAGGGGCTCCAGGGCGGGTGGGGAAGGCTGTTTTCACCCTCCCCAGGCTCCAAGAATGCCTCTGGAGCCTGGGGAGGGCAAAAAACAGGCCTACCAGGCCCACCAGAAACCTTTTTGCTGTCGCGTGCCAAAAGCAGGGGTCGCGTGGGGGGTGGTGCGTAGGGGGCCATTGAATTATGGGTATGGGCACGCGGGTACGTGACCCCCCCATGCTCCCCCTGCTTTTGGCACGCGATGGCAAAAAGGTTAGCCATCACTGGTATAGGGTTTCCTGCCTGAGCAGGGAGTTGGACTAAAAGACCTCCAAGGTTTCTTCCAACTCTATTATTCTGTTGGGACTCGGTATGAGTTTGCTTTGGAAGACTGATAAGATGCTTCAATGGATGCAGTACAAAACATCTGGTTAATTGCAGTAATTAGCATTAATTAGTAATTAACTAATTAATTAATTAGTAATGCGGTAATTAGTAATTCAGCAGTTTGAATCCCTCGTGCCATGTAACGGGGTGAGCTCCCGTTATTTGTCCCAGCTTCTGCCAAAAACAAAGAAACAAACAAAAAAAACAACAGAAGACCTCATCTGAGAATCTGTAACTAGTAACAATGTGATTTCCTTCAAAGATGAAGATGGCACTTTTGCTACCCCTGTAATTTTTAAAAGTATCTATCAGTGATGTATCTATCTGGGACGCGGTGGCTCAGTGGCTGAGCTTGTCGATCGAAAGGTTGGCAGTTCAGCGGTTTGAATCCCTAGTGCCGCGTAACAGGGTGAGCTCCCATTACTTGTCCCAGCTTCTGCCAACCTAGCAGTTCGAAAGCACGTAAAAAATGCAAGTAGAAAAATAGGGACCACCTTTGGTGGGAAGGTAACAGCGTTCCGTGCGCCTTTGGCGGTTAGTCATGCCGGCCACATGACCACAGAGACGTCTTCAAACAGCCCTGGCTCTTCGGCTTTGAAACGGAGATGAGCACCGCCCCCTAGAGTCAGGAATGACTAGCACATTTATTTATTTATTTATTATTTACATTTTTATACCGCCCTTCTCCCGAGGGACTCAGGGCGGTGCACAGCCATACTAAAACATGTATATCTATAAAATTTAAAAAACAGTTTAAAACGTATTAAATGATTTGGCCCTATATTAAAAACTAAAACACCCATTAAAATCCGTTCTTAAGCCAGCCCAGCCTGTTGAAATGGTAGAGTCTTAAGGGCACGGCGAAAGGTACGTAGGTCAGCACATATGTGCGAAGGGAACCTTTACCTTTACCCCCAAGGAGGACATTGCAACATTGTTCATTGTTCAAACAGCTTTGCCAGGTCCCCTTTTATTTTCAAGCCCAATTTGGAAGAATGGGTTTAATCTTTAAAATCTACAAAACTCTGCGTCATTTGTGAGCAGGAACCTCAGCCATGATTCCTTTCTGTACCCATATTTCTTAATTCTGTTGGCACCACCTTGGCTAAGGAATTATTCATCTTACTCTCTTTTCACTCTGGGGAAGTAGGTCTCCTTCTGTTCTACCCACTGGGTTAAAGCAAGACTTTGTGATGCCTAATCAAGCTTTCTGCCTCTTTTGCTTGCTTTCTTTCTTAAAAAAGAAACGCCTGTGACCCCCTGTGCGCTAAGAGATCTTTGGCTGTTATAGCGTACTAAACCCCACAGGAGATGAAAAATGTAAATGGCTGCAGGAAAAGCAGGAAAGGTGGCGAGTTTAGAAAGCTAGTTGGTTCTCCATGTGAAAGCTGGATAAAAAGAAGCTTTTATCCTGTTCTCTCTCCAGAGATTACCATCTCTAGCCCTTTAGGGTTCTTATAAAACATTCTTGTATAATTCCTTTCTGGTATTCAAAGCACGTCGGCAAGTCAATTAGTGGCAATGGCTCTTTTTGAAATAGCTTTTCTTTTAGCATCCAAAGAGGATTTCTTTTTCTTTTTCTGAAAAGTGAATGTTTAAAGATGGAAAAGCCTGTGTAAACCAGAGGTTTGCTATTAAAATTTGGATGAACGGCTATCGTTTTTCATTAAGGGGACAGTCTTCTACTCTTTAACTAATATAATAATAATAATAATAATAATAATAATAATAATAATAATAATAATAATAATAATTTTATTTCTATACCGCCCTTCTTCCGAAGGACTCAGGGCGGTGTACAGCCTATTTAAAAACACAAGACAAAACAGCGATTAAAATTTAAAATAAATAATAGATTTGGCTCAAATTTAAAACCCCAGAAATTTAAAATACCCCAATTTAAAATTATCATGTCGATAGCCCGGCCTGGCGGAACAACAGGGTCTTCAGTGCGCAGCGAAACACCCAGAGGTCAGAGATCTTACGTATTTCCGGGGGCAGTTCATTCCACAGGGCTGGGGCTCCCTCAGAGAAGGCCCTCCCCCTGCGTGTCGCCAGCCGACATAACTTGGCCGATGGCACCCGGAGGAGACCCTCTCTGTGGGAGCGAACTGGTCGGTGGGAGGCTATTGGTGGCAGAAGACGGTCTCGAAGGTACCCGGGTCCTATGCCATGGAGCGCTTTAAAGGAGCGCTTTAAAGGCTTTAAATGCGCCTCTTTTATATACTAGTTATTTTTGAAGGAGCATGACATATCCTGAGGCACATTTATTTATTTATTACATTTATTTGCTGCCTATCCAGTGGTGGGATTCAATCGATGTAACAACCAATTTGCTGAGCGCACGCTTTGCGCATGCCTGCTGGCTTCACTCACACGTGCACTAAATACAAGCTCCACACACACGCAGTACGTTTGAAAACAGCTCTAAAACTTACCTTCTACTGCAGCCCCGTTGAGTAAAACAGCTGAGGCACGGCAATCCGCTCTGCCGCGCCTATCAGCTGGGCTTCAAACAAGAGAAATATAGGTTGGTATAGCGCAGGGGCGGGCAGGCGGGCCCAGCCGATCGTTGGAGTGAACTGGTTCACTCTCAGCTGATCATTGGAGCTACCGGTTTCCTCAAACCGCTTAAGAGCCTTGGTAGTACAGTGGTCTAAGGCACCCTGTTATTAAGTTGGTTATTAAGACCAGCTGCCTGCAATTACTGCAGGTTCGAATCTCTCCAAGGCTCAAGGTTGACTCAGCCTTCCATCCTTTCTAAGGTAGGTAAATTGAGGACCCAGTTTGTGGGGGCAATAAGCTGACTTTGTATAAATATACAAAAGGATGAAAGCTATTGCTGAGCACATTGTAAGCCGCCCTGAGTCTCCGGAGAAGGGCGGCATATAAATCAAATTAATAAAATAAAAAAATAAAAAAATAATAATTTCATCAAGCTGGCCTGGCCTAAATCCTCTCCCCTTTTTAAATGTAAATTTTAATTTGTTTTAAATTATGGGGTATTTTAAATTTGTTCAGCCAAATTATTTAATTCGTTTTTATTTGATTTTAAATTTTTGTATTTATGTGTTTTTATCTTGTGGCTGTTCACCGCCCTGAGTCCTTCGGGAGAAGAGCAGTATAGGTATTTAATAAAATAAAATAAAATAAATAAATAAACCGGTCCAAACCAGCTGAATACCATCCCTGTAGCCTATCTCACCACAAGTCCACTACAGGCATCTTATAATAATAAAAAGGGAAAAAAAATGAAAGGTGTAAACAGAATAGAAGTAAAATAATAGATTAAAATAAACCATGGCAAAGGAACACAAAGAGAATAAATACATCAAAGAGATGGATGGCTGGAGAGCAGAGAGCAAGAAGCGTGAGGGGGAGTCTGCCATCAATCCCGCAGCCACTGTCTCCTTCAATACCAAAAACCCATTTTTTTCCCTCTGCATCTGAGATATTGCTTATATTGTTCTTTCCCTGGTGATTCTCTCTAGGATCAAACCTTTTTTTTGCTACCACAGAAACAAATACATTGGTTTTCCCTTCAGAAAGATTTGAGTTTAACTCACCTGGGCCATGACCTTTGGGTATTATGTCTTTCATCTTTTGATCTTTGGCTTCACCTCTCTTCAGTTGTGATGGACTACTTATGGCTACTTCATTGGAATGCTTCTAATCTTGTTTTCTTGGCAGAAGATATTTTAGACGTGAAGAAAACTGAGTACTTAGAGTCTGTCACCACCCCTGGAATGCTTCAAATCAATGGAGAAAACCTAAAGAAGGTGGACATTTTTCGGTATCTGGGATCCCACCTCCAAGACAATGGCAACATTGACTAGATTAAGCATGCGCAAGATGGCAGTCGTGAGGTGAGGTGCTGCGGCTGGATGGAGGACTTTCTGGGGCTCGAGGGGGTGCTGCAGGGGAGCTCGACCATCAGCGACCCCTGATTCGGTTGGATGGCTTCGGGGCGAGGGTTTTGCGATCTTCCTCGCCCCTGGACGCCCCCGGAGTCGGAGGCGGCGAGGGAGAATGTGGCCGCGCTGCTCCGACTCCGCCGACGCCGCCGAGAGCCGAGCCGAGTGGGGAGTGGAGATCGGCGGCGCTGCTGGGAAGGAGAAGGAGAAGGGAGAGTGGAGCCGAGCCGAGCGGAGAGCAGAGAGCGGAGAACGGAGATATGGAGATGCGGCTTGCTGGCGGCGGGGGGGTCAGTCAGCGGAGGGGGCGAGGGTTTTTGAGATCTCCCTCGCCCCTGGACATGCCTAGAGGCGCCGGCGAAGAAGTTGGCTGCGCTGCTCCAACGCCGCCGAAAGTGGTGCTATGGTGGTTTGTTTGTGGGCAGCGATAGCAGCAAGGTGAAAGGGGAAGTATGGCTGTGGGGCAGCGAGTGGTGGCAGCCTGTTGAAATTTCATCTGCCCCACTCAGGAACTTCCTCAGCGGCCCCTGGAAACCGGGAATGGTGGCGTGGACATCAGCGGGGGTGGTGAGGCCGGCCCCAACATTAAACTGGGCCATGGCACACCCCATGGAAGTACTGGAGCTGTTCTCAGGCCCTATTGCCGGAGAAGGGGCCTTGCTAGAGGGTGAAAACTGAGAGGAGCATAACGGACTGGAGAAGAAAGACCCCCTCCCGGGATATCTTGGCAGCTGTAGAGGACCTGGAGGCCCCCTGTGACATCCAATGGAGGCTGGGGTTTGGATTTGTTATCCCGGAAGAACTGAACTATCTGAGGAATGTAGGGCTGGGGGGCGACGGAGGAGTTTTCCGTCACATAGATACCAGCCCTTTTCTCCTCCCCCTCCCAGGTACTGTGTCTGCCTAAATGGGCTTATTATTCGCCCTAATTGAGGGAATCTTCTCTCTCCCCCCCCCTTTTCTTCCCCTCTTCCTTCTTCCCCTTCCCTTCTTTCCCTTTTTCATCGGGACTTACTCGAATATGATCTTGAGTATAAGACTTTGCCAAGGATTTTCCATCTTCACCCCTGGCGTGACTCATAGACTGACTGATAGACTGATAAATCTTTCTTCCGACCATGGTCAGCCAAATTGATGCAACTGTTGAGGGGTCCTCTATTACATCATGGCTCTTGTCTGTGGGAGAACTTTTTCAATCTACGGCCCCGTGGGGTTCCGCTGTGAGAGGGCGGGCCGGAGGTCGCCCCCATTGGAGGAGATAATTTAGGACCCTCCTGCTGTTGTGGGAGGACAGTTGAGACACCAACAGCACATCGATGAACAATTGGCTGTGTTACATCTTTTGTGAAGTCCCCTGTCTGAGCTTTGGGCCTCCATCGCTGCATTTTGGAGATGTATACGACTGCAGATCTTCTTGCGCTGCGAGATTCCCCCTTCTCGCAGATGTGGCCCTCCTCACTATCGAGGGCCCACCTCAAGGAAGGGTTTTGGGACCCAGAGAGGTGGCATGTGAAAACGAGGGGATTGAGGGGTTTTTTAACAAAATTTTTAGTCAAATTTTTAAGGGGTCCTAGGGAGGGGGAGGGTCAGATTGGAATTCGGGCTGTGGGTATGGGGGATAACCCACAAGGGGGAGGGTCGGGTCTGGCAGTGAAGCGTGGTGTGGGGGATGGGGGACCCGGGATCAAGGGGGGGGTTAGAGCTTGTCCGGATAGTTTTTTGAACATCAGTACTGTAGGTGGGAGGGGTAGATATGGCGGGAGCAGGGGGCCATATCGTGTTAGGGGAGTGCGCACTCGCTGTCTACGAGCGGTGGCGTGCTCCGGCCCCCAAGGCTCTACTCGCTCCTCAGGTTGCATAGACCCTCAGGACCCAGGCCTTCGGCTGATGCTGTGCAATGCCAGGTCCGTAGTAAATAAAGCCCCCCTCATCTGTGATCTTGTTCAGGAGGGGGGTGCGGACCTGGCAGGTATTACGGAGACCTGGTTGGGCCAGGAGGGGGGGGTTCCCCTCGTTGAAATGTGCCCGCCAGGTTTCCAAGCATTCCATCAGCCGAGGTCACAGGGGAGGGGCGGGGGGGTAGCGGTTATCATTAAAGAAGGTCTGAGACCGAGGGAGGCCACTGTTCCTCAGACGGCCGGCTGTGAATCCCTTTTTGTGAAATGGGGTCATGGGGTTCAGATGGGTTTGCTGATCACGTACCTGGCTCCCTGCCACGTGGCAACAGCCCTGCCCGAGCTACTCAACGTCATCGCCGCGGTGGCGGTTGATACCCCTAAGCTTATGGTTATGGGGGATTTCAACCTGCCGTCCGTGGGTGAGACGTCAGAGATGGCTCGGGAGTTCATGGCTTCCATGACAGCTATGGACCTGACCCAGTTAATTCATGGCCCTACCCACACAGGGGGAAACACGCTGGATCTGGTTTTTGTCTCTGGACAGTGGTTGAGGGATCTTGATATAGGGGATATAGTTACTGAACCCTTGTCATGGTCAGATCACTCTCTCCTTCGTCTCGACTTTCGAACCGCTGCACCCCGCCGCAGGGAGGCGGAGCCGGTCAGATGGTTCCGCCCCAGGCGCCTGATGGAACCTGACAGATTCCAGACGGAGCTTGGGCCATTTCCTGAGGTTCTGGCACACACCTCGACTGGAGACCTGGTGGCCGCCTGGGATAGGGCGGCTGCTGGTGCTCTGGATCGGGTCGTGCCTTTGCGGCCTCTGACCCGGCGCCGATCTCAATTGGCTCCTTGGTTTACCGAGGAGCTGAGGGAGTTGAAGCGCAGGAAAAGACGCCTAGAGAGTAGTTGGAGGGCCAGTCTTCTTGAATCTGACCGGACACTAGTAAGATCCCACATTAGGAATTACTTAGTGGCGATAAAAGCAGCGAAATGTAGTTATTTTGCTGCTCTTATTGCGTCATCAGATAATCGCCCGGCCGCCCTCTTTAGGGTGACCTGCTCCCTGCTCCACCAGGAAGCGCGGGAGGACCCCTTGGAGGGTAGAGCCGAGGATTTTGTTCAGTATCTGTATGACAAAATCACTCAGATTCGGGAAGATTTGGACTCCGACTGGGTAGTCTCAGGGGGAGAGACGGGGGCAGGTCTTGAGAATGTTATCTGGGATGAGTTTGATCCTGTGACCCCTGAGGACGTGGACAGGATTCTGGGTAGACTGAACGCGACCACTTGTTTATTGGACCCGTGTCCTTCCTGGTTAGTACTGGCTTCCCGGGAAGTGACACGAGGCTGGCTCCAGGGGATTATAAACGCTTCGCTGAGTGAGGGTGACTTTCCCGCCGCCTTGAAAGAGGCGGTGGTGAGGCCTCTCCTCAAGAAGCCTTCCCTGGACCCGGCAATGTTGGTAAATTATCGTCCGGTCTCCAATCTTCGCTTTGTTGCGAAGGTTGTTGAGAGTGTGGTCGCGCAACAGCTCCCCCAGCACCTGGATGAAACGACGTATCTGGATCCGTTCCAGTTGGGCTTCAGGCCCGGGTACAGCACGGAAACGGCATTGGTCGCGTTGGTTGATGATCTCTGGAGGGCTCGGGACAGGGGGTGCTCCTCTGTCCTGGTCCTGTTAGATCTCTCAGCGGCTTTTGATACCATCGACCATGGTATCATGCTGCACCGGTTGGAAGAGTTGGGGGTGGGAGGCACTGTGTTGCGGTGGTTCTCCTCCTTTCTCTCTGACCGGTCGCAGTCTGTGTTGACAGGGGGACAGAGGTCGACCCCGAGGCCCCTCATATGTGGGGTGCCGCAAGGGTCGGTCCTCTCGCCTCTCCTGTTCAACATTTATGTGAAGCCGCTGGGCGAGATCATCCGTGGTTTCGGGGTGGAGTACCATCAGTACGCTGACGACACCCAGCTGTACATCTCCACCCCGGATCACCCCAACGATGCCCTTGAAGTGATGTCCCGGTGCCTGGAGGCCGTACGGATCTGGATGGGGAGGAACAGGCTCAGGCTCAACCCATCCAAGACTGAGTGGCTGTGGTTTCCGACGTCCCGATATAGTCAGTTGACGCCATCACTGACTATTGGGGGCGAATCATTGGCCCCCACGGAGAGGGCTCGCAACTTGGGCGTCCTCCTGGACTCACGGCTGTCTTTAGAAGAGCACTTGACGGCCGTGACCGGGAGGATTTTTCATCAGGTTCGCCTGATTCGCCAGTTGCGTCCCTTTCTGGATCGGGACTCTTTACGCACGGTCACTCATGCCCTTGTCACCTCCCGCCTGGACTATTGCAACGCTCTCTACATGGGGCTCCCCTTGAGGAGCACCCGGAGGCTCCAACTGGCGCAGAGTGCGGCCGCGCGGGTGGTAATGGGAGCGACATGGCGTTCCCATGTAACACCTCTCCTGCGCGAGCTGCACTGGCTCCCGGTGGTCTTCCGGGTGCGCTTCAAGGTTTTGGTTACCACCTTTAAAGCGCTCCATGGCTTAGGACCCGGGTACTTGCGGGACCGCCTACTACCACCAATAGCCTCCCACCGGCCGGTACGCTCCCATAGAGAGGGGCTCCTCCGGGTGCCGTCAGCCAGACAATGCCGACTGGCGGCCCCCAGGGGGAGAGCCTTCTCTGTGGGGGCACCTACTATCTGGAACGAGCTCCCCCCAGAGATACGGAGGATCCCGGATCTGCGCACCTTCCGCCGCGCCTTAAAGACCTTATTATTTCACCAGGCCGGCCTGGCCTAATTTTCCCCCTCTTTTATAAAAGATTTTTAAAATTTTAAATATTTTTTAGTATTTATATATTCAATTTTAAATTGGTTTTAAAAGTTTGGGGTTTTAAATTTGTCGGGGCCAAAATTATTTAATTTGATTTTATTCTATTTTTTAAATTTTGTATTGTATGTGTTTTTATTGTTTGGCTGTGCACCGCCCTGAGTCCTTCGGGAGTAGGGCGGTATAGAAATCTAATAAATAAATAATAATAATAATAATAATAACATCAATGGCAAGATGTGAGCAAGGGTGAAGCTTGGATGCGTTGGCGAGAACTCAGTGGTGTCTTATGTGGCAGACAAATGCCAACCCGTCTTAAATCTGAGATTTACAAGACAACCATCAAACCAACAAGAGTATTTGCTTGGCATGTGCGGAAGCCTCTTACATGTTTTTCACTTGTGGGGCCCCCTGAAATAATCCTAGGTTTTTCAGGGGACCATATGATGTCCAAGTGAGAAGGGTTATTTATTTTATTTATTTATTAATTTTATTTCTATACCGCCCTTCTCCCGAAGGACTCAGGGCGGTGTACAGCCTGATTAAAAGCACAAAGACAGACAAAATTTAAAAATAATTAAAATTATTAAATGATAGGCTCAATTTAAAACCCCAAATTTAAAATCCCATTTTTAAAACACCAATTAAAATCTTTACCTTGATAGCCCAGCCTGGCGGAACAACAAGGTTTTGAGGGCACAGCGAAATACACGGAGATCAGAGATTTTACAAATTTCTGGGGGCAGCTCATTCCAAAGGGCAGGGGCTCTCACAGAGAAGGCCCTCCCCCTGGGTGTCGCCAGCCAACATAGTTTGGCCGATGACACCCTGAGGAGACCCTCTTTGTGGGAGCGGACTGGCTGGTGGGAGGCTACTGGTGGCAGAAGACAGTCTTGAAGGTATCCAGGTCCAATGCCGTGGAGCGCTTTAAAGGTGGTAACCAACACCTTGAATCGCACCCGGAAGACCACTGGGAGCCAGTGCAGCTCGCGCAGGAGGGGTGTCACGTGGGCACAACGAGTTTCACCCATAACCACCCGCGTGACCGCATTCTCGACCAGTTGGAGCCTCCGGGTGCTTTTCAAGGGGAGCCCCATGTAGAGAGCATTGCAGTAGTCCAGTCGGGAGGTGACAAGGGCGTGAGTGACCGTGCGCAAGGCGTCGCGATCCAGAAAGGGCTGCAACTGGCGGATCAGGCGAACCTGATAAAAAGCCCCCCTGGCCACAGCCGTCATATGTTTTTCTAAAGACAGCCATGCATCCAGGAGGACACCCAGATTGCGAATACATTAGTTTCAGAGGTTCAGCATCTAGCTGGAACCATCTGAATTTTGATTACCAAGTTAATTAAGTTGAACTTAAATCTTCAAAATCCAAATTATTCAAAATACCTCTCTAGTCTTTCCTCCCCTTCTTTTGCTCATTGGCTACATACCAGGGGTGAAATTCACTTCCCTTCCCTACTGGTTCGCAAATGTGTGTGCGCCATGCGCGTGCCCACTTCGCTCACACATGCCATTATCCGCGCATGCACAAAGCCATCTGTGCATGCGCAGAGGCTGAAAATCATCGCAAAAAAGGGACGTCATGATGTCTGCGCAGGTGGGCGGAGCAAAGCCCCGCCCACCTGCCGGATCCTACGGTGGGCGGATCCTACCGTATCGCGCGATCCAGAAAGAACCGGCTGAATTTCACCCCTGCTATGTACATTTTCGTGACTGCATTCATAACTACAGTATATGAATTTTCTTAAGAAAATTCCCTGACTCAGAAAACTTTGCTTTGGGCTCAATGAACCTCTTAAAGAATGTTCAAAAAGGGATGGACGTTATCAGACTTGGGTTGATAATACAAGAAACTTGTCTTTTTTTAAAAAAAAAAATAATGAATATTATTTACTATTTATTGCTACAGTTTTGTTTGAGCTTCAAACAAAAACAGCCCTTTTGAGGGCTGCTTCTCATTTGCTTTCCTTTGAGGATTGCTGAGCTGATGAAGACAAGAAGGCGGTTTTTCCCCCACAGTCGGCAGGCAGATAGATGGTTATTTATTTATTATATGTTCAAAGGAAAATCTGTGGGGATTCAGAAACAGTGCACTTCCCTGTGTCGGTCTCCATTTTATGGAATTATTTCTCTCCACAGATCAGGCAGGTACCCCCTGGTAGTTTTTCAAAAAGCTGCCAAGATGATGTGCCAATGTGCTTCTGAGAATTGATGTTGTTCACTGCATTTTATAAAGTTTCCTATGTATCTAAATTGTCTGTTGAATTTGTTGTGTGTGTGTGTGTAATTTTGTGTGATGGGTTTATGATTGTAATTTGCCAGGAGATATATGATGTGGAGGCACAGTGTGTGAATGAAATTAAATTAATACTGCTTTAACCTCAAATGCTACTGGGACAAACACAAAAGTCTATGTTTTGCAAAAGATGGATTGAATAAACCTCTTTAATGCCATTCTTATTGTAAATATTAACATGTCTTTTCTGGTGCTTAAAATTAATTATTTCAGAAATAAATGCACAGGGTAGCTCGGCTGTTTAAAGAATGGGGCCAGTCAGTTTCAGACAACATAATTAATATTTTTGTACTCTTTTGTGACTTTTATGGACCAACTAGTCAGTTTTCATAATACTAGAACATATGAGTCATGCCTTTTCAAACCATTTCTTCATATAATTAGGTTCATAATTCCTAGTGCCAAATAAAGGATGTAATTAAAGAAGCACATTTTAGAAGCATTTGAACTCTATTAACCTTCCAACTTTGTTAGAAAAAGGACCACATTAAGAAAGAAATATATGACAACAGAGTGAATTGCATTAACAATTGCATTGAGCTTGCATAATGAACTGATGGACTGATGTTTATATCTTGCACATCTTCAAGTGACCAAGGCTGAGGAACACTGCTTTAGATGTTCATGAATCCATCCATTCTGGGTGATCCTGGTAGATCCAACTGATTTAGAAAAGCTGTTATGATTTATGACCTCTAAGTTGGGACAACCTCTCAGCCATGCAGGAAGACTTATTAGAATAGAAGAGAGGCAGGGGTGAAATTTTCCCTACCGGTTCTGTGGGCGTGGCTTGGTGGGCGTGGCAGGGGAAGGATACTGCAAAATCCCCATTTCCTCCCCACTCCTGGGGGAAGGATATTGCAAAATCTCCATTCGCACCCCACTCCTGGTGGAAGGATAGTGCAAAATCTCCATTCGCACTCCACTCTGTGGCCAGCCAGAGATGGTATTTGCCGGTTCTCTGAACTACTCAAAATTTCTGCTACGGGTTCTCCAGAACCTGTCAGAACCTGCTGAATTTCACCTCTGAAGAGAGAGTCTCAACCATTAATGGTTAGGAAGGTAGAATGAGGACTTGCCTATGGAACAACCTGAAGCTTTTTCCTACATTGATCCAGAAGTCCCTAATGAATGAAAAATTCAGAAAAAAAATGTATGACGTAATGTTATGGTATAAGATGGTAGTGCAATGATAGTACTACTAGTAGTATGGTATGTCATTAAGCAAACATCTATTAAATAAAAAAAATATATTCCTGTGAAACTGCTACTTCACTTTGGCTACTTAGCTGACTGAATTTTCCTTAATTTAATTTAAGTATGCAAATTATTGCCAGGTCAAGAGGCACTATTTTTTTTAATAGTCTGACTAGTCTAGTGTATAATCCAGGAAACCCACTAAAAGCTGCCCAAATGCTGCACCTTGTCTTCTCTCCCCATTCTTAGTGAGTAGAGAATTATTTCTTTCCTTTGGTTGTTTTTTGTCTGTATGTTGCTTTCATTACTCTTCTCCTTGTGTGGAATCCATCCGTCCGTCCATCCATCCATCCATCCATCTATCCTTGTTACCTACCTACTGATCTACTTACCTACATACTATAAACTTGCTTGCTAGTTCATAGCTTTTCCCCTTTCTTGCCTGGCAGAGAGACCCTGATGGTGGGGCACTGAGATCTTATGATCTGTCTTTTCTCTCCCTTAAACTGCCTCAACCCCTTGATCCATCATCCCTGACCAAAACCTCACTTCCCCATTGCCCTTACTTGTCGCCATCTCGGAAGGGTGAGAGATACATGTACAAATATTACACAGGGGTGCTATTCAGCAGGTTCTGACAGATTCTGGAGAACGGGTAGTGGAAATTTTGAGTAGTTTGGAGAACCAGAAAATACCACCTCTGGCTGGCCCCAGAGTGGGGTGGGAATGGAGATTTTGCAATATCCTTCCCCTGCCATGCTCACCAAGCCACGTCCACAGAACCAGTAGTAAAAATATGAATTCCACCACCGGTATTACATCTATATATTTACAAGATAATAATATATAATATAGATGAAACAGTCTGAATAAGACACTATTTAAAAAATATAACAATTCTGAGCTGTCCTTTTTATGAAGGGATTTTTAGAAAACAGTTAAACTGGGGACGCACTAATGCTGTTGATGGAAAACAACTAGAATTGATAACCAGTAGGACAGTATAAAAAGTATTTTAGGAACTGTACATAATGTTTAGTTGGATTAAATGCTGCAAATACATTGACTTAAATCAGCAGGTAAAACCTTTGCTCTTAGCATTATGCAGCTTCAAAAATTTGAATATGTTTATAATTTCAATGCTTTGCAAGAAATATGCGTTTGAATGAATTGACCAGATTGAAATCATTCCCACCAAGAATTGGAATAAGAAGTTGTACAGAATCGAAACGCTCTGTGTTTCACACAAAACACTGAATGTTGCTTTGTTAGAGTCAGAAGGATTTTCTCCACAGGGTTTTAGTATTATATGAGGAAGTAAAATAATTTATTAACTGCAATTGCTCAACAGAAAAACCGGTTGTACCCGAAGAAAAAAACCAGCTGCCTGTTATGCACCCTTGATTATAATGGGGAGTGCCAAAATTCAGATAGGTAGAAGTGTTTTAGGTAGTTCTCTTTTAGTACTAAATTGAAGGAAATTCAATGAGTCTTAATGCCTAAGAAATTCATTTAAAATTACATTTTTTCTTCTTACACCTACCGAGAAGACTCAAAGCAATCATCCCTAACAGATCATCCAAGTGACTTTCTAGCCATTTGTAACTTTTGCACACACATATTCTATAGATTTTCAACCAAGTACCTACCATCAGAAATGACATAAAATAAGTCCTTCATTAACGATTAAACCCCCAGGTATTCTGGACTCCCTCGTTGATTCTTATAGCCTGCAGATGATGTCAAAGCAACATACTGAAGCTGCCTTTATTTGATTTCAGTCTGGCATTTCCAACTAAAGAAGCTCAACGAAATGAGGGTTTAAGAAGCATTGCACGGACAAAATTGCTAAACCATACACTTCCTTTGTTCTTTTTCTTCAATAACACCACCACACTTTGCTCTTGCTGACCCATTTTCATTGATGGACTTGCTCTGCTAGAAAACAGTGAGACTCTTTTACAGGGCAAATTTGCCAATCCAACTATCAGTTGTCCAGTGTGTTAGCTGCAAACGTGAGATGAGCACTATTTCTCCCAGCAACACAGTGGTGGAATTCAAATTTTTTTGCTACCGGTTCTGTGGGCGTGACTTGGAGGGCGTGGCAGGGGAAGGATACTGCAAAATCTCCATTCCCTCCCCACTCTGGGGCCAGTCAGAGGTAGTATTTGCCGGTTCTCCGAACTACTCAAAATTTCTGCTACCGGTTCTCCAGAACCTGTCAGAACCTGCTGAATAGCACCCTTGCAGCAGCATGTTCTATTATTGATCCACAGATTCTGGGAGATGGTGGCTATAAACCGAGAAAGAGTGCAGAGAAGAGCAACAAAGATGATTAGGAGACTGGAGGCTAAAACAGGGGATGGATATATCTAGTTTAAGGAAAAGAAGGGCTAGGGGTGACATCAGGGGTGAAATGCTCCCAGTTCAGACCAGATCGCCCGATCCGGTAGCGATGGCAGCAAGTGGTTCGGAGAACCGGTAGCAAAAATCTCTGCCCCCCCCCATGCCCAGCTGAGCCGCGCGATCATCAGAGGTTTTATATCCAGGTCTCTTCCAACTCTGCTCTTCTGTTAAAAGAGAGCAAATCACATCAACTTTTGCCTACCTTGAAAACAGTGTGAAGAAAATTCCACATTAACTCCAGAGTTTCTAACTTTCTGCAAATGTCCTATAATGAAAGAGTATAGTGCCAATGGAACAGGGGAGAGAAAATAGCTTCAAAGGAGAAGAGCCTGGTGGCGCAGCAGACTAATAGCCTGTTATTATCATTCAGCTGCCTGCAGTTACTGCTAGTTCGAATCTCCCCAGGCTCAAGGTTGACTCAGCCTTCCATCCTTTCTAAGGTAGGTAAATTGAGGACCCAGTTTGTGGGGGCAATAAGCTGACTTTGTATAAATATACAAAAGTATGAAGGCTATTGCTTAACACATTGTAAGCCACCCTGAGTCTCTGGAGAAGGGCGGCATATAAATCATTTTTTTTTAAAAAAAGGATAAAATTTGCAGTTCCGTTTCATCATCATGGAATATTCTGTCAGCAACCCAGGAGCTGCCCTAAAAATGTGGACCAAAGTAGACAAATGGTTGGGAAGCTATGACTTAATTTCCTTTAAATTTATTTTCAAAGCCATAGTGGATACAACACAATGGACTGCAGCCATAACTCTAGGAAATGTTGGAGTCAATATGTTTCCTCCATATCCTTCTTCCTCTGGTAAATTCCACATAGCTTGCTCTGAGAGTTCAATGGCTTGAAAGAAAAAGAGAATATTTTCATTCACAATTTTTCAATATCTTACCAGATAACAGAAGAGCAAACTTGAAAGGGACGCTGGAGATCTTCTAGTCCAGGGGTCAGCAACCTGCGGCTCTGGAGCCGCATGTGGCTCTTTCATCCCTCAGCTGTGGCTCCCTGTTGCTGGTCGGCTCCACAATTGATAGGGCTTTTGGTTAGGATAGGTAGAGGAAAAAGGACGCTGTGCTAGGAGGAGACTATGATGGGGGAAACGGACTTCCGGTCAGCTCCAGAATTGAACGGGGGCTTCCGGTTAGGACCTTTGTGGCTCTTTGAGTGTTTAAGGTTGCCCACCCCTGTTCTAGTCCAATCCCCTGCTCAAGCAGGAGACCTTACGCCATTCTGGCCAAATTGCTGTCCAATCTCTTCTTAAAAATCTCCTGTAGGCAACCAGTTCCTCTGGTTAGTTGGCAAAGGCTTCTAGGGAGTGCAGATTTCAGTGTAGCCAATTAGCTTCGGAGTAGCTTTGCAAACCTAAACAGGAAGGAACAGCAATTCTAACACCAACAAACAAGGAAATTTCACTAGGGTTTGTTTGTTTTGATGTGTTGGCAGTGGCGGCTCAATGCATTTCGGATTGAATTTGTCCCCACTCTAGGGTCACTAAATCAATGATGTAGACCAGGGATGTCCAATCTTGACCATTTAAAGTCTTGTGGACTTCAATTCCCAACATTCCCCAGCCTGTCATGCCCCGATGTAGACTTAAGAAAGGTTGACTTCCAAATTAAAGGACCGTTGCTGTAACACACTTTATGCATCTGTATTAATACAATTTTGAATGTTTAGACAAATCAAGCATTTACATTGGTTACCACCTTTAGAGCGCTCCATGGCTTAGGACCAGAGTATCTACGAGACCGCCTTCTGCCAACGGTAGCCTCCCACCAGCTAGTACGCTCCCACAGAGAGGGGCTCCTCAGGGTGCCGTCGGTCAAACAATGTCGACTGGCAGCCCCCAGGGGGAGAGCCTTCTCTGTGGGGGCACCTGCCCTTTGGAACGAACTGCCCCCGGAGATACAAAGGATTCCGGATCTACGCATCTTCCGCCGTGCCCTCAAAACTTTTCTATTCCAGCAAGCCGGGCTGGCGTAACTCTTTTAATTGTTTTTAATTTGTTTTTTTTAAAAGGGGTTTTTTAATTAATATGGGCCAAATTTGTTTAATATACTTTTAAATTGTTTTAAATTTTATATTTTTATGTTTTTATTTTTGGCTGTACACCGCCCTGAATCCTTCGGGAGAAGGGTGGTATATAAATTTAAATAATAAACAAATAAATAAATAAATAAATAAATAAATAAATAAATAAATAAATAAATAAATAAATAATACAGGTTTCCTGCATAACTAATACAGCCACCATAAAGTGTTTAAATGCACTTTTTTCCCCCACAGCAGAGGTTTTTCTTACTGTTCTTCAGGATTCATTTTTCTCCAACGTGGCTTTGCATATTTACTGAATCATGAAAATACAAAAACCCTCACTTCACTGGTTGGGTATATTGGTTCTGGGATTATCAGTAAAAAGAAATCCCTATAATACCACATATTTTTGCAAACCTAGATGGAAAGCATGCAAACCAGAAAATCTTAATATCTGCTTTGAAAGAGGATTGGCTCACAATCTGCTAAAACCTGTATATTTAAAGAAATAATAAAGGACCTCTAGTCAGCAATATGTGTCGGTCATATTTAAAAATAATGCTTAACACTTATAGAACATAAGGCTTTATGATCTTCAGACAGTTTATGAATCTTAACTGGAGAATCCTCAGCGACACATTAGAGGATAAAATGAAGGTTGTAGTTTGCAAACTTTCCATTTTCTATGTATGCCAGAATACAAATCTCCCTTTTATGTAGAAAAAGAAAAAAAAATCAAATCCCAATGCATATTAATACCATGCCCATTTCTAAAACAAAATAAATCCCTTACCTATTATGCTTATTAAAAATGCTGCATATAAAATTGTAGCATTTTGATAATTGAATCCTGATTGTTACTTTTTTAAAAATGTATTTTTTATACTGCCCATTCCCTTAATGGCTCATAGCAGTTCATAGAAATAAAATGGAAATGCCATAAGTACCATTCAAATAATTTAAAAACCTTATTGAAATAACATCCTAGTACATTGAAAGACTTTTGATAAAATTAACAGGCTTCGGTAAAGAATTATAGGTAAAGGTAAAGGTTCCCCTCGCACATATGTGCTAGTCGTTCCCAACTCTAGGGGGTGTCATCTCCGTTTCAAAGCCGAAGAGCCAGTGCTGTCCGAAGACATCTCCGTGGTCATGTGGCCGGCATGACTACATGCCAAAGGCGCACGGAACGTTGTTACCTTCCCACCAAAGGTGGCCCCTATTTTTCTACTTGTATTTTTTACATGCTTTCGAACTGCTAGGTTGGCAGAAGCTGGGACAAGTAACAGGAGCTCGCCTCGTTACGCGGCACTAGCGATTCAAACCGCTGAACTGCCAACCTTTTGATTGACAAGCTCAGCGTCTTAGCCACTGAGCCACCACATCCCTTATAAGAATTATATGTTGAGCCTTTTCCTAACCAGGGTTTTTTCTTTTTCTTTTTCAGTCTTAGCAACTTTAAGATATGTGGACTTTAACTCACAGGATTCCCCAATTCTGTGAGTTGAAATCCAGATATCTTAAAAGCTGCCAAGACTGAGAAACAGTGTCCTAAACTCCTTCAGGTCCAAAGACAGCAGAGATGTTTGAAGATGTTCAAAAACGTTAAGATGTTGCAGCTTGCTCGTGATGATTGGAGTCATACGACTGCATCCATCATCTTGACCTTAGTAACTCTTCTTGTGTTTGGTCCCCAAAGGCGATTTGTTCCACTACCTGAGATCGGCATGAAGAAAGTGGAATTAGCGGTAGGTGTCAGATAGCAACAGCAGGACGCATGGAAAGCATCTATTGTTGGGGAGAACTTTAAGAATAGATGGTTCTGTTCACTAGTTCAGTTTTAATGTACACGAAACTTTATACTTGACTCTGAGCATTCTAGATTGGGTTACAAGGCAAGTGCCAATCAAAGAACCTTTTAACAAACATGTTAGGTGGGAATTACAGAAGAAGCTAATTTTTCAGATCAATATCTGGATTGACCTTTTGAGTCACCCTAAAAGGAGGGTACAACCATATCTAATTTTGAGATTATTTGTGACTTAGTTGCCAAAGCCAGATTATTTTCTTCTGTAGAGAGAGAGAGTTGATTTATCAACCGAACCTATTGAGTTATCATGGAGAATGGAGTAGTATATTTATTTATTCATTTATTTGTATCCTTCCTTTATTATTTCTGCAATAAGGCAGTGAATATATCCAGCACACCTTCCTCCTCCTATTTTCCCTACAACAACCCTGACTAGGTGGCTCAATGCTGACTAGGTGCCTGACTAGGTGGCTCAGTGGCTAAGACACCGAGCTTGTCGATCAGAAAGGTTGGCAGTTTGGCGGTTCGAATCCCTAGTATAGGTCTCCTGCGAGAGCAGGGGGTTGGACTAGATGACCTCCAAGGTCCCTTCCAACTTTGTTACTGTTAACTGTTAACCCTATGAGGTGGGGCTGAGAGAAAGTGACTGGCCCAAAGTCACCCTTCATGACTAGGGTGGGACTTGAACTCATAGCCCACCGCCCCCTTTCTAGCCCAAACTGGCTCTCAATAGATTGTGTTCCTGAAGAAAAAAAACAGATTTAAATCTTTTAAGTAATAAATAAAGGACCCTGATGAATATAAAGGACATCAAGGAGGCTCCCTCCATCCAAATGTTGCTGAGTCAGAATTCTTGCATCTCATCCTTTTCCACGTTGTCTGGGGCGGCTGGAAAACACAGTTCTACACCATAGAAAAGGCCACAATTTCCTCATTTCTGCTTTAAGGGAAACCGGGCAACATCCTCTCCACCCAAGTTGTTGGACCACATCCAATTTAGCCTACAGAGATCAGGCACAGATCCTCCAGACCAACATCTAACAGGTTAAACTGTAAATAATCCTAAACTCTCTGGCTTTCTGATTAGCTCTCAGTGAAATGAACCAAAGGCAGGTCAAATGAGTAAGAGCTCTTAATCATGTACATAAAAAGGCATGCTGGCAATAGCTATAATCATCCTTACATTATTTATAGCACAGGAAGCAAAGCTTGTTAACATCTCTTCAGTGTCCCTGTTATGTAAGAAATTGGGGATAGGTTTCAGTTCCTTGGGTATCTGGGAAATGGCACTTGTATCTTATTTAAGAACGGAAGCTATTTTTAATCCACAAGCTCCTTTTGTACATCTGCTGACTGCCGGCCACCAGCAGTTTTGAGTCTCACCGGCTCAGCCTTCCATCCTTCCGAGGTGGGTAAAATGAGGACCCAAATTGTTGGGGGCAAGAGGCTGACTCTGTAAACCGCTTAGAGAGAGGGCTGTAAAGTACTGTGAAGCGGTATATAAGTCTAAGTGCTATTGGTATTTTGAGCTGACACTTGCTCACAAGGATTTCAAAGTAGGTGATAGCAAGGTGATAGTAGGGTTGATCTTGAAAAAAGCTAGTCAGTTCTTAGGTAGGGTCCTCTGGTCCAGGGGTCTCCAACCTTGGCAACTTTAAGACTTGTGGACTTCAACTCCCAGCTTTGCTGGCTGAGGAATTCTGGGAATTGAAGTCCACAAGTCTTAAAGTTGCCCAGGTTGGAGACCCCTGTTCTAGAACAGGGATGGGGAACAATGGCCCCTTTAGGACCTGTGGACTCCGACTCCCAGAATTCCATGCTGGCTGAGGAATTCTGGGAATTGAAGTCCACAAGTCTTAAAGTTGCCAAGGTTGGAGACCTCTGCTCTGGTCTATAGGCTACATTGGGAGATTAAAAACTATGCCTTAGTAGAAAACAATGGAAGCTGACTTTATTACAGCCACAGACCAACCATCTCAAAAATAAAATAAAGTGCGGAGCAACACGAAAGGCCCAATAATTATAACTATGTGATGTATTTTACAAACGATAAAAGAAAGCCTAGTCAGGTTAAGAGAAATCATGTTGGCCTAAATCTTCTCCCTTTTAAAATTTTAAAATTTAAATTTTAATTTGTTTAATTATGGGATATTTTTAAAATTTAGCCAAATTGTTTAATCTGTTTTAATCTATTTTAAATTTTGTATCTCTGTGTTTTATCTTTTGGCTGTTCACTGCCCTGAGTCCTTCGGGAGAAGGGCGGTATAGAAATTTAATAAAATAAATAAATAAATAAATAAATAGATAAATAAATAAATAAATGTTGATTGGATAGTAAGTCAAGGTAAAGGTTCCCCTCACACATATGTGCTAGTCGTTTCTGACTCTAGGGGGCGGTGCTCATCTCCGCTTCAAAGCCGAAGAGCCAGCAGTGTCTGAAGACGTCTCCGTGGTCATGTGGCCAGCATGACTAAACCCCAAAGGCGCACAGAACGCTGTTACCTTCCCACCAAAGGTGGTCCCTATTTTTCTACTTGCATTTTTTATATGCTTTCAAACTGCTAGGTTGGCAGAAGCTGGGAGAAGTAACGGGAGCTCACCCTGTTACGCGGCACGAGGGATTCGAACCGCTGAACTGCCAACCTTTCGATCGACAAGTTCAGCGTCTTAGCCACTGAGCCACTGCGTCCCTTTTTATTGGCTAGTAGCAGCTGTAAATAAAAAGGATCTGGGTGACTTGGAAACTCAGTCAGATGTGTTTGATTAAGTACACTGGACATCTTTGTAATAGGAGCAATATGACAAGATAATGAATTGAGGTTTCAGGAATACCTTCACCACAAGGGGAGCCCTTCTTCAAATTAGACATTCTACAAATTCGACACTTGTATTTGGAAAGCAATGATAAATTACATCCTGTAATCGCCAAGGATGAATCTGGATGCAATTGCAATATGTAACCGTTGGATGTCAACTTTGACTTTCCTATACACATTTCTCTGCTCGGGATAATTTGCAAAATACTGAACCAAAGTAGGGAGCCATGCTGCTTCTAATGCTCCTGTGTACGTATGAATGTACACCTGCAGAGTTCTAGGATATGTGCTGGCCCTACAGATAGCATCCTGCAAGTACCAATACTGTTCCCAAAGCAACTGCTTCTCTTTGTTAATCTCAGAGGTTACCGAGGGTAGAGATGAAGATTAAACTCTTACTTAATTGAAAGTCAGGTTAATCAAAAAAGGTGACACACCTAAAAACAGGCAGAGTTTCCTTGACTTTGGCACTGATTAGTCCCTCTTCTTCTGCCTACCATATTTCAAAATCCATTTTGAAACATCCAGCAAGTTCCAGCATTCCATGAATTTGTTGCTAGGTCTACTGTTTACAAATGAACCATTCATTGTGCCCACTTGGTTGGCATCAACAACCTTGTTAAATATTAGCTGAATGATCAAGAAACTATGGCAGCTAGGAGCAGCCTGGAGGTAACATATGAGCTGTTTGTTTTTATTGTGTGTTAAGTTTATGACCTCTTTTCTTTCTTCTGGGGCTTGCTCAGAATAGAAAAATAGTAGGAACCCAACGGGAATTCTGGATTATTGGTTTATGACTCTATCCCTTTTCTGACCCAGAATTCAGCTTGTTTTGTCCCGCTAACCCAATGAGACCCATTACTGTAAAAAGCAAACTTCACATTTCCTTTATGCGAAAGCAAGATATGCTGGCTCTTTTGAAGTCTATTGAATCCAGCATTCTGTTCCTATAGCAGCCAACTATGTTTTGAAAGGAAGCCAACACCAGATTTGAACACAATGGCAATGTGGCCTGCTTACGCTTCCCAGCAACTGCCAATGAAATTATCTCTGTGTATGTGCAAATAAGGGACGTGGTGGCTCAGTGGCTAAGATGCTAAGCTTGTTGATCGAAAGGTCGGGAGTTCAGCGGTTCGAATCCCTAGTGCCGCCTAACAGGGTGACTTGTCCCAGCTTCTGCCAACCTAACAGTTCGAAAGCACGTAAAAAATGCAAGTAGAAAAATAGGGACCACCTTTGGTGGGAAGGTAACAGCGTTCCGTACCCCTTTGGCGTTTACTCATGCTGGTCACATGACCACGGAGACGTCTTCGGACAGCGCTGGCTCTTCGGCTTTGAAACAGAGATGAGCACTGCCCCCTAGAGTCAGGAACGACTAGCATATATGTGAGAGGGGAACCTTTAACTTTACCTTTATGTGCAAATAATACGGACATGGGCACTATGTGATTATATTCAAAGCATATACAGGTAGTCCTTGACTTACAACCACAATTGAGCCCAAAATTTGTGTTGCCGAGTGAGACAGATGTTAAGTGAATTTTGCCCCATTTTTAATGACCTTTCCTGCCTCAATTGTTAAGTGGATCACTGCAGTTATTAAGTTGGTAACGCCATTGTTAAGTGAATCTGGCTTCCCCATTGACTTTGCCTGTCAGAAGGTCACAAAAAGCTGATCACATAATCCTGAGACACTGCCACTGTCATAAGTACGAGTCGGTTGCCAAGCTTCTGAATTTTGATCGTGAGACCATGGAGAACCTGCAATGGTCATAAATGTGAAAAACTTTTTTGTTACTTTTTTGTGAGGTTGTAACTTTGAATGGTCACTAAATGAACTATTGTAAGTCGAGGACTACCTGTACCATAACACTTACTCTTGAAGTGCTTTGGTTTGACTGGATTAAAAAAAACCTATATCAGTTTCAAAGTTGGAAGAGAAGGAAAAATTTTCATATTGGAAAAGTCTAGGGCAGGGGTCAGCAATCTACGGCCCTGGAGCTGCATGTGGCTCTTTCACCCCTTTGCTGCGGCTCCCTGCGTGTCACAACCAGCAACGTATGACACCTGCCAGCAAGCGATTTATTGAGCTTTTCAACCCCTGGTAGGTCAACCATGGATAAATCCAAGAAAAAAAAATTCAGAAGAAAACAGAACGTTTAATTCGACTACATATGCTAGTTTTGTGGCTGCTGAAGAAATAGTCAGGCATGGGAAGGGTTTTGTGGCTCCCGGTGTTTTCTTTTCTGTGGGAAACGGGTCCAAATGGCTCTTTGAGTGTCTAAGGTTGCAGATCCCTGATCTAGGGCAATATGAGCAATTCAGCTGAAAACACTGACGGATTGGGACACAAATCTCTCACTGCTTTTCCTTCCACTTTTTCCTTCCGCATTGAAGTTCATTCTTTCCTTTGGCCTTTCATGTGCTTTCAGTCCATTTTGCCTGCGTAAATGAAATTAATCTGGATCAAACCGTCCCTAGCTGTAAGGCCACATTGCAAAACAAAAAGAATGGGAGAGAGCCAGGAAATTCTGACTAACCTAAGATGTTAGTTTTACCTTGTGCTAAAATTTTTATCAGATTTTTCATCCTGTCTTTATTAGAACAGAACAGAACAGAATCTGGAAGGGACCTTGAAGGTCTCCTGCTCAAGCAGGAGAACCTATACCAGTGCTGGCTAACCTTTTTGCCATCGTATGCCAAAAGTGGGGGTCGCGTGGGGGGGTCGTGGCTGCCCACACCCATAATTCAATGCCCCCCCGCCCTCCCCCCCATGCATGCATGCGTGACCCCCCCACGCTCCCCCACTTTTGGCACATGATGGCAAAAAGGTTACTGATGGGCCCGGTAGTCCCGTTTTTTGCCCTCCCCAGGCTCCAGAGGCTTTCTTGGAGCCTGGGGAGGGCAAAAACGGCCCATTTCCCGACTTCCAGTGGGCACGGAAGGCCCAAAAATCAACTGGAGCTGAGCTAGGGCAACACTCACATACCCATAGATATGGCTCCATGAGTCACCTATGGCATGCGTGCCATAGGTTCGCCATCACGGATCTATACCATCTCAGGTAAGTGACTGTCTAGTCTCTTCTTAAAAACTGCAGTGATGGAGCACCTACAACAGGGGTGTCAAAACTCGCGTCGTCAATGCGGTGTCACATGACGTATCGGGACTTTCCCCTTCGCTAAACCGGGCAGGGGTGGGGCCAGCATGTGACGCATCTAGACTGCAGGCCGCGAAATTGACACCCCTGATTTACAACATCTGAAGGCAACCTGTTCCACTGGTCAATTGTCCTCACTGTTAGGAAGTTTCTCCTTCATTCTAGGTTGCTTCGTAACTCAGACGGGTGACTTTACCTAATAGTTCTTCCTTCTGCTATTTTCCCCACAACGATGTGAGGTAAGTTTACTGTGTCCTATTTACTGTTTTGAGGGGACATGCAATGTTTTTAATTTGATCTTGGGTTGTATTGTATTATTTTGGGCTGAACTCTGAACTGGATAGTAATGTTTGGCAGCTCCCAGTTCATCTTGAAAAACCTCCCAGGAGTCAGATATCATAGGATGAACCACCACCAGGAAATCTATGGAAGGCAAGGAAGAACCATCTGGAGGAGAGTGGCCCAAGCTTATTGCTACCCAGAAATTAATATGTAACCATCACAGTCCACAGAATATGGTTAAAAAAAGTGAAGATGCGTCCGAGCTTGCTTGTTTTTTCACTTGTACAGGGGATTCTTGAGTTTCAACAGTTCGTTTAGTGATTGTTCATTTACAACAGCACTGAAAAAAATGTGACTCACGACCATTTTTCACACTTATGACCTCTGCAGCATCCCTATGAACATGTGATCAAAATTCAGATGCTTGGCAACCGATTCACACTTATGACCGTTTGCTGCGTCCCAAGGTCATCTGGTCAACTTGTGCAACCTTCTGACAAGCAAAGTCAATGAGGAAGCCAGATTCCCTTAACAGCCAGGTTATCATTTTACGACCCAGTTGTTAAGTGAATCACTGCAGTTAAGTTAATTCAGGGAAACTGGCTTCCCCATATACTTCGCCCCTCAGAAGGTTGCACATGGTGATCGCGTGACCCTGGGACACTGCAACTGTCATAAATAGGAACCAAGCAAACAGAATTGGGAGGGACCTCGGAGGTCATCTAGTCCAACCCCCTGCTCACGCAGGAGACCTACACTAGGGATTCGAACCACCAACCTTTCTGATCAACAAACTCAGTGTCTTAGCCCCCGAGCCACCTACCCTCAGTTGCCAAGTGCCCAAACGTGGATCCCTGTCACCACGGCGATGCCGCAAAAGTCGTAAGTGTGAAACACGGCAGGAAGTCACTTTTCGCAGCGCCGCCCTCACTTTGAACGGTCCCTAAATGAACTGTTATTAAGTCAAGGGCTACCTGTACTCTGAAGATGGGCTTGCCAGAGAACTGCTACTCTCCTCCTGGTCTTTGAGAAGGTAGAAAACTGGGACTTGGCAGTAGTAAAATCCAAATTCTTTTACTACCGGTTCTGTGGGCATGGCAGGAGAAGGATACTGCAAAATCCCCATTCCCTCCCCACTCCTGGGGGAAGGATATTGCAAAATCTCCATTCCCACCCCACTCTGGGGCCAGCCAGAGGTGTATTTGCCAGTTTTCTGACCTACTTAAAATTTTCCGCTATCGGTTCTCCGAACTGCTCAAAATTTCCGCTACCGGTTCTCCAGAACCTGTCAGAACCTGCTGGATTTCACCCCTGGGTCTTGGGCTCCCCCCCCCCCCCATCCAAGCCTTGCATTTCTCCAGGGCACCGCAGGAACGTGTGAACCCGCAGGATTTCCAAGGCAGAAGTTGCACCTTACTGTGGACTGGAGAGGGGGGGAGAAACATATTTCCCACGGTCCCCGGTCCCGGTCCCGTTCTCGCTCGGCTTCTTTCAGGGGAATTCCCACCATTCCCTCCCCCACTTCCCATTTCTGTCACGCGGGCTCAGTCCCCCCCCTCGGCCTCACACCCCCCCCTCTTCGGCCGAGACCTTCCCGACGCTCTGCGCGCGCCCGACTTTCTCGCCCAAGCCAAGCCAAACGCCGGGCGGAGGGGCGGGGGTGGGAGAGTGGGGTGGGGGTGGGAAGCGCGTGCGCGCGCGCTCTGCAACCCCCCCTCCCCACTCCCTCTTGCGCGCGCGCGCGTGTCAGGGTTCCCCCCCCCTTCCTCCCTCCCTCTCCGGTCCCCTGCCGGCATCGCCGCCGAAGCCCGCTCTTCTTCTTCTCCTTCGCCGCCGCAGGAGGCTGGGAGACGGCAGCCCCCTCACCGGCAGCCACTCCAGGTCAGGTACCGCCTCCTTTCTCTCTCCCCCCCCCCCCCCCCGCCCGCCCCCTCCACTCTTCCCCCAGGCGGGATGCGGCAGCGGCGACTGGCAACCGGCAGCTTGCGGTGCACGAGGGGCGGATGAGGCGGGCTCCGCCCTGCCTCCTACTGGCCGGTGCAGGTAAAGGTGGGGAAAAAAAAACCCCGATTGTATTATTATTATTATTATTATTATTATTATTATTATTATTATTATTATTATTATTGGGGAAAAAAAAACCCCGATTGTATTATTATTATTATTATTATTATTATTATTATTATTATTATTATTATTATTATTATTATTATTATTTCCCCCCAGCTCTGCTTTTGAATACCTACCACGTCTTTTTGCGGGTCTGCTAGGAGGTTTACGGTATCCGGTTGGGTCCCTCGTATGGCGCGGTCTCTTTTTGTGAAGGGTTGACTGACTTGCTGCGCGTTATGGGTACTACGGAGGTCTTTCCTCCTCCCCCCCTCCCCATTTCAAAGCCTACTTACCTGATTCCTGGGTGGAGGAATTCCTTTGGGGATTTCAGGCTGAGGAAATTAGCCTGAATATGATTTATGGGGCTTCCTACTTCTCCGTCCCCCCCCCCCATTCTTATATGCCACCTACTCCACATATGAATAGGTCACATATTCTTGCACAACAAAATCATTCCCATTATTTCCTGGCAAGTTTGTCGGCTTTCCTTGCCTGTTTACTAAATCTGATGATCCTTTTTAAATCTCATCCTCCCAACAACTTCTCCCTCTGGTTTTTAATTCATTCCTCCACCGGCTCTCCGGTTTTGGGAAATGGAAAAAAAGGAAGGAAGGAAGGAAGGGAAAGAAATTAAGAAAGAAAGAAGAAAGAAAAAGAAGAAGGAAGGAAGGAAGGAAAGAAGGAAGGAAGAAAGAAAGAGGAAGGAAGGAAGGAAGGAAGGAAGGAAAGAAAGAAGAAAGTAAAAGGAAGGAAGGAAGGAAAGAAGAAAGAAAGAGGAAGGAAGGAAAGAAAGAAAGAAAGAAAGAAAGAGAAAGAAAGAAATTAAGAAAGAAAGAAAGGGAGGGAGGGAGGGAGGGAGAAGAAAGAAAGAAAGAAAGAAAAGAAGAAAAAAAGAAAAAGAAAAAGAAAGAAAAGAATTCTCTATTGATGGTTGGCATCTCCTCCCCACCCCCCACCCCCTCTCCATCCTCTGATCGACGGGGTTTATTTTGCAGGCTGCCAAAATCTTAAAATAGCTCCGATCTTTGGTTGGGGTGGAAATCTTGTCTTATTGGCAGCTTTGATTCTTAAGGAAGCTTTTCAGCATCCTTTTGGTTAGAAGCATTTTGCTGCTCTGCTGTTTAATCTTCAGGATCACTGGCTGGCTTGGAAAAACTTCCATTCCCAGCCTTGCAAGATTGCCAGTTTTCTTTACAAGTTGATTTCTTTGGCCATCCATTAACAGTAATGGATGAAACGGAGCTTGCTTTCTTGATGCTAAAATCCATATATAGATATTACTTCAGAGTGGAAAAGGTGAAGCCCTAGAGACAATAAATGCCCATCCTTGTATAGCTGTAACAGTCCTTGAATAGCCTCCCTTTTAGCCTTACATGCTCATTTTTTACCCCTGAAAAGGGAGATTCTCTCCTTTGGCCAAAACTACAAAATATTGTGGCCCTTTAATAATAATTGCTTGGGTCTGGTTTTTCTGTGCCTCATTTTCTTCCCATCACATTGTTTACAGTTCTCTCTCTCCTTCCCATGAGACATTATATGCATTGGCGATGTAAGACTTCAGATTGCAGAAATGAACACATTAACACCTAGCAATTAAGGAGAAAGAACAAACTGAATATTATATGACATGGGAAGTATTCTATCAATGGTTAGAGAGTAAAAAGGGAAACTGGAAATAAGAAGATTAAAGAAGAATAGAAAATATGTTAAGATAGAAGTATAAATAAGATGATAATTATGTAAATGTGAATGTTATGGGTGATATTGATACTGATACGGAAATGCTTTAATGACTAAATTTCTGTTTTGTGTTTTAAATGTTGGAAAAATTTAATAAATATATATTTTTTAAATATATGCATTGGCGATGTAAGACTTCAGATTGCAGAAATGAACACATTAACACTTAGCAATTAAGGAGAAAGAACAAACAATATTATATGATATGGGAAGTATTCTATCAATGGTTAGAGAGTAAAAAGGGAAACTGGAAATAAAAGAAGATTAAAGAAGAATAGAAAATATGTTAAGATAGAGGTATAAATAAGATGATAATTATGTAAATATGAATGTTATGGATGATATTGATACTAATATGGAAATGCTTTAATGACTAAATTTCTGTTTTGTGTTTTAAATGTTGGAAAAATTTAATAAATATATATTTTTTAAATATATGCATTGGCGATGTAAGACTTCAGATTGCAGAAATGAACACATTAACACTTAGCAATTAAGGAGAAAGAACAAACTGAATATTATATGATATGGGAAGTATTCTATCAATGGTTAGAGAGTAAAAAGGGAAACTGGAAATAAAAGAAGATTAAAGAAGAATAGAAAATATGTTAAGATAGAGGTATAAATAAGATGATAATTATGTAAATATGAATGTTATGGATGATATTGATACTGATGGAAATGCTTTAATGACTGTAAATTTGTGTTTTGTGTTTTAAATGTTGGAAAAATTTAATAAATATATTTTTTTTTAAAAAGATAATTGTTAGTATTAGGATGAGGAGGATAATTATGTGTAATGTTATTATTATTGTATTGTTACTAGAAGACATGTTAAGAGGAAAAACGAATAGGCTTATAACTGTTTAACATACTACAATATAATTTTAAGATTAGAGGATTATATTAAGTGAATGATGTTGTAAATGTTGAAGGTTGGCGCCCGGAGATATTTGAACCCAGATGACACACTGTTTAAGGAAAGATGGAATGTTTGTATTTTGAAAAATAAAAAAACTTTAAAAAAAAGACTGGAAGAATTAGATTATAATCCACAAAAGGCTTAGGCTAACAGATACCTTGGGTTTTTTAAAAAGTGCCATTTGTTGTGCTAAGCAGGGATGGCAGATGTGGTAGAGTTGGTAAGGTGCGTAAGTTCATCCCAGTCCAATTCTACGGAAGGATTTCATATCCCTCTCCAACAAAGGGAATTAATTGTAATCTTGTGTGGTGAAAAGGTAGCAGGCTTCCCATAAATGTCATGTTTTCCTTTTGCTTGTTTTCACCTTTTTTTTTTTTAATGCCTTGATGCCTTTGAGAATCAGACTTGATTCCTGGCAATTGCCTGGACAAGTCCCTGCAGTTTTCTTGGCAAGGTTTTTCAGAAGTGATTTGCCATTTCCTTCTTCTGCATGCTGAGAGAGAGTGACTGGTCCTAGGTCTTGTGCCTAAGCTGGATCTGGTTTTCACAGTGTCCTGCTTTCTAGTCTGTCGCCTTAACCATTACCCTAAACTGGCTCTGTATTTGTTTAATTAACCCAGCATTTTTTTCAGCTGGACAGCATCTTTTCAAGGCTGCTGGAATGTCCCTTACACATCAGTTCCAGTGTGATCCTTTTAACTGGAAATAGAAGGAAGGAACCTGGACATCAGGTGCACAATAACTGCTGTCCAGTTATTGGTGCTATATTAGAATTTTGTAGAACTTCCTCCCTTGTTACATGAAGTTCTGATGGTTTAGAGATTATTCAGGTATTTGGTTATCAAATTTTATAGCTACCTTTCTTTCCTTTCTCTTTAGAAAAGGTAAATAATCCCAATTGTTGCTTCCCATTTTGGTACTGGAAACCAGGTTTTTTTTTTACTTTTGTTCTGAAGGAAGCCTACTCATTGCATCCAGTGTTTTGCCCGCTGAATTGATCACTGAACCCTTTAGACACTAGTCCTTGTATTGCATGAAAATTACAGGATTTTAAATATGAGACGTGGTGGTTTAGTGGCTAAGACGTTGAGCTTGTCGATCAAAAGGTCGGCAGTTCAGCGGTTCGAATCCCTTGTGCCGCGTAACAGGGTGAGCTCCCGGTACTTGTCCCAGCTTCTGCCAACCTAGCAATTCAAAAGCACGTAAAAAATGCAAGTAGAAAAATAGGGACTACCTTTGGTGGGAAGGTAACAGCGTTCCGTGCACCTTTGGTGTTTAGTCATGCCGGCCACATGACCACGGAGACATCTTCGGACAGCACTGGCTCTTTGGCTTTGAAACGGAGATGAGCATTGCCCCCTAGAGTCGGGAACGACTAGCAGATATGTGTGAGGGGGACCTTTACCTTTATCTTTTAAATATGAGACCCAAGGTATTTAGAATGTTGCTTTTCAGTGGCTTAGAATATGCTGCAAAGAAGTCTTCTGTCCAATTATTTCCTTTTTTTTTTTTGCTTGCTTTCAGCATTATGTAACAGAAATGTATGAACCATCCGAAGACAAAAGGGCTCTTCTGTTTTGCAGCAACACAGAGTGCCTTTAAATATCCTGCCAAATTAGGTCATTTGTTCTTTTACGGTTTACAAAGAAAGAGATAAGCAGAAAAAGATGAGTACTGTTCTACAAGGGATAAGTGGTCACAGAACAACATTCTGCCTAAGCATTCATTATGCCGTCTCTGCTTGGCAGTGATGGAAAACTGTATGCACATCTCTACGATTTTAGGACAGACATTTACAGGAGTAAGGAAGCTAGAGATGCACACAAGCATTATGCAAAAAGCTTTGCATGAAAATCACCAGTACTTTTCCTATGATTGCTTATGCAATATTCTGAAAATGAACCCCAGAGGAATTGCAGGGAGTGGTAAGTTCAATGGGGAAATGGAGCTGGTTCTATCCGGCTTGGGTGAAACGGTAGTGCTGGCGGTGGGAGGTGGGAGGTCCTGCGTATGCACAGAGGTGTCACACGGACGCTCCCATGTGTAAACTGGTAGCGAAGGTAAGTGGATTTCACCCCTGGGTAAGATATTCATCTTGTTTAACCTGGGGTCTTCCAAACATTTTTAACTTCAGTTTTCTATTTCCCAACTCCACATGCATCAGGATGGCTGCTTTGGATTCTGTCCCTAAATCTCCTGGAGCTCGGTTTGACTCCAGGTGGCTTCAAAGATCAATCCAATCAGGTTTCTTGGGACCAGTATATAAATTTAATCTATATCCCTTCTGGTCTCCCATTCTAGTACTTATCAGATCTAGCCCCTTTTATTTTTGGTCCTGATAACATGTCCTGCCACCTGGTAAATACTGTTCGTTAGTAGCAATAGCACTTAAGATTTATATACCACTTAACAGTGCTTTACAGCTCTCTCTAAGCAGTTTACAGAGTCAGCATATTGCCCCCAACAATCTGGGATCTCATTTTACCGACCTAGGAAAGATGGAAGGCTGAGTCAATCTTGAGCTGGTGAGAATCGAACTGCTGGCAGTTGGCAGAATTAACCTGCAATACTGCATTCTAACCACTATACCATCAGGGCTCTTGATTGTACGCCTTATTGTAACTTGAGGACAAAACTTGTCAAATTCGGTATTCGATGTGTTTTAACTCTTACATTCCAATATTTTTTAGCATAAATTTTTATTAAATTTTTTACAAAAATAATAAAAACTAGAAGAAACTAATAAAAAGAAAAAAGCAGAAAAGATAGAAAAGGGAAAGGAAGGGAAAAAAAACCCCAAAAGTGCAGAAAGGAAGAAGAAAAAGAGTAGAAAGAAAAAATTTCAGATTTTCTTTCTAACAAATATAACTACAATTAAAAATTTATCTCTTACTCTATGCTTACTCTTTTCTACTATCCATTTTTTAAATAATCAAAATCACAAATTGTAAGTGCATTTTTTCATTTTATGTATAAAGTCTATCATAGGTCTCCAGTCATCCATAAATGTAGCTATTGTTTCCTCTTTAAGCAAAGGAGTTAATTTATCTCTTCAAGTTCCGTCATCTTAACCAACCCTTACTCCGTTGTGGGTATTGTTGAACTTGTCCACTTTTGAGCATATAGTAGTCTTGCTGAAACTTATCATATCACAAAGTTCCATGGTTTTTTCTAGTGGCTTATCCATTAGTTCAGAGGCTGTGATTTCAATTATATACATTACAACGTGTAGAATTGGGTCTGTTAGTGTGAAGATTTGCAAGAGATATTTCTTAGATTACCATTTAATTACACTGACATGAAGATGGGAGTTTGTGATGACTTCCCCCGGAAGCTTCCCCAGATACCTCTCCAGATGTCAGCTCAGAGGAAGATGAACCAGTTCCAGGCACAGTTGGTCAATGGCTCCAAGCAGCCATCTGAGAGGGATTTGGCTGAAACACAGCTGCAGCAGGACAGCCCCGAGGCTTCAGGTGGGGAAAGCATGCAGATGGAGCCAGTCAGCGATGAGGAAGAGGAACTGCCTTCTGCACCTGATCCAAGAACACGTAGGGCAGAGAAAAGGCAGGAGCAGGGAAGGTCAGCCAGATTACCTGCGAGGAGGCAGCCTCGCCCTTCTTGATGGGATGCACCAGAAGGTGGCTATTTAGCACAGGAGACAGATGGAGGCGATGCTGGGAACAACACATTCATTTCCTAGCTGTTGTGTTTTCTGGCTGTTGTGATTCTTGCCTTGTTTTGGATTGACACCGTAGCTTGACTTTGGAACACGTCTTGGAACTCTGGATTTGCCTCATGAACCCTTTTGTATTGTAGATTTAATTTTGCCTGGTGACTTTATTTTGATTGGGAAACTTTCAAGTGCCTTGTGGACTCATTGGCCATTGCTCTGGGAACTAGTATGGTCTGTTTGTGGCTGGAGTTACCATAATTGGGACAGTTCTGGGTTTTTGGTGAAGGGAGTTGCAGGGGAATATTAATAAACCACAGTTACGTGTGTCTCTGTGTGTGTGTTAGAGAGAGAGAGAGAGAGAGAGAGAGAGAGTGTATGAGAGTGTGTGTGTGTCTGTGTGAGAGAATGAGTGTGTGTATGTGTGTCTGAGAGAGAGTGTGTGGGAGAGAGTGTGTGTGTGAGAGAGAGTGAGTGAGTGTGTGTGAGAGTGAGTGAGTTTCTATGTGTGAGAGAGAAAGAGAGAGTGAGTGTGAGAGAGAGAGTGTGTGTGTGTGTGAGAGTGAGTGTGTGTGTGTGAGAGAGTGAGTGTGTGTGAGAGAGAGTAAGTGAGTGTGTGTGTGGGAGAGAGAAAGAGTGAGTGAGTATGTGTGTGTGAGAGAGTGAGTGAGTGTGTGTGAGAGAGAGTGAGTGTGTGTGGGAGAGAGTGTGAGTGTGTGTGAGAGAGAGTGAGTGAGTGTGGGAGAGAGAAAGAGTGAGTGTGTGAGAGTGAGTGTGTGTGTGTGTGTGAGAGAGAGAGTGTGTGTGTGAGAGAGTGAGTGAGTGTGTGTGTGTATGAGAGTGTGAGTGTGTGTATGTGTGTCTGAGAGAGAGTGTGTGGGAGAGAGAGTGTGTGTGTGAGAGAGTGAGTGTGTGGGGGAGAGAGTGAGTGAGTGAGTATGTGTGTGAGAGAGTGTGTGTATGTGTGTATGTGTGAGAGTGTGTGTGTATGTGTGTGTGTGTGAGAGAGAGAGAGCAGGACAGCACAGTTTTTGGGAGATCATCATATCCAGAATAGGCAAGAATAATTTATTATAGGAGAGACTTAGAAAATGATATGTTTCTTGTCATCTACAGCTGTAATTAAAATAATACAGCATGTATCCTCAGTGATCTATAACTCATCCCAAATCTGTACTTGTCTGCAACTGCATCTCCACTAAAATAATCTTAAGGTTTGTAATATAATGAAATCTTCCTCAGCTTGGAAGTTGTGATGGATACTTCAAAGGATGAATCATATCCAAAAGAAAATAAATCAATTCATATTAAAAAAAGAAAGAAAGAAAGAAAGAAAGAAAGAGAACAAAATGGCAGCAAATGCACTTTTAATTAGTCTGGTAGAATCAAAAAAAAATAATCACATCCTGTGAAGAGGATGACATTTTGGAAGGAAAAAAGTACAGACTATTTTTGCTGCTTTTTATAAAAAATATAATTGCTACTTGACCTTCAAAGTGCAGACTGTAATTGTTGCTTTATATAAAATACCATCAATAAAGCAGCTCATCATGTTTAATAATATAGAATATGTCCCAGCCTTAATCATCTCAATGGAAGTTTAGGTCAAATTCCTCCAGTTTGGTGCTTTTCCAGGGATTCGGCCTTCATCCTCTGTAATCTTCAACCAAAATGCCTATTTGGTCATGTTGTTTTAGAATTATGAAAATTCCAAAAAATTTGAGAGACTTGTTTGGAATGGGCTGCCTTAAAACTTCATGAAATGCCCCTCTGGTATGTTGATAAAACCTCTACTAAATTTCCAAATTTATGTTTGGTAAAAAAGACTTCTTTATGTGGTTTGTGGAGAACCAGTTTCAATCTGCAACCTTGGCATGCTGTACGTGCTTTTAAAAAGTGAACGACTGGCAAAAATGGAATGGCCTGATCAAGCTGTATTTCTATTTCTGAATTCACTTTGTTCATGGCACGAAAACCTATCACACATGCTAGAGATGGGAGAATGCGGTATGGATAATTGAAGTTGTGCTTCAAACTGTTGCTGTGACATCAGTCTTCCGGGTGCGCTTCAAGGTGTTGGTGACCACCTTTAAAGCGCTCCATGGCTTAGGGCCAGGGTATTTACGAGACCGCCTTCTGCCACCAATAGCCTCCCACGGGCCAGTACGCTCGCACAGAGAGGGCCTCCTCAGGGTGCCGTTCCCCAGACAATGTCGGCTGGCGACCCCAGGGTAGAGCCTTCTCTGTGGCGGCGCCCGCCCTCTGGAACGACCTCCCCCCAGAGATACGTACAATACCAGACCTCCGGACTTTTCGTCGGGCCCTGAAAACTTATTTATTTCACCTAGCCGGGCTGGCTTGATCCCACTGTTTTTGGTTAAACTTAATTGATTTTAATTGGGTTGTTTTAAATTGCGGCCAAAATATTTAATTATTTTTAAACTGTTTTTAAATTTTGTATGTTCTGTTTTATTCTGGCTGTTCACCGCCCTGAGTCCTGCTGGAGAAGGGCAGTATACAAATTAAAACAAATAAAAATAAATAAATAAAAATCTACATTGGCAGAGTGATCAGAATAGGGTTTTTTCCTCAAGACAACAGCACTTCACTATTCTGGAGAGACTGGGCTCTTCTTTATTTAAGAAGGAAGGAAGGAAAGAAGGAAGGAAGGAAGGAAGGAAGGAAGGAAGGAAGGAAGGAAGGAAGGAAGGAAGGAAGGAATCAGCCTTATTATATAGTAGAGTGAGCTCAGCTTTTTTTCTGAAGCTCTGTTTTGGAGGCTTTCAGTGGCAGAAAAAAAAAGCAAGGCACAGAGCTCACAACCAACGAACCTGTTGCTAAAATTCACCTCTGGGAACAGTTGATTGGGGGTATTCCAGGAGGCCGATCCAATCAGCTTTTTTCTTATTTTCCTCCCCAAAAACTAAGGTGTGTCTTATACTCCGGTGCGTCTTATACTCTGAAAAATACGGTACATCAACAGAAAAGAGTCGTCCATCTAAATCTGAAGGCCAGACTTACGGTTGGGCAAAAAGAAGCTATATTGTACATACTCTTGGATCTTCATCTTGGACTCTTACTTTTTGTGAAAATGTATTGGGAGCATTTTGACACAAGACCCTTGAATTTTAGTTTGAAACCCAGTTTCCTATGATTCATCCATAGTTCACCTTAATTATTTCAAAGGACTCTCAGCTACACAGTGACTTATGCCCTTGATAACTGTTCGTATCTACCTATGTTTGAACAAACCTGGACTTACAGCAGGAGATAAGCAGTCTCTACTGAGTTACTCCTGGGAACAAACCTTTGCTCCTTCTTTTGCTAACCAATAGCATTGTAGTGTAACGGATTAATTAAGTTAGCACTTCCCCAGCGTATATTTAACTTGATAGAATATGTGACAAATGTTGAAAGCTGAAAATTCTATAGGCCCAACCCAAAAATGGATTTCCTGCACTGTTTTTAAGAAATATCCTACGGAGAAAAGTTGGTGTGTGTTGAATGTATGCGGGTGGGGAAATTGCAAATCTGTGTGAACATATTTATTTTATTGTTAGAAAAAGATTAAACCTGACATTCAGGGCCCACCGTTCTGAAAAGAGTATGAAATGTATAATATCATTGCAGGTGTCTTGGAAGTTTTGGAAATTCATTGCTGATTTTTTTTCCTATAGTAATACGTAGAAGTCGTGTGGGATTGAGGGATATGTGTGAGAAAAAGAGAAAGAAGGCAACAGTCATTTTTTGACTTTCCAGCTGGACCAATTCCTGCAGTGGCTCCTGGCAAAGATTGCTGCCATGCAGACTTAAGTCCAGATTCAATTAGCCTCATATCCTGAAAGCTTCATGTGGATTTCCCGCCCCCCTCGCCCCCCCCCCCAGTGGCCAGATGGTGGCTTTTGTTCTTTCCACATCCCTGATGGGAATCAGAAAATAAATTTATCAATCAAATTATGTTTTCTTCCTACTGTGGTGGCCTTTGGGCAGACTGCTGATATTATTTTGCAGCTGATGTCATGGGTGATGCCAGATGACAATAGAATAGAATAGAATAGAATTCTTTATTGGCCAAGTGTGATTGGACACACAAGGAATTTGTCTTGGTGCATACGCTCTCGGTGTACATAAAAGAAAAGATACGTTCATCAAGAATTATAAGGTACAACACTTAATGATAGTCATAGGGAAACAGTCAATATAAATCGTAAGGATACCAGCAACAAGGTTACAGTCATACAGTCATAAGTGGAAGGAGATGGGTGATAGGAACGATGAGAAGTATAGTATAGTAATAGTAATGCAGCCTTAGTGAATAGTTTTTTTTTTTTTTAAATTTGATTTATATGCCGCCCTTCTCCGGAGACTCAGGGCGGCTTACAATGCGTTAAGCAATAGCCTTCATTCTTTTGTATATTTTATACAAAGTCAGCTTATTGCCCCCACAAACTGGGTCCTCATTTCACCTACCTTAGAAAGGATGGAAGGCTGAGTCAACCTTGACAGTTTGACAGTGCTGAGGAAATTATTTGTTTAGCAAAGTGATGGCGTTCGGGAAAAACTGTCCTTCTGTCTGGACTATTGTAACGCTCTCTACATGGGGCTCCCCTTGAGGAGCACCCGGAGGCTCCAACTGGCGCAGAGTGCGGCCGTGTGGGTGGTAATGGGAGCGACATGGCGTTCCCAGGTAACACCCCTCCTGCGTGAGCTGCACTGGTTCCTGGTGGTCTTCCGGGTGCACTTCAAGGTTTTGGTTATCACCTTTAAAGCACTCCATGGCTCAGGACCTGGGTACTTGCGGGACCGCCTACTACCACCAATAGCCTCTCACCGGCCGGTACACTCTCATAGAGAGGGGCTCCTCCGGGTGCCGTCGGCCAAACAATGTCGACTGGTGGCTCCCAGGGGGAGAGCCTTCTCTGTGGGGGCACCTACTATCTGGAACGAGCTCCCCCCGGAGATACGGAGGATCCCGGATCTGCGCACCTTCCGCCGCGCTCTAAAGACCTTTTTATTTCACCAGGCGGGCCTGGCCTAACTTTCTCCCTCTTTTTAAACATTTTAATATTTTTAATATTTTTTAGTATTTTTAATATTCAAAGTTTAGATTTGTTTTAAATTGATTGGGGTTTTAAATCTGTCTGGGCCAAACTATTTAATTCAATTTTATCTCTGCTTTTTAAATTTTGTATGTATGTATTTTATTGTTGGCTGTTCACTGCCCTGAGAATCAAATAAAAGTAAAGTAAAAGTAAAGTAAATGTTCTGGTGTGCAGTGCTCTATAGCATCATTTTGAGGGTTTATATCTAGGATGCGAGGGATCTGTAAATATTTTCACAGCCCCCTTTTTGACTTGTGCAGTATACAGAATCTCATCATCATAGGGGAGCCCAAACTATCTGTGACAGAAGCCAATATCCTTGCCATGCACACTGAGAGGCATAGAGGAAGTTTTTCTAAATGGGAGCTGGCCCAATCAATCGGGCTCTGTTAATTTAGAAATATTCAGAAGTATGTAGCTTATTCTACTTGGAACGTCCTTTTCTGTGCTCTTTGACCAAGTAGATTTGAAAGTTGATCTGCCACACTGGTCATGCAAACCTTTCTCTCTGGTTTGGTCCTTAAGTACTAAACCATCTTTTTTTAAAGATGGAGTTCAAAGCTTCTCTTCCTTGTCTAAAATGTTGATTGATATCTCCTGGTTTTTTTTTTTTAATTTAAAGATAATAGCAACAGCAATAGCACTAAGACTTATATACCGCTTTATAGTGCTTTACAGCCCTCTCTAAGCGGTTTACAGAGTCAGCATATTGTCCCCAACAATCTGGGCCCTCATTTTACCCACCTCGGAAGGCTGGAAGGCTGAGTCAACCTTGAGCCTGTTGAGATGTGAACTGCCAAATTGCTGGCAGCCGATGATCAGCAGAAGTAGCCTGCAGTACTGCACTCTAACCACTGCGCCACCACGGCTCATGGTGTGTTAATTGAGCTTCAGTGACTGAATTCATAATTTAATCTAAGGAATATTAGCCAGGTCCACATACACTGCCTTAAACTGCAAATAAAATGGCTGATGATGACTTGGTGTTACGTGTGGACCAGTTCTGCATATCCTTTAGCAATACAAACTATTATTTAAGCATGTTATTTATATCTGGGGTTCCTAAATAGCCTAGGGCTACTTTCTATTTCAATATCTGTTGAATCGCAGTTCACATGCTACCTATTTATCCAGAATTTATTCGGGCTTCCACGTCAACCATTGAAGAATCCCTAGAAAAAGTTTGTGTTGACTTTGAGCTTTGACCGAAGACTTTGGTTTCGATTTTCAGCCAAGAAAATATAATGCACTTTTGGCATCGGCTGGCAATTCTCTAAAGTGGTTTGAATTCAATGTGAGGAGCAGTTTGTTCCAGGGAGTAGAAGAAAACATTTCCAGAGCACAGAAAAGGATACTTGGATGGTTCTTTATGAACCATTCACGAGGGTTACAGGAAAGGTTGGAAGAGTCTCATTTGTATTGAACCCCCACTATCAGCTATTCAACATAACTAAGTTATAAAAGACATGAAAAGAAATATTAGAACTCTGTTTTATTGAGACTGGCTATATAGGGTATAAGAGGGACGTGGTGGCTCAATGGCTAGGATGCTGAGCTTGTTGATCGAAAGGTCGGCAGTTCAGCAGTTCGAATCCCTAGGGCCGCGTAATGGGGTGAGCTCCTATTACATGTCCCAGCTTCTACCAACCTAGCAGTTCGAAAGCACATAAAAATGCAAGTAGAAAAATAGGGACCATCTTTAGTGGGAAGCAGGGATGCTATTCAGCACGTTCTGACAAGTTCTGGAGAACTGGTAGCGGAAATTTTGAGTAGTTCGGAGAACCGGCAAATACCACCTCTGGCTGGCCCCAGAGTGGGGTGGGAATAGAGATTTTGCAATATCCTTCCCCCAAGAGTGGGGAGGGAATGGAGATTTTGCAGTATCCTTCCCCTGCCACACCCACCAAGCCACGCCCACAGAACCGGTAGTAAAAAAAAAAATTTGAATTCCACCACTGGTGGGAAGGTAACAGCGTTCCGTGCGCCTTTGGTATTTAGTCATGTCAGCCACATGACCATGGAGATGTCTTCGGACAGCGCTGGCTCTTTGGCTTTGAAACAGAGATGAGCACCGCCCCCTAGAGTTGGGAATGACTAGCATATATGTGCGAGGGGGAGCCTTTACCTTTAGCTATATAGGGTATAGTATTAATATAGAGTAGACTATAATAATATAATCAGTTTACAGAATAGTGCTGGAAGGGACCTTGGAGGTCTTCTAGTCCAACCTCAAGGAGGAGACCCTATACCATTTCAGTCAAGTGGCTGTCCAGTCTTGTCTTAAAAACCACCAGTGATGAAGCACCCACAACCTCTGAAGGCAAGACCTTCCACTAGTTAATTGTTCTCACTGTTATGGAAGTTTCTCCTCAGTTCCATTTTTTTTTTCAAGGCCCTCTCCATTCCTCTTGCATAGTGACAAATCAGGACTGCAATGGGACAAGTCAGGTGCCTCAGTTACAACATGCAGTCGATGTAGATGGGATGAAAATTGCAATTGGCCAATTAGGTTCCCTTTGAGAAAAGAAAAAAAAGGATCAATTGCATTCAGGGAAGGGCAATAAACTATAATTCGTGGGGTCTCAAGTTGATATAATGGATTGACCATTATTATTCCTGTGTTTCTAGAAATTAATCATAGTCTGTAGATTTTTTGCCGTTTTAATACATACTCAGTCTTTGGTTTCTTGTAGAATGGAACATGAGGCCTACCAGTTGGAAAAGCAGCATGTCCATCAAGTCTATGAAAGCACAGCCTCTTATTTCAATGATTTGCAAGGCAAAGCGTGGCCTCGCGTCCGGCAGTTTTTACTTGAACAGAAGCCTGGCAGCCTGATTGCAGATATTGGTAAGTTCTGGGTTGTTGTTGTTGTTGTTTTAAAAAAATAAAGCTCTTCCAGCTCTCTGAATGAGATGGAGGAAAAGAAATGACAAGAGAATCACAACTGTGTGAAGAGCTCATAGGCAGGTTGGGATGTATTGTGACCCCGGCCCTGGAGGCTGATTTATCTTCGCATACTGATTCGGAGGATGATATGGAGGAAGAGGAAGCTGTCACGAGCTATGTGCCGGAGGAGCCGTCTTCACTGGTGAGTCAGCAAGAACTGACAGTTGCTGATGTGCCTATGGATCCCAGCCAAATTGAGGAGAAAACAGAGGCCAGTAACGACAAGGAGGAGCCCCTATTGGATGCAAGAGAGAGACGTAGGAGACGTCGTAGAGAACAGCTATTGCCACGTCCCAAGAGGTATGGTCAGGAGACATAGGGCCACACCCTACAAAGTATAAAAGGGGTGTGACTGGAAAGGCATGGTGAACAATTTGTTGGCGTTTTGGATGCAGTGGAGTTACAGCTGTTAGTTTGGAGTTTTTGATAAGAGTCTGCATTCCTGCATTAGCCTGCTGGCTGTCTGCCAAGACCTTTGGAACATTGCCCGGTAACTATTGGACTGATATACGCTTTGGAAGAGAATTATTTATTTATTTATTTATTTATTTATTAAATTTTTATACCGCCCCCTCTCCCGAAGGACTCGGGGCGGTGAACAGCCAAAATTAAAAACACACAATACAAATATTAAAATACATTAAAACGAAATTAAATTATCTTTGGCTTCTCCAATTTAAAACCCCTTGCCCATAAAATTCCCCAATTAAAAGATTTTAATTTGTTAAAGGGCCAGCTTCAGTCTCTCTAGCCTGCGTTTGTTACTGCCGGGCTATTTGAGCCTTTGCAAGGCCACTCGTGGGAGGGGACAGAACAGGATGTGTGTAGGAGAATGATTGGAAAAACTTCTTAATTCCTTGTTCTGAATGATATTGATCACCAGAAGGTAGGTATTAGTTGGGGTGAAATGCTCCCGGTTTGGTCCGGTTTGCCCAAACCGGTAGTAAAAAATGTAAAAAAAAAAGTTCCAACAATCAGCTGAGCGACGCACTATTGTCGGACCCTTTTTTTTTTTTTTTTTACTTTTTTAGGATTTTGTTTACTACCGGTTCTCCAGAACCAGTTGTTAAAAATTCTTTTTTTTTTTTTAATTTGATTTATATGCCGCCCTTCTCCGGAGACACAGGGCAGCTTACAGTGCATTAAGCAATAGCCTTCATACTTTTGTATATTTAATATTTATATTAAATTTATATTATATTATATTATAATTATATTATAATATTATATTAAATTTATTAAATTTATTTATATTTAATATGTATATTTACTTTTAAAAAGTAAAAAAAAAAAGGCCCCAATGATCACAGCTGTGCCGCCATTGGAGCCCTTTTTTTAACCTTTTAAAAGCATTCTTATACAACCTATTTGCCCAAATAGGTTGTAAAAAAATGCTTTAAAAAAGTAAAAAAAAAAAAAAAAAAGTTGGCCATGCCCACCCAGTCACATTACTTCCCACCAAGCCATGCCCACAGAACCGGTAGTAACAAATTTTACATTTCACCATTGGTATTAGTTGACTAGTTTTTCTTATTTGATCTCCTCGGATATAGAAAGCCAGAATGGTTCAAATTCTCTCTGAGGAAATGAACTTTTTATCTGTATGTACTTTAGATCAGGGGTCTCCAACCTTGGCAATTTTAAGGCTTGTGGACTTCAACTCCCAGAATTCCTTGCTGGCTGAGGAACTCTGGGAGTTGAAGTCCACAAGCCTTAAAGTTGCCAAGGTTGGAGACCCCTGCTTTAGATCATATAGGATCTACGTTGTCTAAAGCACAGGAATGTTTCTCTCCTTGAGGAGTAGAAGTGAAAGTCATTTAACATCCTTCATCCTTTGTCTTGAGGGTCCATTTTTGAACCCTACATTCTTCACACAGAGCGCACAGAGAGATCTGATGATGGAAACCAATCCAAAATTGTTGTTGAATGTCTGTCAGGCCTCCTTTTTATTGTCAAGACTCCAGTCCATTTCCAGCAGGGAGGGGTGTCTAAGTTCTTTCCCATCATCCCCCCCCCAAATTAGAAAACCCATCATTATTCCTGATGTTCAAATGAAAGTGGAGAAGTCCTGGGACAACTGCCCAAGTTTTAGGTTTAAAGATGTTCAGGGGAGCTAAGTAGGACTCTGTTGTGTTCGCCATGGTCATCATCTTTCTGATTTCTTGGTTTCTTCTTGTACCACAAATGAAAGCAATCAACCTCACATAAAAATTCTCTTTTTGTTTGGTTTAAGGTTGTGGGACTGGAAAATATCTTGATGTCAACCACCTAGTGTATAATCTTGGATGCGATTATTGTGGCCCCTTAATCGAGATTGCAAGAGATAAAGGCTGTGAAGTGATGATCTGTGATAACCTACACCTCCCTTTTCGGGATTTGTGCTTCAACGCCATCATCTCCGTGGGAGGTAAGAGATTTTAATGGCCTGGACAGCTGACATAGGAGGAAACACTTTCGATATGCACCACATGACACTACATTAATATTTCCTAATTTACTTATTATAGGAAGATTAGATAATAGGAAGGCTTTTTGGCTTTTTGTCAGTCCAATTCAGGGATTTTATATAAACATTCTTGAAAAACCAAGAAGGTGCGTTACTGAGGTTACTGAGGAAAAAAAACCCCAAAGAATATTCTGAGGATGTCATTTTCTCTGGGTAGCTAATTTATGAATCAGTCAGTTTTTTTTCCCATTGAGAGAACATCCAGGGAAACATCCTACACCTCCTTCCCGGAATTTCCAGTTGAAAAAAGTGCCCCATCCCAGTAGAAAAGAACTGATGTTTGGAAATTTTAACCAGGAATGTTTGTCAGAGTTCTTTGCAGCACACAAAAGCAGACTATTAAACAGGATTCAAATGTCTTTATATACATAACAACACACAAGGCGTACAATGCCCTTGTACGTTTTTCCACGTTGTAGAGAAGAGAAATAGCAAGTACAAACACAGCGCAAAATGGAAGCACAAAATGGAGAAGGCAAAATGGAGGAGGGAGAAGCTAGTGCCTTCAAGCTTATATACAGAACAGTTAAGCCACGCCCAGGCTCCTTGCTGTCTGAATCAGGAAACAGCCCCCAGACCTTGGCTGACCTTGTTGCTATGTCCTATTCCCGTTCATGAATATACTCTGACAATGTTTCTCTTCATTTTATTACCAATCTTTTTTAACTGACCTTATTTAGGTATGAGCAAACTCACAATCTTGCAAAATAAACATCCATAAAATGATTCCCCTACGCTTAGAAATCGGGAGGGGGCACAGAATAATTTGCTTGGGCTTGGAAGGAACAAGAGGATGCAATGCTTTGTTGATTAGAGAGTGTGATATATCAGTAAGTTAAAGAGGTGAACTGCCTGGGTACATAGCGGGCAGAACTGAATTAGAAACAGCTTTAATTGTAAAGCTGCAACAACATGGGAAAATGAGAAAAAGGGGGGAGTAGGAAAATGGGTTACCCCTGACAAAGGGAAAAAAAGGTTGTTAAGGAATCTAAGCTACAATATGCATTTTCGCCCCATAAAAACTGGCATCTGCAAAGATGAAAAGTGCATTAGACATGGTCATCTGAATCGTGGTGGCGCAGTGGTTAGAAAGCAGCATTGCAGGCTAACTCTGCCCACTGCCAGCAGTTCAATTCTGACCGGCTCAAGGTTGACTCAGCCTTCCATCTTTGTGAGGTCAGTAAAATGAGGACCTAGATTGTTGGGGGCAATAGGTTGACTCTGTAAACTGCTTAGAGAGGGCTATAAAAAAGCACTGTGAAGTGTATATAGTCTAAGTGCTATTGCTATCAGGTAAAATCTCAGAAAATAGGTGACATGAAGTCTTCCCTTTTTTTTTTTTTAATTTGATTTATATGCCGCCCTTCTCCGGAGACTCAGGGCGGCTTACAATGCGTTAAGCAATAGCCTTCATACTTTTGTATATTTTATACAAAGTCAGCTTATTGCCCCCACAAACTGGGTCCTCATTTAACCTACCTTAGAAAGGATGGAAGGCTGAGTCAACCTTGAGCCTGGTAAGATTCGAACCTGCAGTAATTGCAGGCAGCTGTGTTAATAACAGGGTGCTTTAAACCACTGTACTACCAAGATCAGCCTTTGAATTAGCTTTGCAATGAAAAAGAGGCAAGAAAGACAGGATAATAAGGTTCTGTATCAATGTATAGTATCTACCAGTATGTTCGGTGCTTTGTTCCAAAATGGAGAGGTGATGATAAAATTTAAGAGAATTAAATCATTCCCATAGCCTGAATTTTACACTTTTAATATAATTGAGATGTATTTTGCATGTGTATGTTTTTAGTTTTGTTTAGTTTCCTGTTTAAAGTTTATTTTATTTTATGTTTCATTTTCATTTTTCCATTAGTTTAACATGAATCTTTTTTCACCTATAGGTTTTTCTATACAATTGGTTTCCTCTATATAGTTTTTAATACAAAAGATACATACATATGTAGCTATTTTGTTCATATACAATATCACATATTAATTGGTACCGTTTTTTCAAGAAATGTTAATCTTTTAAAATTTTAATTAAAAAAAAGTTTAAAAAGATGAAGTCTCTTTTGATTCAAGCTTGCTCTGGTAACCACACAGACATACCAGTAATATTATTATTATAGTTAGTCACACAGTCAGCCAGATGTTTTGACTGGATTTGGCATTTTTATTCACCTATCGAGTTTTTCCCAAGGACTTGAGACAGGCAGATGTTCTTATTTGATGGTGTTAAAGGTACCATTGCAGGATGTAAGCTGTTCCAAGTAAAGCTGCCTTCTGCAATTGACTGATGGTGATTTTATCTATGCCAATGGTGTATTATTAATATTTTTGTAATAATATTAATAGTAGTATTGCTGTTGCTAGTGCTGCTACTGGTAACAAATGGAAGCCATATGCTATTATCTTCTTACAGTTTTCTTTTCTTTCTCCTTTTTTTTTTTAAACTTCCCAGTCTAGTCCATAGCGGCATTTCTGTAGATCTCCCATAAACCGAAAATAGAAGAATTAAACATATTTTATGAGTTGGTTATTATTTTTTTGCCCTCTAATAGTGGTCAAGGTTATTCTTCCTTTTTATCATGCAACATCGTAGAACCAAGAATTAATTTTGAAAATACTGAAAATGCTTCCTAATGAACAATGCCTCGATTGCATGATTATAAAGACATTTAATTTAAGATATGCATATCCCTAACGAACACGTTTCCTCTTCTTTTTTCAGTGATTCATCATTTCTCCACAAAACAGAGACGAATCCAGGCGATCCAAGAAATGGTCAGGGTGCTGGTACCAGGTGGCCAAATGATGATTTACGTCTGGGCTATGGAGCAAAAAACTCGACATTTTGAGAAACAGGATGTATTTGTTCCTTGGAACAAAGCCTTATGTTCCCGTTTGCTTTCAGAATCCAATAAACCCAGGCCTAAAACGGATACTGCACCCCCTATAGAATCTCAGACGACGCACTCAAAACCCCCGATGAGTTCAAAATGCTGCCAGCCTGCTCCCCTTGATCAGAACCCCCCTCTGAGATTGGGTAACTGCCTCTCTGGATCCTGCTGTGTGAAAATTTCTGAAGACGAAGAAAAAAGATTTTATGGTGCCCTGGGGAGATCTTTTCGTTCCTGGTTTTCCTCCCGATCTCTTGACGAGTCTGCCTTAAGAAAGCAAAACGAAAAGATGGAACCCTTGAAGGATGTGGTGGGATGGACAAGCAACGCCATTTCTGTTCAGCCCCTCAGGCACTGCAGCGTAGACTTAGGGTGTCACTCAGCACTGCTGGAAGGACGACAGCTAGATCACTATGACGACGTGTTTACAAAGTGTGTGGCCTGTAAACAAATCCAGTGGCTGGCAGCTTCAGGGTCCCTGAGGGGTTTTGACGGGGAGCCGGCTACCTTAGTCCAACACCGTAACGGGGAAACCTCGTTTCTAAGGAGTTCTGTGGAAAACGTCAAGAATAGCTGTAGCCATCAAAGCAATAGTCACTCCTTTGCAGGAAAACCCTTCAAAAGGATTTCATCCGTTAGCTCTAGCGAGTCTGTGGTAGAATCAGCGGTAGCGGTAGGAGACTGTGCGGTTAATGGACAGGACGCCAGAGCCTTTATGCGCTATTACCATGTTTTTCGCGAAGGGGAGCTGTGCTCTCTGCTGGAAGAAAACGTTCCTGAGGTTCGCATAGTAAGTTCAAGCTATGACCATGGTAACTGGTGCATTATTGTGAAGAAAACAATATGCAACAGCTGAAAAGTTAGGCTTTCCGAAGCTGCGATCGAAGGAACGTTATACATTTTGCCAGCCTTTTAATCACCTATTCTGTGTGCACTGGTACAGTTTGAATACGAAGATGCCACTATGAAAGAATAGCACTTAACAGTTTGTTGAAAAACAAGCTTTTTCTTTCTTTTTTCTTTCTTTCTTCTTCTTCTTCTTTTTTTTTTTCAAATACCCATCCTCAGTTGCTTTTTAGGAAATTTGGGAGTGAGGTGTTTTGGGTTTTTTAAAGCATTTTATAAATAAAACTTTTTACAAGCGAAGGAAGGAGACATTTCTTCATTCCCCCTCCTCCCCCATCCCCTGAAAATACAGGTAGTCCTCGACTTACAACCACAATTGAGCCCAATATTTCTGTTGCTAAGTAAAACATTTGTTAAGTGAATTTTGCCCTGTTCTATGACCTTTCTTGCCTCAGCCGTTAAGTCACTGTGGTTGTTAAACTAGTAAGCGAATCTGGCTTTCTCCCATTGACTTTGCTTGTCAGGTGGTTGCAAAAGGGAATCATGTGACCTTGGGACACTGCGCCCATCATAAGTATGAATCAATTGCCAAGCGTCTGAATTCTATGTCTCCATGGGGATGCTGCAAACAGTCGTAAGTGTGAAAAATGGTTGTAAGTCACTTTTTTCAGTGCCGTTGTCACTTTGATCATTAAATGAACTGTTGTAAGTTGACAATTACCTGTAGTATCTTCCCAATGAAATGGCAGTACAATTTATGCTTTACTCTCAGCTTTTTTTGATCAGAAATTTGGTGGAATACACCTTTAATTTTTAAAATGCTCTTTTAAAGAAATCTTACCATCTAAATAGACTGCAGAGAACTAACAGTGCAAAAGTGCACTAAAAAAAATGAAAGCTACTTCCTGTGGAATTTTTAAAGAGGTCAGGCAGAAAAGGCCCAGATACCAAAAGAGAGCAAAAAGAACTGTCCAGAAAATATCTGCAGGAAAAACAAGCAATTAATCTCTGTAGAAGAGTTGCTGATTGCAAATACTCAGCAAGAATGTGATTTCTAATCTGTAACTGGAGTTTCACAACAGCCATAGATAGTCCCCGTTTAACAAGAGTTCAGTTATGATGGTGATGAAAAAGTAACTTTATGGATATAAACGAACGGAGCCCCACTCGTTCACACCGCAACAGCGTGACGTCACTGCCAGAAGGACCAAGTTGCCAGTCCTAATTACGGCTGCTATATGAGATCTGAGCAAATTTGGTGAGTGTTTCTGTCTAAAGCAGGGGTCTCCAACCTTGGCAACTTAAAGACTTGTGGACTTCAACACCCAGAGTTCCTCAGCCAGCTTGCTAAGGAACTCCCGGAGTTGAAGTCCACAAGTCTTAAAAGTTGCCAAGGTTGGAGACCCCTGGTCTAACGTGTTATTGGATGAGCAGCAATATTTCAAACACTCCGAAAACTTAAATTTTCCATAGGCCTCATTCAGTGACAATTTTCTTTGTGTTTCCAAACCTACATAAGCTGTGATTAGCTTTCAGTAGGATTTAATGAAACGAATCGACTTCAAGCCATATTCTATCATCATTGTTTTCCCAAACCTTACTTTTAGTGCCAACCACTTTGGCTTGAACTCTGTTACCTAAAAGTGGAAGTAAAAAATTTCCCATCTTCCCTGTGATGCCAACTGAAAAAATTAGAGCTAGAGGAAGAAACAATTCTATGCCTGTATCCCTAAATCATTGTTTAGTATTATGCTCAAATAGTGTCTTTCTTTGCAGTGAATTAACTGTGTCTTAGAATATCCAAACCGTTATCATTGAATGTCTATTTTAGATTTAGTTGTTGCACCTGCTCCTTCAGTGTATTCAATAACAAGTTAATCTGAAAAAAAGAAAAAAAAATCTGTTTCATATGAGGTCTTGATGAACTATCTAGTAAATTAAACCAGTTATTTAAATTCACAGGATAAAATTACTGATTTTTTTAAAAAAATGTTATCTGATAGCATGTCATCAGATAACACCCGATTTTATCTGATATATAAGAACATTAATTACAGATAAGCAGTTCCTAACACCTTAGTTTAATACTGGAATTTTGTACCCTTTGAAAATAATTGTTTCTTTGGAAGGTTGCTGTTTCAAATAGAATGGTTTTTTTCCTCCTGGATAAAGCTGGTGAACATTCTAATTCAAAGGAAAGATAAATAGAGGTTTACAAATACAGTTTTAGTTTCAATTGGAACTATTTCCCCTCCTCTGGTGAACCAATAAGCTGACCAGAGTCACTTGATAGTGAAATGGGTGGCCTATAAATTAAATAAATATGTAATCTCTATCTTTATAATAGGGGAAAGCCTCACTCCCTAAATTGCTTTCTGCTATATAATATTACTGATTTATTAATATTTTTTTGACTTCTATTGAGAACAAACCCAACTTCTTCGGAATAAACTTCAATTTATCTTAAACTGAAAAGACAATTGATGCTTAAAGTGTCTAATTCTAATCAAAACTCTGGAGGTTAGCTTTAAAGGGCAAGTGGCTGTACATTATTGAGTTCGTGAGGATTTTCCAACAGACAGGATGCTACATATGTTAAAAACAGGGTGGGAAAAGAGAGTAGTTCAAAATTAGGCTGAATATTGAAACTTTAAATTTTGTATTTTACAGTTCAGTTATAACTGAGACAATAGTCTGAATGCAAAGCAGTTCAAAGGAAGCAAGCACGAGCTAAACACCCAATCTGTAATCATTCCAGTCTCTTAATAATCTGGAAACTCTCTGATTGATTCCAAGAAAGGTACCAACCAATTGCGGTTTGGGGGATGAAGTGATCTCCAATTATCTCCAACCATCATGATGGTTGCTTTGTCTAGACAAGGGGTGTCCAACCTTGGCAACCGTAAGACCTGTGGACTCCAGCTCCCAGAATTCCCCAGCCAAGGGAAGTCTTGAAGTTGAAGTCCACGCGTCTTAAAGTTGCAGAGGTTGGATACTCCTAGAGTCTAGAATTATACTCAGCAATGTTACTACATTCTGGGTTTTTTTGTCAGAATGGCCTGGGTCTTGTACTCACACTACAGTTGGCAGAGTTTCACTCACCTTTCATCCACACAACAAGCTGAGAGAGATTATCCATATTCTTTTTCAAAGGAAGGTTTTGAATTGAATTCCATTCCTGGCGAGGGCAAGATAGTGGTTCATCATTGCCTTCTATTGGATGTTTTATCAAATCACCAATCTAGAGTAGAATCCAGGGATTTCATGACGGGCTCTCACCTAGGTCCTCACTATTATGCTTGGCTTTTTCAAGGTCAGATGATCAGGCTTGGCTAGGTGGTATGAGACCATTTTATTTATTCTACAAAATCAATTTTGTAGAATTTTGAAAGGCTTTGTTGGATCTTGAAGATTGCACTGCCATTCATTATTGTGTTTCCTTCCTCATAGTAACCTATCTTCCTGCAATTTTTAAAAAAATCCAATTCATGTCTTTTTTTTCTCTGAATAGAATTCCATTAGAACATGCCTTGTTTTTGAGGCATCATTGCAGTGGGTTATTTCCCCCTACTTCTACATCACAATTGAACATGTTAAGGAAAACTCTACTTGGAGCACAATCAGCAGAACTACATAAATAATAGTGCTGTGATTCAATTTTTTTTACTACCGGTTCTGTGGGTGTGGCTTGGTGGGCAGGGTGTGGCTTGGTGGGCGTGGCAGGGGAAGGATACTGCAAAATCTCCATTCCCACCCCACTCCAGGGGAAGGATACTGCAAAATCCCCATTCCCTCCCCACTCCAGGGGAAGGATACTGCAAAATCCCCATTCCCTCCCCACTCCAGGGGAAGAATACTGCAAAATCCCCATCCCACTCTGGGGCCAGCCAGCCAGAGGTGATATTTGCTAGTTCTCCGAACTACTCAAAATTTCTGCTACCGGTTCTCCGGAACCTGTCAGAACCTGCTGAATAGCATCCCTGTTGTGTATCCGTTACTTGGGTAGATTAATTGCATGTTACAAGTCAAACATGGGGATCCAAAGATGGGAGAAGACTTCAGTTTTACTGCTTGTTCATGCTAACTTTAAAAATTAAATCTGGTCAATATATGTGTGCCAAAGCAAAAAGATGTTTTGGATCTGTTCACAGCTGGCCAGTTACGAAAGCATTTAACCTCAAAACCAAGAAAACAAAACCGAATTGACTACGTCACCTGTTAAAGGAGAACAGATGCAAAACAATCATAGATTTCCTTTCTATTCCCTCCCTATCAGCTCAGTTGGAGCAAAAAAAAATTGATTCAAAACAGGTTCTGCTGTTTTGAAACCATTTGAGTTGGCCCCTAGATGCTGCATTGTTTAGTTGGGACACATCTAAGTTATTAACACTCAGAAATCCTGCAACTCAGAAAAGCCCCAAATAGCGGGAGGGGGGAGGGGGAACATTGGGTTTTAGAAATTGGCATAGTATAAGGATAATAAGCTGTAAAGTGTTGAGTGCCTGGCAGTTTCCCAGATACTTAGTGAACAGGAAAGAATCCCTAATACACATTTAGTCAGGGGATACTCTATACCAGTGATGGCTAACCTTTTTGCCGTCGCGTGCCAAAAGTGGGGGGAGAGCAGGGGGGTTGTGCGCGCGTATGCCCACACCCATAATTCAAAGCGCCCTGCCCCCTGCACATGCACACGTGACCCCTCCGCACTCCCCCCGCTTTTGGCATGTGATGGCACGGTGGGCCCGGTAGGCCTGTTTTTCACCCTCCCCAGGCTCCAGGGGCTTTCTAGGAGGGTGAAAACAGCCTTCCCCACCCCCTGGAGGCCGGAAACTTCCCAACTTCCGGTGGACCCGAAAGGCCCGAAAATGCGCTGGAGTTGAGGTAGGGCAATGCTCACGTGGCCACAGATACGGCTCCGCGTGCCACCTGTGGCACACGTGCCATAGGTTCACCATCACGGCTCTATACCAGTGATGGCTAACCTTTTTGCCATCGCGAGCCTAAAGTGGGAGCGCAGGGGAGTCATGCGCGCATGTGCCCACACCCATAATTCTACGCATCCCACTCAGCTGCGCATGCACACACGGTCCCCCCACTTGTCATGCGATGGCACAGTAGGCCCATTTTTCGCCCTCCCCAGGCTCCAGAGGCTTTCTAGGAGCCTGGGAAGAGCGACAAATGGGCCTTCCCCACCCACCCCCAGAGGCCCTCTGGAGGCTGGAAACAGCCTGTTTCCTGACTTCTGGTGAGCCCAGAAGGCCCGAAAATCAGGCGCCGGAGCTGAGCTCACGTGCCCACCCATATGGCTCCACGTGCCACCTGTGGCACACGTGCCATAAGTTCGCCATCATGGCTCTATATTCTATACTCTCTGATATTTGCTGCTCTTTGTCTAGAACTCACAGTGATCCCAGGACCAAAGTATGGAGCTGAACTTAGACTATTTTAGCATTTGATTTACCCCTTGGTGAGTTGAAGGTTGGAAGGGTAAGACTTTAAGGAAGCCCCATTTCGCTGGTACACAGACTAGGACAGCGGTCAGCAACCTGCAGCTCTGGAGCCGCATGTGGCTCTTTCACCCCTCTGCTGCGGCTCCCTGTCACTCAAAATATGCGTCACAACCGCCAATGTGCAACACCCGCCGGCACACGATTTATTGAGCTTTTCAAATCCCGGTAGGCCAACCATGAATTAAATCCAAGAAAAGAAAAGTTTCAGAAGAAAACAGAACGTTTAATTCAACTACATATGCTAGTTTTTTGGCTGCTCAAGAAATAGTCAGGCCCAGGAAGGGTTTTGTGGCTCCCAGTGTTTTCTTTTCTGTGGGAAATGGCTCCAAATGGCTCTTCGAATGTTTAAGGCTGCAGACCCCTGGACTAGGAGGACAGGACTTCCAAAGTAAAGGAAGTAGAGAATGTCTTTCTCTTTGCAGAACATAATCATCCTCAGTATTCTGCAGAGGGAAAAAATCTCCATTATGCAATTATTATTTTCCTCTGTAACCCACTTTTACAATCTGGGTGCAGAGGATTCCGGACACAAGCAAGTAATAACAATGCTTAGCTTTCTGAGATCAGCCAAGTTCACCCCGATGTCATCACCAGCTGTGTAAATAAAGCCCTACACAACTAAGTTTAGATGGAAGTTAATATTTATTAACTATAAATATTATATACACACACACACACACACACACACCTACAGTAGCAAGCTTAGAGAGTAAAACTTAGCAATAATTTTAAGCTTGTGTGTTTTCTCCTGTCTTCTCCACTATATAAGAAGAAAGGGGAAGAATATAAATATTTGCTTCCATTTGTTGCGATGTATAAATTTAGGATTATGACTTTTCGGAAGTAAGATATATGGAAACAAATCTGGACCAGAAACCAGAATTTAAAACATACCGTCAGTCAAAAAAGCAAGCCATGTCCAAAGCTATACAAACTGTGCTTTGTCCTCATTACCACAACAGTTTATCCATTCTCGTAGCAGAAAATATTTAGAATTCTGTTTGAATACAGTCAAAGTATTTGACTGGATATATGCCAGTTAGTTAAAAGCAACAGTGAAGCAACTGTTTTAACTATCTTTAAGAATTTATCACTTTAAAATGGAAAACCTTGAAATGTTTTTTTTTCTTCATGGATGGGGTGTATTGAAGAGAAGATATGATTTTAAAAAATCAAAATGGCAGCCATGATGGAGTGCTTGAAGATCCGTTTATTACATATATGTTGCATAGGTCATCTTAATTTTTTGACCATAACCTTGGGAAAATCGTGGTTGATTTGTTTTATGTTGAATTGCTTTCTTTTAGACTGAAGACTAAATTTAACATTTGATTTTTCTTTTTCCATTTAATTCCTCACTAAACCAAAACCCTAACCTCATGTCTCCATATCAATTGTCTTTTTCACCTGGTCTTTTTTTCTATAGGGTGGTTACGAAATAAAAAGATTCGAGGGAAACTGATCTATTCAGTATATAAAGTTGGAGATGGGAATGTTGTATGCTTGTGGGTGGATTTGATTTTTAAACAAGGATAATGTTTTCTTCGTTTAGTTATTCCGTACATAATGACTCTCCTTCTGGGGTGCTAAAATTACAATTAGGAGAAATATAAAGGGACTACTTTACACTCAAGATTGCCAGTGCTTTTCTATCCAAAAACAAATTCCTTAAAATAATGTTGTTGAAATTATGTCTAAACCTCAAAGGATGTGCTTCTCGGCTTTGTAATCAAAATGAGAGTTCTTGCTTTTTTTGTGAACTGCATGATACTTCAGCTAATTGTGAGATGCAAGATTTCTGTATCTTTTACAAATGGCCATTTATAATGACAGACGTGTATTCTAGTTGCTATTGTGACAAGTGGCTTTGTGCTAATACTACTCTTGCTTGTGTAAATGAGTGTCATCCAATATCACCATTGACATCACCTGTTGCATTTGAGCTCTGCTGGTTTGGACTCCATTTCCTGACTCACAAAAAATGCCTGTGAATGTCAGAAAACCAACTTACCTCCCCAAATGAAAGGAATTTGCTAAAAAAAACCTCAAAGAAAAATACTGAAATCTCATATTAGACCTTGCCAAAGTTTAAAATACGCAAAATTTTGTGAGATTGGTACGGAAGTAGAACACAAATCAGAATACAAGTGTGGAAAAGATGCCGGCCACTGTGTTAAAAAAAGAAATCCTGTGGTTTGTGGTTTTTGGCTTTGCAGAACATGAAAATGTGCAAATTATCACCCTGCCTTACGAATTGTGATCTTAACACAGACAAATTGAGACTGATTGACTGACTTCATTTTATGGGCAAACCAGGCCATCGTGTCACGTTGCTCTGCCAACCCATCAAATCCTTTGTGTTTTTTAAATACTTCTTCATGGCAACTAGGCCATCCCATTTTTATGGGATGACACGATTATACTTAACTGTTCTAAATATTTTTTTTTTAAGCTTCTGATGCTATTTCAGTAGCATGGGATGGAGATTCTACTTACTCCTGACTTCACCCTGTAGGTGTATGCATATATAACACTCATGCTCACACACTGCCAATAGATGGACCATTTCAGGATTTAATGCCTTCCAGCTTTTAGAAGTTGGTAGCAATAGCAATTAGACTTATATACTGCTTCACAGTCCTCTCTAAGCAGTTTACAGAGTCAGCATATTGCCCCCAACAATCTGGCTCCTCATTTTATGTACCTCAGAAGGATGGAAGACTGAGTCAACCTTAAGACGGTCAGGATTGAACTCCTGGAGTGAGCAATGAGTTAGCCTGTAGTACTGCATTCTAACCACTGCACCACCACGGCTCTTGGTGATGATGTTCCTGAAGCATTCTTTTTCACATCCTAACAGGTCTAGTTTGGCTTAGTTATCATGGCAAACAATAGTTGTTCTAGCATACAATAATGCACACCCTCATCTCATGTATCCTCCCTGTAAAGGTACAACATTTGTTTTTCTTTCTTTTTCGTAGGTTTTATGTGTATGTCTCTTTAGCCAGGTTCTACCTAAGTAAACCAAGATATTATGCAGCCCTAGTTCAGTGAAATCACAATTCACTAGTTTCTGGGAGACTAAGATAGATCTATTTCGGCCTTATAAGGCCTCATCAGTTAGCCACACCCTCATCTCATGTATCCTCCCTGTAAAGAAAAATATATATATTTTTCTCATCCCACTTCCCCCTGCACGTAAGAGTATATTTCTGGGCTAGTTTTAAAAAAATTACAGTAAAACACAATAATGGGAATAATGGCTGAAACCTTTAGACTTTGTAGGCATCTAAAGTTTGGGCTCAGGAAGTAACATTTTCCCAAATGGCCTCTCTCTTTCTCAATGATCCATCTTGATTGAGTCACCTCCTTCTGTTCTGTCCTGCTACTTCAATAACTACAACACACCATTGGTCAGAGTGAACAAATTTAACTTTTGGAATCTTTCTTCCACATGATTGCCATTGATGAAACTAGAATGGTGGTATTTATTCTGTAAGCAGAAGGCAGGATTAGCTTTCTGCAAACGGTATTGAAATGAATTCCCTCTGTATTGAGAAGGGGCCACAAAAGGAATCAAGCTGGAGACACCGGTTGGTGGCCTCTCAAAACTATAGTTGCTTTTTGTGGGAAATGTTTTTTTTTTTTTAATTTGATTTATATGCTGCCCTTCTCCGGAGACTCAGGGCGGCTTACAATGTTCTCATTCGTTCTTCATCATGTGCCTGCTTTGTGCATCTTTTAACTTGGAGATAATTGTGAAGAATTAGACTTATTTTATTCAAATGATAGGCAACTATTCTTGAAACTGCATTTGTAGTGGTGAATTCATATAGTCCAAATTCACTGGATGCCACACTATAAGATACTGCTGTGCACCTCAGAATGACAGAAATATCATCACATATTTCATCCAAGCTATTAAAAACTTAGAACTCAATGCCAATTCATTACTGGGTAACTTCTTGCCATGTATTTTGAGTAGCAATTCTCAATATCTTAATTGCCAACTTTGTACCAAATATTATTCTGTAACTGTCTTAACTGTTATTTAAAAGTTAAACATCATTTCATTGAAAATGTCCAGGTTTTTAGTGACTCTGGTAACTAATAAAATGTATATATTAGACTGATCATGAAAATCTGCATTTTGTATTTCGTTTCATTAAAATACAACAAAGCTTCAATTTTTTAAAAACATGTACCTAAGAATTCTTAAGTCTACAGGGCAGAAAATGGGGTTGAAATTCAACATAATTGAAAGGCTTCCATTGAATAATTCTGCAGTCATCATTAACAAAAAGTTGGCTGTTGCACTAAAAGTTGCAAATTAGGAATGACCGTGACCAAAAATATGTCTAGAGCTGTAAATGTTCAAGAAACTGATGTTAGATGGCCCTCTTCTGGACTACAAACACCCTACATTACTTGATTGTACAATTTCCTATTCACTAAGCTCTTAACCTAAAAAATATAGGAGACGCACATAACTGAATGAGGTCTAAATTGCAACTAAAAATACATGACAAAATATTGCCCTCGATCAGTGGAGAAATGTGGATTGCTGTATTAATCAGTGCTTTCCTTTTAATGTGACACATCTACTAGCCATCCCAATCTCGAGGTTACCTTTTGCCTTGTCGATTGCCAGTCAAAACAGCTGTGAAAGCCCACCTATGTAAGTGTATCTACTGTGTTTCCCCAAAAATAAGACCCTGTCTTATATTTTTTTTAAGCCCTGAAATAAGCGCTTGGCCTTATTGCCATGCGCTCAAAAGCCTGATTGGGCTTATTATCAGGGGTTGTCTTATTTTGGGGGAAACAGGGTAGTGCAGTTGGTATTGTATGCCATGCCTACGCAAGAGTGACATATCCCAACCAGGGGTAGGTTCCATTTACCTTTACTATCAGTTCGCAACGGTAGCTTCTGTGCATGCGCAGATCGTCAGCGAGGACGTTGGGGTTGGTGGGCGGAGCTTCCCGCCACCATTACTACCAGTTCGCAAGAACCAGACCAAACTTGGAGCAACCCACCATTAATCCCAACACAGTCTTTGAATGCTTGCTCCTTTAAACTCTGTGCATAGGAGGAGGAGTGGGCTGTATGTACTTCAAATGAATAAACAGCACACGATTGTAAAATAAAGCTGCTCTTTTTATGTGGCCTCTGTTGGTCCTTTCCCACCTGATCTCTTTGCATTTAAGATTATTATGAGGTAAAATTTAAAATGTACAGGTAGTCCTCAACTTACAATCACAACTGAGCCCCAGATTTCCATTAATAAGCAAGGAAGTTATTGAGTTTTGCCCCACTTTATGGCCTTTTTGCAAATCAAAGACTAGCTTCTTTTGTGAATACAGTATAGCATTCTCCTCAGAAAATATTTCCCCACCTAAGAGAATGATTTTGTTCCCAAAGTAAATTAACCAAAATTGGGTAAAAGTTTTTTTTTTTTTTGGGTGGTGGTGGTGATAATGACACACAAACCTATTATCCAGTAACTACAGGGATATTTAGAGCCATGGTGGCGCAGTGGTTAGAATGCAGTACTGCAGGCTATTACTGCTAACTGCCGGCTGCCTGCAATTTGGCAGATCGAATCTCACCAGGCTCAAGGTTGACTCAGCCTTCCATCCTTCTGAGGTGGGTAAAATGAGGACCCAGATTGTTGGGGGCAATATCCTGACTCTGTAAACCGCTTAGAGAGGGCTGTAAAAGCACTGTGAAGCGGTATATAAGTCTAAGTGCTATTGCTATTGAAATAAGGACTTTCTGATGAACTATTTTAGGCCACGAAGGAAAAAGTTGGAAAGCACTGGTCTAACCCCCCCAATGCATTTGATGAAGTGAATTGCTCACAAAATACGCCTTTTGACAAAATTTGAGAACCAGCGTTTCTCTTTTTGCTCATAGACACACGTTTGCTGATTTTATTTCTGTTTATAACATCCAGGGCAATTATTCAGCCATCGAACAATTCCACACACACAGTTATGAAATGGAGAATTAACCTTTCAGAAAGGTTATGCAGCTTGTTTTTCACTAGAGGGCACTCAGTCTATTGAGGAAGAGCAGTGGATTGTGCACCGTATTAGTTAGAGCATAAAAAACCTGCCTGACTGAGAGCCAATTTTCTAGTGAATTTCCTTCAGAAGATATACTTGGCAAGAAAATGTTACGAGTAATCATCCTGGTCAAGAAGTCAGTACAAATGGACAGATGTTTCTTTTGCGGATCATTAGCTCGTGAAATTCCTATCATCTGATTGAGGATAGGTAATGCAATGTGGTACATCTAGCTACCTTGGAGTACGATGCTTATATGCTTGGAACTGGCCAGCATGGCAAGCGGTACGAATGTGGCAATCCAAACGCATGTAGAAGGCATCAGTTTGCGTCCTTTTATTCTGTCTTTCTTGGTTGACAGAATTGTCAGTTGCTTCTGGCACAAACAACAGACCACTCAGGGCTCCCAATTATTGACAATATGAAAGATGGGGGCTAACGTATTTCTTACCTGACACATACCATCTTCTTTGTGAAAGCAAAATTACAGCACAGCATACGCTGGAAAATTGTTGTTTTACAGACTGAGTGTTGGTTTTACAGAAGGCCTCAGCCTGTCGGTGCAGAGGTTTAAAAATCAATGTCCCTTGGATGCCTACTATTTCTACATCTCTTTTCATCGGCAACATTTTTCTCAAAGGCCTTTGAAATACAACTGAGGCTCGGCCACCCTTCCTTAAGAATTTTAAATAGACAAGAGTTAGAAGTGAATAAACAAATACAGATTTTCTTGTTAGTTATTGTAACTTCAGCCTAGTTTGTGTCTTCACCCAAGTGATTAAATCTGCTGCAAGTCTAAATGAAGGTCAACAAAATTGGAGGAAAGGAACTTCTTAGAATCTTATTATTTTATTTTTTACTTTCAACCTAATAAAAAAAGAGGCAGGGCTATAACCATGTACCGTATTTTTCGGAGTATAAGATGCACCTTTTTCCCCCCAAAAAGAGGGTGAAAATCTAGGTGCGTCTTATACTCCGAATGTAGCCCCGCCCGGCTTCTCAAACTGAGATTTCAGAGGATGAAAAAAGCATCAGAAACGCAGCTTCAGAAAAAAAAGCCCCCAAACAGAGCTTCAGAGGCTTTTTTTCTGAAGCTCTGTTTCGGAGGCTTTCAGAGGCAGAAAATTTTTTCTGAAACAGAGTTTCAGAAGTTTTAGAGGCAGGAAAAAAAAAACAAGGCACAGAGCTCACAACCAAGGAACCTTTTGCTAAAATTTACCTCTGGGAACAGCTGGTTGGGGGTATTCCGGGAGGCCAATCCACCCGCCAATCATTTTTTTTCTTATTTTCCTCCCCAAAAACTAAGGTGCGTCTTTTACTCCAAAAAATATGGTAGTCATAGCCATCTTGACTTTTTGGATCCCCTGCTTGTATCTTCCTCCAATGATGTGTAAGCATGTGAGCGTGGTTATATATGATTTTTTTAAAAAAAATAATAAGAAATTCCCAAATGGAACTTATTTCCAGGGCACAAAAACAGTGTCCTCTCTAGTGATTGCTTTCTAACATTTTGTAGTTGACCTTCCTCAATGCCGCACTTTTATCCTGTTGAGAATGACAGACAAAGACCAAAGCTCTGCTTTTGGCTTCCTTCCTTTGCTTTCACCAGTTTATCGTTGGGGGTCTCCCTCCCCCTTTTTCCTTTTGTCTTTTGTTTTGAAGGAACCTTCGCATTTCCTGGACAGGCCGGCAGCATTTCCTTTGTGCTTTTGAACAATTTTTTGTTTAAACAGCTCCACATTATTATTCTGATGAACTAAAAAATAAGGATGCAGCCTGCTTATCTGGGGTCTTTATGCAACTGGATAAAGCAAAATCTGCAACAAGAACACTAAATTGTTTAAGTGGAAGCTTTAAGAGCTGTTCTTACAAGCTTGTTCATCTGTTAAAACCTCTGCATGGGATTATACTTCAAGAGGAGGTTTTGTTCCTTTAAAGTTTGGAAAGGACTTTGCTAGTTAAAAGAGGATGTGATTACAGGAAGCTGAACAACACTAGAAATATCTACAACAAACTGTGTGTTCCAACATCAGGATAAAAAAAACCTAAAAACCTACATCGACACGATCTGCATGTATGGTAAGACACATTTGAGACATCTGGCCCATGGATCAAATGCCCACCTTTTTTTCTTCTTGGGTAGACTCTACAGTTGCAAAAGGCCACAGAAAATGGAGAAGAATTCGATATATCACACAAACACAAACACTTAATAGTGCATTTATTGACTATGTTCTGTACGGGCATATAATAGCAAGCTATAAACCTTTTCTTCTTTTATCTTTTTCTTTCTTTCTTCAATTGTGTAGAACATATTTACACTGGAGGAAAGGACAGCCAAACTTGAGATACAAACACCCTGCCTCTCCTTCAAAGAATATCTGAGGTATAAATACAAGTATATCTTAAATAATTATCTCCATGCTTTAATCTATGCTGGACAATAAAGTGTGAACACGTTTACATCAGAATGGTATGTACAACATACGTGTTTGTTTGTTTTTTTACATATTTAAAGAAACGAAAAGCATACAAAGAATACACAATTCACCTATTGATGAGAACTGTAAATGGCACAATACCTAAAACCTCCACCTGGCAACACATTTTACAAGGACATCAGTGGAATGACTGCCAGGGTTTTTAGCTAGGAATAAGGCTGTCTTTATTCACCGGTTGCCCTCCAGATGCAAATGGCAATTGAAGGGCATCAGATTACAGCCAAAGACTACGCTTCACGTTTGAAGTACAAGACATTTGGAAAGCAGGTAGTCCTCAACTTACAACTGGTTGCTTAGCCATTATACGAAGTTACCATGGATCCCCCCCAAAAAAGATACTTATGACGTGGTTCTGAAGTTCCAATGGCTGTCCCTGGTCACATGACCGCATTTTGGGCAGTCGGCCACATGGCTGTTTGCAGTGTCCCGCAGTCACGTGACTGTAATTTATGACTTTTTTTCTGGAAACAGGAAGTTACTTGCAGTTTCCAGAAAAAAAATTGCCCACAGAGAACAATAGATTCGCTTAACGCCTGCAGCATTTGCTATATGACTCCCAGGTCCCATCACTTGCGGTTTACAACTGTAATTGGCAGACACAACTTTGTTTGTAAGTCAAGGACTACCTGTAATGGGAAGATACGACCTAGAACACTTCCTGCCTCATCCCCATTGCACTCCCCCTTCCCGTTTCCCTGAAAAGTCAGTACCAGTCTATTTTTGATTCCGGTTATGGTGTCCCTTGAAAATATAATTTATTTGTTTGAACAGAGCAGCGCTTTTGTCCCAACAAAAGGAAGTTCATGAAGGACACTGTTTTCTGAAACAGATACAAGGAAGAATTCTAACCTACCATATAGTCCAGGGATGGTTAACCTTTTCTGGACCGAGTGCCCAAAGTGCATGCGCCCCACCCCCAGTGCATGCGTGCATGGGCCCCCGCACATGCGTGGCGAAGACCTGAAGACCAGCTGGCCGGCAGGAGGCGCGCGTGCATGCATGGCAGAGCTGAACTGGGACGACGGCTCGTGTGCCCACAGAGAGGGCGCTGCGTGCCACCTCTGGCACGCGTGCCATAGGTTTGCCATCACGGATATAGTCCCTCTCTTGAGATAACACTGCTTATAGATTGAACACAGAGGGAAAATAAAGTAACCCAAGGCATTAGTACAGGTGCAGAATTAGGAAGAGCTCTTCCCAATACTCTCAAAAGTAATCTCAAACACTCTATGAAAATAATAATAATACTGACAATGGTATCTAAGAGCTTCTTCTAAATGTGCCACAGTCCCAAGGCTGGGAAAGAAGACCAGGTGAAAATCGCACAGGTCTTGTCTGAATGAACAAAGCACGCCAACTGCTAATTTCACCTAATCTTTGGTGACAACATACATCTTGGCAGTAATTTACAGCTGTAAGGGGCTGGTTTTAGTTATTCAAATGGATCTATACAATGATTTTATTCCAAATATACAGATAAACCACCTTTCCTTTTATTTCATAGCATTCACACCTGAGTCGTACATCCGCCAATCAAAGTGTAATTTTTGTCGTGGGGCACCACAGCAGATTTGGAAAGGGTGAGGGATGGATTCACAACAAGACATGAAGTGTCTTGCTTTTGGGGCAGGTTTTTTACCCTTGAATTACACGACAGCAATGTTATTTAACAGCATGGATTACAATGATTTTCTATTCTTCACATCCGCCAACGCATTGGAATAAAATACATATATTCTGAAACAAGGAGGAAGGACGGTATTTATCTTCCCTGTGCTTTGTTGTTTTTACAGTAAAACCTATCACTGAAACAGTGTCATTCTCTAAAGGCTTTTTTAAAAGATTCCTTACTAATAATGCTCATTAAGATGTGCAGAAACTGTTGACAAATATTACATGCAAAATAATAATTTGACTCTTCTCCATTCCCCCCCCAAACATTGGACAGTTAATCTGTAGTTTTTAGACTGGTTAAATGACAACATCTTACATGTATTTTCCTATTTTCATTTATTATTGCTATCACGGCTCTGCTCTAGCTTATACTTCTGGGATGTCTTATACAAAATTCACCATAGAACTCTATGAGATCATTTTAATCTGTTTATCTTAACCTGCAGTTCTTTGCATCATGTCCTATAATTTTGTGGCACGAATATTCGTTTTTACCCAACTACACTGCTTCTAACTTTGGGGGATATATTTTCCTCCAAACCTTGTCGATAAATGAGGTTATATGGTTACAAGAATGGAATGGGTTATATGAATATGTTTAACTCCTAGGAGTATCTGCTATGCGGAAACACTTTAGAACTTTATAATGTTCCAGTTATGGAATTTTACAGTGTTGCCCTTTTCAGCTACGGAAAGCAGTTTCGGCCCTGCTGTCAAACGACAAGCATTTATTCCTATGTCAATTAAACCAAGATGTTGTTTATGAACGGATACTAAAAGAAATAGGCGGTAGGAAAAGTGACTTCATTCACATTTTCTTGAGATGCTCTTTACAGATTGTTAAGAAAGTATTCCAAACAATATAAGGTCTGAGCGTGGCAAATGTGGCTGGTTATTCTTACATGGCAGCTATGAAAAGTTGAGACCCTTCAACTGGGAGCACATACAAAATTATCTCCATACAAAAGACACACACTGAAATATATCTGGCATTTTTAAATAAGTTTCAAGTGTTCTGCTTTTCACCATTCTTTGCCCTGGCTGATGTAGCCCAACACTTTTCAATTTTTAGATACACACGTGAGTAATAAGAACTCAAGAGGAGTGAAGAGTTGAAGCTTGTAATGCAGAGGTCTTCAAACTTGGCAGCTTTAAGACTTGAGGACTTCAACTCCCAGAATTCTCCAGCCAGCTATAGCTATAGCTGGCTGGAGAATTCTGGGAGTTGAATGTCCTCAAGTCTTAAAGCTGCCAAGTTTGAAGATCTCTGTTGTAATGGGTCTCTCAGTCAGATTCTAAGCCGATTCTCTTCCCACCTGCTAAATTCTTCCCAATGCCTTCCAAGTGTACCAGACACTCTGATTCTGCCATTTTGGCTCTTCATACTCCAGTCAACAAGTTAAGACAATCATTCACACCTCTGCCTTCGTGCAAACCTTCCTTCACTTACTCTCGTGAAAATCCACTGAGGAACAACACCAAATCCAGTGGCTGCAGCAGTCCCTCAACAAACGACGTACAGGTACATACATAAAGCTAACATAATATAGGAATGAATAATTTTCACTGTATTTCAGAAATATATTTTAAGTCTTAGAGCTTTGCTTCTCAGAAGCAATTCACAGCACCTAAGCGAACATTAATCTTACCTTTAAAAAAAACAACAACAAAAGTTGCACCATCCAAAATTTTCCAGTTAAGACCTACACTATAGGCCTAACACAGACAAAAAAAGCAGCTTTAAAAAACGCTAGGGATTGTCCCTGAGGGACAATCTCAAACCCATTCCAGAAAGTTTCTCTTCAGGATCTACTGGATATATGATCCGTCCTAGGGTGGATAATCAACCTTCCCCGAAAATCTTTAGACAGGCCGGTGCTGTGCTGGTCCCCTTGATCCATCACCTGGATGTTGCTTCCTTAGCTTCAAGATTTTGATTAAGGAAAGAGTCTCTAATCCTCACAACTTCCGCTGCACACAAGTGCCCAAATGCTTTTGTGTACCAGTCAGGCTTATGTCCCCTGTTTCAAAGAAAGAAAAGGTGGGATTTAGATAACTTTTCTCCAAATATCCTAGACATAAATTGTTTCAACTTCTACTCTCAAAAAGATTCTTTAGGGCACTGCACACCAAAACAACTAGACACAAGGACAGTTTTTCCCCCAAATGCCATCACTCTGCTTAACAACTAATTCCCACAACACTGTCAAATAATTTACTAAGACTGTATTACTATTATTCTTCTCTTCCTTACTAGTATCTATCTCTTCCCACTTATTACTATTTCCATGTTGCTTGTATCTTTCAATTATATTGTTTTTATTTGTTCCTAATACGATTTGATAGCTTATTAGTAACCTTGACTATCACTAAGTATTGTATTTTTTTATTCTTGATGAATGTACTTTATTCTCCTTATGTACACCGAGAGCATATACACCAAAGACAAATTCCTTGTGTGTCTAATCACACTTGGTCAATAAAGAATTCTATTCTATTCTATTCTATTCTATTCTATTCTATTCTATTCTATTCTATTCTATTCTATTCTATTCTGTTCCATTGTATTTTTTTTAAATAAACCTTTATTAACATTTAAATTACGGATGTATTTTTGTTATAGATGTATTTTAACTTGTATTTTTGGATTTTAAATGTTAATAAAGGTTTATAAATGTTCTGTCCTATCCTATCCTATCCTATCCTATCCTATCCTATCCTATCCTATCCTATCCTATCCTATCCTATCCCATCCCATCCCATCCCATCCCATCCCATCCTATCCTAAACAAGTATGGAATAGAAACAACCAAAGAGGTAATAAGTCCTTAAGGCTGACTCAAGGAAAGATGGCCTTTTAGAATTTTATGTATTTCCCCCAAAATCTCCATTTAGGATCCCAAAGAGACCTTGAAAAGCAGAATTTGTAAAGACTTACAAATTCTGACTAGACCATTCTTTGGTAAGCAAATCTTTTGAGCCGATTTGAAAGCATGCTGTGGGAAATCAAGTAAAAAGGCTGCAGTGGTAAGCAGGTAAACAAATTTAATTGCAAATAAGAGATGGCAGCAAACGAGATTGCTCCTTTCCATCTGCTCTTGTTCCCAAGAAGCCTGTTGCCCTTGCTAAAGGAACATCTACAAAACTATCTCTGGGCTCCCAATGCATTCTCCAAAAACAGAAGCATGGTTTCTATTGTTTAAACACATACAAGGCATTTAGTTTTATTCAAAGATTCTTAAGAAAGTAAATTGCCAAGTAACAGGGGAAATTTCTTTGGAACCATTAGTATCAACAAGCCAACAATGCCGATTAGTAATCAAAAGTAACCAAATTAATTTTAATTGGCTTTTCTACTATGGAGTGGGCAAAGAGGTGCCCTTCAGAAGGTGGAATCTTTAATTTACACAATCCCTTGCCAATGACCATGTAGAGCAGAGCTGTCAAACTCCCAGCCTGCGGGCCGGATGCGTCACGCACTGGGCACGCCCACGCCTGGTTTAGCGAAGGGAAAAAAAAGTCCCGATACATCACATGATGCCACCGTGAGTTTGGCACCCCTGATGTAGAAGATTATGATTACCCAAGATATCTGGAGGTCACCGTTTCTTACGCTGTCTTACAATATACAATAATTAGCTTTGGGCCCTGTAACTTTTCGTTCCCCAAACATGTCATACTAGAGATAGAAATTCCCGCCCAATCTAAGGAAAATAGAGGACACGATTTACCTTAAATCAATTCGACACATATAGGTGAGTTTGGATTTTCCTATCCCGCAAGGTTCAATAAGATACCTGGACAACAGCACATTCACTCTAATACCAAGGACGGGCGCACGGTCATGTTCCACTGAGAAACTTAAGAGCGCGCATGCTCCCTTAGAGAGATTGGTCCTCCAAGTCCTGTTAGAATCAAGCACAACTTCTGTAAGAATGGATGAGGGTGAAAGGAAGGTGAGCAAGCTTATCCAAATGTGTTTTTATTCCCAGCTGCCAAATCTTAAGAAAGTTGTTTTATGGATACAGTCTGAATAGTTACCTGAGGAGGACACAGTCTCTTGCTGGGTGTGGCGCCATATTGTTTTGTACAAATTGGTAAACATCAGTCTGGCTATCCAAAGTCTCAATGACTTTAGCATCTAAAAGATCTTCATCCCAAAGATGCTGCTCTTTAACGATACGGTTTAATACTTCTTCAGGCGTCGCGGGGATTTCAACCACGGATTTCCACAGCCGCAGAGGTGGACCTTCACAAACCTGCAAGTACATCGATGCTAAAGAGTTTAATCATCTTTATTTCTGGATCGGGATGCCCTGCGCACGGTCACTCACGCCCTTGTCACCTCCCGGCTGGACTATTGTAATACTCTCTACATGGGGCTCCCCTTGAAGAGCACTCGGAGGCTCCAACTGGTCCAGAATGCGGCCGCGCGGGTGGTTATGGGTGCAACTCATTGCGCCCACGTGACACCCCTCCTGCGCGAGCTGCACTGGCTCCCAGTGGTCTTCCGGGTGCGATTCAAGGTGTTGGTTACCACCTTTAAAGCGCTCCATGGCATAGGACCCGGGTACCTTCGAGACCGACTTCTGCCACCAATAGCCTCCCACCGACCAGTCCGCTCCCACAGAGAGGGTCTCCTCAGGGTGCCATCGGCCAAGTTATGTCGGCTGGTGACACCCAGGGGGAGGGCCTTCTCTGTGGGAGCCCCAGCCCTGTGGAATGAACTGCCCCCGGAAATACGTAAGATCTCCGACCTCCGGGTGTTTCGCTGTGCCTTTAAGACCCTGTTGTTCCACCAGGCCGGGCTATCAACATAACGATTTTAAATTGGGGTATTTTAAATTTTTGGGATTTTAATTGGAGCCTAATTATTTAATGATTTTAAATTTTAATCGTTATTTTGTTTTGTGTTTTTAAATAGGCTGTACACCGCCCTGAGTCCTTCGGGAGAAGGGCGGTATAGAAATAAAATAATAATAATAATAATAATAATAATAATAATAATAATAATAATAATAATTTATTGCAACAGTCCTTTCCTTGAATAATCATGATTGATTTAGTCACTGGAACCACACTGATTCAAAATAAAAGATCAAGTCATTTCTGATTGTTCTATATCGCAACGAAAATTTTGTGCCAGTTTGGCAGAGAACACACTGCACAAAACAATACAACAACGGCCTTATTTAGCAATGTTCAGAGAGAGAGCGAGAGAGAGCCATTATCATATTTATGGATTAGAATATTTTATTTGGCCAAGTGTGATTTGTGTGACACAAAGAATTTGTCTCCGGTGCAAAAGCTTTCAGTGTACATGCAAACCAAAAGAATGATAATGATGATGATGATGACGACAACAAGAGAGGGTAGCAAACAAGATAATAAGAATGATAATGTTAATACTACAGCCATACTACATGGGTAAATATACACAGACATTAGACAGCACTGTGAGAATTAGATATTCAGCAGAGTGATGGTCCAACGGAAAAATCTGCCTTTGTGCCTAGTTGTTTTGGCCTGCAATGCTCTGTAGCAAAGAACAGTTTATGTCCAGGATGTGAGGGTCTACAGATATTTCTAAGCCCTCCTTCTGACCTGTGCAACATACAGATCTTCAATGGGAGGCAGGCTGGTTGCAATTGTTTTTTCTGCAATCCGTTTGAGTCTGTGCCTGTCCTGGTTTAGTTGCTGTACCAAACCAGACTGTTATAGAAGTATATATGACACACTCAACAATTCTTCTGTAAAACTGTATCAACAGTTCCTGGGGCAGTCTGAACTTCCTGCGTGGACCCAGGAAGAACATTCTTTGTTGTGCCTTTTTAATGCTGTGTAACTGTCCCTTTCAAATCCTGGGAGGTTATAGAAATCTGATGGACTCTTCTGCTGATATTATGCTGTCCAACGTGATAAGAAGTAGTAAAACACAAGAGTTTCTCCTAAAATCCACACGCATCTCTATGGTTTTAAGCTCCAGATTTAAGCTCCTGCACCAGTTGTTTAACCTCCCATCTGTATGCAGACTCATCACCATCTCAAATGAGGCCAATGACTGTTGTATTGTCTGCAGACTTCGGATTAAGGTTTCCTTGAGGTGGTCATTGGTAGAGGAAACGGGTACTAGATGTAACTTTCCCTAGCCTCATCTGTTGCTTCCTATTTGTCAAAAAAACCCGATTATCCACCTACTCATATGAGCAGATACAGTAAGCTAGATCAATATAGAGAATTTATGGAATGATGGTATTGAATGCTGAGCTAAAGTCCTCAAAAAAGGGAGAGTCAAGATGTTGCAGAATAGACTATAATGACATATCGATAGCGACGTCTGCTGATCCGTTTAAAATTATGAATTTAGTGGTCCCTGAGGTCCGAAAGGTTGAGGACCTCTGATCTAGAAGGTCTTCATGAATACGGATGTCAGAGCAACCAATCTGTAGTCATTTAGCTCCCTGATGGGACATTTCTTAGGAAACAGGATGATGGTAGAGCGTTTAAAGCAAGAAGGGATATAAATCACCCTCAGTGATTTATTAAAAATCTGAGTAAAGACAGTGGCCAGCTCTTTAGCACAGTCTTTCCATCAAGAATGTCTATGGAGTTTCTCAATCATCCAGGTCATAGTTGTCCCAAAGATGCTTTTTCAAGAGGCAACTGGGCTTTCTTATTTTTTCTTTGAAGACGTTTCGTTTCTCATCCAAGAAGCTTCTTCAGCTCTGACTGTATGGTGGGGAATGGAAGGATTTCCATCAAGAAGGAATCAATCCATCTGGCCCTGGAGCTTTTCTGATCTTTTGCCTATTAAATAGACCTGCCACATCTTTTTCTGGAATTACCAGAGGGATTGAGCCAGGGGTGGGTTCTACTTACCTTTACTACCAGTTTGCAACGGGGCCGCGCGCGCGCACTCGCTCGCTTACGCGCACACTCTTCTGTGCAAGTGCAGAAGCATTTTGATGACGTCGGGGTCGGTGGGCAGAGCCTCCCGCTGGTTTTACTACCGGTTCTATAGAAACAGTGTGAACTGGGGCAACCCACCACTGGATTGAGCTTGGTATAGGAGAATGGTCTACTGTTGGTGGTGTATTAGATTACTTTATAGATGTAATATTTAAATCAGTGGTTGACTCATGACAACCCCAAATCAAAATGTTAGGATTTGCTACAACCTTCATTTTTCATTCAGTTCTTCTATCATTCTAATGAAGAATGATAGAAAGGTCTTAAATAAAACATGCCATGTCTTAGAATACATGCATTACACAAACATCTATGCATGATCTAAGATTACAGAAAGACAACGCATGAGATTGAAGGAATATTAACCACATACACTAAATTTTGTCTGTTAAAATTTATGCAGAAACACGAGAAATATGCCAATGTACTGTACCTTTTTATAGGCAAGTTCTGCTGGTTCTGGGGTGGGACAACTGACCCAACCCTTAAATTTATCCTTTATTTCCTTGAAAAAATCATCCATACAGTCCTGGATGTAAGAATGATAACCGGCAGACTCTGAGTTGTTAGTTTGTCCCAAGTCCTCAAAGCTGAGAGGTCTAAGATCTTGTTCTGTATAAGAATTCCGACATCTGCTCATTTCTTCTGGGATCTAAGAGTCAGGAAATGAATAAAACAAGGAGTAAATAATTGGAGGTTCACATGATGAGCGGACATTTGCGTTGTTTTCTTTGTTCTGAAAGTGGCTGTAACTAATATTGTAGTGTTTTAGTGTCAGCAGGACCATATCTAATATCCCCAGAAATATGATATAGTTCTACCAGGGGTGAAATCCAGCAGGTTCTGAAAGGTTCTGGAGAACCGGTAGCAGAAATTTTGAGTAATTCGAAGAACCGGCAAATACCACCTCTGGGTGGCCCCAGAGTATGGTGGGAATGGAGTTTTTGCAATGTCCTTCCCCCTGGAGTGGGGAGGGAATGAGAATTTTGCAGTATCCTTCCCCTGGAGTGGGGAGGGAATGGGGATTTTGCAGTATCCTTCCTCTGCCACGCCCACCAAGCCATACCCACCAAGCCACACCCACAGAACCGGTAGTAAAAAAGTTTGGCTTTCACCACTGAGTTCTACCATCACTGCATGCACACAAACCCAAACTCACATACACAGACACAGACACACATACACAGACACACACACACACAGAGTTAGAAATCACAAATTATTTTTAAGTGGGAATAGTGCAGTTTTTGACAGTTGCCCGTTGTAAGCCCTTACGTTGCATTCCAGCAAGGGCAGCAGCCAGAAAAAAAACATTAGGTGCCAAGAACAAAGATACAACCTCTACAGAATATTAGTTCAAGATGTTAAAAATGAGCAAATAGACAAAATATTCACCTGGAAAAGCTTCTTACACTCAGCAATCATGTGGCCTAAGCCTTGAGTTGCAGCCAAATTCTCATTTAGGTCTTTCTGATCTGGTTTGCCCAGACTCTGTTTCCTTTGCATTACCCTGTCAACGAATGAACAAGTCTAATCAATAAAAGCAGATCAGAATGCACTAATGGTCTGGGATGTAAATGAATAATTAAAGCAAATGGTAGCGACTGCACCTAAAACCTATTTTTATATCTGATTATCTGCCTGTAAGTGTATTTATTTTCAGCTTCTCTCATGGATTTCTACTTGTCATGGGTAATATAATGGATGGAAATGACCCTGATTAATGTTCTCATAATCCACAACTATATGTACTGAAATAGAAGTAAGCCCCATTGATCTCCTTTGCAATCTTATGTGGAAATTAAAAACCACCTGCAGGAGTGGCCAAAATTGTGGAAACCTTTTGGGAAAAGTGTATTTTTGAGGTTTGATGGCTAATAACACCACTTTTTTTTTGTTTTGGAGTTTCGAGATAATCCTATTCCATTGCTGGAATGGCCTGGGAATAGCCCAGATCTTCACCCAATTGAAAATCTACGGAGCCGACTAAAGAAACTTGTTAGTCAGAAGCAACCCAGCAATAAAACCCAGTTAATAGAAGCCATCATTCAATCTTGGTTTCACATTATAACGGCTGCAGAACTAAAATACTTGGTTCACTCCATGGGAAGATGTTGTAAGGCCGTAATTCATGCTAAACATTACCCAACTAAGTATTAACTGACCCGGTGATAATTTTTGTATATCTCATTTTTTCTATGGTGATCATTTTTGTATATCTAATTTTTTCTTCATGTTTCACTTTTCTTCTTTCTACTGTAACTGCTATTCTAATAGCAAATCCTTCATAAAAGTTATTTGCATTACATTCTTGATTAAATTATCTTTCTATTAATATATAATTTTATGGTACTACTCCAAAAAAAAAAAATGGTGTTATTAGCTAGTTTTAGAAAATACACTTTTCCCAAAAGGTTTCTACAATTTTGGTAACTTCTGGCCAACCACCTACAAAACACCACTCACGACAATGAGTGGTGTTTTTGTTCTTTAGTCTTTATTCTTTTTATTTATTTATTTATTTATTTATTTAGTTCTTTATTCATCGGACTGTCTTTTTAATTATTTTTATATAACGTTAAGATAATTTACGAGTCAAAACCAACCTCTTTTGACCAGGCTTTGATCAATTTTTGAAATATCGATGTAGACTGGATAACCATTTGACTGGGATGGAATAAGTTTCTTGTCTTGAACGGGGCTGGACTAGAAGACTTCTGAGGTCCCGTCCAGTTTTACGATTCTAAAACCTTCACATACAGGTGATGAGCAAATTTCTTTGGCAAAAGAACTGAGAGATGACATATGGGCATGATAACATGCAATGCTCAGTCTCTGAAATTAGGTAAAGGTAAAGGTTCCCCTCGCACATATGTGCTAGTCGTTCCTGACTCTAGGGGGCGGTGCTCATCTCCGTTTCAAAGCCAAAGAGCCAGCACTGTCTGAAGACGTCTCTGTGGTCATGTGGCCAAATGACTAAATGCCAAAGGCGCACGGAACACTGTTACCTTCCCACCAAAGGTGGTCCCTCTTTTTCTACTTGCATTTTTTACGGGCTTTCGAACTGCTAGGTCGGCAGAAGCTGGGACAAGTAACGGGAGCTCACCCCGTTACGCGGCACTAGGGATTCGAACCGCTGAACTGCCGACCTTTCGATCCGACAAGCTCAGCGTCTTAGCCACTGAGCCACCGCGTCCCTGTATCCCCAATCTCTGAAATTGGTGGTTTACAAATCATAGCCCTACATAAATAAAACCCAATATCTTGTAATTTTTTCAGGATGGAAAATGAAATACAAAGCAGTTTGGTAGAAACATTTTGCCCCTCGCGCCCCCCCCCCTGTAAAAAAGAACGACAGAGTTAAAAGCAAAAGCTTCTTCAACGGGGTAGCAACCCACTAGTGCTGGAACTTGGGTAGAACCAATATGGAGACTCACCTTGGAGATGAATTTTCTCTTTTAAGGGTGTTCAGGTGGAAAAGAGAAGGTGCTAAGCACACGGCCAGATTTGTTGGCGTCATCTGGTTTTCTTTCACAGCAGCTGTGACGTCACTCAGAAAATACAGAAGAATCTGTAGGACTTCTCGGTTCTCATCTGGTAGAAGCATAATGGCCGCCTTGATTGCCTGGAGGCGCTGGTCTTTTGGCACATCTGCACAAAATTAGAAGTCCTCTCATCAGCTCATTGATTTTTCCACCCATGCAGCATGAATGCATCCCAAAGCAAACTCTTTAACTTTGGCTATTTTTGACTTTAGTCTCAAGCAATTTCCTTTAGTGTGCTGCATACCATTCATGGTAAATGAAAGAATGTTCATTTTTTTTTTTTGGGTCAACAGCATAACTGCCCTCAGGTATTTCCTGCTTAGCCAGAGACTCAAGGTTAAAACAAAGCCCTGAATATGCCAGAGTTAAATTTAGAATTTAATTTGGAGAGCAGCAGAACAGCTAAAAAAGGGCTTTTACAAATTAGATTTATGTAATCTAGTTTATGAATCAGGCATAACAACAGATACTTTATCATTAAAGTCCATCGAACAAGAACTGAAATAAAGATACACCAGTGAAGCATATTCCTCAACTGGAAAGCCAATTTAAAATAAGTAGCCCTTAAATGTATATCTGATTTGACCCAACAAAATATCCAGCTGTGCTTCAACAAACAGATGAACGATGACAGAGCAAAGAAAAGAATTTGTAGTTTAATTTTAATTTAATAATTTAATTTAATTTCCAATTTATATACCGCCCTTCTCCCTAAGGACTCAGGGCGGTGTACAGCCAAGATAAGAACATAGAATACAAATATTAAAAACAGTTAAAAATATATATAAATTTGGCCCAAAAGTTAAGAAATCACAAACCGATTAAAAGAATTTAAAAATTTCTTCTTAAGCCAGCCCGGCTTGCTGGAAAAGATGGGTTTTAAGGGCACGACGGAAGGCACCGAGGTCTTGGATTCTCCTTATCTCAGAGGGCAACTGATTCCAGAGGGTAGGAGCCCCCACAGAGAAGGCCCTCCCCCTGGGGGTCACCAGCCTACATTGTTTGGCTGATGGCACCCTGAGGAGGCCCTCTCTGTGGGAGTTGTAGAGATGACCACCATACAATGCGTTGGTTACAAATACTCTAATGCCACACTTTGCCTTGGTTTACTGCATAAAATTTGATAAAAGGGAACAAAGTTGGAAGAGAAGCTGATATATTTCGGTAAACTTTAGTGTACACTTTGGTACACTAAAGGAAAGATACATTGTGGAGTATCATTGTGGAGCTGGCAGCAGATTCGGACAGTGAGGAGGTTGGGGAGGAACATAGGCCAGTCCTGGAGTCTGGGGAAGGCTCTGATGAGGGCTCTGCGACGGAGGCAGAGAGGGGGCCAGAGCCATATGCCAGTTTTCAGCTCCCTTCTGAGTCAGACATCAGTGAGGCAGACAAACAGCTGGAGCCTGTTCTCAGTGTGCGCATGCACAGAGTTGCCAGACGAAGGGAACAGCTAAAGAACAAGGGTCGCCTTGGGAGTAAGGCCACAGGTGGACGATGAATGGCCCCTCCCAGAGGGAATAAAAGAGGAGCGAAAGGGGAGTGGAGTTTGTAGGAGACAATTAGTTCACTTAATTGGTTCGTGACTCTCAGAGATTTCTTGGTTTGAAGTTTTGAAGATATCGGCCTGGCAGCTGTCCAAGCCAGATAAGGTCTGTGACTGTAAATTCTCCCTTGAAAGACTTTGCTGGATGTGAATGAGAGGTTTTTTGTCGGGACAAGGAGTCTGCTTCATGCTCTTCGGAAGCCTCGGTCAGAACAAGATCTTCCCAAAATACAACAGTTACAAACCACCGTAGTAAATTCTTCTTGGAGGTGGGAAATTCTTACAGTTACTTAATAAAAAGGGTTTTTTGTCAGGACAAGGAGTCTGCTTCATACTCTTACAGAGGGGAACATAAATCCACGGAAATGTATATTCTGGAAATGATAACTCCTCCACCAATCAATGGATTAAAGCTCCCTGTTAAAAACAGCAGCATCGGCTGACCTTATATGGACCTATTCATTTATTACATTTGTTGACAGCTGCCCATCTCATATAGTGACTCTGGGCAATGTATATAATCAAACAAAATGCATAAAAGTAAAATGCATAAAACCCAATAAAACTACGAGTTACATTAAAAATCATTCCTTTGTCTGTGCTAGAGGAAAGGGGAATATTTGGGAACGACTGAAACTACGAACATGAGTGACTTACACTGGTAGATCTGTAAGAACGTCTCTGAAAGTTTGTTGGTCATGAGAGGTTCCGACAGGTTGCGGAAATACTGTTTGAGCATGTCGGCCACATCGTAAGCAGACTGGCCTTCATAATTGACTTTGCCTATTGCGTTCTCATTCATTTGTCGTAACGCCTGGATTCTTGACTTCACTCCAGATTTTCGGAAAAGGCCAACCTGTGCGACGAAAGGAAAGCGTTCGCATTAGACAAAACAGGAAGCTGTTACCAATAACACTTTTTACCTGTGGCACTGGGATTAAATTCAAGATCTGATTTTGGTGAGTAAATAATAGGCCGTACATACAAACCCTCTCTATATTTCGTTACATTAATCCTGATGTGAAAAATCATGTCTCACTGCATTAAAAAGTACTACACACAGGCCGGTCTGGAATTATACTATTAGCTCTTTTTGCTAGGATACCTGTATAGGAGAGGTAAAGTGTTTAGGGGACTTATTTATTTATTTAGTGCAGTAGTCAGCAACCTGCAGCTCTGGAGCCACATGTGGCTCTTTCATCCCTCTGCTGCGGCTCCCTGTTGCCAGTCGGCTCCACAATTGATAGGGCTTTCGGTTAGGACTGGTAGAGGAAAAAGGATGCTGCGCAGGAGGGGACTCTATGGTGGGAGAACCAGATCTCCGGTTGGCAGAGGAGGAAGGACGCCGTGCTAGGAGGAAACTCTATGATGGGGGAACCGGACTTCCGGTTGGCTCCAGAATTGAACAGGGGGCTTCCGGTTAGGACGTTTGTGGCTCTTTGACTGTTTAAGGTTGCTGACCCCAGATTTAGTGCATGACATATCATACATGGAATAGCAATATAAATTAACATTTCACCTAGATTAGTAGAACCCCATAACACGGGTAATGTCCAGGTAGTTCCTCGACTTACGACCACAATTGAGCCCAGAATTTCTGTTGTTAAGTAAGACATTTCTTAAGTCAGTTTTGCTTCATTTTACGACCTTTCTTGCCTCAGTTGTTAAGTGAATCTGGCTTTGCAGCTGACAAGTTAGCAACCCGGTTGGTAAGTGAATCTGGCTTTTCCATGGACTTTGCTTGTCAGACGGTCGCAAAAAGTGATCACATGACCTCGGGACACAGCAACGGTCGTAAGTATGAACCAGTTGCTCCGCATCTGAATTTTGATCACGTGATCATGGGGAGCTGCAAAGGTCATAACTGAAAAATAGTGATGTCACCTTTTTCAATGCCATTGTAACTTTGAATGGTCACTAAACTAACTGTTGTAAGTTGAGGTTTACCTGTATATACACTCGGTTGTTAGCTGAGGGCATATAGCAGTCCAGTATTTTTTTTTAAAAAAAATAGAAACAGTGCTGTGCTTCAATGGTTAGATGGCCTAGACAAGAGGTGTCAAACTCAAGGTGCTTAGATCTGGTCTGCAGAGCCGTTCTGAAAACAGCGAAGGACTGGCCCTCGGTGCCTCTGCCAGCGAAAACGGGCTCCATTTTCACTGGCAGACGGTTGCAGGAGGCCGTCACAGCCAAAAACGGAGCTCGGGAACCTGTTTTTGCTGGCAAAGCGTTCGGGCCACCACAGGCGCCTACACGAATGACGTTAAGATGGCCACGCCCCCCCCGAGATCAAATACAACCCTGATGTGGCCCTCAATGAAATTTGAGTTTAACACCCCTGGCCTAGACATTGATATTTGGACATAGATCTTTTCGACATATTTAGAATAGAATAGAACTGGAAGGGACATTGGAGGTCTTCTAGTCCAGCCCTCTGTTCAAGCAGGAGAACCTATACTATTTCAGGTAAGTGGCTGTCTAGTCTCCTCTTAAAAGCCTCCAGTGATGGATGCCCATGATTTCTGGTGGCAAGCTGTTCCACTGGTTATTTGTCCTCACTGTTAGGAAGTTTCTCCTTAATTCCAGGTTGTTTCTCTCTTTGGTTAGTTTCCAATCATTATTTCTTCTTCTGCCCTCCGGTGCTATGTAGAATAAGTTGACCCCCACTTTTCTTCGTGGCAGCCCCTGAAATACTGGAATATTGTTGTCACCTCACCCCTAATTCTTCTTTAGCCAAAACCCAAATCCTGCAGCTGTTCTTCGGATGTTTTAGTCTCCAGGCCTTTGATCATTTTAGCTGCTCTTCTCTGAACTTTCTCCAAGGTCTCAACATCTTTTTTGTAGTATGGTTTTATAGTATAATTGTGTGTGTGTGTGTGTGTGTGTGTGGGAACACGACTACAATCTAATCATAAATATATTCACTTAACTATCTATTCCAGGGGTCAGCAACCTGCGGCTCTGGAGCCGCATGTGGCTCTTTCACCCCTCTGCTGCGGCTCCCTGTCACTCAAAATATGCGTCACAACCGCCAATGTGGCTGACACCTGCCGGCACACAATTTATTGAGCTTTTCAAACCCCAATAGGCCAACCATGGATAAATCCAAGAAAAGTTTCAGAAGAAAACAGAACGTTTAATTCAACTACTTATGCTAGTTTTGTGGCCGCTCAAGAAATAATCAGGCACGGGAAGGATTTTGTGGCTCCCGGTGTTTTCTTTTCTGTGGGAAACGGGTCCAAATGGCTCTTTCAGTGTTTAAGGTTGCAGACCCCTGATCTATACTAATAGAGTAACTTAAACAATGCAACCTCAGCACTAGCAGACAACGGGAAATGAACATCTCGGGACCGCCTGCTACCACCAATAGCCTCCCACCGGCCAGTATGCTCCCATAGAGAGGGGCTCCTCTGGGTGCCGTCGGCCAAACAATGTCGACTGGCGGCCCCTAGGGGGAGAGCCTTCTCTGTGGGGGCACCTACGATCTGGAACGAGCTCCCCCCGGAGATACGGAGGATCCCGGATCTGCGCACCTTCCGTCGCGCGCTCAAGACTTTCTTATTTCATCAAGCTGGCCTGGCCTAAATCTTTTTCCCTTTTAAATGTAAATTTTAATTTGTTTTTAAATTATTGGGTATTTTAAATTTGTCTCAGCCAAATTATTTAATTCGTTTTTATTCTATTTTAAATTTTGGTATTTATGTGTTTTATTCTGTGGCTGTTCACCGCCCTGAGTCCTTCGGGAGTAGGGCGGTATATAAATCCAATAAAAACAAAACAAAACAAAACATCTCTAAGAGTAGAAGATCCCAATGCAAAGACACTCACCTGATCCAAACAGTTGTTACGAAGGTATCTCATCGCCTGTTGTATGTTCTGCGGAAGAGGTTGTCCGGTACGTTGGACATTAACTATTAGGGGAACGCCAAACACATTTCGGTCTTTATAATCTGGGACTTTTATCCTTTTCATAAACTTTGGCACAGCCCTGTGGAAGATCAGAAATAATCTCATAAACAAACGTGTGTCTTTATAGTCTCCTCTTAAAAACCTCCAGTAATGGATGCCCACAATTTCTTGCTTCTTCTCAAATGTGTTGCTTCTCTCAAATATGCCCCATATGGTTCTGTTTCCAACTCTTTGGCTGTGGGTTAAAAAAATATGCCAGGAAACATTTCACATGGCTGAAAATAGCAGCATAGAAAACCCGATTAAGGCCCTGAAATTTGCAACATTCTGTGATGTTAAGAAAAAGGCATGGGGGGGGGGGAACCCCTTAAAATGTAAGTGTAATATTAGGGAGAAAAGCCGTGAAGAAGTTTTATTAGTACAGGTAGTCCTTGACTTAAAACAGTTCATTGAGTGATTGCTCAAAGTTACAATGGCATCGAAAAAAGTGACTCACACTTATGACCGTTGCAGCATCTCCATGGTCACATGATCAAAAGTAAGATGCTCGGGAACTGACTCACATTTATGACCCCTTGTTTGATCCCCAGGTCATGTGGTCTCCTTTTGTGACCTTCTGACAAGCAAAGTCAATGGGGAAAACCAAATTCACTTAACAACTAATTTGTTAAGTGAATTTACTAATTTAAGAACTTGCAATGATTCACTTAACAACTGTGGCAAGGAAGATTGTAAAAAGGGGGCAAAATTCACTTAACAAAAGTCTCACTTGGCAACTAAAATCTGGGGCTCAATTGTGGTCGTAAGTCGAGGACTATCTGCACTTTAATCAGTGCTGTTATTGTTATCTTATATTGTGTGAGTAATCTACGCTTAGATTAACAGTTAAGACGGACGGAAACTTAATAATTCAAACCAGCATCTAAGAATATAAACAATTCCAAGAAGGATGGTTTTGTTTAAAATTAGGATATTTAGGTCTCATAAATGCAATATTTCCAGATACTGTGGGACTCCTTTAGCTATTACTTCGAAGTCTTCTACCATCATCATCATCATCATGCAATCTATAGTTAGATTCACAGTCTAAGACTGAGGTAGAAATTATTATTACAAGTAGTCCTTGACTTGCAACAGTTCATTTAGTGACCGTTTCAAGTTACAACTGCACTTATGACCATTTTTCATACTTATGACTGTTGTAACATCCCCATGGTCATGTGATTTACATTCTAGTGCATGACAACTGATTCATATTTATGACGGTTGCAGTGTCCCAGGGTCACTGATCCCCTTTTTTGACTTTCTGACAAGCAAAGTCAACAAGGAAGCCAGATTCACTTAACAAATGTGGCAAGAAAATGTTTAAATCGGGCAAAACTCACTTAACGAATTTCTCACTTAGCAACATCAATTCTGGGCTCAATTGTGGTCGTCATAAATTCGAGGACTGCCAGTATTGGCAACAAGGAGTTTTTGGATCTGCATTTCCACAATATTTCAATAGTAGCCACATAGGGCAATAGAAATTTGCAATAACTTAATAATTAATTAATTAATTAGAATTAATAGAAAAAAGTCTAGAATGCGCTGAAATGGATAGGTTAACCAAAGAAATACAAAAAAGAGAAGAATCAGATTATTACAAAATATGGAACAATTGGTATAATTGGTTAAAAATGAGAAATAAACAAAAAATATAGGGGGAAATATTACCGATTTTTAAAAAAAATGTTATTAGATTAAGGAGAGGTGAAGAAATATATTGTAAGTAGAATGTCACTTTGAAAAAATGCTTAAGAAGGAAACATAATCTTTTCGTTTATATGTTGTATAAATGTTTGTTGTGTATATGTTATGTTATGTTTTTTTAATATTTATACTCAAATAAAAATTTATTTTAAAATAAAATAGAAATTTGCAATAACTTGGAGAGTCAGCATTTCCTTCGTTTGTTTTCAAAAATTCAGCAGCAGAGCTTCGAAAAGCAAGCCAATACACTCTCCGTCCGCATCATCGCCGTCTAAACTAAAGCTGTTGTCTTTTCCGCGAGTTGACTTGTCTTTCCTTTGAAAAAATCCATCCATTCACTTAGCAAATCATTTCCCTCCACCAGGCCAATACCAGTACAGACTTTTTTTTAAAAAACAAAAAACAAAATCCATTTTGAATTTTGGGGCCACACCAGAACAAATTAGCTGCTCACATTAAAAAAAAAAAAAAAGAAGTCTTAAGAGCTTTACCAAGAGAATAAATCAATGAATATAGTAGTAATTGCTTAGTTAATCTGCCAGGTCAATAGGTAAGAGGAGAAAATGAGGGTGGCCCTGACAACACAAATAAGAATCAAATACAGATCTAGCAGTCAATGACCCTTTATAATCTTTGCTTGTTCAGGACTCTTGAGAGAAGATGGACACGTGAACAATGGACGTTTTGTGTACTAAATGGTTTGCTTTAGAAAGCTCTCAAACATGTTCTACCACCCAGCAGCTTGTGTCACAGCAGGAAATTGATGTAATACATGGGTGTTTGCCAGAAATAAACTTCATTTCGACAAATGGCCTTTTCAGACACAGCCCCCACTCGACCCCCCTCCCCCCTCTCCCTCCCCGGCCTCTTCCTTTCCAACCACCTCTTCTTACCCACTTGGGTAAAAAGGCCTTTCCGGTTGCTTTCAACTATCCCATAAATCAGAGCCTTGCTATTTTACTTAAATCGTTTTAAGAATTTTTAGTGGAGAGCAACCAAAAGCTTTCGGCAGACCTGGGAATGTCAAAAGCCAAAGAAATTCTAACTCAATGGGATGCTTATTTTTAGGTCTATGAATGACTAGTTCACATGCGAGCACCCCGCCCCATTTATATTTCCACGGTTTGAAAGCGTGTTATTGATATAAGCCTATGCGTAGCTTTCATTTGGTTAAAATACACAGGGGTGGAATGCAATGGAAAAATGAAACAGACACATATTACGACGCCCGCCGAGAATCTCAAGCATGCAAACCGCTCAGCGCTTATTTCGGTCCTTCAGGACAAACAACTTCTGAATTTAGCGCAGGTTCCCTTAATAATAGCATTTGAATAGGAAGAACTTTGATGATGGACTTAAAATACTCAGTCCTAGACAAAAGGGAGGGGGGAGGGGAGGAAAAAGGGTCAGCCAGATGTTGAAGTAGCAATTAAATTTGATACCCCCTGAAAAAATTATTTGTACCTTTTGGGTGTTACAAATGGAAATTATGAAGTGATTTATTTAAAAACAAACATTTTTCATCTATTTAGCCAATGGACGTGAATGTTTGTATATTCTAATGTAACCCTTAAGGCCAGGTAAAAAAGGTAAAGGTAAAGGTTCCCCTCACACATATGTGCTAGTCATTCCTGACTCTAGGGGGCAGTGCTCATCTCCGTTTCAAAGCCGAAGAGCCAGCGCTGTCCGAAGACGTCTCCGTGGTCATGTGGCCGGCATGACTCAATGCCAAAGGCGCACAGAGCGCTGTTCCCTTCCCACCAAAGATAATCCCTATTTTTCTACTTGCATTTTTTACGTGCTTTCGAACTGCTAGGTTGGCAGAAGCTGGGACAAGTAAGGGGAGCTCACCCCGTTACGCGGCACCAGGGATTCAAACCGCTGAACTGCCGACCTTTCGATCGACAAGCTCAGCGTCTTAGCCATGGAGCCACCGCGTCCCTGTTAAGGCCAGGCAGTTTCTGTCAAATGTTCTGGATTTTATCCAATTTTCATGGCCATTGGTAAAAGACTTGGGAACAATAAATAAAATATCTAGAGAGCATCAGCCTGTCCATGCCTGTTTTAAGGTAATGATCATGCATTTATCAGCAAATTGGAGTTCCAATAGGATACAGATTTATTAACAACTGATACCCTTTAGTTGTGAAAATCTTCCCTATAGGTATTTAAAAAACCAATACTTATCCTTCAGAGCCAATGTACTTCCTCCCTTAAAAAAAAAAATCAGTTGGGTTGGATAGGAATCCAGACTCAAGAATTAACAGTAAGTCTTATGATTCGTAGGTCCTATTATTTGTAGGTTCTGACTAGTCACAGGCTTGCTAGAGATGCACACAGTTCCTTACCAGCTGAAACCATGTTTGTTGGAAGGTGTGTATTTCTCCAAGAGTGCAGTTAATTTCAGAAGGGAATACTTCTGCAGCAAGTTCATCTGCGCAACGGACTGGCAGTCAATCTGTAAGGCAACTGAACTCAAGCTGGGTCGATGGGAACTCTGAAAGCTATGCCACCTCATTCTTTGCCTTTAAAAACAGAAAGAAACAACACTGAGTGACTGTGAACTACAAAGGGTTTAAACAGGGGTGGGTTCTACTTACCTTTACTACCGGTTCGCAATGGGATCGCATGCGTAGATCGCCTATGACGACATCCGGGGTGGTGGGTGGAGCTTCCCGCCGGTTTTACTACCGGTTCTTGCGAACCGGTTCAAACCGGGGGCAACCCACCACTGGGTTTAAACATATGGAAAGCCGAAGCAACTGAGTGGTTTGGAATTGTATCCCAATACAGGTAGTCCTTGAATTACAACAGGTCGTTTAGCGACCGTTCAAAGTTACAACGGCGCTGAAAAAGCGACTTACGACCTTAACAGTTATGACCTTTGCAGCATCCCTATGATCACGTGATCAAAATTCAGATGCTGGGCAAGCGGTTCATATTTATGACGTGTCCCGGGGGTCACGTGATCACCTTTTGCGACCTTCTGACAAGCAAAGTCAATGGGGAAGCCAGATTCACTTAACAGCCGGATTACTAACTTATCAACTGCAGTGATTCACTTAACAACTGTGTCAAGAAAGGTTGTTAAATGGGGCAAAACTCACTTAACACAAGTCTCACTTAGCAACAGAAATTTTGGGCTGTGTTGTGGTCATAAGTCGAGGACTACCTGTATAGACTTGCCTATGGGAATTATTAAACAATCTTGCTTCAGAATCTCAGATTTCTACGATATTAATTTTTTAAATCTATTTGTGCAGAATGTATGGCACTAGAGTTTGTTTGAATTGTCAAATGTTGGAATATTACTGTACTTAAGACACTGTTTATACTGTAAGAATTTTATCTGCACTGACCCCATTGAAAGTATGCATGTTGATAAACCAAATAGAGAAAATTTAAATTTGATTTGTTTACCTGAACACAAACATCTGAACAAAGAATTCATGAATCTGGATCAAATTTTTCTCAAAGGATTTTGTAATAAAATGACAGAGGAGGAAGAGTTATCTAGACATTCTAACATGCAACAACTTGGCATAACCTAAGTCTCCTTGTATCCAGTGTTTCTCAGATAATCCATGACACAGAACATAACAGAAAAAAAATAATTTGGCATTCAATGATAACCTAATCAGTAATATTAGCCAGCTACACCACCACACTTGGATAATTAAACTTTTCTTATTCTATGGAAAGTAATTAAGAATTATTTTGTGTCACTCCTACCGTAGAATCTGCTCATCCCTTTTTATAGACAATGTTGTAGCTTAAGGAAAAGGCAATTAATTTCTATAAAGCTTCTGCAACATAATCGCCAAGTAATAAAAATCTTGTCTAAAAAAATTACCAGTTTGATTATTTTAGAAAAATTAAAACATCACAGCTGTAATGTAAGAATATATTGCACTATCCTTTATCAAGCCAAAAATATTCTGAGGTAAACCATTTCCAACCCAGTGGATGGCTTCTGGCTGCATCCATCTGTAGCTTTTCAAGAACATGCCTACCGTATTTATCTTCTTTTTGGAAAACATGAATACTGAAAACTTTTCTTGATGCCTCCCATCACTGCATATTTTAAAATTATGTTTGGAAGTCATCTCCCACAGAAGAAACAAGGATGAACAAGCAGATTTCATGGCACTGTTTCAAATTGCTCTTTTTCCCCTGCCTCGACTGTTTATTTAGTAAATATGAAAGGCATTTTAAATTTACTTTTCATTTCATAAAGTCTTGAAGCTTCCTTCAAACAATCTCGAGAGTTATGCATGACAGGCTGACCTGATTCTTGACCTTGAACTTTTCTACCTTCTGGCATTAAAGGCAGGGTAATAACTTTTCTATGCCCAACACCCACCTTTGATTAATAAAGTCAAATATTAAAAATATGTATGCACATATGAATAAACAGACATGTACTTTATTCTCACACGTGCTACTCTTCTTAGACTAAAATCTGTGTCCACTGACCTGTTGGAGCGAGTCAGTGATGCCCCAACCCCAGAATCCCTTCTCTCCGGGATTCCTACAGCCTCCTCTGTTTCATTCAATGAATTTCCCGTGCTGTCCAGGTCACTAGGGATGGTCCTATCATTGTCCACATCTAGCAGGATTTGCTTGGGGGACGAAGGGCAGGGAGAAATGGAGTCCAAAGCTGAATCAGAGTCCCCTTCATCAGAAAATTTCTCTGACCACTGGTTCACAATTTTCTGCATGCCTTTCACGTGATACAGGATGTCGTCGAGTTCAGGAAAGAGGTCCTCATTCTCCAGATCGGCCAGATTTCCTGTGCTGGAATACAATATGGAACCTGGCACGTTGTCATAAATGCTGAGCCGACTGCACACCGAACTGGAGGAGTTGCGTCTCCTTCCTATGCTCATATCTTTGGAGCTGTCAGAACTGTTCTCACGCCGGAGAGAAAGATGTCCGTGTCCGTGGAAGCTTCCCGTTCTCCAGTTGACCGAACTACTCTTTGGTGGTGCAAAATTGCTATTGGAGAGGGCTTTGGGAAACGTTCCAGGTTTGTGGTCTTCAGGGATGAAAAAGACCGTGTCTTCTGCAAAGCTATCCCTGTTTTTAAAGTTCTGTTCCATGACATCATTAAATGTCGATTGGTTGAAAGGATCAAAGCCTTCTAGGTACATCCCCACGCGCTTATTGTAGGCGCCCAGGCTACGTGTCCTTGTGATGGGACTGGGTGTGCTGACCGCACTGCTCGTCTCCGATTGGCTGCTGCTACTGCTGGTCTGCGTGGAATTGGAAACGCTTCTTTTGCGAACCATCGGGAAATTGATGTGGTTGCCGTTGAGGGTGGAGATCTCCACACAATTAAGTTGCTTCAGTTTCTCTTCGCCCATCCCTTCTTGCAAAATCGGACCACTGATTATCAAGCCAAGCTTTGAAGGAGCTTTGCTTTTCCCATGATGAGAGCCTTTTATCTTCAGACTTTCCATCCTCTTTAACAGGCTCCTCGTTTTGGATTTGGTGTTCTTCTCGTTGGCTTTCACGTTGCAAACGAAACTGGATAACTCTTTGGTGGAGGGCAGGCTGCCTTCGTTTTCCACAAGTTTTCCTGAAGAGGTGATGCTAATGACCGAGTTTGTTCTGGTGGTGACTGCATCGCTCTGGGAGGTAGTTGGCTGGCTGTTGTTGCTACTCATGCTGTGGATGGAAGCTACCTCATGATGTTCACTCTGCTCCATCAGCATGCTCTCATGACTGGTCGCATTGCTAAGATGAGCCACTTCCGGGGATGTGGAATTCATATCAAACTTTGGTGGGAAAATGTTAAATTCTTCCAGTCTGGACCACCTCTTGCTCTCTCTCTGGAACATCCACTTCCCACTGATTGCACAAGGCTCATCTTCATCTGAATCTTCACTCTGCAATGAAATAGGGTACCATGATTAGTTAACATAGGGATGGGTAACGTCTGATTAAGATTTCTAGAAGGACATTTCAGATATTTCTCCATCTGGAAAGTTCTAGCTTCAAGCAGTGATGGGAACTGAAGAATTTGTGGCAAGTTTGTGTGGTTAGGCACACCCAGGTTCTAAGAACTTTAGTGTTTTATAGATGATGATCAGCACTTTAAATTGTTCTCAAAGGATTGAGAGTCAGTGTTGTGACCTAGGCTCACTTAGTCATTACAGGACACAATTAGTCTCAAACAAAACTATTTTATTATAACAGCTGGGAATTACTTCATTCCCAGCTTAGTCCAAATTAATTCCAAAACAAGTCCTTCAGAAAAAGTCCTTCGGGCTTATCACAAACCTTTATCTTCTTTGACACGCTGCCAAAGGCCTTTCTTGGCAAAGCCCCATGAAGTTCAGAAACAAGAGATGCCGACTGGAAAACAGATTTCCTACAAAGAGCTCAAGAGGGGAAGGATACTACAAAATCTCCATTCCCATCCCACTCAAGGGAAAGGATACTGCAAAACCCCATCCCTCCCCATTCCTGGGGGAAGAATATTGCAAAATCTCCATTTCCACCCCACTCTGGGGCCAGCCAGAGGTGGTATTTGCCGGTTCTCCGAACTGCTCAAAATTTACGCTACCGGTTCTCCAGAACCTGTCAGAACCTGCTGGATTTCACCCCTGCTTTTCAGCCTCCTCTAACAGTTTACAGAGTCAGAATATTACCCCAAATAATCTGGCTCCTCATTTACCGAGAAGGATGGAAGGCTGAGTCAACCTTGGGCTGAATCTCCTGGCAATCAGCAGCCTGCAATCCTGCAATTTAATCGTTGTGCCATCACTAGAATTATGAGATGTTTGAATTGTAGCATCTTAGAATTCTTTGCTCATGTTAAAAGGTCTGGCAAGTTTGCTAGTTTTGTCTAATGTTTAAAGGAGCATATTAGAAACCAGGAGGACTTTGAGTTCGAGTCCCATTTTAGGTATGAAAGCTGTCTGGGTGACTTTGGGCCAGTCCTTCTCTCTATCAGTCCAACATATCTCACAGGGTTGTTGTTATGGGGAAAATAGGAGGAGGAAGGAGCATTTAATGTTTGCCACCTTGAGTTATTTATGAATATAATAAAGGCAGGGGGGAAATCTTTTTAAAAAGTATAACTAATAAGACCCAAGAGAGATTTTTTTTTGAAGCTAAGGCCTTTCCTTTCCCTATTTCAGTTTTGTCCACAGCAATATAAAATTGTGCTTTTCAAGCTTCACTTAAGATATTGACATATCTTAATGATAGACTATAACTTAATATAAGTATGCATTATTATTAGAAATAGATAAGCGGACTGAATGTAAGGATTATGATTAACTTGATTAGTTTTATTTGTATTAGAATGTATGACACTCAGATGCCACACTGTTCACGCATTGATTTGATATTTTTTATAAAAAATAAACAAACAAACAAAAAACCTGGGGGAAAAAAAGATATTTAAAAATATTTCACTTGATGCATTTGGAGAAATGGATACAGTATCCATATTACATTCCAGGCACCCCCCGCCCCCAATTATTTATTTAGAGACTGAAAAAAAAAAAGAGAGAGGAATTTAAAACACGACGATCTGATTGACTTTTAAATTAGAAAATTAAAAGCACAAACTTTTCAGAACTGATAAGCTTGGCTTTCCATTTGCATGTGTTTTCCTAAGGGGTGGGAGGTGGGGAAGAGTTATGTGGATGGGCAGGTCAGGCTTCTTCCTTTAGGGCATAGTGTTACTCCCCAGACCCTGAAAACGTGCCTGATAAAACGTGTTGCTTCCATTGGCAATACCTGCACTGTACAACATTAGACATGCAAACGGTATTGTCTTGGTTTATAGAGCAGGGGTCTCCAACCTTGGCAACTTTAAGCCTGGAGGACTTCAACTCCCAGAAGTTGTGCTTCCTCTAAAAAGAGACCAGATGTGCTTCTATGTCAGAGTTGTCAAACTCGATTTCATTGAGGGCCGCATCAGGATTGTGTTTGATCTCGGGGGGGGGGGGGGCATGGCAGGTGGGGCCAGGGTGGGTGTGGCCAGTTCTATGTCACTTTCTCCATTTTGTTTTGTTTTTAGCTTGTTTTGCTAGCCCTCTGCCAGCAAAAACAGAGCTCGTGCAGCGCCCCCCCCGAGCTCCATTTTCGCTGGCAGAGGCACCGCAGGCTGGTCCTTTGCTATTTCTAGGGGGGCCTGGAACGCGGGCTGGTCCTTTGCTGTTTCTAAGCAGGCCAGATCTAAGCACATTGTGGGTTGGATCCGGCCTGCGGGCCTTGATTTGACACCCTGTTCTATGTCAATACATAGAGATGTGGTTTACAAGTGCGTTTTCAGGGTCATTCCCACCAACTATGTACAATATTGCAATAGTTTTGTCAAATATACTTACCCGTTTCCTGTGTGGGCTGATTTCTAGTTTCATCATTGCACACTTGTTTAAAGTATTTAAACGCCTACGGAGAGAATTAAAAAAAAACCAAATAAACAAGATGAACGGTAAATAATTCATTCTGTGCTACCTGCTCTTCCAACTAAAGGATTACTGCAGAAGCTCTCGCTAAGGTTATTTACATAGAAACTAAGGGAAAGAAGATCCTAAAAAATAACATTTCTGTTTAATTAACTCCATGATACATCAGCTGGAGACCAGATTTTGTGGAGTGGGTGGGTGGGACAGAGAAACATCCTTACTACATCAGATTCCTTCTGAATCAAAACCATAAAGGATAACTTGTTCAACTCAGGAGTCATTACATTGGAACAGCTGCAATGTAGTAAATATGAAGTTCTTATTCCCATCGTGGAAAACTACTAGTGCCTTTCAGGGACGGAAAACTTCAGGGATGCTGCACTTGATATTCATGATGATAGTAAATTATTCTGCAACAAACAACCTGCTTTCGTATAGCACTAAGTGGAATTGAAATAGAATGACAATGAATTTCAAGGCACATCTGGAATTGTTAGTGCTATTTAACCAACAGAAATCCAGGGTTTTATTTACATCAAGCTATTCTATATCGGCACTCCATCCGACGCAGAATACTACACAATTGATTTTACTGGGCCACAGATACACCTGATCTGCAGTATTTTATCCTTTAGGAACCCTTTTTTTCCTTCCCTTCAAGAAAGCTGGACGGATGTTAGATTCTGGAAGTAGTAGTAGTTGACAGGGTGGATAAAAATCAATGATTTTTTTTAAAAAAATTAAAAAAAATCAGATTTTTTTGATTTAAATTGGATTTTTTTGATTTTTATCGAATTTATTTTAATATAAAACTTTTGGGGTAAAAATCTATCATAAGATAGTTTTCCATTTAAGATACATAAATAATTTAGTTTATTCAGCATGAAATGGAGCTTAGTTATGTAGCATGAGGCTGTATATTCTGCAACACTGGGACTATCGGTGAGTCAACAGTGGGTCAAAGGAGTAGCAGAGATGACAGTTGCTCTTTAAAAATTATGATTTAAATCGAGTTGATTTAAATCAAGCTTTTTTACTAGTGATTTAAATCATGATTTAAATTGTGATTTAAATCAACTCGATTTAAATCAAATCCACCCTGGTAGTTGAGCAGCTCACTGAACCACACAATTCCATATTTGATTGTTGTGTTTGATGGGAACCATTTGCTGGATTATACGCTGAATCATCAAGAAAAATAAGTATTTTCTAACAACCAAAGGGCAGGTCCCTTTGTTAAGTGAACTCTCAAACTACCAAAAATCATAACTTATCACCAGTATGACTTTTATTTACATATTACAACTTGCTGGCAAGGCAAAGATGGATTTTTTTTTTCTGGGGACATCACACAAAAAAGAAATACTTTCAATCAGCCCCAGTGTTGGTGGCATAGCTTTTATTGGTTGTCCTATACACGTGATGGCGAACCTATGGCACGCATGCCATAGGTGGTACATGGAGCCATCTTTGTGAGCACGCGAGTCGTTGCCCTAGGTCAGCTCCACCGCACATGCGCCTCCCTCCAGCCAGCAGATTTTCGGCTGGCCCCACCCATGCCGCCCCTCCGCTCCCAGGAGTCTCCACATGGCCCGTTTTGGATGCCAGGTAAGTACAGGACTCGCGCAGACCCTCTGGTAGGGTGAAAGACGGGCCTCCTGGAAGTCCGGAAACGGGCCGTTTCAGACTATCTGTGATAGCATGCACGCCTTCTGCACCCAAGGGAAAAAGCGTTAGCCATCACTGTCCTATACCAACAAAACTCAAAAAGGAAAAAAATTCATTTTCTAGACAAAAGGCATCCATATTGTTCTTTATATGTGTTATTACCTTGTCTAATACAATTATTTTCACTAACTCATCACACCCTCTCCAAAGTTGGTCATTTTCTCATATTCCCTTACAACATGTGTACAGCTGTATGTTTCTATTTCTGTGTTATCTCTGCATATTGTAACTACTATTTAGATACAATGCTGAGTTTTTTTGTTTCAATCTAGAGTTGCTCACTGAAATATATATTTCTGGGGATCTTAATTTAAAAAGTAGGATAAATATACATTCCATGTGTATGTAAATGATATTATTTCCTATAGCAACTATTAAACAAACACAGCTTATCTTAATTTTGATTTATTGAAAAAAAAGTAACCTGAAAATAATAGTGTAGATTGGCCTTTTTTTTCCTTCCTAAACTACAGTTAGATGAATCACAGATTAGGTTCAGACTGAGTGAATAGCTGTGGTTAATAATAAATAAAAGCAAAAGCTTTTGAATTCTTTCTTGTCGCTGCAAAATAGTTTCGTACAAAGTCCTAAATAGGCCAGGGACTTGACACACCATCCGGGATGTCATTATAGCAAGTATTATATTACAGTTTTCATTTGACTCACCTCCTAGAAAAATACTATTATTTTGTATTATTGTTGTTGTTGTTACTATCGCTTCCACATACAGTCATCAATTAACAACCATTCATTCAGTGACCCTTTGAAGTTACTTGGGACCGCAAACAGGGCTGGGTTCTACATACATACATACATACATACAGTCAGGTCCAGAAATATTGGGACATCAACACAATTCTAACATCTTTGGCTCTATACACCACCACAATGGAGTTGGAATGAAACAAACACAATGTGCGTTAACTGCAGACTGTCAGCTTTAATTTGAGGGTATGTACATCCAACTCAGGTGAACGGTGTAGGATTTACAGCAGTTTGTATCTGTGCCTCCCACTTGTTAAGGGACCAAAAGTAATGGGACAATTGGCTTCTCGGCTGTTCCATGGCCAGGTGTATGATATTCCCTCATTACCCCAATTACAATGTGCAGATAAAAGGCCCAGAGTTCATTTCAAGTGTGCTATTTGCATTTGGAATCTGTTGCTGTCAACTCCCAAGATGAGATCCAAAGAGCTGTCACTATCAGTGAAGCAAGCCATCATTAGGCTGAAGAAACAAAACAAACCCATCAGAGAGATAGCAAGAACATTAGGCGTGGCCAAAACAACTGTTTGAAACATTCTCAAAAAGAAGGAATGCACCGGTGAGCTCAGTAACACCAAAAGACCTGGGAGACCACGGAAAACAAGTGTGGTGGATGACCAAAGAATTCTTTCCCTGGTGAAGAAAACACCCTTCACAACAGTTGCCCAGATCAAGAACGCTCTCCAGGAGGTAGGTGTATGTGTGTCAAAGTCAACAATCAAGAGAAGACTTCACTAGAGTGAATACAGAGGGTTCACCACAAGATGTAAACCATTGGTGAGCCTCAAAAACAGGAAGGCCAGATTAGAGTTTGCCAAACAACATCTAACAAAGCCTTCACAGTTCTGGAACAAGATCCTATGGACAGATGAGACCAAGATCAACTTGTACCAGAGTGATGGGAAGAGAAGAGTATGAAGAAGGAAAGGAATTGCTCATGATCCTAAGCATACCACCTCATCAGTGAAGCATGATGGTGGTAGTGTCATGGTGTGGGCATGTATGGCTGCCAATGGAACTGGTTCTCTTGTATTTATTAATGATGTGACTGCTGACAAAAGCAGCAGGATGAATTCTGAAGTGTTTCGGGCAATATTATCTGCTCACATTCAGCCAAATGCTGCAGAACTCATTGGACAGCGCTTCACAGTGCAGATGGACAATGACGCAAAGCACACTGCAAAAGCAACCAAAGAGTTTTTGAAGGGACAGAAGTGGAATGTTATGCAATGGCCAAGTCAATCACCTGACCTGAATCCCATTGAGCATGCATTTCACTTGCTGAAGATAAAACTGAAGGGAAAATGCCCCAAGAACAAGCAGGAACTGAAGACAGTTGCAGTAGAGGCTGGCAGAGCATCACCAGGGATGAAACCCAGCGTCTGGTGATGTCTATGTGTTCCAGACACATAGGCTGTGATTGACTGCAAAGGATTTGCAACCAAGTATTAAGAAGGGAAAGTTTGATTTATGATTATTATTCTGTCCCATTACTTTTGGTCCCTTAACAAGTGGGAGGCACATATGCAAACTGCTGTTAAGTCCTACACCGTTCACCTGAGTTGGATGTACATACCCTCAAATTAAAGCTGACAGTCTGCAGTTAACGCACATTGTGTTTGTTTCATTCCAACTCCATTGTGGTGGTGTATAGAGCCAAAGATGTTAGAATTGTGTCGATGTCCCAATATTTCTGGACCTGACTGTACATACATTCATTCATTCATTCATTCATTCATTCATTCATTCATTCATTTATTTATATTTATATTTATATTTTTAAAATTTCTATACCGCCCTTCTCCCGAAGGACCTAGGGCGGTGAAAAGCCACAAGATAAAACACATAAATACAAAAATGTAAAATAGATTAAAAACGAATTAAATAATTTGGCTGAATTTAAAATACCCCATAATTTAAAACAAATTAAAATTTACATTTAAAAAGGGGAGAAGATTTAGGCCAGGCCAGCTTGATGAAATAAAAGAGTCTTAAGCGCGCGACGGAAGGTGCGCAGATCCGGGATCCTCTGTATCTCCGGGGGGAGCTCGTTCCAGATCGTAGGTGCCCCCACAGAGAAGGCTCTCCCCCTAGGGGCCGCCAGTCAACATTGTTTGGCCAACGGCACCCGGAGGAGCCCCTCTCTATGGGAACGTACTGGCCGGTGGGAGGCTATTGGTGGTAGCAGGCGGTTATTGAGCTTTTCAAACCCTGGTAGACCAACAATAGATAAATCCAAGAAAAGAAAAGTTTCAGAAGAAAACAGAATGTTTAATTCAACTACATATGCTAGTTTTGTGGCCATTCAAGAAATAGTCAGGCATAGGAAGGGTTTTGAGGCTCCCGGTGTTTTCTTTTCTGTGTGAAACGGGTCCAAATGGCTCTTTCAGTGTTTAAGGTTGCAGACCCCTGATATATATCGACTTCAACCTTTGAATTACATACCAGGAGCTCTATTTTTTAAAAAAAAAAAAAAGCAAGAAAGAAAAAGCAGGGCCTTCACATCAAATTAAGGACTTAATTTAGTTGCAATTAAATGAAAAGTAGATTCATTAAATATAACCAATACTATATGAGTTTAATAATCTTCCACTGCCACCTTTTCGTCATTATCAGGGCCACTTGGAAGGTGCTCTGGCTACAGGAGGCCATTGTACACCTGTGTTCTTAAATTCCAAGGCAACAATCCAATAGCCTGCTGTGTCATTTTCACATTCTTACAGCCATCATGTAAGAATTGGGTCTTAATAATCCTAATAAAGGTATTATAAACTCCCTGCAGCAAATATATAAAGCTCTACTATAGGGATAAGTTCAAAGTTACAACGGCATTGAAAAAAGTGATCTGTGATCATTTTTCACATTTATGACCATTGTGGCATCCCCATGGTCAGGCGATCAAAATTCAGATACTTGGTAACTGACTCATACTTATGACGGTTGCAGTTTTCCAGGGTCATGTGATCAGTTTTTACAAACTTTTGACAAAGTCAACAGAGAAATCAGATTCATTTAACAAATGAGCTGACTCACTCAACAACTGCAATAATTCACTTAACAACTGTGGCAAGAAAGGTCATAAAATGGGGCAAAACTCTCACTTAACAAACATCTCACTTAGCAACATAAATTTCGGGCTCAATTGTGGTTGTAAGTCGAGGACTATCTGTATAAATAAAGCAGGAGATCTTACACTGGTCTGAATATAGAAATCAGAGTTCATCTTACAAATGTACCAATCCAGAACTTCCTATTTCATTTTTTCCTCAAAGTTATAAGAATTAAATGGTTGGATCAAGGAAAACCATCTCATCTATCCAGAAGTACTTTCTGCCTTGCTCCCTTACTAACTTCGGAATAGTTTACAATTAATTCAATTTCCAGTAAAGGGAATAAAAAAATAAAGCCATATGTTTCCAAAGGAAAGGGTTATTTGATTACAATATTGTGAGTATCCTAATGAACTTCAGATAATTAAAAACTGCTCTTCCATCCTTTCTGTACAAACGGATCTCCGGTAAATCTGGATTTCCACATTGCTTTAAAACAATAAACACGCAGACATTTTACAATATTAGTGTCTCTCTTCAAGTTTATCTAATTCCAGCCTGTTGCATTCAAGCAGCCCAAACTCTTTGATCTGTTGGAGAAACAAGTTTCCGGTTGGCCTGATAAGGGAGCATTGGATTCCAAAATATAATCTGTTTTAGAAGAAACTCTTTTTAAAAAAAAAAAAACACCGAGACTGTTGTGCAACTGAGCCAGCTGAACCAGAACAAGGGAGATACTCTATAAAGACAATTTCCACCGAACAATCTTTAAAAATAAAATGTACACCATAAATAACATTTAACAGAAAGACAGAGAAGAAAATACACACTAAGTAAGAAGAAAAGAAAAAGGCTTTTTTTTAAACCGATCACAAAGTAGTCTTTGAGACTCATGTGTTTATAGCTTACTTAAAAAGGTAAAGGTAAAGGTTCCCCTCGCACATATGTGCTAGTCGTTCCTGACTCTAGGGGGCGGTGCTCATCTCCATTTCAAAGCCGAAGAGCCAGCGCTGTCCGAAGTCATCTCCGCGATCATGTGACAGGCATGACTAAACGCCAAAGGCGCACGGAACGCTGTTACCTTCCCACCAAAGGTGGTCCCTATTTTTCTACTTGCATTTTTTACATGCTTTCAAACTGCTAGGTTGGCAGAAGCTGGGACAAGTAGCGGGAGCTCACCCCGTTATGCGGCACTAGGGATTCGAACTGCTGAACTGTCGACCTTTCGATCGCGTCCCTTACTTACTTACATTTACTTTAATGACCACTTGAAATTACAAGGGTGCTTTACGGCCAACTTTCCCAAAATGTTTCACCACTCCTCCTGCGATCATATGATTGCAATCTAGGCACTTGGCAATCTGTTCGCCCTTATGACTGGGTAACAAGTACCCCACAATTGTGATCACCATTTGAATTTCCCCTGCTACTTTTTGCTTGGATTTTGGCAAGGAGGCATTTTGGTCCTGAGTTGAAGAGACATATGTGTATGGCCTGAACTGGGCCACCAGGGGCCGTGAGGGATCCTGCGCTCCTTACCTTACTACTGCCTCTCTGCTCTGGTGCTGAAAATCTTGCCTGCCGAAACGCAAGCATGCTAAAAACCCTCATTTAACAACTGCAACCAGAAATATCGGGATTGCAGTCATTGAGCAAAGCAATCACATGTCTCACTTAATGACTACTTTGCTTAAGAATTGAGATTCTGGTCCCAATCATGGTTGTATATATGTAGTCATCAAAACAGAATTCTTAAGTTTTCAATTTATACTGTATATGGCGTATATGTGACAGCCAACAGTGATGGTGTTTGTAAGCAACAATTAGCAATAGCATTTAGACTTATATACAGCTTTGTAGTGCCTTATAGGCCTCTCTAAATGGTTTACAGAGTCAGCATATTGTCCCCAACAATTTAGATCCTCATTTTACTGATCTCGGGAGGATGGAAGGCTTAGTCAACCTTAAGCTGGTGAGAACTGAACTGTTGGCAGTCAGCAGAATTAGCCTGCAATACTGCATTCTAACCACTGCACCACCATGGCTCTATTAACAATTTGAATTTTCTACAGAGGAAGTAAGAAATAATCTAAGTATGAGATTTAACATAATATGTACACTAAATAGGATTTGCTTCCCATATATTTCACTGTTGTTTTTTTTTCAAAATACTTGGCACAATAAATTTTTCATAGTAACGTTTACAAACCTAATGTGATCATCCATAAAAGAAAAATACACCAGCATACTGTGCATGATAAAATTGAGGCAATGAGCACAGGTGACATCATGGCAGCTAAGGTCATTGTCTTTCATACTATATAAATTAAGCGCTGGCTGGGGGATTCTGGGAGTTGAAGTCCACCCATCTTCAAGCTTCCAAGGTTGAGAAACACTGTGTTAAGTGGAAACTGGAAGTCCTTTCTTATCACCTCCACAGCACATAAATAGTCTTTGAAACTGACTAATCTGATCAAGATTGAAGAACAAAGCTTTATGAGTACCAAACTCATGCAGCAAATCCTCCAGCCAGGATTATTGGAGATAAAAAAAAAAAAAAAAAGGTTGAGAGGAAGGAAACAGTGATTAACTTAAAATTTAGGTATGAAGACAATCTTTGGGGAAAGTGTAAGGTTTCAAAATGAGCACATTGAAATGAAATTGAGTATATGGGTAAGGATACCTGCCTGATCTGTTTAAGTTATTGCCATGAAAGATACCACTTTCAAGGTCAGTAATTTAAATTCTGGAAAAAGTTTCACACGATATCCAATGGGCTTTGAGAATTAGATCAACGATCCATTTCATAAAGCATTCACCATAGAGGTCTAGGAGAAAATGGTGGTCCAATTACCGATTCTGGTCCACCCTCAATTGGTTGCATGGATATCTAAAGAGACGGGAATGCTTGAAGGCCTGATTTTTTTTTTTCAAAACACCATATCTGACCTGAACTCTACCATGATGGATGGGCAGCTATCACAAACATTATCAGAATTCTTATGGTTCTACTCAGAGTCAAGATGGGAGGACTTCGGATGGAAAGCCTAGGACCGTGATGGCGAACCTATGGCACGTGTGCCACAGGTGGCACGCGGAGTCATATCTGTGGGCACGTGAGTGTTGCTGTAGCTTGGGTCTAGTGCACATGCGTGCATGCGCGCGCCGGCCAGCTGATTTTTGGGCCGTCCGGGCCCACTGGAAGTTGGGAAACGTGCCGTTTCTGGCCTCCGGAGGGCCTCCAGAGGGTGGGGAAGGCTGTTTTTGCCCTCCCCAGGCTCCAAGAAAGCCCCTGGAGCCTGGAGAGGGCAAAAAACGGGTCTACCAGGCCCACTGGTAACCTTTTTGCCATCGCGTGCCCAAAGGGGGGGGGCACGGGGGCACTGAATTATAGGTGTGGGCACGCACACGCGCAACACCCCACTTTTGGCACGTGACGGCAAAAAGGTTAGCCATCACTGGCCTAGGACAAATAGTAGAATGTTCTTGTTCAGGCAGCCATTTTGATATGGGTGAAGGACTGAATCGCCCTGAAAAGGAGGCGGCTATTGGCGGCAGAAGGTTACGGCCTTCAACACAGTTGGCACCACTTTATATGGCCAGGACAGTCAGCCCAACCGAGGTATTTTCGGAATCACTATTTACGTAAGATCCTAGAGCAGTGATGGCTAACCTTTTTGTCATCGCGTGACAAAGGCAGGGGAAGCACAGGGGTCGTGTGCGTGCATGCCTACACCCATAATTCAATGACCCCCCCCGCGCATGTGCACACGACCCCGTGTTCCCCCTGCTTTTGGCACACAATGGCAAAAAGGTTACCGGTGGGCTCAGTACGCCCGTTTCTCACCCTCCCCAGGCTCCAGAGGCTTTCTAGGAGCCTGGGGAGGGCGAAAACGGCCTTCCCCACCCCCCCGGAGGCCCTCTGGAGGCTGGCTTGTTTCCCAACGTCCGGTGGGCCCAGAAGGCCCGAAAATCAGCTGGCTGGTGCGTGCATGCACACTGGAGCTGAGCTAGGGCAACACTCGCGTGCCCACAGATATGGCTCCGTGTGCCACCTGTAGCACACGTGCCATAGGTTCGCCATCACAGTCCTAGGGGATACCTGGGAAAGACTTATGAGAAAGTTGTATCTGAAGATACCATGTTGGATCTCGATTCAGGAGGCCCTGGTATACCCGACGTTATATAAAGGAGAGAAGGTCTTGACCTATGAAGATATTTTGGATACCCGGGGCAGACTGAAGACACAGGAACAACTGAGGTCGGAGGGGTGTAACATAGGCTGGTGGGGCTACACCCAAATACACTCAAGGTGGAAGAAAGCTCACGAGAGTGAAGGGATATATCATGGAAAACAAGAATTGGATAAAATCTTATTAGATAATGACAGGAAAGTCTTATCGAAATGCTATTCTTATCTATTATCATTGAAAGCGGGTGAGGAAGTCGTTAAAGAGTCCATGATTGCTTGGGGGCAAAATATGGGTTATTCATTGGATCTTCAAAAATGGGAGGAGATTTGGCTTAAAAATTTAAAATTAACTATGGCATCCTCTTATAAAGTGTGCAACTCTACTGATGCATGTATGTTCACTTGGTGGACTAGGAAGAGTAGATGTGCTTGACTAAAACAGATGGAATCATTATGGACCTTAGACAGCTACAGTATCTTTTTATAGCAGTACATCTATTTCACCTCTCGATCCAAAGAATCTGTTGGTCAAGAACTTCGACAGAAGTTGAGTTCCGCTGTTGGAAAAACTTTATAGCCTGTTAGAGATCAGAATAAACATTCACATTTTGATGAAGATGGGCTCCTATAAGTTTCCAACCTGAATCAAGAAACCATGAACAAAAGGCAGAATGTATAAACCTATAACTGGGTCAAAGGTGCCGCTTGGAAGAATCTCCAAATTTTGTCTTACAGGATGACTTTGTTCAAGAAGCAGGAAAGATCTGGAGTTTGAAGAATCAAAAATTGAGAGGACGGTAGAGAATTAATATTAATTCTGAATATACGTGCTCTGACATTCTGACAGAGTTTATTTTTTGCATTTGATGTACTGTGTCATTACCTTGATATAGTAAACCTTCCTGAGAAAGATTGGCTGATCACAACCAAAGATGACGGCAAAATTAATTAATTATTGCAATTTATATGCCGCCTTTCTCCCTGAGGACTCAAGGCGGCTTACAAAATGACAATTTCCAATACAAATCACAATGAAATAAAAATTAAAATCAGCAACCCTATTAAAACAATTTAAAATTATAACAGTGTACCCCCAAACGGTAGAAATCACCTCACTCAGGACAATTAACCTAACTCTGTTGTATATTTGGCTATGTTGATATTTGTTTTGACAAATCTATAGATAAGAGATGGGACACGGGATGAAGAGATAAATATTTGTAACTTTAGAGAGGATAAAGAGTTACCAAATAGTGATCAAAGTGGAAAGACACTTCTTTATATATATTTACTTTTTTCTTTCTTTTTTTCTTTCATTTTTACTCCTTCCATTTTCCTTTTTTTTTCTTTCAATTTAGCTTACATTAGATTTTACTCTTCTAATCTGAAGGCAGCACACAGCCATTCGTAAAACTGTGCTCGTGTAAAGTTATATAAAGCTACAATTACAAAAGACAGTGCTGGCTTCAGAAGGATGGGGAAAAAAAGTAAGGAACATTGCCAGTGTTGTGATCTAGGCTTCCTGCATCATTAAAACACATGAGTAGTCCCAAAAACCACTTTTATTGCAACAGCTGTGAATTATGTTCATTCACAGCTGAGTCCCAATTAGTTGCAAAAAGTCCTTTGGGAGAAGTCCTTGGGGATAATCACCAACCTTTATCTCCCTTGACACTCTGCCAAAGACCTACTTGGCAAAGCCACACAAAGTCCAAAATCAAACAGAGATGCCGACTGGGAACAGAATTAAAAATGTTGCTTTCCTACAAAGGGCCCACGTGCCTTTGCTGCTCTTTTAAGGGAGGGGCCAATCATCTCCAGGCCTTACTCCCGAGTCGTCCCTTTTGCTTTAGCTGCTCTTGCCTTCTAGCATCTCTGCGCATGCGTGCATTGGGAACAGGCTCCTCCTGTTCCTCTGCCTCTGCTGTCCGACTCTGGGGGCTCCGGAGTCTGCGCATAACTCCCAGATGGCCCTGACCCCTTCTCTGCCTCCAATGCAGAGCCCTCGTCTGAGCCTTCGTCAGACTCCAGGACTGGTCCATGTTCCTCCCCAGCCTCCTCACTACCAATCAGGTATGTTTGGTACTAAGGAGACAGCTGGTATAGCTCTGCTACCAAGGAGAGACATATCTAGTTTTATTCATGACAAACGTTCATTTATCATTTCCGAGACCACAACATTTGAAAATTTTGAGTGTTTCATACATTCATCTTAGTCCCAAATACTCTTGCCTTGCAAACCATCACTACACAAAGCCTGTAATCCTGTACCACAATATTAACAATGTTACAAAGTCAATTGCAAATAGCAATTCCACTGGACTAACATGTAAATTACATTTTATAAACAACAGCTAATGAGGTGATTGCCAAAGCCCCACGACATTCAGAAACAAGAGATGCCGACTGGAAACAGATTTAGCAACGTTACTTTCCTATAAAGAGCCCACGTGCCTTTGCTGCTCTAAACCTTATGGGAGGGCCCAATCATCTCCTGGCCTTACTCCCGAGTTGTCCCTTTTGCTTTAGCTGCTCTTGCCTTCTGGTAGCTCTGCACATGTGCGCACTAGGAACAGGCTGCTCCTGTTCCTCTGCCTCTCTGCTGTCCGACTCTGGAGGTTCCAGAGTCTGCGCATCACTCCCAGATGGCCCTGGCCCCATCTCTGCCTCCGACGCAGAGCCCTCGTCTGGGCCTTCCCCAGACTCCAGGACTGGCCCATGGTCCTCCCCTGCCTCCTCATTGTCCAACTCTGCTGCCAGCTCCTCAGGCTGCTGGTGGGCCACAACAAGAGCATGCAAAAAAATCACATCTGTATTTATGGATTTTGTTCTTGTCCTGAAGGGTAAAACATCTTTGTTTTCTTTTTCCAGGACACAAAGACGTGTAACTTCAATAAGAATACAATTTTTACATTTCAGGTGAAAATTTAACTGAGGTTTAGGCGGATAACCATTTTCTAGGCAATGAAGTATTAGTTTTCAATCATGGCTCTATATTTAATAAAACATTCATTTAATAAAATATTAAGTTCTGAATTCTGGGCATTACAATCAGTTGGGGGAATTGGAAATTGGAGGGAAAAGGAAAGATCAAGAGATACAGGGATTTCTTCAAATATGTCACATAATATTGGTTATCGAACGTCTTCATCTCCAAAGAGGAAAAGAACAAGGATATACACATATAATATTCTAGTAATATACATTTAATCCAAAATAAATTCTCCTGGTAGCATATTGGCAGATAGGTGTTATATGCACATGCCAAATCTCACCTAAGAGATTTTTATTTTCCTTACAGATGCATAAATCTCAGCTTTTTAGAGGGCTGGCTTACTATACATATTTAATTATGAAGTATAGTCTACAACTAGGGATATGGTGGCTCAGTGGCTAAGACGCTGAGCTTGTTGATCGAAAGGTCGGCACTTCAGCGGTTCGAATCCCTAGTGCCATGTAATCGGGTGAGCTCCCGTTACTTCTCCCAGCTTCTGCCAACCTAGCAGTTCGAAAGCACATAAGAAATGCAAGTAGAAAAATAGGGACCACCTTTGGTGGGAAGGTAACAGCGTTCCGTGCGCCTTTGGGGTTTAGTCATGCCGGTCATATGACCATGGAGACGTCTTCGGACAGCACTGGCTCTTCGGCTTTGAAACGGAGATGAACACCGCCCCCTAGATTCGGGAACGACTAGCACATATGTGCGAGGGGGACCTTTACCTTTACCTTAGTCTACATCTAACTTAGAACTTTTCTTGTTCTTGTTTTTATTTCTCCATACTTCAGATCACATAACAGATTTTTTTAAAAAATCATGAATGCTTTCTATAGCTACAGAAATTTGCACCTATTTAGAATTGTTTCGGATTCAAGAGTTTGGAGAAAAGAAATTCACATGCTAAGCCTTCATGACTGAAGTAACATGGAGAGTGATCATGTATAATAAAATGTGCGTAGAGAATAACTGAAATGTATTATGGACACGTATACATGTGCATTGTACTTTGGAGCGGCTGGTGTACAATCCACAAAGTTAAAAGATTAGCTTAAATTTATCTCAAAGCTTATTTAAGCAATGCATTCAAAGCAATGCTATTTTAAACAGCTTTATCTGCTCAGCAGATTGAATGTGATAGCAGAGTTAGGTCAGTGTTATATTAGACTAGAGAGCAATCTGGATGTGCCAGATCTAAGTCAACCAAAATTAAAATGCACAAAACCATTTTTTTTTAAAATTTGATTTATATGCTGCCCTTCTCCGGAGACTCAGGGCGGCTTACAATGCGCTAAGCAATAGCCTTCATTCTTTTGTATATTTATACAAAGTCAGCTTATTGCCCCCACAACTGGGTCCTCAATTTACCTACCTTAGAAAGGATGGAAGGCTGAGTCAACCTTGAGCCTTGGCGAGATTCGAACCCTGCAGTAATTGCAGGCAGCTGGTCTTAATAACCAGCTTAATAACAGGGTGCCTTAGACCACTGTACTACCAAGGCTCTTAAATATGATCCTGCTGCAAACAGCTTGATTAATTTTATCCCTTTCACAAAAAGACTTGTGACAACCTTCCTTCACTGCTTTCTTCACATGTGTACCTCTGGAATTTAAAACGAGGCGAAAGGTACCAAATTAGATGCTTTTAAGATTAAACCCAAGCACAGAAGATAAAGTTAAGCGTCATGAGCATTACGCTTCTGAAATATCTAGAATAAATAATGTGGAATTGCCAGCTGATGTCAAATTATTACTCCATTCCAAATTTACATGATGGATTTATGACCATTTATGGAATGGCAATTCGAAGTTACGACAGAGCTGAAAAATACTCGCACCTGTGACCGGCACGGTGTCCCTGTAGCCACATGATCAAAATTTGAGCACTTGTCAACGGGCATGTATTTATTATTTGCATCGTCCTGGAGTCATGTGTTCACCATTGCTGACCTTCCTTTACTATAGCACATTAATTCAGTATAGGTAAAGGTTCCCCTTGCACATATGTGCTAGTCGTTCCTGACTCTAGGGGGCGGTGCTCATCTCCGTTTCAAAGCCAAAGAGCCAGCACTGTCCGAAGACGTCTCTGTGATCATATGGCCGGCATGACTAAATGCCAAAGGTGCACGGAACGCTGTTACCTTCCCACCAAAGATGGTCCCTATTTTTCTACTTGCATTTTTTACGTGCTTACGAACTGCAATGTTGGCAGAAGCTGGGACAAGTAACGGGAGCTCGCCCCGTTATGTGGCACTAGGGATTCGAACCGCTGAAGTGCCGACCTTTCGATCGACAAGTTCAGTGTCTTAACCACTGAGCCACCGTGTCTCTTTAATTCAGTATACTGTTCTTCAAATGATCAGAAAAAGCCTTCCAACAAGTCAATGGGAGAAGCTAGATTAGCGTAACATCCACATAATTCACTTAACAACCATGGCAAAAACAAAACGAAATGAAACACCCCACCTTGTGTTCCTACCTCCAGGAAGTTCCTATAGCAGCCTTTTTTTACGTACCTGCACAAGGCTTCAATGGCATCTCTGTCCAGAAAATCATGTTCCCTCTTCACGGCAGTGATGTCAATGGGAAAGATAAGATCTGCAAAGATCAAGATGGATGAGCAATCAGAAAAAAATGTTCTCCTCATAGATAACTTCTTTCAAAGAAACCATCTCTCTCCAAGATGCAAGTAACCAACTGTGACAATAAACATTTCTACCCTCTTGGGTGAAACGTGCAGAAGTTTTAAGGGGGAAATGAACAATCTCCATGCGTTACAGGAAGGAAAAGCCAGCGGGGAAGGGAAGGTATATTGTAGGAAGCCAAAGGCAAAATAGCGTGAGCTGTGAAAAACCAAGTTGGACCTTAAAACAAATATTAACATTATGAAGAAACCTTCCTGGGATCTGTATGTACCGGAGGTGGGCGGCACATGAATTAACAACCGGTTCGCCCCAGCACTGAAAATGTAAGCGCTTGAGCGCCTTACGTGCATGTGTGTGGCCTTCTGCGCATGTGCTTTGCCCGTGCGCGTGCTTGCATGCGGCTTAAAAACTATGCTAAATAGGATGGCATAGCGCCGGGGCAGGTAGACAGGCCCACCCGCAGGTCACAACTACCGGTTCGCCCAAACCGTCTCGAACCGGTTGAATCCCATCCCTGGTATGTACACTGTTTAGGTAGCGGATTTGCAGTTCTAGCAACACCGAAAAGCAACAAAGCACAAATTTTAAAAAACAAGGCAAGAGACAAATGAATATGTTAAATACAGTTGTCCTCGACTTATGACCACAATTGAGCCAAGAATTTGTGCAGCTAAGTGAGAAATTTGTTGAGTTGTGCCCCATTTGGCATCTTTTCTCGCCATGTTTGTTAGGTGAATCTCAGCCGTTGTTAAATTAGTAACACGGTTGTTAAGTAACTCTGGCTTCCCCCACTGACGTTGCTTGTCAGAAGGTCGCCAAAGATAATCACATGACCCTGGGGCACTGTAACCGTCATAACTATGAACCAGTTGTCGAGCTGTAAACCACGGGGATGCTGCACCAAGGAGCCTTGGTGGACCAGCGGACTAAAGCACTGTTAAATAGCACTTAGCTGCCAGCTGCCTGCAATTACTGTGCGTTCAAATCTCACCAGGCTCAAGGTTCACTCAGCCTTCCATCCTTCCGAGGTAGGTAAAATGAGGACCCGGATTGTGGGGGCAATAAGCTGACTGTATAAAAAAAAAAGAACACCGCTTAGGGGGGGCCGAAAGCCCTACTAAGCAGGTATATACAAAAGTATGAAGGCTATTGCTTAACGCATTGTAAGCCGCCCTGAGTCTCCGGAGAAGGGCAGCATATAAATTGAACCAAGGCAAGAGCCTTGGTAGTACAGTGGTCTAAAGCACCCTGTTATTAAGATCAGCTGCCTGCAATTACTGCAGGTTCGAATCTCGCCAGGCTCAAGGTTGACTCAGCCTTCCATCCTTTCTAAGGTAGGTAAATTGAGGACCCAGTTTGTGGGGGCAATAAGCTGACTTTGTATAAAATATACAAAAGGATGAAGGCTATGGCTTAGCGCATTGTAAACCGCCCTGAATCTCCAGAGAAGGGCGGCATATAAATCAAAATTAAAAATAAATAAATAAATAAATAAATAAATAAATAAATAAAAAAAAAAATAAATAAACGGTCACAAGTGTGAAAAATGGTTGTAAATCACTTTTTTTCAGTGCCGTTGTAACTTTGAACGGTCACTAAATGAACTGTTGTAAGCCGAGGACTACCTATAGACTGATAGTAATGTCCTGAATGAAAAAGGATCAACTGCTATAAGCTTTATGTTCTCTCCTGGGGTGGTGGATGTTGTGCTCTTGTGATCCATCAAGCAAAAGGCAGTCTTACTAGGCCATTCCACATGGGTTTAGTTAAGTCTATTCTTTGTGTTGCCTGCCCGGATTGCACAAACACCTGCTTGGCCACCATGCACGAGGGACGAGCTGCATTTGCTTTGTCAGTTGTGCAAACCTGTCTTAGGTAAACACTTGGGAGAGAGCAAGAATGAAGCAACAACAGTGACAATCTGAAAAGAAGCCTGGAAATTTACCAGTAACCTGCAGTGGTAAATAGAGGGGAGTAGGATTTTCCACCATCTGCAGATCGCTGAGTGGCAGATGGCCCTTGATCCTGTATTCTACAGAACTGACAACAGCTCTAAATCATAGATTACAGATGTGTATTTGTATCACCGCACGGCTTCTCTAGCTTTCCTCCAGGAGCTTGAGGCAGTTGGCAAAGTTCTCCCTTAGCAACTTCGCCAGTTAAGTTCAACCGACACAATTACGGGAGGAAGAGACAACAAAAAAGCAAAATAAAACCGAACCTGGTTTCCCTTGTTACTAGCGTCTATGCTCCTTTGTGAATTCTAGCACATTCTTTTGCAAAAGGTGTCATTTATTGTCGCCACACAACAAGTCTTTTGGATTACTGCACAATCTGCATTTTATCAAAGCCAGATGGAACATGGGCCCAATGTCAAAAGCTTAGTGAATGTCCTGGTTTGCTGCCCTTCCTTTTGGAAATTCATGAGCTACTTTTATTTTATTTTATTTTATTTTAATTTGATTTATAGGCCGCCCTTCTCCGGAGACTCAGGGCGGCTTACAATGTGCTCAGCAATAGCCTTCATCCTTTTATATATTTATACAAAGTCAGCTTATTGCCCCCACAACTGGGTCCTCAATTTATCTACCTTAGAAAGGATGGAAGGCTCGCCTTGAGCCTTGGCGAGATTCGAACCTGCAGTAATTGCAGGCAGCTGGTCTTAATAACCAGCTTAATAACAGGGTGCCTTAGACCACTGTGCTACGAAGGCTACTTTGACGTTACTATTGTCATGCCTTTTCTTTAACAATAGCCCCAAAACTTATATACTGCTTCAGTGCTTTATATCCCTCTCTACATATTTCCCCCAACAAGCTGGGTCCTCATTTTACCCACTTCGGAAGGATAGAAGGCTGAGTCAACCTTGAGCTGGTGAGAATCGAACTGCTGGCAGTTGGCAGAATTAGCCTACAATACTGCATTCTAACCACTGAGCCAACACAGTTCCTATCTTGGTTTTCCTATTTTAGCATTCTATCTTGGCACACGAAAAATTAAGTTTCCTTATTTTGGTATCCTTCAGATGAGTGGGAACTACACATTCTCCTCAACATTTTGGCAAACAATTGCCATATTGACTAAAAATATTTGGAGTTCTAAATCGCCTTACATTCTGCTCCGCAGTATCGATGGCTGCGGCAACAACTTGGCTTCTAGCATGGCATGGTAGGAAGATTTTTATTTGCCGAAATTATGAAAAACAGCAAAAGGTTTATGCTTGTTTCGAAGGAAAACTTCCTAGACATTTTGGCAAGAGGAACGAAATCAAAGCCAAATATAGAACGTTGGGGAAAAAAAAAAAAGAGAGGTAGACAATAGCTAGAGCTATCCTGCAGAGATATTTTATATTAAAGTTATTATTACTTCAATTTTCTAAAATAGAACCTCCTTGGTTTGGTCTCTGGCCCAAATCTAAAGAATATAATAGGCGGAAACTCAGTTCTTAAATAGATAAACAAAAGAGCTGCCAAGCGTTGTCTCCGTGAGTGCCATTATTCTCTACAATTGCCAATGCAGCTGTGAGTTAAAGCCTTAAATCAATCATTTCTTAAGAACACTCCGCTTAGCTGTGCTAAGTTGTCCAACAGTAAATAATGAAGCATCTCTATTCAGTTAACCAAACAGCTGTGAATGGAAGTTTCCTTCCAACTACAAGAAAACTTCTGATCTCGGCTGTAGATTTTTAGGGAGCAAAAGACAACGAAAAAGCTTTCTGAGTCACACTGACGTTAACCCAACACTAGCACAATTTTAAAATATTTTATCCCATTAAATCTTGCATGGTCTGGCAAGTATAACTCACCCTGAACATCCTAGCTGTAAATTCTCAATAGAAACCCACCTCTCCATTTCCATATTCAGGCTTTTAACAGGATTAACAGGTCAATACACAAATATCTAGAAGTTGCAATGTTTAAAGAACTTTTAACACCAAGAAGCATTACAACAGTCAGGATGAGTTACTCGTAACAAAAGAGTTGAGTATATAGGGATGCAGGCAAATACAAATTATCTATTACTTTATTTTCAGGCTTAAAGCTTAGAAATGTTTTAAGGTGCAGGTTGCAAGATGATCCAGAATGAAACTAGGAAATGAATTTTAAAAAGCTGTCCGTTACATATAAAAAAAGTTAATCAGCATAGAATAGAATTGTGACAGGACTGGAAGCTCAACGCACAGCTTCAGTCTCTGCCTTCCCAATTTTCCCCCCGTTCTTTTTGTATCTCCACAATAACTCTTAAACCAGCTTTTCCTCCTGCAGAAAATTCCCACTCCAGAAAGCTTCAAGGAAAAACTACCCTATAGCCACTTGAATGTAAATATATGACCTTCTCATTCTTATTTAAAGGGCATCAGCAGTTTTGTATGGTTAATTATTGGGAAAGAGAAGGATTTAAGCCTTTTATTGGCCTCTAATCCTTGTTTTACAGCTTCTGGGATTCCCGGTTCTGAATTCAATGCTTGCCTTAGAATAAGGGAAGATTTTTTTTCCCAATGAGAAATCACAGTTATTTTTTAAAAAATGAACTGGCCACTCAAGAACCGTGATCAGAGGTGGAATTCAGCCGGTTCGGGCGAAACAGTAGCACCGACGATCAGTTGGCCCGCCCACCCACTCCCCGCTCTATCCTATCCTTTATTTCCTGCTTTGTAGCTCATCTCAATCGTGCAGCACAGCTGATTTTCCCCCCTCACTGTTCTACTTACTGTTGCTGAGCTTCTAAATACGCCATTTTCAGTGCTGCGTGCAAGCGCCTTAGGCACGCATGCATGCAAAGCAGGGGTGAAATCTAAAATTTGTTACTACAGGTTCTGTGGGCGTGGCTTGGTGGGGAGGGTAATGTGACTGGGTGGGCGTGGCCATTTTTTTTTTTTTTACTTTTAAAACCATTTTTTCAACAACCTCTTTGGTGAAGAGGTTGTAACAAAATGCTTTCAAAAGGCTCTGACGATCCCAGCTGAGTTGCCTGATCGGCAGAGGCTTTTTTTCTTTTAAATGCCTCTGACGATCAGGCAACTCAGCTTGGATCGTCAGAGGCATTTAAAAGAAAAAAAGGGTTTTTTTCTTTTAAAAGCCTTTGATGATCCCAACTGAGCCGCGCGATCATCAGAGGCTTTTTTTTTACTTTTAAAAGTATTTTTTCGGCCGAAGAGGTTGTAGAAAAAATACTTTTAAAAGTAAAAAAAAAGCCTCTGATGATTGCACGGCTCAGCTGGGCATGGAGGGTGGGGGCAGGGATTTTTGCTACTGGTTCTCCGAATCACTCATCTCCATTGCTACCGGATCGGGTGATCCGGTCTGAACTGGGAGCATTTCACTCGTGACACAAAGTGTGCACGTGAAGTGCACGCTCACTAAACCAGTTGTTAAACCAGCAGCTTCCCACCACTATGATGTAACTCAAATGGAGAAGAAGTGAAAATTCTCAAATTCTCAAATTCTCTGCATTTTTGGTGCACCACCTCTTTTTAATATTTAGAATAGGTAAGTACAGGTAGTTCTCCACTTACAACAGTTCATTTAGTGATTGTTCAAACTTACAACGCCACTGGGGAAAAAACCTATGATCATTTTTCACACTTACAATTGTTGCAGTATCCCCATCGTTGCGTGATCAAAATTCAGATCTTTGGCAACTGGTTCATATTTATGACTGTTGCAGTGTCTTGGGGTGTGTGTGTCATGTGACCCTATCTGGTGACCTTGTGATAAGCAGTGTCAATGGGGAAGCTAGATTCACTTAACAACCGTGTTGCTAACTTTAACAACTAACTAACTTCAACAACTGCAGTGATTCATGTAACAACTGTGGTAAGGAAGGTTGTAAAATGGGACAAACTGCACTTAATGTCTCACCTAGCAACAGGGCCCACCGTGCCATCGCGTGCCAAAAGCGGGGGTCGTGCAGAGGGTCGCATGCGCATGGGTGGGGGTGGTGGGGTGCATTGAATTATGGATGTGGGCAAGCGTGCGTGTGACCCCCCCGCACTCCCCCCGCTTTTGGCACGCGACAGCAAAAAGGTTAGCCATCACTGTTCTATATGGAATAAGAGGTACCGCAAAACCAGTCACTGAAGATTCTGTATAAGCCAACCTCAACAGTAGTTGGACAGATCCTGTAGAACTGATTTCATGGTCTAATCTATCTAGTGTTGTTGTCATTTTGCTACTAACTTTTGGCAGCATAATTTTGGTAAGCTGTGGGGTTGTAAAAAGTCCTTACTTAGGACAAAAGAACAACATGAATTAAGATATTTTTTTATTTTTTTTTATTTAATTTCTATACCGCCCTACTCCCGAAGGACTCAGGGCAGTGCACAGCCAAACAATAAAACACATACATACAAAATTTAAAAGTAGAATTAAAATCAAATTAAATAGTTTTGGCCCAGACAAATTAAAACCCCAAACTATTTAAAACCAATTTTAAAATTTGAATATATAAAATACTAAAAAATATTAAAAAATTAAAAATCTTTTATAAAAGAGGGAGAAAATTAGGCCAGGCCCGCCTGGTGAAATAATAAGGTCTTTAGAGCGCGGCGGAAGGTGCGCAGATCCAGGATAGCACTGTATTGTTCCAATATAAAATAGCACTGTATTGTTCCAAAATAATTCCAAAATCTGATTACCTTATCAGCAGTACTGAAGTCTGTCATCTAACACAACGGGATGTTAATTTTGTCGAATACACAGAGATCGTAGATGGAAGTTAACACTGATACCATGACTTTCCAACCTGTCTACAATTATGATCTATTCTATGTAAAGTAGTAATGATGATACAATTATACCATTATTAGGATTATCATTATAGAACTATGAATTGCATTGTTACCTACCCTCATAAAGCTGAACATACTGGGGGAATCCTGCTGCTTGCAGCCAATCGCACGCTTCTTTCGCTTCAATCTCTGAAAAAGAAAAAAAAATATTCCAAATTGGTAACTACGAAAGCAAACTTTATATATATATATATATATATATATATATATATATATATATATATATATATCTTAAAACATTACATGTAGAAAATGTGCACATGTAACAATAGCTATAGCACTTAGATTTATATACCGCTCCAAAGTGCTTTAAACACTCTCTGAGAGATTTGCATTGTCAGCATATTGCCCCCCAACAATCTGGGTCCTCATTTTACCGACTTCAGAAGGATGAAAGGTTGAGTCAACCTTGAGACTGTCAGGATTGAACTCCTGGCTGTGGGCAGAGTTAGCTCCCAATACTTCATTCTAACCATCGTGCCACCAGGGTTCCTATACAGCATAATGGTTTGAACTGAAATACAACTCATTGTCCAAGTGTAATTATTTTAACCCTTCTGCTTTCACAGCTTTCTAGAATGATGTAATTCTACTACTGGGTGACCAAGTAAAATTAAACCAAACTTTGCAACGTTCTTTATATTAAATAGCTACAATCCAGTGAGGAGCAATTTATGCACGTGGTGCTGGTGCAGGTGTGGTAAAGGAAGCTTCTCAAGCACAATCATCTCATTTTACAGGTTGTCCTTGACTTACAACTATTCGTTTAGTGACTGAAGTTACAAAGGAGCTAAAAAACGACTTGTGACCATTTTCACAGTTACGACTGTCGCAGCATTTCCATGGTCACATGATCAAAATATGGAAGCTCGGCAACTGGCCTGTATTTATGATTGTTGCAGTGCTCCTGGGTCATGTAATCACCTTTTGTGAACTTTGGACAAAATAAATTGGGAAGTTGGATTCACTAAACAACCGTGTTAGTAACTTTACAACTGCAATGATTCATTTATCTGTGGCAAGAAAGGTCATAAAATGGGGGAAAACTCACTTAACAATTACCTTGCTTAGCAATGGAATATTTGGACTCCATTGTGGTTGCAAATTAAGGATTACCTGTAATTGTTATATATACTTTAATCTACCCACTAACAGGTCATTCTCTGAACATAATGAAAATCAGAACAAAGGATATTAAAACAGATAGGAAAAGTGCATAATGTATAAAGTACAAAAAAACTCAACGGAACAGAGTAGTTACTCAAAACAATAAAACAGACTACAAAAAGCATCCAAAATGGAAGGAAAAAAAAAGCATCTGAGAAGCACCAAGAAGAAAGCAAGTAGTATCTGCCTTGGAACTGTATTTAAAAAAAAAAAAAGGTATTATAAACAAGAAGAAATCTTCCATGGAAATGCCTGAGACAAATTGCTTTCTTTTAAATGCAAAGCTCAACAAATGTCTCTCTGTGCTTTTCACAAGTAATGTCTTATAAATAAATTCCTTTTACTTAGTAAATGACGTTTCTTTGATACACAATAATCTACTTGCAAACTGAAATACTGCATCTAATAAAGGTATCACCCACTTTTTATAGCATGTAAATAACACTAATCGACTCTGATCCTTAGAACAACTAAGGCATTGTGTTACATTCAATCAAGAACCTGTTTACTCTTCGGGTTAACAGTAAAAAGAGTTATGCAGCACCACAACGTTTAAGAATTATTCCATCTACATCCAGCTTATTTGCTTCAACTGTGCTTTCCCTTGTTCAGAATACAGCTTGGTAAAAGGGGCCAGGAGAAAGGGAACATGTAAAAACCTTTGATTTTCTTATCAAGTGTGCCAACATTGCTAAATTATTTGGGTACTGATCCCAGAAAACAGATTGAGGTTGGCAGGAAAACTAAAAAAAATATATGTATTACTTGAAGAGATTTAAAAGCTCTTTCTACAGCCTCACATTTCCAAGCTAAAATGAAAATGTACATTTATTTTCAACCTAAGGAACATATGCATTGACAGAAGAAGGCAATGACAAGTAGATTTTCTATTCTTATCATATGGACTTGTCTATGAAGTCATGAGAAGCTGAGCCAGGGGTGAAATCCAGCAGGTTCTGACAGGTTCTGGAGAACCGGTAGAGGAAATTTTGAGTAGTTCGGAGAACCAGTGGCAGAAATTTTGAGTAGTTCGGAGAACCGGTAGCAGAAATTTTGAGTAGTTCGGAGAACCAGTAGCAGAAATTTTGAGTAGTTCGGAGAACCAGTAGCAGAAATTTTGAGTAGTTCGGAGAACCGGGAAATACCGCCTCTGGCTGGCCCCAGAATGGGGAAGGAATGGGGATTTTGCAGTATCCTTCCCCTGGAGTGGGGAGGGAATGGAGATTTTGCAACATCCTTCCCCTGCCACGCACACTAAGCCACATCACGCCCACAGAACCGGTAGTAAAAAAATTTGGATTTCACCACTGAGCTGAGCTTAATTTGAAGATTAGATCTTCTAATTAGCCTTCAAAAAGCTGTGTGGCATGATATGAAGTTGATTATTGACGATACAGGTGTCCATCCTTAAGCATAACTTTGCCATCAGACTCAACCTAGGCTAAAAAAAAAGACAATTGCAGGAATTCCAACCCCTAAGGATAATCCTGGATCCTTAGAAGGCTTCTGACTGCTTATTTGTTGTTCTAGTAGACCAACTTGTATAATTGCTCCATTCTTGCTCCTTTACTGCCTTTTCTTCATACTATTTGCATATCTGAGGACAAACTGGGCACCCGAGGCCAAAGAATTGAATCAAGATTTTTCATGTCCCAGAAAGAATTTGGTGACGGGATTAATCCAATGAGCAGTCAAGCAAACCAATGGGTAGTTAAAAGAATTCCTCAGCAGAATGTTACCATTCCATTCAAGGCTTTTCTTCTCCTTAATGACAGCTCAAAACAATTTTCTTTTCCTGCCATCAAGATTTTAGCTGATCTAATAATTGTGGCCAACAGTCAATTTTTACTGTTTATTCAGCCTTGCCCATATCTAATCTTGTTTAAGGCTAGGATAGAAAACCTCAGAAAACAACCGTTTTGAAAGCTATTATTTATTTATTTATTTATTTATTTATTTATTTATTTATTTATTTATTTATTTATTTATTATTTCTTACTTACTTACTTATTTATTTATTTATTTATTTATTTATTTATTTATTTATTTATTTATTATATTTCTATACTGCCTTTCTCCCGTAGGACTCAAGGCGGTGTACAGTCAAGAAAAATATAGATACACAAACATCATAAAATTGCTAATTAAAATTATTATTATAACATAGTTTGGCCCAACTAAATAGAACCTAAAATTAGATTACTTCAATCCAATGATGTGATTTCCCTCACGTTTTTTAAAAATTGCAATTACGCCGCATAAGGCAATTTCAGAAATCTTAGTCACAGCAGTGTTTTGTTGTTCTGTCATTCATTCATTCTCACCTGGACCTGATCGACATCATTTCTCCTATCAATATCTGCTTTTTTTGAGCTCTTACAAGGGTCTGATTGTGTCATCAGTGATAATATTTAGACACCAAGTCTTTGGTCATCTTCTTTTCCAATAGCCTTTTTTTAATTTCCCAAACATCAGGGTCTTTGAGCAGGCTTGATTTGAGGTAATTTAATGAAGGCCTTATTAGTTTTCTTCACAACAGTACAAAAGTGGTTTGTCATTGCATTATTTGAGAATTGCTTTCCTACTTTCCAGGCTATCCTAAGGGTTTTTATTAGTCACCTATCCAGGTATAACTCAGGTATTATCTGACCTTTAGCTTTCTAAGATAAGACAGTCAGATGTTCCCACAAGACAAGGAGGTTGGCTATTCTTGGCTTAGAACTTACACATCAGGCGAGCTGCAGTATTAGGTTTCATTCATTCTGTTACATTTTATGCTAGCTATATATATTTGTGTGTGTAATATCTCTCTCATACACATACTTTGCAATCATTCTATTTCAGAATATTGGAGAATCAACTCAGCAAAGCACCTTGCTCTCTTCCACGTGAGCAGTACATAGACATCAAACTTAGTAGAACCTGCTAAATTTCATGCTACTATCTTGAGGTGCACCAATTTAACAATGTATAGGACCGTGATGGTGAACCTGTGGCACGCGGAGCCATCTCTGCAGGCACGCGAGCCGTTGCCCTAGGTCACCCCCCACTGCGCATGAGTGTGCCGGCCAGCTGATTTTTTGGCTGACCCCGCCCATGCTGCCCCTCCTCTCCACGGAGTCTCCACATGGCCCATTTTGGATGCCAGGTAAGTACAGGGCTCGCGTGGAGGCTCTGGGAGGGTGAAAAACGGGCCTTCAGGAAGTCTGGAAATGGGCCATTTCCAGCCTCTGGAGGGCTGGGGGAGGCTGTTTTCGCCCTCCCCAGGCTCCATGAAAGCTTCCGGAGCCTGGAGAGGGTGAAAAACAGGCCTACCAGAAGTCTGGAAACAGGCTGTTTCCGGCCTCCAGAAGCTTCAGGGCGGCATGTTAGGCCCAAAATGGGGGGTGGGGGGAGATGTGCGCGCATGCACGGAGGGGGTGTCATACATGCATGCACAGGGGTTGGGGCAGTGCAGGAGGTCGGGACATGTGGAGGGCATTGTATTATGGATATGGGCACGCACGCATGCGACCCCCCCCCCCACGCTCCTTCCACTTTTGGCATGTGACGGCAAAAAGGTTTGCCATCACTGGTATAGGAGCTCTGCAGACATATGCTAAGCATTAAGGAACAAGGTATTTATGAATGTAGGGAAACACTCAATAGGAAAGATCTATCATGCATCAAATCCCTAATTCATTTCATTCAATGGTTTCTCTGCAAGCATTCCCCTTCCCCCCCTTTTTACTTATTCAACTTATTTGATGGGGAGAACGTTTTTACTGTTTTAGCCAAGAGGAAACCATAAATACACTGATTCATTGCAAATTAACAAGGAATCTGTCACTCAACCCCCAAAGTCCTTTATAAACATTGTAGTAGAGAGTGAAGGAGAGAAAGACACTCCAATTTTACAAAGGCGTGTATTTTGAACCAAGCTTGACTTGAACAGGCTAATTAAATGCATCTAATGCATGGTTTAACTGTCATATAAAATTCAATTATTCACACATAAAGAACCATATAGAACAGGGGGTGGGCTGGCTCAGAAATCCTGCAGGAGTTGAAGTCCACAAGTCATAAAGGGGCCATCGTTCCCCACTCCCGATATAGAAAAACCCAGGTAATTAAAGAAAATCCTAAACCATAATGTCTTTGCTTTTCCACTCTTATTAAAAGGTAAAGGTTCCCCTTGCACATATGTGTTAGTCGTTCCCAACTCTAGGGGGAAGTGCTCAAAGCCGAAGGACCAGCGCTGTCTGAAAACGTCTCCGTGGTCATGTGGCCGGCATGACTAAACGCCAAAGGCGCACGGAACGCTGTTACCTTCCCACCAAAGGTGGTCCCCATTTTTCTACTTGCATTTTTTACGTGCTTTCGAACTGCTAGGTTGGCAGAAGCTGGGGCAAGTCACGGGAGCTCGCTCCGTTACGCGGCACTAGGGATTCGAACCGCTGAACTGCCGGACTTTCAATCAACAACCTCAGGTCTTAGCCACTGAGCCACCGCACCCTGATTCTAATTATTACTAATATAATTATAATATATAATTATAATAATATAATAATTACAATTATAATTATTACTAATTATAATAATTATAACTAATTATTACTGGCCTACAGAAAATCCGCTCAATAGCAACAGAGAGCAATGGTGTAAAGAGAAGGAAGACCAAGGTTTTTTTCAGCCTATTTCTGTGCTGGTTGCTATTTCCTTCCCCTTTATAGATAAAAAAGACAAAGAAATAGTTCAGGTACCTATCTGGCTGTCTATTTCCACCCTTAGGCTGTGACTGAACAACCCGAGCAGAGATCAGATGTATTTCTGAACAATCGAATGTGGCTTTATCTTGTATTTAAAATTCAGATTTTAAAAGAAGCAATATTATGAGCTGGGTGTGTGATAACCAGAGGCCTAGAGGATTATGTAAAGGCTTCCTCTGCTTCAGTCCTCAGGAAAAAATCTCCTTTGATGGGATCTGATTCATTGGGAAAGGACAGGGATATCTTTCCCAAAGAGATCTCTTAAGACTGCGCTGCATTCTTCCTTCACATCTGCAGTATCCATAAACATTAGTCCTCTGAGCTGATGTTATTTGATTTTTTTAAAAAAATGCTCATGTACTGCAGTGTAAATGTGTTTAACATTACACTGAGCCTGGTTGCTAGACTGCAAACTCAAGAGCGCAAGAAAATATTGTGCATTTCATTCATTCATTCAATTCAAGCGATCACCCTACTCCAGATACTGTGTTGATTATTTTTGTCACTATTTAAACGGAGTCAGAAATGTGAATCTGTTTCAGATCTTTATGCAGTTAAGTTATGTCAGACAATACTAACATATATGAACAATTATGACAGCAGCCTGCAAAATATTCATAAACTAAAAATACACAGCAGGCAAATATATAAATGTTGAAACCTAAGGAATATTATTTAAATTTTAGCTCCTCTATGAAGTTGAAAATAATACCATTTTTAAGGGAAACTTCCCTAAATAATTTCCAAAAATATAAAATAAACTGCAGGAACACTTTAAGTGATTCGCACATCATTGGGATATAACTATGTGATTTAAGCAACTTTCAAGTTAAGACCTGCAATCTCCAGTCAAATGAAATCAATAAACGTATCAGGTGAAATGGATTGAGATATACACACACACAAAAAAACTGGTGATAAAACTGGTTTGTCCTTAAGGGACCATATGATTCTTAGTATTTGATTCCAAGGGCATCTGCAGAGAGTAAAAATAAATAAATATTTTTTTTAAAAAATAATCAAGATTAGAGGTAGTCCTCGATTTACAACAGTTAATTTAGTGACTGCTCAAAGCTACACCGGTGTTGAAAAAAGTGACTTATGACCGTTTTTCACACTTATGACTCTTGTAGCATCCCCATGGTCATTCAGACTCTTGGAAGCTGACTCATATTTATGACGGCTGCAGTGTCCCGGGGTCATGTGATCGCCTTTTGCAACCTTCTGACAAGCAAAGTCAATGGAAAAGCCGGATTCACTTAACAACTGTATTACTAATTTAACACCCGCAGTGATTCACTTAACAATTGTGGCAAGCAAGGTCATAAAATGGGGCAAAATTCACTTAACATACATTTCATAAATTTTGGGCTCAGTTGAGTGGTAACTCAAGGATGTAACTCGAGGACATGACCCTATACAATCCAACCCCCTTACAGTAATGCCTGACAGATAAAAAGAGCGGGGGTTTAATCACAGCCATCTTCATTTGTTTGAATGCCCCAATATTCCCTCACTTATATGCTTCAGAATATCTATTTCTGCGAAATCCTGAATGGACATTTGCTGTTTTATTCACTCTGGCCAACTGTGATGTTGACTGAGATTCTGCGTAAACTTTGCATAATTCAATGGTTAAGTCAGGTTAATCCATTGATGCATTAAATATCAACTTCTTTTCCATTCTATCTTGCCAAAACATCATTAGACACATTTTTTCCCTAGCAAGCAGAGCAGGAATAAATACACTTTCCAGGAATAAAATACACTTTCTAGAAAGCAAGCTTCAATAGCAAAAAATAAAAACGAAAAGAACGTTGCCAAAAATAACGAGAGCATCTCTGAATGATATAATCATGTAATGGGAAGAGAGAAAACAATAGAAATTAGCATTTTGTAAGCTACAAATGAATAGAAGCTAGGGTTAAAGCTAGTTTAAAGCAAAGAAAGCTTCCAGCATAAAAAGAATCATGCTTCCTTGAAAATCTGCTGATGAAAAAAGTTCTGCTAACAAGCATCTGTCATCTTGCTATCAAAATTTAACAATGAAAAAATTCTGATCCCGATTGTGATTGTAAGTTGAAGACTTCCTGTACACACTTCTTCACAATCCAGTCTAAAGTGTGTAATCATTTTCCTAGTTATTCTGTCCTATCTTGCTCTTAATATGTCAATTGCAGGCTAGTAATTGTTTACAGAATTCTACAGAGAAAGCAATTATTCAAGCACTGGAAGCTCTTTTGACATGACTGAGTCATGCAATCACAATCACATCTGAAAGCCAACCTTAGAACAATCATTACAGAGCAGCTAACACATTGCATGGAATTATACATATTATGAAAGTTGGACCATAAGAAAGGCTGAGCGCCAAAGAATTGAGGCCTTTGAACTCTGGTGCTGGAGAAGATTCCTGTGAGTCCCTTGGACTGCAAGGCGATCCAACCGGTCAGTCCTAGAAGAGATCAACCCTGACTGCTCTTTAGAAGGCCAGATCCTGACTATGAAACTCAAATACTATGGCCACCTAATGAGAAGGAAGGACTCACTGGAGAAGAGCCTAATGCTGGGAACGATTGAGGGCAAAAGAAGAAGGGGATGACAGAGAACGAAGTGGCTGGATGGAGTCACTGAAGCAGTCTGCGTGAGCTTAAATGGACTCCAGAGGATGGTAGAGGACAGGAAGACCTGGAGGAAGGTTGTCCATGGGGTCGCGATGGGTCAGACACGACTTCACAAGTAACAACAACAAATATATATTACATAGTACCATTTACAGCAAGTTGTAGAATTACATGAAGTCAACAGTTAAATAATATAGGTACCTCAACTAGTCACGAAGTTGCCACAAAGATCAACTGCATTGTACGTCAATCGTGTCATCATGAAGTCAGAATGCACTTTTTGTACTATGCCATTCATCCAGCCCCAATTAACCTATGGGCTATAAACAATTAATTCTGGAGAAGAACTCACACAAGGATCATGAACTTCCTTAGCATATTTTTGAGAACGAACTTTTACTATTATTTGATGGAACCAACTTGAGAACAAAAAGTTTGAAGGAAGAATGAGTAGAGTCATTAAGAAAGCAAGATTTCTTTTGTAGGACTGTGGTTAGAACAACTGAAAAATCCAAGATGGGTGGGGATATCACAATGAGATCAGAAGTTGAAATAAAAAAAAAAAAACCTTGGAAAAATCTTGATGCCAGAACAAGAAGCTGAATATGGAAGGTTCTGAAAAGCAATTCCAACTATCTGATGGGCAAACACACATAAACACTGCATGGATTGAAAGAGGGTTTAGCAAACTGGCATCTCTAAAATGCTTTGAATATTAATCTGCCTCGGTGACAGCTAGTTTGCTCAATAGTAAAGGACTGTGGCAATTGTCCAAATTATCTGCAGAACAACAGAACAACAATTTCTCCCTCTTTGTCTTGAATTTTGTCAATATTTTAAAAGTGTCAGAAGCCTGGAATAAGGAACCAGAAGAGGAAACTGATCTTCTAAGAAATCAAGGAACAGGAGCTAAAATGAGAACAACTAAATCCAGAGGATTGAGCAATTCTGGGAATATAATGATTTGATTGTATTCTGTTGTTGTCCCAACATAAACACAGCAATGTGAATTCAAACTTATTTTTTAACAAAACTTGGCTCTTCGCTCCTACTAAAAATTGAACTGGAAAACCAATTGTCCCTCAAACTTATTAGAAAAAAAATAGATCAGGAACAAAGTTTACATTCTCCATACTGGTAAATATATTAGTTATGACTTTGACTCTGTGACATTGCAACCATCAAAAATGTTACAGGCCAATGGTACATTTAGAGGAGTTAATAATCGTATTTGTACCTGCCTATCTTGATTACTAAAAAAATAATAATCTAGTCTCTATTAAGTAGTATAAATAGTAGTTTCCCTTCCTAAATGCCCCTGAATACACAAAGGTTAACCAAGCAGCAACTAGGATCATATCCACCATTCAACAAACATTAGCAGACTTAAGTGAAAATCATATTGACCAAATTTCATAGATAGCATTCATGAGACTTCATAAAAGAATTTATTTGGCCAAGTCCCAAGGATTCAAATGTTGCATTTATTATAAGACCAAAACAACATACTGTCATCACAGCTACTTTCGTTGAAATCAAGTAGATGTGTTGATGACTAAGATATATGGCAGGCTGTCAGATTCTCAGTCAGCAAGTTAAGAGAAGGAGACAGTACATAACTTGCAAAATGTTAGGCAGAATCATTCCTTCTGTTACAGGGTAAATTTCTCAGGAGAGTCAGGCCCTCAGAGACCAGACAAACAATAAAAAATTATAATACTTTGCTTTAAGAACTTCTCTAGATATTTTTTGCTTCATAGGTATGAGAATAATTTTATAAACTAGGCTTTCTTAACCTGGAGCTCCAGAATTTTTGGATTACATCCTCAAGAATTTAAAGACCGTAAATTATACTTCAGCCTCTCTCGCTCCTACCTGGACCAATAATTAAATCAATCAATCAATCAATCCAGTGTTCCCAATCAAGTTACAAATGACCGGGCTCAAATTATTACTGTGACATATCAGCTCTCTGGAGAAGACTCTTAATTTTGGAAAAGGTGGAAGGAAAGAGAAGATGCATTTGCTCAGTTACAGTGGCAATACGTACTCTGTTAGAAGACCTAAAAGTCCATATTAGGGATACAATACCATGGGAAAAAAATCTATCTCTATGATCGCTAACAGTGAATTCTGACTTGATGGCACACCATCAAAAGAATTCATTTATACATGCATGATAACCATTCTATATAATTCTAGGATGGTTATTGTACAGCAGGGGTGTTTAATTCCGGCCCAGGAATATCAAAGGACCGGCTCCTTCCCCTGGAGTGAGGTGGGAATGGGGATTTTGCAGTATCCTTCCCCTGGTGTGGGGTGGGAATGGAGATTTTGCAGTACCCTTCCCCTGCCACGCCCAAGCCACACCCACAAAACCAAAAAATTGATTTCCACCACTGGTCCCACCTATTTATGATCTGCAACAACGGTGGATTTGATTTAAATCGAGTTGATTTAAATCACAATTTAAATCATGATTTAAATCACTAGTAAAAAGGCTTGATTTAAATCAACTCGATTTAAATCATAATTTTTAAAGAGCAACTGTCATCTCTGCTACTCCTTTGACCCACGGTTGACTCACTGATAGTCCCAGTGTTGCAGAATATACAGCCTCATGCTACATAACTAAGCTCCATTTCATGCTGAATAAACTAAATTATTTATGTATCTTAAATAGAAAACTATCTTACGGTAGATTTTTACCCCAAAAGTTTTTTATTAAAATAAATTCGAAAAAAATAAAAAAAAAATCCGATTTAAATTTAAAAAATCCGATTTAAATTTAAAAAATCTGATTTTTTTTTATTTTTTAAAAAAAATCATTGATTTTTATCCACCCTGTCTGCAACCTGCTTAACATGCCAGTTCTCAGACTGCAAGCCCTCTAAACCCCACATCTACCAAAAAACCAGCAGCATACCTTTTTCCTCATCTCTCTCTCCCCCCTCTGAATGCATAACCCCAATAAACATACACATATACACTCTTCCAGAAGGACCTTATATAAAACATTCCTCTGCCATGGTACACTACAGTTAATAATTCTACTTCTAAAGGCACACATTATCTTATTCCATTATTGCTGGAAAGATTAAATTTCCCAGAGGACGAGAGAAAACACATCAAAAATTATATGTGTAAACTTGGCTTAAACAGCATAACCCATCCTACTAATCTACCGTTCTTCCTGCTGGAAAAAAGAGCAGCCTTCACATTCCTTGATATTTATCAGCCATAGAATCAAAAATAAACAAAGTCAGGTCGACATTCTTCACTGCAGAGATTTATTTTAGTCACGGAGCACAAAAAAAAAAAAAAAAAAGGTAAGAAACATGACTGGAATGGTTTAACTTGATGAGATTAATTGGGCCAAACTGAACACTCAATTCATGAATTCTAAGCTTTAAAATATCTAGTAAATCACGAATGCTCAGCAAATATTGTTTGTGTGTGTATATATAAATATATAATGCAGAGCTGCCACAACTCGCAAACAGTTGACTGGGTATGAAAGTTTTTCTAGGCATGCTAGCAAAACACCGCACAATCTCCGAGGGAGTGGTGAAATCCATTTTTTTTTTTTACTACCAGTTCTGTGGGCATGGCTAGGTGGGCGTGGTGTGGCTAGGTGGCCGTGGCAGGGGAAGGATACTGCAAAATCTCCATTCGCACCCCACTCCAGGAGAAGGATACTGCAAAATCCCCATTCCCTCCCCACTCCTGAGGGCAGGATATTGCAAAATCTCCATTCCCACCCTACTCTGGGGCCAGCCAGAGGTGGTATTTGCTGGTTCTCTGAACTACTCAAAATTTCCGCTACCAGTTCTCCAGAACCTGTCAGAATCTGCTGGATTTCACCCCTGCTCCGAGGAATGCTTAAGAGATCACTTGAATGTTCACAGAAAAATTTAGGCTGGCATGTTGCGGGCTGACAGAATAGCCTATTTTGATGATTTGTTGCTTGATGACCAAGGTGATTGTAAATTGTACTATTACAGAAAGAAAACAGATTAATAAAAAGCTTCTTTCCATGGTTACCCAAGAAAGGATTAGGAAACTTTTCTGAGCAAAGCCAGCACTTTTGTACCTCGCTGTGTGTAATTATCTAGCCCAAACGCTCACATGGGAAGCCAAAGCAAAGATGGCAAGATACAGTAGTGTCCAAAATTGTGGAAACCTTTTGGGAAAAGTGTATTTTCTGAAACTAGCTAATAATTTTGGAGTAGTACCATAAAATTATATATCAATGGAAAGATAATTCAATCAAGAATGTAATGCAATAGCTTTTATGAAGGATTTGCTATTAGAATAGCAGTTACAATATAAAGAAGAAAAGTGAGACACGTAGAAAAAATGAGATATACATAAATGATCACCATAGAAAAAACGAGATATACAAAAATTATTACTATGTCAGTTAATACTTCGTAGGGTAACCTTTAGCACGAATTACGGCCTTACAACGTCTTCCCATGGAGTGAACCAAGTCTTTTAGTTCTGCACATTCTGTTATAATGTGAAACCAAGATTGAATGATCACTTCTATTAACTGGGTTTTATTGTTGGGTCACTTCTGACTAACAAGTTTCTTCAGTCGGCTCCATAAATTTTCAATTGGGTTAAGGTCTGGGCTATTCCCAGGCCATTCCAGCAGTGGAATATGATTATCTTGAAAAAAAAAGTGGTGTTATTAGCCACCAAACGTCAAAAATACACTTTTCCCAAAAGGTTTCAACAATTTTGGCCACTACTGTACAATAAACACAGACGTGAAAAATGCCCAGTTAAGATGTGGATGCCGCGTTTGATTGCACAAAATGGCACCTCCTGATCCAAAAAGCTGATGCTGCCCTACGGAAAAAAACGTTAGTATGATGATGATGATTCTGTGTGTAATTATCTGTTGGTCTCACCTGGATTACACAAGAAAAATGACACGGTCGCAATTATTTGGTTTCTTATTATTGCCCTTTACAATTGTCCCAATAGACTGAGGTGGCCAATCTGAGGGTCCCCACAGTATACAGTTCTTGGGCCCTCTTCAAAAATTATTAGTTCTGAAAATGGATAGCTTTTCTTATTTTGAGTTAGGAAACACACAACCATTCTAATACCTAGTATAATCTTCATGAAGTTAAAAGAAAAAAGTCCTTCTCTTTATAACAACCAAAAGAAAGCAATGGCAAGTTTCACCCAACACTGAATCATTCTGAATCACACACCCCCTTAAAAAATTGTGTCTCTCATTCGCTTTTAAAAATGCTAAGCGGCTTCGATACTTCAATAGGTTGTTCACCCCAATGTTGTAAATACCAAACTGGAAGGCAATCGGATGCTACACACTGGCCTTTGGTAATAGTTTTGAAATAAGCTTAAAGAGGAAGGGGAAACATCTGAAGTTATTTTTGTGCCTTTAGGTCTTTGGTGATCCACTAAAAATGTTAGGGTGGGTCTTGCATTGTCTGGAGCCTGTCAGTTCTGTTGCATAGTCTCATTTCCTTCTTCCTGTTGCTAGAGAAACTGTTGTTTACAGTACAGGACCATCCTGTTTAACCTTCATATATTACAGATTGCGGGACCATGCAACTGAAATGAGACACAAAACTGCACATAATAGTCTTGGCCCACAAGCCAAGTATTGTGGTATTGATTGTTTCATGCTAGAGATTAGGAAGATTTTCAATTTGTTGTTAGTTGCAAAATAGTGTCCGACCCATCGCGACTCCATGGACAACGTTCCTCCAGGCCTTCCTGTCCTCTACCATACTCTGGAGTCCATTTAAGGTCACGCCTACTGCTTCAGTGACTCCATCCAGCCACCTCATTCTCGGTCGTTCTCTTCTTCTTTTGCCCTCAATCTTTCCCAGCATTAGGCTCTTCTCCAGTGAGTCCTTCCTTCTCATGAGGTGGCCAAAGTATTTGTGTTTCATCTTCAGGATCTGGCCTTCTAAAGAGCAGTCAGGGTTGATCTCCTCTAGGACTGACCAGTTGGATCGCCTCGCAGTCCAAGGGACTCGCAGGAGTCTTCTCCAGCACCAGAGTTCAAAGGCCTCAATTCTTTGGCGCTCAGCCTTCCTTATGGTCCAACTTTCACAGCCGTACATTGGGGAAAACCATAGCCTTGACTATATGCACTTTTGCTGGCAGGGTGATGTCTCTGCTTTTTAGTACGCTGTCTAGATTTGACATAGCTTTCCTCCCCAGGAGCAAGCGTCTTTTAATTTCTTGGCTGTAGTTCCCATCTGCAGAGATGTCAAACTTGATTTCATTGAGGGCCGTATCAGGCGTGTGTTTGACCTCAAACAGGGGGGCATGGCCATGATGGGTGTGACACAGGACTCGTGTCAGGGGCACCTGTGATGGCCAAGTGCTCCTATACCCCTCGGTCAGTGAAAACAGAGCGTGGCCCCCCTGTGCTCCATTTTTCACTAGCAGAGGCACCGTGGGCCGGTCCTTTACTGTTTCCAGGCCAGTCCCGCGGGCCAGGTGTAAGCACCCCATGAGCCAGATTCAGCCCGCGGGCCTTGTGTTGACACCCCTGCTCTAAAGTATACCTCCTAACTAAATTACATGCATTCTGAACATTATGCTCTCTTCCCATGTGCCGGCTGGGCAACTCAGTATAGAATTTGGTGGGCCTTGGGAAATGTTTTGATCCTGTTGTACATTTTAGCACCTGATGCAAATATTTGTATCACCATAGAAAGCATACTTATAGGAAACGTATACATTTTCCTCCAAATGGCACAGTGATTTTTATACTAATGGCTCCAAAATTGGGAGAAGGCTGATGCCGTTTGGCCTGTGAATTGCCAGAGAGAGGTTCAGCCAGGCTTGATTTCTTGAAAGTATGTAGCACATAAAAATATTTTTGAAAGAAAGATGATGTCACAAGCAAATGTGCAGGTTTTCTTTTTTTTTTAATCACTTTCTTTCTCTCAGGTATTTTGATAGGCTTAAAAAAAGGCTCCGTCATACTTAAGTCTACTTGTACCAGGCTGCCATAAAATAATTGAAATATCTTATTAAGATCATCCCAGTACTGCATTTTATTTGAAATCCATGAACTTTTAACAGTGGCTTTGCATGAATATCAAAGATTAAGAACCATTCCCGACATCTTGACCTAGGAAGCCTCTGAGATTGAAATATTCAAGCAATTCCTCTCTTGCGCGAGCTGCATTGGCTCCCAGTGGTCTTCCGGGTGCAATTCAAGGTGTTGATTAACATCTTTAAAGCGCTCCATGGCTTAGGACCTGGGTACTTACGGGACCGCCTTCTGCTACCGACAGCCTCCCACCAGCCAGTACGCTCCTCAGCGGGGCTCCTCAGAGTGCCGTCGGTCAGACAATGTCGACTGGCGACCCCCCCGGGGGAGAGCCTTCTCAGTGGGGGCTCCTGCCCTCTGGAACGAGCTGCCCCCGGAGGTACGGAGGATCCTGGACTTGCGCACCTTCCGCCATGCCCTGAAGACTTTGTTATTCCAGCAAGCCGGGCTAGCCTAATTTTAACGGTTTTAAATTTTAAATTGGATTTTAATGGGATGTTTTTAATTGTGGGCCAAAGTATTTAATCTGCTTTTAAATTGTTTTTAATTTTTATATTTATGTATTTGATCATGGCTGTTCACTGCTCTGAATCCTTCGGGAGAAGAGCGGTATATAAATATAATAAATATATAAATATATATATATAAATAAATAAATAAATAAAAACATTTTTCCTTCGAGATTTTTCATCGCATGTATTTCTGAAATAAATCTAAAACAAAGACATCCCAAACATCTTGCAAAATCTTTCTGGCAAGGGTTTTTCTTGCTTTCCCTTGTGGGAAACCACTTGGAAAAGGCTACATAATCCAGGATTATAACAATCTGGTCGCTGGTCACAGCTATCAATTGCTTCCAAGCAAATGCATCGATTGACTGTATTTTCTTCCTTTTAGTAATGAAGGCTCAGTTTGTGGAATATTTTCAAAGCTGTCAATTCGCAGCTGAACTTTCTCCTGGGATTTTTTTTTTTAAATTCCTAGGTAGGTCAAACATGTCCCTTCCATCTGAACCAATAAAAAAGACAACAGGGTAAGAAGCTCCAAGCAGCAAGTTAAACCACAAAGACAATTGGCTTCAGTCTGAAATACAGTTGATCAACATATTAACAGGCCAGATGGACACTTAAACTAATCCAACTCTGAACACTGGATACACTTATACCCAAACACACAACTCCTCAATCTGTTTGGCTATTATATTCTTTCTAGTTCATTGCAAATAACATTGCAAATGTAACTGGAGCTTCAGCATCTTTCCTCTTGGGGGAATTTCTCCATCCATCTGAGACTCCCCATAGCCCAAGATAGAAAATCCATCTGTAACTGATGTCTGGGATAAAGTTACAGCCTGACAAACCACAAATGCTGCACTTAGGAAGGGGGGGGGGAAGAGAAGAGAGAGAGAGAGGGAAAAAAGGACCATTACTGAGAGATAAGATGGAAGCCAAAAGCTGGGGTATACTCCTAACAGGCAAAACCTTCTGCTCTAGGGCGTGAAATTTCATCTTTGGGGGTAGGGCGGGGTGGGGTGGGTGCATTATCTGGACAATGTCATTTATCCTGGGAATGCTTTGCTTGCCTGGGGCACAAACAGTCTAACCCCTTCTTGTCGATCGAAAGGTCGGCAGTTCAGCGGTTCGAATCCCTAGTGCCGCGTAATGGGGTGAGTTCCTGTTACTTGTCCCAGCTTCTGCCAACCTAGCAGTTCCAAAGGAGGTAAAAAATGCAAGTAGAAAAATAGGGACCCCCTTTGGTGGGAAGTGTTCCGTGCGCCTTTGGCGTTGAGTCATGCCGGTCACATGACCACGGAGATGTCTTCAGACAGGGCTGGCTCTTTGGCTTTGAAACAGAGATGAGCACCACCCCCTAGAGTCAGGAACGACTAGCACATATGCGCGAGGGGAACTTTTACCTTAACTGAATTATGAGAGGAAGTTTGGTGCAGTGGTTAAGGCTTAAGGCTGAAAATTGGGAGACCTTGAGATCTAGGCACAAAGCTAGATGGGTGACCTTGAACCAGTCACTTTCTCTCAGCCCTAGGAAGGGAAGCAATGGCAAGCCACTTTTGAAATCCTTGCCAAGAAAACTGCAGGAACTTGTCTAGCCAGCTGCTGAGAACTGGGCACGACTGAACAGAATAATAATAATAATAATAATAATAATAATAATAATAATAATAATAATAATAAACTTGCAAATTGAAGTTGAGCGACTGTGGAAAAAGAAATCGTGTGTTGTCCCGATTGTAATTGGAGCCCTTGGAGCAATACCCAAAGGGCTACCCCGCTATTTAGAAATTCTAAATTTGCTGGACTTAAACATTTTGACTCTACAAAAAAACCACCTTACTCGGATCAGCTTACATCCTCCGACGATACCTTAACAGTTCCTAGGTCCTTGGTTAGGACTCGAGCTGCTGAGCTATTAACCAGCCTCAAAGGCTGTGAATCTCTCTAAAGATTAACTAATAATAATAATAATAATAATAATAATAATAATAATCCTGAACCATGGGTAGCAATCCTAGCCTGGAATTGAAAGAAGTGCATGCATACATCTCAATGCTTATTAGTCTAGAGCAGGGCTGTCAAACTCGCGGCCCATGGGCCAGATGCATCATGCGCTGGCCACGCCCATGCCCCGTTTAGCGAAGGGAAAAAAAGCCGTGATACATCATGTGACCATGTGAGTTTGACACCCCTGTTCTAGAGCTTCCATCTTAAAGATTTCCTTCCCACCCCCTAGGTACTTTTAAACTCCTTGGAAGAGTTGTGGTAACTGTTGTGAGGAATGAGGGAATAGATTAAAAAACCACTAAAGGGAGAAGCCAGTTGCTGGCATTGGCTCATTCTGTGCCTCTCTTGAGGTGAGGCTTATGTGGATTTATCTATAGTTTCTTGCTACGTGCATTTTTGCTGAAAACTCACTAACAAAATGCATGAAACCTAACTTTAAGGTTTCAAGATGCCTGACTAGGATCATATATCCCAATATCAAAATGCCAGGAAAACATAACATTTTATATTATTAATCCTGGGGCCAGAAAAAGCATGATTTTTGACAATTCACACAAATTTAATGCAGAAAGAGTGGCTCACTGCCTTTCCTGGCCATGCAACTCATAGCTTTGAAAGGAACTGAAAATGAATAAACTAAACGGATCTACTGTACTTCGAAGTATTCAATTGATAAACTCCAAATTCAACCTTTGGCACCTACATTTAAATGTCTCAAGAAAGTACAGTTGGGAAACCCAGGACATTCAACAAGTAAAATCACGGATTAGTTGGAACAATGACCTATTTCACCTAAAAGCAGCCTTAAAAATATCTTTCTGGATCAAACCCAGAATCTATCTAGTCTAACGCTTTGCATCCAGATGCCAGGAAAAGTTCAAGAACATTACCTACATGCAAAAGGACCTCTTTGCAGTAACTTCACAAACAGAATTCAAAACTTGTGATAACGGAGGAAATCCAAAGCAGCATATCATGTACTTTTCCTCTAAGCCTCTCTTTTTTGCATATCTCAGAGTCCTGGAAGGTTGACAAAACTTAGAGTGACCGGCCACTAAATATTTGTATTATTTGTATTAAATATTTGTATTAAAAACTGGTATTGTACTTTCATGTTGTTTTGAGATGGGGAAAATGCAAAAAGCCACTGGAAGCCTGAAAATAAATTTGATACTGTTAAGGACGGTCCCTTCCTCACAGGAGCACATGCTTCTAAAATGTAAATTTTGGCTTACCTGTTTTTGCATCATATATCCTAAATTTGTATCGCTGTCCTGCCTACTGCCATCCTCCTTCGCTTAAATGTTAAGAATGGGCTGGACTCTTGAAAAAGAGTCTAATAGGGGCAAATGACCTCAAGGATTTTTATTTGTTGCTTTCTGCGTATAACCAGTATGAAAATAACTGAACAAATAACCTAAAGATTTGTTATTACCTGGTGGTCACCCTTCTAAGTGCTAATGAGACAGTGTATTGCCTTCAAATACAGACAAGTGTGGCAGGGTGCTGCCACCTACTGAAAAGTAAATCTATTGGACAATTAAGTAGCTCTTCAATCTCTTGATGAGCTTGAGCTAGCTAGACCAAACTTATGCTGAGTTAAGACTTTTCCAACGGTGCAATGCACGACACCCATAAATCTCAGCTAGCCTGTCAATCCTCTCACTAAATGGGAATTCTGGAAACTGTAATCTCAAAACATCTATACAAAACCAGGCTAAGAAATGCTAGTTAACCAGTGCACTGGATGATATTCATAACTAAGTGTCATTGGTTTAGACAAGCTTCTAGTCAAATAAAAAATGCATAGAATTTTGGCTCTCCTTTGAAAACCCATATTCTCTTGCTTCATTTTTAAAGCAAAATTATCAGAATAACTTCCAACTTTAAATTCATCTCCAAATGCTTTATTTTGTCACTCGGGGCTTACTATTTCAAGTGGGAGACAGGGAGAGAGAGAGAGGGAAAGAGAACAAAACGTGAGAGTTAATGTAAATATGTCGCCTCCAATTTACTGCTATTAGGGATGATCTTCATTAGCTCAATGGAATCATTTTGCTTACAATGATGCCACAAGTATGTCATTGACAAGTTTTTGTGATAATAAAAAGCAGAAATGAAGGTGGCACTGCAATGCCAGAGAACAAAAAGAATTTGTTTTCTGTTTGCGTTGGAAATACAAGGCATTGTTTACTACTCACAGGGGGTGTTACTCCTTGAAAGAGATCAAAGGCTCCTAAGATGACATCAGGAGCTTGGGCACCAGAGGAGGGGGGGGCGGCTCTGGCTCCTAGAAGCCACCAGACTAATTACTGGAAAACTTCAAAAGGGAACTGTAAGCTTTCCTTTCTTTGCCACTTAACACCCACCCACCCAAATTTAACCCTTTCACCTATCCCTCCTTTTAAATATCTACCCACTACCCTTCCCAGTTGCTTGAAACTTGATGAATGGCACATTGGAAAGCATTTTGGCTCGAAACTGGAAAAAAAAAACCCTACTAATTTAAAACACATTTCAAGGAGAATCAGCCACATGGTTTCAACCAAGCAAGGATTCCTTCCTTTTTCCTGTTTCCCTAGCAGCCTTAGGCTGCTAATGTTAAATATAGAAGGGATTTTTTTTTTCCCCCTTATGCTCTGCTCAGATTGCTGGACTACAAGGCCTCTAATTCCCAGCCGGTATGACTGATGGCTATAGAAATATATTTGAAATTATACATCTGGTTAGATTGAGTGGATTGGCTGTCTTGGGGTTTATCTTCATTAAATAAATCAGGAGTTGGAGGAAAGAAAGTATGTTAAAATAACAGTATGCATCTCAGCCTTAATTACTACTAATTAAGTAAAACAACTAGACACAAGGACAGTCCCCCCCCCATTCCATCACTCTGCTTAACAACTAATTCCCACAACACTGTCAAATAATTTACTAAGACTGTATTATTATTATTCTTCTCTTCCTTACTAGTATCTACCTCTTCCCACTTATTATTATAACCCTGTTGCTTGTATCTTTCAATTATATTATTTTTATTTGTTTCCTAGTACGATTTGATAGCTTATTAGTAACCTTGACTATCACTAAGTCTTTTTATTCTCGATGAATGTATTTTATTCTATTCTATTCTATGACTATCATTAAGTGTTGTACCTTATGATTGCTGACAAATGTATCTTTTCTTTAATGTACACTGAGAGCGTATGCACCAAGACAAATTCCTTGTGTGTCCAATCACACTTGGCCAATAAAGAATTCTATTCTATTCTATTCTATTCTATTCTATTCCCTTCTATTTCTATTTCTATTTCTATTCCTATTCCATTCCATTCCATTCCATTCCATTCCATTCCATTCCATTCCATTCCATTCCATTCCATTCCTATTCTATTCTATTCTATTCTATTCTATTCTATTCCATTCCATTCCATTCCATTCCATTCCATTTCTATTCTATTCTATGACTATCATTAAGTGTTGTACCTTATGATTGTTGACAAATGTATCTTTTCTTTTATGTACACTGAGAGCGTATGCACCAAGACAAATTCCTTGTGTGTCCAATCACACTTGGCCAATAAAGAATTCTATTCTATTCTATTCTATTCTATTCTATTCTATTCTATTCTGTTCTGTTCTGTTCTGTTCTGTTCTGTTCTGTTCTGTTCTGTTCATTACTCTTATGTCTCCTTTGGGCAATTGAACACTTTTTAATTCTATAATAGCTGTGGGTGACCTTTGCAAGAAAAGCCAGAACTCAAGAAAACCATTCAGAACTGAACAAAATCCTTGCAGAATATAAAATGCCCAGGAGGACTTCCACCTTCGCCATGAGATAAAACCCACAGCTAACAAGAGCAACAGCTCAATGAAGCCCCCAATGAAGGGGCATGGAAGCGTTTCCTCACTTGAGGGGAAAATGCAAACCGCAAATAAGTTTTATGACAGGGAAGCCAGAGAGGAGGATCGAGGGGGGGGTGAAATAAACCAGACCCGTCGAGAAACGCAGATCGAGGGAAGCCCTTCCCGAAAAGCCTGGCCAAGGCGCTTGCCTACGTGCGGAGAGGAAGGTCTTCTTCGCCCTTTCGACTCAAGTCAGTCTCCAACCACCCGGAGCACCCGCGGCTCAGACTCGCGGTGCGCCAAAAAAAAAAAAAAAAGAAAAAAAAAAAGAGGGATCCCTTCGCAAAGAGTCTCCATTCACGGCTCCTGCGCGATCCCCGTTGCGCTCGGCTTGCAAAGGATCGGGAGGGCGCCAGGAAAAAAAGCCACCCAAGGGGATCTCAAATGCAGCCGAGTTGCCATCCATATAGGACACGTTCCCTCTCCCAACAACTCCCCCTTGGGTGTACTACTACTACTACTACTACTACTACTACTACTACTACTACTACTAATAATAATAATAATAATCCTGAACCAAGCTGATGCGTAATGCAGAGTGGAGAGGATGAGGTTAAATTATTACACCCAAAATAATAATAATAATAATAATAATAATAATAATAATAATAATAATAATAATAATCCTGAACCAAGCTGATGCGTAATGCAGAGTGGAGAGGATGAGGTTAAATTATTACACCCATAATAATAATAATAATAATAATAATAATAATAATAATAATAATAATAATAATAATAATAATAATAATATTTTTGTAGAGTCAAAATGTTCAAGTTCGGCAAATTTAGAATTTCTAAATAGCGGGGTAGCCCTTTGGGTATTGCTCCGAGGGCTCCAATTACAATCGGGACAACACACGACCAATAAATAATAATAATAATAATAATAATAATAATAATAATAATAATAATAATAATTCTTATTCTTATTCTTATTTTGAGTGTAATAATTTAACCTCATCCTCTCCACTCTGCATTACGCATCAGCTTCGTTCGGGATCGAACCCCTTTTCTTTTCCTCCGAGCATGTGTAGAGCGCCCCAGCCAAAAAACCCACACAAAATCCCCCCAGCAAAGCTTCTCTCACCCCCCCAGCCCCCCAAAAAATCTCGATCCTCAACTGTCTTGCAAAAGCGGCTGGGAGAAGGCGCCGCTCCAAGCCGCGCACGCCGGCTTTGGCTACCCGAGCCCCACCGAAGCCTTACGTGTGAGGATCATGATCCGCCGCCGCTTGGCTGCCCACGCCCGGGAGAAGAAGGTCGCCGTCGGCGCCAGCTGCATGCAAAGAGCGGGCTCCGTCCGTCCCCCCAGGATCGCTCGCTCGGCTCCCTTCCTCCCTTCCTTCCTTCGTCCGCGGGGCAGCGCCTCCTCTTCAACTCATCTTTCCTCTCGCCTCCCGCGCGCGGTTCGCTCGACGGCGCTGCGCGAAGCCTTCAGGCGCCAGGCAGGCAAAGGCGGCGCCGGGGCCGGCAAAGCCCATCGCTCCACCTCCTTTTTCGCTCCAGGTTCCTTCCCGTCAAGGAAACGGCGGGGCAGCCTCCGGGCCCACCCACCACCCGCGGGGGGCTCCGCTGAGGAGATCCGGGAGGAAAGACGACGGGGAGCCTCTCGTGCGTGGGGCTTTCCTCGGAAAACCGCCCCTCGCTGTGGCGGCCCCTTCCCTTCACTTGAAGGGGAAGACCAGGGTGGGAGACAACGACAGAGAGGCTCCAATATTTAATAATAACAGTTTGACAGAGTTGGAAGGGACCTTGGAGGTCATCTAGTCCAACCCCCACGCAGGAGACCTATGTAGGGATTCGAACCGCTTCTCGTCGACCAGCTCAGCGTCTTAGCCACTGGGCCATCATTTTGAGGGGTTGCCGCAGACAGGAAGGGGGTTCAGCCTGAGCACCCGAAGGCCCAGAACAAGGAATCATGGATGGAAAGTAATCAAGGGAGAGATTCGGATCTAAGAAATAAGGAGAATTTTTCTGACAGTGAGGACAATCCGACACCCCAATTTGAGGAACATTATAAGTTGCCTTCGGAAGTTTGTGGGAGCTTTCATCGTTGGAGGCTTTCGAGAAGAGATTGGACTGCCCGTCTGTCACAAATGGTGTAGGGCAGTGATGGCTAACCTTTTTGCCGTCGTGTGCCAAAAGCGTGGGGATCGTGGGGGCGTTTGCGCTTGTGTGTCTACACCCATAATTCAATGTCCCACCCTGCCCCCTGCGAATGCCTGCGCGACCCCCCGTGCTTCCCCCACTTTTGGCACCTAATGGCAAAAAGATTACTGGTGGGCCTGGTAGGCCTGTTTTTTCGCCCTCCCCAGGCTCCAGAGGCTTTCTTGGAGCCTGAGGAGGGCCAAAACAGCCTCCCCCACCCCTCGGAGGCCAGAAATGGCCCATTTCCTGACTTCCGGTGGGGCCGGAAGGCCCGAAAATCAGCTGGCCTGTGTGTGCTCGCGTGCCCACAGATATGGCTCCGCGTGCCATCTGTGGCACGCATGCCATAGGTTCGCCATCACGGGTGTAGGGTCTCCTGCTTGAGCAGGGGGCTGGACTACATGACCTACAAGGTCCCTTCCAACTCTGTTATTCTGTTATATACAATAAACACCAGTGTGACCCTCTCGCTTTCCTTGCACATTCAAAGGAATTCCCACCAACCCGGAAAGTCGCCTGCTTTCCAATATAGCTAGTCCTTGACTTACAACAGTTCATTGAGTGACGGTTCGAAGTGACAATGGCGCTGGGAAAAGTGACTCATGACCGTTTTTTACACACTTAGGACCCTTGCGGCATCTCCATAGTCACGTGATTTACATTTGGATTCTTGACAACTGACTCGCATTTATGACGGTTTGCAGTGTCCCAGTCACGTGATCCCCTTTTGGCGACCACCTGAGGAACAAAGTCAGTGGGGAAACCAGGTTCGCTTAACAACCGTGTTACTAATTTAACAACTGCAGTGATTCGCTTAACAACATGGCGAGAAAAGTCGTAAAATGGGGCAAAACATTTTTCTCACTTAGCAACTTACATTTTGGGCTCAATTGTGGTTGTAAGTTGAGGACTAACTCTCCTTGAAAGAGGCGGTGGTGAGGCCCCTCCTCAAGAAGCCTTCCCTGGACCCGGCTGAATTAGCTAACTACCGTCCGGTCTCCAACCTTCGTTTTGTGGCGAAGGTTGTTGAGAGTGTGGTGGCACGACAACTGCCCAGGCACCTGGATGAAGCTATCTATCTAGACCCGTGCCAGTCGGGCTTCAGGCAGGGGCACAGCACAGAAACGGCATTGGTCGCGTTGGTGGATGATCTCTGGAGGGCTCGGGACAGGGGTTGCTCCTCTGTCCTAGTCCTATTAGATCTCTCAGCGGCTTTTGATACCATCGACCATGGTATCATGCTGCGGCGGTTAAGAGGGTTAGGAATAGGGGGCACCGTTCTGCGGTGGTTCTCCTCCTTCCTCTCCGACCGCTCGCAGTTCGTGTTGGCAGGGGGGCAGAGGTCGACCTCGAGGCATCTCGCATGGGGAGTGCCACAAGGGTCGGTCCTCTCGCCCCTTCTGTTCAACATTTATGTGAAGCCACTGGGTGAGATCATCCGTGGTTTTGGGGTGAAGTGTCATCTGTACGCTGATGATACTCAGCTGTACATCTCCACCCCAGACCACCGCAACGATGCCCTTGATGTGATGTCTCGCTGCCTGGAGGCTGTGCGGGTCTGGATGGGGAGGAACAGGCTCAGACTCAACCCGTCCAAGACCGAGTGGCTGTGGCTGCCGGCGTCCCGATATAGTCAGCAGGTGCCATCACTGACTATTGGGGGTGAATCTTTGCCCCCCACAGAGAGGGCTCGCAATCTGGGTGTCCTCCTGGATGCACGGCTGTCTTTAGAAGAGCATATGACGGCCGTGGCCAGGGGGGCCTTTTATCAGGTTCGCCTGATCCGCCAGTTGCAGCCCTTTCTGGACCGGGACGCCTTGCGCACGGTCACTCATGCCCTTGTCACCTCCCGGCTGGACTATTGTAATGCTCTCTACATGGGGCTCCCCTTGAAGAGCACTCAGAGGCTCCAACTGGTCCAGAATGCGGCCGCGCGGGTGGTTATGGGCGCAACTCGTTGTGCCCGCGTGACACCCCTCCTGCGCGAGCTGCACTGGCTCCCAGTGGTCTTCCGGGTGCGATTCAAGGTGTTGGTTACCACCTTTAAAGCGCTCCATGGCATAGGACCCGGGTACCTTCGAGACCGTCTTCTGCCACCAATAGCCTCCCACCGACCAGTCCGCTCCCACAGAGAGGGTCTCCTCAGGGTGCCATCAGCCAAGTTATGTCGGCTGGCGACACCCAGGGGGAGGGCCTTCTCTGTGGGAGCCCCAGCCCTGTGGAATGAACTGCCCCCGGAAATACGCAAGATCTCCGACCTTCGGGTGTTTCGTTGCGCATTGAAGACCCTGTTGTTCCGCCAGGCCGGGCTATCAACTTAATAATTTTAAATTGGGGTATTTTAAATTTTTGGGGTTTTAAATCGGCCAAATCTATTTAATTATTTTAATTTTTAATTATTGTTGTGTCTTGTGTTTTTAAATTGGCTGTACACCGCCCTGAGTCCTTCGGGAGAAGGGCGGTATAGAAATAAAATTATTATTATTATTATTATTATTATTATTATTATTATTATTATTATTATTATTATTACTGGAACCTGACGGATTTGGACGGTGGGAGCAGCACTGATCCTCCCTGTCGGCCTGACTACAGATAGTCCTCAACAACCATTCCTTTAGTGACTGTTTGAAGTTACAATAGCACTGAGAAAAGTGACTTTTAACCGGTTTTCACACAAACCGCAATTCCATATTCCCATGGTCATGTGATCAAAATTTGGACACCTGGCAACTGGCATGTACTTATGACAGTTGTACTATCCAGGGGTTATGTAATCACCATTTGTAACCTTCTCAGCTGGCTTCCAAGAAGCAAAGTCAATGGAGGAAGACAGATTCACTTAATGACCGTATGATTCATTTAACAACTGTAGAGATTCACTTCACTGTGGCCAATAAAGTTGTAAAATTTAACACGTGTGGACTTCAACACTCACTTAACAACTGCCTTGCTTAGCAACAAGAGTTTTGAGCTGAGTTGTGGTCATAAGCCAAGGAGTATTTGTATTTTTTACAGGGGATTAGTCGTCGTTTTCTAGGTGAGGTCCCGAAAACCATTTTCTCCAGGCACATCTGAAGGTACTGGCCCACGAGTGGCTTTCACATATTGTTGCCACCGGTTCGATTGCGCCCGGCCTTCCGCGCATGCACTTTGCTTGCGCACGGGCCTTCCGTGCATACACCTGGCCTCAAAAATGTGGCTAAATTGGACAGCATTACGTCCAAGTGAGTGGGCGGTCGCTGCTATCAGTTCGCCCGAACTGGTGCGAACCGGCTGAATACAACCTCTGTACTGGCCTCAACAACTGAATTTGTTGGAGTGATAGTTAGATGGGCAAGGTTTTCTAGTTTGCAAGTCGCAAAGCAGCCATAGCCGACTCTGTTTTGATTTCTTACGTCTTGTGTACTTGCTCCTTACCCTTAATTTATGGTTTATTGGGTTACGCAAACTCAGAATTACTGGGGTAGTTGTGTTCACCTTTGCAAAGTGACAAAACTACAGTTCAGTGTTGTCAACACTATAGACTCTTTTTATCCAGCACCACCCATATTAATTCGCACAGTGACTCATGCACGACAGTGCACACCTGGTGTAGGCTACCTCCAATGTTTCTTCTGTTTCATTACCGCCCTTGTAGAGCAGAACGTCTCAACTTTAGCCACTTGTAATATGTGTGGACTTCAACTCAGGGGTGAAATCCAGCAGGTTCTGACAGGTTCTGGAGAACCGGTAGCGGAAATTTTGAGTAGTTTGGAGAACCGGCAAATACCACTTCTAGCTGGCCCCAGAGTGAGGTGGAAATGGAGATTTTGCAATATCTTTCCCCCAGGAGTGGGAAGGGAATGGGGATTGTGTAGTATCCTTTCCCTGCCACGCCCACCAAGCCACGCCCACAGAACCGGTAGGGGAAAATTTTAGATTTCACCAGGGGTGGGCTCTAAATTTTTTTACTACCGGTTCTGTGGGCATGGCTTATTTTGTGGGTGTGGCTTGGAGGTCATGTGACTAGGTGGGCGTGGCTAGCTGGTCAGAATCATTTCTGGAAGGTCCTCGCACTTACGACCAGTCCTCGCACTTACGACCCGACTCATTTGTTTGCTTTTAACACTGATCAGCTGTAGGACGGCCCTTTGAAGTCCCGCGGCAAGAGTTTGAACAGTTTTTTTCCCTCTAGTCATCAGCTGGGACTCAGGAGGCAGCAATAGATTGGGGGTGGGACCAAATAAAAGGTAAGAATAACGTGGGGGGGGGTGGGAGGGCGGGGGGGGGGAGAACCGGTTCGGTGACGTCATATCACCGCTACCGGCTCGGCCGAACCTGACCGAACCGGGAGGAACCCACCACTGGATTTCACCCCTGCTTTAACTCCCAGAATTCCGAGCTGGCTGGGAAATTCTGGGAATTGAAGTCCATACATATGAGTTGTATGGACTTGAAGTGGAAGTCCACATGCATTCGATACATATGTCACTTGTAACGCATATTACAAGTTAGTAAGTTGAGAAACACTGCAAAGGGAGTTCAGGATGATGGAGAAGTTCCCTACGGCTTAGATATTGATCTTAAATTTTTCTACGTTCTGTGACTCAGAATAAGTCAATTCTCAAAGAGGAAGTTGAGCCGATGAGCATTTCTACTCCTCCACACACCCTGTCTCTGGTGACCCATTATTCTGAGTCACAGAAAGTAGAAAAGCTTAATATCTAAGCAGTATGTAGGGATAGATACCTTCTTCATCAGCCTCAACCCTTTGTAGTGTTTATCGACCTTAGGAAATTTAACATGTGTGGACTTCAACTCCACTCCTCCACACATCCCATCTCCCGAGGGATCAAATTTATATCTCATAAAGGGCCATGATTTCACGATATTTCAAGCTTGGGTTGGCGAGAACGAGGCCTGGCAAATGAAGGCTTGTTCTGTGCCCAGGCATCACTATTTACTTATTTGATTTATAAGATACGTTTTCTCTGTTCGTGATTTTCTCTTCAGTGCAATCCTGCTAATAGATAGCAATGCACACGAACAGGCAAATTTTTGATTGGATTGTGGCAGTGGCCATCTTGCTTTTTGTGACCACACCCTGAGGAAATCTCTACTTCTTGATATCTGGGGGTGGGGAGGGGAAAGAGAGAGAGAGCGAGGGATAGAAAGAAAGAGAGAGGGAGAGGGAGATATATAGTCCTCAATTTACAACCACAATTGAGCCCAAAAATCATGTTGCTAAGTGAGACATTTGTTAAGTGCTTTTTAAGTACTTACTTTTTTATTCCCTTTACGGGAAATTGAATTAATTGTAAACTATTCAGAAGTTAGTAAGGGAGCAAGGCAGAAAGTACTTCTGGACTGATGAGATGGTTTTCCTTGATCCAAACATTTAATTCTTATAACTTTGAGGAAAAAAATGAAATAGGAAATTCTGGATTGGTACATTTGTAAGATGAACTCTGATTTCTATATTCAGACCAGTGTAAGATCTCCTGTTTTATTTATACAGAAAGTCCTGGACTTACAACCACAATTGAGCCTGAAATTTATGTTGCTAAGTGAGATGTTTGTTAAGTGAGTTTTGCCCCATTTCTTTCTTGCCACCTTTCTTGCCACAGTTGTTAAGTGAATTGTTGCAGTTGTTGAGTGAGTAGCACATTTGTTAAATAAATCTGATTTCTCTGTTGACTTGTTTGTCGGAAGTTTGTAAAAACTGATCACATGACCCTGGGACACTGCAACCGTCATAAGCAGGGGTGGGTTCTACTTACCTTTACTACTGGTTCAGATTGCCGGTGATGACATCTGGAGCGGTGGGCGGGGCCTCCCACCAGTTTTACTACCAGTTCTTGCGAACCGGTCCGAACTGGGGGCAACCCACCACTGGTAATAAGTGTTGTTTAAGCAAATCTGACTTTCCTATGGATTTTCCTTATCAGAATTTCCCAAAAGTTGATTACATGACCATGGGACATTGCAACCATCATAAATATGAATGAGTTGTGAAGGATCTGCATGTAAATATGTATATATACAGTTATATTAATTATATAAAATCCAAAGGAATACAGCTGTCTTATGAACACATTTTCCTCCCACTTCTGGAATAGAATTCAGGCAGGATCTACTAGGAAGCTTAAAATTTCATACAGATCTCTGTGAGTCACATAAAAGTACTCTGGGGACCAGTTCAAGCTGACTGATGCTATTCATTTGCCCTAGCTTAATACCACTGGCATCTATAACAGCAAAATAGATGTATATTTCCCTTGAAATTAAACCTAATTCCTCAATTTAAGTTTTAAAAATTCACAATCAAACCCAAAACCTAAATGTATGTGATAAAACAAACACATACATCAGGAATCAAAACACAAAAATAATAATGGTTCTACTACAATGTCAGGGACGTGGTAGCTCAGTGGCTAAGACGCTGAGCTTGTCGATCGAAAGGTCGGCAGTTCAGCGGTTCGAGTTCCTAGTGCTGTGTAACGGGGTGAGCTCCCGTTACTTGTCCCAGCTTCTGCCAACCTAGCAGTTCGAAAGCACGTAAAAAATGCAAGTAGAAAAATAGGGACCACCTTTGGTGGGAAAGTAACAGCGTTCCGTGCGCCTTTGGCATTTAGTCATGCCGGCCACATGACCACGGAGACGTCTTTGGACAGCACTGGCTCTTCGGCTTTGAAACGGAGATGAGCACCACCTCCTAGAGTCAGGAACAACTAGCACATATGTGCGAGGGGAACCTTTACCTTTACCCTACTACAGTGTCACTCCTTAATATAGAAAAGGACCCCAAAAGTATTTTACATGAAATAGTTTGTATTGGTACAGAGGAGCAAGCAATGTCAAAAATCCACACCTTAATTTTTGCAGCATGTCTCACTTCAGATTTTTGTTTTTGGAAAGGTATGTCGTACCCACAGCCCCACCTGCCTTTTTAGACTGGTGTCTAAAACAACCGTTCCTCTGCTTCAGAAGCGTATTAAGCATTGATGCTAGTTTCCCAAATATTGTTCTGATTCATCCTAGAGCTTCTGCAGCGAAGATCTGGGGGGGATGGTTAGATCTGATTCACTACGAAAACGTTTGTTTTCGGTTGTTTAGCTGAATACTTTTAGCATAACTCAGCTTTTAGGGATTTGGTGGTGCTAATCTGACATGTAAAGACCAATAAGGCATGCCACCCTGCGCAAGTGAAGCAAACTTTATTCCTTCTGACATGCCTTCTTACTTAGATGGATTGCAACCTATTTGTTTTAAATCGAGGAAATTGCTGCATCGTTCTCACCTTAATTCTTCAACGGCTGACTTTGCGGTATTAGTCACAGCATCGCTATATTCTTCAAACTGATTTCCCTAATACCGTGTAGCGTTAGCAATGAGAGAGCACCGCTTGGCGTCATTCATAGTTGGCTCAGGATTTTCAACCTTCCTCAGAAATTTTTGCTTTATTCTCAACAGGGCTCTCTTGCTCATTGTTTTTCCTCCCAATTCTTTAAATTATGGTTGGGAAACTTGTCGACTTCCAAATGTTGCTCTTCAGCAGTGGTGAAATCTAAAATTTGTTACTACGGGTTCTGTGGGCGTGGCTTGGTGGTGGGTGTAATGTGACTGGGTGGGCGTGGCCAATTTTTTTTCTTTTAAAACCATTTTTTTTACAACCTCTTTGGCGAAGGGTTTGTAAAAAAATGCTTTCAAAAGGCTCTGACGATCCCAGCTGAATTGCCTGATCGGCAGAGGCTTTTCTTCTTTTAAAAGCCTCTGCCGATCAGGCAACTCAGCTGGGATCGTCAGAGGCTTTTAAAAGAAAAAAAAGCCTCTGCTGATCAGGCATCTCAGCTGGGATCGTCAGAGGCTTTTAAAAGAAAAAAAAGCCTCTGCTGATCAGGCATCTCAGCTGGGATCATCAGCTGATGATCCCTTTGACGATCCCAGCTGAGCCGCGCGATCATCAGAGGCTTTTTTTTTTTACTTTTAAAAGCATTTTTACAACCGAAGAGGTTGTAGAAAAAATGCTTTTAAAAATTAAAAGAAAAAGCCTCTGATGATTGTGCAGCTCAGCTGGGCATGGGGGGGTGGCGGGGATTTTTGCTACCAGTTCTCCGAACCACCCGCCTCCATCGCTACCGGATCAGGCGATCCGGTCTGAACCCGGAGCATTTCACCCCTGCTCTTCAGCTACCTGCCACCAGATTGGTCAAACAGCTGTTGGCAGTTTAAATTAAATATCAGGTAGTCCTTGACTTACAACAGTGACCGAAGTTACAACAGCACTGAAAAAATTGATTTATGACCATTTTTCACACTTATGACCATTGCAGCATCTCCATGGCCACGTGATTTACATTCGGATGCTTGACAACTGACTCACATTTATGACTGTTGCAGTGACGGTTGCACATTCATGCAGGGAAGCCAGATTCCCTTCACAACCATGTTATTAACTTAACAAGTGCAGTGATTCACTTCACAAATTTGGCAAGAAAAGTCGTAAAATGGGGCAAAACTCACTTGACAAATTTCTCACTTAGCAACATTGGGCTCAATTGTGGTCGTACGTTGAGGACTACCTGTACTGTCCTGGTTGGTACGGCTTTGCTCTGTAAGTGGGGGAAGAGATTCTTCTTAAGATAACATGCTAAGTTTTCCCTATTTATGCATTATGGCTTGATTTGAAAAAGGCATTATTGTGCAATCTGAATAAGCCATTTTCTGACAAAAATGCAGACCTTACTCCATCTGTGTTGGCAGGTTACATTATCGTTCCTGGAAACCCTTGGAAGTCCCAGATCATTAGTTTGCTTTAATAGATAACAAGAGAATGGAACCCGAAGTTTGTCTTTTCATGGATTATCGAGTCTGCCGATTATCTTTGTCGTGTTTTCAGTGGTTTAGCTATATTTGCCTATTGGGTTTTTTTTGAATATTTTTTTTATTTTAAAACAAAAACATAACATAAAACTATCATCATTCCAAACAATTGCAGTGTGTCGATCGGTTAACATTCTTTTGTGTTCAACCATCTTCAAAATATCAATATATGACAAAAGCTTATTTCTCATAAAAAAGAACTTCACATATTTTATCTTTACATCCACTTCATATTTCATAGTTCATCTCCATATTTTATTATCTATCCATTGATAAAACAAATCCCATATCAAATAATATTGTTTATCTTTCTGTTCTCTAATTTCAAATGTCAATTTACTTATTTCAGCACAGTCCAACATTTTCTTAATGACTTCATCATCAGTAGGTATCTTCTCTCCTTTCCAGTTTTTAGCAAATACAATTCTAGCCGCTGTTAAAACATTCACAATTAAATATTGCAATTCTCTACTGTATGTCTCTGGTAAAATCCCTAATAAAAATATCTTTGGTTTAAAGTCAATATGTCTCTTTATCATTTTTTTCCAAGCATGTGTGTATCTTAGTCCAATATCTCTTAGCTTCTACACATGTCCACCACATATGGTAATATGATCCTGGAGTCTGATGACACTATATTTGCCTATTGTTGACAGTTATTCAGAATAGTTGAAGTTTAGGATTTAGCTGACCCACGGGAGAAAAAAAGTTGCTAGGGGTCGACGTAGTACCATATCATTATATTGCTGTGCTGTCTTAATTCGTAGGGGAGATGTTGGGTACCTGAGCTGTAAGCGTTCTGTTTCAGCAGAAAGGCAAAGGGTTTTTTTTTTTTTGGAGTCCATGTATCCTGATGACTGCCATTTCAGAAGTTTTCTTCGGAAGATTTTCAGAAGTGGTTTATCATTGCCTGCTTTCTGGGACAGACAGAGTGACTGGCTCAAGGTCACCCAGTTGTTTATTATTTTATTTTATTTTATTTTATTTTATTTTATTTTATTTTATTTTATTATTTTATTTTATTATTTTATTTTATTTATTTTGTTTTATTTTATTTATTATTTTATTTTATTTTATTTTATTTTATTATTTATTTTATTTTATTTTATTTATTTTATATTTGTCAAACATGTATAAGATTACAGATATAAGTATAAACATGATTATGAATACAGGATAAGGATACGAATAAATGGGGACAGTAGGACAGGGATGGTAGCCACATTGGTGCGCTTATGCACAGCCCCTTACTCAGGGTCTGCATTTCCTACACTGGATGAGGAGGGCACATCTTTCTCCTTCTGTCATGGCCACTTTTTACAGAGGCACGATTGAGAGCGTTTTAACAAACTGCATCACTGTTTGCGTTGGTGGCAGCAGTGCCTCAGATAGAAAGTCCATACAGAGAGTGGTGAGGACAGCCGAGAAGAGTATAGGAAGCTTGCTTCCCGTTATTCTGGATACTGCTTATAAGCGCTATGTGCTTAGAGCTCAAAGCATTGTTAGAGACCCCACATACCCACTTAATGGTCTGTTCCTGTTGCTCCCTTCTGGGAGGAGGTTTCAAAGTGTTTCTAGCAGGACTACCAGATTCTGCAACAGTTTTGTTCCCCATGCCATCCATCTGATAACTGGCAAGATTCATTTTTCTCACCATGTACATGTATACAACCAGACTAGACTGTGTGATTTCTCTGTGTCATATAATATATGTGGGTATGTGAGTATATGCATAATTTTGTATTTATTTATTTTGTTATGTTTATTTTGATGTATTGGAGGGGGTGACCTTTTGAGAGCTTTATGCAACAAAATTTCTTTTTAATGTATGCTGATTAGTGTACATTCAAAGTGACAATAAAGTTATTCTAAGCCTAAGTGTAAGTGTTAAGTGGAGTGTCTCACTTTTCTGTGCTGTTGTGTCATTTTGCGCCAACAATTTATGATCTCTGAAGTGAAGTAGGTTGTATATCTTGCACCACTGAATATTTTGTAGGTTAGCTTTCCAAATGTGATAATTATACTACAGGTAGTCCTTGACTTATGATCATAATTGAGTCCAAAATTTCTGTTGTTAATTGAGGCATTTATTAAGTGAGTTTTGCTCCATTTTGCGACTTTTCTTGCCACAGTTGTTAAGTGAACCACTGCCCTTGTTAAGCTGGTCACACGGTTGTTAAGTGAATCTGGCTTTTCCATTGACTTTGCTTGTCAGAAGATTACAAAAAGTGGTCACATGACCCAGGACACAGCAATCGTCATAAGTAAGAGACCGTTGCCAATCATCCAAATTTTGATCACATGACCACTGGGATGCTGCAATGGTTGTAAGTGTGAAAAATGGTCTTAAGTCACTTTTTTCAAGGGCCGTTGTAACTTTGAACAGTCACTAAATGAATTGTTGTAAGTCGAGGACTACCTGTATTTTAGAGTGCATTGATTATTTATTTTACGGGTATTTTTTGCATGGGAAATAAACCTGCAGCATATACACAACTGAAACTTAAGTTTTTTCTTATTAAGTTGTGTGTTGTCCATCTCAGCAATGTTACAATTCTTTATTAAGAAAGAATGCCTCTTTCTTAATTGTTCTCAATAATCTGATTTGATAATAAAATGTAGGTATGGAAGATAAGTAGAAAAACTTCACACAGAAGCAAGTAGTAGTTTTTGCTTCAAAAATATACCGTGTTTCCCCAAAAATAAGACCCTGTCTTATATTTTTTTGAATCTAAGGTTGCCAGGTGTCCACTATTTGAGTGGACAATCCACTTTTTTCACATTATGTTCACTATTTTTTTTTCACAAAATAGTGGACATTTTTTTTTATTCAAAAGCTTTATGATTGTATATTTTTTAATATTTCTCAACGTTGTACTGAAATTAAAGAATTATTCCTTAAACACAAAGAATTGATCAAAGCCGCGCAGTCAAATAAAAAATACACACGACAGCAAAGTAAAATGTAATTTAATATTTTACATATTATTATAATATATTTGATGTTTTGAATTTTAAGTAAAGTTTTGAAGTGATTATTATTTTAATGTGTTAAATTAACACATTAAAGTTAACGTGTTAAAATGTTTGTAAGAAAATATATAATTTAATGGTAAATTTTTTAACAATATTTTTACTACTTAACCCCCCCTCCCCCCGCTTGTCCGCTATTTTTTGGAAGCAGACCTGGCAACCCTATAATTGAATCCCGAAATAAGTGCTTGGCTTTATTTTCAGGGAGGTCTTATTATTTTGGGGCGCGTGGAGCAAGACGGGGCTCCTCTTGCCGTCTTACCTGATTTCCAGCTTTGTCTCGCTAACCCTAACCAGAGGAAATGGCGGGGACCAGCTGCGCATGCTGTTAAATATTTTCGGGGAGGGCTTATTTTCAGGGGAGGCGGCTTATTTTAGCGCATGCGTTCAAAAGTCCGATTGGGCTTATTATTAGGGGATGTCTTATTTTAGGGGAAACAGGGTAGCATTGGTTGTGGTGATAATTATTTGCATCACATTATTTCCACATTATCTTCATTCTTGGAGGCATCTAACCTGACTTGGGCGCAGCTCTGGCACAACCCCCAGCAAATCTCAAAGTCACAAAAACTTTCCTTTCGGATTACCAAAATAAATAAAAAATAAAAAATAAAAAATCCCTTTTCAAGAAGTTGTCTCTTTAGAATGAGAATGTTTTAAAGACCACAACAGCAATAGCACAACGTTGCCTTTGTTCTGAGTGCGAACGCTGCTGTGAATCGAGACACTTTTTTCTTTTGTATTCGGGGATTTTAATATTATTAACTGGGAGTCACAGGCTGGCCCGTGGAAAAAAGTTAATGATCATGTACTAATTTGTAGGTCATGCCTATTGACGAAAGGGGGAATGCCTTCAAAGGGCCATAGCAGTGTGTTTAATGGAGTCACGAGAGTTCACGAAGGATGGCAGAGTATTTACGAAAGGGCCCTATAGGCACCTTAATTCCCTTCGAGGTACATTGTATTTTCAGTCACCCTTTGCAGGATGGAAAATTGATAATAAGGACTGCATTGTATCCTCTTTTCCCTTCAGGGCCCAAGTGCCCCTCCCTCCCTCCCTATTGCTAAGTGCATGCTTTTAATCAGTGGCATCTTTTAAACACAGGCTTCAGAGGGCAAGCAATTGGTAGCAGGCCTTATGATTGCCTATCACTAATATTAGTCCATTTATTAGTCCACTAATATTAGTCCACAGATATTAGTCCATTTCCATGAATACAGTATAAACATCTTCCACGCATAAAGTGTGTTAGATGTCTCATGAGGCTTCAGGCTGTATTTTTTGGTTTTTTGGTTTTTTTAAAATTTGATTTATATGCCGCCCTTCTCCGGAGACTCAGGGCGGCTTACAATGCGTTAAGCAATAGCCTTCATACTTTTGTATATTTATACAAAGTCAGCTTATTGCCCCCACAAACTGGGTCCTCAATTTACCCACCTTAGAAAGGATGGAAGGCTGAGTCGACCTTGAGCCTGGTAAGATTCGAACCTGCAGAAATTGCAGGCAGCTGTGTTAATAACAGGGTGCATTAAACCACTGTACTACCAAGGCTTGGTTGTTGTTGTTGTTGCTGTTGTTGTTGTTGTTATTATTATTAATTCAATTTGTATGCCGCCTCTCTCCGAAGACTCAGGGCGGCTCACAATGCATTTAAAATCATTATAAAAAACATTTAAAAATTAAAAACATTAAGAACGTTAAAACTCATTCACATCATTCATGGCCGGATCTCGCCGGATCGCAAGAGCGAGATCAACGGCCCCAGGCCTGCCGGAAAAGCCAGGTCTTCACCGCTTTTCGGAAGGCCAATAGGGTGGGGATGGTCCGGACCTCAGGAGGTAAGTGGTTCCAGAGAGCTGGGGCAGCCACAGAGAAGGCCCTCCCCTGCGGGCCCGCCAGCCGGCATTGTTTAGCTGACGGGACCCGGAGGAAACCAACTCTGTGGGATCTTACCGGTCGTTGGGAATTATGCGGTAGAAGGCGGTCTCGAAGATACCCTGGCCCTGAGCCATGTAGGGCTTTAAAGGTAATAACCAACACCTTGAATTGTGACCAGAGACCAATAGGGAGCCAGTGCAGCTTGCGGAGAATTGGTGTAATGTGGGGGTATGTAAGTGCACCCACAACAGCTCGCGCGGTTAGGCTGCGTCTTTGCAGATGACACTCTGCATACTCAGCATTTCTCTTTCTTAATTGTTCTCAATAATTGTTTTCGATAATTCATTTTATAATACAAATGTAGGTGTGGAAGATAAGTAGAGAAAGTTTATACAGAAGCAAGTAGTTGTTTTTGCTTCAAAAATATAACACCGGTAGTGGTGATAATTATTTGCATCACATCGTATTTTTCTTCCAGAAGCTCAAAACATTTCTTCTATGTTCCCTTCCCTCCATCTGATGCTTCTCTTCTTCTCTTCTATGTTCCTTCATCTCTTCTATGATCCTTCATCTCTTCTATGTTCCCTTCCCACCATCTGATCCTCATAGCAATTGTAAAAACTTAATAAGACTACAGATGGAATACAACTGTATCCAGTTTTGATCACTACATTACAAAAAGATGTTGAGACTTTGGAAAAAGTGCAAAGAAGAGCAACTAAGATGATTAAAGGCCTGGAGACCAAAACATATGAAGAACAGTTGCAGGATTTGGATATGGCCAGTCTAGAGAAAAGAAGGGCGAGGGGGGACATGATAGTAGTATTCCAGTATTTGAGGGGCTGCCACAAAGGAGAGGGGGGTCAATTTATTTTGCAGACCACCAGGGGGCAGGACAAGAAACAGTGGAGGGAAACTAATCAAGGAGAGAAGCAACCTGAAATTAAGGAGAAACTTCCTAACAGCGAGGACAATTAACCAATGCCTTCAGAAGTTGTAGGGACTTAATCACTGAAGGTTTTTAAAAAGAGACTGGTCAGCCGCCAATCTGAAATGCTATAGGGCCGTGATGGCGAACCTAAGGCATGTGTGCCACAGGTGGCACGCGGAGCCATATCAGTGGGCACGTGAGTGTTGCCTTAGCTCATCTCCGGTGCGCATGCACACACCGGCCAACTGATTTTTGGGTCTTCTGGGCCCACCGGAAATCAGGAAACAGGCTTTTTCTGGCCTCCGGAGGGCCTCCGGGAAGGCTGGGGAAGGCTGTTTTTGCTCTCCCCAGGCTCCTAGAAAGGCTCTGGAGCCTGGGGAGGGCAAAAAAACGGGCCTACCGTGCCCACCATGCCATTGCGTACCAAAAGCGGGGGGAGCTCAGGGGGGGTTGCACGCGGGACAGCGGGGCGCATTGAATTATGGGTGTGGGCACACATGCTCGCGAACCCCCCCCCACTACCCCTGCTTTTGGCATGCGATGCCAAAAAGGTTAGCCATCACATTATTTTGACTGTTTGACGGTGACTGTTTGAAAATTGGCTGATCTCCATCATCATTTGAACTTGACTCTCCCCAATTTTGATCTTAACTAATATGAGAGATTGAAATTCAGAAGGCAAAGAGGAACCAAAGTGAAAAAGATAAGTAGGATATATCAAGGCCCTTCTAATCACCACTGGGAATGTGAAAAATGCGAAAGGACGTTCAATTAGAAAAGGTTCTTGGAAGATTGGCTTTATATATCTAACTGCAGCAAAGTCATATGCACAAAGATGGAAGACTGCAGAAACACAAATAATGGAGGAATGAATTGTGAAGATGGCTGGGTTTGCAAAAATGACTATATTGAGGAGAGGACTACCATTATTTTTAAATCATTGTGGAGAATGAATGAATTCTTCCTTATCAATATTGTATTGTGTATATTGTACACACACCAGACCGACTATTTTTCATTTAAATGTAACCAAGATAGGAAGTTAATCCATCTCTTTTAAGGTGTCTTGAAGAGAACCAGTACTTACGGTAGAAAAATAAGTTTTTCAATGAGAACAAAATTTGCCTACAGAAAATTAGCAGGTACCAATTTTGCTCCTTGCAAGAGAACAGTCTGATCTGAAAAATGCCCCATAAGATACAGTCAATCTTCTTCAAGGTGCCAATTTTCACCATTCTTATGATAGTCGTGTTACTAAATCACAGATGATTCAGGAAACAAGTCATAACTTCTCCCAATTTTTCTTTTGGGTCTTTTCTTCCATTTCCTTTATTGAGTGTGAAAAATAGACAAGAAATCAGATAGAGAGGAACAGCTTTATTTCTCAATATAAAAGTACTGCATTTTGCAGGGTATAAGATGCACCTTTCTCCCTCCAAAAAGAGGGTGAAAATCTGAGTGCGTCTTATACTCCGAATGTAGCTCTGCCCAGCCTCTCAAACGGAGGTTTCAGAGGCTGAAAAAAGCCTTAGAAATGAAGCTTCAGAAAAAAACCCCTCCAAACAGAGCTTCAGAAAAAAAAGCTCTGTTTTGGAGGCTTTCAGAGACAGAAAAAAAGTTTTTTCTGAAACAGAGTTTCAGAAGTTTCAGAGGCTGAAAAAAAAGCAAGGCACAGAGCTCATAACCAAGGATCCTGTTGCTAAAATTCACCTCTGGAAACAGTTGATCGGGGATATTCTGGGAGGCCGATCCACCTGCCAATCAGCTTTTTTCTTATTTTCCTCCCCAAAAATTAAGGTGCGTCTTATACTCCGAAAAATACGGTGTATGACCAATTTCCAGGCTACAATCTGGCAACGGTTTTGACAAAGTTAATCCATTATGAAAAAGAAATATTGCAGCCTTTCATACATGAACTCTATAATAATACTAATTAAAGCTTACATTTGTGCTGGGCTAGGGATTATTTGGAGTAATACAACATAACTATTCACCAAGGCTATTCACCATTCTAACATATGCCAGCGAAGCACGGACACTAACTGCACAATCGATAAAAAAGCTACGAGTGGCGCAAAGAGCCACGGAAAGATACATGCTTAGCATCACAAGGCTAGGTAGAAGAACCTGCACATGGATTAGAAAACAAACGAAAATATACAATGCCATCAAGAGTAAAAAAAAAATGTTATGGAAATAACAAGAGCAACTGATGGCAAGTGGACGAAAGCAGTTATAGAATGGATCCTACTTGATAAAAAGCATCCACAAAAGAAGATGGATCGATTGACACCAGCAAGTATTGCGGGCCCAACTGGCAAAGGAAAGCTCAAGACCGTATTGGTTGGAAATATGCGGAAGAGGCAGGGGTGGGCTGCTGAGGGTTCGCAGGGGTTCGGGAGAATCTCTAGCTAAGATTCTGTGCAGTTCAAAGATGCCCCAAATCCCACTCCTGGCTGGCCCCACCAACCTCGCCCTGCCCCTCCCAGGAGTCCCCACGCGGCCCGTTTTGAATGCAGGTAAGTGCAGGGCGCGTGCGGAGGCTTGGGGAGGGCGAAAAACAAGCCTTCCGGAAGTTTGGGAAGGCCGGCCATCATCTGGTGTTGTGTTGCACCTCGTTGCTTACGACAATGCAGGCACCTGTGCAAGAAAGTAGCGATGGTCCTCTTGGCCCCCAGGATCCAAAATCCAGCAGCTCTGACAGCTCCTTCTGTGATGTGGCAGCCTTGATGGTGGACGGTTTCGTCGTAGTGTTGGACTAGCAGGTTCATCACATGTTGTCGAGCAGGAAGGATGATAGGGTGTTTGACGCTTGAGGCTAGTTCAGCCTTATCTAGAGGGCCTCTGGAGCCTGGGGAGGCTGTTTTCGCCCTCCTGGACGCTCAAAGAAAGCCTCCGGAGCCTGGGGAGGACAAAAACGCCTCCCCCATTGTGGTGCAGGAGGCTGACTAGGCCACACCCATCATGACCACGCCCACCCAGCAACTGGGCCGAGAACCCCTTGCTAAAATTTTTGAAGCCCACCCCTGGGAAGAGGCCTTCATTCCACAGTGGCTAGAATGATGATGAGTCCATTATGATAAAGGAAGATAGAAGCATTTCATACATGAATCCTGTAATAATGCTAATAAAAGCTTATATTTGTGCTGAGCTAGGGTTCATTTGGAGTAATACTGCCTAGCTATTCACCAAGGCATTCAACATCCAATATAAAGCTCCACGCTAATGGAATTTACTGCAGATCCAAGATTCTGAACAGCAAACAGTACCTACGGTATTATTAGCAATCGCAGAGAGACTTGGCCATTTTATTTTTTCTTGATGGACGACCCAATGCTTTGTAGTCCAGTGATTCCCCACTCCCCCCCCCCCATCCGTTAAGCTTATTTCCTCTGGAGGAAATAGGAATAAGCATTACCTAGCGTAGCTGGCCAATTATAGGAAAGGCTGCTGCTCATTTAGACCCCCCGGGGTGAAACTGTAGGATAGAGGAAATCATTTTAAACCGATAACTCAATAAAGCCCAATCGCTATGGTAATTGAAACAAGCTCCCTTTCGTAGCTACTTTCATCACAGTTTTAAACAAAGCTTTTTTTGTGTTATGTTCTCTTTGGGAGAATAAGACGCAATATCTAAAATTAGCTCATGGATTCAAGGATATGGAATAATATTAGGACAAATAGGCCAAAAAAAAAAACAACAACACCCCACAACTCACAGAGATACTTGAGATAATGTATGTGAATGAGCTTGACTTGCATTTACTGGATGAATGAATGGATAGGAACTTATTCTTCCTCTGGCTTTTACATTTCTTCAATGACATTCTTAGCTAGAAATGAACGTATATAATCAGGTGTGGGCTTCAAAAATTTTAGCAAGGGGTTCTCTGCCTGGTTGCTGGGTGGGTGTGGCCTAGTCGGCTTCCTGCACCACGGCGGGGTGAGTATTTGCCCTCCCCGGGCTCCAGAGGCTTTCCTTGAGCCTCGGGGGGGGGCAAAAACAGCCTCCCCAGGCTCTGGAGGCCTTCCTGAACTTCCGGTAGGCCTATTTTTTGCCCTCCCCAAGCCTCTGCCGTGCCCTGCATTTACCTGCATCCAAAACGGGCCGCGTGGGGACTCCTGGGAGGGGAGGGGTGGGCAGGGCCAGCCAGGAGTGGGATTTGGGGGTTCTCTGAATTGCACAGAATCTTCATTAGAGGTTCTCCCGAACCCCCAGCAGCCCAGAATTATTTAGAAATAATTCTAAATTGTCACAGCTTCAAAAATGCTGCATTTTGTAATTTTGGTGGGACAAATTAATACAGAAACAGTACGGAAAAGAATTGTGGATGAATGGGCATAACAGTGACACAAATCCAAGTCAACTGATTGTTCTGTTTCTACCATATATGGCTTTCCCTTCTGAACCAGGAACATGAGTATCACAAAGCATGTTCCTGTTACAATGTTAGCATTTGCGAAGATTGTGGTTGTACAGTGTTTAAGATGTTCCAGCCAGATAACCTGAGAATAGGGCCATGAGTGTATATACAGTTTAGTCTGGTACTTTAAGCCCACCCATACTTAAAATCAAGCCCTTGTATTCATTCTTTCGCATTTCTAAAATTCGGTCCTCTCCTAAAAGTGTTGCAATTGACAGACAGTGAAGACAACTGACAGATTATTTGATGTGTGGTGTATTACGCTACAATAGAGCTTCCAAAAAGAACTCACATGTGGAATGGAAATCCTGGAGGATAAATTGCAAGCTCATGAGGGAGACGTCCCCACTAAACATGAAATGAGACTTACCCGAAGGCCTTCCAATTTGGATTATGCCAATGAAGTTCATTTGAGCCTTTATGTTCTGTCCCCAACCACACGCACACACACCAACAGACGTTCAAGAGTTAAAGACCAAACCAGCCGGCAAAATCCTTTTCCTTATGATAACGGAACTTGGCCTAGTGGCTGCCTGCCAAGAGTTTATTATTTACGAAGAGAAGAGATAACTTCTCCCCACTCCTGGTACATCAAAAGAAACAGCTCAATAATTACGGAGTCAATCAAGTCCAGAGATAATCCAGCAAAGTCTATAGCAAAAACTCCGGCAATGCAGAATGGTGTGGAAGCTTTCAGCTTTGTTCGTCACAAGGTTTGACTGGCCACCACGCTCCCTTTTATATCCTGTGGGGTGTGGTCCAGTGACTCAGCCTAATCTCGGGCACGCCTTTTCTTCTGTTGCGCGCTTATCTCTGCGATGCTGGCATGGATCCAGCCAAGACTCATTACCCTCATCACTCTCCATCTGTGGCTGCGTGGACGTGCTTGGCCCCGGCCCTATCTCTTGCCCTTTGGCGGACACCGAAGGCATTGCCAGAGAGGAGGGTCCTGGAGAGGGAGGCCTTGCCAACTCCTCTCCTTCACTCTCGGAGTCCTCTCCTGCCGATGACACAGGCTCAGATAACGGAGCCACAACACTTTATCTGTATATGATGGTATACAGGTAGACCCTGATTTACAGCCGTTCATTTATTTTGGGTTCAAAGTTACAACAGCTCTGAAAAAGTGGCTTATGACTGCTTCTTAAAGTTATGACCATTGCAGCATCTTAACAGTCGTGTAATCAAAATTTGGGCCCTTGGCAAGTAATGCTAATGGTTCCGGTAGTCTGCAATTGGGAAGAACAGTCTTCAAATGATGTGGGAGCATGAACAGATTTCCAGAGAAAGAAGATAAAACTGCAAACTACAGGAACCAGGAGCACTACTCAGGTGACCCTGAGGACACAGACGAACCTCCAAGTGCTTCAACGACCCTCTAAAAGGATGCAAATGACCAGCTGTCTGCAAGGAATATAAATCCTTCCATTCCCCACCATCCAGTCAGAGTTGAAGAAGCTTCTTGGATGAGAAGTGAAACGTCTTCAAAGAAAAAAACAAGCAAGTCACTTGCCTCTTAAAAAAGTACTTTTGGGACTGTTGTAGAGTACTTGCACATAGAAGTATCTTGATCGACACTGTACTTTTCAAATGAGGTGGACTTCAGTTCCCATAATTCCGTTGATTTAGCATGGCATGTGTATGCCAGGGCCATAGGCAAATAAACCTGAGGCTCTTTTTGTTCCCAGCTATGTTTTACTTCCTGACATCAGCTTTTAGTGCCTGAATCAAGCATGCCTTTTAGCAGCGATATGCCCTTTCATTACTGCTTTTTGGAAAAATAGAAGTATTCTTGAAGCTTCTCTGACAGCTAATTCTGAGTACAGATGGGTAGAAGATAATGCCACCGGGTGCCAAAATGAAAAAAAGAATGGAAAGCACACATTTTAAATTTTGTTATTGTTATTAATAACAAAAAAAAGAGAAAAAGCACAACACAAAGATAATAGTGATAGCGATGCATCAGTGAAGGGTTTCAATTTTTTTTACTACTGGTTCTGTGGGTGTGGCTTGGTGGGCGTGGCATGGCTTGGTGGGCGTGGCAGGGGAAAGATACTGTAAAATCCCCATTTCCTCCCGATCAGCTGGGACTTGGGAGTCAGAGAATAGATGGGGGCGGGGCCAGTCAGAATGTTTACTACCGGTTCTCCAAACTACTCAAAATTTCTCCTACCGGTTGTCCAGAACTGGTCAGAACCTGCTGAAACTCACCTCTGCGATGCATCCATTATCAAAGAGAAGAAACAAACACAAAAAGTGTTTTAACAAAAAAGTATAAGAAACATGACAAAGGGGGAAAATGTTACAGAATGGAAAACACAAGTTAATACTTACTTTTTTTTTTTAACCATTCCATCAGAGGCAAAACAGAAACAACCCAAAAACAAGGCTGAATTTATTTTTCACAGCCTGATAAGGTTATGATAATTTCCCACTGGTGAAATGTAAAATTTGTTACTACTGGTTCTGTGGGTGTGGCTTGGTGTGTGTGGGTGGTTAATGTGACTGGGTGGGCGTGGCCAACTTTTTTTTTTTTTTTACTTTTGAAAGTATTTTTTCTACAACCTTAAGAGGTTGCAGGAAAAAATGCTTTTAAAAGCCTCTGACAATCAGGCAACTCAGCTGGGATCGTCAGAGGCTTTTAAAAGCATTTTTTTTCTACAACCTCTTCAGCTGAAGAGGCTGTAGAAAAAATGCTTTTAAAAGCCTCTGACGATCCCAGCTGAGCCACACGATCATCAAAGGCTTTTTCTTTTTACTTTTAAAAGCATTTTTTCAACCAAAGAGGTTATAGAAAAAATGCTTTTAAAAATTAAAAAAAAAAGACTCTGATGATCGCACGGCTCAGGTGGGCATGGGGGGGTCGGGGATTTTTGCTACCGGTTCTCTGAACCACCCGCTGCCATCGCTACCAGATCAGGTGATCCAGTCTAAACAGGGAGCATTTCACCCCTGTAGTTTCCCCATTTTTTTTTTGTATGTGTGTTATGTTCTACTTTGACAGCTCAAGATGGCTGCCACAAAGAAGAGGGAGCCAACCTATTCTCCAAAGCACCTGAGGGCAAGACAAAAATCTTCGAATCTCGCTGTTTGAGGAAGTTGCATAACATTCTCAGAGACTCTTTCCATCCTGCTTACAATCTTTTTGGACTGTTGCCTTCTGGCAGAAGATACAGAACAATTAAAACTCGGACCACACGTTTTCTGAATAGTTTCTATCCCAGAGCTATAATTGCACTCAACAATGAACTAAAGGGCCACCATCGGTGAGCTGTTGGACAGCATTACTTGGTCTGTTGGGTGGATGTTTGGGTGGTTTAGGGGTGGGGAATTTGTGGTGGGTGGGGGTGTGTTTGGGGATTGTTATGTGTGTTGGATCTGGTCTTTGGGTGTTAAGTGAATTTTGTTGTATGGGTATACTGTGTATACATGTACAATGACAATAAAGTTGTTGTTGTTGTTGTTGTTGTTATTATTATTATTATTATTATTATTATTATTATTATTATTATTATCTTTATTCATTAAATATGAAACTCAGTCAACTGAACATTCAGAAATGTATCACGAATACCATTGACTGGTGCTAATGGTTGATACGGGTTGTTGCCAGCATCCTAGGTATCAACCAAGTACCTTCTTAAGATGTAGGATGTAAGATGATGATGATGATGATAATGATGATGATGATGATGGTGCTTAAAAGTACTGGGTGGAATCTTATCAAAGAGAGATCCAACCTAGAATTAAGGAAAAATGTTCTGACAGTGAGAACCATTAATCAATGGAACAATTTGCCTCCAGAGATTGTGGGTGCTCCAAGCACTGGAGGTTTTTAAGAAGAGATTGGACAGCCATTTGTCCACAATAGTATAGATTTTCCCGCTTAGGCATGGGGTTGCACTAGACTTCCAAGGTGCCTTCCAACTCTATTCTGTATTCTGTACGGTCTTCAATTTTATCCACACAACAGCTACCCAATTTTGAACTACAAACTATAAAATATATACAATCTTTTAAACTCTGTCACCTTTCCCCACAATTACAATACATTATGCCTTTATATTCTTGGAGCTAAACAGCTTTCATGTTACTTGCTTGGTAGCAAGAAAATTATACTTGCTTGTTATCAAGAAAATAAAATTGGTTCTGCAACCCAACAAGACAGACACAGACTTCAGAGGATAATTAGAACTGCAGAAAAAACAATTATTACCAACCTGCCTTCCACTGAATATCTGCATACTTCATGAGTCAAAAAGAGGGATGTGAAAATATCTACAGACTCCTCGCATCCTGGACATAAACTGTTTCAACTCCCACCCTCAAAACGACGCTATAGAGCACACCAGAACAACTAGACACAAGAACAGATTTTTTCCCGAATGCCATCACTCTGCTAAACAAATAATTCCCTCAACACTCTTAAACTATTTACTAAGTCTGCACTACTATTAATCTTCTCATTGTTACTATCACCCATCTCCTCCCACTTATGACTGTATGACTGTAACCTTGTTGCTGGTATCCTTACAATTTATATTGACTGTTTCCTAATATGATTTGATTGCTTATTTGTACCCTATGACTATCATTAAGTGTTGTACCTTATGATTCTTGATGAATGTATCTTTTCTTTTATGTACACTGAGAGCATATGCACCAAGACAAATTCCTTGTGTGTCCAATCATACTTGGCCAATAAAGAATTCTATTCTATTCTATTCTATTCTATTCTATTCTATTCTATTCTATTCTATTCTATTCTATTCTATTCTATTCTATATGGGAGCCCCCTTTGAGCTTATATACATTTGAAAGATCAGTGAGATGTACAGTGAGATGTATGGATTATTCAGTTAATGCAAAGAATTTCCAGAGCCCATATAGAGAGGGATACTATGTATTGAGTGTACGGAATTCTTAAATCAATCTGGGGCCAATTGTGTTTCCAAAGATAAACCTAGAAGTCAGGTGTGCTTACTGAATTGTCTTCTCCTTAGTCAGATCATGCCAATATGTCCTTAGGATAACATATTAACTTATCCAAGTTGGCTTTTAAAAGACAGTTTGATGTAATGGTTAAGGTGGTGGCCTAGAAATCAGCAGAGCCTATTAGTTCTAGGGTTCCCTCAGGTATGAAAGCTAGCCGGGTGATTTTGGGACAGGCCCTCTCAACCACTTTATTTCACTATATTGTTATGAGGGAAAGAGGAAGCGGAAGCATTAAATATGAGTGCTGCCTTGAGCTGACCAAAAAGAAAAAAGGAAAAAAAAAAAGAAACTCCTTAAAGTAGTGATGTCCAACTTCGGCAACTTTAAGACTTGTGGACTTCAACTCCCAGAATTCCTCAACAGCTTTAATGCCTGAAAGTTGCCAAGATTGGACATCCCTGCCTATTGGAAAAATCTGCCATAGCATACCAAGGGAGTACTGAAGTAGCTTAAGCAGAGACATATGCCAAATGGGCTCTAACTCCTAATCTTGCCGCTAATTACCATATTTTTTGGAGTATAAGACGCTCTGGACTATAAGAGGCACCTACTTTTTTTGGTGAGGAAAACAAGAAAAAGAAATCTGCCTCTGCCTCCCAGCAATTTTGCCTCGTTGCAGCAAACAGCAAAAAGCCTGCTTTACTTTCATTTTCATTTTCAGTATAGTTTGATTAGCACAAGAAAAAAAAAATCTGCTCCCAGCAATTTACCTCCTTGCAGCAGAGGCCCACGCAGCAATAGGCAATGAGAATCCCTGCGGCCTGAAACAGCTGAGAGTTGGGAGGCTGATCCAACCGACAATCAACTTGTGCTAATTAGGCTGTGCTGAAGCAGAAATGGGATGTTTCTTCTTGCTGCAAGGAGGTAAATTGCTGGGAGGCAGAGGCCAAAGGGTGGGGGCCAGCGGGTGGGCGGGGTTACATTCAGTGTATAAGACGGACCCAAATTTTTCACCCCCTTTTTAGGAGGGGAAAAAGGTGCGTCTTATACTCCTAAAAATACGGTATGTGAAAAACATGTTTACAGACCTGGAGATCAGATAGTGAAGAACGGTAGGTCAAATTATCTTTCTGTGTTGGAAGTTCTGTAGTCTTAGAATAGCTGTAGCACGTAGACTTATATGCCACTCCATAGTGCTTTACAGCACACTTTGAGTGGTTTACAATGTCAGCATATTTAATTAATTTAATTTAATTAATCATATTTCTATGCTGCCCAACTCCCAAGGGACTCTTATATTGCCCCCTACAATCTGGCTCCTCATTTTACTGGCCTCGGAAGGATGAAAGGCTGAGTTAATCTTAAGCCTATCAGGATCGAACTCCAGGCTGTGGGCAGAGTTAGCCTGCAATACTGCATTCTAATCACTGCGCCACCAGGGCTCCATGGCCCAAGATTCTTGGGGGAAAAAAAAAACACATTTTACAGTACAATTTGACTTGAAGACCAGGAAGGATGAAAAGTCTCAGAAAGCAAAAATCGGTGCTGGTTTGCATATTTGCTTAATCAATTTAAAGAATTAAAATATGTAGCACAGACTTTTGCTTAAGGTCACTGAGCAGACAATTACCCATAGTAATTTGATGTCGACAGCAATCTTATATCACTGTATGAAAACCAAATGTCTCTTTCTCTAATGAGATATTTTTTCTTCTTCTTCTTTGCAATAAATTGATTCCTATTTCAAAAAGCCACTGAGGATGTATAAGACATTTTAGAGCTTCTGTTGAGAGATCTTCTGTCCACCCAGTGAAGGGACTATTAACATCAATACAGACTTGAACTGAGATCTGATTTCTAGACAGGAAGTATAAACAATGACTTGAAAGGTATGTATATAGACCTTTCGGACTGATTTAGTGGTACCTCTCTAGAATCTGTCATGCATGCCATATTGACCTCACAAACTTAATTACTGTAAGCTGGAAGAGAAAGAACATAAGCCTCCCTGCCCACTGACATGGACATCAAAGCCCAGGTTATGGAAGGATAAGCAGATCAACTGGAGAAAAGGAAACCAAAATAAAATCAAGATTTGTAGAGATCTTACACCTGGAGAACAATATAGACCTGGAATATATTGAAGCAGAAGGTCCCAGGAGAGAAATTTTGATTATTCTCCATCTTTGACTGTTTTTTTTTTGTAGAAGAAAAAAAAATACAGGTCACTCAGTGGCACAGGATTTTGCTTTGAACACTTAAGGAAAACAGTCCCAAAATCTCCAGTAAACAGAGCTAGGAAGGCTTAAACTGAGTAATGAAATGGGATTGGATGCTTAAAATTTTGCCCACCCCCAACCTTTTAAAATAATTGCATTTTGAAATTTGAAGGAGGCATGGAATATACAGAAAATATTTTAATTTTTTTATCCATCTTTATCCAACAATTTCCAACATGTGGGCTACCAGACATGTAGTTATTTGAATGTAGTCCAGTTAAAGGTAGGGAAGGATGGTCTAGAACAGGGGTGTCAAAACTCGATTTCATTGAGGGCCGCATCAGGGTTGTGTTTGACCTCGGGGGTGGGGTAGGTGTGGCCCTAGGGTGGGCACACACTTATGTCGGGCGAATCTGTGGTGGCCCAAGTGCTCTGCCAGCAAAAACAGGCTCCAGAGCTCCATTTTCAGTTGCAACTCTTGACACCCTCTGCCAGTGAAAATGGAGCTTGGGGGGGCATGTGGCCCTCCCATGCTCCATTTTTGCTGGCAGAGGCACCACGGGCTGTTGCTAGGGCGGCCCTGCGGGCCAGATCTAAGCACCCTGCAGGCCAGATCCAGCCCACGGGCCTTGAGTTTGACACTCTTGGTCTAGAACAAAAATAGCCCACCAAATAAAAGTGTGCCTAAATTTTCTTCCATTTAGATTTGAATGATATGTGCTCCATGGCTTAGGACCTGGATACTTACGAGACCGCCTTCTGCCACTGAGAGCCTCCCACCGGAGCCTCTCGGTGGGAGGCTCTCAATGTCGACTGGTGGCCCCCAGGGGGAGAGTTTTCTCTGTGGGAGCACCTGCCCTCTGGAACGAGCTCCCCCTGGAGATACGGATGATTCCGGATCTACGTACTTTCCGTCGGGCCCTCAAAACTTTTTTATTTCATCAAGCCGGGCTGGCCTAACTCTCCAATGGTGTAATTTTAATTTTAATTTTAAATGGGGGATTTTAACTGTTGGGCCAAATTGCTTAATATATTTTTAAATTGTTTTTACATTTTGTATTCTATGTTTTTTATCTATGGCTGTTCACCGCCCTGAGTCCTTTGGGAGAAGGGCGGTATATAAATTTAAATATTAAATTAAATTAAATTAATTAAATCCAAATAACTACTCTTGGTTGCTAGTTAGGATGTGTTTGTGTCTGCATCAGTAGTGGGATTCAAATCCCGTTGCTACCGGTTCGCTCGTGGGCTCGTGCATGCGCAGAGACGTCCAGGCGAGTGGGTGGAGCCTGCCACCATCACTACTGGTTTGCCCGATCCAGGGCGAACTGGTAGCAACCCACCACTGGTCTGAATGAAATATCTTAGAATGGACAATACATTTTTCCTCTTCCTTGTAGCATTCTTGAAAGTTTGCTTACCAGCCACATTTCTTCCAGCACAATTTTTTTTTTCCCTAGGGAAGAAGAAGGAAAACTGATGTCTTATTCTCCAGGCAGCTATTTTTACTATTTCGTTCCTGCTTGATAATGCCAGGAATCAAAGCACATCTTGAGAACAGTAAGGCTTTTCATCGTGGCCTTTTATCCCTGCACCGCAAGTCACCACATCAGCTGAGAAATGAATTTCTAATAAAGGCTGGCTTGGAATCAGTGAATTCTCTCAAAAAATCTTGCAGAGTGCCCAGTTTTCTGTGGAGCGTATAACACTGAAACAGGCTTCATCTATTTGAACATCTCTAACCTCAGTGAACCTTAAAGTGGAATGCTGACATTGAGTGGCTCTCAGAAATTCTAACCCAACCACTGGGAAAAAAATTTCTATATACCCCAAAGTATAAGGCAGTCCTATTATTTATACAAGCTGTGTGCAAATTGAAAATTCATCCATGCTTTAAAAGCCTCCTGGGGCTTTTCCTAAAATTGCCACCAGAGAAAGATGTTTAATGTGATGGTAGGGGGAGAAAAAGGCTGGGGGGAATAAAACAGTAGAGTTAGATGCATCTCTTTCAAAGTAGTTGTGACTTTTTCTGGATTTATTGATCTGCTTTGGAATCGTCTGCCAGCCATCTTGAAATAAAGTGATGTGGTATGAGGGCCTACGTGAAGCAGCCATGGAAGTCAAGACAAATACATGGTTGCTCTAACAATGTGAAAAGAGCTTCTTTATACGGGCTGTTCTGTTTTCTGAGGCATTGTTGTGGTCCGCCGGCGGCCTGAGGAACTGGCAGCAGAGTCGAACAGTGAGGAGGCTGGGGAGGAACATGGGCCAGTCCTGGAGTCTGGGGAAGTCTCGGACGAGGGCTCTGTGTCGGAGGCAGAGAAAGGGTCATCTGGGAGTTATGTGGAGATTCCAGAGACTCCAGAGTCGGACATCAGCGAGGCAGAGGAACGGGGGGAGCCTGTTCCCAGTGCGCGCATGCGCAGAGCTGCCAGAAGACAAGAAGAGTTAAAACAAAAGAGACGACTCAGGAGTAGGGCTTGGAAATGATTGGCCCCTCCCATAAAACATTAGGAGGAGCAAAGGCATGTGAGCCTTTGCAGGAAGCAACGTTGTTCATGCTGGCCAGTTTCAATTCTGCAGCTCTATTTTGACTCTGATCCGTGTGGCCTTGCAAAGTTAATTGCCAATTAGATCTTTGGCAGCGTGTCAAGGGAGATAAAGGTGGGTGCTTATCAGCCTTATCCCGAAGGACTGCGGCAGACTTCTGTTGGACTCTTTACAACTATTTGGGACTCCTCTGTGAATGAACAGATTGAGAATGAACAGGTTGTGAATGAACAGAATTCACAGCCGTTGAAATAAAAAGAGGGTTTTTGGGACTCATTGTGTGCTTTTACTGTATCAGGAAGCCTAGGCATTTGTTTCAAAGGAATTGCACATGCCATAATGAACTGTACTTGTTTCATTTAATTTAGCTTAAATATAACTGAAGATTAAATCACATCTGAAATATAGACAGAATTCCTTATCTGATCTGCATGGTATAACAACAGTATGCGACTTCCGTAACAGACATGCTACTGTCACAAAATGTTCTGATGATTTTTTTTTCTAAATTGTGAAACCAATAATTGCTGGAAGCCTTGTATATCGAGTTAGAAAACATGCAATCAAATAATTAAAAGGTGGCAAAGAAGGAATCAATCCTGGATTTGGAATGGGGAACTTTTCATGGTGTTTTCCTGAACTCCGGAGGGATTTTCCCCATGTTTTCTGTCTCATAAAGTAATTATAGTCAAAATTTACCAAGACTTCCTTCCTTCTATCAGTGGGCAAGACAGGAAGTAGCTTGGGTGGGTGGAATGTAATGCTGTACAACCCATGCACAATATTTAGCTACACAAATTAGCAAAACAAACAAGCCTCCTCCATATAAATAAATAAAAAAAAAACTATCATTATCTTGTGCCTCAAATAAATATTTTCCTGCTCCTTATTATACTGGTTTTCAATAATGTGATACCCTTGTGTGCAGACTGCGGCTGGTACGCCTTTTACTTCATAAAGCTTATTCCGGAGCTGCGTCTGTGGACCAGAGACCAATGGTTTTTGTGACATTGGCTCAGGAAATGATGTTGAGATAGCGAATTCCATTGAAGTCAGTGGAGTCTATTTCCAAATCGTATTTTAAGGACCTTGGGGATTGCCAATAATTTTTCTGTTTTTTCCAGGAACGTTATGTTTTAAAGAAACCAAACAATTAGATGTTCCTAGGAGAGCTAAATAAAGTTACTCAAGTCCAGGGATGCTTCCTTTTTAAGGTAAACATGAGTCACATTTCTGACCACTGGAAAAGAAGAGTGCAAAGTCATAATTTTTTCCCCCTGGATTAAGCCTGGTTAATTATACCCACAGGGTTTAGCAAGGAAAGCTCTACAGATTATTTTTAAACTGAAGGTTCACCCCCTTATAATGGTGGCCGGTAATGGCAGTTCTATTGTTCCTGTTATGAAGCTACAGCTGCCACGCTACATAAATTGATCATTATGCTGGATTCAATAGATGCACTGTCAGAATTGAACAGCCAATTGTGAAACGGAGTGACAAGAAACAAAGGAGCCTCAAAAGAAAACCCCAAGACATTGGACCTTTTGTTCATAGACGGAAATCTACGGCCTCCAACCAACTCTCATGTGCTTGTGCTTTGATCTGCCTTTTCCAATACTCAGAGATAAAATATTGATGTAATGTTTTTCATTTCAAAGTTCATTCAGCAACATCACGGATGGTTCCCTGTCAACGAAATATATTGTTATGGCTTATGTAATAAATTCTATGTCAATTATTTCACTGACACCAAAGTAAACACGTACAAGCTGCATCCAGAAAAGGATCAGCTCTCACTCCTGCATTTTGAATGGGAAAAAAATGTAAGCTATATGTTCCATTATACCTAATAATTTAAGAGCCTTGGTAGTACAGGGGTTTAAGGCACCCTGTTATTAAGCTGGTTATTAAGACCAGCTGCCTGCAATTACTGCAGGGTTCGAATCTCGTCAAGGCTCAAGGTTGACTCAGCCTTCCATCCTTTCTAAGATAGGTGAAATGAGGACCCAGATTGTGGGGGCAATAAGCTGACTTTGTATAAATATACAAAAGGATGAAGGCTATTGCTGAGCACATTGTAAGCCGCCCTGAGTCTTCGGAGAAGGGCGGCATATAAATCAAATTTTAAAAAATAAATAAAAATGCTACAGTGGTATTTTGTACTGACAATTCATTTGTAAGCATGGAAATTCGACAAGGGTCTAACTTTTAAATGTGCCTTTTCCTAGTGATAAAAAATACTGGAATTGAAAATGGTATTTTTGTAGCCTTTGTTTATTTCATCGTTGAGTACAGGAGAAAAGGAAGGAAGGAAGGAAGGAAGGAAGGAAGGAAGGAAGGAAGGAAGGAAGGAAGGAAGGTCATTTTAAAAGCAACTATATATTTTCTGTCAGCTTTCAAAATTCAGATCCCTTTTCCTTTGATCAAATATTTGCAAAAATATTCCTTTCAGTGTTCATCAAAGATTTGGGACATTTCCAGAATATTGTACCAATCAACAGTCACTAGACTATTAAGCCTACATCAACAAATAAAAAAGTCTAGAGCATGGTGAATATATATCTTCCATTAACCACTTACTTATTTTTAATCCAACTTTTAAGTGGCATTAAAGCATTTTTGAGGCGTTATGTTGCGCTCCATTACTGAAGTCTGTCTGTCTGTAAAACTCAAACATGCAAAGAGCAAGGAAGAAAAAATAAGAATATTTCTGGGCTGTTAGAGTTCTCCAAGAAAGATTAGGAAAAATGACAAAAGCAAACGAAGTAATAACAAAAAGCCAGAACAGAATAGCTGGCTGTTTGGAAGCTATTATATTTTGCCAAAGAAGATGTTACAAAATACTGAATGAAACAAGATCCAAACTTCTGGACCTGCCATATTCATTATTTTCTTGCTTTGAATCTATTGATAACTATGTCTTCATATTTGGGGAATGATATTGTGTTTAACTTTGGACCATGTTAGTTACTGATTACTTATAGATTCATTGAAACCAGTGGTGGGTTTCAAATTTTTTTAAAACCGGTTCTGTGGGTGTGGCTTGGTGGGTGTAGCATGGCTTGGTGGGCGTGGCTTGGTGGGCGTGGCAGGGGAAGGATACTGTAAAATCTCCATTCCCACCCCACTCCAGGGAAAGGATACTGTAAAATCTCCATTCCCTCCCCATTCCAGGGGAAGGTTACTGCAAAATCCCCATTTCCTCCCGATCAGCTGGGACTCAGGAAGCAGAGAATAGATGGCGGCAGGGCCAGTCAGAATTTTTACTACCGGTTCTCTGAACTACTCAAAATTTCCGCTACCGGTTCTCCAGAACTGGTCAGAACCTGCGGACACCCACCTCTGATTGAAACATACAGTTAACTAGGGTATCTAAACTACGGCATACAACTTTTTGGATAAGGAAAACCTTGTAATCCAAGTTTACTATGTTTGTATTTCTAAAAAAGTTCTCTCCACTGTATAATTGCAAAGAAATCTTTCTCTCTCCCTCTCTCTCCCATCCATCATCTATCTATCTATCTATCTATCTATCTATCTATCTATCTATCATCTGTCTATCATAAATCAATTTAATTTAGATACTGCCCAAATAATTTTCATCTTCTAAGACTATACTAAACCTTTATTTCTCTGTTAAATCCAATACTGTTTGGAATAAAAGCAGATGCATTTGGAGAGGTGGACATAATGTTTATTTCGGTGGATGGAATACGACGAAGAAACAGAAAAGGATTGCGAAACTTGTATAGTGCTACACTAAAGAATCAAACAAATGCCCAGTTCATCAGCAATACTAGTTCATACCAGACTCAAGAGGTGTAACATTATTCTTTCATTTAAGCTAAACGATTTAACCAGGCTGGAATTGCAAGAATTATGTGCTGGAGATAGGGATACACAATTCATTACAAAAAAGATTTGTTTCCCCTTCTTATATTTGATAAAAGAAAAGAATAAGTACCCATAACCATTACAACCTTATACTATTTTATTTCTAGAAAGTTTTGTTTGGCCTCTTCGCTTTTAAAGAGACAGCTAATTTTCAAAGAACGAAATTCGAAGAAGTTATTTTCTGGGTTTTGTTAAAACATGATACCTTTTCTACGAAGGTATCAGAAGCAGACCAAAAATGAAGGTTCTGCAATACTGACTTCTACTTTGGACTAATCCAAAATACTATAAACGTTCCTCTGTCTCATATAACTACAGATTTATTCCAATTGGCTTAACACCTGGAAGCAAGATGAGGATGAAATTAAAGAAAAACAAATCAAAGTGAAATGAACTTCTTTGAACTCTAAAGTAAAGACTTGTTGGTTCACTCAGAGTTCAGTTTAATTTCTTCACAAAGAAGATCCGTAGAAGAATCTTATACACAAACCAGTAGAAAGTCTGTTGTTTTTCCAAAGAAACATGCAGTCTCCTCCTTCCCTTTCTTCCCAAAAATCTCCTTAGCATTTATTTGATTTTAATGAGATAAATTTGAGTTTAATGAGAAAGTCAGAGCAGAAAATGATGAAAGCGTCTGGAATATTATTTTAAAGTGTAGTATAGTGGATAAGATACAAGACCAAAAACCAGGAGTCCAGATCCTACCTTGGAGATTTTTTTTTTTAATTTGATTTATATGCCGCTCTTCTCCGGAGACTCAGGGCGGCTTACAATGTGCTAAGCAATAGCCTTCATTCTTTTGTATATTTATACAAAGTCAGCTTATTGCCCCCACAACTGGGTCCTCAATTTACCTACCTTAGAAAGGATGGAAGGCTGAGTCAACCTTGAGCCTTGGCGAGATTCGAACCTGCAGTAATTGCAGGCATCTGGTTTTAATAACCAGCTTAATAACAGGGTGCCTTAGACCACTGTACTACCAAGGCTTTTAAGAGATTAAACCAACTGGGTGACTTTGGCCCAGTCGCTCTCTCTTAACCCTAGGAGAAAGGCAATGGCAAATCACTTGTAAAAATGCTGCCAAGAAAACTGCAGGGATTATTAGTTCAGGCAATCGCCAAGAATCAACATTGAAAAGCATCTGTGTGCATGCAGATACACACAGCGGAAAAGATCTTTAAAGCCCTTAACAAGGTCCGTCATTGAATCTGTGGCAGATGCCCATCTGAAGATGGTTACGCTGCTGGAAACTTAACAATTGGTACATGAGAAACGACTGTGATCTTCACTGGAGATATTTGATGGGGTAAAAAGACCTCAGGAAATTCAAATGCTACAGCAGAAGACAGACTGCTGTTGTGGCTGAATAGTAAGTACCTTTACTATTTAATCCATTGTTATTTTATTTTGTTTCAAGTTCATTGTTTGAGAATAATAGTAGTAGCAGTGTACATGAACGTTTTGACATTTTTTAAAAAGGATTTGGAGTGCAATCTCATTGTTCTAAACAATGTTTTGGAAAGCAATGTGGTAGACACAAATGGAAGCATCAGAAATGAATTCAGGACCCAGGAAATTTTCCCTTAGCATCTCACCTCAGCCCTCTATGTATTGTCTACAAGCTGTATGAAATTTTCCTTCAATATATATGCTTAGCATATCTCTATTTTTTTTAAAAGAATTCAAATCAAATCACAATTTTTTAAAAGGCTTTTAGGTCAGGGAGCAGAAAAATAAAATACAATAAACCTGTAATTATTATGAATAAAACTTAAGAAGAAAAAGGAGTTAAATAAATAAAACATAGAAGAGTGGAGAGCAGAATAGAGCAGAGGAGAGTAGCATAGCTTAGGTACAGTGGAGTAGAATAAATATTTTGTGAAGTCAACTTCTCAAGAGTCGGACTTTTATATTTTCTCTAGGAAATCATTGCAGTATATAGTCTCCTGCTTGAGCAGGAAGTTGGACTAGAAGCAAGGACCCTTTCAACCGTATTATTCTATGTTCTATGACCATGATGGGGGACCTATGGCACGCATGCCCAAAGTGGCACAAAGAGCCATGTCGCCTGGCATGCATGTTCCTCTTCTGAGTTTTTGGCACACATGCGCTTGCGACAATCAGCTGGCCTTTTTGCATGCAGCAATGCTGGAAACTGGAAGATCTTCCATTTTCCTGCGTGAGCATGCGCGTCAGCCAGCTGATCGTCGCGTGCGCATGTGTGCCAGGAACCCGGAAGAGTAATTGGCTGAAACCGGAGGTTTAGTAGCTAAAACAGGAAGTTCCTTTTCAAGCGTGCGCATGTGCCCTGGGCAGCTCCTTGCCATCACTGTTCTATGAATTAGGGTCCTTGGTTCATTCTGACCACAAAGATGGCATCTGTCAGTGAATCAGAGGTTGTATTCAGCTAGTTCTGACAGGTTCTGGAGAACCAGTAGTGGAAATTTTGAATAGTTCAGAGAACCGGTAAATACCACCTCTGCCCCATCTATTTGCTGCTTCCTGAGTTCCAGCTGATCGGAATCCCAGCTGATTGGCTGGGTCTTCTTTTGTTGCCCTGCACAGGAGAACGGCGCTGGAAAGCAGGCTAGTGGCGTGGGGAGGGAATGGGGATTTTACAGTATCCTTCCCCTGGAGTGGGGTGGAAATGGAGATTTTGCAGTATATCCTTCCCCTGGAGTGGGGTGGAAATGGAGATTTTGCAGTATATCTGTTCTGTCCCCGTCCCACACATGCACCCAACCAGCCAGCCGAGGGTTAAATAAACTCTTCAAACACTCAACGTCAGTGATAAGGAACTTGGCAGCAACTCCGTGGCTGCCTGCCAAGAACTTTTACTCCGATAACACAGACAAAAATACACACAGTTTGAATAGTCCAGTTTGTAATTAAATCCACAGCAAATAGGCGTTGTGTCCAAAGGTGCAAAGTGACTCGCCAGAGATTAGCTTTGTCCGTCACAGAGTCCGAATGGCCACCACACTCCCTTTTATAGCCTGTGGGGTGTGGTCCAGTGACTCAGCTTAATCTCTGGCACGCCTCCTTTTCTGCTGCGCACGCTTGTCTCTCCGACACTGGCGTGGGTCCAACCACAATGTTTCTTCATCACTATCAGACGTCTTGGAAACACCTGGCTCCTGGCCAATCTCTTCTCCTTTGGGAGACACCTGAGGCATTGCCAGAGAGGAGGGTCCTGGAGAGGGAGGCCTGGCCGTCTCCTCTCCTTCATGTTCGGAGCCTTCTTCCTCCGATAAGATAGGCTCGGAGGACGGAGCCACAACAATATCCTTCCCCTAGAATGGGGTGGAAATGGGGATTTTACAGTATTTTCCCCCTGCCACGCCCACCAAGCCACACCCACTAAGCCACACCACACCCACCAAGCCACGCCCACAGAACCGGTAGTAAAAAAGAAATTGAATACTACCGCTGCAGTGAATGGGATTCTACTGTAGCTTCCATCTAGTAACACAGAGGGTAAAGCCTTGATATGATACAAATGGAAACCTTAACATGATACCGCACAACCAAGATTGAACATATAAGTATAAAGAATCTCCAAGTCAGAAGGCACCATTAAAAATTATCCACGACACCCAACTCCGTCTCTAATAGATCTCAGCTTTAGAGTTGACTCTAAGCCCAGGAGAATAGCAGAGTACATAGGGAGGGAGGTTGCAATAATAGCATAGATTGGCTATAATTTTTACTTTCTTCTTGGGTGAAAAATCATTAAGGAGAATTAATAAAACTAAGTGAAACACAAAAAAAATATATATATGAGAATTTAACTTAGTAAAAGAGGCAGGGCCAAATGGTGAAAATCCAGACAATTTCCAAAACATGGGTTTTTTTTTTCCAGACTTGTAGCTTTCTATCCTGCAGATCCATCTGGATTCATTACACAAACGAACAATCTTTTTTTTTTTTAACTTCTTTAAGTCCCACAGCAATATCACTGATATTTTCCAAAAAGCCCCAAGTATTCTTAGACGTATACATGAAATACGGAATGAATCATATTAATGCTTTTTCTGTCTCAACGTTTAATCCTTTTCAGAATCCTTAGCCAACTTTTATGCCCTTTATATGTTTGGAACTTAAACCCTACCATCCATCATAAGCATTGCTGTCTTGGGACGATAGGAATGCATTGCAATCCATCTGAAGTTTTGTCAGGCTGAAGACGGGCCGCCCAAAAGAATGACTTTGGACAAGGAGGTTTGGACAAAGAAGAACAGATGCAGACACACCCACAAAATTTGATTATGGCACATATTGCCATCAAAGACTGTTTGACTGTTGACAATTGCAATGTCGCATTTATTCCTTTAAGCGTTGCTGCTCTAGAATGCTAGGCTAAATAGATTTTGCCATCCTGCTGTTTGACTCAGTGAAAATAGAGCTGTAGGTCGTTCCAATAAATGGACCCTTAGGTTTTATGAAAAGTGCCTGAGAGCCATTGAAAACAAGAGGCTGCCTTTTCTGTTTATACTATTCATTATGGCCACTCTTATACAGTAAATGGCCAGTTTTGGAAAACTGAATAATGTTGCATATCTTCTTTTGTTAGATATTACTTTGGTAGATGAGGAGGCAAAACTAGATCGATTTTTTTTAGCAGCCAACATTCCACCCTTCCCACTGCAAAATTTGATTCTGACCTTAATATTTCCTTATAATTTTAAGAAAAACATAGAATAGAATAGAATAGAATAGAATAGAATAGAATAGAATAGAATAGAATAGAATAGAATAGAATAGAATAGAATAGAACAGAACAGAATAACAGAGTTGGAAGGGACCTTAGAGCAGTGATGGGTTGCCCCCGGTTTGGACCGGTTCTATAGAACCAGTAGTAAAACCAGAGGGAGGCTCTGCCCACCGACCCCGATCTCATGAGAACGCTTCTGTGCATGCGCAGAAGAGTGTACGCGCGAGCGAAGCAAGGACACATGCGCGGCTCCGTTGCGAACCGGTAGTAAAGGTAAGTAGAACCCACCCCTGCCTTAGAGGTCTTCTAGTCCAACCCCTGCTTAGGCAGGAAACCCTACGCCACTTCAGACAAATGGTTATCCAACATCTTCTTAAAAACTTTCAGTGTTGGAGCATTCACAAGTTCTGCAGGCAAGTTGTTCCACTGATTAATTGTTCTCACTGTCAGGAAATTTCTTCTTACTTCTAAGTTGCTTCTCTCCTTGATTAGTTTCCACCCGTTGCTTCTTGTCCTACCCTCAGGTGCTTTGGAGAACAGCTTGACTCCCTCTTCTTTGTGGCAGCCCCTGAGATATTGGAACACTGCTACCGTGTCTCCTCTAGTCCTTCTTTTCATCAAACTAGACATACCCAGTTCCTGCAACTGTTCTTCATATGTTTTAGCCTCCAGTTCCCCAATCATCTTTGTTGCTCTTCTCTGCACTCTTTCTAGAGTCTCTATATTTGCTGCTGATATTCTACATAAAAAAGGAGGAAGTCTTAAGCAGTTGATACTGGACATATTTAACATGTTACTGGTTACTAAAGCAAATATCATTTGTAAAATTATGATACAGTCTGCAGCTGTTGGAAATGGCATCTCGATTCCAAATGAGTCGGAACATCTTTGGCTAACATCCAGCTACAATTTTAGAAGAAAACTTTCCTTCTTAGGAACCACTGTTTCAGATAAACTTTCCAATCCATAACCATAGTTGTGGAAGGGTAAAAACATTAGCTTTAGAATTGTGTTTTTTTTGGGGGGGGGGAGTTGGGGAGGGGAGTGGAGGAGAGCAACCCAGCATATTATTCATCTCTTCACCTTTGAGCATGTTGAAAATCTGGAATAAGACATAAAAAGCAGCTCCATGTATTTCGTAAAGAATGTCAGGCTGTCCCAGAACAGTAATTGAATAGCTGTGTATTTTGGGCTGGAATAACTCCAATATTCTACAAATACTGATCAGCATGAGTCAATGCACCTGATCTTCAATTCTGGCTATATTCAGAAAGCATTGATGTAATTATTCACACACACACACACACACACACACACACACACACACACACACACACACACGAAGTTAAAACCCACCCCTCTCCTAGGAAAAGGAGATGTTTTAGGAAATATTAAAAGGGCAGAATATTTCCCCTAAAAGGGAAGCAGAAACTCAGCTCACCCACCTTTCTTAATGGGCTATTAAGGCCTGAGCCAGTCCATTCTCCATAACAAAGATCTACCTCCTTCAGGCAGAGCCATTTAATTGCCCTTCATTGCATCACCCAGCAAGATTCAACCAAACCTAACACATAGACAACCTAAAAAGCTAGCTATGACCTCTGACAGCAACCAATCAGGAAACTCTTCCTGTGCCCCAGGAAGTTCAAAGCCAGAGAGGGGATAAAAGCCAGGGACTCTCAGCATCTCTTCTCCTTTTTCCACCCAAGATCTCCAAGGCATGTGATCCTATTCAGCAATTAACCTTCTTTCCAAACAACTTCCATGAATCCAGTGTCTTTTCCCCCACTTGGAACTAAACCCAGAAGGATATTTCTTCCCACAGTGTGCATATAGGTGTGAATGAATTTCATTTGAAAATGTATCTTTAACACATTTGTTATCAGATTTAGGGCCAAGTTTGGCTTTGAGAACACATCTATATCCACATCTGGAATTTTGTTCTGCCGTTGGGGTTCTCTGACATTTGTTATGGTTGCTGAGGACAGAGATGGAGAAGACAGAATGTCCTGATCCGTAGACTATACAAAACGAATGGCCAAACCCAAGTATTGTACCACTCTGGCTAATTCCATGTTGTTTGCCAGTTGAAGAGACTAATGTTGCACAATAATGTTTTCTTCCAATACCTGGAGGAGTCCTGTGGCCTAAGCCCACACAGTACTAAGTAGGTGCCTCAACCACAAGATGGACAACCTCTTATTTCAAGTGACTAAATCCCACACAAGGCTTCTTAGAATACAAATTTTCTATTGTTAGAAGCACTATGGCATAAAGAAAGGGAATTAGGTCTTGAAATTATTTAAAAAACAGTAGCATTTAGACTTATATATCCCTTCATAGTGCTTCATAGCAGTCTCTAAGTGCTTTATAGAGTCAGCATATTTCCCCCAATAATCTGGGCTCTCATTTTACCGACCTTGGAAGGATGGAAGGCTGAGTCAACCGTGAGCTGGTCAGGATTGAACTGTGGGCTGTGGGCAGAGTTAGCCTGCAATACTGCATTTTAGCCGCTGCGCCATTACTGCTCAACAGCTTAATGGTGATAGTGGTATTGTTTTTTAAATTGATATGGATATAGATGCAGTATATGTACTATCTGTGCAGTGTAATCTGCAAATCAATGAAACATAGCTACATTTCCCCCCCGATCTTAGGTTACTGAGTTACAATTAAGAATGGAGAAAAATTGTCTAACAGACAATCATGGTTTCTTCAAAACAAAAGGACAATAAAGGTAAAGATTCCCCTCGCACATATGTGCTAGTCGTTCCCGATTCGAGGAGGCAGTGCTCATCTCCGTTTCAAAGCTGAAGAGCCAGCCTATCTGAAGATGTCTCTGTGGTCATGTGGCCGGCATGACTCAACAGCAAAGGCGCACAGAACACTGTTACCTTCCCACCAAAGGTGGTTCCTATTTTACTACTTGCATTTTTTTTTACGTGCTTTTGAACTGCTAGGTTGGTAGAAGCTGGGACAGGTAATGGGAGCTCACCCCGTTACGCGGCACTAGGGATTCGAACCGCTGAACTGCCGATATGAACTTAACTAAGTAGGTCTTTAATACCACCAGTTAATATATGGTAAAAGGTGCCTGATTAGATTCAACATTCAGAATTTGTAACTAGATAATACTTTTATAAGACTACACCAACTAAGAACATACAAACACAGCAACACGGGTATGTTTCTTATGTACTCTGATGTAAGGCAATTTCCCACGTTCCTATCTCATTGTAAATTTATTTTATTTTATTTATTTTTGCGATTTATATGCCGCCATTCTCCCGAAGGACTCAGGGCGGCTTACAACAACAATCAATAATACAAATCACAAAATAACAAAATAAGTTAAAAACCCCTTAAGAACCATATTTAAAATTATTACAGTTTGTGCAACCCCTAGCAGGGGCTCAAAATGGCTCATAAGAGGGCAGAAATCCAATACACCCCTAGTCTCGCGGCTGTTAGTTATGATTCCTTTTCAAATGTTTTACTTTGGCTGTTCACCGCCCTGAGTCCGAAAGGAAAAGGGTAGTATAGAAATTTGAATAATAAATAATAAATAAATAATAAATAAATAAATAAATAAATGCCCTGATGAGAAATTAGATATAGCATTCAAATCCTGTAGAATTATTTACAATATCAAGAGGCTCCTCAGCCTCTATTTGATATAGGTTGCTCCACCTAACAATTTTACCGGCTATTTATAGGTTTTAGGCTATTTCCCAAATAATAATGTGTATCCTTCTGCCAATTCTTTATGCCAATAGAGTACGTTTTAGATGTGAGACCAAATATATACGTAAAACCTCTGACTAATTTATCTGGCCAGAAATTTCTTCACATGAAGGTTCCGCAGCATTCCAAATTTTGCCTTTTTTCTCCTTCCAGAGACTTGGTGAGTAACCACAGTATCTTTCCATAGATGCAAACATACTCCTCCTGGGAATTAATTTGGTTCTGTATGAAACCAAGGTAATAAGCAAAACAGAAATAAAAAGCACTTGTGGTTAGGGTTAATCGGGGAAAAAAAGTGCCTAGTTTCTTTCCTCGATTATATGTGACTAGACAAGTTTCTAGTCAGTACCGTGTTTCCCTGAAAATAAGACAGGAAATAAGACCTTTCAAGGTCCTATTCCTCGCCGTTGTGTCCAGGGAAACACGCTGTAAAAGAAAACTTCTCGCGAGTTTGAGAAGTTTGATTGAACTCGAGAGAAGGTTTTGTTTTACAGCGTGTTTCCCTGGACAACGGCGAGGAAAGCGACAGAGTTTGAAAGACCTGCGTCCCGCTTCTCACCCGTCCACCTGCCACTCCCAAATTACTTCCCTGAAGGAGGCTAAGTGAGGGGCAGGAGCCCTGTCATGCCCGGCGAAGAGGGGGGGGGGAGAAGAGACAGCAAGGGGAGCCACGTCTCGCTTCACGGGTCTCGCTTCTTCCCTGCCCCACCTGCCACCCCTCTCGATAAAGAGACGGCGGGGAAGGGAAGCAGCCAGGCTGCTGTTGCCATTAGGGTGGGGTGGGACGTGTTGGGCCGCTTGACCGGCACGAAGAACAGGGAAGGGAGGGCATGTTCCCCGATTCCCCCCCCTCCGGCCTCGCCTCCTCACATTGTGTTGTTTGTGCGGCAAGTAACCAGAGGAAATGGCAGAACCGGCTGCTCATGCATGTAAGTAGTTGGTGGGGGGCTTATTTTTTTGGGGGGGGCTTATTTTATCGCATGCGCTGAAAAACCCGATTGGGCTTATTATCCGGAGAGGTCTTAATTTCGGGGTAACACGGTAGTCATGTTCAAGAAAGACTTACTTTAGTTGTTTATGGCTCCATTGGCATGTTAAGAACAGGGCAACATAGATGTTAAATGATAGCAATGTGGGGGACAGGATGCAGCTATAAGTACATAAGAACTATAGTCAGTGTGTTTTAATCAACTTGCCCATTTGTTGTTGTAAATAAAATGCTAAGGAGAAACGTGATAGCAGAATAAATTTGGGAAAACAATGAAAAAAGGAATGCTCAGAGAAAATTTATAGGGCTAATCTATCAAGCAGAAGATGAAGAGCGAAAGACATGGAAGACTGGATCATAGCCGTTAAGTGTGAACCAGGGGTGAAATCCAGCAGGTTCTGACAGGTTCTGGAGAACCGCTAGTGGAAATGTTGAGTAGTTTGGAGAACTGGCAAATACCACCTCTGGATGGCCCCAGAGTGGGGGGGGGAATGGAGATTTTGCAATGTCCTTCCCCCAGGAGTGGGGAGGGAATGGGGATTTTGCAGTATCCTTCTCCCAGGAGTGGGGAGGGAATGGGGATTTTGCAGTATCCTTCCCCTGGAATGGGGTGGGAATGGAGATTTTGCAGTATCCTTCCCCTGCCGTGCCCACCAAGCCATACCCACCAAGCCACACCCATAGACCCGGTAGTAAAAAAAGTTTGGATTTCACCACTGGTGTGAATTTACAATATATACAAACATTGAAGAAAGCACATTCTTTTAATAGGAATTTGCAATCAAATATTTTACAGCAGGCAGAAATGGAGTCAAGGCAGACCGAGCAGAGCAGAGCACTGCAAGCTATGAAGGTAAGCAAAAGCAGATGTCACCAGAATGCACAAAAAATCCACATAAAATAACACTTTAAGAAAAAAAAAATATATCCTGCAATGGGATGAATTCTCTGAAGGTAATGAGTGAAGGTCTCGCTTGACCTTAAGGTTTTGAAACGAACGGCTCAGAGTATACTATACAAGGACACTTGAAATCCACTTCAATCTCTCTCTGTTAGGATATGGTTTGAGCCTAACAAGTTGTCCAGGCAATATATGTGTACTGTAACTTTAATGTGAATATGTATTGTGTGACTTTAAGGTTTTCCTGCTGATTCATTGTAATGCTGAGTCATGCTGTAATTAGATAATCACAGGTTGTGAACGTATTTAAGAAAGGTACTGTAACGTATTCAGTTGATGATAAGCTACCATAGTGTGTGGAGTTGCAACCATTGTGCTATCATCAGTTTGATGGATCTGCTACCATCATGGTTTGTGAACCAGAGTGAGTTTGTTATTCTAACCAACTAATGTTTGTTTAGTAAGATACCTGTAACTACTGGACTGATTTAAATGGCAAAGACTTGGAATTTGTTTAAAGACTGTGAGACTGTTTTTCTACTATAAAGTAAGCTTTTGATAAACCAGTTTGCATATCTCTTATTCATTGCTCTCAGCAACGTTTCTCTATGCTCTACACTCTGCTGGTTGGTAACACAACAATATCCTTAACACCTTCCATCCTAAGAAGCCAGCAGGCATGTTATTAAACAAGAGGATAAACATTGTCTCGCATGCTGAGAAACATTGCTATTTGTACAGAGCAAGAAAACTCAGGTTGATGATCAGGAAGTTAACAAAGATAGAGAAGTAACAGAAAGGTCAGTGGGCTCATAAAACTAGCAAAGAAAATTAGATAATGTGTGTTTCAACAGACGTAGGTCGGTTGAATCTCTGTAAGCACTAATGTCAGGAACAAGACATTCGGGGTGGGTGGGGTTTCCAAAATTTTTAGCAAGGGGTTCTCTGCCCGGTTGCTGAGTGGACATGGCCATGGTGGGCATGGCCTATCCGGCCTCCTGCACCATGGCAGGTGTGTGTGTGTGTTTGTCCTCCCTGGGCTCTGGAGGCTTTCCTTGAGCCTCCAGGAGGGCGAAAACTGCTTCCCCAGGCTCCGGAGGCCCTCTGGAGGCCGGAAATGGGCCCATCCAATATGGGCCACATGGGGACTCCTGGGAGGGGTGGGCGGATTGGGGACAGCCAGGAGTGGGATTTGGGGGTTCTCCGAACTGTACAGAATCTTAGCTAGAGGTTCTCCCAAACCCCCAGCAGCCCACCCCTGAAGATATTTACATGTATGGATGGATTCACATATAAATGTGGGTTGTAGTAGCTACCCCATTAATACTGCACCTTCAAATACAAGCCTACAACTGAAGCAGTGGTGGGTTCCTCCCGGTTCTGCCAAGTCAGTAGCGGTGACAATATGACGTCACCGAACGGTTCTGCCCCCCCGCCCCCTGCCCCCCCACATTATTCTTACCTTTTATTTGGCCCCACCCTCAATCTATTGCTGCCTCCTGAGTCCCAGCTGATGGGCTCTAAGGAAAAAAACTATTTAAACTCTTGCTCCGGGGCTTCAAAGGGCCGCCCTACAGCTGATCAGTGGTAAAAGGCAGTTTGGTGGTAGACTGGTGCCTCCAAAAACAAATGAGTAGACCAGTGCCTGCAAAAATAAATGGGTAGACCAGTGCCTGCAAAAATACATGAGTAGACAGATGTCTGCAAAAATACATGAGTAGACCGGTGCTTGCAAAAATACATGAGTATACCAGTACCTCCCACAAAATAAGCCACGCCCACAGAACCGGTAGTAAAAATTTTTAGAAACCACCCCTGAACTGAAGTGCTGTAGATCATGATTCTTACCCAAAGATTCAAAGGTTCTTGTATGAAATGTGCACACGAACTGAGCGAAGGCAATAAATTTGTATTCCTATTTTGTAGCTGAGAAATACTGAGAATGAATATTCTTCTGCACACACTTTGTTTTGAGTACCAGGGGACCAGAAGAAAAATGCTAGGCAGACCGGATGAGCCAGTGGGCTATCCACCTGCTTCATGATTGCGTTCCTGATAAAAGAGGAAGGAAGGAAGGAAAGCCACGGGGAAGATTGGATGGGCAAATGGATGGTGTGATGAAACAGCAGGGTTCAGTTGAAAGAGAGAGATTGGGAATGTGTTGAGAATATCAGGTGGGTGGTTGATGAAGTGGAATAATAACTGAAGGGGGAGGCTGACAAGGAAAGAAGGTAGCAGGAAGGTTGCTCAAGTAAGAGGTAGATGATTGAGCTGGTGAGATGTATGGGCCAGTAGTAGTGATTCTTTTTCTGCTCTAACTAAAGAATTTTTATTGGCAGAAAGCTGGGAAAAACCAACTCTTTAACAATCCTTAAGGATGGCATCAATGTCATCTGTTGGTACAGTAGTGGCCAAAATTGTGGAAACCATTTGAGAAAAGTGTATTTTCTAAAACTAGCTAATAACACCACTTTTTTTTTTGAGTAGTACCATACAATTATATATCAATGAAAAGCTAATTTAATCAAGAATGTAATGCAATAACTTTTATGAAGAATTTGCTATTAGAACAGCCGTTACAGTATAAAGAAGAAAAGTGAAACATGTAGAAAAAACGAGATATACAAAAATTATCACCATGTCAGTTAATACTTAGTTGGGTAATCTTTAGCATGAATGATGGCCTTACAATGTCTTCCCATGGAGTGAACCAAGTCTTTTAGTTCTGCAGCTGTTATAATGTGAAACCAAGATTGAATGATGGCTTCTATTGACTGGGTTTTATTGCTGGGTTGCTTCTGACTAACAAGTTTCTTTAGTCGGCTCCATAGATTTTCAGTTGGGTTAAGATCTGGGCTATTCTCAGGCCATCCCAGCAGTGTAATAGGATTATCTTGAAACTCCAAAAAAAAAGTGGTGTTATTAGGCATCAAACGTCAAAAATACACTTTTTCCAAAAGGTTTCCACAATTTTGGCCACTACTGTGCAATAAACGCAGACGTGAAAAATGCCCAGTTAAGACCTGGATGCTGCGTTTGATTGCACAAAATGGCACCTCCTGATTGAAAAAGGTTTCCACAATTTTGGCCACTACCACTGTACCTTCATTCTTTAAGGGAGCTTTTCACTCTTTGGAAGGTTTTGGAAAGTAACACTAAAAAGGAAGGGAAATGTTTGGATTTAATAGATCATTTAGATTGAAACAAATTCCTATCTGAAGAGTTAGATGGGATTAAGGCTCCACTATGCAAGTAGTCCTTGATTTACGACCACAATTGGGTCCAAAATTTCTGTTGCTAAGTGAGACATTTGTTCAGTGAGTTTTGCCCCAATTTATGACCTTTCTTGCCGCAGTTGTTGAGTGAATCACTGCAGTTGTTAAGTTCTTAGCAGCGTTGTTTAGTGAAGTTGGCTTTCCCATTGACTTTGCTTGTGAAAAGATTATTATATAACCCCAGGACATTGCAACCATCATAAAATTTCAATCAGTTGCCAACTGGTTGAGTTTTGATTATGGGGATGCTGCAAAGATCGTAAGTATGAAAAAATGGTCATAAATCCTTTTTTTCCCAGTGCCGTTGTAACTACAAATGGTCACTAAGTGAACTGTTGTAAATTTACAGATTGGAAGGGACCTTATAAGTCATCTAGTGGTCCAGCCCCAAGCCCAAGCAGGAGGCCCTACACCATTTCTGACAAATGGCAGTCCAATCTCTTCTTGAAAGCCTCCAGTGATGAAGCTCCCACCACTTCCGAAGGCAACTTCTGTTCCATTGATTGATTGTTCTCACTGTCAGAAAATTTCTCCTTATTTCCAGGTTGGATCTCTCCTTGTTCAATTTTCATCCATTATTCCTTGTCTGGCCTTCAGGTGCTTTAGAAAATAGCTTGACCCCTTCCTCTTTGTGGCAGCCCCTCAAAAATTGGAAGACTGCTATCATGTCTCCCCTGGTCCTTCTCTTCACTAGGCTAGCCATGCCCAGTTCCTGTTACCGTTCTTCATATGTTTTACTCCCCTAAACATCCTGGTTGCTCTTTTCTGCACTTTTTCTAGAGTCTCAACATCTTTTTTATAGTGTGATGACCAAAACTGGATGCAGCATTCTAGATCTGGTCTTGAAGTTGAAAACTATCTGAACTATATTTGTTTATCAAGATATCTATTGAAGAAATGTGTGTGAGTTACTCTGGAAAAAAGTTCTGTATATTTAGTTTACAAAACTGTTGAAAGTCTTCACCCGAAGGACTCTTAAAACTGATCTGTGAAACAGTGTCATTAAATTAATCTCTCCATATTAGATTTTTCTCAAGATAACTTAGAAAATTGTGAGGTTATATTTGAGCTCGAGCTTAAGGCTCTGAGACCAGTATCTGAGTAGCTTCCACGGCAACCTGGCTCAACATAATAACAGCAAAACACGGACAGTGGTAACATATATTGGTCATTTTATAAATCAATAAAGTAGCTACTATGATATTTGCTGATCTCTTAAGTTAGTTTAGTTCAGAAGTGGTGTTCAGCAGATTCTGACCAGTTCTGGAGAACCGGTAGTGGAAATTTTGAGTAGTTCAGAGAACCGGTAAATACCACTTCTGACTGGTCCCGCCCCCATCTATTCTCTGCCTCCCGAGTCCCAGCTGATCGGGAGGAAATAGGGATTTGCAGTAACCTTCCCTTGGAGTGGGGCGGGAATGGAGATTTTAGAGTATCCTTCCCCTGCCACCCCCACCAAACCACCCCCACCAAGCCATGTCATGCCCACAGAACCGGTAGTACAAATTTTTGAATCCCACCATTGGTTTAGTTCCTAAATGAAACCAGGAAAAAAAAACAACTGGATAATTTTTAGAAATGATTTTTTTTTTAACCACGGTTAAGTCAAAATCTGGATATAGCAGCATGATGAACATACTCTTTAGACTCTTTGGCTTTGTAGCAGAGTAAGAGTGACAGGCTAACAATTCATTAAATTAATTTAATGGGCAATCTATTCCTTACTGTTGGTAGTGAACGCCTACTTAGGATGTTATAAGTGTTAGCACCCTTGAGTCATTTCATAGAGTTCCTAGTGTCAGCATTCTGATGCTGCCATAAAAAGACGAGGCTTGACTTTTCACTTACTTATTTTTTCTGTAGATAATATCCCCTAGGAGATGGGATGGGGGGGGGAACATTTCTGTGGGGTGAGGTCAGAAGCTGGGGAGTCTGACTTGGAAGATGGCCAATGAGAAGATGAGAATTGGGGAACGGAAAGGGAAGGGTTTGGGGGTCAGAGGGTTAGTATCGGCTACGACGAAGTCGGGGCCAGATCTGTCGTACTCAATAAATGGAATATTTCAGCAAAGATTAATTGTTTGGGAGTGCAATTTATTTGAGATGACATCGAAACCTGACACCTAGACCATTTGAAGAGAAATGAAATTCTGTATAATATTAAAATATTATTACTGTATTTTTCGGAGTATAAGATGCACCTTCCCCCCCCCAAAAAGGCTGAAAATTTGGGTGCATTTTATACTCCGAATGTAGCTTTTCGAAGCTTTTTTTCAGCCCTAACGAGGCACTAGCGAGCGATCTTCCCAGCTTTGCCTGCTCCTTCGACTCTGTGCTTTGACTCTGTGCTTTAACAAGGTACTAAAGAGTGACGCAATCTCCATGCTTTGCTCCGACTCTCAGCTGTTCTTTAGAAGCTTTTTTCCAGCCCTAACTAGGTGCTAGCCGAGTGAAGCGATCTCCCAGTGCTTTGCCTGCTTTTCTCATTGCTGCTTCCTCTCAGCTGTGCCTTAGAAGCTGTTTTTTATCCCCAAGCAGGGGATAAAAAACCAGCAAACTAATGTGCTGAAGCTGACCAGACTAAGGACGCTAGTCAGATGAATACCTGGTAGGCAGATTCCCCCCCCTATTTTCCTCCCCAAAAACTAAACTGCGTCTTATACTCCAGTGCGTCTTATACACCAAAAAATACGGTATTTTGTCCCCTAAGAAGTATTTGCTGGTCTCATTTCTTTGGGAACAGGCGGTTGCTCTTAATTAAGGGAGGCGGATTGAACAGAGCACGCAGCCCTTGGGATATTTGAAGTTTGTTCTCCTGCTATCAGATAAATACAACAGAACATGCTGACCTGCCAACCCTCCATGACTAAACTGTTTGCAAGGTTAAAAGGGAAAGGGAAAGGGGAATCTATGTTAATCTCTTGCAGTCCTAATTTTAATAAAAAGTAAATATTTTCGTAAAACCATTTCAAAGTCTTCCACTTTCAACTCCGCGGCAGGTTGAGATTAGCAAAAAGCCCCAAGCGGCTCTTAAGGTTAAACATGCTATTTGTTTCTGTCTTTCAAACTTCATCTGAGTGTGTTTTGCAGATAAGTATAAACCGGGCAAAGCTCAAACTCCTTCCCTTTGACTTTTTACCTAGAAATGAAAAGCAGTGGGTGAAGAAAAAATTTTTTTAGCAGTAATCCCCCTTCACAGATTATTAATTGTGGTCTTCTCCCGTTTCCAAAACCAATCAAGCATTTTATTTTGCTAAGGAGGCAGATTCTCAAAATTCTCATTCCAGTCGCTGCCAAGATGCTTATAAACTAAAGCAAATAATTGGTCACTGATACTAGATAATTCCAACTTGATTTTGTAGGATTCACCACATTTTCGTTGGGGTGGTTAACTGTTTCTTTTTGTTTTGTACCTCACACAAAGACGAAATTATATGTTCAGATATGTAAAGCCATCAGCTGTAAAGCATCATGAATCTTAGACAGATTTGAGTTTATTAAGTCTTGGCAAACATAGTGTTGAATTTATATAACAAATAATGGTTGCCACACAGCCTGTTTAACCCAGTGCAAAGAAGCCCCACATTGTCTGCTAAGGAATGTCTATACATTGAGGCCTCGATCTCATGGACCAGGGGTCTCCAACCTTGGCAAGTTTAAGACTTGTGGACTTCAACTGGGAATTGAAATCCACAAGTCTTAAACTTGCCAAGGTTGGAGACCTCTGTCATAGACAACCCCTTCTGTTCCCAAAAGGTAGCATTACCCTTTGGAAAATGAAGGCAAATCTTCTATCCAGACAATTCATGGTGCATGGAACTACCTTGTGACCCAGCAGAAACAGTCATCAGTTTGGTTACAGCTGGTTGAGCAGCTCCAGTATAGGACCAGCCCCTTCTGCTGGTCTCCACTGCTCTTTTGACTGCAAGAGAGCCAGGAATCCTGGCTTCACAGTCATTTTGTTTTCTTTTACATCCGTTGGCCAACCAGTTGACCTAAAAAGTGCAGAATATGGAATTGTCTTTACCTTTCTCTAATCTATGTATGCAATAGAACGTTTCATTAACATAATAGACTTTGTGCATCTCTGTAGCAGGGGTGGACTTCAAAAATTTTAGCAAGGGGTTCTCTGCCCGGTTGCTGGGTGGGCGTGGCCATGGTGGGCATGGCCTAGTCGGCCTCCTGCACCACAGTGGGGGGGGGCGTTTTTGCCCTCTCCGGGCTCCAGAGGCTTTCCTTGAGCCTCCGGGAGGGCAAAAATGGCCTCCCCAGGTTCCAGAGGCCCTCTGGAGGCTAGAAACAGGCTCGTTTCGAGCCTTCCCGAACTTCCGGTAGGCCCATTTTTCACCCTCCCCAAGCCTCTGCGCATCTTACCTGCATCCAAAACGGGCCGCGTGGGGATTCCTGGGAGTGGAGGGGTGGGGTGGGTGGGTGGGACAAGCCAGGAGTGGGATTTGGGGGTTCTCCAAACTGCACAGAATCTTAGCTAGAGGTTCTCCTGAACCCTCGCGAACCCCCAGCAGCCCACCCCTGCTCAGTAAGCAGGGAATTCCCTTCTCAGCAACCTTCAGAAAAGACTACTCTGTCCTGAAAAAGAGGCTAATGTGTGAAAGAAATTTAAAATAACCCCATCTTGATTTTATTTGGATATGATGTGACAGAGAAAAGGGTCTGGATTTTTTGTTTCTGAAAGTTATAATTTCCATACAGCTGGAGAAGTATCGGGTTAGAAAAAGAGGAGTTAATACGGAATAACTCCTACATGATGCAAGAAAGTTAGCTCAATGTTAAAAGGGATTGTTAGAAGTAATATCATTTAATACTTCAGTTACCATTAAATGATGCTCGTCATCAATCAAGCAGAATAGAGTTGGAAGAGACCTTGGAGGTCTTCTTGCTCAAGCAGGAGACCTATATAATCTGAGACAAATGGCTGTCCAGTCTCTTCTTAAAAACCTCCAGTGATGAAGCACCCACAACTTCTGAAGGCAAGCTGTTCCACTGGTTAATTGTCCTCACTGTTAGGAAGTTTCTCCTTAATTTCAGATTGCTTCTCTCCTTGATTAGTTTCCATCCATTGTTTCTTGTCCTGCCCTCTGGGGCTTTGGAAAATAAGTTGATTGGAAAATCAATATGACAGCAATGTTGTCTTCTGCATATAAAAACCCAGCCTCTATATTAAAAAGGGTGGGAAGAGGAGTCTTTCATATACTTTACATCTACATGAGCTCCTGGCAGAAAAAAAAAAATCCTATGTGTATCTCAGCAGTCTAGCTAATGAGAAGAATGTCAGATATTGCCTGCATATGATGCACCAGAGACTAGAAGGGGTTAAGTCTTTACAGACATCACATGTGACTATATCAGCCAATGAACTCTCTTATTGGACTCTTACCTAAAAACCACTTGGATATCTTCCCCTTTTTTTCTCTCTCTCTCTCGTCTATCTCTCAGTGAGATAACACGTGAACTTCTCTCTCCTCTCAACATTTGAGTCATAGAGTTAGGGTAAAAATGTAACAGGACACCCTGTTCATTATCGTATACATGTATATATTTGTAAATAATAAAAACAACCTTTTGAACCTGAAGCTGTATTGACCAAATAACTTCCTCATAGAACCAAATGAGCACGACCATCAATATATATCTGATAAAGAAACTATATAGTTTTTTAAAAGTATTATTTGCATAGACAGCACACCATAAAATCCATTCATGTGAACAGCTGCACTGCGGATGAGAAACTACACATAGCTCTTCTCCTTTTGATTACAGAAACTACGTACATAAATATACCAGACGCAATTCGTGACTAGCAACTTAGATCATAGCTAAACAACGTAGACAATGCAAATTGCATTTGTTATACAAATGTAACAGGCAGGACTCTTTGCTGGCATAGATTTCTGTGAGATATCCCATTCTTCTTTGGGTAATGTCTTTACATTGGAACAGAAAATGTTCATAATTTCTGTGATATTTAATTAACTTTTAGGCCTCAATGTGATTTGATAGTTGAAGACTTATCTATTGATTTACTGAAATATATGGCACAATAGCATGCAGGCTCCTGGGGAGGAAAGATATTGCAAATCTAGACAGCATACTAAAAAGCAGAGACATTAACCCTGCCAACAAAAGTGCGTATAGTCAAGGCTATGGTTTTCCCAGTTGCAATGTATGACTGTGAAAGTTGGACCATAAGGAAGGCTGAACGTCAAAGAATTGAGGCCTTTGAACTATGGTGCTGGAGAAGACTCCTGTGAGTCCCTTGGATTCCAAGATGATCCAACCGATCAGTCCTAGAGGAGATCAACCCTGACTGCTCCTTAGAAGGCGAGGTCCTGTAGATGAAACTCAAATACTTTGGCCACCTAATGAGAAAGAAGGACTCACTGGAGAAGAGCCTAATGCTGGGAAAGATTGAGGGCATAAGAAGAAGGGGATGAGAGAGAATAGCTGGATGGAGTCACTGAAGCAGTAGGCGTGAGATTAAATAGACTCCAGAGGATGGTAGAGGACAGGAAGGCCTGGAGGAACGTTGTCCATGGAGTTGCAATGGGTCGTATATGACTTTGCAACTAACAACAACAAAGCATGCAGACTAGATTAAGCCTTATGTTAGCCTGACTGAAAATGTTCGTGGAAAGAAGATAGTTATAGAGCTCGAATGCCCAAATTAAATCTTGTAAATCCATAATAAAACTAAGAATGGAAAGGAATTTCCTTCCTCTGCATATTTTAGAAAAGTCAACACTCCAACGAGATCGATTTAAATTTAACCAGGAGAGAATATCACCAAGGACAAGCTAAGGACAACATTCTGATTTGTTTCAACTGATAAAGGTTACCATTGGTACCGTTTAACAAGGTCTTCACAGCTTGCCAAAGCTTTTCATTGTGGCCTCAAAATGGGATTGAAATTATGTAATGGAGTTTCTTAAAGGGGAACTTTTAAACAGACCATGTATTTCAGAAATACCTGGTGGAGAGCAACGAGACTGATATCAGTAAGGTGTATTATAATGTGAAGGAAAGTAGAGTTATATGGAATAGTTCAGGAACGATCAGAATTGTACACTCACAGCATCTGGAGAATGAAAGCTTCTTGTTGAAAGCACTTGCGAAACCAAGAGCTGACAAGGTCAGAACTGGCAAAATGGAACCTGACTAAGGTAAAGATAAAGATTCCCCTTGCACATATGTATTAGTCGTTCCCGACTCTAGGAGGTGGTGCTCATCTCTGTTACAATGCTGAAGAGCCAGCGCTGTCTGAAGACGTCTCCGTGGTCATCTGGCCGGCATGACTAAATGCCAAAGGCGCACGGAATGCTGTTACCTTCCCACCAAAGGTGGTCCCTATTTTTCTACTTGCATTTTTTACGTGCTTTCAAACTGCTAGATTGGCAGAAGCTGGGAAAAGGAACGGGAGCTCACTCCATTATGCGGCACTAGGGATTCGAACCGCCGAACTGCCGACCTTTCTGATCGACAAGCTCAGCGTTTTAGCCACTGAGCTACTGCGTCGCTGACTAGTTGGTTACAATTACACTACATAGGAATCAATCACTTCTGGTGAGAAATGAGCAGTTATGTTTTAAGGATGGGAGAAAGAGATGCAAAATTTGAATTTGAGGCTAGACATAAAGCTTGAATCCTTCTGTTGGTAGGAACTGGTTTTCCTCAGTATTTTCCAGTACATGTAACGTCCTTTAATTTCTGCTTGTGAGCCTTCTAGTCTGTGTATTACTCCGAGAGAATTCAGGAATACAGAAATCTAGCAAGACAGTTTGAATCATTCAGTGATTACTGAATTGTTGAGTTATATTGCGTAAATTGAAATCATAGTATAGTTTAGTATATAAACTGATAAAGAATTAATTAGGAACATTAAAGTTCTAAAGTCTTTCAAGATTATATCCACTAGAACAGTGATGGCCAGAGGTGGCAGGCAGAGCCCTCTCGGTGGGCACATGTGCCGTTGCCAGCTGCTGTTTTGGTTTTCGGCATGCGTGCTGGCCAGCTATGCGTGCTGGTGCGCCAGAAACCCAAAGAACAGCTGGCTGCATGCGCATGCAGGAAACCCGAGGACCAGCTGGCCAGCTTGTGCATGTGCACCAGCCAGCTGGTCATTGGGTTTCTGGTGCTGCGGTGCGCACATGCACGCATTCCGGTTTGGGCACTAGGTGCCGAAAAGTTTTGCCATCACTGCACTAGAAGATACCAAATAGACTGGTGTATGCTTCTTGATTCATGACAATGACATTAAAAGATCACCTCGCGAAAGAATACAATTTTGATTTTATTAAAAGAGATGTACATATGCCTTTATATGGTGAACTGGATTGTACTTCCTTGAGGATTGGAAAGGAAAAGAGATGCTGATTGTTGAAGAGTGGGTTTTAAAATTGACTGAATTATCAGCGAGGGCAAAATTAACTACTTTATTAGAGGCAACAGACTGAACAGTTTTAAAAGAGACTGGATGCCATTTGTGGACTTTCTATGTGTTAAATACAATAACAGATGGTTAACTGAGGATTTTGAAGATTAGTGTAAGGTTTGGTTTAACGTTGATTTTTTCCCTATTTTTCACACACACACACACATATATACTGGTAATCATTAGATGTTGGGTCAATTTGATTATTAGAAATTTTCCCTTCTTGAATATCTATCTATCTATCTATCTATCTATCTATCTATCTATCTATCTATCTATCTATCTATCTATCCATCATCCATCCATCCATCCATCCATCCATCCATCTATCCATATCCATCTATCTATCTATCTATCTATCTATCTATCTATCTATCTATCTATCCATCATCCATCCCTCTATCCATCATCTATCCATCCATCCATCCATCCATCTATCCATTATCTATCTATCTATCTATCTATCTATCTATCTATCTATCCTTCATCCATCCATCCATCTATCCATCATCCATCCATCTATCCATCATCTATCTATCTATCGATCTATCCATCATCCATCAATCCATCTATCCATCATCTATCTATCTATCTATCTATCTATCTATCTATCTATCTATCCTTCATCCATCCATCCATCCATCTATCCATCTATCCATCATCCATCCATCCATCATCTATCTATCTATCTATCTATCTATCTATCTATCTATCCATCATCTATCTATCTATCTATCTATCTATCTATCTATCTATCTATCTATCCATCTATATATATATCATAGCATTTTTTTAAAATAAGTATGGAAAAGCTTATAACTATTTGTAGACCCATTATGTAAGGGGGGGGGAGAATCCATCAGGTTTTTAAAATTTTCTTTTCAGAATTTAGCCGACGTGGATTCTTTATGTTTAATGTTAGATTTATTTGACATTTGGGTCATAGTTTTTCCTTTTTCGTACACATCTTTTTTTCTTTTTGTTGTTAGCGTTGGAATTACCTCCCCCCCCTTTTGTTTGTATTTTACTCTTGTTGATAAAACAAAATATATATTTAAAAAAAGTTACACATACTCAGTCATGAATCATTCTCGCTGTGCAGTTCATGAAAACAGAAATAGCTTTTCAAACTAATGCTAATATAACTCATTTCCCCTCTAAACATGACTGATGTTTATTATATTAGTATTATTTGTATTGTCATATTATCATCATTAATGCTATATTAATGCTCATATTAAAGTACCACTTTAAATGTTTTCAGTATTCTTGAAACACTTTGGCTCAAACATAGTTAAAAAGTTACACATTGGGTGTTCATATCTGAAAGATTCATTTTTATTCAATGAAGTGAGTTAAACATTATCTATGAATTCACCTGCATTTCAGCTTTTCATCTACACCCCCATCCAACATTTCATCTACACCCCCATCCAAACATTTATTATTTAAGATATCACCAGAAATGAAGTAAGACATCCATACCAGTGGTGAAATCTAAACCGGTTTTCTATCGGTTTGCTGGCTGCACTTGCGCGCCACATGCCAAAAGGAGGCTTGGGAAGGTAGCTTTTTTTAACTACCGGTTCGATCAAACCTGTAGCTTTTTTTTTTTTTTTTACTACAGGTTTGCCCGAACCAGTAGTTTTTATCACTACCGGTTTGCCCAAACCGGAGCGAAACGATAGCATTTCACCCCGATCCATACTTTTTATAGCCTTTCCAAAATTGAGTGTGCTGTAAATGGTTTGGGACTGCAACTCCCCAAATTTCCAACCAAAGAGTTAACTGGGAATGTGAGGGGTTGCAGTCCCAGCAGCCTCGTGGAGTGACAGGTTGAAGAAGACCACTTGATTACAGTATAGATGGGAAGTCAGCGTGCAAATCCTTCCCACACTAATTGGTAAGGGTGAGAAGAGCAGCTGAGAGTAACCACCAAGGGGTAAACCTAAGGTGTGCTTGATACTGTCCGTGAGACCACATGGGAGAGGGGGGAAGTGCTGAAATGCAGAATGGCATCCAAAAGTGTTGGCTGATCTCGCCTGAAACTGAACAGTGCAGCATTCACCAAGGAGAGGAAAATCCCACCCAAGTCAGCTCCGGACCTATTCCAACAACAAGAATTACTGGGAGTGGTAAATACTCAGGCAACTTAATGTAAATGCCCAAGATTTTTTGAGGATTCGAATATATTCTGCTGATATTTGCATGTCTGTGTATTTGTCCACAAATGTTGCAACTCTATCTATCTATCTATCTATCTATCTATCTATCTATCTATCTATCTATCTAAGTATCATCTATCTATCCATCCATCCATCCATCCATCCATCCATCCATCCATCCATCTATCTATCTGAGGTGGTATTCAGCAGGTTCTGACCAGTTCTGGAGAACCAGTAGTGGAAATTTTGAGTAGTTTGGAGAACCGGTAAATACCACCTCTGACTGGCTCCGCCTCTATCTATTCTCTGCCTCTGAATTCCAGCTGATCGGGAGGAAATGGGGATTTTGCAGTATCCTCCCCTGGAGTGGGGTGGGAATGGAGATTTTACAGTATCCTTCCCCTGCCACGCTCACCAAGCCAGGCCCACCAAGCCATGCCAACAGAACCGATAATAATTTTTTTTGAATCCCACCACTGCTATCTATCTATCTATCTATCTATCTATCTATCTATCTATCTATCTATCTATCGCATTGAGACAGTGAGACCAATCAACCCATGGAACACCTTGCCTTCAGAAGTTGTGGGAGCTTCATCACTGGAAGCTTTCAAGAAGGGCCTGGACTGCCATCTGTCAGAAATGGTGGGGTCTCCTGCTTGGGCAGGGGATTGGACTAGATGACTTACAAGGTCCCTTCCAACTCTGTTAATCTGTTATCTGTTATCTATTTCTCTCTCTCGGTCTGCCTCTCTGTGTCTAGTTCAGCCCAGCATTACTGCAGCAAATGGCATCCCATTCCTTTTTTTTATTTTATAACGTATAATACCCAATGCTGTTTGTCTCATGAAAATTCACTTCATCACTGTGCATCTCTAGACGACGAAAATCTAACTTCTTTCACATGAAAACTAGAGAAGAAAGGCATAAAGAATATAGAAGTGTTTCTCTTAATTTTCCAGAATTAATGCTTGATATTTTGCGTAACAAAATCAGTATTGAACATTTTCAGGTAATGATAAATTCATAATGGATTTCAGAAATAAAGAAATAAACCATACCATTTCAACTGCAAACTAATCTACGTCCTTGGTAGGTTTAGCTAGTATGGTTCATATTTTTAATGTGTGATCCACTTATATCTAACTATGCAAGACTTTTACAACCCATAACGATAACCTGGTAAAATAGATTGGGCTGAAAAAGTGTGACTGTCCCAAAGCCACTAAGTGAACTTCTGCAGAAGAGGTCAAACAAGAACCTAGTTTCAGGGGTGGGCTTCAGATCCTTTAGCAACGGGTTCACTGCCCCGTTGCTGGGTAGGCGTGGCCATGGTGGGTGTAGCGTAGTTGGCTGCCTGCACCATGGTGGGGGGAGGTGTTTTTTCACCTCCCCAGGCTCCGGAGGCTTTCCTCGAGCCTCCGGGAGGACAAAAACTGCTTCCCCTGGGTTCCAAAGGCCCTCCAGAGGCTGGAAACAGGCCCATTTCCAGACTTCCGGAACCTCCGGTAGGCCCATTTTTTGCCCTCCCAGACCCTCTGCGCAGCCCCTGCACTGGAATTATGAACAGGCCGCGTAGAGACTCCTGGAAGAGGCAGGGTGGGAGGGGCAGGGTGGGTCAGCCGTGGTCAGCCAGGGGTGGCATTTGGGGGTTCACCCAACCCCGGCGATCCTTGGCTAGAGGATCGCCCTAACCCTGCCGAACCCCCAGGAGCCCATCCCTGCCTAGTCTCCCCCTCCAAGTCTACATTTTGAACACATTAGGCCTCCTAATATTATCTTTACAAACTTATGTTGCTTTTACCTGCTCTCTTGTATTTGCATACCATATAACCAAGGATGAGCTGCAGTACTATAGTGTTTTATTTGAACAGGCACAAGTACTTTCAGTCTTTTTCAGACCCACTTTTTGTCTCAAATTTCATACATGAAGATCTATTTTTAATCCCGTTTCTTTAAAACAATATTAACAATACACAAGGGCATGCCTCTTTGGGAGGATCATATGAGAGGAGCATGATCAGTTTGCATTAGGAACCCCTTTCCCCCAATCATCGTTTTAAACCTCTGTTTTTAAATTTCCACAGCAGCTATTATAAGGTTGACTCAGCCTTCCATCCTTCCAAGGTGGGTAAAATGAGGACCAAAATTGTTGGGGGCAATGTGCTGACTCTGTAAACTGCTTAGAGAGGGATGTAAAGCACTGTCAAGCGGTATATAAGTCTAAGTGCTATTGCTATTATACAACACACGAAAAATAGGACATCATTAACTTGATCAATTTAAGCTACTCCAACACCACTATTGAATAACATAAGGCATATCAAGCAAACGGAGTGAATATGCCGCATAACGGGTTGAGCTCCCGTGACTTGTCCCAGCTTCTGCCAACCTAGCAGTTCGAAAGCACGTAAAAAGTGCAAGTAGAAAAATAGGGACCACCTTTGGTGGGAAGGTAACAGCATTCCGTGCGCCTTTGGCTTTTAGTCATGCTGGCCACATGACCACGGAGACGTCTTCGGACAGCGCTGGCTCTTCGGCTTTGAAACGGAGATGAGCACTGCCCCCTAGAGTTGGGAATGACTAGCACATATGTGCGAGGGGAACCTTTACCTTTACCTATCAAGCAAAACACTCTCCCTTTTTCTAGATTCTTGTTTACAGTTAACATTATCTTTACTTCATTTGATCATTTTACTTTACTTCATTTGGTCATTCAAGGGAACCTTGCAGTCTGACACAGAATTCAGATCACCAGCTAGATACCACCAAAACACCAGCATCTATTTACATGAAGCTCCTGTAAAGCTCCATGTCCTGTAAAGCTGAAGATCTCTGGGGCAATTTAAGGAAAACAAAGGACGTATTCTACTCTCACTTTCACAGCCTAAACCGACTATAACCAATTCTAGCAAAGGTCAGAGGGGAAATATATAGAAATCAGCACATGATTTTGTCTAAAGAACACAAGACGCTAAATTACGCAGCTGTAGGCCATAATATATGTGGAGAGTAACTGTTTCAATCGTGAAAAGCTACCGATAGTTCTTACAATAAACTAACTATTAGTCTTGGAAAACATTCTGTGTGCTTATTCTATAGCCAGTTCAGGGCAATCTCCATGCAGGAATTCAAGCCTAGTTTGTGGATCACGGCCAATACAAGGATGCCTTTGTCTGCTGCTACCACCATCTGTCACCTGAGGGAGTCAGTCTGAAGGGTCAACTCTGTATGTTTATGTATGCATTTGGGTTTTCTTTTGGAGGGTGGGGTGGATCTTTGACAATTTTTGTGGAAACTTGAACTCATACTGAGTCATCAGCTCAAGAGGAAGAAGGACACTGTAGACCTCAGCCACAGAGGGATAGCATCAAGATCATGAGAAGTGATAATACCTCTTTATACCGCACTAATGAGGCTACCACACTTTGAATACTACATCCATTTCTGGTGAGCACGCAAATGTGACCAGAAATGCTGAAACCTTACAAAATGTGCAGAGAAGAACAACAAAGATCATAATGGGTCTGGAGATTGTATAATGAGTCTGGAAATTGTATAATGAATGGTTGAAGGTGCTCAATAAATCTAATCCATCAAAGAGAAGGACCAGGGATGATGTGATACAGTGGTGGGTTTCAATTTTTTTTTACTACCGGTTCTGTGGGTGTGGCTTGGTGGGTGTGGCATGGCTTGGTGGGTGTGGCAGGGGAAGGATACTGTAAAATCTCCATTCTTTCCCTACTCCAGGGGAAGGATACTGCAAAATCCCCATTTCCTCCCAATCAGCTGGGACTCGGGAGGCAGAGAATAGACGGGGGCGTGGCCAGTCAGAGCTGGTATTTGCTGGTTCTCCAAACTACTCAAAATTTCCGCTACCGGTTCTCCAGAACTGGTCAGAACCTGCTGAAACCCACCTCTGATGCGATAGCTGCCTTATAATATTTGAGGTGCTGTCACAGAGAAGAGAGGGCATACTTATTCTCCAAAGCACTAAACAGCAGGACAAGAAGAACAGACTGGATAATAATTTGACTGGGGTGGTATAAAGTCTCTGGTGTCGAGCAGGAAATTGGATTAGAAGATCTCTGACATCCCTGCCACCCCTCTGATTCTATGTTCTATATTCTAGATAGAGACCTTCCCATGAAGAAACAATAAAAACAATTGGGATTGCTGAAAAATTGCCCGAGGGGAAAACGAAGAGTGGAGAGTGTATGAAACACGCCTGTTTCATTTTAGTATTGTTCATAAATTTGTGGACTAACTTTAAACTGTCTGATGCTGTATCTAAAACTGTACACTGGAATTGGATGGGATCCTAAAACTGGATTGTCTTAAAGGCATTTGGGGAGATGGATTATTAATCTAAAACAAAAACGAAGGTTTGGATTTAATTTGGCAACTGGCTCTGTGTTAATCTGGGTTTCATTTCTCAAATATGAAGGAAACAGTTTTAAAAGTAGGTCATAAATTCAAAAATCAATATCATACAGATGTAGTGGTTTTTGTAAAAGGATTGCTATTTAGCTGGATATCAATCTTCTGATTTGAAGTAAAGTTACTAACAAGCAAATGGCACTATTGGTTTTGCTACAAATTTGACAAATACCTTATAGCCCATTTACTTCTCTGTGTGTTATTGTCTTGGGTGATGTGGGTGGTTCAGATGTTTTAAGAAAGTTTAGCAAATTGCAGTAATAAAAAAGATTACCTCTAATTTTAATTTTTATTATATTACGAAGATGATTTTTGATAGAACTGTTATAACTATCACCCATCTCCTTCCACTAATGACTGTATGACTGTAACTTTGTTGCTTGTATCCTTACAATTTATATTGACTGTTTCCTAATATGATTTGATTGCTTATTTGTACTCTATGACTATCATTGAGTGTTGTACCTTATGATTCTTGACGAACGTATCTTTTCTTTTATGTACACTGAGAGCATACGCACCAAGACAAATTCCTTGTGTGTCCAATCACACTTGGCCAATAAAAAATTCTATTCTGTTCTATTCTATTATAAATTTACCTAAATTATAATGGTTACAACTTGAAGTGACTATCATGGCTACAGTAGACCTGTGCCAAGTCATTGAGGGTTTAATGCACTGTGGGAATCACATACTAGATCTGGTGTTTGTCTTGGGGGAAGTGGAGATATGATTTGGAGTTGAAGGATATTGTGTATTATGTTATCATGGACAGATTACTTTTGATTGCTCTGTACTTCTCTGTACATGCTCCCTAATATTGGGAAGATATACAAATTTGATTGATCCATTCAAGACACCTTCACCTGTGGGAAGCATTTCATATGGGTCTGATCCGCTCTGCCTTTTGGAAGTATCTGAAGATCTTGTTCTTATCAGATGGGTCTTATGTCCATCTTAATTATTTGTTGTTGTTAATTGCGAAGTCATGTCCAACCCATCGTGACCCCATGGACAACGTTCTACCAGGACTTCCTGTCCTCTACCATCCTCTGGAGTCCATTTAAGCTCACACCAACTGCTTCAGTGACTCCATCCAGCCACCTCATTCTCTCTCGTCCCCTTCTTCTTTTGCCCTCAATCTTTCCCAGCATTAGGCTCTTCTCCAGTGAGTCCTTCCTTCTCATTAAGTGGCCAGAGTATTTGAGTTTCATATTCAGGATCTGGCCTTCTAAAGAGCAGTCAGGGTTGATCTCCTCTAGGACTGACCGGTTTGATCGCGTTGCAGTCCAAGGGACTCGCAGGAATCTCCTCCAGCACCATAGTTCAAAGGCCTCAATTCTTGATTATATCTTGCTTGTTTTGGTTGTTTTAAATTGTTTCTGATGGAATATGGTTTATTACATTTAGTTTCTAGTTTTTTCAGACTGATTTGAGTTGCATGCTGATTTGGCACCTAGATAAATTGGTATCATCATCATCATCATCATCACCATCATAATCTATATCATCATTTAAGAGAAAGTTAATTTGTGGGTAAACAGGTGATTCAAAGGTTTTTGTTTTTTATCCCTTTCCTTTTATTGCTTTAATTTAATGCAGTATGCTTAATATTTTTTAAAATTATAATTATGTGATGGCTCTTATCCAAGATAGCATCTACTAACTGACAAAGCAGAAACTATTTTGGCTGAGGTCTTTTGGTAATCCCTGGATAAATGTTTTCTGTAACATTTATATATTTATTCTTATGTTACTCTATGCACATCTATTTTTAAAAAAATAGCTTTGTGAGCAGCCAGAACTAGTATTTTTTGTCTCTATGGGTGGTTAATCTTGGGATTCTAGTAAAAACAAAGTAAATCCTATAGGCTTGAAATAATGCCCAGACTACATCTTGAATTTATATAGTTGAAGAAGTGGAAAAATGGTTGCCTTGGCATATGCTTTAGTCCTGGAAATTTAGGTATAGATAATAAGCATAACTTGGTTATCTACATCAGAGGTATATTTTCTTGTCTTTTCTCAACTAGGCTAAATGTTTATTTTAATAATCTAGTTTTTTAATAATCTAGTTACTGAGCATAACACTATTTGAATGAAAGCATAATAGCTTGATGGAATCACTCACTCAGTGCAAATTAAATATTTTTACTATAATTTTATCTGACAGACATTGCTTTTGTTTTCGATGCATTTAATCTAGGAGCAGGGGATCTTTTTAGTTGGGAGAGCAGCATTGCCATTTTTTAAATTTAAAAATATTTTGGCCTCCAAAAACTTCAAGAGTACTTGAGAATGGGACATTAATAGGGACTAGGTAGGATGAAAAATTTAGCTCTCTCTCTTTTTAAATTGAGGTTCTCTTTCTTTCTTTCTTTCTTTCTTTCTTTCTTTCTTTCTTTCTTTCTTTTTCCTTCCTTCCTTCCTTCCTTCCTTCCTTCCTTCCTTCCTTCCTTCCTTCCCTCCTTCCTTCCTTCTTTCCTTCCCTCCCTCCCTCCCTCCCTTTGAGTGAAGGTGGGATCCAATTTGTTTAACATGTTAATTCTCATTTGTACTGTGATTTTTAAGAAAGCCCAAATCTGTACTACTGAAAATGGACTGTTTTCCTGCCAAATTCTAGCGGTATGATCTGGGGTGGTAAATACACTCGAAAATGGGGCGTGGGAATGCAAACTTCCCACTCATGATTTAATCAAGCCCAAATAATTCATCATGAGCTAGCAAACATTATTTTATGCCAACATTAAACATTCCATCTTTGACCAGTCACTGATTGGTATATCAACAACAACAAAAACAACACATCAGATGCGTTGTTGCTCCTGCCAGCTATCTTAGTCAGTTGGAGTCAGCAAACCACCGGAAAGCATTTGCACTCGCACGGTGCCATGCGCTTCCATCAACAGTCCTGTAGGACAAGTATTAAAGTATTCACTGAAAGACTCTCCCTGCAGCTCAGGAGAAGTGGAGACTGTGGGTCACATGCTCCTTAGATGTTCCTTTTATATGGAGATTAGGAAGAAACATATTCTGCCAATAACTGCTAGGTATCCTGGTCGTTCCAACACTACCTATCTTCAGTGGCTGCTTAAGGAGGAACAGTCCCTAACTACAGCACAGGTGGTTAGATTCTGTACAGCATCACTGAGGATTCATCGCAAACATGTGTCTTCTTCACCATAGCGATGTTATATAACAATTGTGGCACTACAATGGGCCACACAGTTTAGGAATTGCAACTATCATATAGTCAGACCAGTGGTGGATTTCAAAAGTTTTTACTACCAGTTCTGTGGGTGTGGCTTTGTGGGCGTGGCATGGCAGGCATGTCAGGGGAAGGATACTGTTCCCACCCCAATCCAGGGGAAGGTTACTGCAAAATCCACCTTTCCTCCCAATCAGCTGGGACTCAGGAAGCAGGGAATAAATGGGGGCGGGACCAGTCAGAATTTTTACTACCGGTTCTCCGAACTACTCAAAATGTCCACTACCAGTTCTCCAGAACTGGTCAGAACCTGCTGAAACCCACCTCTGAGTCAGACCATGTATAATTGACACTGGATTTTATTATAGATTTTAGTTGTTATTTATTATTTTATACTAGAATTTTTAAGTGTATATATACTGAGTGCAGGGTGAATAAAAATCAATGATTTTTTTTAAAAAAATAAAAAAAACCAGATTTTTTTGATTTAAATTGGATTTTTTTGATTTTTATTGAATTTATTTTAATAAAAAACTTTTGGGGTAAAAATCTATCGTAAGATAGTTTTCTATTTAAGATACATAAATAATTTAGTTTATTCAGCATGAAATGGAGCTTAGTTATGTAGCATGAGGCTGTATATTCTGCAACACTGGGACTATCGGTGAGTCAACCGTGGGTCAAAGGAGTAGCAGAGATGACAGTTGCTCTTTAAAAATTATGATTTAAATCGAGTTGATTTAAATCAAGCCTTTTTACTAGTGATTTAAATCATGATTTAAATTGTGATTTAAATCAACTCGATTTAAATCAAATCAACCCTGACTGAGTGCTTTTATTTGTTCTGATTTCTGGTCTAAGTCTGTAATAATAAATTATTCTTGTTGTTGACTGGTATATCAATTCTGGCCTTATTAATCACTATTTTGAAGAAAGAGAGACTGAATGAAGTCTTTTCTTTAACTCCAAAGAGATTATTTGTGTAAATGAATCTATAACAAATCAATTTCTATGCTTTGGTTCTTGCTTGGAGAATCGTAAGAATGCAGCATACTTCCAATATATGGAGAGCTAAAGAACAGGACCAAAGTATTTAATTTTTTAATAGACTACTTATCTGCTCAGGATGAAAAGGTAGGGGAAGAAAAAAGTTCCAGAGAGATGTTAACAACATTGAAAGAAGTCAGCTTTAATAAGTAGCTGTGCCCGGAGAACAGTTGGGAGGTTATTTCCTTCTGTATCGAATTTAGCCCAAATTCCCATGAACTTTATATTATGTAATCCTTGGAATAGTTTCAGGCGCTGAGGACGTATGAAATATTTCACTCATGGAAACAACTTTGTCCTGGAAACATTAGCAAATACAAGGGGGAGGTCAGCCAATGTGCAAAAGGAAGAAGGGAAGTAGATATGAATCTTGAAGAGAATTTATAAATCTTCTACAGAAACTTATAAATCTTCTAATTCCTATCCATGATTATCAAAATTCACCAAGAAATGTGGGGGAGTATCATAAAAAAGGACAAACAACTTTGATTACAGTTCAGCGCCTTCTTTCTTTTTAAGGGTACTTCTACGAAGCCAATGGCCACACCCTTCTAGAGCATTGTTGCATTGTTATGTGAATGTCCTCACTACGAAGAAAAAGGAAGATGGAAAGTCCATCTAATTATGAATGAAAGGACAGAAAAAAACGGTGTTCCCGTCAGCATCCTGGCTCCAGCCACATTGTATTCTGCTTGGCAACGAGGGGAGGAAAAAAAAAATGAATGACTCTTTCCATGGTAATAGGATAATTGACTCTCTAATCCAGGGCTGTCAAACTATATATATATAACTATTTATATATATAAACCTGTGGCTTAGAGGTTAATACATCTGCCTAATATGCAAGCAAGCCCAGGTTCGAATCCCAGAAGGGTATGGCTGGCTGATGAGAGCTAAATAGCTTGAAATAGATCTATACTAGTCTCCCTTTATTTCTTTGTCAGTAAATATAAATTTAACACAAAATAGTTTGTCGTGAAAGCGACTGCCTGAGGGCTCCTGGATTGGGGCTGACAGGCGAAAGGAAGCAGGATGCTCCTTCCCATATTTGGGTAGACCAAGTTGCTTCGATAGAAAACCCATTTAATCTCCCCTGGTACAAGCTGACAAAGCGAGGAGAACCTGAGACTTAGAGGTTAATACATCTACCTAATATGCAAGCAAGCCCAGGTTTGAATCCCAGAAAGGTATGGCTAGCTGATGAGAGCTAAATAGCTTGAAACAGATCTATACTAGTCTCCTTTTATTTCTTTGTCAGTAAATATAAGCTCAGTGGCTAAGATGCTGAGCTTGTTGATCGAAAGATTGGCAGTTCAGCGGTTCGAATCCCTATGCTGCATAACAGGGCAAGCTCCCATTACTTGTTCCAGCTTCTGCCAACCTAGCAGTTCAAAAGCACGTAAAAACGCAAGTAGAAAAACAGGGATCACCTTTGGTGGGAAGGTAACAGCGTTCCATGCGCCTTTGGCATTTAGTCATGCCGGCCACATGACCTGGAGATGTCTTTGGACAGTGCTGCTCTTTGGCTTTGAAACGGAGATGAGCACCGCCCCCTAGAGTCAGGAATGACTAGCACATATGTGCGAGGGAAACCTTTACTTTTATGGGCCAGATGCAGATCACGGGGTGCTTAAATCCAGGGGGGTGGGCTGGAAATAGCATGGGACTGGCCCACGGTGCCTGTGGCAGCAGAAATGGGGCACGGGGGGCCATGAATGGCCCCCTGTGCCCCATTTTGGCCGGCAGGGTGCTGCAGGAGGCGTCCGTCCCGTCTCCCCCCCATACTCACTGGCCTGTGGAGAACTACAATGCTGATCCGGCCAGTGGTGGGTTGCCCCTGGTTCGGACCGGTTTGCAAGAACCGGTAGTAAAACCGGTGGGAGGCTCCACCCACTGACCCGGACGTCATCATAGGTGATCTGCACATGTGCAGAAGCTTCTGCGCAAGCGCGATGCGAACCGGTAGTAAAGATAAGTAGAACCCATTCCTGGATCCGGCCCTCGAAGAAATCCAGTTTGACACCCCTTCCCTAATCCTAATCAAAAGAATGGGGATGATGCCTTGGTGTGAGGAAGAATGAGCTCTCTGAAGTTGAGAGACAAGGCAGGTGTAAGAGTTGATTCTTGGGCTGAAGATTCAGGAAACTATTCTATGTACAGCCACCTGCAAGCTTCTTTATATTTTATGAAAAGAATTTCACAAATGGAACACAGTTAGAAAGAAATTGAAAAAGTCTTCAACCCAATGTACATTGGGGCATATTGTTCCTAGATATGATATAATTCAGTTGTGGAATTTTTGAAACACCATTCATCTCTTCTCAATAAATCTTGGCGTGAAAGTATCATGCTTGGAAAGCATCACTTTTTGGGTTTAGGTAGATGCCAACCAGCCTAACAGCAGGAATTCTCATTAATCAAACACCTCCCACAGCAAATTCTGCAAAATTGTTTTTAGAGCCTTTTCTCTGGAGTAAGAGCTGAGTCGGAAGACTTCTCCAAGTTGGACACCTTTGCTAGGGGTCAATGCAGTTTGGCACCGATACCAGACTGGAGAAACTCTTGTGTGTAGAAATGGTACATGTTTTCTTGTGAGCGAAATATTTGCCTTGTCAAGGAAGAAGGCCCTAATCCTTCATTATCAGTTGCTCGGTGAAATACATCACTTTTTGCTTGAAGCTAATAAAAAAATATGGCACCCAAATTTTCATTCCACATACCAAACCTGACTGGAATGGCAGATAAATCTTATTTCAAGATGGACAGTGTTCTTCAACATAACTGAATTTATGGGAAAGATGTTTGCCCAAACATCCTACTGATACTTCCCAATATCTCCAGCAGAGGCGACCATTTCAAATTGCCTAATTATAGGGTCTGCCTTCTCCGAAACTTTACTGTTACTGTTAAGCCCAGGGGTGAAATCCAGCAGGTTCTGGAGAACTGGTAGCGGAAATTTTGAGTAGTTCAGAGAACTAGCAAATATCACCTCTGGCTGGCCCCAGAGTGGGGTGGGAATGGAGATTTTGCAATATCCTTCCCCCAGGAATGGGGAGGGAATGGGGATTTTGCAATATACTTCCCCTGCCATGCCCACCAAGCCACACCATGCCCACCAAGCCACGCGTACAGAACCGGTGGTAAAAAAAATTGGATTTCACCCTGCAGCAAGATTTGAAGCCAATGAGGAATAAAAGCAATTGCAAAGGAATTTTGGAGATAGTAATAGCACTTAGACTTATATACTGTTTCATAGTGCTTTTACAGTCCTCTCTAAGCTGTTTACAGAGTCAGCATCTTGCCCCTAACAATCTGGGTCCTCATTTTACCCGCCTCGGAAGGATGGAAGGCTGAGTCAACCTTGAACTGGTGAGATTTGTACTGCCGAACTGCAGCTAGCAGTCAGCTAGCTAAATTAGTTCAGAAAAATGGACCATTGCTTCCTCTTTCTTTCGCCATATCTCCCCATTTAAAAAAAAACAACAAAACCTTTTTTGATCTGGATATCACCCTGCTCTTCCAGGAGATTCTTGTCACGTATTCACAGAGCTCATTATGATTGCTAATGTCTGAATGCCATAAATGCCAGTGGTCTGAATTTCAGAAATGCCCTTATGGCTATGTATTAAGGAAGGCAGGCTGAGGCATGTATGATCTGTGTTTTGCAGTTGAAATTAATGGTGCAGTGACTACATCATAGGATGGCCTTAGGTTACAAGCTGCTATACTTAGAAGACGCTAATTTGTTTATGCACTGCTCTTTTTCCTTCCTTAACTGAAGGGATTTCCTTCAGAACAGAAGTTTGCTTAGTTACAAGCTGACCTGGAAAGTTCCAGGCAAGTTATCAGCAGTCTCCATAAGTGGCACAAGGATCTCTGGATTTCCTATTCCATCTTCTTCAACTTCTCGAAAAGTGCTGAACTCAGAATTCAAATAAATGGCTCAGGAAAAGCTGTTGCGTTCAAAACGGGTTTGCCAGAATCATCAATCTGCAGAGGTTTTTATTAAAAGAACAATTGGCACATACAAAATCTGATCTACCACTATGAACAACAACAAAAAAAAATTAACTGACTCACAGAACTGCAAAGGAGCTAGTAGAATCTGGCAGCCTTTGCTTGTACTTACAAGTAAGGTGAACAAAGGATAAAAGATTTTACTGCAATAAAAATCTTGCTTAAACATTGAGGTCATAATATAACATATTATCGACAAAATATTTTCAACATATTCATATTGTGGTCTTGATTTGAATAACAGTAAGATACAAAATATGGTGCTAAGATTCTGGCCTTGTCCAACTCTATCCTCAGTACAGGACTCAAGATAGAAAATATCTTCAATAGATATTCAGCCAATCTCGCCAACAATCTGTCAGATATCTCTTACACTTAAAACATGTTTTTTTTCCCCTGAAGTTCCATCCAAATTTATCCTGCTCCAGCTAAAATAGATTAAATTTAATTCAACCATTGGGTCAGGAGGGAATTTGTTTTCTTCACTCTTCTGGTATCTGATCTTGTGTCCCAGATGCTGTGAGCTGAAGCTTATGACAGCTTATGACTTTTAATGAAATTTCTCAGTTGGCAAAAGTGCCAACCAAACTCCTCCTGATTTTTTTTTAACCCCTGTAGACTAACAGAACTCTTCTTCTAAAAACCAGCCTTCATTTCTGTACGTTTCTTCAATTTCTCCTTATAGTTTCCATAGATAAGATCTTATGCTTCATTTTTCTCTTCACATTTATTGTCCCTGGAGCCACTGATTGTCACTGAGATTTGGCAATGCTGAATTTTAATAGCAATCAAGCAGTATCTGTACAGATGATCCTTGTTTAACACTCATTCAACAACTGAAATTATGACAATGTGGTAGTTATGACTAGAACTGGTACTTATGGCCGGCAAAGTATCCTGAGGTCATATTCTTGTGATTTGTGACCTTCCCTGCCAGTTTCCCACAAGCAAAGTCAATGCGAAGACAACAGGAAAGTGGAAGTCACAGTAATGTGAGGTCCTCACTAAACAACTGGTATGGTCCTTGCTTAATGACGGCTACCAGGACTGCTAGAACTACTTTCACTCAGCAGCACAATCATGAGGTTTTTCAACATATGACTCATCCCTTAATGCTGGAGTTTCTGTCCCAATTAGCATTGTTAATTAGAATTCTTTATTGGCCAAGTGTGATTGGACACACAAAGAATTTGTCTTTGGTGTATATGCTCTCAGTGTACATAAGGAGAATAAAATACGTTAATCAAGAATAGAATAAAAATACAACACTTAGTGATAGTCAAGGTTACTAATAAGCTATCAAATCATACTAGGAAACAAGTAAAAACAATGTAAATTGAAAGATACAAGCAACATGGTTACAGTGATAAGTGGGAAGAGATAGATAGTAGTAAGGAAGAGAAGAAGAATAGTAATACAATCTTAGTAAATTATTTGAGAGTGTTGTGGGAATTAATTGTTAAGCAGAGTGATGGCATTTGGGGAAAAAACTTGTCCTTGTGTTGTTCTGGTGTGCAGTGCCCTATAAACATAGTTTTGAGGGTAGAAGTTGAAACAATTTATGTCCAGGATGTGAGGGGGTCTGTATATATTTTCACAGCCCTCTCTTTGACTTGTGCAATATATACATCTTCAATGGAAGGCAAGTTATATTGACTACCTACACAGTGGTGGGTTCCTCCCAGTTCGGTCTGGTTCAGCTGAGCCGGTAGCGGTGATGAAATGATGTCACCGAACTGGTTCTTCCCCCCCGCCTTCCCATCCCCCCACCCTCCCACATTATTCTTACCTTTTATTTGGCCCCACCCCCAATCTATTGCTGCCTCCTGAGTCCCAGCTGATGACTAGAGGGAAAAAAAACTGTTTAAACTCTTGCCGCGGGGCTTCAAAGGGCAGTCCTACAGCTGATCAGTGTTAAAATCAAACAAATGAGTTGGGTCGTAAGTGCGAGGACTGGTCGTAAGTGCGAGGACCTTCCAGAAATGACTCTGACCAGCTAGCCACGCCCACCTAGTCACATGACCTCCAAGCCACACCCACAAAATAAGCCACGCCCACAGAACCGGTAGTAAAAAAATTTAGAACCCACCCCTGTACCTACAATCAGTGGTGGGATTCAGCCAGTTCGCACCACTTCAGAACCGGTTGTTAACTTTCTGAGCAGTTTGGCAAACTGGTTGTTGGAAGAAATCATTAGGGCAGAGAACCGGTTGTTAAATTACTTGAATCCCACCACTGCCTACAATATATAGAAGAATTAGTAATTACCAGTCATCTAAAGACGAAGTTCCCAAAGCGCATCAGTGTGAGCGAAGTATTAATTCATATAATGCTAAAGCAGCCTTCTCCTCCAGAAGATTTGGGGTGCTGTTTTCAATTTTTCTTCCCTGTGGCTCAGAGTTATATTTCAGGTTAGTAAGTTTCCGGGACTGCCCTTGAAGACTGTGTAGAAGCATTGAGTGGAACAAATGTTAACAACATGGTCAAGAATTGCATGTGTTACACCGAATATTGTATAAGTTAGATTGCACTATCCCCCATCTTTTTGTTATCATATTTTTACCTATATTTTAAAACGGTTTTTAATTGGTTTTTAATATCGGAAGCTGGGTTCGTAGATTGTGCTTTAACTGTATAGATTGCCCAGAATCACATGCAATCGGCGGCCCTATAAATTTAATAAGCAAATGAATAAAATAAGGTAAAATGAAAGGCTTTGAATGACAGTTAGGAAAAAAGAATAGAATGCATGAAAAATATGTGTGTATTTAAAGGTTAGAGATTAACTTTATATAAAAGTAAACTTGCAAAATACAGTATATGAGTATATTCAACTTTCAAACAGCCCCATTTGAATATTTTTGAGTGGCCCATTTGATGAAGGAAATGGAATGAATGCAGTTCTTGATCTGAAAATATAGCTCAGGAAGAATAGTTTCACTTGGAAAATCCTATATTCACCTTAAAATGTACAGCTGTCTAGTTTGCTGAACTGCAGAGAGCAATATTTCATTTCCTCCAGAGTATTGAGATGTCATTTCATGAAGGTTTCAAAATATATAATTTTTAGACATAATCATCTGTTTATGGGACAACAAAACAAATATTTTTTTTTCCTGAGCAATGAGCTTCTCCCACTTGCTAATTGTATTTGATTTAAAGCTCTGAATTAAATTTGTAACTCACTATGTGGCGAAAGGAAAAATGCTGCGGGGAACAAACAGATTTAAGACAGGAACAGCTAGATTAGTTAACATTCTTTCCTGTTTGTCCTGTTGACCTTTATCTAAACACAGAGTTCTTTGGATTCTCAATTTCCATTACCAGATCTCAAATATTTTGGAAAAGTAAAAGAAGACCTAAATAATCAGCTATGGTTTCCTTCTTGCCACTTGTATTCTTCCCACATCCCAAAAAGGTGAATTTAGATGGAGCAATTTTTAGCTTCAAAATTTAATGGTGGGGGGATGCAAACGGCCTGGCTCCAGTGAGACCAGCATTTTAGCCACCATAACATTTTCCCAGACAGAAAGAATGGGGTGAAATGTTTCCCTCCTTCCATTCTAGCTGTAACATGTCACTTAAGTGTTCTTAGGTTCTCAGATTCTTAGGAATTGGAGATGCCATAATGCAGAGGCCAGATTCACAAAAGTTGCCCGAACCTGCATTAAACCAGGTTCGGCTATGCCAGGGCTCGGCTATGCCTTTTTTAAAAAAAGTGCCAGCTACAGATAACAGGGTGCAAGAAGCCAAGTGCCTCCTATTTGCAGCAAATGATAGATAGATAGATAGATAGATAGATAGATAGATAGATAGATAGAAAGATAGATGATAGGTAGATAAGTAGGTAGATAGATAGATAGATAGAAAGATAGAAAGAAAGATAGATGATAGATAGATAGATAGATAGATAGATAGATAGATAGATAGATAGATAACCTCTGATCACAAATGCTTCTGACCATGACCAAATCAGGTTCTGACCAAAAAAATTCACTTTTTTTTTTTTGCGGCCGATTTTCCCTTCCGCACCATTTTTTTTTTGTAAGCGCCAAATTTCCAAAATTAGGTTTAGGTCATGAGCAAATCGATTTGCGACCAAAGTTGTGGAACGAATTATGGTTGTGACCAGAGGTTCTACTGTAGATAGATACACAGGCAGACAGACAATAGATGGATGGGTGGGTGAGTGGGTAGGTAGGTAGGTAGGTAGGTAGGTAGGTAGATAGATAGATAGATAGATAGATAGATAGATAGATAGAAACAGACAGACTGACGAAAGATAAATAGACAATTACACAGACAGACAGAGAGAATAAAACAATGTCACCAGAGGATCACAAGCAACATTTTTTCCCATTAAACATTAAATCAACACATTACAAATAAATGTTTTTAAAGTGTTAGATATACAGGTAGTTTTCAATCTACGACCACAACTGAGCCCAAAATTTCTGTCGCTAAGCGAATCTCTGCCATTGTTAAGTTAGTAACACAGATGTCAAGGGAATTGGGACTCCCCACTGACTTTGCTTGTCAAAAGTTTGCAAAAGGCGATCATACCACCCTACTAGGACACTGCAACCATCATAAATACATGCCAAGCATCCAAATTTTGATCACGTGACTGTGGGGGATGCCACAGTGGTTGTAAGTGTGGAAAAACGGTCATAAATCACTTCTTTTCCATGCTGTTGTAACTTCGAATGGTCACTAAACAAACTGTTGTAAATCGAGGACTACCTGTTTAATCCAGGCTCATCACATCTACTTTTCTAATGAAAGTCAGTGTACTTCAGGAGCTTAGAAGAAGTTAGAACCTGCATGCAGCTCCCAGATTGTTGATTATCGGTCTCAGTGTGGAATAATCTTGGCAATTTCGTTTCAGAATGTTTATATGAGTTTACAGAAAGTCTGACTCCAATAAATTTTATATCTTCTACAAAGAAAACACAGTATTGCTATCTTAAGCAACATACAGATGTGCTATAAGATGCACAACAGCTAATAAAGTTGAAGTCTTAAATGTTCTAAATATTAAAGTAAAGGTAAAGGTTCCCCTCGCGCATATGTGCTAGTCATTCCTGACTCTAGGGGGCATTGCTCATCTCTGTTTCAAAGCCGAAGAGCCAGCACTGTCTGAAGACGTCTCCGTGGTCATGTGGCTGGCATGACTCAACGCCAAAGGCGCACGGAACGCTGTTTCCTTCCCACTTAAGGTGGTCTCTATTTTTCTACTTGCATTTTTTACGTGCTTTCGAACTACTAGGTTGGCAGAAGGTGGGACAAGTAACAGGATCTCACCCCGCTACGCGGCCGCCAAACCGCTGAACTGCCAACCTTTCGATTGACAAGCTCAGTTTAGCCACTGAGCCACCGTGTTCCCGTTCTAAATATTATATACTATTAAATGGCTCAGCTGTTATTTGCTAAGTAAAACAAGTTCAAGAGTGCAGGACAACTGTCATCAGTAAGAGTTTAAATACTATAAAATAAAGTTTAAAATACTATAAATAAATGCATGGAAGTAATTTTCCTATTATAAACTACCCTATTTCAGGGTGGATAAAAATCAATGATTTTTTTAAAAAAAATAAAAAAAAATCAGACTTTTTTGATTTAAATTGGATTTTTTTGATTTAAATCAGATTTTTTTTTATTTTTATCGAATTTATTTTAATAAAAAACTTTTGGGGTAAAAATCTATTGTAAGATAGTTTTCTATTTAAGATACATAAATAATTTAGTTTATTCAGCATGAAATGGAGCTTAGTTACGTAGCATGAGGCTGTATATTCTGCAACACTGGGACTATCGGTGAGTCAACAGTGGGTCAAAGGAGTAGCAGAGATGACAGTTGCTCTTTAAAAATTATGATTTAAATCGAGTTGATTTAAATCAAGCCTTTTTACTAGTGATTTAAATCATGATTTAAATTGTGATTTAAATCAACTTGATTTAAATCAAATCCACCCTGTCTTATTTCCCCCCAAATAAGACATCCTGTGATAATAAGCCCAATCGGGCTTTTGAGCGCATGACAATAAGGCCAAGCACTTATTTCAGGGTTCAAAAAAATATAAGACAGGGTCTTATTTTCAGGGAAACAGGGTAGGAAAGCAGTTAGGTAGATAAGTAGGTAGAGAACAAGAAGAATGTGTTGATATTAGACAGAGAAGTAGGATATTTCCATTCCATGCACTTCTCATCTGCCTTTATGAAATGCACTTCTGTAGAAGCTTCTATGTATACATCAGATAAAACTGTTGTCTTTTTTTTCCCCCTCAGAGCATGAAGCAATAGATAAAATGGCCTACGGCTTACACAACTATACATTCACCTTATTTGCTACCACTTTCCCCTGCCCCAAAAATTTGCCTTCTGTTCCAATCTCACACACCCTCTTCAAGTATGGAAGGAATTTTCTTGGCACGTGAATCCATTCCTTGAAGATAGCATGTGGCAACTGTAACTCGTTCAAGATACTATCAATGTCTGAGTAAGACAGATCTTAAAGTCGACAGACATCACAGGAAGCAGGCAAGAAGTATTTAGCCACAATCACTTTTGTCCCTACGTGGGACCCATTCCTCCCCCCACCCGCTATCTGAAATTAAACTTATTTGAGTGATGCCTCTGCTGTGGGAAGTCTATTTAAAGCCACTTTTCTGCTTTTATAACTCTCTGGTGCTCTAATTCTAGACACTAATAATTATCTATTCTCCACACGGCATAATTCTGGCACCTCATTCATTTCCTGAAATCCACCCTACAGAGGCAATTTAAGACTACTGACATTGCAAACTCCTGAGAGGGCGAATGTTTCCAGACACGAACGCCCCCCCCCCTACACACACACAAAACAAGGAAACCCAACAGTTGTTTTGAATGTTTCCTACTGGTCAATCTGACTCAGTACTTACCGTGCAACCTGAATTTCACATCATCCAGAACATGATGTTAGCAAGGGTGGGCTGCTGGGGGTTTGCAGGGGTTCGGGAGAACCTCTAGCTAAGATTCTGTGCAGTTCAGAGAACCCCCAAAATACTACTCCTGGCTGGCCCTGCCCACGCCTCCCCTCCCCTCCCCTCCCCTCCCTGGAGTCCCCACGTCGCCTGTTTGGGATGCAGGTAAGTGCAGGGCACGCACGGAGGCTCAGGGAGGGTGAAAAATGGGCCTGCCAGATATTCGGGCCTCCAGTGGGGCTCTGGAGCTGCAACAGGCCCATTTCCAGCCTCCAGAGGGCATCTGGAACCTGGGGAGGCTGTTTTCGTCCCCCCCGGAGGCTTGAGGAAAGCCTCCGGAGCCCGGGGAGGGCAAAAATACCTCCCATCATGGTACAAGAGGCTGACTAGGCCACACTCACCATGGCCACGCCCACACAGCAACTGGGGCAGAGAACCCTTTGCTAAAATTTTTGAAGCCCACCCCTGGATGTTAAGGAAGCTAAAATATTGTTCCCTTGACTGACAACTGACATTCAGAACAACTACCTTTTAAAGATTAAAGATTCTTTAATATCATTTTCTGGAAGATGACAAATTGTTCCACTCCTACCGCCTCCACTTGAAAATAACCGTTGGTTAGTTTGAGAATCAACAAATGGTTCTCATTATTGAGTATATGTTAAGGCCAGGTGGAAATTAAATCTAGGTAACCCTTTCAACCAGGCAACACACATTTCTCTACAAGGAGTGCCATTCTCTAAGGCCCTTCAGAGTTTCAAATCTGATTTCCAGAAGGTGTTGTGGAGTGTGTGGGATTGCAAACACTAAAGCTGCTGTGGGTGTATTTTCTCAAGTCCATGGCAGGAAAATGCAGGATTTTACAATAGATGGCACATGGAAAAAAACAAAATGTTATATATCAATTTAATAACAAGAGATAAGGTGGAGAAATTAATGAATCTTTAAAAAGGTAAAGGTTCCCCTCACACATATGTGCTAGTCGTTCCCAACTCTAGGGGGCGGTGTTCATCTCCGTTTCAAAGCCGAAGAGCCAGCGCTGTCCGAAGATGTCTCCGTGGTCATGTGGCCGGCATGACTAAATGCCAAAGGCGCACGGAACACTGTTACCTTCCCACCCAAAGTGATCCCTATTTTTCTACTTGCATTTTTTATGTGCTTTCAAACTGCGAGATTGGCAGAAGCTGAGACAAGTAATGGGAGCTCACTCCGTTACGTGGCACTAGGGATTCAAACCACTGAACTGCCGTCCTTTCGATCGACAAGCTCAGCGTCTTAGCCACTGAGCCACCGCATCCCTTGGAATGAATCTTTAGTGCATCTTAATTGAAATAAGATGCATTGCTTAATAACAAGTACCTGCAATTTAGAAGCTCCCATCACCCTATTTTAAGCAAATTATCAATCCTTTTGAATTCAATGTCAATTAGGCTTAAATTTTGAATTCAAAGTTTAATTATGCTTGACAATTGGCCAACCTTACAATCGGTTGTTAAAACATTCATTATTGGATGGTTAAAATCTGCTGCACTATTTGTTGAAATCTCTGTTCAGATGTCAGTCAGTCAATCAATCAATTTTTATTTGGTGGTAGTTCAGCAAATAAAACAAGAAAATCACAATTAATTAGAATAAAAAAAGGGAAAAAAATGAATTGTTCTGAAATATCTATTACTAATATTACAATGCATTGTACAAACTATAGAACTGTACAGGTTCTAATACAATTACAACTATAGTTGAACCTGGAATTATGGTTGTAAATCATTGCCGTCATAAGTTGAAGCATCAAATGAGTTGATTTGACACTATGACTGGCTTTTATGATAGTCAGTAAGTGAAACTTTCAGTTATTAAGTGAATTGGTGGTTGTTAAGTAAATCTATTTTCCCCAATGGACTTTTTTTTTGCTGGAAATCAGAAGTGAACATTAGAAAATGTCAAAAAAAAAAAAAAAGTCACAATAGTGAGCAGGGTGCAAAGCGCCCAAAATGCAATTATGTGACCATGAATATGGGTTATAAGTACCTCTGGGGAGGTCTGTTGTAACGTCAAATAATTGTTAAGTGATCAATGGTAAAATTGAATACCAATTCTACTTTGCTATGGTCAAAGAATTAATATCGTATCATCTGATAATGAGAAAAAATAAGCCAAAACAAGCAAGGTGTTTAGTGATGAACAAATTATTCTTCTGCCACATGGACACATACTTTATGCTTAAAGGGAGGGAGGGAGGGAGGGAGGGAGGGAGGGAGGGAGGAAGGAAGGAAGGAAGGAAGGAAGGAAGGAAGGAAAAGGAAGGAAGGAAGATCTCTACAGTTTGTGGCAAGTTATTTATACATAGTTCCAGATATTTAAAACGAAGATCCATGGAAGGCAGGTCAGATCTAGACAATAGATCTATTATTTATTCCATAGAGTACACTGCTGAAAAACAATGCTTGAGAAAAATCTTCTTTTTCTAATAGCTTTCCTAAGCTACTCTAGGCTTTTCTAAGTACTCGTTTCTAAAGATCTAAGTGCCAGAGCCCACTGTAATAAAATTGCCAAAACTTTTATTGCATTAAAAGTTGTTAACCTAATCTTGCGTAGCTTCTTCTCTGGTAATATTGTACTACTAACTAGAGCATACAAAACATTTGCTAGACCAATTCTCAAATGCAACTCATATGTCTGGCACCCGCACTGCGTATCGGACATTAATACAATTGAGAGAGTCCAGAGATATTTCACGAGAAGAGTCCTCCACTCCTCTACCCACAATAGAATACCTTATGCCACCAGACTTGAAATTTTGGGCTTAGACAATTTAGAACTATGCTGTCTTCGGTCTGACCTAAGCGTAGTACATAAAATTATCTGCTACAATGTCCTACCTGTCAATGACTACTTCAGCTTCAACCACAACAACACACGAGCACACAATAGATACAAACTCAAGGTAAACCATTCCAAACTCGATTGCAGAAAATACGACTTCAGTAACAGAGTGGTCAACGCCTGGAATGGACTACCTGACTCTGTGGTTTCTTCCCCAAACTCCCCAAACTTTAACCTTAGACTATCTACTGTTGACCTCACCCCATTCCTAAGAGGTCTGTAAGGGGCGTGCATAAGAGCACCAGCGTGCCTTCCGTCCCTGTCCTACCGTCCTTTTTTACTCATATCCTTGTCATGTATTCAAAATCATGTTTATACTTTTATATGTTTTCTTATATATGCTTGACAAATAAGTAAGTAAGTAAGTAACTTTAGGGATTTTAAGGGATTGGTTCCAGTTACTTGTCATAAATTCCTATATCTTAATTCTAGAATGCGTCTGTCCATAAAAGACATTATCGATGAATCTTAAGACGCTAATTAAAAATGAAGTAGTTTCTCCAAATCTGAAGCCTTCCCCACTCTGGTTTAAAAAATTCCACTGTAATGAACTCACTTTCCAGATCAAAAATAAAGTGGGTGGTAGAGTACTTCACGAATCCCTTTCCTATGAAATCATTACTACCAATAGTCATTTAGCAGCGGTTTTAAGATGTTTTTATAACTAAGCACACTATAAACTAAAATTAATACTAAGTAACTTTGCGACAAACAATCCTGCTTTAGCTGATTTCAAGTCGTCTATTTTTGTATTATTACTAGGCTAATTTAAGGAAATCCTATTTCTCTCCAATTCTCTCTCTCATACAAAAGCCAAACAGAACAACTCCATCTGTATGGAGAATTTCATCCAGCTGCTGGGTATGAAAAGGCAATGCTCAAGCGATCAAATCTTTCTATGTAAGCTCAATAAAATGCATTCATCACCACCCACCAGGCTAATCAGAGTAAGCTGCCGTAAACAGCTTACTCTGTTCATTAAGCAGGCCACTCTCATATACAAAAAGGGAAACGTATAATGCTCCAATGCTTTAGGAGGTCTCTTTAAAAAGTGACCAGGCTACAAAAGAGCAAAAACTTCTGGCTTTAGTTTAGACCTTCTTAATTTGAAGGATGTAAAAGTGATGTCACAATATTATTGCATTACAACTTTAACAAGAGACTTACGAGAAACCGCTGTTCCCATAGCCACGGGAACATTACAAGCAAAACAAAACTTGCCCAACTAAAACAAGGTGGAATATAGTATATTTTATTCCCTTGGGGATGATGGGCTCTGAGATTCTTAATTTAAAATGTTAAGTTTAATAAGTGGCTTTCCAATTGTTATCAAACTCCAAGTCCTAACAATATTTGCCAGCACAGTCATCATCAGTTTTTGGAAATAAACAAGTTTTCATACCTTCAATGAAAAGTATGTCAACCTGTTCTTTGAATTAGACTTCTTTCATAATCCTTTGCAAGCAAGGGAGGAAGGAGTGTAAAGATGCTCATTGATGAACCTCTCACATGTTAAACTATTAAGGGAAATGCAAGCAAAATGGGGACGAAAGATCCAGTGATGGAGGCTGTATCACCATGTAAATACTGCAATATTCAGTATGATAGTAAAGATAATAGATAGTAGTACACACCCTGCTTTCTGGCTTCATCAAATGGTGTTGATAGGATATCAAGAATAGACATGGGATGTCCCTTGTTTGGAAGATTGGAAACTAGACTTAAGAAGTGATAAAATACTAAAGGTACTCTCAAGACTCGGAGACTTAAGGGACACAGTGGCTCAGTGGCTAAGACCAGGGGTGGGTTCTAAATTTTTTTACTACCAGTTCTGTGGGCGTGGCTTATTTTGTGGGTGTGGCTTGGAGGTCATGTGACTAGGTGGGCGTGGCTAGCTGGTCAGAGTCATTTCTGGAAGGTCCTCGTACTTACGACCAGTCCTCGCACTTACGACCTGACTCATTTGTTTGCTTTTAACACTGATCAGCTGTAGGACGGCCCTTTGAAGCCCCGCGGCAAGAGTTTAAACAGTTTTTTTCCCTCTAGTCATCAGCTGGGACTCAGGAGGCAGCAATAGATTGGGGGTAGGACCAAATAAAAGGTAAGAATAACGTGGGGGGTGGGGGGTGGGAGGGCAGGGGGGGGAAAGAACCGGTTCGGTGACGTCATATGGTCACCGCTACCGGCTCAGCCGAACCGGACCGAACCGGGAGGAACCCACTACTGGCTAAGACGCTGAGCTAGTTGATCGAAAGGCAGTTCAGCAGTTCAGTTCATCCCTAGTGCCACGTAACGAAGTGAGCTCCCATTACTTGTCCCAGCTTCTGCCAACCCAGCAGTTCGAAAGCACGTAAAAAGTGCAAGTAAAAAAATAGGGACCACCTTTGGTGGGAAGGTAACAGCGTTCCGTGCGCCTTTGGCATTTAGTCATGCTGGCCACATGACCACGGAGACATCGTGGGACAGCGCTGGCTCTTCAGCTTTAAACGGAGATGAGAACCATCCCCTAGAGTCAGGAACGACTAGCATGTATGTGCGAGGGGAACCTTTACCTTTAAGCCTCAGAGAAATCAGGAGATTCAGGCAGTTCAAGAGAGTATAAAGATTTTTGGCAAGCTTAAGTTCTCTACAAGAATCTGACCAACTAGCATTTAAGGAAATGCACAGGAAATAAGAAAGACATTCAAGGTGGGCTGAACTTAGATCTTTGCAGGTGCACAGGGACTCATGACTTATGACACATTTTATTCCTTCCTTGAGCTCAGCCTCATCATCTCCTACAGATACTTATCCAAAGGTGTCCTATGCATATCTTGCTAAAATCTTCAAAGGCAGAAGACAAAATTCTTACAATATTTTGAATTGCACTGTTCTCTAAAGGTGTGTTGTGGCTCCGTTGCCTGAGCCTGGGCTATCGACAGATGCAGACTCTGAGAGTGAGGGAGAGGAATTGGCAAGGCCTCCTTCTCCAGGACCCTCCTCTCTGGCAATGCCTCCGGAGGACACCGAAGGCCAAACGATAGGCTCAGAGCCAAGCACGTCCCCGCAGCCACAGGTGGACAGCGACGAAGAAGATAAGTGCTGGCTGGACCTGCGACAGAGGCGCAGGGAGAAGCGTGCACAGCAGAAGGGAAGGCGTGCCAGAGATTAGCTGAGTCACTGGACCACACCCCACAGGGTATAAATGTGGGTGTGGTGGCCGGTTCAGTTTGTGATGAGCAAAAACTGGAAATACTCCATGATCTCTGTGTTACTGGACTTTGCCTGCTTTATCGGACTGCATTTGGATTAATCCTTGTATTGTTGACACTCTGCCTCTTTTATCGGAATGCTTGCAGTCTAATCTTTGTTTTGTGTGAGTAAAGTCTGAATTGGCAGCTAGCCACTGGGTTGCTGCCAGCTTTATCTTCAAACAGTTTTGTTGTGTGGCTTATTAACTCCGGGCTGTCTGTGGGGGTGCGTGTGGGGTACGGGGACAGAACAAGGTGAATATCTTTAAGGTTATGTTTCTCAACCTTAGCAACTCTACAATTTTAGGACGTCAACTGCCCAGGATTCCCCAGACAGCGTATGAACTGCATTTAATGAAAAAATCACCTTTCCTATCAAATGTCATAGACTTCAAGTAAATTGATCATGTCAAAAGAAGCAACATGATTTGGTAACACTCTTCTCCTAGTTTGTCCTTCTTTGTGTGCAATAATCGTCAATCTAGATCAGTGTTTCTCGACCTTGGGAACTTGAAGATGTGTGGACTTCAACTCCCAGAATTCCCCAGCCAGTCATGCTGGCTGGGGAATTCTGGGAGTTGAAGTCCCCACATCCTCAAGTTCCCAAGGTTGAGAAATACTGACTTGGATGATTAGAAAGGATAATAATGCAAATAATGAAGTAGATCTTCAACATGAAATGGATCACAAAGAGAGAACTTTTGTGCCAATGAAATCCGATGGCCTCTTCCTTGAATTACTGTTGTGGGCACCGCTTGAAATGCCCTCACCCCTCAAATCCTTCTCTGAATTTTTTCAAACAAAACCACTCACTTATACGTATGAACGGGAGGTTGAATGAATATTGACCTGTGTGATAAATCAGCTGAACAAAAGCTAAGATTGTCATTGGGCATTATTTTGCTTTTTTGCCTACAATAGAGATGCTAAGTTAACTTCCACAAGTTTTATAATCAAGTCATTCGATCATAACTCAGTTATTAATCATGACACAGAAAGAATCTAGATCCCTGTTTTTCAACCTTGTCAATTTTAAGATGTGGGGACTTCAACTCCCAGTATACCCCAATAGCATGCTGGCTGGGGAATTCTGGGAGCTGACATCCATGCATCTTAACGTTGTCAAGGTTGAGAAACATTGATCTAGACCAGGGGTGTCAAATTCGAGGCCCACGGGCCGGATATGGCCAGTGGGGTGCTTAGATCTGGCTTGTGGGGCCACCCTGGAAACAGCGAAGGACTGGCCCCCAGTTCCTCTGTCAGTGAAAACGGAGCCCTGCTTCGCTGGCAGAGGGTTGCAGCAGGCCATCACAACCAAAAACAGAGCTCAAGAGCCTGTTTTTGCTGGCAGAGAGCTGGGGCCACCACAGGTGCCCCAACATGAGTGACATCGAGCTGGCCACAACCACTTGGGCCACATCCCCCCCCCCGAGGTCATACACAATTCTGATATGGCCCTCAATGAAATCGAGTTTGACACCCCTGATCTAGACTATAACTGATGTATAGATGATTGGCCACTTTCTGTTTAATCTCACACACACACTTGCCAAGACCAAGCACAATGATTGGTTGATCTTCACATAATATGGCATCACAGTCTTTAAATGTCTAAACTACCTTTAGAAATTTTGGCTGAACTGTAAAGAATTTCTCATTTTTATCCAATTCAAATTCACTACAAATATTTTGGAAAACATTCCCCCATCCTGGGGCCAAGACTTATATTTCTATAATCCTCAGCTCATAAAACATATCTACAAAAATTTGACCATGCAAGACTGAAATTGAAGATCGGAGAATACAGAACAGTTCTTTAATTGTTAATTCTTCTAAATATTTTGCCAGAAAATTGCTCCAAGCTTTGCCCAGATTGGGAGGGGAAGAAAACCTGAAAAAAAAAATACTATTGAAATAAACTATTAATAAAAGTAAATTATCACAGTGTTGGCACTATTCAAACTAAATGCGTAAAGAAAACAACATGTTTTTCCATTTATTGCATCGCATAACAATCCTCCCAGGTATATATAGGAAGTTACTATCATAGTAAGACTTATGCAACTGTTCTCACAATGTACTTTAAAAAAAACTCCATTGTTTTCCAGATTTGGAAGCCATCCATTAGAGGAACAATTATTTTCCAGTATGTTTTTTTAAAAATCAGAAATATGTTCATTCTTCATTTAATGAATTAATTCCCTTTTCTAAATTCCTTGCTTCTCCACAATAGTTATGATCTTCAAAATATATACATACTGTACTACATTTTCACAATTCAGCTAATAGATTTAGTTTGTTAAACTGTTTCAATTTTAGTTAATCATTTAAAAAATAATTAGACTTCCAGAGCTTATATAATATAAACTGGGGGTATGATGGCCTAGGGCGTTGTTACGGCATCATCATGTGACATGTTGTGATTTCCCCCCCCTTCGCTAAACCAGACGTGGCATGGGCAGCACTTGACGCATTCGGCCTGTGGGCCGCGGGTTTGACAGCCCTGGCCTAGGGGTTAAAGCAGTGGCGGTATTCAGCCGATTCTATCCAATTTGGGCGAATGCAGGAGGCTCCTCCCACCTGCCTGGATGTCATCACATCCCATTTATCCACATTTTTGACGCTCTGCGCATGCATGGAGGTGGCGCGTACAAGCGAAGCGCGTGCTCACATTTGCGAACCAGTAACAAAGGTAAGTGATTACCACCCCTGTGTTAAAGACACTGAGCTTGTCAGCTGGAATTCTGGGTTTGAGACCCGAGTACTGCATGACAGGGTGAGCTCCTATTATTTGCCCCAGCTCCTTCTCACCTAGCAGTTTGAAAGAATGCAAATGCAAGTAGATAAATAGGTACTACTTTGGTGGGAAGGGAACAACATTCTATGCACCTTGGTGTATAGCCATGCTGGTCACATGATCATGGAAATGTCTTTGGCCAACACTGGCTCTCTCAGCTAAGAAACGGAGATGAGCACCATCCTAGTGTCAGACACGACTGGATAGGGGAAACCTTTACCTTTATAGTATAAATTAGATGCAGAGTGTAACGCAAGAGCCATTCAGTGGAAATTTTGTGAATAAACTTCAATTTTGTACATTGCCTTCATGTACTTCGGATCATTACAGGGTTGATAGATGGTTACTTGATCTAGTTTGTAATAAGACTAAGTCTTTTCCTGGGTTAAAAGTCAGTTTAGATAGCTTGGTTACTGTATGCAGTTAAGCACAAACATTATCATGTAAGATGAAAAATGAAGTCATCCTTGCACTGATATGTTTAATCAACTGGCTATCACGAAATTATTAAATTTGCAAGGGGTTCTTTTGCCACAATGAGTAAGAACAACTGTGCTTGCAATACAATGATGCAAATACAAATGGAGAGAACTTATATTGTGGCATCATGACCATCATTTTATTATTATTGTTGTTATGAATAAATTTCTATAGTGAAAGAGGTACATTATTATTTATTATTATTTATTAATCATATTTCTATGCTGCCCACTCTCTGAGGACTCTGGGCGGCTTACAACAATCGACAGTATACTAAATAGCATATTGCCCTCAACAATCTAGGTCCGTGATGGCGAACCTATGGCACGGGTGCCACAGGTGGCATGCGGAGCCATATTGGTGGGCACGCGAGTGTTGCCCTAGCTCAGCTCCAGCGCGCATTCGCGCAGCGGCCACCTGATTTTCAGGCCTTCCGGTCCCACCGGAAGTTGGGAAACTGGCTGTTTCCGGCCTCCGGAAGGCCTCCAGGAGGATGGGGAAGGCTGTTTTTGCCCTCCCCAGGCTCCTAGAAAGCCTCTGGAGCCTGGGGAGGGGGAAAAACAGGCCTACCGGGCCCAGCATTCCATCGTGTGCCAAAAGCAGGGGGAAGTGTGTGTGGGGGTCACGTGTGCATGCGCGGGAGGGTGGGGCGCATTGAATTATGGATGTGGGCACCCACACCCGCTCCCCCCACGCTCCCCCACGCTTTTGGCACATGACGGCAAAAAGGTTAGCCATCACTGATCTAGGTCCTCATTTTACCCACCTCGGAAGGATGGAAGGCTGAGTCAACCTTGAGCCGGTGAGATTTGATCTGCTGATCTGCTGACCTAGCAGTCAGCTGAAGTAGCTGCAGTACAGCACTCTAACCACTGCGCCACCTCGGCTCTGTACAAACTCCCACTCCATTTCACTTTTGCAGAAGTCCTGATAAAAATCACTCCTTCTAAACTATTGGCATCGGGAGAAAAAATCCTCATCGGGATTAGGAAATTATGCTGTTCATGTTCCCTCACTGAAACCCCATCATCTATCTCCAATCTTACAGGGCACAGTCCTTTCAACAGTTCCAAGAAGGCTCTCCCCCCATTTGCACCACTCAGGTGACTCTGATAACACAGATAAATCTCAAAGTGACCTTAATGACTCGCTACAAGAATGTAAATGTCTAGCTGTCTGCAAGGAGTATAAATCCTTCCATTCCCCACCATCCAGTCAGAGCTGAAGAAGCTTCTTGGATGAGAAGTGAAACGTCTTCAAAGAAAAACCAGAAAGTCCAGTTGCTTCTTGAAAAAAAGCACCTTTGGGACAACCATGACTTGGATGACTGAGAATCTCCATAGACAACCCCATAAGAAGTCACACTCCACCACATGGAAAATCTTTGACAATACAAAAGAACACACAGATTTTATAGGGAACTAGCAATAACTGTATTGTGTCTGTAGCAGGGATGGGATTCAGCTGGTTCGGACAAGTTCGGGTGAATTGGATGCTAATTTTATATCTGGTTCATTGAACCTGTAGTTGCAAGGACTGTCTGGCCCCGCCCACCCCACCCCGCCCCTCCCAGGAATCTCCACGTGGCCAGTTTTTGATGCCAGGTAAGTGCATCGCCCGCACAGAGGCTCTGGGAGGGTGAAAAACGGGACTCCTGGAAGTTCTGGAAGTCTAGAAACAGGCCCATTTCTGATCTCTGGAGGGCCTCCAGAGCTTGGGGGAGGCCATTTTTGCCCTCCCAGAGGCTCAAAGAAAACCTCCGGAGCTTGGGGAGGGGAAAAACGCCCTCCCCCTGCCATGGTGCAGGAGGACAAGTAGGCCATGCCCACCCAGCAACTGGACAGAGAACTGGCTGCTAAAATTTTTGAATCCCACCCCTGGTCTGTACCAGGGGTGGGTTCTAAATTTTTTTACTACCGGTTCTGTGGGCGTGGCTTATTTTTGTGGGTGTGGCTTGGAGGTCATGTGACTAGGTGGGTGTGGCTAGCTGGTCAGAGTCATTTCTGGAAGGTCCTCACACTTACGACCAGTCCTCGCACCTACGACCCGACTCATTTGTTTGCTTTTAACACTGATCAGCTGTAGGACGGCCCTTTGAAGCCCCGCGGCAAGAGTTTAAACAGTTTTTTTTCCCTCTAGTCATCAGCTGGGACTCAGGAGGCAGCAATAGATTGGGGGTGGGACCAAATAAAAGGTAAGAATAACGTGGCGGGGGTGGGGGGGAGAACCGGTTCGGTGACGTCATATTGTCACCACTACCGGCTCGGCCGAACCGGACCGAACCGGGAGGAACCCACCACTGGTCTGTACCTGGGAGACAATTCCAGGCATTAGCAGCCAAAGAAAGCAAACATTCTTAATGGAGCTTGGTGTAGCTGATACCGTTCTTGGAAACGTTTATCATAATTTTTTCATAAATGTCCTCTGCATAGGAAGAAGTTTTAGGAAGACAAGCAGTGAAACAATGATTAAAATGCAACCTATTCCTGTTCTTCTTATTCCTTTGCTTCCTGTTGTCTGGATAGCTTTAGCGTGCGATGCTTCATCTTAGGCAGAATTAGCTAATTATTCTGCAGCTCCTTTTAACTGAACGTAGCATTCTAGTAAAATTTCCCCTTATCTCAAAACAACCTTCTCACAGACTGCACACATCCTGTAGCAGAGCTGAACCTGCTGATGATAACAGGAAAGTTCAGCTAGGGCATGGCTGGATGCCAAACACTAATTTTATTTCCCACTCTCTTCCAATAACACTCATGTGCAAAAGAAGTTGGATGCAGCATACAAAACGGAGAGACCGTGCTGCTTAGAAGTTAATCAAAACATCAATAAGTCATAAACATCTGGAAACCATCACCCAACAAGTGACGTCAGGAAACCATCAGATGTCTGCCGCTCGGTAGAGTGTATTGTAGTATCTGTTGAATAAGGTTCTTTCATAACTCACCCTGCAAATTGCTTTCCCTTTCAAAAAGACTGAAAGAAATAGCAAAAGGTAAAGCTATTCGATTTAGGTAGGGGGAGTCAGATTGTTTCCTATGCCAGGCCAAATGTATTCCCAAACTTTTGTTTGCCAAAATAGCTCAAACAACGGAAAGGAAGGTGAAATGGTTTAGCAGGAGAAAAAGAGAAGAGAGAAGTTCTGATGATTCTTCTCTTTAAATCATTTATTTGAAATACCTCCATTCTTGTCTTCTAAAATGAGCCTCGGTGGCGTAGTGGTTAGAGTGCAGAACTGCAGGCTACTTCTGGCTGACTGCCGGCTGCCTTCAATTTGACAGTTCGACTCTCACCAGGCTCAAGGTTGACTCATCCTTCCATCCTTCCGAGGTGGGTAACATGAGGACCCAAATTGTTGGGGGCAATATGCTGACTTTGTAAACCGCTTAGAGAGGGCTGTAAAGCACTATAAAGCAGTATATAAGTCTAAGTGCTATTGCTAATTTCATAGGTGCTTATTTTTTAAAAAAATAAATATATAGGTAGTCCTTGACTTATGACTACAATTGAGTGCAAAATTTCTGTTGTTAAGTGAGACATTGGTAAATTAATTTTGCCCCACTTTACGACATTTCTTGCCTCGGTTGTTAAGTGAACCAGTGAAGGTAAGTTAGTAACACGGTTGTTAAGTGAATCTGGCTTCCCCATTGACTTTGTTTGTCAGAAGGTCGCAAAAGGGAGTCACATGACCCCAGAAATGGCAACCATCATAAATATGAATCAGTTGCTAAGCATTTGGATTTTGATCATGTGACCATGGGGATGTTGCAATGGTCATAAGTGTGAAAAACAGTCACTGTTTCAGTGATGTTGTAACTTTGAATGGTCACTAAATGAACTGTTTGTAAGACGAGGACCACCTGTATATGGCTTTTTTTGGAGATAGTCAATGTTTTATTATAATATTATTATTACTATTATTCTAGGTTTATTTGTACATTAAGAGAACTGCAGTGCTATCCTAAACTCACAAAAATCCCTCTATACCACCTACCTTGGTATAAACCACAAAGGGCTCTGCAGACTAAAAGCATTGTGATTAACACCAGCTGTCTGCAATTACTGTAAGTTCGAATCTCCCCAGGCTCAAGGTTGACTCAGCCTTCCATCCTTTCTAAGGTAGGTTAAATGAGGACCCAGATTGTGGGGGCAATAAGTTGACTTTGTATAAATCTACAAAAGTATGAAGGCTATTGCTTAACGCATTGTAAGCCGCCCTGAGTGTCCGGAGAAGGGCGGCATATAAATCAAATTAAAAAAAAAAAAAAAGAACGTCATTTCCTTTTCAGTCATTCCTATTTAATCTGATGGAAAAGAACAGCTTCCAAATAAAATGAAATCTAAGAGGGAAGAAGTGTAATGAACTGGATGGGATAGTAGAGAGCAGGAGCAGCTGCAGGGAGGGTGTGTGTCGGGAAAATCAAAATGGCAAATACAACTGTGAAGCCAAAGACATGCCCTTTTTTTATGTTTGAAATCGCCAAAGTTTGTTTGAGTAGTCTGACTTTCATTGTATAATTACTTCTTCATTGGTCTGCAGCCTTTGTGGTTTTTCATTTCTCAGTTATAGAATAACAGAGTTGGTAGGGACCTTGGAGGTCTTCTAGTCCAACCCCCTGCTTAGGCAGGAAACCCTACACCACTTCAGACAAATGGTTATCCAGCACCTCCTTAAAAACTTCCAGTGTTGGAGCATTCACAACTTCTGGAGGCAAGTTGTTCCACTGATTAATTGTTCTAACTGTCAGGAAAGTTCTCCTCAGTTCATTATATCCGGGGGTGGGCTGCTGGGGGTTCGCAGGGGTTCAGGAGAACCTCTAGCTAAGATTCTGTGCAGTTCGGAGAACCTCCAAATTCCACTCCTGGCTGGCCCCGCCCACTTGTCCCCTCCCAGGAGTCCCCACACGGTCTGTTTTGGATGCAGATAAGTGCAGGGTGTGTGTGGAGGCTTAGGGAGGGTGAAAAACGGGTCTACCGGAAGTTTAGGAAGGGCCTCTGGAGCCTGGGGAGGCCATTTTCGTCTTCCTGGAGGCTCAAGGAAAACCTCCAGAGCCTGGGGGTCCAAGGTGCAGGAGGCCGACTAGTTCACGCCCACCATAGCCACACCCACCCAGCAATCGGGCAGAGAAACCCTTGCTAAAATTTTTGAAGCCCACCCCTGATTATATCCAATGAGAAGCCGCCATCTTTTCCCAACTCCTTTTTAGATCATAAAACGCAAGTAGTCAGGAAGGCTGCAGAACAAAAGGAGATAAGCAAAACAGAACAACAAAACAAAAACGTATCACCTCAATTTGTCACAAAGTTAAAATAATGGCAGAACTCTAATCCTAAAACAAGGCAAGCAAAAAGAGAGGGGAAAAAAAATTAAAATAAAAAGAAACTGGGGAAATTGGAAAGCACGGTTTAGGATGGAATAACAAAATATTCTCTGAGCATTACTAGTGGTGATTTCCTGACGAGGTGGTGTGCAAATGAAATAAATAATAAAACAGTAGTTATAGTAGATTTTTCAAAGCACTTCGAAATGATAGGGGAATAAGGTAGACTAACTTTACATTTTCATGTTTCAAAAATATGAAATTACAATAGAGCCAAACACCTTTCTCCTACTATGCCCAAAACCTATTGCTCTACATGACTAGTGTCCATTAGTATCCTTCTCCTTTCATTTATGAAACCCTCTTCCTAAAGATGATTAACTTAGAGGCCATCAGAACTGCAGAAAAAACAATTGCTACCAACCTGCCTTCCATTGAGGACCTGTATACTGCATGAGTCAAAAAGAGGGCTGTGAAAATATCTACAGACCCCTCGCATCCTGGACATAAACTGTTTCAACTCCTACCCTCAAAACGACGCTATAGAGCACTGCACACCAGAACAACTAGACACAAGAAAAGTTTTTTCTTGAATGCCATCACTCTGCTAAACAAATAATTCCCTCAACACTGTCAAACTATTTACTAAGGCTGCACTACTAATACTATTAGTCTTCTCATCGTTCCTATCACCCATCTCCTTCCACTTATGACTGTAACTTTGTTGCTTGTATCCTTATGATTTATATTGATTGTTTCCTAGTATGATTTGATTGCTAATTTGTACCCTATGACTATCATTAAGTGTTGTACCTTATGGTTCTTGATGAACGTATCTTTTCTTTTGAGAGCATATGCACCAAGACAAATTCCTTGTGTGTCCAATCACACTTGGCCAATAAAGAATCCTATTCTATTCTATTCTATTCTATTCTATTCTATTCTATTCTATTCTATTCTATTCTATTCTATTCTATTCTATTCTATTCTATTCTATTCTACCCTACCCTACCCTACCCTACCCTACCCTACCCTACCCTACCCTACCCTACTCTACTCTACTCTATCATTATAACTGTGGAAATAAACTCCATGCTTTAGCTATGCCTTGCATCAAAAAGTGCTTCCTTTTGCCTGAGGCAAGGTTGGAATGGGCTGTTATAAGATTTAAGCCAGACAAAAAAACCAATGCAGTCCTAGGCTTCATTAATGGAAGGATAGAATCAAGAGTGTGTGAAGTTTAGCACCGCTTTATAATTCCTTGGTAAATAAAAACAAGAAAGTCCAGTTGCCTCCTGAAAAAGCACCTTTGGGACATGACCATGACCTGGATGACTGAAACTCTCTACAGACTTTTTGCTGTAGAGCAAACACCCTTTGAATGGTGTGGAGAAAGAATGGATTTCCAGAGGAAAAACCAGGAGCCCTACTCAGGTGACCCTGAGGATACAGCTAAACCTCCAAATGCTTCATGGACCTTCTAAAAGGATGCAAATGTCCAGCTGTCTGCAAGGAATATAAATCCTTCCATTCCCCACTATCCTGTCAGAGCCGAAGAAGCTTCTTGGATGAGAAGCGAAACGTCTTCAACAGAAAAAAACAAAGAAAGTCCAGTTGCCTCCTGAAAAAGCACCTTTGGGACAATGGTTGGAAACTAACCAAGGAGAGAAGCAATCTAGAACTATGGAAAAATTTCCTGACACTGAGAACAATAACCCCATGGGATGGCTTGCATTCAGAAGTTGTGAGTTCTCCATCACTGGAGGCTTTTAAAATGAGGCTGGATAGCCATTTTTCTGAAATGGAATAGGGTCTCCTGCTTGTGCAGGGGGTGGCGCAGTGATTAGAGTGCAGTACTGCAGTTACTTCAGCTGACTGCTAGTTCAGCAGATCAGCGGATCAAATCTCACCGGCTCAAGGTTGACTCAGCCTTCCATCCTTCCGAGGTGGGTAAAATGAGGACCCAGATTGTTAGGGGGCAATATGCTATTTAGTATACTGTCTTTGGTGTAAGCCGCCCAGAGTCCTCGGAGAGTGGGCGGCATAGAAATATGACTAATAAAATAAATAAATAAAAATAAACTCTGTTTTTCGGTTATTTTGTTAAGATCATTCAGACTAGTATTAGCTTAGAGTTATTTTTCTATCCCTGTTCTGCTGTTGGAATTGTCTTAAACATGTAGCTGTTACTTATTCTGGCCCATTTTATGCCTCTGTTATGGTAAGTATAGTTTTTGGAGGGTTAGATGATAAAAGATATTAAATAAAAATATACACTGTTTCTTGCATTGTTTTCAAGATGGATTAGTTTCATTGCACTGGCAATAATTGCTGTTCACATAGAATGCATCCCTGTCTTCATCATATATTTAATTCTTTATCATATACTTAATGCCAAATGGATATCTTCTCTCCAATCAGAAATGTTTCCTCTTTTAAGGTAACTGTGGAACAATTCAGTTTTCTCACAAAGGCTTCTTGCTTTTCCTGCCATTTTCTTAAGAGACAATTATTATATTTTAAAGTAAGCTTTACTGTTGCCAGAATGTATTTTGGCTGAAATTTTTATTCTTGCCTCCATGCTCTTGCATTAATGGAAATGTTTATTATTTATTTAAAGAACTTATATGACTGTCCCAGTGGTAGGTTGCTCCCGGTTCGCACCGGTTCTACAGAACCAATAGTAAAACCAGTGGGAGGCTCCGCCCACCGACCCCAACAGTGTGCGGCTCCGATGCGAACCGATAGTAAAGGTAAGTAGAACCCACCTCTGGACTGTCCATTTCAGTAGTGGGATTCAAATCCCGTCACTACCGGTTGGGTCATGGGAGCACATGCGCTCGCGTGTGCCACTTCTGTGCATGCTCAGTAGCTTCTGTGTATGCGCAGAGACATCTGGGCAAGTGGGCGGAGCCTCCCATTGCCGCCACTACCGGTTTGCCCAATCTGGGGCAAACTGGTAGCAACCCACCATTGGTCTGTTTCATATAAGGAGCATTAGTGGCACAGTGGTTAGTATGCAGTATTGCAGGCTGACTTTGCCCACTGCCAGGAGTTTGATCCTGACCAGCTCAAGGTTGACGTATCCTTATGAGGTCAGTAAAATGAGGACCCAGATTGTTGGGGGCAATATGTTGATCTTCGTAAACCATTCAGAGAGCGCTGTAGTAAAGCAGTATGGGGCTGGGGCGGTATATGTATAAATGCTATTGCTATATAACGATTCTAGGATCCTTTTTAGAATTTTATTTTTGTCCTAATTTTTGGAACACTGTTGAGAAAAACCAGACAATGTGTGTTTTGAATACATCGTTTCACAGCAGCTTTGGAACTTCTCTGAACTTGGTATGGAAGAACAGGAAGTACAAATGCCTCATTTTTCTTATCCCTCCTCTATCTTCAGCTCATCAAAGGAACAATGTTTGGCATCCCATATGGAAATGCAGAAACTGTATACTATCTATGTAGCCAGAGGCCTGTGGCCGAATAGTGTTGAAAGAAAAGGATGTCCAAAAGTATTTCAAAATATTGTGAAAGTTGAATACATTGATCTTCTTAGAATTCTCTTTTAGATCTAAGGGAACATTTCCTACATTACACTATGTGCGTGTGTATACACAAGACACACAAAATGCATGCATGCAATGCCAAAATGGCACATTCCTTCAAATATATATATATATATATATATATATATATATATATATATATATATATATATATATATATATATGGCACTATTTAAAAATTGGAAAGAAATCAATCAATTTCCATTTACAAAGTGATATAATGCATGGCATTCTAAGGCATACAAAGCATACTTTGCCATTAAGTCACCCAAGGTTATTTTTTTTTAAAAAGTTAACATTGGAAGTGGTGTGGGGGAAAAAAAAAATAGGTTTGCAAAATTTATGTTTCTCCAATAAGTGAGCGGAGATATATTGTGACCCACTAAGTGCTTGAAACATATACCCTGTTTTTACAATCCCAAACAGTCATCAAACCAGAACATTTATCATATGGGGTATCATACTTGTCTAGTGTATTTGGTTTGGTAGGCCAGAAGCACTGTAGGTCAATATATTTAAAAGAAAGAGCCAACGCTGCCATGAGCAATAAAGGCACAAAGCTTGAGGTTTTGCCATTCGTCACTGCCAGAATAAATGTTTTGAATGGGAGTGTGATTAATGTGCTGTGTATATTCTAGCTCACCAATATAATTAGCAGACCTGATTACAGCCAATGATGTATTCTTGTTCTCATGGCCTTCTGCAAAAATAATAATAATAATTTTGGCAACCTACATTAAACATAATTGTTGTGGTAACCGTCCATTTTTCCTCCACTCCTTTGCAAACAGAAATTCAAAACACAACCGAGCACTTCGTCCTTCCATCAATACAAAGTGACAGCGTGATCGTATTTCTGTCTGCTCCTACCCAGGCATTGGCAGAATTACATGCAAAATTAATTATACAGAGAAGCATCGGACTATATACCCTGGAGGTTAAAAAAAAAAATCTTTTTCAATTATAAACCACGTTTCCATGGAGATAATCCATTGGGAGATGCATAATGGAAATGGCCTAAATGAGTATTTTAGGCCAGAGTGAGTGGGGACACCCATGCTCATGTAACATTTTCCTCTCCTCTTTGATATCCCTTCTTTGCTCTCTCTTCCAAATTACAGGCTGCTGAGAGACCTGAATCAATGCTAAATTGATGTCCGATGGAGTTGAAAATTACAGGTTGCCTATCCCCAGGGGTGGGCTTCAAAAATTTTAGCAAGGGGTTCTGCTCAGTTGCTGGGTGGGCGTGGCCATGGTGGGTGTGGCCTAGTCGGCCTCCTGCATCATGGCGGCGGCGGGAGGGGAGCGTTTTTGCCCTCCCTGGGCTCTGGAGGCTTTCCTTGAGCCTCTGAGAGGGTGAAAACAGCCTCCCCAGGCTCCGAAGGCCCTCTGGGCCCATTCCGCCCTTACCGAACTTCCGGTAGGCCTGTTTTTTGCCCTCCCCAAGCCTCCACGCGCGCCCTGCAGTTATCTGCATCCAAAACGGGATGCATGGGGACTCCTGGGAGGGGCGGGGTGGGTGGGACCAGCCAGAAGTGGGATTTGGGGGTCCTCTGAACTGCACAGAATGTTAGCTAGAGGTTCTCCCGAACCCCTACGAACCCCCAGCAGCCCACCCCTGCCTATCCCTAATTTAGACGAATTTAAACAGGTTCACTATAGTGCAGGGAAGATCATTAATGGTTGTAGGAGAAGAAGAGGCAGAGCCTGAGGTGGAGTTCAGAGAGGACTCAGCTTAGAGTTGTTACGTGTCCATAAATGCTCCACATCCAGCCCACCTTTGAATTCTGTTAACTCTTATGTAGTGTGAGTGTAATGCTAGATTCTTGTGTTATAGGCATGAGCAATAAATCTTCCGAACTGGAACTTATGTGTGATTCTGATTCTTTATGCCTAACAATGGTATTCAAAACTGGAACTACACATATTGAGTCAAGAGAGGAGAAGGCTGAGGAGGCAAGTGATATTACTTTTCAAATATTTGGAAGCCTCTTAAAAAGGAGAGAGAAAATATTTGCTTTTTGCTCCTATAGAGGGCAGGTTTCAGCAAAGTATAAGGTAATGGTAAAGGTTCTCCATGTGCTAGTCATTCCTGACTCTAGGGAGCGGTGCTAATTTCTGTTTCAAAGCCGAAGAGCCAGCGCTGTCCAAAGACGTCTCCGTGGTCATGTGGCTGGCAAGACTAAATGCCAAAGGTGCACGGAACGCTGTTACTTTCCCGCCAAAGGTGGTCTCTATTTTTCTACTTGCATTTTTTACGTGATTTCAAACTGCTAGGTTGGCAGAAGCTGGGACAAGTAACGGGAGCTCACCCCGTTACACAGCACTAGGGATTCGAACTGCCGACCTTTCGATTGACAAGCTCAGTGTCTTAGCCACTGAGCCACCGCATATTAGGAATTATTATTATTATTAGGAAGTATTAGGAAAGCTCTAAGGGCCATATGAATTTAACAACGGAACCAATTTCCTGAAGGTTAGTGATTCCTCCCTCACTGAAGTTTTTCTTGATAGCTATCTTTTAAATACATTTAAGCATAAAATTTTATCTGGTTATCCCTAAATGTAACATTTTCAATATGGCGAATTAACAGATTTATTCTATGGTAGTTAGGCCTCAGTGATTAATCAGCCAAAAATTTGGGGATTTCTGTGATGGTTTTAGAACTAGAAAAGATCACTTTTTGAAAACAATAACACAATATTCTAGTAGGCTGATGATTTAAGTGTTTCAAAAATCTGAAACAACAACAACAACAATCTTCCTTGTTCTGAAAGCCAGAGTCTGATACATTTGGGCTGAATCTTCATTTACAAGATTCATGATAAAACGAGTATACTACTGGTTGTAGGGTGGCAGGACTGTTGGAAACTTCACATATCAGCCTTCAGTTGAGAAGGGCAAGGGTGTTGAAAAAGAAAACATTCCGAAAGCTGAAGATAAACAGCACTAGATTTGCACCACAACCTCTTCAGAGAAAAATGTGAAGGAGTATTGGAAAGCTTTGAAGAGTGACAATTTCAAGAGAAGGCATTAAGGCAAAGATACTGGTTGGTTTTTATTTCAAGCTGGGTGGACGTTTTGGCTTCTTGTTGGAAAATGATTTGCTTATCTCTTAGAGATTTTTTTTAAAGCATTAGATTCAAGGAAAGACAACCTGTCTACTAACTAAAGATCTACTAAGAGGCTGTACTTCCTGAGAATGCTCAGGAAGATAAATCTATCTCAGCATCTACTTCTGTCCTACTATCGCAGCACCATTGAGAGTGTCCTGACATACGGCATTCTTGCATGGTATGGGAGCAGCTCTGTAGCAGACCAAAAAGCTCTACAGAGAATCATTAAAACTGCCCAGAATATCATCGGACTCCAGCTACCAGCCCTGGATGACATCTTCGAATCCTGCTATTTGAGAAAGTTGCATAACATTCTCAGAGACTCTTCCCATCCTGCTTACAATCTTTTTGGACTGTTGCCTTCTGGCAGAAGATACAGAACAATTAAAACTCGGACCACACGTTTTCTGAATAGTTTTTATCCCAGAGCTATAATTGCACTCAACAATGAACTAAAGGGCCACCATCAGTGAGCTGTTGGACAGTATTACTTGGTCTGTTGTGAGGATGTTTGGGTGGTTTAGGGGTGGGGAATTTGTGGTGGGTGGGAGTGTGTTGTTATGTGTGTTGGACCTGGTCTTTGGATGTTAAGTGAATTTAGTTGTATGGGTATACTGTGTATACACGTACAATGACAATAAAGTTATTTATTTACTAACACTAAGCATTCCGAAAATGTTTGAACTAAAGCTTGATGGGGCAATCCCTCTTCCCACAGGTACACAAAGTCTCCTCAAATAAACACACAGAAGTGTGAAGAGTAGCCATGCATCTCTCAACACATACCGGTTATACATCCAGCAGCTACACAGTGATACATATAATTCCATATATATCTCCCAGCACTTGGAGATTAGCATCATTCTTTCACATTTTTGTTTTGTAGCACAAGCAAATTCCAATGAAACACTAAGGTAAGGATAAACATGATCATGTACAATACAGGTACACTTACTTACAACAGTTCATTTAGTGACTGTTCAAAGTTATGTCATCACTAAAAAAAAAGTGACTTGTGACCATTTTATCATACTTATAACCATTGCAGCATCCCCATGGCAGGGGTGAAATGCTCCCGGTTCAGACCGGATCGCCCGATCCAGTAGCGATAGAGGCGGGTGGTTTGGAGAACCAGTAGCAAAAATCCCTGCCCCCCCCGGTGCCCAGCTGAGGCGCGCGATCATCAGAGGCTTTTTTTTAATTTTTAAAAGCATTTTTTCTACAACCTCTTCCGCCAGAAAACTGCTTTTAAAAGTAAAAAAAAAGCCTCTGATGATCGTGCGGCTCAGCTGGGATCCTCAAAGGCTTTTAAAACCATTTTTTCTACAACCTCTTTGGCCCAGGAGGTTGTAGAAAAAAAATGCTTTTAAAAGCCGCTAACGATCCCAGCTGAGTTGCCTGATCGGAAGAGGCTTTTTTTTTTTTAAAAAAACATTTTTTCTAACGATCCCAGCTGAGTTGCCTGTTTCAAAAAGTTTTACTACCGGTTCTCTGGGCATAGCTTGGTGGGCATGGCATGGCTTGGTGGGCGTGGCTTGGTGGGTGTGGCAGGGGAAGGATACTGTAAAATCTCCATTCCCACCCCACTCCAGGGGAAGGATACTGTAAAATTTCCATTCCCTCCCCACTCCAGGGGAAGGTTACTGCAAAATCCACATTTCCTCCCAATCAGCTGGGGCTCAGGAAGCAGGGAATAGATGGGGGCGGGGCCAGTCAGAATTTTTACTACCGGTTCTCCAAACTACTCAAAATTTCCGCTACTGGTTCTCCAGAACTGGTCAGAACCTGCTGAAACCCATCTCTGATTTACATACAGTAAATGTCATAAAATCAGTGGGGGTTGAACTCTTAAATTAGACAAGCTTGAATCAAATTGCCATTTGACCATGCAAACAGAATGAATGACTGTTTTAGCCTATTATTTCTCAAGTTTGGAGTGAGGATGAACTCCACATGCTTAAAAAAAAAAAGCATAAAAATAAACAATTAAAAGTCAGAGCTTCTTTTTTTTTTAAGGAAAAGGGAGGCATACAGTTTCTTTCTTTTTAATTTTCCTTTCCAGAATTTCAGAGGGCACTGAAAGCCCTCCCTCTTTTAAAATAGATTTCAGTCAAAATTTAGAGGCTAGATTGGATGCCCGCCACAGGTTGATAAACGATGGCTTTATTGCTAAATGAAAACCAGGCATATTATTATACCTGTCAACTTTAGAGCTTTGCCTGATTCTGGAAAATCCAATGCTCACTGCTTTTTTTTTTTGTTACAGTCCTCCAACATCTAATCTCTGAGGGGAGGAGGCTTTTTGAAAGAAGAAGAAAAAAGAAAGAAAGAAAAAACCCTGTAACTGATTGTAAATGTCTACCATCAAGAATATAAACGTCCATCCTTATCAGCGTACAGCAAGGGGCCTGGGAGGATGGCTCTGGTTTCATTCTAGGAATGTAGCAGTCTCTGTAACAAGCAGTCTAATACTTTCCAGCCTAAATTGTTGGCTTTTTTTTTTTTCAAGGGGGAAAGAATAAATATGCAGACATTGACACTTGTTTCGCTTTGATAACACCTACCTTGTTTTAAAAGTATGTCATGGAAGGTTCAAAGGTACAGATTGCACATACCTTTACATGTCTCTCTGCAAAAGAACTGAGGAAAAGCAAGGTATAAGATTTGCAAAGAGTGTTTGTGGAGGTTGGGCAGATATTCCTGGGAGCTGCTGACATCAGTGGCCAATAAAACTGAGCTGTGAACAGCTTTTACTCAAGCACCTCCTGGAAAGATCTCCAACTAGGTGGATACAGAAGCAGAAATGGACCTAATCATTGTCTACGGAATAGACTGCTATTCCCTTCTCTGTGGGGGCACCTACTATCTGGAACGAGCTCCCCCCGGAGATACGGAGGATCCCGGATCTGCGCACTTTCCACCATGCTTTGAAGACACTCCTATTCCAGCAGGCCGGCCTGGCCTAATTTTTCCCCTTCTTTTAAATTTTTAAACTCAAATTTTAATTTGTTTTAAATTATTGGGAGTTTTAAATTGTCTCGAGCAAAAATTATTTAATTAGGTTTTAATCATGTTTTAACTTTTGTATTTATGTGTTTTATTTCGTGCCTGCTCACTGCCCTGAGTCCTTTGGGAGTAGGGCGGTATACAAATTTAATAAAATGAAAATGAAAAAAAAAATGCTCCATGTTTTATTCCATTAACTTAGTCATAAGAATTGACCTCAGTCAAACATAGACAGAATGTTTATTACACACGTTCATTTATGACTTTGATTAGAGAAAGGACAACGTCTATGTTTATTGGTGACTAGAAACCCTTATTGAGAGGTGGGGTTTTTTTTTGCCAATAAATAAATGCAACAATCGTGATTTTGAGGCAGGACAGGATAGACTATAGAAAGAAAGAAGAGTGTTATGATGTAACTGTAGAGGTTAAAAATATCATTGTACTTATAACTGTTTGGTCTCCGGGCACAATTCAAGGTGTTGGTTATTACCTTTAAAGCCCTACATGGCTCAGGGCCAGGCTATCTTCAAGACCGCCTTCTACCGCATAGCTCCCAGCGACTGGTAAGATCCCACAGAGTTGGTCTCCTCCAGGTCCCGTCAGCTAAACAATGCCGGCTGGCGGGCCCGCAGGGGAGGGCCTTCTCTGTGGCTGCCCCAGCTCTCTGGAACCAGTTACCTCCTGAGGTCCAGACTACCCCCACTCTCTTGGCCTTCCGGAAAGCGGTGAAGACCTGGCTTTTCCGGCAGGCCTGGGGCCGTTGATCTCGCTGTTCAATCTTGCGAGATCCGGCCATGGATGGTGTGCATGTGTTTTTAATGTTTTTAAAATGCTTTTATGATGTGTTTTTTTTTTAAAAATTATGTTCATTGTTTGTATTATTTTTGTTGTAAGCCGCCCAAAGTCCCTTGGGAGTTGGGCGGCATAGAAATATGATAAATTAAATTAAATTAAATTAAATTAAATGTTATAAAGGATATGGGAAACTATTTCTTTATATCTTTATCTTTTTATATTTTCTTCTAACAGTGAGAACAATTAACCAGAGGAACAGTTTGCCTTCAGAAGTTGTGGTTGCTCCATCACTGGAGGCTTTTAAGAAGAGACTGGACCGCCATTTGTCTGAACTCGTATAGGGTCTCCCGCTCGGGCTGGAGGCTGGACTAGAGGTGCCTTCAAACTTCGTTATTCTATATTCTATGATATGAAACATATTAAGGAAGCAAGCAGACGGAAATCCCAGCTGGCTGATTGTCTGCCATGAAATCCCTCAATGGCTTTATTGAGTTTATTGATATACTGCCAAACAAGTGAAAGCATTTCAGAGCAGCCTGTATAGCTTTCAAAACCAGCAGGACAAATTGGATAACAACGAAATCTAACTACTTTCCACCGAGCTCCCACAAGTTTCAGATTTTCAGTCTTGCGGTATGACAGATCTTCCTCTTCTCCATCGCTTGCACGCGCAACCTCTGTGCATGTACAGAGTGTCCATGGTGATGTCTGGGTGGGTGGGTGGAGCCTCCAACCACCGCTGCTACCGATTCGCCCGAACCGGGTAGAACCGGTAGAATCCCACCACTGATATGAATTCTCAGCACCACCCTCCATTGTGGACAATTCCAGCACAAAAGATCATATCATTAATCAGTTGTTAAATTGTACAAAAATTAGAGAATATGTGAAAATGGAACTCCAATCTTTCCTGCTTCTAGAAAGGAATTAAACCGTATTCTCAAAATGATATGATGATTTATTTTATTCGTATGAACACCCATCTCATCTACGTAACTCCTGGCTTAACAACAAAGTAAAATCAACAAAGAAATGGAATACAAATTTAATAAATAAAATAAAAATAAATAAAAACAATCCAATAAAAACAAGGTAACAAGGTTTTTGCCAAGACGAAAGGACAATTGAATGCTTGCTTCGTCACTGCTGCAAAATGAAGGCCAAATTTACATAATTAAAATATGTATTATTTTACATTCATTTCACTGTCATCATTTCTGTCTGCCACAACAATGCAAAGATCTGATATTGAAAGGCTATGGAGACTCCTTTGTTACAGATTCTTAAACCGCCAACCCTACTTCATAGAATTATAAGTTGATTATAGAAAGGAACATTTATTTTAGAAGAACAAGAGTGGGTTCACATGAAACAAACTACAGATCTAATTTCTATAAGCAATAAGATCAGAGGTTTGGCAAGAGTAAACGATGCCTCCCTGAAAACATGATGGGTGGGAAGGAAAAGGGAGGGGGCCAAAAAGAAAGGGAAAAAAAGGGAGTGATAGTAAAAGAAGAAGGGATACCTTGCTCATAACTCCTTCTGACCCTTCCCACTTATGGCATGCTAGTAAATTACTCCCAAGGAAATATGGCTCCCAGAGAAAGATAGGCTTCTCGGCCTTCTTCCCCTTGCCAATTTATAAGTTTCAGTGTTTGGAAGATGTCCAGCAAGACACCCCATGTCTCTGAAAACAAATATACTCATAATGCATTGAACTCTCTTACTCAATGTATTTTCACAACCATCCACAATCCATCACAATTCTATTTTCTACAGAGGCTTATATTTCAGCAAATTCAATCTGACTTCTGGTATACATCTACTGTTCCTATAGAGCCATGGTGGTGAACCTATGGCATGTGTGCCACAGGTGGCACGGGGAACCATCTCTGTGGGCACGTGAGCCGTCACCCTAGGTCAACTCCACCGTGCATGCACACATGCCTCCTATTGGCCAGCTGATTTTTGGGTCTCTGTGGATATGCGTGCACATGTGTGGGGGCGGGGGGGTCGTGTGTACATGCACAAGGGGACGGGGGGGTCACGCACACATGTGGGATGGAGGGCGGCGTGCATGTCCCCCCTGTGGCCCGATTTTGGTCCAGGAGGCTTCAGGGAGGCCTGCTAGGCCGAAAGGGGGCACCGGGGGGCATGCACGCATGCACAGGGGGCGGGGGAGCACTGAGGGAGCATGCGCATGTGTGGAGGCGGGGGAGTGTGGGAGGGTCATGCATGCATGCTCAGGGGGGCGGGGCATGTGGGGGGGCATTGCATTATGGGTGTGGGCGCACTTTTGGCACCTGAGGAAAAAAATGTTAGCCATCACTGCTATAGAGGAAAGTTTATAGGCACCCTGAAATTTACTTTTAAAGAAGCCAGCATAGATAGGTATGTCCTCTTAGAATTACTTCAGAAGTTTAAACCTTTCCATGCAGTAATTATTCCATTCATTTTAAATATAACATGGAAAATAGTTAGCAGCTTAAAATGATGCTGGAATATTTGGAGGGAGGGAGGGAGGGAAGGAGGAGGAGGAAGTATTTAGTCATACTAGTTACTGACTGAATACTTACAAACAAGTTGTAAGAGAAAAATTGAGGCTATCTAGTTCAGTAAGAAACTAGCACAGCTATAAAAAGAGTTTGCCTTGTTGGCTTGTCCCTATTTGGTTGAAATTAAAGAGAATTCACATTTTCTTTATAATATTCAACTTGCTGTCTTGTATCAGGAATAATTTCTCAGCTTTTCTGCTTAAAAAAATCTTGACAATATAATATCCAAATAACATGTCATCTCCTAATGCTATTAGATCTGGGTCGCAAACTACTGGATGACCACAAGATAGTAGCAATGAGATAAGGAAAACTTTTGACATTTCTGGTCTCCTGGATTTTGGTCTCAAATCCCACCAACAACGTCAAGAGGTTGTCAACACAATTTAATTTGCATATTAAGTGTCTGCTAGTGTCATCAAGGACATGTGTTTGGACTGCAAAGCAGCCTTGTCATTGGGGGGAAATGAGCCCCCAGTCTCAAAATACTCTGCCCAGAAACTTTTATCTCACTATTGGCGACGGACAACCATTCTTAAGGCAATCCAACGAAGCAAGCAATTTCAATATAAGGTACATGGGACTTGTTTTCTTTGCAATGAAAAAAAATAAAAATAAATGCTAGGACAAAATCCGAGGGCATAAGACGTGGGATTCTTTACTAATACTTTTTTCTTATTTTCAAGAAAGCATTTTTTTTTACAAGCCCACAACTACTGAATCTTGCACAGATAAACCACAATCCCGAATTCTTGGACGCAGGAGGGTAAAGGAGAAACTGTCGGGACCAGCATCTTCTCAATTCTGTCCAGTTGCATCTCTTACTATCACTAAGGGACACAATTCCCTTGGTGTAAAGAAAACCCGTTTCCAACCACCTCCTCACCTGCCAGACGTCGATCTCTGGTGCTCTTCCAGATAGTATCCAAGGCTCTAGTAGTGGAGTTCTTGATATGATCACTGAAGGATCTTCTCAAAGGGGGTCTTACTGCGTGGTGATCCATAATGCCAGACAGGAAAAAAAAAAAATCTCACATCCACAATACTAAAACAAGCCAGGCCTTGTGAGAAAGGTATTTGTTTGGTGGTGCTGTTGTTTGCTGGATAATTTCTGTCTGAGGTGTGGGTTCATGACACGGGGAGAGGTTTGCCGTCAGCTGTGTTTTCTTTCAAGACTCGAGCATTGCGGCTCTCCTCACTGCAGATACAGAGAAGCAGAGAGACTGCAGGCAATCTGTTGGCAGGCTGCCAAACTTAAGGCTGCTGCCCATCACATCTGGAAAGGCTTATCAATGAGCTTCTCGTTTAGATCTGGAGCCCCAAGCACGGAGAATCTCAACGGTCTTAAGGCTTGCTGGTTCAATGAAGTAAAACACTAGATTCTCTCCTCCATTCACACATGACCCTTTCCCCCAAAGCAGCGTGCCTTTGCTGTGCTGACATTCGGTGATTTTTCTTTTCGTTTTTAAAGAAGAGACAGGCACTGAAACAGAGCGACCCCAGCCCCCAGCCCCAAATTGCAAAGCTGCCTCTTTCCTGATATGGCATGTTTGTTTTGCTTCCCGTCATTTCTCTCTCCTGTCTCCCTCCCTCCCTCACACATGCTATCAATGGACCCTCAAAAGAGCTAGGCGTCATTCTTCAGCTCCTTCTGTGAAAGGAAAGAATGATTTGCAGTACTTCATGCATACTTCATTTCTAAAACGGTGACACATCACCAGGAATCTGGACAGCTGGTCTGTACAACTTTAACTTATGGATAACCAGAGTGATATTACTGATGACTTCTTTTCCCAACATATAGATATTCAATGCTTATTCAGACGATGGTACAAACTATGGCAAAGATTAGGTGAAACTTGGGTCAACTCAACTCAACAGCAATATCTGCGAAAAGGACCTTGGGATCCCATTAAGTGGACTATCACTTAAATACCCTGTTTCCCCCAAAATAAGCAATCCCCTGATAATAAGCCCAATCGGGCTTTTGAACTCATGGCAATAAGACCAAGCGCTTATTTCAGGGTTCAAAAAAATATAAGACAGGGTCTTATTTTCGGGGAAACACAGTATGAGCCAGCCGTGTGATGCAGCTGCCAAAAAAGCCAACACAATCCTAGGCTGCATTAACAGAGGGATAGAATCAAGATCAAGAAAAGTGATGCTATCAATTTATAATGCCTTGGTAAGACCACACTTGGACCACCAGGGCCTGGTGGCTCAGCAGACTGATAGCATTGTGATTAACACCAGCTGCCTGCAATTACTGTAAGTTCGAATCTCACCAGGCTCAAGGTTGACTCAGCCTTCCATCCTTTCTAAGGTAGGTAAATTGAGGACCCAGTTTGTGGGAGCAATAAGCTGACTTTGTAAAAATATACAAAAGTATGAAGGCTATTGCTTAACGCATTGCAAGCTGCCCTGAGTCTCCAGAGACAGGCGGCATATAAATCAAATAAAAAAAAAATTGCACCCAATTTAGGTCACGGCAATATACAAAAGATGTAGAGACTCTGGAAAGAATGCAGAGAAGAGCGACAAAGATGATTGGGAGGGGGATGAAGGTTAAAACATGAAGAACGGTTGCAGGAATTGGGCATATCTAGTCTAGTGGGACGCAGTGGCTCAGTGGCTATAAGATGCTGAGCTTGTCAACTGAAAGGTCGGCAGTTCAGCAGTTCAAATCCCTAGTGCCGCATAACGGGGTGAGCTCCCGCTACTTGTCCTAGCTTCTGCCAACCTAGCAGTTCGAAAGCATGTAAAAAAATGCAAGTAGAAAAATAGGGACCACCTTTGGTGGGAAGGTAACAGCGTTCCGTGTGCCTTTGGCGTTTAGTCATGCCGGCCACAATACCACAGAGATGTCTTCGGACAGCGCTGGCTCTTCGGCTTTGAAACGGAGACAAGCACCGCCCCCTAGAGTTGGGAACGACTATCACATATGTGCAAGGGGAACCTTTACCTTCACCTTTTTAGTCTAGTGAAAAGAAGAATGAGTGGTGACATGATAGCAGTGTTCCAATACTTGAGGACCTATTTTCCAAACCACCAGAAGGCAGGGCAAGAAGCAAAGGATGGAAACTGAACAAAGAGAGAAGCAACCTAGAAATAAGGAGAAATTTCCTGACAGTAAGAACAATCAACCAGTGAAGCAGCTTGCCTTCAGAAATTGTGGGTGCTCCAACGCTGTAGGTTTTTAAGAAGAGACTGGACAACCAGTTATTTGAAATGGTGTATGTCAGGGGTGTCAAACTCATGTTGTCATGGCTGCATCATGTGACATATCAGGACTTTTTTCCTCTTTGCTAAATTGGGCATGGGCGTGGCCATGCCAGTTTGACAGTGCTGGTATATGGTGTCCTGTTTGAGCAGGGGGTTAGACTAGAAGACTTCCAAGATCCCTTCCTACTCTGTTATTCTGTTATTTTGAGAAATACCAAAACAAACAGTGAACGGCAAGAGCCCTGGTGGCGCAGCAGACTAAAAGCACTGTTATTAACATCAGCTGCCTGCAATTACTGCAAGTTCAAATCTCACCAGGCTTAAGGTTGACTCAGCCTTCCATTCTTTCTAAGGTAGGTAAATTGAGGACCCAGTTTGTGGGGCAATAAGCTGACTTTGTATAAAATATACAAAAATATGAAGGCTATTGCTTAACGCATTGTAAGCCGCCCTGAGTCTCCGGAGAAGGGCGGCATATAAATCAAATTTAAAAAAAAATGGCTGACCCATCTATAGGACTCTATAGGCAATGTCAGCTCAGTGGCATGTGAAAAGTTATTGTGGACTGATTATATGGCAGTATTTAACAGGAGTATTCAGACAACAATCACTGTTACCTCATGGCCCATAGCCCAGCCCTGCCATCTGAAACTGAGAAAAGAAACAATTGGGAAGTGTGCTTTCCAGCTTCAGAGCCAGGTGCACCAGAGTTTTGATCATCTATAAGACAGGTAGCTTTAATTTAGCATGAATCGGTGAAAAGTTGTGATGGTTGGGGCTAGAAGTATTGTGCAAATATTGTATGGAATTTTTCAGTCGATTCCTGGATTTGATAAAGAGGGACAGCATTAATGCAAAGAGGAAGCACTGCGCTTCCTTCTGAACATGCTCAGTGGTTGTGTACTCATGATTAACAATCAATTAAATGCAGTCCAAAGACTCAAATGTTCCACTAATGATTACTTCACACATTCCAGAGCCAAATTCTCTGTTAGAATGAGCAAAGGTTTGCTTATCTGCCAGGGGCTAAACAGAAACCTGATGTTTGCACAGACAGTGGACCTTGCTCGGTGACAAATATATAGGTTGGTGGTGGTGGTGGTGGGGGGGCTTAGGAGTGAAAATAAGGAACAAGTTGTAAACAATTTCTTTGTGTCTTCAGATATTCTCCTTCCATTTTTAAGTTGGTTGCTTTTTTCAAAAGGAGAACTTTTCTGCATCTGAAATTTTAGACTCAGTAACGATATAAAAGTCACATGAGAGAGAGAGAGAGAGACAGAGAGAGAGAGAGACAGAGACAGACAGACAGACACACACACACATACAAACAGACAGACAGAGACAGAGACAGAGGGAGAGGGAGACACACACACAGAGAGAGAGAGACACAGAGAGAGGGAATGAAGAGAAGAGAAGAGGAATATTTCATTTGTTGATCCTAATGAATATTTTTTATAGAACACTAAACCTATAACTGATGTTTTATGAACTTTTGCTGAAAACGGAATAAAGTAAAATGATGATTTGTGGATTTGCTGATTGAAAAAGGAGTTGAATAAAGGGCAGAAGCGATCTCTGTAATGTAACTTGAGGGAAGGAGGAAGAAGGATTTTCTTTATTGGTAACAATCACAAAGAAGATCAAAAGTCACTTCTTTAATTACCCTTTTCTTTCTTCAACTATATTGCTTTCTTCACTTTATAAACCTTTTTTCTTTCTTTAAATTTATATATTTTGATGTTTGTCTTTTATATAAAAAGTTTCAAGAAAAATTATACACACATATATATTTGTACATCTGTACATCTGTATTATCTGTGTATGTGTCTGTCCGTCCATCCATCCATCCATCCATCCATCCATCCATCCATCCATCCTATCTCTTTCTTTCTTTCTTTCTTTCTTTCTTTCTTTCTTTCTTTCTTTCTTTCTTTCTTTCTCTCTCTCTCTCTCTCTCTCTCTCTCTCTCTCTCTCTCTCTCTCTCGTTCCACATTAATGCAGAATTCTGTTTGTCACAGTAGCCAATCGGATTGCTGTGAAATGCACATAACAAGAAGTCAAGATATACAGTAGAACCTCTGGTCATGAATGCTTCTGACCACGACCAAATCGGGTTCCGACCAAAAAATTCACATCCCCCCCCCCCGCGGCTGATTTCCCCTTCCATGCCATTTTTTTTGCAAGCGCCAAATTTCCAAAATTAGGTCCGGGTCACGACCAAATCGGTTTGCGACCAAAGTTATGGAACGAATTATGGTCGTGACCAGAAGTTCTACTGTACTCTTCTCTTGCCATTGTTTACCTGAAATGCCCAAGTTTACCTGGACTACTTCAGGAAGAAATATTGTTAGCTGGAATGCCTTGCCTTCAGAAATTGTCGGTGCCCCATCACTGGAGGCTTTTAAGAAGATACTGGACAGCCACTTGTCTGAAATGGTATAGGGTTTCCTGCTTGAGCAGACTAGAAGACCTTCAAGGTCCCTTCCGCCCTGAGTCTTCGGAGAAAGGCGGCATATAAATTGAACTAATAAATAAATTCTGTTATTCGATATTCTATGTTCTCTACATTGTATCGGCCACTCCAAAAATGAACAGGTGCTCAAAACTGCTGGACTATTGCAGACCACAATATGTTTCCCCATCCTCAACCCTATTTGTCTGCAATCCTAGCCTATCACACAATTAGCCATCAGAATTAACTACTCTTGCCTCCCTCTGTCTGAACTCCATGATACAACCCAGTTGTTTCAACCAGAATTAAATTCTGAATAGCAGATGTCTTATCGGCACTCAGATGATGCAATTTTGAACAACAGGTTGGGTTGGAACACCAAACTATAGTCTGCTTGCTAGGCAAAAGTTTCAGATAATTATAGCAGCAATATAGGATTCATTGTCTGAACTAAAAAGAGACTCTGTGAAGCAGTGGTGGGTTTCAAATATTTTTACTACCGGTTCTGTGGGTGTGGCTTGGTGGGAGTGGTGAGCTTGGTGGGCGTGGCTTGGTGAGCATGGCAGGGGAAGGATACTGTAAAATCTCCATTCCCTCCCCACTCCAGGGGAAGGTTACTGCAAAATCCCCATTTCCTGCCGATCAGCTGGGACTCGGGAGGCAGAGAATAGATGGGGGCGGGGCCAGTCAGAGGTGGTATTTACCAGTTCTCCAAACTACTCAAAATTTCCGCTACCAGTTCTCCAGAACTGGTCAGAACCTGCTGAAACCCACCTCTGCTGTGAAGGTCAGGAAAATATATATTTTTGTCATTTTGAATAGGAAATCATCTGATTCTAACCTCGGTTGTGTGAGAGTATCCAAAGCAGAAACTTTCTAATTATGAAATATGAGATAAATGTACCATGCAACCAAAACTGCTGGGTTTTTTTTTTTTGCCACCAATACCTTGTAGCAGCACTAAAAAACCTATATACATGGCTATATAGTGGCTTAAGACACTGAGCTTGTCGATCAGAAAGGTCGGTAGTTCGGTGGTTCGAATCCCTAGTGCCACATAACAGAGTGAACTCCCCTTACTTGTCCCAGCTTCTGCCAACCTAGCAGTTCGAAAGCAGGTAAAAAATGCAAGTAGAAAAATAGGGACCACCTTTGGTGGGAAGGTAACAGTGTTCTGTGCGCTTTCAGTGTTTAGTCATGCCGGCCACATGACCACAGAATTGTCATCAGACAGCACTGGCTCTTTGGCTTAAAAACGGAGATGAGCACTGCCCCCTAGAGTCAGGAATGAGTAGCACGTATATGCGAGGGGAACCTTTACCTTTACACACACACACACACAGAGACACACAGACAGACAGACAGACAGACAGATATAGATAGATAGATAGATAGATAGATAGATAGATAGATAGATAGATAGATATAGAGATGATAGATGATAGAGATAGAGATAAAGATAGAAAGGTAGATAGATAGATAGATAGATAGAGATAATAGAGATAGAGATAAAGATAGAAAGGTAGATAGATAGATAGATAGATAGAGATGATAGAGATAGAGATAAAGATAGAAAGGTAGATAGATAGATAGATATGATAGAGATGATAGAGATAGAGATAAAGATAGAAAGGTAGATAGATAGATAGATAGATAGATAGATAGATAGAGATAGAGATGATAGAGATAGAGATAAAGATAGAAAGGTAGATAGATAGATTGATAGAGATGATAGAGATGATAGAGATGATAGAGATGATAGAGATAGAGATAAAGATAGATAGATAGATAGATAGATAGATAGATAGATAGAGATAGAAATTATAGAGATAGAGCTAGCTAGCTAGCTAGCTAGATGGATGGATGCTATGATACTTTCAGATTTCTCTGAAAAACCAAATCAGGCCCTTTCCTCTTCTCCTTGTCCACATTCATTCAGCAATCAGAACTCTCAAGATATTTACACTGAATCCTTCATTCCTTGGAGTTGGCTCGTCTTCCAAATTTCATAAGCCCTTGCAAAGAAGCAAAGAGTTTATGCCACTCTTATTTTTTTTCCCCTTCTCCTGTCTCTGCAGCAACATGCTGCCTCTTTAGGAATGTGCTCCTATTCCCAAGAATGGGAATCCTTGGGTATTGCACAGATCCTTGTACATGATGCACAGTTAAGGTTTTATTTCTCTTCCTCGCAAACGCTAGAGATTATCTGTCTCTTTAGGGCTGAATACAGACAATTACTCTGCAAAATAACAATGCTGAGATTATTCCATTTCGCAGCTGCTTGTGGTGGGCTGTAAGCCTGTTATATAAGCTGTGGTTTGTTTTTCGCTTTCAAAGCTTTCTGCTGTCTTCAGACAGCCTCACTTCTCTTGGCAAAAAGTCCACTCTCTCAAGCCACTTCGTACGCTCCACCTGGACAAGGAAGAAAATTGCCCTTTTGTCTGTTAAATCCCAATGGTACCTTTTATCCCATTATGAGTACACATTCTTCCCAAAAATGCCAAGGCAGCAGCAGCAAAAAAGCACAATCTGCTTGTTATGGACGACACATTGACAAGGAGAAAGATGAGCTCCAATTATTTAAACCATCACCCGCCACCACAACCAAATCCACATCGTTGGAAGAAAAAAATGTGGCCTGTGTCTTAAGTGCTCTTCTGGATCGCTGCCTGAATTTGAAGCTGATACACAGAATGAGTAACAAGCACCGTTGACTCCTTAGGTGAAGGTGAAAGGAAAGTCACCTTCTCAGGCCTAAGCAAGACTAGCACCACAAACACGCAAAAGAAAACTGGTCAGAGATCAACTCTGCGTTGAAAACAGGCATCTTACTTACTCCTTCATGGTCGGAGGGAACAGGCATAAAATGCCAGCGTGCATCTGCAGACTTTGGGTAACCGTAACAGAGTTGGAAGGAACCTTGGAGGTAATCTAGTCCAACCCCCTGCTCACGCAGGAGGCCTGTAGTAGGGATTCGAACCACTGAACTGCCGACCTTTCTGATCAACAAGCTCAGTGTCCTAGCCACTGAGCCATCTTGCCATCCAGCTTCTGGCTTCACCTGCTGCTTTCAAGCCATCAGCCATAAGCCATCTCATAGAATTAGCCCTTGCCCAAATTGTTGATAGTCACTTTTGAAGTTGTATGCATTAACGCAGGGGTCTCCAACCTTGGCCACTTGAAGCCTGGCGGACTTCAACTCCCAGAATTCCCCAGCCAGCTTTTGCTTTTGCTGGCTGGGGAATTCTGGGAGTTGAAGTCCGCCAGGCTTCAAGTAAGTGGTCAAGGTTGGAGACCCCTGCATTAGCGAGAGGAAATAAGACACGTAGTGAAAACTTCCTAGAAACAGGAAGAAAGTTATTAAAACTCCATTCATCTGAACCAATATGGGCCAGAGCTGACTTCCGTGGAATCAGACAGCGGTGATCAACAAAAGCAGTTTTAAAATAGACCCGTTGAGTTCCAGGCAGGGCATAATGCAACCATCTCAAACTTCACAACCTGCATCCCTCAAGAGGTTTTCTGGTTATAATTTCTAGAATTCTTCAATGGGTCTTGAAAGCCATTCCCATAAACCAGGGGTCGGCAACCTTAAACACTCAAAGAGGCACAAAGGTCCTAACCGGAAGCCCCCCATTCAGTTCTGGAACCAACCGGAAGTCCAGTTCCCTCACCATAGAATCTCCTCCTAGCGCAGCATCCTTTTTCCTCTCCCTGTCCTAACCAAAAGCCCTATCAATTGTGGAGCCGACTAGCGATAAGGAGCCGCAGCAGGAGGATGAAAGAGCTGTTAAGAATGCAAACTCACTGTACTTCAAAATATTCCACCATGGAAACCAAAAAAATCAGGCTATATAATTGTCTTACAGAAAGCTGTTTGATAAGATTGTATACAGTTTGCAATTGGAGTTATATTAGATGAATATAAGATGAATATAAGATATATTAGATGAACACTAAATCTTCATCTGTTTTGTTATTAGTCTTTTACCCTTCCAGTTTTTCCAACAAAAATTTGTAATAACTGCTAACAAATTACAACTTGTGTTAAAGATAAACAATTTCCCACCCCCTCCATTTTCATGTCAGTTTATTCCAGCAAGGATCGAAGCTGACTCATTAAAAGTCAGACACAGTTATCCTAAAATGACTACAGCAATTATCGCATTAGCTGAAAACATACTTATGCAACCCACAATAAAGTCCCCGTAAACAATGATGTACCAAACATTCATGGAATACATCCAACCATTGTTTCTATGAAGATAAATTCAAGCTGCTTCAGATATTATGACTTTAAAACACTGACAGTGCTTCCATACAGAAGAAAAAAAAAAAGATAGAAATTGCATGTACAATTGTCATAAAAAATCTAGGCACAAAATCTCATGTTTTTCCCCACATGAAAGCACATTATTATTATTATTATTATTATTATTATTATTATTATTATTATTTCAATTTATATACCGCCCTTATTATTATTATTTATTCAATTTATATACCGCCCTTCTCCTATTGGACTCAATAGGATAATTAGGATAATTTAGGATAATTTCAAGTTATCCTAAAATTCAACTTTTACAAGAGCAAACAATCTTTTCTAATATAGTCTAATATAGACTCACTGGAGAAGAGCCTAATGCTTGGAAAGATTGAGGGCAAAAGAAGAAGGGACGACAGAGAATGAGGTGGCTGAATGGAGTCACTGAAGCAGTCGGCGTGAGCTTAAATGGACTCCAGAGGATGGTAGAGGACAGGAAGGCCTGGAGGAATGTGGTCCATGGAGTTGCGATGGGTCGGACACGACTTTGCAACTAACAACCACCATATAGTCTATGGTTCAATTATAGGACATCTATATTCAATTATAGGACATAGGATATAGAATAATAGAGTTGGAAGGGACTATGGAGGTCTTCAAGTTGAACCTCCTGCTTGCACAGGAGACCCTAAACCAGGGATGGGCAATTGTGGCTCTTTTACAACCTGTGGACTTCAACTCCTAGAATTCCTGAGACAGAATTCTGGGAGTTGAAGTCCACAGGTTGTAAAAGAGCCACAATTGCCCACCCCTGCCCTAAACCATTTCAGATAAATGGTTGTTCAGTCTCTTTTTGAAAGCCTCCAGTGATGGAGCACCCACAACTTCTGAAGGCAAGCTGTTCCATTGGTTGATTGCTCTCATCATTAGGAAATTTCTCCTTAATTCTAGCTTGCTTTTCTCCTTGGATAATTTCTATCCATTGTTTCTTGTCTTGCCTTCTAGTGTTTGGGGAAATAGTTTGATCCCCTCATCTTTGTAGGATCCCCTCAAATATTAGAATACTGCTATCATGTCTCCCCTGGTCCTTCTTTTCATTAGACTAGAGATACCCAATTCCTGTATCCATTTTTCATATGTTTTAACTCTCAGCCCCTTAATCATTCTTGTTGCTCTTCTCTGCAGAGTCTCAAAACTTTTTTTTATACTGTGGCAACCAAAACTTGATGCAGTATTCTAAGTGTGGTCTTACTAAAGCTTTGAAAAGAGATATTAGAACTTCTATCTAGAATTGATTCTATTCCTCCATTAATGCAGTCTAGGATTGCTTTGGCTTTTTTTGGCTGCTGCCGCACACTGCTGGCTCATATTTAAGTGATTGTGCGCTTAAATTGTGCACTCCAAGATCCCTCTCACAATTACTGCTATTGAGCCAACTTTCACCTAATCTGTACATGTACCAGTGGTGAAATTCAGCCGGTTCTATCCGGATCGCATGATCCAGTAGTGCCGGCAGCAGAAGATCTACCCACTCACCTGGACGTCATCACGTCCCGTTTTTGACCCTCTGCACATGCGCAGAGGGCTCTGTGCATACGTGGAGGAGGCACATGCACTCACATTTGCAAACGGGTAGTGAAGGTAAGTGAATACCATCTCTGACATATACATCTGTTTTTCCTTGCCTATGTGGAAAACCTTACCTTTATCTAGGTTGAATGTCATTTTGTTAGATAGGGCCCAGTGTTTGTCTGTCAATATTCAGTATTGTCACTTATTGAAATTGTCAGTATTCAGGACTGTCAACATAAACGTTATTTATACAGAAATGAAAGATTAAATTCAATTATTTAAACATGAAAGATGAAAGCTTTACAACAAACTGCATCTCAGTGGTAGAGGAGTTGTAGAATACATCATGATATAAGCAAACTCTGCCCTGGATTCTTCCCATTCCTTACAATCCACATCCCACCTCTTGTAATTTGACAAGTTCCACATCTTTACCATTGTTTGCATTCTTCTCAGTAATAAAGGTTCGGCCCAGAGAAGCAAAGTTCTCAATCTTATTCTGTCAGGTATAGTACTAAGTTACAGTAGTTTTCAAGTTGTACTTCCGTTTATGACAGGATAGTATAAATAAATTCAGAGGTAATCAAGTAAAGATTCTTTTTTTTATTGAAAAGTTTTACAGAGAAAATTCCCCCCCCAATATTCCCCCCACCCTTTTCCGCTAAATTCGCTACTTTCAATGTCCATTCTTCAATAGTAGGCAAAGAATCCTTCTTCCAGTATTGCGCTACCAAGTAAGTATCAAGTAAAGATTCTTGATAAACATATTATTTCATACTATAATTGCATATTGCAATATTTTGCAACTTTGAGATGTGTGGACTGCAACTCCCAGAATTTCCCAGCCAGTATGATTCCTAAAAGGTAAAACTAAAGGTTTCCCTGCACATGCGTGCTAGTCGTTCCTGACTCTAGGGGGCAGTGCTCATTTCCGTTTCTAAGTCGAAAAGCCAGCGCTGTCCAAAGATGACTCCATGGTCATGTGGCCAGCATGACTAAATGCCAAAGCTGCATGGAACACTGTTACCTTCCCACCAAAGTTATCCCTATTTTTCTACTTGCATTTTTTACATCATTTCGAACTGCTAGGTTGGCAGAAGCTGGGACAAGTAACGGGTGCTCACTCCATTATGCGGCACTAGGAATTCGAACCGCTGAACTACCGACCTTCTGATCAACAAGCTCAGCGTCTTTTACCCTAACCCTACTTGACCATAAACATCCCTTTGTATCATCATTTTTTTACCTTACAGACATCCCAAAGTTTATTCAAGGATAGTTAAAAGATATAACCCTAACATTAAGCCCAATATCCAGAGAATACCAAGTTACTAAGCTTAGATGGATTCCTACCTCATCATACAGTTTGAGGCTCTTCAGTACTACAAAGCAGGATAGAAAGGATTTGGATAACAGCATACATTATAGAAAGGTAGATGAGATTGGTTTACCCAGAAATACCGAAACAGCTAAATATACATCCAGCTTAACCACATGACGGCTAATGGAGTTGCAAGGTGAAGATAAATGATAAGTGTTCCCAGATATTTTGGGATATCCCTCTCTAAGAAGAAGAAGTGTCTAAGTTTGAGGGAGATGGGTGGTATCATGAAATACAAAATATAAATAAATTATTTAACAAGAGACCAAGAATAGGAATAATGTCGAGAGAAAAGAAACCCCAAGAGGTAAATCCATGTTCTGGAGGGGGAAAAAATATTTTGTAGTGAATACCTGGGAACAGGGAGCAGGAAAACAATCGAATAAAATAATGGAATAGAAAAAGCAGAATAGAAAAGGAAGTTCAGGAATTGGACAAAAGTTCATTAACCCTAATAATTCTTATATAGCAGTGATGTCTAACCTTTTCCAGACCAAGTGCCCAAAGTGCATGTGTGCCTGAACCCCCAAATGCAATTTGTGTGTGGGCCCCGCATATGCGTCCTCCCCCCATGCATGCGCACACGGGCCCATGCATACACCCCATTCTCCCACATGTGCGTGCATCCCTTACCTTTTGCTTCCATTAATCTAATTCTGAATATTATTTTTCTCACCTTTTCATTCTGGGAATCATCGGGATGTTGTATCTTTATAGGTGGCAAGATTTTTCAAGTTTAAACTCTTGTTTAGCCATAAAAGAGCTTTAACAAAGCTTTATATCAATTAACTTTAGTTAGCTTAGATAGAATTTTTAGGAAAATAGAAGCAGGGATAATTTCACATGGTATCATAAATGTAAACGGAATAACGAAGTGATAGGTAGCTTTTTTAAAAAACTTGACAAACTCCTGGTCTAAGGCATAAAAAGACAGATTTGTGGCATAGGAGTTTTCAAACTTTTCCAGGCTGCTGAAAGTGTTACTTAATTTCCCCCAGAAATTTGACCAAAAGTAAAGTTCTATTTACTATATACATGTATTTTTTTCCTTCCCATTTAGTTTGTCCTGGGAACTTATTAAGTCCCATGAAAAACCTTGTTCTAGATGTGCCCAATAACCCATGATCTGATAGTTTGACCAACAGTTTGACCCATCATAATGTCAATGAAAAGGAATATGCCTTCTAACCTTAGAACACTGAGTTGAATTCAATGAGTTCAATGAGTAGCTATCCAATGTCATTCTCTGCAAAATTTACGGGACCTCCTGCTGCCGCAAACGACCTTCCACTGGCTGGTATGCTCTCACAGAGAGGGACTCCTCCGGGTGCCATCGGCCAAACAATGTTGGCTGGCGGCCCCCAGTGGGAGAGCCTTCTCTGTGGGGGCACCTACTATCTGGAATGAGCTCCCCCCGGAGATACAGAGGATCCCGGATCTACACACCTTCCGCCGCGCTCTCAAGACCTTTTTATTTCACCAGGCTGGTCTGGCCTAACCTCTCCCATTCTCTTTTTAATGTAAATTTTAATTTGTTCTTAACCTGGGGTTTTAAATTTGTCTTGGGCTAAATTGATTTAATTTGATTTTACTTCTGCTCTTAAATTTTTGTATTCTATGTGTTTTATCCTGTGCCTGTTCACCGCCCTGAGTCCTTTGGGAGTAGGGCGGTATAGAAATCAAATAAAATGATAAAAAAAATGATAAATTTATTTAGATATCCTCCCTATAATGTTTTATGCCCATATGTCCTAAATTTGTTCCAGGGCATTGGAGATGCAGATCAGTAGGCCATAGTCTATAAAGGAGAACAACTGGCTGTCCTGTTACACAAATTATATTTATTTTACTGTACAAGTGTTTTACACATTGTAGAACTCTTTATTACTATATACATAGTGGATTGAAGTCAACTAAATCAGTGCAGCATGGCCACATGAGCCTTTTTTACAGTATTTTAAAAAAAGGTTTTCAGTGGCTTGGCCAATTTTTTTTTTTACAGCTGAATATTAACAGCAGTTTTTCTCATTTTATAATGTGCAAAGCTGCAATGAAACCCTTCCCTGATAATGGAATAAATAAAAAATGATCCCACTTATCAGAGGTGGGTTTCAGCAGGTTCTGACCAGTTCTGGAGAACCGGTAGGGGAAATTTTGAGTAGTTTGGAGAACTGGTAGTAAACGTTCTGATTGGCCCTGCCCCCATCGATTCTCTGCCTCCTAAGTCCCAGCTGATCGGGAAGAAATGGAGATTTTGCAGTATCCTTCCCCTGCCATGCCCACCAAGCCACGCCCACCAAGCCATGCCACACCCACCAAGCCACACCCACAGAACCGGTAGTAAAAAAATTTGAAATCCACCACTGCCACTTATTTAATCTGAATTGACTTCATCGCTTCACCCTCTGTGACTGCTAACTGCTGACAATCATAGAGAAAGAGTATAGCTAAGGTCTTTCCCTCAGTGTATTTAGAAATTTGCAGCAGCTTGAAAAACCACGAGTACATCACTATGTACAGACTTTGCAATCTAATCCAAGATAGTATTCAGCTGTTTATTGAGCAGGAAGATAAATTTCTGCTAATATGTTGTGTATCTTACCATGTGCAAAATGAATATATGAAAGATGACAGAATGCTTACAACTAGGTGTCTGAAAAATGAGGTCAGAATTAATTGTGTACAGGTACCAAAAAATAAAAATAAAAAATGAAACAGTTAAATATACGATTCAAGGTGTTATTTATCACCTTTAAAGCGCTCCATGGCTTAGGACCTGGGTACCTACGAGACCGTCTTTTGCCACCAATAGCCTCCCACTGACCAGTTCGTTCTCACAGGGAGGGACTACTCAGGGTACCATCAGTCAAATTATGTTGACTGGCGACTCCCAGGGGGAGGGCCTTCTCTGTGAGGGCTCCAACCCTTTGGAATGAACTGCCCCCGGAAATACGGAATATCCCTGATCTCCGTGCTTTCCGCCGTGCCCTCAAGACCCTGATGTTCCAACAGGCGGGGCTAAACATATGAACATGTGAATGATTTTTTAAATGTGATCTAATTCTGGGTTTTATTTAATTGACCAAACTAAGTAATAATTTTAATTAGCAATTTTATGATGTTTGTGTGTCTATATTATTCTTGACTGTACACCGCCTTGAGTCCTACGGGAGAAAGGCGGTATAGAAATATAATAAATAAATAAATAAATAAATAAATAAATAAATAAATAAATAAATAAATAAATAAATAAATATACATCCAGCTTAACCACATGACAGCTAATGAAATTGCAAGGAAAGGATAAATGATAAGTGTCCCTAGATATTTTGGTAACATCCATCTCTAAGAAGTGTCTTACTTTGAAGGACCTGTTTCCTAATCCTAGACTTACAATAATTCATTTAGTGACCGTTTGAAGTTACTACAGCACTGAAAAAAGGACTTATGGCTATGTTTCATACTTACGACCAGGGGTGAAATCCAGCAGGTTCTGACAGGCTCTGGAGAACCGGTAGCGGAAATTTTGAGTAGTTTGGAGAACCAGCAAATACTACCTCTGACTGGCCCAGAGTGGGATGGGAATGGGGATTTTGCAGTATCCTTCCCCTGCTATGCCCACTAAGCCACACCATGCCCACCAAGCCACGCCCACAGAACCAGTAGTAAAAAAAATTGGATTTCACCACTGCTTATGACCATTGCAGCATCCCATTGGCCATATGATCAAAATTCAGATACTTGACAGCTGGTTCATATTTAGGACAGTTACAGTGTCCCAGGGTCATGTGATCCTCTTTTGCAAACTTCTGACAAGCAAAATCTATGGGGAAGCCAGATTCACTTAACAACCGTGTTACTAATTTAATAACTGCAGGGATTCACTTAACAACTGTGGCCAGAAAGGTCATGAAATGGGACAAAACTCACTTAACAAATGTTTCACTTACCAACAGAAATTTTGGTCTCAACTGTGGTCGTAAGTCAAGGACAACCTGTATAATAACATCTTTTAAAGGACTAGAAAAGGTTAACAATGTAAAGAAGCTGGAATCTGCGCCCAGAAAAATACGGTACTTCATTCAAACAACCATGCATAAGAACAAAAAATACCAGCTAGTGTTGTGGTCTGCCAACAGCCTGCGGAGCTGGCAGCAGAGTCGGACCGTGAGGAGGCTGGGGAGGACCATGGGCCAGTCCTGGAGTCTGGGGAGGGCTCAGACGAGGGCTCTGCGTCGGAGGCAGAGAAAGGGCCATCTGGGAGGTACATGCTGCCTCTGGAGCAGGGGTGGGTTCTAAATTTTTTTACTACTGGTTCTGTGGGTGTGGCTTATTTTGTGGGTGTGGCTTGGAGGTCATGTGACTAGGTGGGCGTGGCTAGCTGGTCAGAGTCATTTCTGGAAGGTCCTCGCACTTACGACTAGTCCTCGCACTTACGACCCGACTCATTTGTTTGCTTTTAACACTGATCAGCTGTAGGACGGCCCTTTGAAGCCCCAGGGCAAGAGTTTAAACAGTTTTTTCCCTCTAGTCATCAGCTGGGACTCAGGAGGCAGCAATAGATTGGGGGTGGGACCAAATAAAAGGTAAGAATAACATGGGTGGGTGGGGGGTGGGAGGGTGGGGGGGGGGGAGAACTGGTTCGGTAACGTCATATCGTCACCGCTACTGGCTTGGCTGAACCGGACCAAACTGCTGCTCTGGAGCCTCCAGAGTCAGACCTCAGCGAGGCAGATGAACAGGAGAAGCCTGTTCCCAGTGCGCGCATGCGCAGAGCTGCCAGAAGGCAAGAACAGCTAAAACAAAAGGGATGACTCGGGAATAAGGCTGAGAGATGATTGGCCCCTCCCATAAGACTTAAAAGAGGAGCAAAGGCATGTGGGCCTTTGCAGGAAGCAACGTTTGTTCATTCGGCTCAGCTTAAAGCCTGAAGCTCTGTTTGATTCTGGACTCCGTGTGGCTTTGCCAATTAGGTTTTTGGCAGCCTGTCAAGGGAGATAAAGGTGGGTGATTATCCCGAAGGACTTCTCCCGAAGGACTCTTTATAACTAATTGGGACTCATCTGTGAATGAACAGAATTCACAGCTGTTGCAATAAAAGAGGTTTTTGGGACTACTCGTGTGTTTTAATGACTCAGGAAGCCTAGGTCAGAACAGCTATGTTAAACAGTTCATTTATGTATGTGATGATATTTGTGATGTACAGCTACATCGCTCTAGCCTTCGTAGCCAAGATTCATCTAAGCTAGTTTGAATCGTTAATTCAAATAATGAATTGTGCTAAAATTGAATAAATCATCTGAAATATCTAGTGCTGATCCAGACAGTTTCTGAAAGACCAACACAACTTAGATGAGATTGGTGGTTTATGAATTTCATCTAATCAGCATGCTTCATGCATCAATTTTAAGTCTTTGAAATTCATCCAGAAACTGAAACCCTTCTGGAGATTACATTAAGACATCTTCAAACATTGACTGCAGCCATGCTCTATGCATTTTTCTGCAACTGCTGAGCAATGGATTGGCTCAGCTGGTGTTTTGGATGAGTGCTGTGTTTCCTTTTCCTTTATTAAATGCACAATAGAAGGAAAAATAGAAGCTGTACAGTACAATCCAGGTGAGATGACCACCTGGGTCTCTCTCAAGTCAAAACAAAACCATCATTTAGTTCTGATAAAACAAAACAAAGAAAAAAAAAGCAGAAGAGATTTCTTGTTTAGAGAATAAGAAGTTACAAATTCTGGTTTGGTATTATTTTAAGTATTCCTGAATATAGAATAGAATAACAGAGTTGGAAGGGACCTTGGAAGTCTTCTAGGACAACTCTCTGCTCAGGTAGGAGACCTTATAACATTTCAGACAAATGGTTGTCCAACATCTTCTTTAAAATTTCCAGTGTTTGAGCATTCACAACTTCTGGAGGCAAGTTGTTCCACTGATTAATTGTTCTAACTGTCATGAAATTTCTCCTTAGTTCTAGGTTGCTTCTCTCCTTGACTAGTTTCCACCCATTGCTTCTTGTCCTACCCTCAGGTGCTTTGGAGAATAGCTTGACTCCCTCTTCTTTGTGGCAGTCCCTGAGATATCGGAACATTGCTATCATGTCTCCCCTAGTCCTTCTTTTCATCAAACTAGACATACCCAGTTCTTGCAACCGTTCTTCATATGTTTTAGTCCCCTAATCCAGTCCCATAAAACCATGTATGAGATACATGATTTTGTAGTTTGAGACAACTACATTGTATATTCTCGCAAAAATAATTTTATCAAGTAGACATTTCAAGTGTTAAAACCATTCATAAATAGAACAGTTCCATAATCTGTGAGTTTTAACTCTCTCAATCCAGGGGTGGGCTGCTGGAGGTTCTCAGGGGTTCGGGAGAACCTCTACCTAAGATTCTGTGCAGTTCAGAGAACCCCCAAATCCCACTCCTGACTGGTCCCGCCCCTCCCCTCCCAGGAGTCCCCACACGAAGATGTGGTGCCAGAGGTGGGGATTCAGCCAGAGCCTTCAGAACCAGAAGCTCCCTTAAGTGGAGAGGATGAAGAGGAGGAGCCTCTTCTTGATACAAGGGTGCGCAGAACTGCCAAAAGGCAAGAGTGGCTCCTTAGGAGGAGGTCTCCTCGAGAGTAAGGCTTGGGACTAATTGGCCACTCCCTTAGCCTATTTAAGGAGGAATGCCGACTGAAGCAATTTGCAGGGAACAACTTCGTTCACTCTCCTTCGTGCCTTGATCTTAGTTCTCTGCAAATGGGCTTTCTGCCAACCATAGTAAGATTAAGATTATTTATTCTTTGGATTCATGTAGGCTGTTAAGAAAGTTAATTAACAGCCTTTGTTTGGGAAAAAAAACTGATTTAATTTAGTAAACTAAGGTTTGTACAGACTTTGTGTGTGCTGCGTTCTTTGGGGTCCGTAGCTGGGGCAGAACACAATCTGAAAACTACATGGCCAAATGACTGTTATTTATCAAGGTGTAAGAATATTTGCTCTTATTATCTAACGGTCAATCAGTATACATTAATTTAATTTATTTCATTTTGCATTGTGAGATCTTGAAATATGCTCTTCTATTTCTGGAAAGGGAAGGAAGGAAGCAGCATATCTCCCTGAATGGATTTAAATATCAGCAAGGAGAGTAAGTAACAGAATCCCAGGAAATGAAATGATTCTGCTATATTTAGTTGCATTAGATGAGTGTATCTCAGCAACAAAATGTTTTTTTTTTCTGTTAAGAAAACAGGATAAAGGTAAAAGAATGATTGGAACTGATGGAGAAAGCAACAACAACCACCAAAAAAAATATATTCAAACACAGATGTAATATGAGATTTTCCAGATGTTGAATTCAATTTCTTAGAATCAAGTCATCCAACTTGGCTTGCATAAACTGTAATTTTTAATTTAGCGGAGAAACTATTCCCACAGATTTTTAAATCTAATAGTAATTGACTTCTTACTTTTTTTATAGCATAACAACATTTATAAAAATAAGCATGTTCCTCATTCCAATAATTTCTTTCCCTTTTATAGGTTTTCAACCATTGGAATTAGCACCACCAGCTACTGTAAATTTCCTACAATGCATCTGGCAAAGTGTATTTCTGGGACACTAAAGAAATTGGAATGATGATTCCACTGGATTCCACTCTCTGTCCCTGCTACTGTTATCACCTTTAAGTCAAAACCAGGCAGGAAAAACCAGGGATGAAATTCAGCAGGTTCTGGAGAACCGGTAGTGGAAATTTTGAGTAGTTCGGAGAACCAGCAAATATCACTTCTGGCTGGCCCCAGAGTGGGGTGGGAATGGAGATTTTGCAATATCCTTCCCCCAAGAGTGGGGAGGGAATGGGGATTTTGCAGTATTCTTCCCCTGCCATGCCCACCAAGCCACACCCACAGAACCAATAGTAAAAAAAAATTGATTTCCACCACTGGATGAAACCCACTAGCAAGCACACCCTCAAATGAACATAATCTTGGATAAAACAGTTCTAGATATAGCTATTTTTTTGAGCTTTTAATAACTTGCTTTGAGTATTCATTTCTTGCCATAAAAGGCTGCCCTGAGATTTGGCTATTTTATTTAGTTCCCATTATTATAAATCTCATAAACAAAGAAATTCCTTTCTTGATTGTGCATCATCAGTTCAGTATTGACTCTTAGCAATTGCATAGATGGATTTTATACACGGTGATTTGTCCCTGACTTCGTCCTTCAGGTTTTTCACTGATGTACCTATTGCCACTGAAACTGAATCCATCCACCTTGCTACAAGTTGCCCTCTTCTTTTCTTTCCTTCCACCTTTCCTAGCATTACAAACTCCTTTCTTCTCCCCTTCCCTTTACCATACTCTATCCTACCCTACCCCATCTACCCTAATTATTTTTACTTTTTAAATTGTAAACTGTTCAGAGTTATCAGATATTGGAAGGCCTCTGACTATACAAATCATTCAATAAATATAATTTGGTACATTGAGGTGGTATTCAGCAGGTTCTGACCAGCTCTAGCGAACCGGTAGCGGAAATTTTGAATAGTTTGGAGAACCGGTAAATATCACCTCTGTCTGGCCCCGCCCCCATCTATTCTCTGCCTCCCAAGTCCCAGCTGATTGGGAAGAAATGGGAATTTTGCAATAACCTTCCCCTGGAGTGGGGTGGGAATGGAGATTTTACAGTATCCTTCTCCTGCCACGCCCACCAAGCCATGCCACATCCAAGCCACGCCCACAGAACCGGTAATAATAAAATTTGAATCCCACCACTGGTTTGTCCCTATATTTAAAAGCTTCTAATGAAGAGACTCTTGTGTGATTGTAAGACAAGTACTTACTCCACCTTCATGTATTCCCTGATCATCTCTACTTTAACAAAGTGAGGAGGATAGACTCACATTTTTTTAAAAAAAGAAAAGGTATGTATGCTTTGAGTCTCATGCGTATACCAAGGAACAGAAAATCCTTTTAAGTGTTACCACATTACTTAAAGTTGCATTCCATCTAAGATTTTTCTAGACACCAGCCATCTACAAGAATTAACATACCAAAGAAAAGCAGAATTATGCTTCGCTAAGTCAAAGTGTTAAATTTTGTTTTTAAATCCTGCCTTTATTATTTTTATAAAAAAAAACTCAAGGGGAAAAACATATCTAATATTTCTTTCTCCTCTTATTTCCCCCACAACATCTCCTCTGCAAAATGAGTTGGGCTGAGAGAGAATTACTGGCCCAAAGTTACCCAGCCAGCTTTCATGCGTAAGGGAGGACTAGAACTCCCAAACCCCTGGTTTTTAGCCTTAATGACTAGACCTCCTAATCCAGGCCCTGACCTTATATAAATATAGTCACGATGTCTATATGCTAGCTCTTGATTCTGCAAAGGATCTATATTATCCGTAATAATATGCACCAAAGACAAATTCCTTGTGTGTCCAATCACACTTTTTTTTTTAAATTTGATTTATATGCCGCCCTTCTCCGGAGACTCAGGGCGGTTTACAGTGCGTTAAGCAATAGCCTTCATACTTTTGTATATTTTTATACAAAGTCAGCTTATTGCCCCCACAAACGGGGTCCTCAATTTACCTACCTTAGAAAGGATGGAAGGCTGAGTCAACCTTGAGCCTGGTGTGATTCGAACTTACTTTAATTGCAGACAGCTGGTGTTAAATTACAGTGCTTAGTCTGCTGAGCTATCCAGGCTCCACACTTGGCCAATAAAGAATTCTATTCTATTCTATTCTATTCTATTCTATTCTATTCTATTCTATTCTATTCTATTCTATTCTATTCATAAGTTTCATTTATGTCAGGTACATAGCAGCTATCATTTTGCTAACAGAAATTTTCCTTGATATCAGCAAAGATTCAACTCCCTATAACTTTATGAAAAAAAACCCGTGTTTTGTTTAATTACAAAATTAAATGGAAGCTTGGGAAATCAGAAAGCATGATTTTTATTTCGGAGGACGTCATCACAAAAGCCCTGTAGGTATTCATAGAAAACAGTTTGAATGGGCAGAGTGAGGAGAGTAAATAAGGGGAACACTGCAGTACTTTATTTGAAAATAAGACTTTTTGTCTATCAAAAAAATGAAGGTAATGAGAAGGTTGTCTTTAAATGATAAAATGGCTGTTTTGCAATGGTCACTCCAGTTGTGGAAGTCATATTGTATGGAATTATTGAGTCTGTCATCTGCATCTCCATAACTGTCTGGTTTGGTTCTGCAACCCAACAAGACAGACACTTCAGAGGATAATTAGAACTGCAGAAAAAACAATGGCTGCCAACCTGCCTTCCATTGAGGACCTGTATACTGCATGAGTCAAAAAGAGGGCTGTGAAAATATCTACAGACCCCTCACATCCTGGACATAAATTGTTTCAACTCCTACCCTCAAAACGATGCTATAGAGCACTGCACATCAGGGCTGAGTTCTACTTACCTTTACTACCGGTTCGCAACTGGCTTATTGATTTCAGAGCTGACTAAAGACTAATATGAAATATTGAGTGGCCATTGGGGAAAGAAAATCACTTTTAAAGGCAGATTCTAGTAGAGATAAAATTCCATTTTATGAAGAAATTAAATTGTATTGATGGTTTGAAGAGCAAAAGTATTATGTGTAGAGTTCACTGAAGCTAAGTGACCTGAAATCAATGGAATCCCGACAGCCTAATGATGAAGGATGTCATTATGTCTTAAAACCTAAGAAATTGATTCTGTGATAAACTTCTGTTTATAATATTAATTATAGACCCCCCCCAAATGAAGAATCGTGGATTCATCCGGCATGGGAATAAGAACAAGGAAGATTAGTTTTTGAAAACATCGTGCACTTCAAATGTATAATCTTAGATAACTAACATATGTTTATTTTTCATTTACCAATTGGATCAATGGAATAATTTTATTTAAGTGAAATTAAATAAATTTAAATAAAAAAGAAATCAATAACATTTTGTGTGTAGTCAACATTTGGCAATGTGTTTGAAAACAAGGCTTCATGCTTTATGAAATTTAACATTGACTTCCTTGGAATTATCTCCTTTTCAGCTCTGTATATTAAAGCGATTAAAAAAAACTATGTAGAATAACCCAGTAGCCATTACAGTAGATAGCAGCAAACAAGATCCCCCACATTATTTCTTGTCCCTCTTTCTCTCTCTCTTTCTCTCTCTCTCCTCCCTCTCTTTCTCTCTCTTTCTCTGTCTCTTTCTGTCTCTTTCTTTCTGTCTCTCTCTTTCCCCCTCTCTTTCCCCCTCTCTTTCTGTCTCTTTCTTTCTCTCTCCCCCCTCTCTCTGCTCTCTTCCCCTCTTCCCCTTCTCTTTCCCTCTCTCTTTCTCTCTCTCTCTCCTCTCTCTCTCCCTCTTTTCCCCATTTCCTTCTCTCTCTTTCTCTGTCTCTTTCTTTCTCTCCATCTCTTTCTCTCCCACTTTCTTTCTTTCTCTCTCTCTTTCACACACACACACACACACACACACGAAATTTAAATTGCAAGTGTCTCCTATTTCCTGGATTTTGTAGCCCAAATCTGGTGGTCCTAATTTATTTTTAAATTTTATTTATTTATTTATTTGTCAAGCATGTATAAGATAACAGATATAAGTATAAACATGATAATGAATACAGGAAATAGATACGAAATGGGGACAGTAGGACAGGGACGGTAGGCACACTGGTAGGCAGGGCCAACTGATTGTCGGAGCTACAGGTTCGCGTGAACCAGTCCGAACCAGCTGAATAACACCTCTGCATTTAAGGGTCTAGAACAAAAAAATGTAGTTCTATTCCTTCTTCAACCCTTTATTGAGCACAATCAACCCTTTATTGAAGTAGCCAAATCATAATTGATTTGAACTCGGAAAAATGTTATATATATATATTTAAAAAGCCACCCATCATAATAAAGTTACACTAAGTTCTTAGTGAAAGAGAGAATTTTGCAATAATGAAGAAGCTTTAAAGTGTAATTTCCAACTATGTGCAGAATGCCTGATGATCCATCAAAAGCCATTTAGCGATCTGCATATAGGTTCCAAATTGCTATTACATACTTTCTAGACAAAAGTACTAACAATAAAATGATCCAGAAGACAATTCTGGATTACTGAGACAATTTCAGACAATTTCTTTGTTACTGAGGGTTAAGAAAACAAGATCCCAGCCTATTATATCAGATTTCCTCTTTCTGACTGATCATTGGCCATATCGCTTCAGGCCAAATTTAGCTTTTTTAACAGGACTGATCTTTCAACTTTTGTGAAAAGCTTTACCACCAATGTGGTGGTAAAGCTGTTTTCTGCAGCGGAGTGAAAACACAGATTATTAGCAGCAAGCACTTAATATTTGTTAATTTCATAATTTGCACCTTCTGCTGAAATTGAAGTTCAAGCCTGCTCGTTTCTTTAGGGATATTTAAAGTAATATTGCACAAAATCAGTTGAAGAAGAGCAAAAGAAGTATGCCTTTATCCACTCACCAGCTTTCACCTTTTCTGTAATAATTGGCACAGCCTGGAAAAAATAAAATAACATTGTTATATTTTCATAATTTTGTACCTCCTTTTTTAACACTTTTTTAATAAACGTTTCCTATTGTTTCTAAGATTCTACATGACAATGAGATAACAATGAGATCTTTTTGCAGTTAAGTGCACATAATTTCCTAGAACCCAGCAGATAAGTAATCCATCTTGAACTAAGAGCATAACATCAAATTTAAGAATGAAAAGGTTAAAACATTTATAGGCACTGGTAAAGCACACATTTTAGGAACTATCCAGGGGTGGACTTCAAAAATTTTAGCAGGGGGTTCTCTGCCCGGTTGCTGGGTGGGCATGGCCATGGTGGGCGTGGCCTAGTCAGCCTCCTGCACCACCATGGGGGGGGCGTGTTTTTGCCCTCCCTGGGCTGAAGAGGCTTTTTTTGAGCCTCCAGGAGGGCAAAAACGGCCTCCCCAGGCTCCAGAGGCCCTCTGGAGGCCGGAAACGCATGTACCCTGCACTTATCTGCATCCAAAACGGGCCACTTGGGGACTCCTGGGAGGGGCGGGGCGGGGCCAGCCAGGAATGGGATTTGGTGGTTCTCCGAACTGCACAGAATCTTAGCTAGTGGTTCTCCCGAACCCCTGCGAACCCCCAGTAGCCCACCCCTGGAACTATCTTTAGATTCATCCTTAGATTCTGATTCTAAATTATGTTTAATTGCCATGTTGTTTTTAAAGTTGAAAATTTGCTTCCTCTGCAGCTTCTGATATTTTGACATTTGTTCTCTACTTACTTGACATTTGCTGCTATTTACCTCTCAATAGCTTTGACTGGTATCCCTATTCTACGGACCTTCCAGCTGTATTACATATCTCCCATAAGTCAATTCTACAGGGAATTAGGAGGACTGTAGTCAACATAATGGGAGAATGGAAAGTCAAAAGAAGAAGCTTAGGGCTCTTTTGCATAACAGCTCTAAGCTCTTTCTCCTCTACTGAAAAGGGCTAAAAAAGCCAGTATAAAAAACTGGAATTGCATTTTAATATGTTTTTCAGATTTGGCAAATGCACACTATCAATTAACATATCTTGACTGGTTAACAGGTTAACAGAGTTGGAAGAGGACATCCCTCCACCCAAGCAGGAGACCCTACACCATTTCTGACAAATGGCTGTCCAGTCTCTTCTTGAAAGCTTCCAGTGATGAAGCTTCCACAATTTCTGAAGGCAACTTCTGTTCCATTGCTCCCACTGCCAGAAAATTCCTCCTTATTTCCAGGTTGAATCTCTCCTTGTTCAGTTTCCATCTATTATTTCTTGTCTGACCTTCAGGTGCTTTGGACAATAGCTTGACCCCCTCCTTTCTGTAGCAGTCCTCAAATATTGGAACACTGCTATCATGCCTCCTCTGGACCTTCTCTTCACTAAACTAGCCATGCCCAGGTCCTGCAACCATTCATCATATGTTTTAGCCTCTAGTCCCCTAATCATCCTGATTGCTCTTCTCTGCACTATTTCTAGAGTCTCAACATCTTTTTTATAGTGTGGTGACCAAAACTGGATGCAGCATTCTAGGCATGGTCTTACTAAGGCTTTATAGAGTGGTATTATTACCTCACTTGATCTTGATTGTATCCCTCTGTTAATGCAATTTAGGATTGCATTGGTGAACTGCCATATCTTTAACCCACTCCCCAATGCTTGGAAAGCAAGGACCACTTACTCTCCTTCCATGCATGGATCTTTAAGACCATGTGGTTTCCATCAATATAGCTCTTGTACAAGCTCCCATTATAATCGACACCTGTCTATTCATCTCTCTGGATAGAAAAGAAAACAACCATGGTTTTGCAATATTCCTATTACTTGAAGTGGAAGAGGAATTTCAGAATCCACTTGCTTAAAAAATAGAGTGCCAAGAAGAAAATGAAGTGTAGCAGCTGGGCCACACAGCATCACTATGCAACAGAAATTGGAAAACACTGCTCTTCAGATCAGTGGTGAAATCTAAAATTTGTTACTACCGGTTCTGTGGGCGTGGCTTGGTGTGTGTGTGGGGTAATGTGACTGAGTGGGCGTGGCCAATTTTTTTTTAACTTTTAAATGCTTCTGATGATCAGGCGACTCAGCTGAGTTGCCTGATCGTTAGAGGCATTTAAAAGAAAAAAAGTCTCTGCCGATCAGGCAACTCAGCTTGGATCGTCAGAGGCATTTAAAAGAAAAAAAGTCTCTGCCGATCAGGCAATTCAGCTTGGATCGTCAGAGGCATTTAAAAGAAAAAAAGTCTCTGCCGATCAGGCAACTCAGCTTGGATCGTCAGAGGCATTTAAAAGAAAAAAAGGGGTTTTTTTTCTTTTAAAAGCCTTTGACGATCCCAGCTGAACCGCGCGATCATCAGAGGCTTTTTTTTTTTACTTTTAAAAGCATTTTTTGGCTGAAGAGGTTGTAGAAAAAATGCTTTTAAAAGTAAAAAAAAAAAAGCCTCTGATGATTGTGCAGCTCAGCTGGGCATGGTGTGTGTGTGTGTGTGTGTGTGCAGGGATTTTTGCTACCGGTTCTCCGAACCACCCGCCTCCATCGCTACCAGATCGGGCGATCCAGTCCGAACCGGGAGCATTTCACCCCTGAAGCAACCAATATTACTTATCAAATATACAAAAATATGTGCGCCGTATTCTATTATTATCAGCAGTGTTAGAACCCCCAGACTGTCACATTGCATTTCAGTAGCATATTCCTCTCCTGTTTCATAGCTCATGTGGAAATATCACCTGGAAACTATTACTTGCATTAAAAACCAAACAGCCGAACAGGACTCTGACCACATCATCTTGATCAACTGTCTATATATTTGCCAGTAGTTCCAGCCAACTTCTGAAATTTCGGCAGAATTATTGAAGAAAGATGCTTTCTGGAGTCAGAAATACTATCGCCAAGGTCTGCTTCTCCAAGGAGCATTTGGAGAGATAAAATACTTGAATCCAGTGGTGAAATGCAAAATTTGTTACTACCGGTTCTGTGGGCATGGCTTGGTGGTGGTGGAGTAATATGACTGAGTGGGCATGGCCAACTTTTTTTTTCCCTTTTAAAACCATTTTTTCTACAACCTCTTCAGCTGAAGAGGTTGTAAAAAAAATGCTGACAAGCTCCATACTAGAGGTGGGTTTCAGCAGGTTCTGACCAGTTCTGGAGAACCGGTAGCGGAAATTTTGAGTAGTTTGGAGAACCGATAGTAAAAATTCTGACTGGCCCCACCCCCATCTATTCTCTGCCTCCCAAGTCCCAGCTGATGGGGAGGAAATGGGGATTTTGCAGTATCCTTCCCCTGGAGTGGGGTGGGAATGGAGATTTTATAGTATCCTTCCCCTGCCATGCCCACCAAGCCACACCCACAGAACCGGTAGTAAAAATTTTTGAAACCCACCACTGCTCCATATGATTTAAGGTGGAACACTGACATACTTTGTTAATTCTCAACCCTGTAGGATAGCATGCCTTACTGTTACTTATGAAAAATGGCTACATCTAAAAAAAAAAAAAATCTTTGAATTCACTGTGGACCTTCTCCAGTGCTTTCCATATGTTTTATATTAATTGCATTCCCAGGAAGTGATATAACCTTTTTGGCAAAAGAGCAATTAAGTGGGATTTTCCTGAACAGCCAGATGGATCTAATACAGCTTCAGATTATTCCTAACTCCTTAAACATGATGAAACAAAAGAACAATTCTAATACCTTCCATATGATTGAACAATAAATACACTTTCAGTTTTTTCCTGTTTCATATTGTCATAGTGTGTGATTAGAAAAATAAAATTAAATTACTAGTTATGTCATTCTCGCACACTTTGTTTTCTAATAAAATTCACTACCATACTACAACTAATAAAGCTGCCTACAGTTTAAAAATAATAATTTGCCTGTGTAATAATCATTTAACAGAGATACAGTTTTTTTGAGTCAAGGATCACAATCAGTGGTGGGTTTCAATTTTTTTTACTACCGGTTCTGTGGGTGTGGCTTGGTGGGCGTGGCATGGTTTGGTGGGCGTGGCTTGATGGACGTGGCAGGGGAAGGATACTGTAAAATCTCCATTCCCACCCCACTCCAAGGGAAGGATACTATAAAATCTCTATTCCCTCCCCAATCCAGGGGAAGGTTACTGCAAAATCCCCATTTCCTCCCGATCAGCTGGGACTTGGGAGGCAGAGAATAGATGGGGGTGGGGCCAGTCAGAATTTTTACTACCGGTTCCCCGAACTACCCAAAATTTCCACCCACCGGTTCTCCAGAACTGGTGGGAACCTGCTGAAACCCACCTCTGATCACAATATAAGGTCACCTAATACTTTAACAAAAAAGAACACATTCAAAGGAATGGGCAATTTGGACAGTAGCATTCCAATATCTCAGGGGTTGCCACAAAGAAGAGGGAGTCAAGCTATTCTCCAAAGCACCTGAGGGCAGGACAAGAAATAATGGATGGAAACTAATCAAGGAGAGAAGCAACTAAGAACTATGGATAAACTTCCTAACAGTGAGAACAGTTAACCAGTGGAACAGCTTGCCTTTAGAAGTTGTGGATGCTCCATCAACTGGAGGTTTTAAGAAGAGACTGGACAGCCGCTTGTCTGGAATTATATAGGACAGTGATGGTTAACCTTTTCGGCACTGACTGCTGAAACCGGGGCAGAGAGGGCTCTGAGTGCCACCTCTGGTGGCATGCCATAGGTTCACCATCATAGATATAGGGACTCCTGCGGGAGCAGGGGTTGGACTAGAACAGGGGTCAGCAACCTGTGGCTCTGGAGCCGCATGTGGCTCTTTGTGCCCTCAGCTGTGGCTCCCTGTCAAGTGAGCCCACCACTGGCTGGCTCTGCCCCTTGCCCTCCCCTTCCAATCACTCCTCCCCTGGCCTGAGAAGGTAAGGGCGATGGCGGGGGATGGAGAAGCAGCCAGGGCAGAGACAGAGAGATACAGAGAGAGGGGGAGAAAGAGACACATCGAGAGATACAGGGAGAGAGGGAGGGAGGGAGGGAGGGAGGGGGGAGAGAGAGAGATGTCAAAAGGATTTTGTGGATCCCGGTGTTTTTTAATAACTGGTTCTCTGCCCTAATGATCGGCTGGGTAGGCATGGCTGGGGGGGGTCATGTGACTGGTGGAAGTGAGTGACATCGAGTTGGCCACGCCCACCCAGGTTTTGTGGCTCCTGGTGTTTTCTTTTCTGTGGGAAAGGGGTCCAAATGGCTCTTTGAGTGTTTAAGGTTGCAGACCCCTGGACTAGAAGATCTCTAAGGTCCTTTTCAACTTTGTTATTCTGTTCTGCTATTCTGTTAGTATATACTGTAGCAGGGATAAAATCCAGCAGGTTCTGACAGATTCTGGAGAACTGGTAGTGGAAATTTTGAGCAGTTCAGAGAACCGGTAATGGAAACTTTGAGTACTTCGGAGAACCGGCAAATACCACCTCTGGCTGGTCCCAGAGTGGGGTAGGAATGGAGATTTTGCAATATCCTCCCCCCAGGAGTGGGGAGGGAATGGGGATTTTGCAGTATAATTTACCTGGAGTAGGGTGGGAGTGGAGATTTTGCAGTATTCTTCCCCTGCCACGCCCACCAAGCCAGACCATGCCCATAGAACCGGTAGTAAAAAAATTTGGATTTCACCACTGATATATTGATAACATAATCAAGATCCCTATCTGAGTTTTGTATAACCAGTTTTGACTGGATCTTTCTCTATGCTGTTGCTGTGCAAATTAAGCTCAAGGGACACTAATGTTACTTTTATATCTCTAATTTACCAAAGCATATTGTACACATTTGTCTAGTGGTATGCAAATAAATATGGGCAGAGTTTTTGAAGTCACTGAGATATCCTTCCATTTTAAAAAACTTCTTGCAAGTTTTTGAATTGCTAGTATATATGCGCTCATAAACCAAATTTATGCAGCAGTAGCTTGAAAAATAAACCCTAAATCAGCAGCCTAGCCTTTGGAAACTCGCTGAGCTTTTACTGGAAAGGAAGAGAAAATAACTTTTTTATTTCACTTAAAGTCCCTTCAGCTACCTTTGGTGCCTCTTCTACCTTTATTCCTACAATTTCTTCAATCTCCTTAAACACCATCTTCCACAATTTTTGCACAAATTTACAATCCCACCACATATGTAAATACGTTCCTTTTTCCCCACAACCTCTCCAACAGTTATCTGAATAGTTCTGATTCATATTGCTTAATCTAACCGGAGTTAAGTACCACCTCCATACCGTTTTATAATAATTCTCTTTTATTCTTACTGGCATATTTCTCAACACTCTTTGTTGCCAAATTCTTTCCCAACTCTGTTGCCCTATTTGTATCTTCAAATCAGTTTCCCATACCATCTTTCCTGAATTTTCCCTCTCCTCTTCCTCCAACAATATTTTATAAATTCCACTCATTAAGCCTTTTATCCCTTTATTTTCTTCCTTTACACTTTCATTTTTTTCAATTAATTCCTCGAACCTTGTTAACTCTCTACACTCTCCATTTTCTCTTATCCAGTTTTTAGTCCATTGTTCCACTTGGCTGTAATTTAACCAAGACAACCGTTTTCCTCCTAGAACCTCTTCCAATTCCCCACGTGTCCTCATTCCTCCTAACCATTCCCTTAGTTTCATTTTATTTTTCTCTTTTTATTCACTTTATTCTTCAAATTCCCTGGGAACTTTTCCAAGATTACTACCGGTGATAATGGAGAGTTCTTCAGAAGCAGCCTCCCTTTATATTTACTCCAAATTTCCCAATGAAACTATCACTATTGGAAGATATAAAGTGTAAAAAAGAGACTAAAGACTTGATAACAAATTTGTTGACTGCAGCAAGGTTAATGATTTCTAGGAACTGGAAGACATGAGGTGATTATTGTTTGGAAGAATGGTATAAGGAAGTATGGGATATTGCCATAAATGATAAACTGACTTGTAATATTAAAGTAAGGAGGGTCATAATGAAAGTAAATGAATTCAATGGAATCTGGAAACAGTTCCTAACATATAAGAAGAAATTTTTAAATGTTTTAATTGGTTTGTGATTTTTAATTTTTGGGCCAAATTTATATATATTTTAATTGTTTTTAATATTTGTATTTCATGTTCTTAATTTTGGCTGTACACCGCCCTGAGTCCTCAGGGAGAAGGGCGGTATATAAATTGGAAATAAAAATAAAAATAAATAAATATGTGTTTTCGGGAGGAAGGGGGATACTACCACCAGAAGAAGCTTTAAGATTTTGGAAGCAGGAATGATCCCGAGGGGTGGGGGAGCATTTGTTGATTGTTTGTATTGTGTATATTGTTATATATTATATATTATGATTTATGTATGTTAATAAAAAAAATTAATAATAAAAAAAGTCCCTTCAGCTGGGATATTGGAGTGTTCCGTGAATGATGGACTATTAGCTACAAGGATGCACGAAGAGTGAAAACAGCTTGGATCAATCCAACTTTTTAGCTTGGAATCAACAGGATGGCATGCACTTGTCTGGATGTATTTCAATTTTTTTTTCAAAACATTAAGTGGCTGCCTTGAAGGAGGACCTGGGAAGCCATTAAGATATTTTTTTCCTCTAGGGACCCATGCACAGAATGTTACACCAGCTGAAGTCCAGCAGCCAGGAAGTGGAGTGTAGCAAGAGTTCCCACCACTGGGAAAACAGACCATATAGCTCTGCATATTTTCATCATTACAAAGAGAAAAATTTGTTGTTGTAATTGTGGATGTATCACAGCTGAATCAGAAAATATTCTGCTCTATTGCTGAACGTAGACAGTAGTCGGTTTTGAAATTCATCCTGGAGAAATGCAGAATTCCCAGGTAAAAATGCTTTTTAGAATAAGTAGAACAGCCACACAATTCCCAAGGTATCTTCATTTAATGGTAGTTTGCATTTGAATCTGTCAAAATCCTTTGCTCTTCTCCTGAAACCAAGATAATCTCCACCTTTTAGAACAGAGGTGGGAAACAATGGCCCCTTTATGATTTGTGGACTTCAACTCCCAGAATTCCTGAGCCAGCATGCAAATAGACCAGATCCTGGAATATTTGCAACATCCATACATTCCATATTGATATGGTATGATATGAACACCTAAGGAGCCGTATCAATTGAGCGACCAACCGACAATGGCATGGGCCATCTCTCCACTTGGTGACCTTCACACATGACCAGTTATATGACATGTCACATGGTATGACGAGCTGGTCACATGACCCACTGACCACATGAGAGCAATAAAAGCAGAGAAGAACTGAAACAATTCTCAAATACAGCTCATCTGCACTGCATATCGGATATGAATACAATTGAGTGAGTCCAGAAATATTTCACAAGAAGAGTCCTCCACTCCTCTGCTCACAACAGAATACCTTATGCCACCAGGCTTGAAACTTTGGCCGTAGACAACTTAGAACTACGCCACCTTCGGTCTGACCTAAGCATAGTACACACAATTATCTGCTACAACGTCCTACCTGCCAATGACTACTTCAGCTTCAACCACAACAATACACAAGCACACAATAGATACAAATTTAAGGTAAACCGCTCCAAACTCGATTGCAGAAAATACGACTTCAGCAACAGAGTGATCAATGCCTGGAATGCACTACCTGACTCTGTGGTCTCTTCCCCAAACCCCCAAAACTTTAACCTTAGACTATCTACTGTTGACCTCACCCCATTCCTAAGAGGTCTGTAAGGGGCGTGCATAAGCACACCAACTTGCCTACCGTCCCTATCCTAATGTTCCCATTTATCCGTATCCATTTCCTGTATGCATAATCATGTTTATACTTATATCTGTTACCTTATACATGTCTGACAAATAAAACAAACAAACAAACAAACAAAATACTTCAACTAACAGAGGATCCTCACAAAAAGATCCCATCTTCTCACAGATTCATCCCATTTGTCAGAGGCACCATACTGTCATCTTCATTGTGATTGTTGCTACTGGAATTCCAGGGGGAGGTCAAAGTTAAAAACAAAAAACCCATCCAAGATTGCCTCCCGCACCCCACCATTTCCTGGTTAGATTTCCATAGGAACGAAATGATCCCAGAGAGTCTTGTTTTTGCATTCTCACTGCTGATGTCCTCAATCTTCTTTTCTTTCTGAACATTTTCTTTGTAAGCTTTGCTTTCAGAGGTCACCCACAATTGTCAGTAGAGAGGCTAAGATTCAATAGCCAGAGATATACCTCAGAGATGATCTGTGGGCCAGGGGTTTCACCCTGTAGATTTATAGATTTTCCTTCCTCCACAGAGAATTCCTAACAGCAAAAACAAAGCTAACTGTGTATCTTTGAAGATCAACCAGCTGTATAACCTCAGGATTTTTAAAAGGGTATTTAATTAACCATCTAAAGCTTTAGTTAATTCTTGACTAAATCTAACATTTTAATTAACTAAAACATTTAGCCTAATTAAAGCCACCTTTCCAGGGCTTTGAACTGTTTATGTGACAGGCAGAAAGTATGCAGGCCCAGGCTTTATGGCAAGACATCATTATTGTGCTAAATAAAAGCTTTGCCTGCTAAGGAGTAGTTTACGAAGTCTCATCCAAAGACGTAGTCTTAGTTGTAGAGGAAAGACAGTTCCCTATTTAGCTGCTTGTAAAACAGGACCATTAAGTGGCTTTCTATACTCAAACGCTAAATAAAACTGACAAAACATGATAATAAAAACAAGAACAAAACACATTGTAAAACAAAAGTACGGAGCACAAAAGACAACCTTAAAATAGAAAGATGAACAATAGAACTATATTTGCAACAGAACTATTAAGTTGCAGCAGAAGCCTTCAGAAAAAGGATGCCCAAGTACAGCTGGAATATATGATGCCACTGACAGCACCTCTTAGAGACCAAAACAAAGCCCTTTCCAAGTAATCTTAAGCAATAACAGAGAAAGGTAGAAGCCTTCTTCCAAAGAACTATAGGTCTGATAGTTTAGAACTCCCAAAATTTAAATTAATACTTTGAGTTATGCCTGTGACTACACGGCTAAACATGCGATTATTTGGAAACAGGGATTATACTTTTATTATTATTTTTATTAGAATGACAAAAACAAAGGTTATGACATATCTACTGTTCCTTTTGTGCATGTATGCAGCTTCAGAATGCATGCATCACAGGAACAGAGCTTGGATCACAATGCCATAGCACTCATTTTGTTATTTACTCCATTCCACAGACTCCCATGGTCACAGGTGGGAAACTATGGCCCCTTTATGACCTGTGGACTTCAACTCCTAAAATTCCTGAGCCAGCCTCCTCAGGAATTCTGGGAGTTGAGGTCCACAGGTAAAGGAGCCATAGTTGCCCATCCCTGTCCATGAGAATCTCAAGCTGCTAAGGGTCAGAAACCTAGATTGCATCCTCCTGGGTCTGAGATGGGGTGGGTTCTACTTACCTTTACTACCGGTTCGCAACAGGATCGCATGCACTGGCTTCGCTCACTCGCGCACCTTGCTTCTGCACATGTGCAGAAGCTTCTGCACATGTGCAAATTGCCGATGATGACATCCGGGGTGGTAGGCGGAGCCTCCTGCCGGTTTTACTACTGGTTCTTGTGAACCGATCTGAACTGGGGCAACCCACCACTGGTCTGAGATCTTTAGTATTTCCTCAGCCCTTATGTAAGGGCACAACCAAGTAACCATCTTAAAGTATAATTCCCCCCCCCAGAAGAGAAGTAGGATGGCATTAAATTTGGGGCTCCAAGAGCTATGCTATCTTCTAAGACAGGTACATGGTGTTGTCTAGATAGTTTTAATGTGGGACAAATTATGGAAAAAGATTTTTTGAATCCTCTTGGTTTGTATGTGGCTCTCACCAAGAGAGGATCTGTGGGGAAATCCTCCACCATCAATCATTCTGCTTAATTAATTAATGATGAAGCAGAACTGGATGAATTTGGGTTGCTCCTCTGAAGGTGAATTTGTCAAATTGCCCAATTATCAGGTTGCTATACTGAGGTGACTTCTGCATCATCTTCTGGCCTTTGTAGCTATTCTATCACCTGTCATCTGGGTGTGGGATGAAAGAGAAGGATGGTAGCACGTGGAAGTACCTGTGGTGCAGGTAAAAACAAGTCTCCCCATTCCCAGTAACACAAACAAAAACTATCACCATATAAAAGTAGTAGAAAATTTGAACGTATTCCCTCCTAATTTGAAATAATGTCATTTGAGAATGATTATGTTGTCTCTGTTCCGTTATTGCTTATTGGTATTGTTTTTTTTCCTGATGTTACTAAGAACATTTTATTTATATTTTGTTTAAAAATATATACCTGTACTTTTCAGAGTCTAAGACGCACTCCCCCTCCCCCACAAAAGAGGGTGGAAATGTTGGTGCTTCTTATATACCGAATATGGCAATTTTTGACCTCCCGAAACCCCACACCGCGCATCCCGTTTTCTCCAAAAACAAGCCCCTCCTCTCTCTCTCTCTCTTTTTTTTTGCAAAAAATGGGATGCGCAGAGGGTTTGGGAGGCCTGCAGAGTGCTCCTGGCGCCTGGGGATGGCAAAATGTGACATGGGGGGGGGGAGGCCAAAAACAGCCTTGTTTTTTGTGAAAACGGACCCATTTTTCGCAAAAATGGGACGTGCAGAAGGTTTGGGAGGCCTGCAGAGTGCTCCTGGGGGCTGGGGAAGGCAGAAACGTGATACATGGGAGGTTTGGGAGGCCAAAAATAGGCCCATTTCCAGCAAAACCAGGTCCGTTTTCAGCAAAAACAGGCCCATTTTTTGCAAAAATGGGATGTACAGAGGATTTAGGAGGCCTGCAGAGTGCTTCTGGGGGCCAGGGAAGTCAAAAACTGGACGCATGGAGACAAAAACCTTTTTTTTCTTGTTTTCCTCTTTGAAATCTTGGTGCGTCTTATACTCCAGTGCATTTTATAGTCCGAAAAATACAGGTATATATTTGTCAACCTAAGTGAAGTCCTAAGTGAATTGCAATAATATTAAATGAAGTAAGTAAACAGCCTTTCTCTGTAGTACAGGCAACATTGTCTCAAGTGAACACTAGTCTTGTTTTGAAACATAGGTCCAATACTCTTCTAAAAGAGCACCAAACCTGCATCTCTCTCTGTACAGACATGGATGTGGGCTTGATATATGAGTTGGAGAGCACCAATTAAGCACTGCCTAGGCAGATGGCTCTGTGGAAGCTAGGACTCTGGTCTTTTCTGTAGCCTAAGCCAAATTGTTATGGATGGTAATGTTTATTTATTTATTTATTTTATTTTATTTATTGAATTTGTATACCGCCCTACTCCCGAAGGATTCAGGGCGGTGAACAGCCAGATAAAATACATATAATACAAATGTTAAAAAAGCATTAAAATACAATTAAATAATTGGCCCGGAAAACAAAATTTAAAACACCCCAAATTCATAAAACAAATTTAAAATTGAAGAATTTAAAATTTTTTAAAAGTTTAAAAGAGAGGTTAGGCCAGGCCGGCCTGCTGAAAAAGAAATATTTTGATGGCACGGTGAAAAGCACGCAGGTCCGGGATCCTCCGTATCTCCGGGGGGAACTTGTTCCAGATGGCGGGTGCCCCCACAGAGAAGACTCTCCCCCTGGGGGCTGCCAGTCGACATTGTTTGGCCGTCGGCACCCTGAGGAGCCCCTCTCTATGGGAGCGTACTGGTCGGTGAGAGGCTACTGGTGGCAGAAGGCAGTCTCGTAAATACCCCAGTCCTAAGCCATGGAGCGCTCTAAAGGTGGTAACCAAAACCTTGAAGCGCACCCGGAAGACCACCGGGAGCCAGTGCAGCTCGCGCAGGAGGGGGGTCACATGGGAGCGCCCCGTCGCTCCCATAACCATCATTTCCCCCCTAGTTTAGCAACTAGAGGGGAAAGAACATGCCCACAGCAATCTAAAATGGCTGACAGGAGCTGGGCAAATCCTTCTCATCAACCACTTTATTAATTAAGTGCGTTAGGTTGTCTCCAAGGCAAAGCTTGTGTCAGGAGAAAAAGGAAAAATCCTCTAAATCTAGAACAGCTAATATCTGTACAGGGTAAAGATATCTCAGCTGTGAGCTGAAGATGAGATAAATGTCACACCACAAAAATATATCATTTAAACCCGAAGGAAAAAAATATTTATGTCATGTTCAGGGCAGCCCGACTGTAAACCCTAATTTAGCTCACAGTGAATACATTACTATTCTGAGTTTACTAGAATATGTATTACAGTGAGTAAGTTTACATTTCTTAAGGGCATGTCCAATCAGTGCATCAAAGATAGTATTTCCTACCATATCCTCCATCTTGAGCATCAAGCAGCAAAGTTGGGCTTATGTCATATGTAAGGAAGGGGTGGGCTTCAAAAATTTTAGCAAGGGGTTCTCTGCCCAGTTGCTGGGTGGGCGTGACCATGGTGGGTGTGGCCTAGTTGGCCTCATGCACCATGGCGGGGGTGCGCATTTTTGCCCTCCCTGGGCTCCAGAGGCTTTCCTCGAGCCTCCGAGAGGGTAAAAACGGCCACCCCAGGCCCCGGAGGCCCTCCGGAGGCCGGAAACGGGCCTTCCTGAACTTCTGGTAGGCCCATTTTTTGCCCTCCTTGAGCCTCCGTGCACGCTCTGCACTTACCTGCATCCAAAATGGGTCGCATGGGACTCCTGGATGGGCGGAGCGGGGCAGGCGGGGCCAGCCAGGAGTGGGATTTGGGGGTTTTCTGAACTGCACAGAATCTTAGCTAGAGGTTCCCTCGAACCACTGCGAACCCCCAACAGCCCATCCCTGATGTAAGGCATACACTGAAATACTATGCATAAGTTATTGATGAGTTATCCTTGCCCCTTTCGACAGTGAACTAATATTAAATTCAAAGCAGATGTAATTCGAGGACATTACAAATTACAAATATATTTTAATAACACGTAACAGCCAGTTCAAATCTCAGGACAGATTTTCATTTGAAAGGAAATGGCAGCGGCCCAAATTATTCCAGTCTTATCTCAACCATAGATGAGCCCTCTTGAGGCTCTATCATAAAAAATGGAAAACTTTACAATAAAATTGTATTTATAGATACGTCTGTTTTAACCGTTGCCAAAGGAAGAAGGAAACATCAGATTTCAATTTTCAGCTCTTAAGAATACCAGCACATTTTTATGTTCCTGTAATTAACTTTGCCAGATTTTAGAACTCTACTGATGTGTTTGGGGTGGCAAAAGGATTTCCAAGAAAAACATTAGTTAAACAAATGACTGGTAGAATAATAATAATAAAAACCCTGCTGTTGTATAAATGAATGAATCTCAATTGAACCTTTATGTTTGATGGGAAGCATTAGCCCCCACAAGGATGGACTGTTTCTAAGAAAAAACATGTTTGATCTTAGCTCTAACACTTTCCGGAACAGTAACTTCGACAAATTCTTTTTCAACAAGCGCTATTTAATATTGCAGCATAATAAACTTGAACTAAGATAAGAAGAGAATGTGAGTATAACGTAGCATGCATGAAAATCCTACTCCCCAATGGCTCCATCCACCTGTTTTCTTTACAGGTTTTTAGGCACCAGCTGTCACGACTGGGAACTGCTTGTCAGAGATATCTTTTTATCTGGATGTCTGTACACTTGTTGCACTGATAGCACTTTCACAACCCTTCATGCTAAGCATGAAAAGATCTAGGAGGATTGAGGGTGAGTTTTCAATGCATGGCCATGTCCACTCCATAATTCTTTTCATGTCCAACAAAGTGCTAAATTTGATACTGATTGTGGATCATCTGCCACTTTGGAATTAATTGACCAGGTGACTTTCTCCTTCTTTTACTTACTTTACTTTACTTTAATTTGATTTATATACCGCCCTACTCCCGAAGGACTCAGGGCGGTGAACAGCCAACAATAAAATACATATATAGAAAATTTAAAAAGCAGAGATAAAATCGAATTAAATAGTTTGGCCCGGACAAATTTAAAACCCCAATCAATTTAAAACAAATTTAAACTTTGAATATTAAAAATACTAAAAAATATTAAAAAATTAAAAATGTTTAAAAAGAGGGAGAAAGTTAGGCCAGGCCCTTCTGAGTTCATGGTCAATGAATATTTCTACTGGAAGGGGGATGGTCCAAATCAGGAATTCTCTTGTGTGTGGAGAAGTAGTTCTTTACTTCTAACAAACAAAACTGATCAAGATTACAAAAGAAGACAAAAATCTCGCACAGATCTTCTGTATTATTTTGTCTTATTTTTTCTGCCTGTCACTTTGTGTATTCATAAATACACAAGTACACATCAGGGGTGGGTTCTACTTACCTTTACTACCGGTTTGCAACAGGGCTGCGCACGCTTGCTTTGCTCGCGTGCGCGTGCGCTCTTCTGTGCAAGCGCAGAAGCATTTTGATGACATCAGGGTCAGTGGGCGGAGCTCCCGCCAGTTTTACTACCGGTTCTATAGAACCGTGGGCAACCCACCACTGGTTCACATGAACATCACACTTTTACTAAATAAATGTGATTTCACCCCAAAATATTTAAATGTTGGAATGCTATAGGGCACTGCACACCTGAATAACTGGGACACAAGGACAGTTTTTTTCCGAATGCCATCACTCTGCTAAACAAATAATTCCCTCAACACTGTCAAACTATTTACTAAGTCTGTACTACTATTAATTTTCTCATCTTTCCTAGTACCTATCTCTTCCCACTTATGACTATAACCATGTTGCTTGTATCTTTACAATTTATATTGTTTTATTTGTTTCCTAGTATGATTTGATTGCTTATTAGTAACCTATGACTATCACTAAGTGTTGTATCTTATGATTCTTGATGAATGTATTTTTTTTATGTACACTGAGAGCATATACACCAAAGACAAATTCCTTGTGTGTCCAATCACACTTGACCAATAAAGAATTCTATTCTATTCTATTCTATTCTATTCTATTCTATTCTATTCTATTCTATTCTATTCTATTCTATATAAATTTCAAGATTTTCTTGAAATTCTTGAGATTTGTCATAATCTGATTGTTCCCATAGATTCTTGACTCTAAAAGAAATATGTTTGGCTTGTATCATTTCAGGTGGCCTTCATGTTAGTGCCTTAAGTACAGGATACAATTCCTTTTGGACTTATGGCCAAGCAGCTTCCATAAAGCAGTTGCAATTTACATCTTTTCAACATGTCTAACTTGTAAAATATAAATACAGAATCTGTTTTGCCTAGCTAGCCCGTAAATAACATGAAAAAGTTGCAGATATAGTATATTAAATAATAGTGGGACTCCCAAAACACAAACTATCATTAGATGGCTTTGGGCTGCTCCCATGTTCAGCCGACCCTATCCTCACAGGTTTGTTGTAGAGACAAATGGAGGAAGGAATGTTATGTATGCCAATAGTCATAAATGCAGAGAAATATCATATGAGAATGTCATAGGTATGTTTAATAACATATATATAAAGACTGTAAATTTTCTGAATGGAAATGTCTCAAGTAACTGTAACTTGAGAAGATTAGGTTACAGTACATTACATGCATCGCTCTATCCCTCACTCTGGCCACCAGTTATTTTAGTTTTTATTTTACCATTACTGGATTATTCAGTGGAACCAGTATGAAGCATGGCTTTGTTTTAATCTTCACTCTGAGACTATCAGAAATACTATGACAACTAGCTAGCCAGCATTAGGGAAACAGATCTGAAGTAGAAATGATATGAAAATCATTTAACAGCTTTCATGGTTTCTGTGGGAACTAGCACAAGAAGAAACCCAAGGCAGTTATGGAGGAATTTCTCTTATGCTTTGAAAACAAAGTCCATATTCCACAAGGGTTTATCCAATGTGAATTATTGAGAGCAGTGTGGCCACCTGTCATTCTGGAAGATGATCCTGTGGAATTTAATACTCTAATGGTTGATCATATTATTAGAGCAGAAGACAGGAGGGAATGCAAATGTGTGAGAGTTTTTACCCTTGCTTTATTTATTTATTTACTTTACATTTTATCTATTCACTTTGCTGGCAGAAAATTACATATACAACATATATTTTAGGAGGAATGAAGCATATTTCATTTGCACAAGTAGGAGTTGAGAAAGTCTAGACCAGTGCTTCTCAACCTTGGTAGATTGAAGATGGGTGGACTTCAACTCTCAGAATCCCCCAGCCAGCAGCGCTGCTGGCTGGGGGATTCTGGGAGTTGAAGTCTACCCATCTTCAAGCTACCAAGGTTGAGAAACACTGGTCTAGACACAGTGAAAATATACTGTATATTCCTAATTTTCACACATACATGTACACACACAAACACTCTCTCTCTCTCTCTCTCTCTCTCTCTCTCTCTCTCTCTCTCTCTCTCTCTCTCTCTCTCTCACACACACACACACACACACACACACACACACACACACGGTGCGAGAATATCTAACTTCCCAGAAAAAGCTAAGTAACATTTTCAGAGGAATTTATGAGATGTCATTCTGCTTATAAGCAGAAGGTGATGAAATAGGAAATACTCTATATTTAATACTCTATATCTTATAAGCAGAAGAACAGTGACACTGACATGCCCTTAAATTCCACTGAAGATGTTACCTAGCTTGGTAATGAAATGATCAGAAACCAACCCATAAGCTCAGAGAACGAACTTCCACCCTCAATTTATTAAGGTCAAAGTTTCCACCTTGAATAAAATCTAGAAATGCACAGGTCCATATGAACCTGCCCATGACTTGAGACCAGCATCTGAAATCCTATTAGCTTACCTTTCAGGTTATCAGATGCTATGAGCCAATTCTATTCAATGTAACATTTTTCCTAAATGCATTTTGTCTGGTCCTTTCACACTTGGTTTTTTAGAAAATAATAGTATTTCCTATTTCATCGCTTTTAATTGCTACATTTTAACATTTTTTAAGCTACTGTGTTTTCCCGAAAATAAGACCCTGTCTTATATTTTTTGGAACCCTGAAATAAGTGCTTGGCCTTATTGCCATGCACTCAAAAGCCCGAATTGGAGTTATTATCAGGGGATGTCTTATTTTGGGGGAAACAGGATAATAACAACTTGTTTGTACAATGGAGTTATATTTAATGTACTCTTTTTCTTATTATTGTACAAATTTGTGTTTATATTATTGGTTACCAGATTTAGCATGTCCAAAAAGACAGTTTGTTATTATCAACATCATTACTTGTACTGCCATACAGTCCCTAGGAAAAATCCAAAGGTAAATTCAGATATCTGTTGTTTGTCATGATATACCTTGTTTCCCCAAAAATAAGACATCCCCTGATAATAAGCCCAATCGGGCTTTTGAGTGCATGCGCTAAAATAAGCCCCCCCTGAAAATATTTAAATTTATTTATTTATTTATTTATTTATTTATTTATTTATTTATTTATTTATTGGTTCGATTTATATGCCGCCCTTCTCCGGAGACTCAGGGCGGCTTACAATGTGTTAAGCAATAGCTTCATACTTTTATATATACCTGCTTAGTAGGGCTTTTGCCCCCCCTCCAAGCAATGTTCTTTTTTTATACAAAGTCAGCTTATTGCCCCCACAATCCGGGTCCTCATTTTACCTACCTCAAAACGATGGAATTAACAGCACTTTAGTCTGCTGCGCCACCAAGCCAATCCCCGCCATTTCCTCTGGTTAGGGTTAGGGAGACAGAGCTAGAAATCAGGTAAGATGGCAAGAGGAACCCCATCTTGCTCCACACGCCCCAAAATAATAAGACCTCCCCCAAAATAAGGCCAAGCGCTTATTTCGGGGTTCAAAAAAATATAAGACAGGGACTTCTTTTCGGGGAAACACAGGTAATCTTCTAAGGTGACTCACTACTTCATATTTCACATGTATCTGTATGAGTGGCAGGTTTATCACACCAAGATCTTGGCACCAACTGAGAGATATATGTTCTGCAAAAAACACATCTATTTTCGCCTTTAGAAATGTGAGCTGTTAATGCAATTTATAATTTGGTGGGGGTGGGGGTGTGATGCAACTGATTCTTTTTCATGAAATATAAGAAGATGAGATAAGGATATCAGAGAGCGGAACCATTCCAGAGAATAATGATTGTAAATCATCTTTAAATAATTTTTTGACATGCCATCTGGCCCCATTAGAAATTTGCACCCTTTAAATGATTATTCTTGAATATTATTACCATTAACGACGTGAATCAAGGACATGTATTTAAATTGAGAACTCTATAACTTAATACCTCTTGATCATTATTTCCTGTCAAAACAGTCCTGCTGAGATGATCTTTAGCTGAGTGCGACTTTTGTCTTAAATAAACCAAATTAATCTTAAAGCTTGCAATGTTTTCCCAGCTTTTGAGATTCTGAGAGTTCAGGAATTTCCTGTATACCTCAGAAGCCCATGAGTGTGTGTGTGTGTGTGTTTTTTTTTTTTTTGAAGTGTTAAGTATCAGTAAATAGGGACGGGAAGACGTTTCTTGAATTTTGTAGATTTGAACCAATTTGTAAAATGAAAGGGAGCTGTTCTTCACAATACACTCGTCTCCAGGTTTTGCAATACAGTTCTCCAATTAAAAAATGTGTACATAAACACTGAAAATAATGCAAATAAATGCGTATTAGGGAAAATAGCTATAGAAAGATGCATTCGAGTGCATGCAAATCCTTATAAAAAGTTTTTTAAAAATGTTTTAAATTATCGAATGGAACTAGTAGTTGGTGAAGGTTGCTAAAATGAGAAATGGAAGGATAGCAAAATAGTCTTTCATACTTATATTATTCATTGAAAAAAGGGGGAAATAAAAGAATTGTATTATAGAAGAGCATTATAGAAGCATTATAGAAGAGTCAAAGTCTGTTTTCTGGCATAATCAAGACATGCTGGAGAAACAAATATTTGTATAAGTCTCAACCCATTGGAACAATCTGCTGGGAATCTCCCCTGGCTTTTATTTCCTTTCAGATAGCACTGTGTGTATATTTGATCCTCATTCTGCAAAAATGTCTATTTTTCATTTCTTACGGAATATTAAAATTCTTCCAGAAAATCTATATTGTGTTCCTGGATTCTTGAAATATGTTGATGTTGCTGATCTAGCTCAGATCCTGTAGGTGGGACTGAAGTTGTACTCTGCCACATAACATCCATGTGCATAACTGGAAGATGAAATTAGCAGACAATTCATACAAACTGCTAAAAACTGAAATATGATAAAGTTGTAGGAAGCCGGTCTGAGTAGAACTTTCTTGTACTTCTGTCTGCTAGAATGCGTTGTATTACATTGTAATGTATTGTTTACAATACATGTAAAATGTATTGTTTTATAGAAGGCAAGCTATACACTTTGCAAATATTTGACAGGCGTCCAAGGACATATTCCAGCACAACCTTTGAGCAGAACCCAGACAAGAAGATTGGGTAAGGAATAAGGGAGGACTGGAACATGTTAAGCTACCTAGACTAAATAGGGAGCAAAAGTTCAGGTGCTTCCTTATGGAGCTGGCAGTTCTCCTGTCTTGAACAAAAGGCACGATAATCTCAGCTTGACATAGTTGCTGGGTATCCCAATTGTCTTCATCCAGACAGCAAGATCTAACTGGCTTAACCATTTAACACTTCTTGCCAATTGCAATCTCTTCAAGATAGCTGGACAAAGGAGATGGAAGAACTATGCAGTTTTATGCCAATGGATTGATGACACACAATTGGGGAAAAGAGAAACTACAGTTTACATTGATTTTCTCTTACAATAATGCTGTTCTTGGGTAGGGGGGAAGAACGTACAATTCCTTGACAATGTGGGAGTTAAAGCTGTGAGATGTAAGAGATTTGAATAAAATCTGCCCCTGGAATTGATAAACATATGTAGGAAAGTAAAAGATAGAATTATGAATGTGGCTTAAAATGTATGTCAGAAAGTACCGGAAAGGACATGGAAAGAACCGTTAGTAAAAATTTTTGAATTCCACCACTACCTTGGATGCATGTGGAGTTGGGCTAATGGGATATATGAAAAAAATGCTTGAGGTAAAGAATCTGCCTATGAGGAAAAAAAATGCATATAACACAATGATTCCTGCAAACAGTGTGAATGAAAGATAGTATACAACTGTATATACAGAAAAAATGGCTATAAAGAGTCTAAACTTTGTGACGGATGCTTAAGATTTAAAGAGGCAGAAAAAATGCAGAGTGATTTTTCCTGGAAATAAAATTTTGGGGAGAAGTGGATGAAGATGACAATAACAGAAGCTGCAGTACAGGTGAATGGAATTCAAAATAAAAATAAGGCAACTACATGAGATGAAATTGAAGTAGTGGAATGCTGGAAGAAGCACTTCAATGAACTCTGTGAAAAGAACAAGTGATATATTGAAGGGTGGAAATGAAATTAACACTATACTGTCCAAAGAAATGTTGAAAGATAAAGGTAAAGGTTCCCCTTGCACATATGTGCTAGTCGTTCCCGACTTTAGGGGGTGGTGCTCATCTCTGTTTCAAAGCCGAAGAGCCAGTGCTGTCTGAAGATGTCTCTGTGGTCATGTGGCTGGCATGACTAAACGCCAAAGGCGCACAGAACGCTGTTATCTTCCCAACAAAGGTGGTCCCTATTTTTCTACTTGCATTTTTATGTGCTTTTGAACTGCTAGTTTGGCAGAAGCTGGGACAAATAACGGGAGCTCACCCTGTTATGCGGCACTAGGGATTCGAACCGCTGAACTGCTGACCTTTCGATCCACAAGCTCAGTGTCTTAGCCACTGAGCCACTGCGTCCCTTTTAAATGTTGAAAAGGAGGTCATAAATTCCATCATAATTCCAGTGTGGATAAATTAGAGCAAACAAATTATATGTTCCTTGATATTAAGAATGGAGAAATGGAGAAATTTTAATATATGCAGTGCTGATAGAAATGTAGGCTATAGTGTGTGATCTGTAGCGATGAATGAACATGGGTTGAAAGGAACCAGAATGACGTGAATAAATGGCATGCTTCTTTGTACTTGGTTATAAGGAAGAGAGAGAGTCAGATATGTCAGGAGGAAGCTAAATGCAACGAGAACGGGGTATGGTAGAAGGGTATGTGGCAAAACAAGAAGCAATTGAGTAAAAAAAATTAACGGGTGGTGAATGAATGAGGATTTAATACAAAAGCAAGTAACCAATATGAAAGAAGCAGATTAGGAGTGGTCTGGTCATCGAGAGAGAATGAATGAGGATCAAATTCCAAAACAAATATTTAAAGAAAGAATGAGTTAGGCTGAGAGAAAAAGAAAGGCCGGGACATTCATGGCTGATGAGATATTCAAAAAGACAGAAGTGAGTTTAATGAGTAAAAATCCAATATATGAAACCGTGTATGAATGTGATGAAAGTACGGATAGTATGTGAGGATCATAAAGTATGTTGAGTTATAATGAATCTTCTTGTGCTCTTTCCTTCCTCTGCCCCCCTTGTCTTTTCATGTCTTTAATCTTTTTAACTTTCTGTTTTTTCTCTTCTTTTCAGTCTACTGCATAATATTGTTCAGGAACGGAACAATATGAAAAGGAACGGTATGACAGGTTAAAGTACGAACAGAAGGGACTTCACACATTGCTCTTCTTTTCAGCAACAGCATATTTCAAGGCAGGGAAACTAAGGGCATGAGTGTCTGGATGTTGAGTCGTGACTCAACCGGACTTCTTTTTCTTCGAAATGTTTCGCAGCAGGGAAACATTTCAACAAAATGGACAACACACCAAGGCTGACTTGCCACGGCCATCTCACTGCTACCAATTTGCCGTGGCCAGCGCCCCACACCCAATTTGGCCAGCTCCCCACACCCAACTAGCAACAGGAAAATTCGCCTTGGGACAATTCAACAATTTTATTTAATTATTTAATTAAATAATTAAACTTTTATTTTAATTTTTGTCATTCACATTTCACTTTGTCCCTCCTTTTCCACCTTTTCTTTAATGATTCTACTTCACAATTTCTTGGCTGTGGCAAATTGGCCATAGTGAGTTGGCAGCGGTGAGTTCTCCCCATTTCAAACCAAAAAAAAAGAAAGAAGGCCAGTTGCCATGATTAAACATCCAGAAAGCTCTAACTGGTTGACTGAGAATCTTTATTGACAGGGGCATAAATGGTTTATGGAGGGGTGGGCTTCAAAAATTTTAGCAAAGGGTTCTCTGCCCGGTTGCTGGGTGGGCGTGGCCATGGTGGGCGTGGCCTAGTCACCCTGTTGGATCATGGCAGAGAGGGTGTTTTTGCCCTCCCCAGGCTCCGGAGGCTTTTTTTGAGCCTCCGGGAGGGCGAAAATGGCCTCCCCAGGCTCCAAAGGCCCTCTGGAGGCTGGAAATGGGCCATTTCCAGCCTTCCCAAACTTCTGGTAGGCCCGCTTTTCGCCCTCCCTGAGCCTCCGCACGCGCCCTGCATCCAAAATGGGCTGCGTGGGGACTCCTGGGAGAGGCGGGGTGGGCAGGGCCAGCTATGCATAGGATTTGGGGGTTCTCCGACTGCACAGAATCTTTGCTAGAGGTTCTCCTGAACCCCTGTGAACTCCCAGCAGCCTACCTCTGGGTTTATAGAAAAGATTCCAACAACGTCTCTACTGATTAAGGCCTAAAAGCTGATGATTTCCAAAAAGATCCCCTGGGAACCATACAATTTCAAAACCTTTAATTCTTCACACAAATACAGGTAGTCCTCGATTTACAAGAGTTAGTTTAGTGACCGTTTGAAATTACCTCAGCACTGAGAAAAGTGACCGTGATGCTATATTTCTGAAATCTCTATTGAAAATTGCAATAAAAGAGTACATGCTTGACTGTTTCTAGTCTCTAGAACTGCAGGTACATAATCTTTTATGTATAAGTATTTTATGATACTGTCATAGAGAAGGGCAGAAACACAATATGTCTCACTCTGAAAAATTCTTTCCTTAGGTTGGAAAGAGAGAATATGTTCAGGTAATTCACAGGTTTCCAGATATTCAGGGTGATAAGCAGTGCCAGAGAAGTTACACCTTTATATGTCACCAATTCCCACTTGGTAGTACTTTAATTCATGGGTTAATTCTGCAAACAGAGGCTTTCCTCCAAGACACTAAAATGTGCATTGTAGGGCTGGAAAATAATTTCTTTGCCTCTTGTTTCAAAATTCTAGAACACTATACACAAAAGTAGTGCTTTCCAGCATTGTTGCATATTAATTCCTACTATACCCAAGTCATCATAGTCATGTTGATTGGTGTATAATGAACTAAACTCTAACCTATTGGGAGGACATCAGACTGAAATGAAATCAAATAACTGTTTGTTCTTTCATAGAGAATTATGGAAGAATTATATGTTTATGAAGTTCTTGATAGCAAGTGGTGTACTGCTATCTTCTTCTTTGAGGTTTTTTAAACTTCCCAATCTGACCTATGGTTACAGACTTCCTTAGTAATCTTTCTAAATTGCTTTCTCCAACTGATTTTATTAGCCAGAGAATTTTGAAAAGGAGGGAAATCTTCCAACTTATTTCTTGTGAAACAGAAATATGAATATAAAGCAGAATGAAATATTTATTCTAGTAAAACCATTTAAATGTCATAGACTTGCCATCCTTATATTCGGCAAATAAAATTTCCATGTAAACCAAAGAGATAATCATTTAGAGTCAGAAGAATTTAACTTGTATACTGTTGTGACATTTTCAGTACAACTTTAACTCAGTTGCTCTTTCATACAGCAAAATTAACTGTTTAGATTATTTAAAGCTGGGATAAATGGCACTTGTTTCCAACTTAAAGCCATTAATTCTATGTATTTGTTTCGCTAAAAAGAAATATATTCAACTTTGTGTAATAAATGCACAAATAAATGTGAACATCTTATAAATAATATAATTAACATTACGCTGGATATAGTAATCTTTGAAGATCCTAGCCAGTTTGCTCTTCTAATGAACACCGTTAGGCAGTAGATGGCACCATTCTGTGAATAACTGAAAACATGTAATCACGCATATGTTACAGCAAGACTAAATATTCAATAGACTAGACTAGACTAGACTAGACTAGACTAGAATAGAATAGACTAGACTAGACTAGACTAGACTAGACTAGACTAGACTAGACTAGAATAGAATAGACTAGAATAGACTAGAATAGACTAGAATAGACTAGACTAGACTAGACTAGACTAGACTAGACTAGACTAGACTAGACTAGACTAGACTAGACTAGACTAGAATAGCTGAAAGGGACTTTGGAGGTCTCTTCAAGCAGGAGAACCTATACCATCTCAGATAAGTGACTGTCCAGTCTCTTCTTAAAAACTTCCAGTAATGGAGTGCCCACGATTTCTGGAAGCTGTTCCACTGGTTAATTGTCCTCATTGTTAGGAAGTTTCTCTTTAATTCCAGGTTGCTTCTCTCTTTGGTTAGTTTCCAACCATTATTTCTTGCCCTGCCCTCCGGTGCTTTGTAGAATAATTTGACGCCCCCCCCTCTCATCTTTGTGGCAGCCCCTCAAATACTGGAATACTGCTATCATGTCACTCCTAAATCTTCTTTTCTTTAGATTAGCCCGACCGAAACAACATTGAAAACTTTACTGAAAATGTAATATCTCTTAATTGTGGCAAGTCCCTTCAAAAAAAGTTCTTTCTTGTCTCTTTTTTTAACTGATGCATATATGATTCAGAAGATATTACAAATGTATCATGCTAAATTAGTGTGCCAGTGCTATTTGCTTTAAAAAAGAATGTATTAAAGTATTCTCTGTAATAAGGTCCAAAAGAATGCAATGTTTTCAGATATTTTAAGGGGGAATGAGTTCATTGCAGGGATCAAATAAAATTATCAGATTAAAATATGCAACCTTGTCAATATTGCATATGATAATAGAATAGAATAGAATAGAATAGAATAGAATAGAATAGAATAGAATAGAATAGAATAGAATAGAATAGAATAGAATAGAATAGAATACTTTATTTGATTAGACACACAAGGAACTTGTCTCCGGTGCAGAAGTTCTGCAAGTAAAGAAATCAAACACATTATGGTAAGAGATGGATTTCTGAGTGAACTCTCTCTCTCTCTCTCTCTGTCCCTCCGTCCCTCCCTCTTTCTCCCTCTCTCCCTCCCTCCCTCCCTCTGTCTCTCTCAACATCTCTATCTTCATCTCCATCATATCTCCCTTTCTTTTTCTCTTTCTCTCTCTCTTTCTCTTTCTTTCTCATCTAACCACCTATCTAACCACTGAGCTGAGGTGGTGCAGTGGTTAGAGGGCAGTACTGCAGCTACTTCAGCTGACTGCTAGTTCAGCAGATCAGCGGATCAAATCACACCGGCTCAAGGTTGACTCAGCCTTCCATCCTTCCGAGGTGGGTAAAATGAGGACCCAGATTGTTGGGGGCAATATGCTATTTAGTATACTGTCTTTGATGTAAGCCGCCCAGAGTCCTTGGAGGGTGAGCGGCATAGAAATATGAATAATAAATAAATTAATAAATAAATAATAAAATCTTTCTCTCTTCCTCTGAAAGGAAATGCTCTACTGCAAACTTGCAGTGAGACAGTGCAAGGGAAGGATTACCTGAATTAGGGCAAAATCTTCCTCAATAAGATGTGAAAAATAAGCACCTTGGGGCTGTAGCAAATACTGTGTTCTGCACTGCTAACAATCATCCCTTAGAAGGACACCCAAAATTGTGATTGGAACATTAAAAGGTGTCTTTTTTTATAAGCATTTCTCATCTGTCAGTTGAAAAATTGGCACTGAACCCTAAGCTTCTGACATCAACAGGCATTACATCCTGTGTAAATATATATATTTGTGGGACCTAAATGCTCCCATGGTGTGAAAAGTTGAAGACTTATGATGATTTCAAAAATATTTAAGAATATCAAATTACGAAATAACAGTCACTATTAAGAGAATAGAATAGAATTCTTTATAGAATTCTTTATTGGCCAAGTGTGATTGGACACCCAAGGAATTTGTCTTTGGTGAATATGCTCACAGTGTACATAAAAAGACAAGATACGTTCGTCAAGAACCATAAGGTACAACACTTAATGATGGTCATAGGGTACAAATAAGCAATCGAATCATACTAGGAAACAATCAATATAAATCATAAGGATACAGCAACAAATTACAGTCATACAGTCATAAGTGGGAGGAGATGGGTGATAGGAACAATGAGAAGATTAATAGTAATAGTAATGCAGAGAAGGAGAGCGAATGCAATGGAAATTAAAAATATGGAATGCAGAAAACTTTTGTTGTTGTTGTTGTCATTCAACTTTGGGCAACCTTTTCCTCCCATTTGCCAGCACTGTCATGGCTTCCAATTCAGAGGCAGGGATTTTGTGTAGCTTTGAATCCTGCTTGATGTTATCTCTAATGTAGTAGACTGCAAAAAGGATAACTATAGTTTTACAGTCACATAGACTATGCATTTCTCTAAATGCAAGGAAGAGCTATGGTAGTTGCCCAGAGCTGTGTGACATGTTTCTTCATCAGACAGTGACATCTGGCATATTTATCTCCTTTCCCCTTGTCCTTGTTAACTTTGCTTTCTTAAAGTTTCTCATGCTTACTGGGGCAAAAGACTGCTGACTCTTGTGTTTTTCAGACTGATACACATTCCTTTGTGGCTTAGAATTGCCAAATGCATAGTTAAACGTTTAGAAATCGGCGTCTGTGTCAGAGGCTGGCAAATAAAAGCCTAAAGTGATTAAATCAATAACATACAGATGACCCTGAAAGCACATACCAAGCTAAACAACTTTGTTGTGGTGAACCTCTTTCACAGCTACAGCAAGATAGATCTTTGCTTACCAGATATGGGCAAAATGGAATACATCAAAATTAAATGTGTAATGTGGTGGTTAAACAGGAGGTGGAGAAAGCCAGTCCATGTTCAGTTGTGAAAATCAGTGAGTGACTGTAGAGCAGTCAATTAACAGAATAACAGAGTTGGAGAGCTACTAGTCCAACCCCTTGCACAAGCAGGAGACTTTATACCCGTGATGGCAAACCTATGGCATGCGTGCCACAGGTGGCACGCGTAGCCATATCAGTGAGCACACCAGCACAGCTCTGGCGCGCATGCGTGAGCCAGCCAGCTGATTTTCGGGCCTTCTGGGCCCACCAGAAGTAGGGAAACAGGCTGTTTCCTGCCTCTGGAGGGTGCCCCCACCTCCCTCCTGGGGGGTGGGCAGCAAAAAACATCACTTCTTGTCCAACCGGAAATTGGGAAATGGGCCGTTTCGGGCCTCTGGAGGGCCTCCGAGGGGGTGGGGAAGGCTGTTTTCACCCTCCCCAGACGCATAGAGAGGATATGGAGCCAGGTAAGAGAGAAAAATAGGCCTACCAGGCCATCGCATGCCAGGAGCGGGGGGAGGGGGGAGAGAAGGGGTCGCACGTGCATGCATGGGGTGGGCGCATAGAATTATGGGTGTGGGCACATGCACGCGCACACCTCCTCCGTCCCCCCCTCCTACCATGCGATGGGAAAAAGGTTAGCCATCACTGCCTTATATCATTCTGGACAAATGGCTGTCCAATCTCTTCTTAAAAACCTCCAGTGATGGTGCACCCAGAATTTCTGAAAGCAAGCTATTCCACTGGTTAATTGTCCTCACTATCAGGAAATTTCTCCTTTGTTCTAGGTTGCTTCTCTCCTTGATTAGTTTCCATCCATTGCTTCTTATCTTGCCTTCTGGTGCTTTGGAAAATAGGTTGGCCTGCCTCTTTTTTGTGGGAGCGCCTCAAATATCAGAACACTGCAATCATGTCACCCCTGCTCCTTCTTTTCACTAGACTAGACATACCCAATTCCTGAAACTATTCTTCATTTGTTTTAGCCTCCAGTCCCCTAATCATCTTTGTTGCTCTTCTCTGCACTCTTTCTAGAGTCTCAACATCTTTTTTACATCGTGGTGACCAAAACTGGATGCCGTATTCCAAGTGTGGCTTTACCAAGGCATCGTAAAGTGGTATTAACACTTCACGTGTTCCTGATTCTATCCCTCTGTTTATGCAGCCTAGAACTGTATTGGCTTTTTTGGCAGCTGCTGCACACTGCTGGCTCATATTTAAATGGTTGTCCACTAGGACTCCAAGATCCCTCTCACACTACAATTGAGCGAGGTACCACATATACTGTACCTGTGCATTTTGTTTTTCTTGCCTAAATGTAGAATCTTACTTTTTTCACCATTGAATTTCATTTTGTAAGATAGTGCCCAATGTTCAAGTCTATCAAGATCTTTCTGTATGTTTTATCTGCACATTTGCTGAGTTCCTTTTCTACTCACTCCAACATTTCACAGTTTTTATTGAGAAGGGGACATGACATAGCAATTCCTCTTGCAATTGACATCCATAATGAATTTTTTTAAAAAAAGTGAAAGCCAATGAGTGATGTAATTTCCTTTAATATATGAAATGATAGAAAGATTACAGCTGTGTTGGATTTTATTCAAACATTAAGTACTGTATTGACTATGATATCCTTCTGCACTTACAGTGGAACTAATTAAATCCTGAGGGAAAAAAAATCCATGTTTGCTGAATTTTGCTATATCAGAATAACAGATTTCTAGTAATTTCTAGTAATTTGAGTTTGGAATAGTTATAAAAGATACATCTGCCCAAATTGATCAGAGAGTTGACTGTCCATCTCCAATAGACAGTGATGTCTACTTCAGTGGATGGCCTGAAGTGCCTCTTTCCCTTTTAATGAAGTCTCAACTCCAGTTGGCTCTAGCATTTGGTAGGGTTTCCTCTCCTTCAACTATTTCATCCTGCTAAGCTTTTATGTTGTCTACTGATCAACAGCTGCCATTTTTATTATCTTGCAGTTGATGCAAAAATGGCCCATTAAGCCAATTAACTTTCCTTGCTCATGATCTTAAAGCTCATTACTTCCTTCAATTTTTACTGGCTGAAAGTTTTAAAGAAGAGATTGGGCAATCGTTTGTCTGAAATAGTGCCTATTTCACTATGTTTGTCTGAAATAGTGCCCCATGCTCCTGCCTGAGCATGGGGTTGCACTAGAACAGTGGTCACCAACTGGTGGTCCATGGACCACTGATGGCCTGCAAGAAAATTTTGGTGGTCTGCAGAAAAATATTGCACTAAATCAGAGGTCCTCAAACTACGGCCCCGGGCAGGATACGTGCAATGAACATTTGTGTTGCTGCAGAGTCTCCCCCTTCGGGGTCTTTTTGTCTGGGTCAGAGGGGGGCAGAAATTCCAAATTGGGGTCTGCTTCAGCCTCCTGGTGCGGGGCTTTGGGTGAAGGCTGGAGGGAAGCACCGCTGGTGGCAAAGAGCTGGAGGGCCTTGTTCCAGTAGGACTGCATCATGTCCTGGAACTGTCTGACCATCTCAGCCTGCTGAACTTCCAGGTGCCGGTACCTGGCCTTGCACTCCCGCAGGTCTTCCCTCTGCTTGGAAAGCCTATGCTCATAGTCCTCAGTGAGGTGCTTCTGCTGAGCCCCCTTCTTGGCCAGATCCAATTTGAACTGAACTGTTTTGCCAACTCTTTCTCGTGGTGACTGCTTAGCTCCAACAACTGCTTCCTGTTGGGGCCCTAAGGAGTCCAGTCAGGCAGGTGAGGAGTGGCTGGGAGGGGAGGGGTGAGTAGAGGCCAGCAAGATGCCCCTCAATGTGAGTGACATAAAGTTGGCCACGCCCACCCAGTCACATGACCACCTAGCCACCCCCACCCAGCCGGTCATTCACCAGATCATATTAGTCCATGGGATTTAAAATTATGAAGTTAGTGGTCCCTGAGGTTCGAAAGTTTGGTGACCCCTGCAATAGAAGTCTTCCAACTCTGTTATTCTCTTATTCTGAATGCTTCTGTGATGACCTGGGGCAAGGCACGGAGGCAACACAGCCAGCTGATAGTTCAAACTGCCCTTTATTGCTCAAACTTTCCCCCAAACACTCCCACATTTATGGCAAGTCCCAGAGCAAAATGCTCTCACACACACCCCCAGTAGCCTCTGGCTATGAGTAGTCCAGCAAAATAGTTAGCACAATGGCTTCAAGGCAAGAAATCCAGAGAGGCAAAGGATCAAGGCAGCAATAAGACAATGAGTCCAATGAGGCAAAGGAATGAGGCAGCAATAAGGCAAGAAGTCCAGCAAACTCCAGACGTCAGCAACAGCACACAAAACTCCATGAATTCAGTGCTTGTTCCCAATGGACGCCTCTCCCCACAGCATCTCCTTAAGTTTCAGTCCCCAGGTGTGCCTTGTGAAGGAGGGCGGGGCGCTCTCCTCCCAAGTCGTCAGGCTGGCCTATGCTACTCCCGCTTCCTCTCCACTCTCCGTGCTCAAGGATCAGGAGGGGCGGTCCTTGTTTGTCGCTTGAGGTCTGTCATTCCTCATCTCCACTGCCTGCTCTCTCTTCCCCACGCTCTCGGTCATACTGCCCCCATTCTTTCCTGCTGGCAAGTCGTCCCAGACCTGAGAGACCCAGAGATGCCTCATCCTGTTCCTCCCCACTTTCCTCTGGAGCCAAAGAGGTTGCCCCCTTGACCTCTGGCTTGTCCTCCTCCGCAGACTCAGGCTACGATGGGGCCATGACAGTTTCCTTTGCTTTCCTCACCTATCCCCACAGTATTGCAAAGCATCCCTTCCATTTTGTCCCCTCCTCTGTTCAAATCTTTGCAATCTAGTCATGTTGAAATCAGGGGTGGGTTCTACTTACCTTTACTACTGGTTCGCTGCAGATGTGCTGATACGCAGAAGCTTCTGCGCATGCACAGATCACCGACGATGACATCCGAGGCGGAGGGGTGGGACCTCCCACTGTTTTTACTACTGGTTCTTGCAAACCGGTCTGAACCGGGGGCAACCCACCACTGGTTGAAATGGAAGTACAAGTTTCACTGACTAGTTCTTCGCTTCCATATCACTGAACTACAGGTTATTTATTCACCCATTCATTCTATTTATGTAGTCATCCATCTCAGAACAAGTGACTTTGGACAATTTCCCTTCCTTGCAAGAAAGTTTCTATGGAAGTACATGAAATATAGGAATGAAGGAACATTCCCTTTGTTCCCTTTGTTTTAATTGCTGTAGCATCAGAGCAACAATAGAACAATATAGTGGGGGGAGGGAGAAAGAGTCTGTGTAAGTATTCTGTGTAAGAAAAAGGAAATGGGTATGAAAGGAAGAAGGCAACAATGCTTAATAGACAACTACAGGCAGACTCATCCAAAATGGGGCCACACAGCCAGCAAAGTTTCCCTTCTCCGCATATAATAATAATAATAATAATAATAATAATAATAATAATAATAATAATAAAAATTTGCCGGACTTGAACATTTTGACTCTACAAAAAACCACCTTACTCGGAACAGCTTACATCCTCCGACGATACCTTAACAGTTCCTAGGTCCTTGGTTAGGACTCGAGCTGCTGAGCTATTAACCAGCCTCAAAGGCTGTGAATCTCACCAAAGATTAAATAATAATAATAATAAAAATTTGCCGGACTTGAACATTTTGACTCTACAAAAAACCACCTTACTCGGAACAGCTTACATCCTCCAACGATACCTTAACAGTTCCTGGGTCCTTGGTTAGGACTTGAGCTGCTGATCTATTAACCAGCCTCAAAGGCTGTGAATCTCACTAAAGATTAACCAATAAATAATAATAATAATAATAATAATAATAATAATAATAATAATAATAATTTATTTCTATACCGCCCTTCTCCCGAAGAACTCAGGGCGGTGTACAGCCTGATTAAAAGCACAAAGACAGACAAAATTTAAAAATAATTAAAATTATTAAATAATTGGCTCCATTATAAAACCCCCAAATTTAAAATCCCACATTTAAAACCAATTAAAATCTTTATATTTGATAGCCCGGCCTGGCGGAACAACAAGGTTTTGAGGGCACAGCGAAATACACGGAGGTATATATGAGAAGGACAAGAAGCAGGAAAGAGCCCGTCAGAACCTGCACTAGTGATACATTCAAATTCAAAATCAGAATAGAGCTGGAAGGGACCCCGGAGGTTATCTAGTCCAACCCAGTGGTGGGATTCAGCCGGTTTGCACCACTTCGGGAGAACCGGTTGTTAACTTTCTGAGCAGTCTGGCAAACTGGTTGTTGGAAGAAATCATTAGGGCAGAGAACCGGCTGTTAAATTACTTGAATCCCACCACTGGTCCAACCCCCTGTTCAAGCAGGAGACCCTATACTCGTGATGGCAAACCTATGGCACGGGTGCCACAAGTGGCACATATCTGTAGGCACGCGAGCATTGCCCTAGCTCAGCTCCAACGTGCATGTGCGTGCCAGTCAGCTGATTTTCAGGCCTTCCGGTCCCACCGGAAGTCAGGAAACGGGCTATTTCTGACCTCCGAAGGGCCTCCGGGGGTGTGGGGAAGACTGTTTTTGCCCTCCCCAGGCTCCAAGAAAGCCTCTGGAGCCTCACGAGGGTGAAAAACAGGCCTACTGGGCCCACCGGGCCATCGCGTGCCAAAAGGAGGGGGAGTGGGGTGCATTGAATTATGAGTGTACCATTTCAGACACGTGGCTGTCCAGTCTCATCTTAAAAACCTTAATCCAGAATAAGCACTACCATGGGTGTCTTGAGCCAACATACTGCAATTCAGACCAGCCGATAGTCTGTACAGGTAGTCCTCGACTTACAACAGTTCATTTAGGGACCGTTCAAAGTTACAATGGCACTGAAAAAAGTGACTTATGACCATTTCTCACACTTATGACTGTTACAGCATCCCCGTGGCCATGTGATTTACATTCAGATGCTTGACAACTGGTTCATATTTTTGATGGTTGCTGGGGATCCCGGGGTCATGACATCCCCTTTTGTGACCTTCTGACCAGGGGTGGGTTCTACTTAACTTTACTACCAGTTTGCAATGGGAGCGCGCATGCATGCTTGCTTTGCTCACATGCGCACGCTTCTGAGCATGTGCAGAAGCTTCTGCGCATACGCAGATCATACCTTATGACCAGTGATGGGTTCCTCCCGGTTCGGCCTGGTTCTGCCGAGCTGGTAGCGGTGACAATATGACGTCACCGAACCGTTTTTGCCCTCCCCCCGCCCCTCCCCTGCATTATTCTTATCTTTTATTTGGCCCCACCCCCAATCTATTGCTGCCTCCTGAGTCCCAGCTGATCAGCTAGAAGGAAAAAAACTGTTCAAACTCTTGCTGCGGGGCTTCAAAGGGCCGCCCTACAGCTGATCAGTGTTAAAAGGCAATGTGGTGGTAGACCGGTACCTCCAAAAACAATTGAGTAGACCAGTGCCTGCAAAAATAAATGGGTAGACCAGTGCCTCCAAAAACAAATGAGTAGACCGGTGCCTGCAAAAATAAATGGGTAGACCAGTGCCTCCAAAAACAAATGAGTAGACTGGTGCATACAAAAACAAATGAGTAGACTGGTGCCTACAAAAACAAATGAGTAGACTGGTGCCTACAAAAACAAATGAGTAGACCAGTACAGCTCTGCAAGCAGTTAAAAGCCTTGTAGACCAGTACCTCTGCTAAATCCTAAAGAATTGTCACATGATCATCAAGCCACACCCACAAAATAAGCCACGTCCACAGAACCAGTAATAAAAAAATTTAGAACCCATCCCTGCTTATGACCTCTGGGCAGGTGGGCGGAACCTCCTGCCGCTTTTACTACCGGTTTGGAAGAACCGGACAGAACCAGGAGCAACCCACACCACTGCTTCTGACAAGCAGAGTCAGTGGGGAAACCAGGTTCACTTAACCATCGTGTTACTAACTGAACAACTGCAGTGGTTCACTTAACAAATGTGCCACAAATGTGGCAACAAATTTCTCATTCAGCAACATAAATTTTTGGCTCAATTGTGGTCGTAAATTGTGGTCTATCTGTATCTCACATTGGATTATGATTTGGGCATTTGGACAGACAGCCACTCCGTAAAACAAGAAACGTTAGTCTTTGCTTCCTCACTATTAATTCCCAAATTAGCCCAATCTGCAGTTTATATGGTGCCTGAAAACAATTGGGATGTGCAGTTTTGACTATGTGGGGAATGTGCTTCCATTGGTCTGAAGCAAGAACCAGATCATCTGTAACCAGTATTTTTTGGGGGGGGTTGTGGGATGGGGGCAGTGGCAGCTAAAGTATGTGGGACACAGACAGTTTTGGTCACATGTACCATCACCCTGTAATTCTGAATAATTATTCTATTCATCTGGTACACTCAGATATTTTTCCAGGAGGAGAATGAGATGCAGTGATTCTTGTACCGTGTTTCACAGCACAGCAGAATACCTAACTAACCGTCAGGTTTTTAGCTGAAGGATGACAACACGGTATCTGGAAACCTTCCAAGATGTGTTTTGTTACCTAAAAGTAGACATGTCTGTGTATGTTAAAGGGGGTAATGTGGGGTGAGCGATTGTTTGCGAGACTGAAAGGCAGACAGGGATGTTCAGCTGGTCTGAGGAGATGCAACACAGTCCAGATGTGACATCTGTGGGAAGGAAGCTTTTCAAAGAGACTCTGCCTTAATTAACTCATTATAAGCCTGGCTGGAATTTTCCATTTTTAAGCCTTTTCTATTGCTTTTGAGGATTCTATGTTGGCTTTTGATGCTATAAATAGAAATAGACTTTGGCAAAACCTTGGGACTAGTTCCATGGATTGTCGCGTTTTTATTCTTCTCAGAAGCCTTTATAGGAAAGGAACTCAACGTGAGGTATTTTTTCCCCAGAGATATTTGATTAAAAAGATACCCATTCAATACCCAAACAGAATTGCAATTCTGGCTTCAGTTTTGTTCAGTTTTTAATGTTGATTCTCTAATTTCATCCTGAAATGAAGCTAACTTCCATTCCCCAAAGATAGCTGAGTAATTCCCCCCCCCAAATCCAAACTCTACTGGATAATACAATGATTCTTTCTTTGACTGAAAATGGCTTCCATAGAGGTTTGAATTTTTCTCTTAGTAAAAAGGCCAAATTTCTCATCTTCCAAAGCCATTATAAGGAATATACAGTAATTAGTGAATTATTGGACAATGAATTGAGCAGAGCAAACTTGTTAGTAAATATTGCATACTACCTCAGATTGCAATATCAAAGTACTTGACTTTATCTTTCTGAAACTCCATGATACCAGTCTACCTGTCAAGCTGAATATATGCAGTGAAAATAGCTAATAAAGTTCTATAGTCATTAACCTTACCTCAAAGAAGCTTCTTCTGAGGCAACATAAATGGTTAAATAGTCTCTATGAGACATTGCTGTCCAGACTGATAGAGGACTTATGAAAAGGCCATGACCCATTGGCAGAATTCTTGTAAATTGGAAAACTATTAATGTGGACTTTGGCATAAAATCGAGGATGGCACTTTTATTGAACCTATGTGGGCATTTCATTCTCTGAATGGCTTTATCTATGTGGCTCTGGAGAGGTGGAACTAATTGAAAATGTCCTAATTTCCTGGCAATAGTATATAGATACATGCTTATCACTTGATATCTCAGTTCTTGTATGTCATCCTGGCAGATCTGATTCTTTCTTTCTTTCTTTCTTTCTTTCTTTCTTTCTTTCTTTCTTTCTTTCTTTCTTCCTTCCTTCCTTCCTTCCTTCCTTCCTTCCTTCCTTCCTTCCTTCCTTCCTTCCTTCCTTCCTTTTATGTTGTTGCCTGATACAAACCATGAAATAACTCTTTATAGTATTTTTCTATCTTGATCTATGGTTTGTATCAGGCAGCAACACTAAACAAACAAACAAATGAACAAAATAAATAAATAAATATAGTTTGTATTAATGGTGTTTATTTATGTTTCAATTTATATTTTGTACCAAATGGTACTATTTTGGGTTGATCTTTGTTCATGATAAACTAAATATAAAAAGAGTTCCTAAGATTATATATATATATATATATATATATATATATATATATATATATATGTGTGTGTGTGTGTGTGTGTGTGTGTGTGTGTGTGTGTGTGTGTGTGTGTGTGTGTCTGTGTGTGTGTGTATAGTTAATATTTCGGGTTTCTTCCCATGTAATTGTGGATATATCCCTAAAAGGGTAGAAGCGACGTTTCGACAGAATCTCATCTGCCATCATCAGGCTTATGTATATATATATGATTTGATTTATATGCCGCCCTTCTCTGGAGACTCAGGGCGGCTTACAATGCGTTAAGCAATAGCCTTCATACTTTTGTATATTTATACAAAGTCAGCTTATTGCCCCCACAATCTGGGTCCTCATTTTACCTACCTTAGAAAGGATGGAAGGCTGAGTCACCCTTGAGCCTGGTGAGATTTGAACTTGCAGTAATTGCAATAATTTTATCCCAGGCTAGGATTAATGAGGCCTTTCTGAACTCTGCATGACTTATTGCTACTTTGATTTGCCAGCGATACGGACCTTGATAGGTTGGAAATTCAAATTGGATTGTGGTAGAAGGGATGAAAAAAATTCCACTGCTTTATCACTACCATCCTAGTTGTGGAAGAAGAACATAAAGATATAAAAAGAAGTTTCTCACTTTTTAAGTCAGATAGGGTTTAGTTTGCCACACAAATGGTAAATCCTGAATTTTACTCCTGAATAGATGGAGAGACAGGGATTGTCTGTTACAGTCAGTGACTACTCAATATAAGAAAGATGGCTACATTAGAGATGACTTTGGGGCAATACTTGCCCCCAAAATGGGACAATTTGCTGCGCCCAACATGCCGCAGCCATTTCACCACAGCCAACTCGACACAGCCCTCTCGATCCAGCTGACTCGCTGCGATACAGCTCGCCAGGGCCAACTTGCTACAGAATAACTTGCCACGGAAAATTCTACACGGAATAACTCAACACAGAAAATGTTACCTGCCACTGTTTCTTTGACATAATTTCTATTTTTGTCAATAAAAATAATGTCAAAGGAACAGTGACAGATAACATTTATCCTGTGTGGAATTTTCTGTGGTGAGTTGTTCCATGACAAGTTGGCTACAGTGAGTTGTCCTGTGGGGAGTTGGTCTCACAGCGAGATGACTGCGGCGAGTTGGCTGGGGCGGTGGTGAGGTGGTCACAGCAAGTTGGCCATGGCAAATTGTCCTACACCCGCCCAGCCCACAAAATTTCTAAATAGGCATGTTCAAACAGTTCATAGAACATCTGATGAAACTAAATCAGACTTACTTTCCTATACCTATAATTTCCAGCATTAGCTTTCTGGAAGAATATTTCCCCAAACAATGGATTGAACATATACTATATGTTATTAAGTCCTTGACTTAATAACTGCAACATTTGCTTTATGATTGCCACGTTTGCTTAACTACCATCACAAAAAAAGTAATAAAAACAGATTCAAGCATGTAGTGACCAGGGGTGAAATGCTACTGATTCGGGGTGATTCACCCGAACCGGTAGTGAAAATGCTACTGGTTTGCCCAAACTGGTAATAAAAAAATGCTTTAAAAAGTAAAAAAAAATGGTTTAGACAATCAGCTGTGACAATCAGCTGTGCTGCGCGATCCGTAGGAACTTTTTTTTTTTTTTTACTTTTTGAAGCATTTTTTTACTACCTATTGCCTGAACTGGTATTTTTGTGTAAAGTGTGATGGTTTGTTTTTGAGCCCTCTGTGAGTCTGTGAGGTTCCTGCTTGTTGCAGGGGCCATTTTGTGTGAAGTCCAGCTGCTGTCAGCTTTGGAAGCCATATTAGGCCGGAAGCTTCCATGCTGCCACCTTCTCACGTGTGGGAAAGTAGGAGGGGGGATTTAGTAGAGGGGTTGCCTTTAGACATAATAGCATTCTTCCTCTCGGTCAAGGTCAGGCTGATCCTGCATCTGGAGAAGGAGTGGTCGGAGTGATGTCTCGAGGTGGGACGGATAGTGATTGGAGCATGTGATCGACTGAGGAGTGAGGGGATGGTTTTGGGGGTTTTGATTTACTGAGGGAAAACCCGGACCTCTCAGATTCAGGTTTTCCCAGATGTGCCAGTTTACCTATTCTAGTAAATAGAACTTTGAAAAACGCTTGTTTCAAAAGTTTTTACTTGAGGTTAGGGTTTTTCTGGAATGCTGACAGCTGCTTTTGCATTGTCTGTGTGAGTCAGTTGTGTAGCTTTTGTATTATTTTTGTGCAAAGTGTGATAGTTGGTTTTCCCAGTCACATGACCAACAAGCCACGCCCACCCAGTCACACCCCCACCAAGCCACCCGCAACAAGCCACACCCATAGAACCAGTAGAGAAAATTTTTGAATTTCACTACTGGTAGTGACCCACTTTACAACTGTCATAACTATCATAAATGCCAGGGTCAATTACCATTGTAAGTCAAGGACTACCTGTATTGAAATATAATGATCGCCACCCACACACCCTATTGTGTGGGCAATTGTATTTAGTCGATCTATTAGTCAATTGTACTTGAATTACGTTTGAAGAATAAATCGCTGCAACAAACATATATGAAATATATAATAATTCAAGATTTAACAACTAAAATGTTCAAATAAGAAATGATTAATTTTTTCTTGGTTGGGGCATCCAGTACAAAAAAAGCGGGAACATCTCTCTTAAGCATTCACCACTGATTACAATGGAAGATTTATCACAATGCTGCTTTAAAATAACAGACAGGCCCTCTTTCTAAAGCCCAAGTACAATGGGTAATTTAATAGATAATGAATACATTATTCCACATTACTGCAATCAAATACAAAGAGTAATTGTTTTGGAGGAATGTAAGAATAGTATCCTGTTACAAGGGTAGAGAACCATACATATTAGAAGCCCTTTTAATTTCAGGTTAAGATAGAAACTGAGAAGAGCCTATGATACAGTTATGTTTCTTTATGCAAATAGCCTGATTAATCAAAAAAGTAATTTATTCCAGTATCGTGGCAGTAAGTCTGATTATTATGTTCATTTATATAATTATCAGCCTTGTGAGGTTGTCAAGAAAAGAAGCATAATCAGCAGCACTAGATCTACATAACTTCATTAGAGGGTTTCCAAGGGGAGAGAATAACTGATCTCTAAGGAAGATAGAAAAGTTTGGCTTTGTCTACCTAAATGTATAAATCCTTTATTTTCTACACAGATTTTTTTACGCCCAAAGCAAGTAAAATCTTAACCGACATAATCTTGCCATCTAAATGAGATGCAGTCTATTTCTAATCTGGTGGTAGCATCAGTAGTTGAGTAAGGATTATGTACTATAATTTCAAGAATTTGGTTTGCATTTGTTCAAGGATTGAGAGGTTTGTTTTGTAAATAACCATATACCAGTTATCTTCTTCTTTTTCTCATAATTAGATACTGCTAGCTACATACATTGTCATTCAATATAATTTGATAAATCATATTCTTCTTATGATATTTCAAAAGCCTTTGAAATAGTATGAATTGTGGCTACCTTAGCCAATTTTCAATCTATACATCCCCTCCTTCCCATACAAAAATGGTTTTGGCACTATTTTTTTTTTTTTAATTGAAGTTTATTCCAAAGCATTTCTCATGAGAGTAAGATCAAAGTTAGATTTCTAGGGAAAAAATGGTGAAAGGAAGATGGCTCCTCAAAAGTGGAGCCAACAACTGGAATGAAGAGCTGGCAAATAGACCAGGTCTTTGTGGGATTTCTCTCTGGGAATTGTGTTCCAGAGAGTTGCTCCTCATGAGGAAAGCACAAGAGAACAATTACCAGCAGGTTTAGAGTTCTGGGAGTTGAGGAAGTAGCCATCTTGCTCAAATCACAATTGACACCTTCAAAAGGACATTAGGTGCGCAAAGTTCCTTTTTTAATAACTTTCAGAAATTGCTTATTAACTGCTTTTTATTTATTAGGAAACTTTGGATCAATAAGCCTTGCAGAACTGGGCTAATTTCCTTCAATCCATAGCAAAATAAATTTTAAAATACAAGTTTAGAGACATTAAACGATGAAAAGAAACCAAGGTTTAGGACATTACTTTATAGGACTAAAATCAAGATTGCTAAAAGTAAAAGGAAGGAACATAAGGTTGGTTTATTTGATCAAAGTTAATATAAATACGTTGTTATTTTTGGTAATCCTCAATGGGCTTTTACTGATCAGGATTGAAATGATTATATTTTAAGGATTTGATTATTGATAAGAGATGGGACGTGGGAAGAAGAGATATTTGTTGTATTATAAGAGAAAATAATACATTACTTATACATATGATGAAGAGTAAATCATTTTATACATTTATTTATTTTTACTATACTCTGATTTTTGTTTCATTTTTATTTTTTTCCTTTTCTGCACCTTCTATTTTTTTATTGTTTTATTTCTTTAGTTTGTATCAGTTCTTTATTGTTGTAATTATATTTTTTAATACAGTTACTATAAAAAGAGAATAATTTCAAATTTCAATTCATTACCCAAATATGTAAGCATCTGAAGAATCACATAATTCCTGTTAAGATTAAAATGTAGCACTTTATAGGATTTCAAAGGTATTAATAAGTGGCTATCCAGACAACTTAAGGGAAGAAGATAAGCTATTGTCTTCTAACCACTGAGCCATGATGGCGCAGTAGTTAGAATGCAGTATTGCAGGTTACTGTCAGCTCACTGCCACCAGTTCGATTCTGATCGGCTCAAGGTTGACTCAGCCTTCCATCCTTCTGAGGTCGGTAAAGTGAGGACCAGATTGTTGGGGGAATATGCTGACTCTGTAAACTGCTTAGAGAGGGCTGTAAAGCACTGTGTAAAGGTATATAAATCTAAGTGCTATTGGTAGTGCTATAGTTAAAAACCCAGACTGTCTTCTGAAAAGATATGGGTAAAATAAGGAACTGCCTGCAGTCATTATGATTTACTAGTTATTATAATTAATAAATAATCTACATCCTCAAGATAATAAGAGCTGTGTGGAACATAATGCCTGTGATAGTGGTTCATATTTACCAAAATCCAAGGGTGAAATCCAGCAGGTTCTGACAAGTTCCAGAGAACCAGTAAGCGGAAATTTTGAGTAGTTCGGAGAACCGGCAAATACTACCTCTGGCTGGTCCCAGAGTGGGGTGGGAATGGAGATTTTACAATATCCTCCCCCCAGGAGCGGGGAGGGAATGGGGATTTTGCAGTATCCTTCCCCTGCCATGCCCACCAAGCCACGCCCACCAAGCCACACCACACCCACCAAGCCACGCCCACATAACTGGTAGTAAAAAAAATTGAATTTCACCACTGCCAAAATCTAATATGTATAATCATTACTTTCTATGTGCACTGACTGCCAACTTTCCAAATACTTTGAAAAATCTCCTTCTCCCTCTTGTTCTGGTACTGAATCAGGGGAAAAAAAAGAACCTTAGCTGCACAACAGATTTTGACATTATGGAATATCCCAGTTTCTTCAAAAATAAACTATACATAAATGTATAAAAACTATAGGATGGAACCATGGTTTGAGATCCCTTTCCCAGCACACACATACATATTAAAAGGTTTTTTTTAGCTCACCCCAATCTTTGGTTTTGCTCCAGAACCAGCCATTGGAGTAGGAAATACTTTATCTGCACCATAGAGAGTAGGAGGTAGAGGAGGTGATGGTGATGGTATGTTCATTTGCTGGTTATTTACAGCAATGATGTCGACTGTGCCTCCAGGAAGTGATTCTGAATCCTTTAAAAGAGAAGTCAAATTCTTTATGCTGTTGTGCTGTTAACTTTGTGGAATACATTAAAGCATGTTCATTTCTTTCCCCCGCCTAAAAGCGCTGCCTATCTCTGCTGTTCTGTTACTGAAAAGTACTTTAAAGATCAAAGCTTTGGTGTCCTACAAGAATAAAAGAATAAACGTAGTTTCGTTCAGGAGTTTGGAGTTTCAAAATTCTGGCATGTTTTCTCTTGATAATTCCTGTGCATATCATGTTATATCTTCATCTTTTGTCTTTGGAAGCATTTGAAACCTTTTGTAACATCTGGAAATCTTTAGCCACTTGGAGTGACATCATCAGATGGAACCTTGTGCAGGTGAAATCTCTTGTTGCTTCTTTTTTTTCCCACTTAAAATGCAAACCAACATCTGATAACATTCATTTTTTTTCAGGGTTTTAAACCCTCTGTACCGTTTACAGGAAGGACCACAAGCCAACACACAATCACTGCATACAATGAAGTCCCTTTGAATATAGCAGGACATGCGCACCACACTGCATATTGGCTTATACGGGGTGCTTATGAAGTAGAAGGGGCTATATGTAGGGGTGAGTCTCAAAAATTTTAGCAAGGGATTCTCTGCCCGGTTTCTGGTTAGGCGTGGCCATAGTGGGTGTGGTCTACTGCACTATGGCGGGGTGGGGTGTTTTTGCCCTCCCTGAGCTCCGGAGGCTTTCCTTGAGCCTCCGGGAGGGCGATAACGGCCTCCCCAGGCTCCAGAGGCCCTCTGGAGGCCTGTTTCCAGCCTTCCCAAACTTCTGGTAGGCCATTTTTTTGCCCTCCCCAAGCCTCCGCACGTGCCCTACCTCCACCTTAGCTGGAGGTTCTCCCGAACTTCCATGAACCCCCAGAAGCTCATACTTGGCTATATGCCGTTTCAAATTATGGGTATCAATGCATTTTTTAAAAAAAGATATGATAATCAAATGCATGTTTCCAGCTGCATGAGGTAAGAAAATTTTTTTTATAGGGAATCATTCAAAATATGCCAACATCTTGAAGTTTATAAATGCTTAGTCTTAGCAATATGCATACGATAACTGAATGTCATTCAATTATCTTGCTTTATACATAAAGTTAGTTTTCGTAGCCTTTCTTAGGAAATATGTGAAAGATCTTTATATCTAAAGATCACTATAGAAAGAACTCTATCGTGAAAGATGTCATGTAAATGCTTGAAAGGATCCAATAAACAATCATTGTATGTAGCAGAATGTCTGCAATACTATAATATCCATAATCTGAAGAAATTCAATTTAATCAATTTAAATAGCACCCGACTCAATCCAATCCCTAAATATTATTGAATATTATAGAAATAATTACTTATCCTTTCTCTATAATCCTTTGGGCACAATAAATCTGGGTGGACTTATTTGGGGCCAGACACTGAAATTCTTCTTTTTTAGAAAGGCAGGATTTTAAAGCAGTCCCTGAACCTTTATTTCAAATGTATAATAGGTAAACTGAGGACAGCTGCATCTATACTTCCAAAGCATTTCCAATTCAGCACCAACTACATCAGATCACCTGATTGGCTTGACTTTAATTCTACCTTTAAAAATAGAGAAGCTCTGGCAAGTTTGGAAAGTTTAGACCAGAATTGGGCTAAGCGTCTTATCATTCCCCAAGCACGGAGAAAGACCAAAGGCAGAAACAGAAGCTAGGTCTGCCTTGTGGCCTCCAGATATTCGAGACCAGGGGTCTCCAACCTTGGCAACTTAAAACCTGTGGACTTCAATTTCCAGAATTCCTCAGCCAGTTTTGCTTTGCTGGCTGAGGAATTCTGGAAGTTGAAGTCCACAAGTCTTAAAGTTACCAAGGTTGGAGACCCCTGTTCTAGACTGGAACTCCCAGGAGGCACAATGAGAACAATAATTCTGTGCCTCTGGAACAGAGGTGAGTTTGAACAGGTTCTGACCAGTTCTGGAGAACTGGTAGCGGAAATTTTGAATAGTTCGGAGAACCGGTAGTAAAAATTCTGACTGGGCTTGCCCCCATCTACTCTCTGCTTCCCAAGTCCCAGCTGATCAGGAGGAAATGGGGATTTTGCAGTAACCTTCCCCTGGAGTGGGGACAGAATGGAGATTTTGCAGTATTCTTCCCCTGCCATGCCCACTAAACCACGGCCACCAAGCCACAGCCACAGAACCGGTAGTAAAAAATTTTGAAAACCACCACTGCTCTGGAAGACAGAGCTAGGTCTAAGAAAAAGAAAAAGAAATCTATCTTGGTGTTTAGGTTTTGGAAATTGCAGATACTTGAGCTGAAAGGACAATGGGGAGGGGTAAGAAAAGTAAAAGAAGCAACAAGAAAAAAACGTGGCAAGTAAATATAAATAATTGAGGGGGGGGGAAAGAAGGTTCAGCAACCAGACTTACAGGGATGGGCTTTTGTGGTTGTGTCAATGTGCTGGAAGGCGAAGAGCTTTCGCTGAGAGCATTTTCAATATCCTGGTCCAGCTGATCCAGTTTCAGAATGAGTAGTATCATGGAGTCCAGTTGTGACTGATCCTGGTCTCTGGCTTCCTGAGGATTAGAAAACGCAGTTACAGAATCTGAAAGGGCACTTCTGGGAAGGAATAAAAAAGTCTCTGTTCTCTAATTTAACAAAACAGGGTTGGATAATAGGCAACAAGCTCACATTTGGGGAGAAAAGAAGGAGGAGGAGGAAAGGGGTGGAGGGAGCACTGTGCTGCATTCTCTCATCAATGCATTCTTCACTCCAAGCCTTGACTTCACTGAGAAGTATTTTCCCTCCATTTTGCATCTCTGGCTGGAACTAGATAGGAACTAAGCTAGCTTAGCTGAGACCAATCCCTGTAGCCCGATGCCCCCTTTTCTTACAATTTCCCCCCCACAGCAAGCCACAGGTAGTCCTTCAGGTTCACTGGAGAACTCAGAATTAGGTATTCTGAATTCTGGCATGAAATAGGAAAGGAGCCTTATTTAGATTGCAGTCCGTCTGGTCCCATTCTATATGGGAATCATCCCACACAAAACATCCAGTTCTAAGGCCAAGGCATAACTGATGAAGCCTTGAATCATAATTTAGCAGATGGCTATTACGGTCCAATATGGCTAAATCCTACATATTGTTCATTCCTGAGGAGTCAATGCCACGAGACCATATTTATTAAGATAGCAATAGCACTTGGACTTATATACTGCTTCATAGTGCTTTTACAGCCCTCTCTAATCAGTTTACAGAGTCAGCATATTGCCCACAACAATCTGGGTCCTCATTTTACCCACCTCGGAAGGATGGAAGGCTAAGTCAACCTTGAGCTGGTGAGATTTGAACTGCCGAACTGCAGCTAGCAGTCGGATGAAGTAGCCTGCAGTACTGCACTCTAACCACTGCGCCACCTCAGCTCTAGATCAACTGGACTTAACTTTGACCAGGAACATACATAATGCCTGATAATATGGGGACATTGAAATATCCTGTCATGGCTGCCATTCTGCTAGCCAAGCATCACAAGCCTGACATTAGCAACTGTGGAAGGGAAGAGAGGATTATAATGTAGGGAAGAAGTGGGGGGGGGAATGGAAACCAAGCCGTGCTGGCCCAAGGCGTAAGAAGCATCAGCCAGCCCAAGGTCAACCATCAGAATGCAGAACTGGAAAGCCCACAAACTGAAGGTCCGTTACCCGAACAATATACAAACATCTAATTGCACATTAACTGGTAACAGGGACATTAATTGATAACTGGGGAAAAGGAAAAGTTAATCATATCATTTGCTTGCAAAACGCCAGATCCAGCTTCACTACTTTCTGTAACCACTTAGGCTTCAGTAAAGTAAACTCTTGGTAAAACAATGGGTCGGGAGTCTTTCTTTGCTAGATGGTGGAGTGGGATGGTTGACGTATCAACTTTCTTGCAAAGTCTCGTTGGAAAGGACGAGGGTCTCAAAAACATCCTTTTGCTTCAATTGGTAAAATAAGCAAAGAGAAGAAGGTAGGAAAACATGTAGAGCTTGGCCTCTGGAAATGCTGCCATCCCCTTTTTAGCTGCCATCATAGGAGGCAACTGTATTTTCTTCTGAATAATATCCAGGGATGGGATTCTACCAGTTCGGGTGAACTGGTAGCTCCAACAATCATCTGGGAGCAAACCGGTTCGCTCTGATGATCAGGTTGCCCCCCCCCGCCCCTGCACTTTACTTACCTTTATCTTCTCAGCTGATTGGCATGGCAGAGAGGATTGCCACACCTCAGCTGTGTTACTCCCAAGTGGTAACACAAAAGGTTAGTATTTGTAAAACTGTGCACGTGTGCTCAATGTGCGTTTGACACACGTGAGCGCAAAGCATACGATCACTGAACTGGTCGTTAAACCGGCAGCATCCCACCACTGATAATATCTCACATCTGTTTCTACATGTACATATTGAGCCTTGGTGGCGCAGCAGACTAAAGCACTGTTAAGTAACACCAGCTGCCTGCAATTACTGCAAGTTCAAATCTCACCAGGCTCAAGGTTGACTCAGCCTTCCATCCTTTTGAGGTAGGTAAAATGAGGACCCAGTTTGTGGGGGCAATAAGCTGACTTCGTATAAAAAGAACACCGCTTTGGGGGGGGGCGAAAGCCCTACTAAGCAGGTATATACAAAAGTATGAAGGCTGTTGCTTAACGCATTGTAAACCACCCTGAGTCTCCAGAAAAGGGCAGCATATAAATTGAACCAATAAATAAATAAATAAATATTCTCTTACCAGGGTCTATCACCAAGGCATGTGTATGTGTTCATAGCTGGCACATGGCAAGTGTGAGAAAATTCCTAAAAGTAATTTCCAATTTAATTTCCACCTAGCACACTCCCAGTCAATCCAGATCAGAACAGGCACGAAGGCTACTCAGTGCAGCTAGCCAAAAATATAGCTTGGTGTTTATTTATTGGCAAATATCAAAAACAGTTCATAGTCAAAAAAGGAACAACAGCAACAACAAAAAACACAGGCAAAAGTAGGGAGAGTGACATGAACAATAAGCAAGAGATAAAAAAGGGATTTAATGTCAATCTCTGAAAATCTATATATCAATTTATCTCAAACCTATATGTCAAAAAGAGAGAACTTTCCAGAGCCACTGAAACAATACTGGAATATTTTATACAGTCCCAAAGGGAGAGATACAAAATCTGAAAGTTGGCATCACACATCGCCCAGAGGCTACCATACGAGGACAAATCAAGCATTGCAAAGAAGGTATTTCTAATGTAATCTACTGGATCCCCTGCACAGATTGGCCCTGTGACTATGTAGGCTAGACGGGGAAGATGCTAACCACCAAATTGCAAGAACACAAGTGAACCGTCAGACAAGGAGAGCCAAATTCATTGGTAGCCACACATTGCAATGAACAAGGACATACATTCTATTTCACAGCTACTTAGATTGTTGGCCGAGCAGGTACAAAAATAGCCAGGGAAGTGATTAAAGCCTGGGAAATGGGCCCCTCATCAGTCAACAGGAATGCTGATTTACCACCAGCTTATCAGGCAGGGTTGGGTTCCACTTACCTTTACTACCGGTTCGCAGCAGGAACGCACAAGTGTATGCTTCTGCGCATGCTCAGATCACCCATGATGACATTGTGGCGGGTGGGCAGAGCCTCCCACCTGTTTTACTACCGGTTCTATAGAACCGGACCGAACCGGGAGCAACTCACCACTGTTATCAGGTACTTAGGAGCTGAGGACTTGGCAGCAGAAGGAAACAACAGCCAATGACATAATAGCCAGCCATCAATACCCCAATCAACCAATAAGAAGCCATACCCATCCAGATACCACATAAATATTACACATAGAATAGCCCAACACACACTTTGGAGAGAAGTTTCTTGAGGATGGGTTCCAGCACAAGTCCGAAAGCTTGGAAGGCTAAACCTCTAGTCCTGATGATTGCTCCAGACTGGATTCTAGAATTCTGAACTTTAAAATATCAAGCTGCACATTATTTCATATAGAGCTGTACAGCCTTTACTCAAAACACGGAGATAATAATTGAGATGATGCTAATGCCAATACAAGAGAAGTGGACATTTCAGCTTCTCTTCATAGCCTGATTCCTCTAAGGTAGAATTATCCACAGGGATAAAATTTAGTAAAACTTTCACTGCCTTACAGAAGATAATGCATTTGGGGAAGGGCAGTATTGAGCTTCATGTCTTTCACTTTTATTTACATTGCTTCCCTCTTTAATTTTTATTTTAAAAATTTATTGGAGGATATGCTATATATTTAATGCAAAATATCAGTGGTGGGATTCAGCCAGTTAGCATCTATTTGGGAGAACCGGTTGTTAACTTTTTAAGCAGTTCAGAGAACTGGTTGTTGGAAGAAATCTTATTTTGTTTTTTCCACTTTACAGGGCTAATCCTGTAAGGAAGGCAGGAAGGAAACATTCTGGTGGTGTTTCTAGCCTAATCTTTATTGCCCTGCTTACAGAAACTCCCTCTCTGGTTAACCCTTGTTACATTGTAACAACTAAGGCGAAACGCCCATTGACGTGAGTGACATTGAGTTGGCCACGCCCACACGGTCACATGACCACCAAGCCACGCCTACACAGCTGGTCATTAGAACAGAGAAGCAGTTGTTAAATTATTTGAATCCCACCACTGCAAAGTATATTTGGACTCTTATTGTTCTGGTTCACCTGTTATTCAGGTCTTGTAGTATTCTGGAAAAGATTATTTCTGTCCCCGTGTCAGTTCAACAGAATTTCTATTTCCAATTTTTCTGCCTGTCCCTAATTTTCCCTTTGTTGAAACAAAAAATCAAGAATAGAGGGGGGAAAAGGGCCATCAGCTGGTGAGTAGCTTTGAACCAAGGAGACTAAATTTGAGAGTTCTCCAGGCTGCAAACCAGTGGTGGGTTACCCCCAGTTCAGACCGGTAGTAAGAACCGGTAGTAAAACCGGTGGAAGGCTCTACCCACTGACCCGGATGTCATCACAGGTGATCCGAAGAGCGTGCGCGCGGGCACGATGCGAACTGGTAGTAAAGGTAAGTAGAACCCACCCCTGCTGCAAACTGTTGAGCAGAGTCTTCTTTGCTTATGGACATCATGGACCAGCTTTCACATTTGATGATCCCAATTTCATTATCATACCAAATTCTCTTTTCCTCCATGATAAATACAGGCCATATTGTTTGCTCCACTATATACATTCCTGCATATAGAACAGGAAACTCCACATGCTTTTCCTCACATATTTTTCGATACATTCCAGTCTAAAGGAAAAAGGAAATATACTTCTTTGGAATAAGCAAAGCATTCTACTGAAACATTTTTTTTTGCCGTATGCCCCAAATTCCATATAAGAGCTTTATTTTTCCATGGTAGGTTCAGGAAGTCCACATAAAAATTTGAGGTTTAGCCTTCCATAGTTGGAGCACAAGAAAATGTCTTGACTTTCTTTTGATCACATGTTGCCTGCATTGAGTACGATTTGCAACACTTGAAGCTTTTTGGTGCTGTGGAAATATTTATTCAGACATCATGTAAATCACGAAGTCCAGAGTGGAATTTATTCTGCAATTGGACAGTGAGAATTAAGAAGAGGGATTCACCAATGTTGCTAGCTACAATGGGAATCCTACTAAACTTTTACATTTAATGTTATTGCCATATTCATTGCTTTGCTGCTCTTGAGCACAATATATCCCAGCCAAGCAGACTGAGGATAATGGCACTTATAATCCAACACAGATTTGACAATAAAAAGTTGGGAAAGTTGTTCTCAAGATTACATACAGGACCTTCATAAAATGAACTAAATCTTAAAATCCATGAAATATATTTTATTAGTTCGAAATATATGTTTTTCATTTTTACATACGGTGGATTTAAAAATCAGGAGAGTGACGCCATAATAGTAAGCATGCTTTACATTTATATTGTGTACTGTAGGTCAGTGGTGGGTTGCCCACAGTTCCGACTGGTTCTATAGAACCGGTAGTAAAACCGGAGGGAGGCTCCGCCCACCGAGCCCGACGTATCAAAACGCTTCTACACATGCGCACGCGGTCCCATTGCGAACCGATAGTAAAGATAAGTAGAACCCACCCCTGCTGTACGTTCATAATGCTTGAAACAGCATTCTATGGTTAGGTGTGCAGGAATTCTTCCATATACTGTAATCAGGAATTTTGCTTTCCAGGACAATCACTTTTTATATGAGGCGCTATACACAAAGTGGTGGTATTCAGCCGGTTCAGGCCAGTTTAGCTGAACCGATTATTAAATTGGCTGGCCCCTCCCCTCTCTGCCCCTTCCAGGAGTCCCCACACTCCCCCGTTTTGGCTCCCAGGGGGGTGCAGGAAGCCAAGTGCTGCCTGTCACACCCCCTGGCCGTGCCCACCCAGCTGGTCATTAGGGCAGAGAACGGTTGTTAAATTATTTGAATCTTACCACTGGCTATACAGACAGTAAATTAAATGCATGCATGTTGGAAATGATTCTGCTGCATTCCCTTCATAAGCACAAATATTACCTGACTACATGGAAGAAGCTAATTATGTTTCTGTTTCTTTTTATTATATTTAGAACTGTAACGATGAGAGATTTGGCCCAAGTTATCATTTCTTAATAAATGAAGATTGTTTTCCTCTACTCTGAGAAATATATGAGAAACCATTGGTTCTGTCCAGGGGTGAAATCCAATTTTTTTACTACTGGTTCTGTTGGCGTGGCTTGGTAGGTGTGGTGTGGCTTGGTGGGCGTTGCTTGGTGGGCATGGCAGGGGAAGGATCTCCATTCTCCATTCCCACCCCTCTCCAGGGGAAGGATACTGCAAAATCCTCATTCCATCCCCACTCCTGGGGGAAGGATACTGCAAAATCCCCATTCCATCCCCACTCCTGGGGGAAGGATACTGAAAAATCCCCATTCCATCCCCACTCCAGGGGAAGGATACTGCAAAATCTCCCTTCCCACCCCTCTCCAGGGGAAGGATACTGCAAAATCCCCATTCCATCCCACTCCAGGGGAAGGATACTGCAAAATCTCCCTTCCCACCCCTCTCCAGGGGAAGGATACTGCAAAATCCCCATTCCCTCCCCACTCCTGGGGGAAGGATACTGCAAAATCCCCATTCCATTTCAAAGGTTTTTGAAAGCCTCCAGTGATGGAGCACCTATAACTTCTGAAGACGAGCTATTCCATTGGTTGATTGCTCTCAGAGTTAGGAAATTTCTCCTAAGATCTAGGTTGCTTCTCTCCTTGGTTAGTTTCCAACTATTGTTTCATTGTTCCACTTGTTCAGCATCGCCTAGATTAGCTTGCTCATCTCAGAGAAATTCTTTGGTGTTGCTGTTCTTGAAGTACAACTTGTTTGCCAGTAAGTTCATTGGAGAGGATGCCATTTTGTCCTTTATCTTAGGCAGCAAAATACCTCGGGCTGCCCTGAAGAGTTGAGCAGAACCTTTTTTTCAGAAATCCCTACAGTACTGCACGCAGAAGGAGAAATACTCACATTCAAGAATTTGGTTAAAGGCACGTTCAGAAATTTAGGTTTCTGATCGCCAAGTATGCTGTGAAATACTTTGGTTTTTATTTGAATTCTACTTCAGGCATTAAAACAAATATTTTGCATTTATTACTTTTCCACATGGTATACTGCAGAGTTTTAAACAGCTAGTAAATGCACTCGTAAAAAATTAAAGCTGATACACATAAAAACCTACAGTATGTAGAAAATCTTGACCAGAATGTTGAAAGGGACAGCATTCATATCTGTTTATATTCTATGTCTATATTGCCATCTTTGAACTCGGTAAGGCATAGGAAACTAAGTCATGATTTACTGATTGGAACCAATGTTTTCACATAGAACTAAATCTAAATCCAACTTTTGTCTCCTAATGAGACAAATCTTTCTTTTCTGCTCCCAGGACCAATTTCTAATCTGAAGCTGCCTTTATTTCCACACACAAAACATTTCACAAATTCAAATTATTTACTTCTACTCGGTTACAGTTGGAGTGACATAATACTTGTGATATGGAAAGATAGTTCTGGCTACCATGGTTTTCTGGGAAATACTATACAGTGCATATTTTCCGACATGGAAGATCTGATGTAAGATTAAAATGGTAATATTATAAATGCCATGTTTGATTAGCGTCAAAGTTGAGTCTGGGTTGGTCACAGTCACCCTGAGATTTTCAACATTCCTTTATTTAAATGTAAATTCTGCTTCTGAGGTAACGCTTGGCAATTTCCACTATTTTCAGTAATGATCCCATATAAGCATGTGGAGAAAACCGATTACGTAATGGATTGTGTATGTTCTTCTTGAGACTAGGGATAAAGAGAAATCTAGAAAATGTGCTGAAAATACATTCTTTACAGGGTTTTTAGAAACCAAAGAGATTTCTAATAACACTAGTGCCTCGAATATACTATTTCGTATTTTCCATTATCAAAATCAGCTTGATGAGAGAATTTCCAGTATCATAAGCAGCTCCTGAAGTTCTCTGGTTCAAGGATGACTTGTTATTGTTGTATTTTCAGACATATTCAAGGGCAGCTTAAACATAGAGGCAGGAAGCAGGTGTGTTGAATTTAGGCCAAGCGCACCTGAGTTCTAAACTTCAGTCATTAGGTGGCCTGAAGCCAGTAACTCCCCTCCAATCCAACCTATTTAGTAAGAAGTCTTTTAAAATAGGACCATCTACAAATTATTCATGCTCCTTGGAGGAAAAGCAAGAGCAAAATATAGTTCTACAAAAGCCAAAAAAAAAAAAAAATCAACAAAATAGCTTAGCAATTATGGAGTTATTTTCATCTAAGCGACTGGGATCCCAATGAAATAAACACACAAACAGATGCACAAAAAATAGCCTTACAAGTCTTAACCGTTTCATTGAAAGCAAATTCATTTGAAACACTGCAATGTGATGAACTCTGATGCTTCAGTTCTTATGTAGCAGACGTGCTGTATATGTACAAGTAGCATAGAGGTCTTCTCTGATTCTTGGATTTGTGTGTGTGTGTGTGTGTGTGTGTGTGTGTGTGTGTGTGTGAGCGCCTTTCGGTTAATATTGATTCCTTGCAACTGTGTGTACCAGTTCCTACGGTTTTCTTGCCACATTTTCGGAAGTAGTTTGCCATTGCTTCCAGTAGTGAAATCCAAATTTTTTTACTACCGGTTTTGTGGGCGTGGCTTGGTGGGCGTGGCTTGGTGGACATGGCAGGGGAAGGATACTGCAAAATCCCCATTCCCTCCCCAATCCTGGAGGAAGGATATTGCAAATTCTCCATTCCCACCACACTCTGGGGCCAGCCAGAGGTGGTATTTGCTGGTTCTCCGAACTACTCAAAATTTCCACTACCAGTTTTCCAGAACCTTTCAGAACCTGCTGGATTTCACCCCTGATTGCTTCCTTCCTAGGGCTTTTTCAAGAGGCAATTGGACTTTCTGTTTTTTCTTTGAAGACGTTTCGCATCTCATCCAAGAAGCTTCTTCAGCTCAGACATGAAGAAGCTTCTTGGATGAGAAGCGAAACGTCTTCAAAGAAAAATCAGAAAGTCCAATTGTCTCTTGAAAAAAGCACCTTTGGGACAACCATGATCTGGATGACTGAGAATCTCCATAGATATTCCTTCCTAGGACTGAGAGAGAATAACTGGTCCAAGGTCACTCATGCTTTCTGTGCCTAAGGTGGGACTAGAACACACAAACTCCTAATTTCTGGTTTGATGGCACGACCTCCATATCAGATTGGCTCTCTGTCATCTGCAGTCATGCCCAACTTGATGACTCATGGTTACATTACATGTGCAAGTGGTAGTTCTCATGCCAATGTAGCTGTCTATGAGAAATTGGATCAAGTATTCAGAGCTGTGACACAACATTTTTCGTATCTAGCAAGTTTTATATTTTCTTACTCATAATCAGGAGTCTCCAAACTTGGCAACTTTAAGACTTGTGGACTTCAACTCCCAGAATTCTCCAACCAGCAATGGGGGATTCTGGGAGTTGAAGTCCATATACCTTAAAATTTGGAGACCCCATTCAAGATCAAAGACTGAATACAGAAATCTGCTAGTAGATAATAGCCATACCAGAGGTGGAATTCAGCCAGTTTAGACTGGTTTGGGCAAACTGGTAACTCCGATGATAAGTTGTCCTTGCCCACCTGCCCACCTGCCCCCGCCCTATCCTGTCCTTTATTTCCTGCTTTCTAGCTCATCTCAATTGCGTGGCACAGCTGATCCCCCCCCTCACTGTTCTACTTACCATTGGTGACTTGGAAGGTAAGCAGCTGAGCTTCTAAATGCTCCATTTTTAGCACGTGCTCACCGAACCAGTTGTTAAATTAGCAGCATTCAACCACTGAGCCATACTATTTTTGATATGGTAAACAGCAAGTGGAAGATACTGTATAATATAACTGTTGTGGCCCGTCAGTGGCCTGTGTAGCTAGTAGCTGATTTGGACAGCGAGGAGGCTGGTGTGGTGCTGCGCCAGCAGCCTGTGCAGCTGGCACTTGAGTCGGACAATGAGGAGGCTGGAGAAGATGTGGTGCCAGAGGTGGGAATTCAGCCAGGGCCTTCAGAACCTCCAGAAGCTTCCATGGCTGAAGAGGAAGAAGAGGGGGAGCGTCTTCTCGATGCACGGGCGCACAGAGCTGCCAAAAGGCAGGAGTGGCTCCTCAGGAGGAGGTCTCCTTGAGAGTAAGGCTTGGGGCTAACTGGACACTCCCTTAGCCTATTTAAGAATGGACGACGACTGAGGCAATTTGCAGGGAACAACTTCGTTCACTCTCCTTCGCGTCTGGATCTTAGTTCTTTTATCAGTGTCTTGCAAATTGCTTCTGGGCTTTCTGCCAATCCTAGTAAGATTACGATTATTTATTCTTTGGATTCTTGTAGGCTGTTAAGAAAGTTAATTAACAGCCTTTGTTTGAAAAAGACTGATTTGATTTAGTAAACTAAAATTTGTACAGACTTTGTGTGTGCTGCGTTCTTTGGGTCCGTAGCTGGGGCAGAACAATAACAAGAATACTGTCTTGTGGAAAGTTTACAAGTGCACTATAAGTTCTACGTCTCAATGAAACTGATTTCTAAAAAAAAAAAAAATGCACAAAGGATTATGCTGTACTGTAAGCCTTCAGTTCTACCAGCAGTCACTTTTCTGGACTGGCAAAGCAGTCCTTGCTTATCCATCCTCAGAAGAAAGAGTTCATTTACAAAGATTGTTGGCAAAAAATCCTTGAACATCTTTAATCTGGTGCCAGTTGGACTCGGTTTAAATTTTGCACTAATATTACACGTTGCATAAAGTGTGGATGTTCTCATCCCTGTCTTGCTTTGCTTAATATTGGGTTACTCAAGCAGAATTGGACAGTTATGCAAGGTTTTCTTCGACTGAACTAACAAGACAGGCAAGGAAGACAATACTCTTCATCCAGCGGTGATTTTCACATATTCTTACTACCGGTTCTCCGCACGCGTGCACGCTCGCTTCATGCGTGTGCACGCTTTCCACGCATGCACCCGGCCTTCCACACATGCACTTTGCTCATGTGCACGCCTTCTGCGCATGTGCAAAACATGGCTAAATAGGACGGCATTACACCGGGGCAGGTGGGGCGCAGTCGCTGCTACCAGTTCGCCCAAACCAGTACGAACCGGCTGAACTGCTGTCTTCATCCTAATTCAGAGCTATCTGCCCTTTTCTGCAAGCAATGATATAAATCAGATCAGCTTGATTCTAAATCCTTTCTTCATGGAACAACAACCATTATTCCAGTGGTCTTCCAGGTGCGCTTCAAGGTGTTGGTCACCACCTTTAAAGCGCTCCATGGCATGGGACCTGGGTATTTGCGGGACCGCCTTCTGCCGCCGATAGCCTCCCACAGACCAGTACGCTCCCACAGAGAGGGACTCCTCAGGGTGCCGTCAGCCAGGCAATGTCGGCTGGAGACCCCCAGGGGGAGGGCCTTCTCTGTGGCAGCTCCCGCCCTCTGGAACGATTTGCCCCCAGAGATACAAAGGATATCGGATCTCTGGGTCTTTCGCCGTGCCCTAAAAACTTTTCTTTTCCATCAAGCAGGGCTGGCGTGAACCCCCCCCCCGCTTTTTTTTTTTTAGTTTTTTAGCTTTTTAAATTGTCAAAGGGGTTTTTAGTTTTCAATGTTTTAAATTTTTGGGCCACAGTTATTTAATTCTTTTAATAATTTTAAATTTTGTATTGATATGTGTTTTAGTTCTGGCTGTGCACTGCCCTGAGTCCACTTGGAGAAGGGCGGGATATAAATTGAATAAAATAAATAAATAAATAATTATTAAGCTGAGAAACTGGTGTGGGTATTTTGTCTCACTCTGATAAAAGGGTGGAGGGGGGTTACCTTTCATTAGACTCCACAGTAATAACAATGTTGTATGTGACAGACAAAATAAAAAAGTAAGCCTTTTCACATGTTAAAAGAATCGTGCAGGTGTCGCTGTGTTTTCTCCTTCACAAAGGCTATATAATCAACTTCAGTCTTTCAACAAACTTTTAGCCTGATACCTAGAGTTGGAAAAAAATCAGAGTTTCTCAAGAGAAGTTGAGTTTTTCATTCCCTTTGTGTCACAAACAATAATGTGCTCTGTAGAATATTTGCAGTCTTCTAAATCATTATTTCAATCTGGCACAGGAAGGCTGAGAATTACCAGCAGCCATCATCAGCACAAACAGTGAAGAGAAGTGCTACACATTGTTCTTCTGTGGGCACGTCGCCCCACCACAGCCTGTTTTCGGTCATAGGGGGGTTCCAGGAGGCTGAGTGCTGCCTGTTGCACCCCCTGGCCACGTTCACCAAGCCACACCAACAGAACCGGTAGTAAAAACGTTTGAATCCCACCACTGGGGTTGGCCCTACCTCAGAGAGATCAGGTATACAACTTGGGGGTTCTTTTAGACTTCTAGCTTCTGCTCAAAGACCAGGTGGCAATTGTGGCTAGGAAAGCCTTTGCATTACTTTGTGTGGTGCATCAATTGTGCTATTTTCTGGACTGTGAGGCCTTGTCATTCTTGCACTGATCATCTCCCACTTGAATTATTGCAACATACTCCTACATGGGACTTTCTGGAAGAGTGTTTGGAAGGTACAATTGATCCAGAACACAGTGGTATGAACAGTTTTGGAGGCCCCTAGGATGGCACATGAAGTGCCACTGTTGTGTGAGCTGCACTGACTTCCACTCTGCTTCCAAGTTTACCTTTATTTGCCTTTAAAGCCATTTATGGCCTGGGTCCAGAATATCTAAGGAACTGTCTTTTGCCAATGGGATTGGCCTACCGCACTCATGCTGGCAGAAGCAGCTACTGGGGATCCCATTCGCCAAGGAATTTTGGCTGGTGGGATCCAGGAGAATCTTTTCTGCCATGGATCCTTTCTTCTCACTCAAAACCGTAGAAATGGTGGTAGACTTTAGGAGAAACCCTCCCATACTACCACCTCTTACAATACTAGACAACACAGTATCAACAGTAGCGACCTTCAAATTTCTAGGTTCGATCATATCTCAAGACCTAAAATGGACACCTAACATCAAAAACATCATCAAAAAAGCACAACAAAGAATGTTCTTTCTGCTCCAACTGAGAAAGCTCAAACTGCCCAAGGATCCAGTTCTACAGAGGAATTATTGAGTCTGTCATCTGCACCTCTATAACTGTCTGGTTTGGTTCTGCAACCCAACAAGACAGACACAGACTTCAGAGGATAATTAGAACTTCAGAAAAAACAATTGCTACCAACCTGCCTTCCACTGAGGACCTGTATACTGCACGAGTCAAAAAGAGGTCTGTGAAAATATTTACAGACCCCTTGCATCCTGGACATAAACTGTTTCAACTCCTACCCTCAAAATGATGCTATAGAGCACTGCACACCAGAACAACTAGACACAAGAACAGTTTTTTCCCCAACGCCATCACTCTGCTAAACAAATAATTCCCTCAACACTGTCAAACTAGTTACTAAGTCTGCGCTACTATTAATCTTCTCATCGTTCCCACCACCCATCTCCTCCCACTTATGACTGTATGACTGTAACTTGTTGCTGTATTCTTACAATTTATATTGATTGTTTCCTAGTATGATTCGATTGCTTATTTGTACCCTATGACTATCATTAAGTGTTGTACCTTATGATTCTTGACGAATGTATCCTTTCTTTTTATATACACTGAGAGCATATGCAGCAAAGACAAATTCCTTGTGTGTCCAACCACACTTGGCCAATAAAGAATTCTATCATCTATCTATCTATCTATCTATCTATCTATCTATCTATCTATCTATCTATTTATTCTGGAACATCTTGCCACAGGAGGTAAGATCTACCCCCACATTTAGCCTTCAGGAAAAGCCTGGCTTTGCTAGCTGGCATGGGGTCCTGCAGGAGAAGCTGAGATCTAGTGTAGTAACAGACAAGGCAGCACCATGTCTCCACCTGAACCCATATTTTTTGGTTTGTTTTAATTTTTTATAATTTTAATATGCTTTTATTTATAATTATAATTGTCAGTGTAAGCTGCTCAGAGTCAACTTGAGCTACAAGATGGGTGGCATATAAATTTAATAAATAAATAAATAAATAAAATTTAGAATAGAGTAGAATTTTTTATTGGCCAAATGTGATTGGACACACAAGGAATTTGTCTTGGTGCATATGCTCTTGGTGTACATAAAAGAAAAGATATGTTCATCAAGAATCATAAGATACAACACTTAATGATAGTCATAGGGTACAAATAAGCAATCAGGAAACAATATCAATATAAATCGTAAGGATACAAGCAAAAAAATTACAGTAATACAGTCGTAAGTCGAAGGAGATGGGTGGTGGGAATGATTAGAAGATTAATAGTAGTGCAGACTTAGTAAATAGTTTGACAGTGTTGAGGGAAATATTTGTTTAGCAAAGTGATGGTGTTCGGGAAAAAACTGTTCTAGTTGTTCTGGTGTGCATTTCTCTATAGCATCATTTTGAGGGTAGGAGTTGAAACAATTTATGTCCAGAATGTGAGGGGTCTGTAAATATTTTCACAGCCCTCTTTTTGACTTGTGCAGTATACAGGTCCTCAATGGAAGGCAGGTTGGTAGCAATTGTTTTTTCTGCAGTTCTAATTATCCTCTGAAGTCGGTGTCTGTCTTGTTGGGTTGCAGAGCCAAACCAGACAGTTATAGAGGTGCAGATGATAGACTCAATAATTCCTCTGTAGAACTGGATCAGCAGCGTGTCCTATATTGTTCTCTACTATGAACTACATCATAACTGATTAAAACATCTTAAATTCTTTTCCTTCCCCCATCCTCCTTCTCCTTCTCCATTTCTCCTTCTTCTCCTCCCTCCTTCCCTCTTCAGAAAAAGAGGATGGACGGGAGGGAGGAGATGTGTAATGAGGTCCTAAGAAAGGGGGGATATGGGTACTAGTGACACTACATGTTAAGCTTCTCCTGATTATGCATGCAAACAACCAGAAGGCTATCCAAAAAAGGAGAAGAAACAATATTAGAGAGTCCCCATGGGTTTTTGCAATTGCAGTTGCTATCATCAGCAATGTAGGTTGTGAGAAAGTACAGGATACAAACCAGTAAACTGAGTATTGAGTACATAACACTGTAATCAAAATCCTCCAAGCAATATGTCAGTAGAATCTGTTGTCAACCATGTGAATTTGTGTATATCTGTGTGGCTTGCCTTTATAGTTCTCCTGAATTGAGTTATGAAACTGGTTATACAATCAATCCTTTATTACATTTTATTAGGGATTTGTTCTCTGTCCCATGATTATTGCTAGCCTTTTAATGTCAGATTCCAGAAAACTCTTGGCATAGATTCATGCTTGTTTGATGCTATGTGCAGAGTGAAAAGTGATCAACAATCAGAAGCATTCTTGTAAATCTAATTTCACGAGTGGTTTCCAACTTTGTCCATTTCCACTTAAATCACTGCTCTAAGACCATTGAAACCAACTGCACAATAATGAGAAAGACAGTATATTCAAGTTTGAAAACTGAAGGTGAAACTGTCAGGGAAATGAACAAGGGAACCATATTTCAAGACACAGAACAAAACAAAGTAGTTATTAAATTCAGCATTTGCAATCATACTTGATCATTGAGAATTTTGCCAAGCCTCCAAGATAAGCACAGTTTTGTCCCAATCAGGAGAATTGTAGCCAACAATCATTCATAATGGAAACTGAAAAGAAATAAAAAGCCAACTCTGTCTGGATTGATCCTCAGCCAAGGACACATCAGTGTGGGCAGCTGCTCATGAAAATAGCAGATTTTACATAGAGATATAATTTTATTACAATTACTACACTATAAAAGAAACTATTAAGATAGCGTCCAATATATTTGATAGGATTTCTTGCATCATCATCAAAAAAAAAAAAATAGAATTGGGAACAGAAAAGAAGCTTGGCATCTACACTTGTTCATCTGTGCTGTCTATTTCAATAACCACCTTCAATATTATGTTTGTGTGCTTTGTAACACAAGTTGGAAATTTTGAAAAGTTGCAGATACAATATTTGGCTACTGAATTCATCTCTCAATGTGATTCCTAATTTGTCATACGCAATGACAAATTCTTCTTATGTCGGATTAAGAATAAAGCAATTCATTTGCCAATTACATGTGTTTGGGAACATCCAGAATATTTTACTACAACTATAAGGCATGGAGTAATCTTCTCCCACCTAGTGCCCTCCGTTGCTTAATGATTTTCTTCTCTGGGATAGCTTATCAGATTCAGATCATTCTAAATCTAGAACCTAAAATATTCATCTGAAAAAAAGCAGGTACCCAAATCGAAGTGAATCTGTTCAAAGTGGAACACCTGAATTCCAACTCTTCTGAAGCCCGTATTTTTTGGAGTATAAAACGCACTCCCCTCCCAAAAGAAGATGAAAATTTGGGTGCGTCTTATACACCGAATGTAGCCAAAAACGTGAGACACGGAGGTGGCGATAATCTGTGGCAATCCCTGCAGCCTGGAACAGCTGATTGGGGGTATTCCGGGAGGCCGATCCACCCGCCAATCAGCTGCTCGTGCTGAATCAGGCTGTAATAATGTTCTGAAGCTGACCTGGCTGTTCTCTGTTTGCTGCAAGGACGTGTCAGAATTTGCAGCAGCAATCACATCCAGAAAGCACACACAAGTAACTGATTCAGCAGGATTCAATAACTTCTCTTTATATACAATATAACATATGAAATAAATATACAATACCAAAAGCAGGTTTTCCAATGTGGTAGTAAATACAAGTAAAACACAAGCAGAGGAGAGGAGTTTCAGTTTCAGTTTTAGTTTCAGAGCTCAGCACAGCATGCAGCTTAAGTACAAAACAGGTGAACTAAGCCACACCCAGGCTCCTTGTTATCTCCTTGTTGCTCACACAGCAAATACTATTTCAGTTTCCAAACAGCCCTCAACTCTCACATGTTGACAGGATGCTAGGCAGATGAATACCAATGGATGCTGGTAGGCAAAGGCAAAATTTTTTTTTTCTTATTTTCCTCCCCAAAAGCTAAGGTGCGTCTTGTACTCCAGAGCATTTTATACTCCGAAAAATACAGTATATTATCAACCAAGAAGAAATCTCTTTCAGACATACAGTCCTTGGCTTACTATTCATTTAGTGACCGAAGTTACACTGGCATTGAAAAAAGTGACTTATGACCAGTCCTCACACTTTTGACCATCACAGCATTTCCCCACAGTCATGTGACCAAAATTCAGATGTTTGGCAACGGGCCTGCATTTATAATGATTGCAGCATCCTGGGGTCATGTGATTGCCATTTGGGATCTTCCTAGGGGGCTTCTGACACGCAAAATCAATGGGCCAGAATTGCTTTACAACCATGTGATTCACTTAACAACTGCAATAATTCGCCTTAAATCCGTTTTCCATCTATTAATTTGCTTGTAGCAGATTACAATTGTACAGGTGTGTCAGGGGTGAAATGCTACCGGTTTGGTCCAGTTTGGGTAAACCGGTAGTGATAAAAACTGGGTGTACTAAAAACCAAATATGATAAAAAAAAATAAGCTATTTGATTCTGCACATATTCACAGCAGCAAGAATTGCATTTGTGCAATATTGGAAAGAACATAACTTATCACCAGAGGGATTGATTATTCAAAAAATATTTGTGCCGAAATAAATAAATTAACCTTAGAATTAAAATAAAAAGATGATTCAGAATATTATGCGGTGTGGGAAATATGGTATGGGTGGATAGATAACAGAAATAAAAATAGGTAATGTTTATAAGGAAGTTGAAGATGTATATATATGTATATAATGTAGATTTCATATGAACTGTTAATCCAACATCTATAAAAATGACACTTTTTGGAGTTTTGGAAAAGAAAAATTACAATAAAATTAAAAAAAAACAAACTACTAGTTCAGGTGAACCGGTAGTAAAAAATGCTTTAAAAAGTAAAAAAAAAAAGGTTTTGATGATCACAGCTGTGCCGTGCGATCGTCGGAACCTTTTTAAAAAACTTTTTAAAAGCATTTCTTTACTACCTGTTCACCCGAACAGGTAGTAAAAAAATGCTTTAAAAAAGTTTAAAGCTGTGCCGACGATCGCGTGGCACAGCTGTGATCGTCAAAACCTTTTTTCCCCTTTTTTAAAGCATTTTTTTTACTACCGGTTCGGATGAATAGGTAGTAAAAAAATACTTTAAAAAAGTAAAAAAAAAAGTTGGCCACACCACCTAGTCACATATAATATATAATATCATTAGATATTTTCAAAGCTTTTGACTCTGTACAATGGGAAACTATTAAAACAATTGTTGAGGTACTAGGTTTTGGTAATAAGTTTATACATGTTATTTCAAAACTGTATCAAAAAAGTAGTGCAAGAGTGAAGGTGAATGGAAGGCTGACAGGAGAGATAAGATTGGAAGCGGGTACAAGACAAGGATGTCCCCTGTCCCCAACATTATTTTTATTAGTTATGGAAATTTTGACTAAAATGATAGAAAAAGATGAAGAATTGGAAGGGTATAAGGGATATAAGATAAATCTGTATGCGGATGATACTTTGATTATTTTGAAAGATATAGAGAAAGATTTGAAAAGGATACATAAGCATTTGGAAGAATTTGAGGAAATGACAGGTTTGAAAATAAATTGGTCAAAATCGGAATTATTAATGAATAATAATGGTGAGGAGTGGGAGAATATGCAAGAACAACTTGGGATAAGGATTAAAAAACATTGAAATATTTGGGCATAACACTTTCACTCAAAGTTAAAGAAATGAAAAAATTAAAATATGATGTGGTGATGAATGAAATTGAGAAAAAGATAGATAAATATAAAATGATAAAGTTGTCTTGGTTTGGTAGAATTGCAATGTGTAAGATGATGTTGTTGCCAAAGTTTAATTTTTTATTTGAGATGTTACCGTTAAACTTGACAGAGAAAGATATTGAAGGATATCAGAAGAAATTGGATAAATTTTGTAATGGTGGGAAAAGACCTAGATTAGTGAAGAAAATGTGGTATCAAAATCAAAAGGAAGGTGGATTAGGAATCCCCAAATTACTCAATTATTATTGGGCTTATGCTATTCGGACTGTGGTAAAAATATTTAAAGGTGAAGATAGTCATTGGAGAGATTTAGAATTAAAGGACATCAAGAGATTTGGCTCAACATGGTTTTTAGATAAAGCAAAATCAAAATGTGTAATTAATAGCTATTGGTTAAAGGGACTGAGTAAAATTTGGAACAAATTTGTTAAAATTTTAATTCCAGATATAATTTTCTTAGGGAAGACAATTGAAAATTGGCCGATTAAAACTAATATAAGTCGTGATAGGGTAATGGAAGATGAAAATATACAAACTATAATAGATTGGTTAAAAACTTCAGAAAATGAAAGGAGGAAAAAAGAAATCATTGAAAAATTGGGTTTAGGCTGGTTTGAAAAAATACAGATAGAAAAATGGACTAAGAAGGTAAGGGACAATTGTTCGATAAGTACAAGTAAAACTGAATTTGAATATTTAGTATCCCAAATTATGAAAGATGAAATTGGGCTAAAGGGACTCGTTAGTAAGATATATAAGATTATAAATTTTGATGGAAAACCACAAAGGGTGATGAAGATGAATTGGGAAAAAGAACTTAATATTAAAATATCAGATTTAGATTGGAACGTGAATTGGAAGAGTAGAATTATGAAGACTTTATCTGTAAGGATTAAAGAGCATAATTATAAGGTTGTTTGGAAATGGTATTTGACTCCATTAAGATTGTCATTGATGGATAAAAAAATTAGTAAACAATGTTGGAGATGTGATATGGAATTAGGGACTTATGAACATATGTGGTACAAATGTGATAAAGTTAAAAAGTTTTGGCAACAATTGGAGGAAATGATATTTGAAATGATGGGGAAAGCAATAATATTGAGACCAGAAACTATATTACTGTTGATAATTAAGGAAATAGAACCAACAAAATATGAGAAAGAATTGATTAGAATTATGATTATAATGGGTAGAATTATAATAGCCAGATATTGGAAATTAGATGTGAATTTTAGAATAGAAGAATGGTATTGTGAAATGTGGAAATTAGCTTTAAATGATAAAATGACATGTGATATTAAAATTAGAAATGGTGACTATAAAGAAGACATTTTCTGGAAAATTTGGAAACCATTTGTGGACTATGCGCTGGGAAAATTGGATGCTTCGGTACCTGTACCCCGAGAACATGGATTTTGGCGATCATGAGGATATATCCGAAGAACCAAATCTTCCTTTCTTATGTATAGCACAGGGTGAAATATTGTATATGTTGTTTGTAATGTTAGTAATTTAAAATAAAAAAAGTAAAAAAAAAAAAAGTAAAAAAAAAAATTGGCCACACCACCTAGTCACATGACACCCCCCCACAAGCCACTCCCACCAAGCCATGCCCACAGAACCGGTAGCAATTTTTTTTTGCATTTCACCACTGAGGTGTGTGTTTATGTGGATGGGGTAAAGTGGAAGAAAATTCCCCTCACGACCGTCTCACAGCTACCCTCCTTCTTCTCTTATGATCTGTCAATCAGGTTATTTCTGAGCCAGGAATTAGCACATTTTAAAAAAAGAAGAATTCAAAATAGACATGCTGAGAAATGACAGCCATGCAGGAAAAATCCAGAATGAAACAGGAGGCAATGATAATAGGCAGGAAAGCACTGCTTCAAGAGAATCTTATTACTAATAATGAATCAAGAAGAAATTGACTTCTGTGTCAGCATTCCAAGTAATGCACCCATTGAAAGCAGAACTCTGAGACAGATGGATTCCTCAAAGAACAAATTATTGGATACATCATATTGGCACAACTCGTGAAAACCGACTCTGAACATTCCTGGGGTTTTCACCTAATTAAAAAGGGAAAGTTTCCCCCTTTCCCCAAGTCATCAGTTACATCATCCAATAGAGGTGCTGGCCGGTTGCTTGGTTACTTCACTCCTCCTCTCCCTGACACCTGTTGGAATGACCTTGGTTCCCACAGGAAAACTTTTTTGTTTTGACTGTAAAGCCCCAGCTAACTATTCCCCCTCCCTATCCCCTCTTCTGCCTTGTGGCAACCCTGAAGTCACAAAGATGGCATCAGCCAGGTTTCTCTTCAGGGTTGGCTTCTTGATCTTGTGGAGGATAATATTTAGTGCCACCGAAGATAAAATGGTAAAGCCCACTCCCCAAATTCCTGCAAAGTGTAACAAGGCTTGCCACAGAAAGACCCTTGGATGTCATAAATAACAGAAAACCTGCCATGCACCCAATGATGACAGAGCCAATAGCACGCAGTTGGTAGAATCCAGATGTCTTTCTTTCTTTAACTCCGTCCTCAATGTATTTCAGAAGGAGTGTAATTTCTGTTTTTAAACACAGCCTTCAAAAGATTGCAACACCTGCTTTTCAAAACAGGTCTAGCATTTTTTCCCCCCAAAGAGCACTAAAACTCTATTTATGAGAAGCCCACAGAAGAATTGACAAGTGCTATGGAAAGTGTTGGTCAGGCATTACAGGCAAATGTCTCTGTGGAAGCCAAGCATCTTTTCTTGCCAACAACCACATCGTTGATGAAGTGTTTTAAACTCCTATCCATGGTTGGGGGAGGAAAAAATGGAAAACACTATTGAAAACTAGAACAGTTATGGAGGAGTTTAAATGACCTCTATGGGCTGGGGAATAAAAAGAAAGCAACGTTCTGGGGACATGACAAAAGGCATAACAGTTTCTCTTCTGACATTAGAGGAATGTGGGGAAGAGCCCCAAGCAGGGGTGGGCTGCTGGGGGTTCGCAGGAGTTTATTTATTTATTTATTTATTAGTTCAATTTATATGCCGCCTTTCTTCAGAGACTCAGGGCGGGAGAACCTCTAGCTAAGATTCTGTGCAGTTCGGAGAACCCCCAAATCCCACTGCTGGCTGGCCCCGCCTACCCCACCCCGCCCAGGAGTCCCCATGCGGCCCGTTTTGGATGCAGGGCGCACACAGAGGCTCAGGGAGGGCAAAAAATGGGCCTACTGGAAGTTTGGGAAGGCCTGTTTCTGGCCTCCAGAGGGCCTCCAAAGCCTGGGGAGGCTGTTTTCACTCTCCGAGGCTTGAGAAAAGCCTCCGGAGCCCGGGGAGGGCAACAATGCCCCCTCCCCACTATGGCCACGTCCATTCAGCAACCGGGCAGAGAACCCCTTGCTAAGATTTTTGAAGCCCACCCCTGGCCCTAAGTAAGTCTGGATACATTTCTTTCCAACTCTCTCCATAATGATAACGCCAGATTGGAGAAGAGTGAGAGAAATATACCACAGTGCTATCATTGGAACCCTTGCTGAATAAATTTACTAGGTCTCCCTTATATGTGTAGGTATCAAAATTATATGTTGAAAGTTTGCTCCAGTACACTGAAGTCTTTGTTCTCTCCCTTAGGAGTAAGGATATTGAAAGAAGGTTGGTGGAGTTTCAAGGACCATTATGGAGCATTATGAATGGAAAGCTTACTTAGAAAAGACTAAATATGAAGTCCTTCTGCTGCCACATTCTCCATTTTTTCCCTTGCATTTTCTATATGTTAACCATATACTATTGCTTCCAATTGCGTTGGAAGAAAACAAAACAAAATCCTTTTCTGCTTTCTTGAACATCCTTGCATTTATCAGGAAAGGAAGGAAGGAAGGAAGGAAGGAAGGAAGGAAGGAAGGAAGGAAGGAAGGAAGGAAGGAGATCACCAGGAGTGGTATTCACTTACTTTCCCTACTGGTTCACAAATGTCCACGCATGCACTTTGCTGGTGTGTGCACCTTCCGTGCATGCGCCTGGCCTCAAAATGTGCCTAAATGGGATGGCATAGAGCAGGGACAGGTGGGCTGGCCCACCCATGATTTCCGCCACCGGTTTGGGCGAATTGGTCCGAAATGGCTGAATACCATTTCTGGACATCGCTCTCCCATTCAGGACTAGTGTTCCTGAAAACAGAACATATATTTATTTGCTCTTGGGAGCATTCAGGATTTTTAGTCACATTTATTTCAACACTATTTTTCAATAAGTTCAAAGGCTTTGGGGGTTTTTTGTTTTGTTTTGTTTTGCAGTTATAGTAAGGCAAGACAGATATTTGGATTTCTGAACTGATATTCAGATTTAGTCCCTAAGTGGAATTACACAGCCTCCAAATTGATCTAAGGTGAATTAAGATGTATGTGACATCACAGTGTAGTAAATCCACATAGTGGAGAAAACAAATCCAGTGAATTTGGACATCAAAGTAGATCAGTGAATCAAGTTATGGTGAAGTAGATCCTATTTTATTTTGCGAGCTGGGATCTGGTTGGGTGAATTTGTTCTGATGCAAGGATTTCTATAAAGTTTTGATGGAGAGAGCAGAAGACCAAAATCAACCTTTTCTGAAAACAATTTATTCCTTCTCCTTTTTTGTCCGCTCTTGAAAAATATAGGTAATTATTTAAAATTCTGTTTTTAAAAAAATCAGTGTCATGTGGGTAGAAATATAAAAACAGGAGGAAAAAACCATCAGGATTAAAAATGGCTACCTTTTGATTTTTTAAAAACACAGTTAAGAAAAAGACTTTGTACTGATACAATCCACACCCCCTTTCCATTCTGATTGTATCCTCAACCACTAGCCGCAGTTTAAACATTTAAACTTTGCATCAAAGATTAGTAATTGTTGTTAACTCCTATTTAAGCCCTATAAACCATATTCCAGATGTCTAATTCAGCTTTGCTCTGGTGATATATTGTGTACAAGGGAGCTATTTCTGCTTGGATTTTGTTAAACCTCTATTGGGGATATATACTGTCAATTTTGCCTTGCAGTGTGTTTTCCAGGGTTAGTCTCTCACTCTGAAATCATAGGCAAGATATCTCTTTTCCAGCATTGTGCTGGATTTATTCAATGAACCAGCAGTGCTCATTCTAGAAAAGGATTAGTTAAACAATTAATAATTGCACAGAGGCTTTTGGGGGAGGGAGCTAGTATCTGGCAGCAGCATATAGCAAATGACTATAAAGCAGAATTATGAAAGGAGTTTTGGAGTCCCTACAAGCAGTGGTGGGATTCAGCCAGTTCACACCACTTCGGGAGAACCAGTTGTTAATTTACTGAGCAGTTTGGTGAAAAGGTTGTTGGAAGAAGTCATTAGGGCAGAGAACCGGTTGTTAAATTATTTGAATCCCACCCTGCCTACAAGGTAATTGAGGTGGCATGGTGACTTAGCAGCTAAGATGCTGGGCTTGTCATTAGGAAACCTGACAGCCTAGGTTTGAGACCTGAATGCCATGCGGAGGGGTGATCCTCATCCCAGCTCCTGCAAACCTAGCAGTTCGAAAGCATGCAAATGCGAGTAGATAAATAAGTACCACTTCAGTGGGAAGGTAACAGTGGTCTATGATGTCATGCTGGCCACATCACATGTCAATGTTTTCAGACAGTGCTGGTTTAATGGCCTTGAAATGGAGATGAGCACCGTCCGCTATAGTTGACCATGACTAGTAAAATCTACAGAGACTCCTTTACATTACCTTTTACAAGGTAGTTACTTGGAGCTAAATCTACTGTACAGTAGTGGCCAAAATTGTGGAAACCTTTTGGGAAAAATGTATTTTTGAGGTTTGATGGCTAATAACACCACTTTTTTTTTTTGTTTGGAGTTTCAAGATAATCATATTCCACTGCTGGAATATCCTGGGAATAGCCCAGATCTTAACCCAATTGAAAATCTATGGAGCCGATTAAAGAAACTTGTTAGTCAGAAGAAGCGACCCAGCAATAAAACCCAGTTAATAGAAGCAATCATTCAATCTTGCTTTCACATTATAACAGCGGCAGAACTAAAAGACTTGGTTTACTCCATGGGAAGACGTTGTAAGTCCATAATTTATGTTAAAGGTTACCCAACTAGTAACTGATGTGATAATTTTTGTATATCTCGTTTTTTCTATGGCAATAATTTTTGTATATCTTGATTTTTCTACATGTTTCACTTTTCTTCTTTATACTGTAACTGCTATTCTAATAGCAAATCCTTTATAAAAGTTATTGCATTACATTCCTGATTAAATTATCTTTCCATTGATATATAATTTTATGGTTCTACTACTCAAAAAAAGAGTGGTGCTATTAGCTAGTTTTAGAAAATACACTTTTCCCAAAAGGTTTCCACAATTTTGGCCACTACTGTAACCTCTGTGCAGCTACTCTGTTACTAAAGAAATCAGGGTAAAAATTAAATCATGGGGTCATTAGGTACCATCATTAGAAATTCAAAACATCTTCCTATTTCCCATGACTTCTACGGTGAGCTGACATCTCAGTGGCTTTTGTTGGCTAGCAAGATAACTTTTGTGAAGGGAATCACAGCTGGATGCTGGATTCAAGCTAGCATAATTTCCCTGGAATAAAGGAAAGAACTTTAAGCTGCTTCTCCTGAGTAGACCATGGAAACTGCTGTTTTTATAGTCGGTTTATGAGCGGAGTGACTAGGAGTTGGGATTACATCAAGTTTGCACTTGCGAAGCAACCATTAAACTTGACCAAGCCTTATATCTTAGTTACTTTTTTTGGTTTTTTTAATTTCTTTCTATATTAGAAAGATTATGACCGTTTGAACTGGGAAGGTTCTACTGTATTTATTGGGTGAGTCTTACACCTCCTTTTAATAGGCAATGCTGTAAATTTTATTTTAAAAGTTTTTTAAAATATATGATTTCTACTATGCAGCAAAAGGATGCTTCGTAGGTGGATTTTGAAAAGTTAACAATGGATTAAGGCAGGGTGTGTCAAACTCAATTTCATTGAGGGCTGCATCGGGGTTGTGTTTGACCGCAGGGGGGCTGGGTGGGTGTGGCCAGGGTGGGTATGGCCAGCTCAATGTCACTCGTGTTGGAGGATTCTGTGGTGGTACAAGCACTGTGCCAGTGAAAATGGAGCTCGGGAGGGTCACATGAGGCCCTCCCGAGCTTCGTTTTCGCTGGCAGAGGATTTCAGGAGGCTGTCGCAGCCGAAAACAGAGCTTGGGAGGGTCATGTGTGGCCCTTCCAAACTCCATTTTCACTGGCGGAGGCACTGCGGGCCGGTCCTTCACTGTTTTCAGGGTGGCCCAAGGATCAGATCTAAGCACTTCGTAGGCCAGATCTGGTCCCCAGGCCTTGAGTTTGACACCCCTGGATTAAGGGACAGAGGGTTTTGGAATTACAGTTTTGAATTAATTAGAATATATTTTTGCATTGAAAAATGGAGATGGCTTTTTAATTTTTTTTTAAAAAAATGATAAGGAGACCTTGAAGACTGGACTTGCCAGGGAAAAAAGAAAATGAGGACCCAGTTTGTGGGGGCAATAAGCTGACTTTGTATAAATATACAAAAGTATGAAGGCTATTGCTTAACGCATTGTAAGCCACCCTGAATCTTCGGAGAAGGGCGGCATATAAATCAATTTTTTTAAAAAATGGAACAGAAATCATTCAGGTTTTTGGACAAAATGGTTGATCAAATTAACAAAGCATATTCTAATGAAGTTGCAAAATAAGAACAAGCTGCAATGGATGTCTATGAAATTAATGAGAAGGGAGTTTCAAATGTAATACAAATCAATACCAATGGATACTTATTCCTTAAAGGGGACAAATAAATATTAAAGAAGGAAACTGTTTTAAGTTTTTTTTTTCTCTTCTGGATAGATAAAAGAACTCTGCTAAGATTTGAAAGGACTTTTTCAGAAGTGACAAAGGAGTAAATTTTACTTACCGATACAAAAGAAATCTGTAAAGATGGGTTTTGCTTTGAAAGACATCATTGGCAAATTACCTCTGAGACTTTTTTTTGAACAAATTTTAAAAAATTAGTGAAGGTTTATAAGATTGGCTTGTTTGATCAGGCGTAAAAGAAAAAAAAATTATGTTTGTTTCCTTACTGGACTGTTACTGCTAAATACTGATTGTATAGCATTTGGCCTTTTTTATATTTAAGAGTTTATCTAAGAAATGAGCAGAAGGAGAAGAGAGTTTTATTTAGAGTTAGTAATAAACAACTAACATCATTTTTACCTAAAGGAAGGAGTTTTTTTTCTCTATCCTTTTCTCTTTTTTCTTTCCTTTTCTTTTTCACATCCAATTTTTCTTTTTTCTTTTGCACTTTTATGTTTCTATTTTTTGTAGCCTGTGTCGACTTACTCTTTTCATTTTTAATTTTTGATAAAATTATTTGAAAAAAAGAAATTCAAGACATCTTTCACAGTATTAGCTACCTTTGGATGTGAAGATTCACAGTTTGAGTTTATAGTAATAACTTGCTTATTTTAAACCTAGCTATTTAGAAATGAACATTCTTGTGGTCTGTATTAATTTTGGATGTGTTTATACATAAGCATGTTCTTTTTCCTCATCAATCTGTATTTTTTCATAAACTTTACATTGTTATATTCTTACCTTAAAACACACTGTTTTCTATCTATTTATATTAAAGGATATGTTTTTATACTTAGAATACTGGGCTTTTTTAGAGCTCACTATTTCTTTTGACTTCAGAATATATTAGATTGTGAGGTTGAAACATTCTTTAACCCCAGTCTCCCAAAAGATTTATTTGTAGGCCCCTGCAAAGGAAGACCTCTGTTTGCTATTAAGTAGACATTTCAAGAATCTAAATGACAGATTAGTAAGGTTTATATCTGCAGGACTCACCTAAGAAACTTGATGCTATTGATGGCTTATTTAACCTGAATTGGATGAGACAAGTAGCATTTTTTTCCCCTCAGAATTGGACATGAAAGTTGGTATTAGTGGTTTTGGCAGAGTTAATTTGGGTTCATCAAATCTAAACCTCAACAAGAGGCTTGGAAGGAAAAATCAAGTGTCATAAGAGAAATGACTGAACTTCATTAGGCATCAGATTAAATAGCTGACCTCTTAAGAAAGCCACATTCCAAAGGGCGTTTTTTTATTCTGTGGTCCAAATTCGTCACTGATGATTTCATGAAATTCCTGCTTGTTTTATGCGCTGTGATAGCAAAAGAATGATTCTGTCCCACCCACTAACTTCCTTTTAATCTTCATTCTGGACTCTTACTTTCCTCTCTCAAGGTGCTGTCATGTACCCTGGTGGCTTGACTCATAATTTGACAAGCTTGGCCAGTTTTATGGTCTGAAGTTCAGAACTATGCATATTATTCATCACGAACACTATCCGTTTGGCAGCAGTAGCAAATGATGGAAAACAGTTAACTCTGTTGAGAGACTCGTAGTTCCATTTGATTTCTATTTTTCCCCTCAGTTGTCCTCTAATAGCAGCTACTCTGTTGAAGAATCACTACGGTTGTTAAGTTGGTAACCCCGTTGTTAAGTGAATCTGGCTTCCTCATTGACTTTGTTTGTAAAAAGGTTGCAAAAGATGACCCTGGGACACTGCAACTGTCATAAATATGAACCTGATGTGAAGCATCTGAATTTTGGCCAGGTGACCATGGGTATACTGCAATGGTCGTAAGTGGGAAAAATGGTCGTAAGTCACTTTAGGTAACTTCTCAAGATTTAAGGAAGATGTAACCTGCAAATGATCACACTGACCTGTCAGAAAACTATGAAGCATCCTTGATACATATGGCCATATCAGTCTGTCAATCAACCTGAATGCTGATGCTCTATGGAGAGCTACAGTATATTCCTATAATTAAATGCATCTTGATAAGTGTTACAGTGGTTGTAGGCTTTATGTTTGTAAGTATGTATTCTGCCCCAGCTTCAGATTCCCAAGGATTGTGACACACACCAACGGTCCTTAACAAAATTATAATGTGCCAAGAATAAATAAAGTCTGGTAAAGCTTGGCAACCAGCCCAGAAAACAAGATACGATAAGACACTCACTCTCCCAAATGCTCTGTAATAATTACACGTTGTTTCCAGCAAGAAATTACTAACTGCGTGCGACTTAAATAGGCTAAGGGAGTGGCCAATTATCCTCAAACCTTACTCTCGAGGAGACCTCCTCCTCCTGAGTAGCCACTCTTGCCTTTTGGCAGCCCTGCATGCTCGAGCATTGAGGAGAGACTCCTCCACTTTGCTCTCTCCACTTGAAGGAGCCTCTGGAGCTTCTGAAGGCCCTGGCTGAGTCTCTGCCTCTGGCACCACATCCTCTTCAGCCTCCTCACTGTCCGACGCGAGCGCTGGCTGTGCAGGTTGCTGGCGCGACCCCACACCAGCCTCCTCGTCGTTGGGATCAGCCACTATCTGTGCAGGCTGCTGGCGGGCCACAACAGTATGAGCCTTGACATTGAAGTTGAAATATATGTCAACCCTACAACTAAAAAGCACATTAGAAAGGGTTTTGTGATTATATCTTTATTGGGACGTAATTGAAATATGAGAAACCATATCGCTTGGTCACCCTCTAAATAGTGTAGATAAGTGCAGAAACACCACATACTGTATTACTCATGAGAATTTGAAATTCTTGTTGAGAAAAAATATATATTTTTTTTCCAAATTAAATGATGACATTGGTAGAAAAATGCAGGAGGATTTCTTCTCAGCAGATAAATAATTAATTTATCAGAAAAATGATTCCAGATTATTTAAATGAAGTAATGAACATGGAGATGGAAGACTTTCTAGTCCAACCCGCTTCTCAAGGCAAAAGATCTTACACCATCCCTGTATAATAGTTGTTCAATCTATTTTTTGAAAACCTCCAGTTATGGAACAGCTACAACTCCAGGATGTAAGTTGTTCCATGATTAATTGTTTCACATTCAGAAAAGTTCTCCTTACTTCTAGGCTGGATCTTTCTTTAACAAGCTTTCACCCATTATTTCTTGTCTTGCCCTCTGATGCTTTGGAGAATAAGTCACTGCAGTATTATCTGTGACAGCCCCTCAAGTATTGGAAGATGGTTATCATGTCCTCCATAATCCTTTCTTCAATAGGTTAGACATACCTAGTTCCCTCAACTGTCCATCATAAAATTTAGCCTCCAAACCCTTCATCATCTTTGTGCGTCTTCTCTGCACACTTTTTCTGCAATAAAACTTTCAATAGAAAAAAGAAAGAAAGAAAAGAAATGGTGTTGCATGCAGAGATCATACCAGGCCACTAGAGTTTGATAATCTTCTGACTTTCTAAAAGTTGTCAAACGATGAACTATTTCAGCCTTCAACCTATCTGGTTGTCACAAAAATATCAAACTGTATCTGCTTTGTATTTAATACGCTCTTTTACATTTCATGACTTCCAATTCTATTGGCAGATCTTAATTATTAAAAGATTTTATGTATAACAATAAGTATGTTCAAAGAAAAAAATATATATTGAAAGATATATTAAAAAAGAAGACTGGAAAACGGAGAAAATAAATGAACAGAAAATATGAAAAAGAAATATAAAGTAATGACTTCTGATCTTTCTCTCAGTAGTTACGCATGCAGTTATAATTAAACCTCACAATTCACTTCTTTCTATAATCGTTTATTTCCTAATCATCAAAGCCATAAGTTAATTTTTTTTCTTTTTTAATGTAAACAGTCCATAAAGGGTTTCCAATAATGAGTTCTCCTTAATTAAAGGGGTTAGTTTGGCTATCTCAGCAGATTCTGTCCGTTTCACTAATCATTCCTGCAAAGTGAGTGACAGATCTTAATGATTTCAAATGCATTTCCCTGTGTTTCTGAATAAAGATCCATGGTCTGTCATATTTTTCACACAAGCTGTTAACCAAATTTACGCTTTTATCTTGTTCCTAATGAAGCCACTTAATTCCTGCTGATAAGAAACAGAATTGAGGTATGTTGTGTAGCAAATTGTACACATAACAATCTTGTTTCTAAAGTAGGTTTCCTCAGAATTAAATTCCACTGAACAACATGGAACATGTTTATGAAATAACATGAGCTAGATAGTATAATTTGCCCTAAGAGAAAACCACTGAAGTTTATGAAGCTTTGGGGACACATGCACAAACCTATTACTGCTTGAGTTGGTGGATTTTGGACTAGCTATAGTTTCTGAGTGCTCTTCATGGGCAGCCATGTAGAGGCCATTACAATAATCCAGTTGAGAATTGATTAATATATGAGTAGTGTATGAAGCACCTTCCAATTAAGGAACAGCCACAATTTGTATCCAAACATGTGGAAATAAATGGACATAAATGCTACCTGCTCTTCAATATCCCATTCCCTCCATCTTCTGTTGTCAGTAGAAGTTAACTATTCACAGTAGTGGTCAAAATTGTGGAAACCTTTTGGGAAAAGTGTATTTTTGAGGTTTGATGGCTAATAACGGGTTTTTTTGGAGTTTCAAGATAATCGTATTCCACTGGGAATAGCCCAGACCTTAACCCAATTAAAAATCGATGGAGCCGACTAAAGAAACTTGTTAGTCAGAAGCAACCCAGCAATCAAACCCAGTTAATAGAAGCAGTCATTCAATCTTGGTTTCACATTATAACAGCGGCAGAACTAAAAGATCTGGTTCACTCCATGGGAAGACATTGTAAGGCTGTAATTCATGCTAAAGGTTACCCAACTAAGTATTAACTGCCATGGTGATAATTTTTGTATATCTCTTTTTTTCTATGGTGATAATTTTTGTATATCTCTTTTTTCTACGTGTTTCACATTTCTTCTTTATACTGTAACTGCTATTCTAATAGTAAATTCTTCATAAAAGGTATTGCATTACATTCTTGATTAAATTAGCTTTTCATTGATATATAATTTTATAGTACTACTCAGGAAAAAAAAAGTGGTGTTATTAGCCAGTTTTAGAAAATACACTTTCCCCAAAAGATTTCCATAATTTTGGCCATAATTTTAGCTACAATTAGGGCACTGGTATATTAGCATGCACCAAGTGGTAGGAAAAAAAAAACCTACGGTATATTTCTGCCCCTAGCACATAAATTGTTAAATGCTCATCATTAATTCATTTTTATAGGTTATCATCTGGTTTTCTATCTTGGTCATCCAACTATCTCCTGCAAACTATTCCTTTCTTCGCTGTTTTTTGGGAGTGTCTTGCATGCAGAAACGAGCCTTGTGTTTTGAATTAAAGGACAGCCCTCTGTTTTGGAATTTAAATGTTTGCTCCAGATTTCAGGGTGTAGAAAAGATTGACTTGATTTAGGGGTGGGTAGCCCAGTGCTGTAACTATGCATACGTAGTCAGTAAGGTAATATGTGTAAAGCTGTTCTTGGTTTCCAGTTTGTCAAGAATATTTCCCACATTACTAAATCGAATCAGATGTTTAAAGATTCCTTTCTTTCTTTTCTTTCTTTTTTACTCCTTTTCTTATTGTAGTCCATGGGAGCTATATTCTTGAAGGGAAAGAATTAATTATATGAGCTGTTTCAACATAATGTTGACAGGTAATTCATGCTTTTCCTCCCCTTGTTTTTCACATCCAAGGGAAGAGGTGTGTATTTCAGGCAGAAAAAGAGCTAGAAAAAAAGGATAAGAAAGAGGCAAAGCATATGGCCAATAGTCTCAACAAGAAGTGTCTGTCCCAAGATTCCCACCCCCACCCCAAAAAAACCTGGGGATGTTAATTTTGAGTAAGCCAGGATTCTTTTCTCTTAAAAAAAAACACCAAATAATTAAGAGTGCATTCAAACTGGTTAAATGCATTTTGCTCAGAGGTTTAATTCCAAAGGGTAAAAGAAAATTGCTATATATTCTGTCATCACAGTACATATCATCCAGAGGTGGGTTTCAGCAGGTTCTGACCAGTTCGGGAGAACCGGTAGTGGAAATTTTGAGTAGTTCGGAGAACCGGTAGTAAAAATTCTGACTGGCCCTGCTCCCATCTATTCTCTGCCTCTCAAGTCCCAGCTGATTGGGAGGAAATGGGGATTTTGCAGTAACCTTCCCCTGGATTGGGAAGGGAAAGGAGATTTTACAGTATTCTTCCCCTGGAGTGGGGTGGGAATGGAGATTTTACAGTATCCTTCCTCTGCCATGCCCACCAAGCCATGCCATGCCACGCCCACCAAGCCACGCCCACAGAACCGGTAGTAAAAAAAATTGAAACCCACCACTGATTTGCCTCCAGAAACTTTATAACAAAACAAAGCATAATTGAACATTGAAAACTAGGGAACATTTTTTTTCCTCTTCTCCTTGAAAAGAAAAAAAAAATGAAATGAAGAAAATACATATATAGTGTGATTAATGTAACCTAAATGCATACTTAAGACTTGGTATAGATTTGTGGGCTTTCCTCCTTTTTTATTGTGATGTTGTAAATGCAGGTAGTCCTCGACTTACGACTCACAATTGAGCCCAAAATTTATGTTGTTAAATGAAATATTTGTTAAGTGAGTTTTGTCCCGTGTTACAACCTTTCTTGCCACAGTTGTTAAGCGAATCACTGCAGTTGTTAAGATAAGTAGCACGGTTGTTAAGTGAACCTGGCTTTATTTGGCAGAAGGTCGGAAAAGGAGACCTTAGTTACACATACATACACTTAAATATGATGAAGCATAATTTAAACAGGTAGATGATTTTTTTCTGACATGAACACATACAGTCTTTATATTTATGATGAATGACACATATTATTTTTCTAACGCATTATTTTTTTTATAAGAGGGAAGATGACTACAGAAGAAAGGAAATCTTGATCCAAATGATGAGAAAAATCTTGACAAAGTGATCCAAGGGGGATCTTCTCCAAGAGTAACATAAATACCCATCCTGCTATTATTTTTGCGATATCCAATATTATGCAAAGCGCATAAAAGGGACATGAAATAATAAGCAAAGGAAGCAAAACGTATGAGATAAGAGAAGAAAGGGAAATAGCTCACATCAACAGCATTCACTATGCTTCTCTACATCTTTCTATCTTGCAAAACATCCTTGTTTCACCATGTCCATGCACTGTTTCATAGACCGCTTTTTGATCTTGAATTTCTCACTTCTCTCTCTCTCTCTCTTTTTGAGGATCTTCTCAACTTCATCCAAATAAAACTATCTTGGATTTCCCCTTCCTCTTGAAAATGTACTCATGCTTTATACATTTGCTCTACAATTCAGGTCTTTTTTTTTTATCTCTGGTTTGTTTTTTAAAAAATTATTTATTTTTGTCAAGATTACAGATAAAAGTATAAACATAATTACGAATACATGAAATGGATATGAATAAAAAGGGACATTAGGACAGGGACGGTAGGCACGTTGGTGTGCTTATGCCACGCCCCTTACAGACCTCTTAGGAATGGGTGAGGTCAACAGTAGGCAGTCTAAGGTTAAAGTTTTGGGGGTTTGGGGAAGAAACCACAGAGTCAGGTAGTGCATTCCAGGCATTGACCACTCTGTTGCTGAAGTCGTATTTTCTGCAGTCGAGTTTGGAGTGGTTTACCTTAAGATTATATCTATTGTGTGCTCGTGTATTGTTGTGGTTGAAGCTGAAGTAGTCATTGACAGGTAGGACATTGTAGCAGATACTTTTATGTACTACGCTTAGGTCAGACTGAAGGTGGCATACAGTAGTTCTAAATTGTCTAAGCCCACAATTTCAAGTTTGGTGGCATAAGGTTTTCTGTTGTGAGCAGAGGAGTGGAGGACTCTTCTCGTGAAATATCTCTGGACTCTCTAAATTGTATTAATGTCCAATATGCAGTGCGGGTTCCAGACAGATGAGCTATATTTGAGAATTGGTCTAGCAAATATTTTGTTTGCTCTAGTTAGTAGTACAATATTACCAGAGAAGAAGCTATGCAAGATTAGGTTAACAACTCTTAATGCCTTTTTGGCAATGTTGTTACAGTGGCTCTGGCACTTAGATCTTTAGAGATGAGTACTCCAAGGTCCTTGACAGAGTGAGGGTCGTCTACAAGGTCATGTCCATCTAGCTTGTATTTTATGTTCTGATTTTTTTTGCCAATGTGTAAAACAGAGCATTTGTCTTATCCAATGTCAGTGCCGACTGCATTCTGCAACTGGAATTGACTTATGTGTCCTGGAAGAAGCTATTAGTAGGACTACTCTTCTGTGAAGTAAGGGGCCTGAGGAACTGAGATGTGGAAAACATTTGGAACAGTCTATCAGATGAGTATAGGTTGGCCTACTTGGTGTATTGATTTTGGGAGACACTGAAGATGCAATTCTTTCAAACAGATTTTTGGGGTTGAGCTGATGCTTTCTAGGTTTCTGTTTTATTGTTTTTCATTTGTTTCAAAAGATATAAATGTATGGATACTATATTTAGATTTCCATGAACGTTTTAAGTCATGCATTAAAGTTTGTTAATTATCCAGGAGTCCTAGCAAATTATGACTGATTACAATGATACACAGGTAGAAGACAGACAGATATATTTTTATTTCCTTTGTACTTGTTACTCTGTTTGTGTTTGGCCCTCAGTGAGCCAACATAGATTCATTCTTGACCATATCTTTTCTTGCTTCTCCAGTTCTGCTTTTATAACTTAGTGTCATATTTCTGCTTATACACTTAACTTTCATTTCCATGTAGCAATTGGGCAGAAGTACATTCTTACACTCAGATCCTTTTTTAAAAAATTCTTTCAACACTTGTTCATTTCTTATCATTTTATCAGTATTTGCCTGTCTTAAATTTCTCTAGTTTCCCATTTTCGTAGACATTTTTTCAAAGAATACGGCTTTCCTTACTTGCTCTACTTTTTTTTTTGCTATTTTTGCAACAATTTGTTCCATTTCCCCTGTCAAACACAATTAGTTAGGTGTTTAGTATATTAATTTTCAAATCTATTACTCCATTTATGTAATCTATCTAATGTTCACAATGAAACATTCAAGTTGTCAGCTGATAAGACAGCATCACCCACCTGCAAAAGTAGACATATACTGTGTCTCAAACCAATACATTTCTACGATTACCATAAGCATCATTATACTTTTATCCATTAATATATTTCCCTTGACTTACTCTCTGCTCAGTGTTGAATCATTTATGGCAACCATTCCATTCACGTGTACTTCCATTATGTATTGCTTTCATTAGAGTCAGCATTCAACCTTCAACTCCATGTTCATGCAAAACGCAACTCAAGCTGATTCAGTTATCATATATTTTACTCGACACATACACAATACACTTTCTGTGGTTTTTCCCAGCTGTTCAGTTAGCTCAAGAATCTCCTCAAATTTTCAGCCATCCCAAAAGGCAAATGATTCAGATGATAGATGAGGGAAGATCCACATAACAGACTGAATTCTACTAAACCCAAAGATGAAAACAACTAAAATGGCCGAAATAACATGCATTATTTTTCGAAAAACATATCCCACTGGTCAGCATGTTTATCACAATTTTTATAACATGAATGATACTTCTGGAATTCACTTACAGCGGAATCAATTAGAAAACAACCCCAATCCCTCATGAAAACACAGATGTAGAAGAAAAACAAAACAAAACAAAACCTACAGATGTAAAATGTTAAAATGTGCTGTTAAAGCATCAGCAAGGGAATAGAGCAACAGCTGTGAGGCACATGATATCTAAGCTTTTGAGTTGAGGTAATAAATAAAAATAGAGACAAAAAAAAAAAAGAGTGAGGAAATCCATTCTATAAATGGAGGTTACACAGTAGGAGTTTAAAACACCTGGTTGTCAGCACAAAGTTACAATAAAGACAAAGGGGCACTTCACACAATGTGTCACACTTCTGTCTGAATAAGGCTAAAAGACTAACCAGAAATTATTGAACCTTGCTAAACCTGTTATCTTAATTATATTGTTCCTTTGTCAAAACTAGGCAGCTGTAAGATACCCAAAATAGGAACAACAAAAAATAATCAATTCATGTTTGTATTTTTTCCTCTGTCTTTAACAGTACTTCATTTAGCCTGATTGAAAAAGAACATCTTCCTCTTTTGCTAGGAGAGTCATATTTCAAGAGGCTTCGGTAGCACTTAAAGCAATCTGAATGAACACATTCTGGTCAGAGATAATAACTTTTAAGAGAGTTATAAAGATGGGCCTGAGAGAAAAGGGCTTTGCATTCAACTTTCTATGGCATTTATGGAAACACACAAATCTTTTTAAAAAATATTTCTCAATGTTGAACAGACATAGCAGTCTTTCCAAACAAACCTGTTGCAGGGAAGAGGCAATGTAAACCATTGTCCTGAGACTCAGATATGAAAAATCAACATTGATTTTTTTTTTTTGCGTGTGTAACAAACAAAGAGACAAAAATCCCAACCACAGCACGTTTTATTATTTATTTACAGTATTTTTATGTCACCCAACATAATCAGATCCCAGGCTGTTCACAGGCTACAAAATAAGAATTAGAAACATCAACAAGTAAATATAACATAGCATAATAGAGTTGGAAGGGACTTTGGAGGTCTTCTAGTCCAACACCCTGCTCATGAGGAGACCCTATACCATTTCAGATAAATGGTTGTCCAATTTCTTTTTGAAAGCCTCCAGTGATGGAGCACCCACAACTTCTGCACGCAAGCTGTTCCATTGGTTGATTGGTCTCATTGCTAGGAAATTTCTCCTTAGTTCTAGGTTGCTTCTCTCCTTGGTTAATTTCTCTTAAGCCTGGGGGGGGGGCAAAAAACAAGCCTACTGGAAGTACCGGAATTCTGGAAACAGGCCTATTTCCGGCCTTTGGAGGGCCTCTGGAGCCTGGAGGAGGCTGTTTTTGCCTTCCCAGAGGCTCAAGAAAAGCCTCCGGAGCCTGGGGAGGGTGAAAATGCCCCCGCTGTGGTGCAGGAAGATGACTAGGCCACACCCCCATGGCCACGCCCACCCAGCAACCAGGCAGAGCTAAAATTTTTCAATCCCACCCCTGTGGAAGTCTATTGACAACCAATGCAGCAACTGGAGGATGTGGGTTAATATTCATGTAACAGTTCCTACCTACTTGGACAAAGAACATAGGAGCATGCCAACTTCACTCTCCCAAAACCGCAGGAAACTTTCACACAATGGCTAGATGTGGCCTGTTATAAGAAGCCAAACTGGTGAAATTGCTTGTCTCTTCTAGTCCTTCAGAATGCTGCCTAGCAGTGTCAATTTACTTTTGTCCTTTTCTCTTACAGATAGCACACTTCCAGGCAAAGCACCTTTTTATTCAACCTTTTTTTATTTCCAAATAGGGCCCAGCTGCATTTTTGAAAATAAAAATGAGGATAGAGGCTGAGACATTGTTTTGCAGTTTTCCATAATAATCTAAAATTATGGGGAAGGGAATCTGATGGGCATCAAAGGTCCACACACAACATGTTGGTGCCGTAATTTGACCTCTTAGTGCCAATGATTAAACCTGGGATTTTGTGTAGCAGACAAATGCTGTATCACTTAACCATGGTTCCCACACATACTATAACACATTCAGTCCAGTGGAAAAGCTTTCATTTGTCTGAAGACTAAGTTTTCTGGCAAAGCTTGTTTCCTGGTTTTGATGTGTAAAGAGGATCAAATGTTCAGGCTTTTCTGCCATTTCTAAACTGTCCTTCACGCTTGACTCTGTGCCAAAATCACACACATGATAGATCACAACAATTCCATTGTTACACCCAAGGAACCTCTCATTTTGTCTTCACGACAAGTTTATGGTTTAGGATAAGACAACCCAATTATTTTCATGATTTCTGGGGGCTCCGAGTCCTCATCTGAAGGTCTGATTGAACAATTAGGCTGTATCTTCCTGCTTGTCATTAGAAGAGTTTTTAATTATCGAGTGAGAATAAGAGACACACACTGAACTGAAATGTTGAACCCTCTTCCTGACAATGGCAGTCATTTCCCAGAAGTCTTATTAAAACATGCAGGCCATTCTTTATCCTATAAAAAAATGCACTTCCTGTACTACAGTCTTTATTCTGATTGGCAGCGTGATGTTGCATTAACACCTCTCTCTCTCTCTCTCTCTCTCCCTCTCACACACACTCACTCTCACTCACTCTCACACTCTCACTCTTACACAAAATAAGCGACATCACTTTTCACAATAAAGAAATAGAAGATTCAGGTTTCCCAAATATTTTGATTTTTAGAAGCTGGAAACTTTCTCCTACAACCCTTTCAAAATGCCAAATAATTTAGCTCTGCTCACACAATCTTTGTGGGGCTGCCAGTTGCTAGGGAAACCCTCCTCCAACTCCTTCTGAGGGATCCAATCAGAATAACAGAATAGCATAGTTGGAAGGAACCATGGATGTCTTCTAGTCCAATCCCCTGCTCAAGCAGGAGATCCTATACCATTCTAGACAACGGTTGTCCAATCTCATCTTAAAAACCTCCAGAAATGGAGGTTTCCACATCAAGTTGACACTCTAGAAAGAGTGCAGAGAAGAGCAACAAAGATGATTAGGGGACTGGAGACTAAAACATATGAAGAACGGTTGCAGGAACTGGGTCTGTCTAGTTTGATGAAAAGAAGGACTAGGGGAGAGATGATAGTGTTCCAATATCTCAGGGGTTGCCACAAAGAAGAAGCACTCAAACTATTCTTCAAAGCACCTGAGGGTAGAACAAGAAGCAACGGGTGGAAACTAATCAAGGAGAGAAGCAACTTAGAACTAAGGAGAAATTTCCTGACAGTTAGAACAATTAATAAGTGGAACAACTTGCCTCCAGAAGTTGTGAATGCTCCAACACTGGAAATTTTAAAGAAGATGTTGGATAACCATTTGTCTGAAGTGGTATAGGGTTTCCTGCCTGGGCAGGGGGTTGGAATAGAAGACCTCCAAGGTCACTTCCAACTCTGTTATTCTATTTCTAAGACTATAAAGCCTGATTATAATGTAATCCACAGCAAGATTATGAGCTCTGCTTATATTATTTGTTTGTTTGTTTGTTTATTGAATTTATATTGCCGCCTATTTGCTCATGGCGACTCAAGGCGGCTTACAGAATATAAAACCACATTTAAAACAATAAAAACTAACAAAAAGAATCAAATAAAGTAATATAGTACAATATTAAAAAAATCACCCCCACCTCCCGTCCCCGCCCCGGCGACAGCAGATCACACAAGCCATTTAATGGACTCCATCCCGCTCTGGGTTACCCAGGCCCACTGGCAGAACCAGGTCTTCAGTGCCTTCCATAAGAGTGCTAGAGTGGGGGCCATTCTAATCTCTGGGGGAATGATGTAGCAGAGAGAGGGAGCCACCACGGAGAAGGCCCTTCTTCTGGGTCCCACCAGGTGTATCTCCCTCAGGGATAGGACCCACAACATTCCCTGCCTCCCCACAACCGATGGGTCAGGTACAGTAGATGTGACCGTCAAGAGATGGTCCCTCAGATATTTTATTATACAAAATAAAATCCTGTTTATAATATAATCCACAGAAAGATTATATATCCTGCTATAATGTAGCAATGGCTAGAACATATAGATGATGTAAATATTGCACCAAAAGAGAATAATCTTTCTTCAACACAAGAACTCTATTCACAGAGTGCACTACGTGGAAAATGCACTGCGGAGAGTCCTTGCATCTCACTATCTTGGTCTGGAAGTTGGATGCTAATTTAGCAGTGTATTTCTTATACGAAGAGGAAGTGCCAGCATGGGGTTGGAAGTGATGGCTCTCCTGACTTCCTGTACATCCTACTGTTGCTAAACTTTAAATCAATATGCTAAATACAATCCATCTTTGGTGTATTTTTCTTCCCTTTTCTTTCTTTTACTCTTCTCTCCCTCCCTGAGAACTCTACTTAACAAAAGATCCATTCCTTCAAATGCCACCCACTTCCACAAACCCTCTCTGGAGACTTTTAAATCCCGTTCAGCTTTATGTTTACCAGACTTTCTCCACATTCTGGGACAGGAAATTGAGTGGGGGGGTGTTGACCTCATCTGGAGCAGGAGGTGGTCTATTCAAAAAGATTTCATAGCTCTGCTCTCTTCCTTGATTTATCAGATAGTTAGATCAATAAATAAATTCTCTTCTGTGCTTTCTTCTCAGTTGTAAAATAACAAGCTGAGTCCTTTGAGAGCTAATTACTGGATCCTTTTTCCTTAAAGGACCATGGATTAGCTTTCTGCTTAGCAAATTCCACTGCAGTGTAATTTAATTGAGACAGTCTACTTACAGGAGCCCCTGGAACTGAAGAGCAGTTTATTCACATGAAATTTAAACTTCTTCTCTCCCTCCCCTGGCTTTATAAAATAAATTCTCCCAGACCAGCTACTAGTAATTTTCCCATGGATTCAGGACTGTTTTGCTATTTAGGGTAGAGGAAAAGCTGTGAATACAAAAAAACAAACTCAGCAGGAGGCATATAACAGAAAACAAATAATGGGGATTCATGCAGAATAATTTAGAGGTGAAGGCAGGTAAGAACAGTCTACAAAAGTTGAATATTATGTTTTCAGAATTTGTGTCCCCCCCACACCAAATTAATTTAAAAAAATAGAATTTGTTCCTCCTGACAGCTTGCTTTGATGTTGTCTTCTTTTAAATTAGGGGCAATAGAAAAGTTCTTTACCCAAAACTTTCTCTTTTGCTTTTTATCTTCATTTAGATGAGACTAGACCAGGGGTAGGCAACTGTGGCCCTTTTACAACTTGTGGACTTCAACTCCCAGAATTCCTGAGACAGCTTGACTGTCTCAGGAATTCTGGGAGTTGAAGTCCACAGGTTGTAAAAGGGCCACAGTTGCCCATCCCTGGACTAGACAACTTGTTCCATTTTGGAACATCGCTTCAGATTGTTTTCTTACCTAACAAAGAAACAGAATGTCCATGGGTGCGCAAAAAGCAGTGGCAGCAAGTGCGACTTCTGACTTCCTACTGGCTTCCCCACTGAATTTCTTGTGGGGAATTGGCAGAGAACCAGTGATGGGTTTCAAATTTTTTTACTACCATTTCTGTGGCTTGGTGGGTGTGGCATGGCTTGGTGGGCGTGGCTTGGTGGGCATGGCAGGGGAAGGATACTGTAAAATCTCCATTCCCTCCCCAATCCAAGGGAAGGTTACTGCAAAATCCCCATTTCCTCCCCATCAGCTGGGACTTGGGAGGCAGAGAATAGATGGGGGCGGGGCCAGTCAGAATTTTTACTACCAGTTCTCCGAACTACTCATAATTTCTGCTACCAGTTCTCCAGAACGGGTCAGAACCTGCTGAAACCCACCTCTGCAGAGAACATCTAAAATCCCCTCCCCTCCTCTCACCTCCCAGCCCCTTCCCATCCTGTTTACCTCCAAGCAGGTGAACAGCTGCTGTTGTGTGGGGAGGGTTTGCAAGACTGACTGGGAAACTGTAATACTAAATGTAAAAAACTGTTTTACACTTAGGCAAGAAAAACCAAATGTACAGGTACGGATTAGGTGAAACTTGGCTCAATAGTGAGAATCGCAAGAGGGATTTTGGAGTCTTAAATAAGAGCCAACAGTGTGCTGCAGCTGCCCCAAAAGCCAATGCAGTCCTAGGCTGCATTAACAGAGGGATAGAATCAAGATCATGTGAAGTGTTAGTACTGTTTTATAAGGCCTTGGTAAGATCACATTTGGAATACTGCATCCAGTTTTTGTCACAATATAAAAAAGACATTGAGACTCTGGAAAAACTGCAATGAAGAGCAACAAAAAGCCTAAAACATATGAAGAACAGTTGCAGGAATTGGGTATTTCTAGTCAAATGAAAAGAAGGACCAGGGGCAACATGATTTATTTATTTATTTGTTTTAATTTGTATACCACCCTTCTCCAGCAGGACTCAGAGCGGTGAACAGCCAGAATAAAACAGAACATACAAAATTTAAAAACAGTTTAAAAATGATTAAATATTTTTGGCCGCAATTTAAAACAACCCAATTAAAACCAATTAAATTTAACCAAAAACTGTGGGATCAAGCCAGCCCGACTAGGTGAAATAAATAAGTTTTCAGGGCCCGACGAAAAGTCCGGCGGTCTGATATTGTACGTATCTCTGGGGGGAGGTTGTTCCAGAGGGCGGGCGCCACCACAGAGAAGGCTCTCCCCCTGGGGGTCGCCAGCCGACACTGTCTGGCGGACGGCACCCTGAGTAGGCCCTCTCTGTGCGAGTGCACTGGCCGGTGGGAGGCTATTGATGGCAGAAGGCGGTCTCATAAATACCCCGGCCCTAAGCCATGGAGTGCTTTAAAGGTGGTCACCAAAACCTTGAAGCGCACCCAGAAGACCACCGGGAGCCAGTGCAGCTCGCGCAGGAGAGGTGTCACATGGGAGCGCCCCGTCGCTCCCATAATCCCCCGCGCCGCCGCATTATGGACCAGCTGGAGCCTCCGGGTGCACCTCAGGGGGAGCCCCATGTAGAGACCATTGCAGTAGTAGCAGTGTTCCAATATTTGAGGGGCTGCCACAAAGAAGGTGGGGTCAACTTATTTTCCAAAGCATCAGGAGGCAGGAGAAGAAGCAACGAATGGAAACTAATCAAGGAGAGAAGCAACCTAGAACTAAGGAGAACTTTCCTGAAAGTAAGAACAATAAACAAGTGGAATGGCTTGACTTCAGAAGTTGTGGGGGCTCCATCCCTGGAGGCTTTTAAAAAAGAGATTGGATAGCCATTTGTCTGAAATGTCTCCTGCTTGAGTAGGGGGTTGGACTAGAAGACCTCCAAGGTCCCTTCCAACTCTGTTATTCTATTCTATTCTGCTTTTCTGTATATTTATTTAAACTGTCAGTAACGTTGAACATGAGGCTTACACGACTGCAGCAACAGCCAGCATCACTGAAGCAACCACAACCTTCCTAAAATTCCATTTCCTCCTGAGTCATGAATCCCAGATTTTGGACACATTCTGTAAGTGATCCCATTTAAGGTACTCCGGTTCAAAAATTGTTGGCCTATGATGCGCTGTTACTCCCAGTTAAAGGTCATGGCAACAACAGCTTCAGTACTATGTGGATTACAGAGCAATAAGTTACATTTGCTTTTCACATTCTCTAAGCAATAAATACTGTACATTCTTTCTGCAACCCTTGGACTATATGTTGTTCTTATACACGAACTCATCAGGTACTTTCAAAATGTTCTGTAAACATAGCAGACTTCTGAAAGGAATGATCTGCCCCTTTTCTAGCCTTTTGTTCTAAAGAGAGTCAGAAAAGTGGAAGAAAATGCCTTTTTTAAAAGCAAAAGAATCAATATGTTCCTCATACCAGGGTGGATAAAAATCAATGATTTTTAAAAAAAAAAAAATCAAAAAAATCAGATTTTTTTTTATTTAAATCGGATTTTTTTAAATTTTTATCAAATTTATTTTAATAAAAATCTTCTGGGGTAAAAATCTATCGTAAGATAGTTTTCTATTTAAGATACATAAATAATTTAGTTTATTCAGCATGAACTGGAGCTTAGTTATGTAGCATGAGGCTGTATATTCTGCAACACTGGGACTATCGGTGAGTCAACAGTGGGTCAAAGGAGTAGCAGAGATGACAGTTGCTCTTTAAAAATTATGATTTAAATCGAGTTGATTTAAATCAAGCCTTTTTACTAGTGATTTAAATCCTGATTTAAATTGTGATTTAAATCAACTCGATTTAAATCAAATCCACCCTGCCTCATACAATTTTGATTCTGGCCTTGTTTCAGTCTTCAAATTCTCTCGTATAAGGTCTGTGGCAGTAGTGGGTTTCTACTGGTTCACCCCGGGTTTGGGCGAAGCGGTAGTGGCGGTGGCAGGAGGCTCCACCCTCCCACCCGAACGACATAATGGATGCTTCTTCGCATGCACAGAAGCACTGTGTGCAGGGCCGGATTTAGATGAAAAGAGGCCCTAGGCTATTCCACTTGTGAGGCCCTTTCACCTATAATGAAAGTGTAATTTTAATTTTGCTAACAATTTGAATGTAGGCCCCTCTTGATCTTGAGGCCCCCTCTTGATCTTGAGGCCCTAGGCTGAAGCCTAGTTAGCCTATAGGAAAATCCGGCCCTGACTGTGTGCATGCACGCGTGCGTGCTCACAGTTCTGAACCGGTAGTGAAGGTAAGTGAAATCCACTACTGGTCTGTGGGAATGAAATCCTCAACAAAAGGATATACTGTCAAGTCTGATTTTACTTAAGATAAAGATGGTGTGATCTATAGTACTCTATAGTATTCTACTAGGTACCACATCCCTGACACATAATGATGTGAATTGGTAATGACATGGTGTCATCACGTGTGTTTACAAGGAGGAGAAATACATCAAGATCTTGAAGTCATTCCAACTCCAGGTCTATTATAGGGCCCAAATTACAAAGTAGAATTATATCTTAAAGTCCTTGAGCCTCTTACTCTTTATAGTAACTAACATTTCTAAATGTAGCTATGTAATTACACTGTTTTGGGACTCCATCTGAAAAAATAACCTAGGTACACAATACAGCTTGTGATACTGGATGTGTTTTTTACTTTCACTCGGTTTTGAAAAAAAAATGCATGGAGAACAATAAGGTTCTTTTTATCTTATCCAGCTCAGTCTCCAGCCTACAGATGTTGACAAAGAAGATCAAAGAGATGATATGCTAGTATAATGTTAAACACGACTATACATTTCTAAGGGATCAAGAACAGAGATCCGGGGTTCCTGACATTGTATTAGTAACATGAGAATGAAAGAACAAAAAAATAAGCCCAAGCCCTGAAAACTGTTTATGCATATTATATTCAAAGAGACTTTGATAGGATATTCAAATATTTTGTCAGGAGCTTTGTTACCTGAGTAACACCACACTTTGTTACCTGAGTACATCACACTGTACAGTGGGAAAAAAACCCAATAAAGGAGAATATTTGTAGCTCAGGGTTGAAATGAGGAGTCCTTGGTGCTCTCTGAGTTTGTAGTGGATAAAATAAATGTATTTCTATTCTTACCAAATTTTTAACTTTTTAAGGAAAGAAATTCTATATGAAAGGATTTTAAAACAGAAAATAGTTTTTTTTTCCTTTCAAAGATGAAAGTGGGAGTTTTGTGTTGTCTCAATTTTACAAGTTAAAAAAGGCTAACCGGTAATTTCTTGTCAACATCCACCTGCTTAATAGGTTTTCCACATCAAATATTTCCAAATAATCCACAAGTCAACTTTCATATCACCTGCTGATCTACTATAAATGGATAGGAATCAATAGGACTTTTTTGACTTGTTGTTGACCAATTGTTAAGACATTGTTTATTTTGTTCTCAGACTGCTTGTATAATTAGTGTCTCCCTACATAGCCTACAGGACAGTGGTGAATATATCAAAGATTTTATAAAACTCAGTGATTCTTTCTGCAGGGTGCTGCTAAAACAGTATATTGTCAACATTTGGCTTGACTTTAAAGATGTGAGTTGAAAAATTGCAGATGGAATGCTGTTGTATAAATAATAATTATCCAGTGGAATACATTGGTACAAAGATGATGAAGTGAGGCTCCAAGAAGAGAACTTAAGGAAAAATGAAGGTTCTTTCTTATCAGCACTCACAAGGTAGATCAGATCAAGAAACATGTTGTCTATGCCGAAAATTACTTTTATTGGAATGGCTTGCAAGTTTGAATGTGTTTCCCCTGCCTGCTTCCTTTTTTATCTTCATATGAATTAAGGGATTACCTGCCATGGGTGTTTTTGTAAACCTCTTTTTAAGCCTTGTTTATCTGTTTGTGTTTTTGGTAACAGATCTTCCTTCTTTCTGTAAAGGCTAAAAGGTAAAGGTAAAGGTTCTCCTCGCACATATGTGCTAGTTGTTCCCGACTCTAGGGGGCGGTCCTCATCTCTGTTTCAAAGCCGAAGAGCCAGCAATGTCCGAAGACGTCTCTGTGGTCAGGTGGCCGGCATGACTAAACGCCAAAGGCGCATGGAACGCTGTCACCTTCCCACCAAAGGTGATCTCTATTTTTCTACTTGCATTTTTTAGGTGCTTTCGAACTGCTAGGTTGGCAGAAGCTGGGACAAGTAATGGGAGCTCGCCCCGTTACGCAGCACTAGGGATTCGAACCACTGACCTTTTGATTGACAAGCTCAGCATCTTAGCCACTGAGTCACCGCGACTCTTTTCCTGTAAAGGCTAACTCTCTACTATTTCCATTATCTCTTAAGGTATTATTATGGTAGGATATGTATATTCTACCATAGATGGATAAATTATTTGAGGATAGGCTGATTTCAGCTACTGAGCTAAGGCATTTCTATTTTCTTTTGAACATATTCATGCTGTCAGTTCTGTTCCAGTTCTCTTATTCAAGAACATAAATGAGATATTATGTGGGTTTTCAAGTCTAGGCTGCAAAATTCCTGTCATGTAAGATCAGAAACCTTTTCTGCCATGTCAAAATTATCTGGATTGTTGTGGCTTAATCAGGTTGTGCTGAATATTCCTACTGAACCTTGCTTGAATTCCTTATCTTTTATAAGAAATTTATGAAAACACAATCACATGATATACGATGCAAGGAACATTTATCTTTCACTGTCATAAATGCTTAGCTCCATGGAATTTATATTTAATTGTCAGTTTAATCCCAGTTGGGTTTCTGTTGTCTGGTGTGAACTATAACAAATGGGACAGGTGTGATTACATACACTGTATACAGATTGTGTTTCTAAAAAATAAATTCTGCCTCCATGATCAGATTTCAGCTTTTTCTCCTTTTTTCCTGGATGCAGGAACACTAAGCAGCAGTAAAATGTAATGAAGTTTATTGGCCTTAAAGCATTGGCTAAAGTAATTTTTTTTCCCGAAAGGAAGCTTTGTGGTGACTGTAAGTAAATACTTCAGTGATAACTGGAAAAAAATGCTAATTTCCTTTTGCGTATTGCTCCTAATAGTTCTGAATTAAGTTCCCAGCAGTTTTTTCTTTCACAATATGAGATGACTTACAAAACTGTTGGTACGTCCCCCTTGGAAATCACAAGTCGATGCAAAAATCACAATTCTAGCATACTATGGAAAGCTTATATCTGAAAAATCTTTTCCAAGTTTAGTTGCATTATTAAGATGGAAACATGGGAAAATCTATACATATGACAAAGAAATTTCTACTGCGTGTAGTTGCTCTTACAATATTGTAAAGCATTTTTCTTAAAGGACAAAAGCCATATTTCCCCCCAGCAAAACTTATTTTTAACTTTCACAGGAAATGACTGAATGAGCCAAAATCAGTTGTCCTTTCACCTTCAGAGTCTTGATTTTATTCCAGCCAAATAAAGTCAATCGTTGTTCCCAGCACAAATTATTTTCCCTTGTACTTTAAGAACTAAAAACTAACAATGCATGCCACTGAGTTTGTTCAAAGACTCCTTGGAATATTATAGTATTTTTAGCATTAACAGCACACAACAAATTGATATCAAGGTCAATTCTATTTTGTATGTGAATATAGAATTACCATAATTCAGTATTTTGAACTTCAACTTATGACAATAGATTTTTTTTTTGGTCAATAACGTATAGCAAATGCCCACTCCATAGTTATCCAGATTTTTGAACTCCAGATGTGGAAGTGAGAAAAACTAAAGCTAAAATTCTGTGTTTATTGTTAGATGCTTCATCTTTAATCGGGCATTGTAAAGTTTATTACAATCACAATTCAACATTTGCAATGAGAATTTAAAGACTTTTATCTTCCTGTATTACAGAATGTTTTCTCCTCTGATCTATGTGAAGGCTACAAAATGGTAATAAAAAGCAATTTTCTGAGCCTACAAAGAAACCTGATTTTGGAAGCATGTCTTGGGTTCTGAACAGAACTGGGTTCTCTTTACAGAACTGGGTTCTGTAAAATTTGGATCCTGAAATATATCATATGCTTCACAACTAATAAAAAGAGTTTGAAGAGTAAGAGTTAGAGTAGTATTCTGTGTTACACTGATATGGTGCATCCTACTGTTGCATTGTGGGATGCGGTGGCTCAGTGGCTAAGATGCTGAGCTTGTTGATTGAAAGGTCGGCAGTTCAGTGGTTGGAATCCCTAGTGCCACATAACGGGGTGAGCTCCCGTTACTTGTCCCAGATTCTGCCAACCTAGCAGTTCGAAAGCACGTAAAAAATGCAAGTAGAAAAATAGGAACCACCTGTGGTGGGAAGGTAACAGCGTTCCATGCCCCTTTGGTTTTTAGTCATGCCGGCCACATGACCACGGAGACGTCTTCAGACAGTGCTGGCTCTTCGGCTTTGAAACGGAGATGAACACTACCCCCTAGTGCTCATCCGGGAACGACTAGCACATATGTGCGAGGGGAACCTTTACCTTTACCTTTTTACTGTTGCATTTGGTCAGCCAAGTGCTGTTGCTTAGCTAGGATTCAGTTTTAAATGAACACAGTTCTAATTTCTGCAATATCAAACATATTTGAACAGGCTGAGCTCAATAAGGTTAAATTCAGACATTGGGAAGATTTTTGCTTGGCTCATTACCAGTATGAGCCACCCACTTTTGGGATGCAAAAATAGACATTTTCTTCCTCCCCCTTCTAACCCATTGGAAATGTACTTTCCACATGTGTTTTCCAGCTTTAGTTTTCTGATTTCTGGTGCTTAATCCTCAAAAGAAATGTACTCATCTATTAGCAACCTCACATTCAATTGATCTGGGGTTGCATATCAATAGCCTGGCATATCCCTTTCTTCCAGTGATCACTGCCTGGGCATCTGTTTTGTCCTGTGTTGTTGTTGATACACTGATGATCAATTAAATCAATGAACTGCCCTCACTTTTACAAGTTCAACTTTCATTCAACCTTTACATTCCCACCATCTTTTCAGTTTTGCTCAGATTAGACAAAGGATGCTCTCTTTGTCCATGGAGATTCTCATTCTCATCTCATTCTGTCCTTCTGAAAGTGCTTTTTCAGAAGGCAACTGGACTTTGTATTTCCTTGAAGACGCTTCACTTCTCATCCGAGAAGCTTCCTTAGAACTGAAGAAGCTTCTTGGATGAGAAGCAAAATGTCTTCTCATGGAAAACAAAGTTCAGTTGTCTTTTGAAAAAGCACCTGAGATATATACTCTTTGGTTTTCTACTTTTCCAGTTAGAGTTCTGCAAAGCAATCTTCTCCCCGCTTTTCCATAAAAAAAAGAAAGTTGCAACATAGAAATGTTGTATCTTAGTTCTACTAAATTGAATGAGCAGCTCTTCTTTGCTGAGAATGAAAACACCACATGTCATTCTCTTTTGATTTGATTATGGGAGCATCAGAGCATCGTTAGTACCTTAAGGGGGCTGGGAAATGGTTCTGTTGTAATGTCAAAGGAGACAATGTGGTAAGGAGGTGTGTAAACATCTGGAAAGTAAAACAAAGCCAAAGTGAGATATGAATAATCTCTAAAAGGAAAGCCAGCATTGGTAGACTGGTCTATACAGAAACCAGCTAGTGTGTCTTGCCTTCAGCACAAATGGGAAGAACATGAATCGGAGGAATGACAAATCAGCCATATTCTACACTGAGCACCAGCCCAACCCATTGTCAACCAGCTGCATCCCAATCTGGAATGTCAGAAGTTGGCTTAAGAAACAGAAGGGAACATCATGGAACAGAACACAGATTAAGTTGCAATGTGGAATTGCCTTACTCTTACTAGTATCATTGGGAACTTCAGTTAATTGTGAATAGCAGTGATTGTGAATACAGTGCAGGTAGAATATAGACTAAATTATTTAGTGGGTACCTAATGAGTTAAGGTTGACTCAACCTTCCATCCTTCTGAAATGGATAAAATGAGGACCCAAATTGTTGGGGGCAATATGCTGGCTCTGTAAACCGCTTAGAGAAGGCTGTAAAGCACTGTGAAGCAATATATAAGTCTAAGTGCTATTGCTATAATGTGTAGAATTTTCTGAAGTGTTAATTACAGTACTGCCTTAAATTAGTATTCCGGATCCCTTATGCCCAATGTAATTAATAGTGTCATCCACAAAGCATCATTATTTGCGTTTGTTGGGAAGGAATCTTTTTGACATAGCAAAAGGGGACAGGAAGAAGGAAAGGGCAGGAAATAAATATATACAGAGAAGGCTGAGGAAGATTAGCCAAGAAGGGAGGCATCACCGAGGAGAGGATGAAAGGAAAGGCATTAGGATGTGGGAATAAATAAGGATGTAAGTAAATAAATAAATAGATGAACAAATGGAAAGGGGAGGGAAGGGAGGAGGAGAGAAGAAGTGAGGAGGGGAAAGGAGAGGGAAGGAGAAGAGGGAAGGGAAGGGAAGGGAAGGGAAAGGAAGGGAAGGGAAGGGAAGGGAAGGGAAGGGAAGGGAAGGAAAGGAAAGGAAAGGGTTAAAAGCCAGAAGAGAGAGAGAGAGAGAGAGAGAGAGAGAGAGAGAGAGAGAGAGAGAGAGAGAGAGAGAGAGAGAGAGAGAGAGAGAGAGAGAGAGGAAACTTGTAAATGTCAGAGCTGTGACTCAAAATAGATCTCACCAGAGAATAATGTTGGATCTTAAAATCAGGCTTCCCTCAGATGTTGTACCTGTATTTTACCAGCAGCAGCCCTGCTTAACTGAATTAATGAATTAAATTATATTTTATAGCACAACATCTTTATTTTAGTCCTTGCCCAGCATGAAGTAACAACAACAACAACAACAACAACAACAGTGTGGAACTGACTAATTATAACAGAAAAATAGTCTACACCAGAGACCTTCAAACTTGGCAGCTTTAAGACTTGTGGACTTTCAACTCCCAGAATTCCCCAGCCAGCTATGCTGGCTGGGGAATTCTGGGAATTGAAGTCCACAAGTCTTAAACCTGCCAAGTTTGAAGACCTCTGGTCTACACCAAGAACCAGTAAAAGCAGTAATGAAACAGTTAAATTTATAAAATTTATAAAATTATTATAAAACTAGAAAAAATTATTTAAAAAGTTGTGATTGGTTGTATGCCATCAAATCATTTTCAACTCCTAGCAACCACATAGAAAGATTTTTTTCCCTCATGACGATTTATCCCTAATCTGTTCTTTCAGGACTCCCAAAGGTACACTTGTAGGTGAACTAAAAGTCATAGATTGACTGAAATTAATTAAAATTTAAAGAATGAGTAAAATATAAGATGCTGTACTGTACAGCCCACTTCATGTTTTGCTAAGGGAATTCATATATTCCTTTCTAAAGTAAACTCAGTATTTTTAACTGTTTTCTTTAAATTGTTTTTATATTTAATGTTTAACCACCCACCATAATGTCCTGTTAAGGAACATCCCATGCTAATATTATTGATAGAACTGGAAAGGAGCAATGTCCACCATGTGCATGAAAAAAATGGATATAAATGCAGTTAGGTAGCAATGAAACTTGATAAAAATCACATAAAAGTGACATTTATACTCAGGAAAATATGGGTTGAATTGCGGACCGAAGAGTCTAATAATTCCCATTTGTAAGTAGCAATTTCACTGAAGAATTGTCGAATTTTTCCTGATGTTATCGGAAAGTAAATTTGTAGTTATTGGTTTTATTCTTTTCATTTGTTTGCTCCATTATCAGAGCATGCTAGTCAAATTGTACTTATAAGGTTGACTCAGCCTTCCATCCTTCCGAGGTGGGTAAAATGAGAACCCAGAAGGCTTTACAGCCTTCTCTAAGCAGTTTACAGAGCCAGCATATTGCCCCCAACAATTTGAGTCCTCATTTTACCCACCTCAGAAGGATGGAAGGTTGAGTCAACCTTGACTCATTAGGTACCCACTAAATAATTTAGTCTATATTCTACCTGCACTATATTCACAATCACTGCTATTCACAATTAACTGAAGTTTCCAATGATACTAGTAAGAGTAAGGCAATTCCACATTGCAACTTAATCTGGGTTCTGTTCCATGATGTTCCCTTCTGTTTCTTAAGCCAACTTCAACCATTGGGCGCAAGATGCTGACTCTGTAAACCACTTAGAGAGGGCTGTAAAGCAATGTAAAGCGGTATATAAATTGAAGTGCTATTGCTATATGTTATACAGGTAGGCCTTAGGTTGTGACCACTCATTCGGCAAACATTCAAAGTTATTATGGCGCTGAACAAGGGAGATTTAGGACTGGTTTCTGAAGTTCCATTGTAAAGTGGCCATGATTTTCAAAATACCCCCCAGCTTTCCACAAGCAAAGAAAATGGGGAAGCTAGCTGGGAGTTAGAAATAATTTTTTGCCTTCCTGTGCTCCATAGTGCCTGCTCCTCCTGCCCACTCCCACCCAGAGCTCTCCCACCAGCTTACTTGCATGGGACTCCCATCTATTCTGACTTAACCACTTGAATGCTCCTGGTATTACCCATAATCCGAGGATCATCTGTATGCAATTTATCCAAAGCAACTGCAGAAAATGAGTAATCAATCATTCTTGATTGTTGTTGATTTTACCAGATAACCTGTTAATAAGTCCCAAAGTTGCTTTTTCAAGAGGAAACTGGACTTTGTTTTTTCTTCGAAGATGTTTCACTTCTCATCCAAGAAGCTTCTTCAGCTCTGACTGGATGGTGGGGAATGGAAGGATTTATACTCCTTGCAGACAGCTGGTCATTTGCATCCTTTTAGAGGGTCGTTGAAGCACTTGGAGGTTTGTCTGTGTCCTCACGGTCACCTGAGTGGTGTTCCTGGTTCCTGTAGTCTTCAATTTTTTCTCCAGAAATCCATTCCTACTCCCACACCATTCAAAGGATGTTCATCCCAAATTGTATAGCTCAAAGTCTGTAGCGTTCCATTCCCCACCTGTCAGAGCTGAATAAGCTTCTTGGATGAGAAGTGAAACATCTTCAAAAAAACCCAAGAAAGATCAGCTGCCTCCTGAAAAAAGCACCTTTGGGACAACCGTGACCTGGATGACTGAGAATCTCTACAGACCTTTAGCTATACAATTTGGGATGCACACCCTTTGAATGGCGTTGGAGTAGGAATGGATTTCCAGAGAAAAAATGGCAGACTACAGGGACCAGGAGCACTACTCAGGTGACCCTGAGGACACAGATAAACATCCAAGTGCTTCAACAACCCTCTAAAAGGATGCAAATGACCAGCTGTCTGCAAGGAGTATAAATCCTTCCATTCCCCACATTCCCTGTCAAAGCTGAAGAAGCTTCTTGGATGAGAAGCAAAATGTCTTCAAAGAAAAATCAGCAAAGTCCAGTTGCCTCCTGAAAAAGCACTTTTGGGACAACCATGACCTGGATGATTGATAATCTCTACAGACTGTTAATAAGTCTTAATTAATAATGTCTTAATAAGATGGTGTTTGGGTAAGCCTTCCAAAACCTAAACCAATTATGCTGTGGAAGGCTGATTTAAGACCAAATACCTAGAAGTCTTCTACAACTTGGTGTCCTAGATAAACTTCAGAGGTCCTTTATGACAGGGGCCTCCAACCTTGGCAATTTTAAGCCTGGTGGACTTCTGGGAACTGGCTGGGGAATTCTGGGAGTTGAAGTCCGCCAGGCTTAAAGTTGCCAAGGTTGGAGATCCCTGCTTTATGAGGAGAAGTGAATTGGGTTGCTTTCATTCTATGGCACAGCTGCTCCTTTTGCTAACATATAGTCTTGCTGAACCTATAACCACCACAGCTGTGGTTCTTCAAAGTTTCAGCTAGAGTATTTTGGTCTAGTGAATAGCAGTTCCTTTTAATGTTTATGTCCTATGTCCCTTCACATTTCTAAGATAGATTGATTTAAGTCAAAGCAAAACAGGAAGGAGGAGAGATAGGAGCCCTGATAGTTAAGATTTGAAGAAGGCCATGGTCCACAGGGCAGACATGAGGAGATTCTAATTTAATTATGAAAATTTAATAGCAGATGTTTTTTAAAAAAAGAACATAATGTAGGAAAGTCCTATTTAAGCACTGGCAGAGGTAAGATGAGGCTTAAGACAGGAAATGTGAGGAGGTAAGAATGATACCACAACAAATGGCATTCTAGAAATGTGGGCCGATTCTAACTTCAACATAAAGCACACCTCAAGTTAGTACTATACTTCATGTGAATTCCTACATCTCCAGATCATAGCTGCAATACGATATGAATATCTAGAGCCGCTTAGGAAGTAGGAGTGTAGAATGTCTTGAGATGAGCCCATGCCAAGAAAATTTGGACAGGAAAGACTGATGAGATGAAAATAAATTCCTGTATCTTAGGGTTGTTGTTTTTTTCCAGTTGTACAATTCACCTAAATTTTCTTTTGCTTTCCTGACCAGAGAATTGAGCCAGGCTGGAATGTCAATGAAAAAAAAAAAATCCTGTGAGAATCCAGAAAGAAAAAAAAAAATCACCCCAGGCAAATATTAATTCAGCTTTATTTGTTGAACTTTTTTCTTCACGCTTGCCTTTTTGTTTCCCACTTGACGTTGTAAAATATTTGCAGAATCTGACAACAGACATGAAATAGCAGGGAGGAAGTTTGACTGGGAGTTCTGGAAATGAACACGCCACATCGAAGATGACACAATCTGGGAATGGCCTATTCTTAAATTTTGGATCGCTGGCCCACTCCCTTTCCCACTGCTGTAGTTCTAGGTGTTGACAGTTAAGACACAAGAACAAGAATTTTCAAAAAAAAAAGTTTGGAAGCATTAAAAATGTGTAGTCCCAATTAGTTCCTGTTAGATGAACTCTTCCAATCATTACCATACTGTGTGACTATTCCATTTTTTTTTCTCCTCAAGGTATATTTTTGTAGGAAAAGAAAAGAATGAGTCCCATGAGGAATGCAACATCAAACGAACCATGAAGAAAATAATGCAGAAAAGCAGATTGCATCATTTTTTTTTTAAAAAAAAGCTCATCTCATCAACAAACAACCTAAGGTCTATTTCATAATTAGACATTCACCATCAAGAGTCAGGGAGATAAGCAGTAACCCAGTGGTGAAATCCAAATTTTTTTACTACCGGTTCTGTGGGGGTGGCTTGATGGGCTTGGCAGGGGAAGGATACTGCAAAATCCCCATTCCCTCCCCACTCCAGAGGAAGGATACTGCAAAATCCCCATTCCCTCCCCACTCCTAGGGGAAGGATATTGCAAAATCTCCATTCCCACCCCACTCTGGGGCCAGTGGTATTTGCCAGTTCTCCAAACTGCTCAAAATTTCCGCTACCGGTTCTCCAGAACCTGTCAGAACCTGCTGGATTTCACCCCTGATTGCAGTGTGTAGCCTCAGAGATACTTTTAATATGGCTGGGTTACAATCCTTGATTTATGACTACAATTGAGCCCAAAATTTCGGTTGCTAAGTGAAACATTTCAGTGAATTTTGTCCCATTTTATGAACTTTTCTTTCCACAGTTGTTAAGTGAATCCCTGAAGTTTTTAAATTAGTCACCTGGTTGTTAAGTGAATCTAGCTTCCCCCTTGACTTTGCTTGTCAGAAAGTCGCAAAAGGAGATCATGTAACCTGAGGACACTGCAACTGTCATAAATATGAACCTGTTGCCAAGCTTCTGACTTTTGATCACATGATCATGGAGATGTTGCAGTGGTTATAGGTGTGAAAAAGTTCATAAATCACTTTTTCCAGTTGTCATTGTAACTTTGAACGGTCACTAAATGAACTGTGGTAAGTCAAGGATTACCTGTATTCTGAAACTATAATTTTTAAAAAAAATGTAGTTATATTATTGTTTATATTTTCTAAAATAGTGAAAAATGGTAAAAAATGGTTATATTAAAAAAAAAAAACCTTTCATAACGGCTGTGAAATTCTTTCTGTGAAATGTCCATGGGAAAGCTTTGTGATATGAACATAGCCAATAACTCCAGTAAGGGGGAAAATGGCATGACCCCCAAATGTAGGAATTGGGCCATTATTTTTTACTTTTACCTTTAAAATAATATCTGTTCACATCAGTAGGGGCTACTGTATTCTAAAGCTCTGGAGACAGACAAAAAAAACCCACCCTCTTCCTTTCCATTAGCTGCTGATTAATTGGAAATTTCTGATTGCTGAAAACTTCCCAAGAGAAAATTTTGAGGAAAAAAAATTCCCAAGAGAAAAAAAAATGTACTTGGGAAATCCTTGTGGTAAAATAGGAAAAATCCCTGCACTGGAAATCATTGTGATAATGAAAGTCAACTATGATTTAAAGGAAGTCTTGAGCGATAACAAAATCTACTATGAGTTAGAAGAAACGTTGAGAATACTTACAGCCTCTGCCATGTTTGAAAAAAATATGTTTTTTTTTCAAGTTATCATTCTTTAAAATGGAGGCTGCCGTTTTAATGTCATGTTAAAAAGTGACTCCTGTCCCCCACAATCCTACATAGCAGGTGTCTCCAACCTTGGCAACTTTAACACTTGTGGACTTCTTGTGGACTTGTGGACAGCTGGCTGAGGAATTCTTGGAGTTGAAGTCCACAAGTCTTAAAGTTGCCAAGGTTGGAGACTCCTGCTACATAGAACAAAACATTGGTCACGGTGAAATGACGTACTCTCCTATCCTATAAATCAGCGTTTTTCAACCTTGGCAACTTTTAAGATAAGTGGACTTCAGCCTAGGTGCTGGCTGGAAATTCTACCTTAAAGTTGCCAAGAAATGCTGCTCTAAAGGTATCTTGAAAGATTGAGGCAGGAGGAGGAGATTAGAATAGGGAATAACTATAGTGTCTGAGCCGAGGTGGCGCAGTGGTTAGAGTGCAGTACTGCAGCTACTTCAGCTGACTGCTAGTTCAGCAGATCAGCGGATCAAATCTCACCAGCTCAAGGTTGACTCAGCCTTCCATCCTTCCGAGGTGGGTAAAATGGGGACCCAGATTGTTAGGGTGCAATATGCTATTTAGTATACTGTCTTTGGTGTAAGCCGCCCAGAGTCCTCGGAGAGTGGGCGGCATAGAAATATGACTAATAATAATAAATAATAAAATAATAAAATATGTATTTGGAACAGGTAGGAAATTAAGAAAAGATGGTCTTAGTGACATAGAGATATAACTTCATTAGGGAACTTTGTTTTCTGAAAGAACTGAGAAATAATTATTTATACATGGTGTGTCCAACTCTGGCAATTTTAAAGACCTGTGAACTTCAGTTCCCAGAATTCCCTAGCTAGCTATGCTGGATAGGGAATTCTTGGAGTTGAAGTCCACAAGTCTTAAAGTTGCCAAGGTAGGACACCCCAAAAGCTGTGTGAATTTGCTCCTAAAAATGCCTTCTTTCCATTTAACATAACTACACATATGGATACTACAGGATTACATGGATCCTTAAAAATAATATATGATTAAATATATACATGCCCACACACACATACGCATTCAACAGGAAATAATCAGAGAAACTACAGTAGATTTTTGAACGATTCGTCTACATTTTAAAACCATAATCCAAATTAACGAAATCCTGGCATATGCTTCTATAGTCATATATAAAGCTGCATTTATTACCATTTTAGGCAGCTGAAACTCAAATATCTCCTGTCTTGGGGCATAACTGCAGTAGTATGATTTTTTGGGTCCACAGTCTAGACAAAACTAGCAGTCTGTAAAATTTATCACCGTCTGCTGTCACAAAAATGTGTCAAAATTCAAATTTGCATAAATGTGGTGGTGTAATGGTCATAAAGATCATCCCTAACTGTGTTTTGTTCGGCATTTGTTTTAAATACTTTTCAGATTGTTTGGAATTCATCATTCTTCTATCCAAACATGGCCAAAGTCTGTGGGATAGCATTCCACGGCTTCCAAAGGGACAAAAATAATATTTATGACTGTTTGCGGGTAAATTCCAAGTAGAAATTGCATAGTAATCTAAATAAATTTAACAAGGGTACAACAAAACATAAATTTGAATTAAATCAGCTGAGTGAAAATTTTTTTTCCATTAGGTCCCTTATCCTGTTGACCTCTTCCCCCATTAAAAATAATAGCCTTAATTATGCTTTCCATAGATTTTTAGATTTTTCTCATATGAACACATTTTATATACTAATTAAAGTGAAATGAAAATGATTCTCCTAGTAAAAGATTACACTTTTACTATGTGGTGGAGGGGGTGGAGTTTGCATTATGACATCACAGTGCTCTGTCTACCAGCTTCTCAGTTTTGACCTTCCCCTGATCTTTTATTCCTAAAACATTACATTTCTAGGAATAGATGAGAACATTTTAGGGTACTGAAGGAACTTTATCTGAAGAACACATAGACCAGAGGTGGGGAACTATGGTCCCTTTTTGGTGTGTGGACTTCAATTCTGGGAGTTGAAGTCCACACGTCATAAAGGGGCCATAATTCTTGATCCCAATATGCTGTAGACCCAGTAAGTACCTTGAAAACAATTCAATAACTAGATTTTTAACTTCAGAAAAATATTTGAAACACTGAATAACAAGCTGGTTAAGTTTGTTGGCATGCCACTTGAGTGGATACATGGCTAACTGACAATTATGATGACAATGAAGACTCTTGCAGCAGCAGCTCAGCTTATTCCAACTGTAAAATCAATTCTGAATTGTGGCTGTCACTTAAGAATACTGAGATTGAACCTGATAGTAGAATTTTAATTTTTCCCTTTCCTAATGGATCTACATACAGTATCTTATTCCATTTTTTTAGCTTTATTTCCAATTAAACAAGTTATTTTAAGCATGCTCATGAAGTCTGAATTTCATTCTGGATTGGACTGATTGTTTTACTGAACTATATCACCAAATCTTTCTGCCTAGTCCAAGAAAAAACAATAAATAATATCTTTTTGATGATCTATCTATCTATCTATCTATCTATCTATCTATCTATCTATCTGTCATGCATCCATGCATGCATGCATGCATCCATCCATCCATCATCCATCCATCCATCCATCATCCATCCATCCATCCATCCATCCATCCATCCATCCATCATCCATCCATCCATCCATCATCCATCCATCCATCCATCCATCCATCCATCCATCCATCCATCATCCATCCATCCATCATCCAGCCAGCCAGCCAGCCAGCCATCTATCATCTATCATCTATCCATCCATCCATCATCTATCTATCTATCTATCTATCTATCTATCTATCTATCTATCTATCTATCTATCTATCTACCTACCTACCTACCTACCTACCTACCTACCTACCTACCTACCTTCCATCCTCCATCCATCCATCCATCCCTATCTATCTATCTATCTATCTATCTATCTATCTATCTATCTATCTATCTATCTATCTTCCATCTATCATCTATCTATCTATCTATCTATCTATCTATCTATCTATCTATCTATCTTCCATCCATCCATCTATCATCCATCCATTCTTCTATCATCCATCCATCCACCTACCTACCTACCTACCAATCTATCTTCCATCAATCATCTATCTGTCTGTCTGTCTATCTATCTATCTATCTATCTATCTATCTATCTATCTATCTATCTATCTATCTTCCATCTATCATCTATGTATGTATGTATCCATCCATTCATCTATCTATCTATCTATCTATCTATCTATCTATCTATCTATCTATCTATCTAATCTTTCTGTGTAAGTCTGGAAACATGAACTTACCTTTTTTTTGCGCAGGACAACTTGACAGTCTGTAGGTTGGCATGTGACTGTTTTACTCTTTAAATCAGATACTTCCGAGACCAAGGGTGCATTCAGAATGCACTCATCCTCAGCATTTGTAACATTACGCACATCCACATTATTATCCTCTGACCAGATGTGAGAACCAGGTAAGTGTGCAAGAGAATGATTGGAATCTCTTATAATCGCATCATTGCCCCGATGCTGAGAAAGCGTATCTTCATCATGGAATAAAGTACAGTCATTCTTCTCATCTGATTTTTCATATTGTAGGGCGGTAGCTCCACAAACTATCTGCTCCTCCAATATACTTTTTTCCACAGCAGGTTCCCAATTTTTTTCTTTTGAGACATCTTTACTTTCATGAGAGTTGTTGTATCCAAGTATGAGAACTTCTTCTCTGCTATTGTTTTTCATTGCTCCCTCATGAGAAGTGCTCATTTTTTCAGTTGGTTCAGCAGTATGATCGCATTGTTTCTTTGCTTCTGCTCTTGAGATGATCTTCACTGAAGGTTCCTCTAAGCTCTTCTTTTCAGCTAACAATTTATCTTCAACAGGCATAAACTGGCAGTTGATGGTCTCCAAAGGGAGGTCCGTGTTCTTGCTGCCACCATTGCCATCATCGCTTCCAACAGAAACATTGACTAAAGTTTCCACACTAGCTTCCAATGAGAGAAAGTCTCCTTCTTCTTGATGATTTTCATTTTCATCCAATTCTTTGGAAACGTTGCTGAAAAGCTTCGAGGGGAAGACGACCAACTCTCCAACATGACAGCAATCTGGCAAGGAAGCACTTTTTTCTTTCAGATTTTCACACCGAAGTTCCTTCTTTTCCATTCCGGCTTGCAAGTTGTCAACTACTAAGCCATGTCTGCATAATATATTAGAATCAAGAGATCCAAAATGCAAGCTCATCCATTGGGTCACATGTTCTTCCCAGCTCCTTTTTCTGATTGCTAGAGACATGTCATAGCATTTAACAATTGGTTCCGAAGTGTGACATAATATACGCTGGAGGAAACATTATGGATTCTATAAACTTTTCCATCCAATGAAATGGCTCTTGCTCTTGCATATCTGTATTTTTTTTTAAAAAAAGACGGAATTCCAGTGTAAGAAGCAATGAAAGCATTCACATATTCCTTAAACTTTTAGGAAGAAATGGTTTTGTAGAACAGTTTTAATCGTTTGCAAACTATTAAGTAGTTAAATAGATATAATCAAGCATATCCTCTTTGCTGAATCCTCCCTCAATGAAGTAAACAGAATGTTATAAACAACTCTATGAGAACATAACAGGTTCCTTAAGCCAAATTTTGACAATGACCCTTTTTCATTGATTCAATCATAAGACAACCATTTTCCATGGGTTTAAAAGCTATCAAATCTTGTGAGTTCATGATACTAGTCAACATTTCAAAATAGCCAAGCCTAGCATTATTGTCAAAAAGCTGGGTTTTAATGACTCTTATGTTTTAAATGGTCATATTTATTACACTAGTAAAGCTATACCCAAGTAAATGGAATAAAAAACCTACCTAAAACCTTTGAAGAAAATTAGATTTGATTAGGATGCTAACAATTAGAGACATTTTGCTAAGTGGGTTGTTATTTAAAGTAGGTAGAATGCCTACACTCCTATCCTAAACCTGTGCATTTGATTTTTATTTCCTAAGTAAATAATTTTGTTTCTGTTTCTGTACAATTTCATTATGCTACTTTCAGCCTATTTCTCCAAAGTTGCATTTTTATTCTTGATAAAGGAACTATTCTATGATATGTTTCTATCAATCTCAAGCTTCAGTCCTTCTCTTTCAAACACAAGATTTTTTTTTTTATTTGAAGAAACCTGAATATAGGTAGGGTTTGGTTAACTCTGATTTTCCTCTTATTTTAATGGATATGTGATATGTGGATTATCATGGTGTTCCCTGTGACAGTCTATGGAAGCAAAAATTGGACTTTGAAAAATCAGGATAGGAAGCACATTGTTGGAGAAGACTCCTGAGAATATCCTGAACAGCTAAGAAAACAAACCAGTGGTGAAATCCTACCGGTTTGCACCAGTTCGGGCAAACCGGTAGTGATAAAATCTACCGGTTTGGTGAACTGGTAGTGAAAAAAAAGCTACCTGTTGGTCCCAAACGGTATTTCCAATGATCAGCTGTGCCGCACAATTTATATTAGCTAGAAAGCAGGAAATCTTGCTTTCTAGCTAATCTAAATCGCACGGCACAGCTGTTCCCCCCCGCTGTTCTACTTACCTTCAACCTCATTTTTCTGCATGAAATGCGCATTTGGTGTGCACTGCACATGTGCTTGAAACATGCATTTGGTTGCACTGCCCATGTGCGCACAGCATGAATCTGGCGTGCACTGTGTATGCACATGTGTGCAGCATGAGTGTGATGTGCACTGCGCATGCGTGGCAGCAAACTGGTCGCGACCCGCGGAAGATTCCACCACTGAAACAAACTAATGGGTCATGAAACAAACAGAGTTTGCACTGGAAGCCCAAATGACCAGGCCCTACTTTGGATACATTATGCAAAGACCCAGCTCTATGGGGAAAGGCTCTAATACCAGGAAAGTTGGAAGGAAGGTGAAGAAGTGGGTGACCAGGAGGAAGGTGCATGGACTCTGTTGAAGTGGCAATCAGTGCATCTTTGGGAGGCTTGAAAGAACATATTAACAATATATCGTCATGGAGAAAATCTATCTATGTAGTTACTATCAGTCAAAAATGACTTGATCGCACATAATCATTCAGTCAATGGATATGTGAGTTAATTGAATTCTGTTGACCAGAACATGAGACCTTTACTAAATGAAGATGGAGCTGCTACAAAGCATCTCTTAGATATATGACATCCTTGTATAAAACTATTGTTTCTGCTGAGGAAATAAGCAAACAATCCAGCTGCTTCATACAAAATCTGTCTTTTCATGTAGAACAGGGGTATCAAACTCAATTTCATTGAGGGTCACATCAGGGCTGTGGTTGACCTCAGGGGGCTGGGTGGGCATGGCCAACTGGTTGGCTATGGCTGACTGGTTGGGCGTGGCCAGCTTGACACCACTCCCCAAACTGCTGCCATATGTTCTGTCCCAGTCCCACACGCACACACACCAACAGACGTTCAAGAGTTAAAGACCAAACCAGCCGGCAAAATCCTTTTCCTTATGATAACGGAACTTGGCAACAACCTAGTGGCTGCCTGCCAAGAGTTTATTACTTATGAAGAGGAGAGATAACTTCTCCCCGCTTCTGGTTCATCAAAGGAAACAGCTCAATAATTACAGAGTCAATCAAATCCAGAGATAATCCAGCAAAGTCTATAGCAAAAGTCCAGCAATGCAGAATGGCGTGGAAGCTTTCAGCTTTGTTCATCACAAGGTTTGACTGGCCACCCTTTTATACCTTGTGGGGTGTGGTCCAGTGACTCAGTCTAATCTCGGGCACGCCTTTTCTTCTGCGCTTATCTCTGCGATGCTGGCGTGGATCCAGCCAAGACTCATTACCCTCATCACTGTCCATCTGTGGCTGCGTGGACGTGCTTGGCCCCGGCCCTATCTCTTGCCCTTTGGCGGACACCGAAGGCATTGCCAGAGAGGAGGGTCCTGGAGAGGGAGGCCTTGCCAACTCCTCTCCTTCACTCTCGGAGTCCTCTCCTGCCGATGACACAGGCTCATGTAACGGAGCCACAATACCATATTTCCTCTTTGCACTGAAGAGACTGGGCCAAAGCAACGTGGGGCAGCCCCTTATATTTTCCTTACTTTTTCCAGGACAGCCTCACGGGGCAGATCCAACCACATCGCAGGCTGGATCCAGCCTGTGGGCCTTGTGTTTGACATCCCTGATGTAGAAGAACTAGCATAGGCTACTATCTAAATTTCCAGTTGCATCTATGTAGCTTGGATGTCTTCAAACAAGAAGAAATGAACAGGAGTTTCATGGAGAGGGAGGATTGCAACAGAAGAGAGACCCCCCTTTTCCTGTCTGCTCTTTCTCCCAATTCCTCTTTTATAGCTTTCTCAATCCAGATTTTTAAAGTCACATTGAGCCAATTCCCATAAAATCATTCTCCCTTTCCTTCTGAAGAAAAACCAGAAAATGGATATTAGGCTGTGAAATGCAGGATCAAGAATATATTGGGAAGATTTTTTTAAAATTAACAATAAATGGAATGTTTTTGGGGGTAACTCCTGTTCATTTCTTCTTGTTTGAAGACATCCAAGCTACATAGATGCAACTGGAAATTTAGATAGTAGCCTTTGGGGGTAAAAAACTAAGAAGCAAAAACTTTTTTGGGATTCAAATAGCCAAAATCTTTTTCAAATTGAGCTGATTACATGGACTTGTCTATATCCTTCTCTATGACATTTTTTTTTCATCCTTGATATAATCTTCTTTTGGGATGAATTTTTAACTTCACATCTACACTAAAGATTTGGGATTCCTTGTGGTTCTCCATCTAATTACTAAAAGCAAGTCTGACTTTGTTCAGCACTTTAATGATCAGGTTGTTATATGCTGCAGTGGCTACCGTTATATCCAGGGGTGGGTTCTAAAATTTTTTACTACCGGTTCTGTGGGCATGGCTAATTTTGTGGGTGTGGCTTGATGGTCATGTGACAATTCTTTAGGATTTAGCAGAGGTACTGGTCTACCAGGCTTTTAACTGCTTGCAGAGCTGTACCAGTCTACTTATTTGTTTTTGGAGGCACCGGTCTACCCATTTGTTTTTGGAGGCACCGGTCTACTCATTTGTTTTTGGAGGCACCGGTCTTCCCATTTGTTTTTGGAGGCACCGGTCTACTCATTTGTTTTTGGAGGCACCGGTCTACCCATTTGTTTTTGGAGGCACCGGTCTACCACCAAACTGCTTTTTACCACTGATCAGCTGTAGGGCGGCCCTTTGAAGCCCCGCAGCAAGAGTTTAAACAGTTTTTTTCCTTCTAGCCGACCAGCTGGGACTCGGGAGGCAGCAATAGATTGAGGGTGGGGCCAAATAAAAGGTAAGAATAATGCAGGGGGCGGCGGGAGGGCCCAGCTCCCGAACAAAGAGAACCGGTTCAGTGACCGCTACTGGCTCGGCCGAACCGGGCCGAACTGGGAGGAACCCACCACTGGTTATATCAATTGGTATTAATGTACTCTTTTAATTTCACAGCAGCGGCCCCCGATCTTTTGGGTATCAGACACCGGTTCCATGGAGAAAGGTTTTCCCGTGGACCAGAGTGGGTGTGGTTTTGTGTACTGCCTGGATTGGGCTTCGTTTTTTTGTGCGGCCTGGTTTCTGGCATGCCACAGACTGGGGACCCTTGCTTTGCAGCATACAGAGTTTCCCCCTTTTAGCAGTACCTTATTTTTTTTAAAAAAATGTATCCCATCATTAGTATTTTGAAGAATACCTTTCACAATAGCCTTGTTCTTCCCTCAATGCCCTTGTATAGCTTCTTCACAAATGAAAATATTTTAAAAGTTTCAAATGATCTCACCCTGGGCTTTTCTTTGTATAACTGTTCATGATACTGGCTGGTTTTTGCAGATAAAAGGTAAAGGTAAAGGTTCCCCTCGCACATATGTGCTAGGCGTTCCTGACTCCAGGGGGCAGTGCTCATCTCAGTTTCAAAGCTGAAGAGCCAGCGCTGTCCGAAGACGTCTCCGTGGTCATGTGGCCGGCATGACTAAATGCCAAAGGTGTATGGAACGCTGTTACCTTCCCACCAAAGGTGGTCCTTATTTTTTTCTACTTATTTTTTTTACGTGCTTTCGAACTGCTAGGTTGGCATAAGCTGGGACAAGTAACAGGAGCTCACCCCATTACGCGGCACTAGGGATTTGAACCATTGAACTGCCGACCTTTCGATCAACAAGCTCAGCATCTTAGCCACTGCGTCCCTTTTGCAGATACATCCATTGTAATGTCTTATTTGCTCTTGAGTTGTATTCATTGCCACTGCAAAACAAGATAGGGTTGTTGTTTTTTTGACAGAAAATAGAATGTCTTCAAGAGTTGAATCCTAATCTGATAACAGTATCTGGATCACTGATGCTCAAATTATTTTGAATTCTGTACAGTTGTATATATTCAGGATCAGTACACACTGATCAATTTCGTTCATTAATCCATTCAGGATCACTACCCACAGTATCAGTTTCATCCATTAATCCATTGCTAAAATGTATTGTCTTAAAAATTATAGTGGCTCCATTGCTTTTAGTGGTTTCCTTTAATCTTTGTGATGAAATACAGGTCTCTACTGGAGCCATGTTAGCTCAGGAATTCTGGGAATTGAAGTCCTCAAGTCATAAAAGGGCCATAGTTGCCCACTCTGTTTTAAGGTATCTATGCCTAGTTTCTTCATATTGACTTTTTTTTCTTTCATACTCTATTCCTTCTTAAAATTCCAGATATTTTGACCCTATTTAACTACTTTTGTTCTAAACTGTTCATTAAAATAATTTTCTCTCTTTTTTTTAATTGGGGAAGACTTGGTGCTGGGCTGCAAACCTACAGAACAAATTTTGATTAAATATTGGGAGAAATCTTTTGATGGCATGATGTATATAACAGTAGAACAGTCTATCTATAGAGGTGGGTTCTCCATCTCTGGAGGTTTCAAAGAAGAATCTGGATAGCCTTCTCTTGAAGATGGCTTAATAACTTTTCCTATGCAAAAGGTTGGACTATATGACGCTTGCGGTCACTTCTAACTCTACAACTCTATGTTTCTGTAACCCATGATTTCCTGCAAAATTAAGATTGGATGTGATATCTTCCAATGCCACTGAATGTTTCTTTCCCCTTGATATAAGCATAAAGAGACTCTACAAATATCCACATTGTCTATGGTGTAAAACTAACAAAATAATCTCTAAATAATAAATTTAAATTTAAATTCCATTGAGGACCTCTATACTGCACGAGTCAAAAAGAGGGCCGTGAAAATATCTACAGACCCCTCACTTCCTGGACATAAATTGTTTCAACTTCTACCCTCAAAATGACGCTATAGGGCACTGCACACCAGAACAACTAGACACAAGGACAGTTTTTTCCTGAATGCGATCACTCTGCTTAACAACTAATTCCCACAACACTATCAAATAATTTACTAAGACTGTAATACTATTATTCTTCTCTTCCTTACTGGTATCTATCTCTTCCCACTTATTACTATAACAATGTTGCTTGTATCTTTCGATTCATATTGTTTTTATTTGTTTCCTAGTACGATTTGATAGTTTATTAGTAACCTTGACTATCACTAAGTGTTGTATCTTTTTATTCTCGATGAAAGTATTTTATTTTTCTTATGTACACTGAGAGCATATGCACTAAAGACAAATTCCTTGTATGTCCAATCACACTTGGCCAATAAAGAATTCAATTCAATTCAATTCAATTCAATTCAATTCAATTCAATTCAATTCTATTCTATTCTATTCTATTCTATTCTATTCTATTCTATTCTATTCTATTCTATTCTATTCATGATGCCTGTAGGTCTATGCATATGTGTGAATACTTATACCTGCCCTTCATGCTGTTATGTTCTGGGGAAAAAAAACTCTACCTTTTGATGAAATAAGTGTAATGAGAGTAAAGAGCTTTATTGGCTGTAACATTTTACAAGTTCAAGGAACTGCTATTTTTCCTTTTTCGCTCCCTCCATAGGAACTGTCAACACTTTGCATGGATCTGCTTATTGATTTCAGCAATAAAGAAGATTAACTACTGCATTTGTTCTGGGTCATTTCATTCTACCAAGGGAAGCTCCAATTGCATAGTCCAGACCACAAGACTGTCCTGACAAATCACATGCCTAAAAGTAGAAAAAGAGGCAGCCTTGAAAGAATTGCAGAATTATGTCCATTCGACTGAGTTTCAGTAAGGATATATGCTAGGACAAAGTGATTTTTACAATGTAATGTCTGGCTGCACAGAAGCCTTTAATCTCTTTTTTAAGACTGTCTTATTTCTATCCTGCGTTCACATTGTTATGTCTGCAAAACAGAAGACATAGACATGCATGTAGAGGTGATAGGATTCACTCCCTATTCTTGGACACTAAAAATGTCTTTCCCCAACGCATTGAATCAGACTAAAAACGAGAGGATTGCTAATTGTGGCTTTCCACAAGAAAAACACTGCTATGATCTTTTTAAGGAGATAGATAGTGGGAGGAAGTTTCCAGACAGAACGAAAGTGGACCTACATGCTATAAATAGATCTGATTTAGTTAAACTATATATTAGTTTAACTAAGAAAGGAGAAAATGTGAAATAGCTAGCTAGATATTTGTATGTATGTATGTATTTTTATCAATGATTCTTAAAGAAAATACATACATACATACATACATACATACACATACATACATACATACATAAGCTGGAAAGAATAGAATAGAATAGAATAGAATAGAATAGAATAGAATAGAATAGAATAGAATAGAATAGAATAGAATAACAGAATTGGAAGGGATCTTGACACTCTGCTCAGGCAGGAGACCGTATACCATTTCATATAAGTGGTTGTCCAATCTCTTCTTAAAAGCCTCCAGTGATGAAGCACCTACAACTCCTGAAGGCAAGGCATTCCACTGGTTAATTGTTCTCATGGTTAAGAAATTTCTCCTTAGTTCTAGATTGCTTCTCTTGATTGGTTTTCACCCATTGCTTCTCTCAGTTGCCTTCAGGCATTTTTATAATAGTTTGACCTCCTCTTCTTTGTGGCAGCCCCTCAAATATTGGTACACTGCTATCATGTCACCCCCAGTCCTTCTTTTAACTAGATTAGCCATACTCAATCCCTACAACCATTCTTCATATGTTTTAAACTCCAGGCCCTGCCCTTCACTCCCATTCCAGAAGAATATTGTAGCTGATGGTATTGAAAGCTGTAGAGACATCTAGGATGGCAAGACTCATCATGACCCTTTTAAAAGTCATCCACAAGTATGACCAGTGCTGTGTTAAAACCTGGCCTGAAACCCAACTAAAAATGGTTCAGATAATTCACTTCTTGCAGCTCCTCTCCCCACAACTTGTGCAATTGCCAACTTCTCGCCAACCTGCCTGGAGAGTTGTTGAGAAGGGAAGGTTGGAAACTGGATGAAAATTATGCTTTCCCAAATCTGGCCATCTGTAATGAAATACAGTTATTGTGTTAGCTCCCCTGCATTCAATAATTTTGCTCTGCCACGTTTATAATTATAAATTTATAGAAATTTTTGTAAGTTTACTGGACGTTTTAAGTGGGAGTATTTTTCCTGAGCATTGAGTCCTGTACTCTTCTCTTTTATTTGGAGGTCACTTGGGGGTCAAAATGAATGGGAAGCCTTTAAAAACATGAAAAGACTTATTTCAGTGTGATCTTAGTTAAACTCTTAGCATCATATTCTATCCCAAATAAACATTTCAAACATCTCATTTTTTTTCAAGAAATACACATAGTGTTTTGTAAATAAGGTAAGGTAAAGGTTCCCCTCACACATATGTGCTAGTTGTTCCTGACTCTAGGGGGCGGTGCTCATCCCCATTTCCAAGCCGAAGAGCCAGAGCTGTCCAAAGACGTCTCCGTGGTCATGTGGCCAGCATGACTAAATGCCAAAGGCACATGGAACACTGTTACCTTCCCACCAAAGGTGGTCCCTATTTTTCTACTTGCATTTTTTACGTGTTTTCGAACTGCTAGGTTGGCAGAAACTGGGATAAGTAACGGGAGCTCACCCCATTACGCGGCACCAGGGATTCGAACCGCTGAACTGCCGACCTTTTGATCGACAAGCTCAGCATTTTAGTCACTGATTTTGATCGACAAGCTCAGCATCTTAGCGTCCCTTGTTTTGTAAATAGGTCTTCTTAAAATCAGGACACTAAATTTAAACCCTTAGTCAATTAGGAAGATCATTGACTAGCCCGATTCTAGCCCCAAGACTTCCAGTCATCTCTCGATATGTCACATTTGTATGAAACAAATGAGGAAAACCCATGATTAAAATTTTAATTAACTTTACGATCAACTGCCCTGATAGAAGAATGCAGGAGCTGCGGGGAGTAGCATTATCTAATGTAAATAAAAACAATAATAACCCTTTTAAAAGAAAGGATAAAATGTAAGTAAAATCTACTATCTAAAACTTAAGGCGAGAAAGCTATTTAAAAACAAATTAGCATTTCTGCATCCACAAATTGGAGGTCAAGGAAAGATAGCAGCTACAGAGAGAGAAAACCAAAGTAGTTAAATGCAAATTCTGATTAAGATTGTGGAGTCACTTAACTGTAGCAACGTATGAATTACTATCAGTCTATTATGCAATTGTTTTTTTTAAGTGATAAACAGAAATTGTGCTTCAAAAGAGGGAGCTCGCTCACTATATGTTTATAGTCTGCTAAATTTTTTGCTTAACTTTAGAAATAAATAATTACGGTTAAACAGTGTAGATTGAGATTATTTCAGCCCATTTACACAAACAAGACAGCCAAACAGTAGCATGGTTCATTTTACACTACACGCAGAGAGGAAATATATCATAGAACAGGATAAATAATTCCTAAAGACTGACGTCAAATATAAATAGAAAATCTCAACACACTAGATCTTAAGTGACATACCATACAATCATGAACACTTTTGCCCTTATGTTCATATGCTAAACCATAACAGTGTTGACATGCTAACCTTTCGCTATACATTTATGCAAAGTTACCATAATATTCACATTAATTCCATTAAGTGAAAAGCTTATTAATTGACAGTCTAGCCGAAGCAGAAAGTATAAAATATTTTCAAGTAGGAGTTTCTTGCTTTAATTTCATTTGAGTTGGATCCTTCCTGTCTCCGACGTATTCTTGGCATCACCTGGCATGACAAAGTTCCAAATAGCGCAGTCTTGGAACGTGCTGGAATTTCTAGCATGTATACACTATTGAAACAGTGACGTCTACGCTGGCTGGGGCATGTCGTGAGGATGGCTGATGGTTGGATTCCGAAAGATCTCCTGTATGGAGAATTAGTGTAGGGAAAGCGCCTCAGAGGGAGACCACAGCTGCGATATAAGGATATCTGCAAGAGGGATCTAAAGGCCCTGGGAATGGAGATTAATAACTGGGAAAACTTGACCTCCGATCGTTCAGCTTGGAGGCTAAAGACGCAGCATGGCCTTCTCCAATTCGAGGAGACACTTGTTCAGCAGGCTGAGGCAAAGAGGCAGTCCTGGAACCAGCAAAATCTGGGGGTTGGGCAGGGGACCGAATGTATCTGCCCTCAGTGTGGAAGGGATGGCCACTCTCGAATTGGCCTTTTTAGTCACACTAGATGCTGTTTTAGGACCTCTTTCCAGAGCACGATACCATTGTCTCTTGAGACTGAAGGATGCCAATGTGTATGTGGATCCTTCCATGTTTGATGCAGAGATGAGAACCAGGAGGAAGATGAGCTATTCTCTGAAAGAATTTCCTTTATGAATTGGAGATTATCTGGATTTTGAAGGCTTGGAGAAAAGTCAAATTCAAGTATGTCAGGGCAGGAATAGGAACCAGGTGCTTTCCACATGTCCTAGACTTCAAAGCTCATTAGATTCAACCAAAAAGACCAATTAGAAGCAACTGGGATATTCATAGCTCAAACATCTGGAGAGCACCACATAGCCTATTGCTGTAAGGAGAAACATTTCCCATGTTGAGCCCGACTCTGTTCTGCTCGAGAATAGGCTGTACCCAGAAGCTGATTTACATTCTTGCAAAATACAATAATAGCATAGCACAACTAACAGCTTGTTTTTCAAGAGAAAGATGGCCATTCATAACATATTCAAGGAACCATGGAAAGTAAATAGTGCTATTCACAAAGATAGCTTTTAAACAGCAATTTAGTAGTTCCTAAGGTAGTCTCATAGGGACGCGGTGGCTCAGTGGCTAAGATGCTGAGCTTGTCGATTGAAAGGTCGGCAGTTCAGTGGTTCAAATCCTTAGTGCCGTGTAATGGGGTGAGCTCTCGTTACTTTTCCCAGCTTCTGCCAACCTAGCAGTTTGAAAGCACGTAAAAAATGCAAGTATAAAAATAGGGACCACCTTTGGTGGGAAGGTACAAGCGTTCCGTGCACCTTTGGCATTTAGTCATGCCGACCACATGACCACGGAGACGACTTTGGAAAGTGCTGGCTCTTCAGCTTTGAAATGGAGAGGAGCACCACCCCCTAGAGTCAGGAACAACTAGCACATATGTGCGAGAAGGACCTTTACCTTTAAGGTCACCACAGAGAGAATCAGACAGGAGATAAGGAGTGAAGTTGGTCAAAGAGAGACACAATATTTCCTTGGACTGCTTCTGAGGAGGAAAAGGCGGGAAATTGAAGTGGGAACCAAAAAGCAAAAGGGAAGAGATATTGTGGATATTTTTCTTTGTGTGGTGCCCAAATTCAGGGAAAGAGCATGAGTAACCTTGGTGTTGGAGTCAAGGGATGAAGAAGAAAGTAAAAAGGAAGTCCCCATGTGCTTAGACAAATCTTTAGGATAAGCTACATTGAAAATGGCAATGTAAAAAAGGAACCCTCTATTACTAGACTTAGACAATCATCATTTATCACAATAATGACTTCTAAAATCATTCTGAGTTACAGATGAAGATTCAGTAACAAGCAGGAGAGATTAGTAAACCAACAAAGGAGTGTAATATTTCTCTGGTTATAGAACTTTAAAAAAATAAAATAAAAATAAGGTCATTCAAAAAGGGTAATTCTAGGTCCAAAAAAGAAGATTTGTCTTGTTACCACAGGAAGAGAGCTTAGTTTTTGGCAGAATTTGAAACCCTTTTTATTCTTTTCAACCCAACAGAATGTTGGAAGGAAATCACATAAAGGGTCCTGGGTCTTTCTCGATCCTTAAACAGAGCATCTGTCTGAAAAGAAGAATGGAGTTGGAGCAGCTTTGAGGTGAGGAAGAAGCTTGCAAAATAAAAATTTGAAAAGGGGCCAGATCTAGTTGAGAGTTATGTGGGGGAAAATAATAATAAAATAAAATATCACCCCAGTTCATTCCATGAGAGAGGCAACTGGGTTATGACTCGAGTGCAGCCATCTCTTTAAGCCCACTTATCTTCTCCATCTAATCACATGACTCAAGATGGAGTATATGTAATAGCAATAGCAATAGAATTTAGACTTATATACCACTTCACAGTGCTTTACAGCCCTCTCTAAACAATTTACAGAGTCAGCATATTGCCCCCAACTATCTGGGTCCTCATTTTACCAACCTCGGAAGCTTGGAAGGCAGAGTCAACCTTGAGAAGGTCATGATCGAACCCCTGACAGTGAGCAGAGTTAGCCTGAAATACTGCATTCTAACCACAGCAACATCATGGCTTAATCATTTCCTGATTAAGCTTTCATTGGTAAAGATACACACAGGCAACATGTATGCACACATCCTTATTAAAGCCTGGAGAAAAAGTGTACGTAGGTGTAAATTTCTACTTCCTTAAGAGAGAGAAAAATAAAATTGCCTCCTATGACCAGTGCTGGAAACTTCCTGGAATAAATACTTTCAGATACCTCAGTCCACATAATGTATTACCTCTCCACAATGTTTCAGAGAAATGTTTAGGGAAAGAGAGAGGAAAAGGCAGCAGCTAATATGTCTGTGGCCAGATTATGGTTGACTCAAAGGTGCTTTTTTTTTAAAAAAAGGAAACTGGACTATGACTTTTTCCTCGTGGAAGAAATGTATTTTTCCTTGTGGAAGAAATGTTTTTCCTTGAGGAAGAAGTCATTTCACTTTTCATCCAAGAAGCTTCATCAGTTCTGACTAGACGATAGGAGGGATGCAAAGATTAGTTCTGGGGGATTGAAGCAGAGGGGGTATTCAGCAGGTTCTGACCAGTTCTGGAGAACCAGTAGCAGAAATTTTGGGTAGTTTGGAGAACCAGTAAATACTACCTCTGACTGGCCCCGCCCCCATTTATTCTCTGCCTCGTGAGTCCCAGCTGATCGGGAGGAAATGGGGATTTTGCAGTAACCTTCCCCTGAAGTGGGGTGGGAATGGAGATTTTACAGTATCCTTCCCCTGCCACGCCACCATGCCATGCTCACCAAGCCACACCATGCCCACAGAAGCCACGCCCACAGAACCGGTAGTAGAATTTTTTGAATCCGATCACTGGATTGAAGGATTAAGTCTAAATCACGCAACACCATCCAATCAGAACTGACGAAGCTTCTTGGATGAGAAGCGAAATGTCTTCTTCCTCAAGGCAAAAACATAGTTCAGTTGCCTTTTGAAAGAAAATAAAAAGCACCTTTGAGGCAGCAGCCAATAGGTAGACACACATCCTTCCCCCATAACACAGACTGGAACTGTTAATTCAGGAAGGAGCAAAATCACTATAAAATATGATTAGAAATTGGAAAGAAACCCAAAAGCTAGGCTTTGCATGCTTCACATACCTAACCAATTATTCAGGTCATGGGAAGTCTCAAGTTCTCCATATCCAATCAAGGCTTTCTATAGAGGGGTTTTGATTAGATTTAAGGAAGGCTGGGCTTTCAACGCATCAATTCTACACTAATTCAGCGTGGGCTGTGATAATCCGAACAACTTTCTTATTCATTTCAACAGAAGCTTATAAGGGAAAAATCACAAAGTTGCATTATGTTAGTTGTTATTACTCACAAGCCTAGGGAATTCTTTGCGCCAAAGGGTTTGTGACAGCACATTCTAAATGCCAGTGGAATAATAGTCAGATTGTGCCCGACGGCCAGATTTGACTCGATTAGTGGCAAGGCACTGTGGACGTAACATTATTCACCTTGTTAAAGTACTCTGCATCAGTCCAGCATGGCCAGAAGACAGTTCTGTATTTACAGTATGTTACATACAAACTGAAGGCTGTTGGACATGCCAGGACAAGCAGTTCAGTGGTGAAATCTAAAATTTGTTACTACCAGTTCTGTGGGCATGGCTTGGTGTGTGTGTGGGGGGGATGTGACTGGGTGGGTGTGGCCAATTTTTTAAAAACTTTTAAAACCATTTTTTCTACAAAAAATGAAATGCTTTCAAAAGGCTCTGATGATCACAGCTGAGTTGCCTGATTGTCAGAGGGTTTTTTAAAAAGCCTCTGCCGATCAGGCAACTCAGCTTGGATCGTCAGAGGCATTTAAAAGAAAAAAAAGCCTCTGATGATCGCGCAGCGCAGCTGGGCATGGGGGGGGGGGGAAGCAGGGATTTTTGCTACCGGTTCTCCAAACCACCTGCCTCCATCGCTACCGGATCGAGTGATCCGGTCCGAACCGGGAGTATTTCACCCCTGAAGCAGTTGGGATTATTTGGAGCTATACAGTTCTCTTTAGAAGAAAAGTGGACATTCGCAATGTTTGCTCCTTAAAAGCAAGGTGGACATTTGCAATATTGCTTCAAAACCAGTTTCAAAGGAACTCAAAGCATCGTCAAAGAAAACTGCCCCTTTGAGGCTGTATGCAGCCTTAATAATAAATAATAATAATAAAATAAAAATAAATAAAATAATAAAGGTAAAGGTTCCCCTCACACATATGTGCTAGTCTTTTCTGACTCTAGGGGGTGGTGCTCATCTACGTTTCAAAGCCGAAGAGCCAGCGCTGTCCGAAGACGTCTCCGTGGTCATGTGGCCGGCATGACTAAATGCCAAAGGCGCACGGAACTCTGTTACCTTCCCACCAAAGGTGGTCCCTATTTTTCTACTTGCATTTTTTATGTGCTTTCGAACTGCTAGGTTGGCAGAAGCTGGGACAAGTAATGGGAGATCACCTCGTTATGCGGCACTAGGGATTCGAACCGCTGAACTGCTGACCTTTCAATCGACAAGCTCAGTGTCTTAGCCACTGAGCCACTGCGTCCCACACAGCCTTAATAGATAGTGCCTAATAGATAGTGCTCTGGAACTGCAGAAAGGAAGATACAGTATACTTTAGTCTCTGTGGACTATACAATGTGGACAATGGTTGATTGAAAGGACCATTGCTTTGCTTTACCTGGACTTCCATATGATGGAATGACTTCCATCATTTCATTTCTGCTAAAGAAGACCAAGAGTTTTAATAGCTGGGATTCTTTAAAAGAATGAGAAAGGAAAAACACACTTAGAAAAGACTCTGGAAAGAGTGCAGAGAACTCTCTTGGGTAGAGTATTCTCATAAAAGCTATCCCAAGTCTCACAAAGTTCAAAGATGAAGGGTTTTTTTAAATTGGAAAATGACACAAGTACAGTGTGTCACATGGAACACAATTTTCCACACATGGAAAATTAGAAGCATTAATATGTAATTAAATTCAAATTTATTTGAGTAAGCCCTTTCTAAAGCTATTTCTGAATGAGCATGTACAGAATTGCACTGAGTGCGGGTGAGTGGACATGTCTCTATGGGTGAATTAAAATATAGACAACCTCAAGGAAATCAGTCTATTATTTGCCACTTAGGAGGAGCAGTATATTATATGCTGAGCAGTGGTGGGTTTCAGATTATATTACTACTGTTGTGACCCAGGCCCAAGTAGTTAGTATTAAATACAAACAGTTTGAAAACAAACAGACTTTATTAGAACAGCTGAGAATTAACTCATTCTCAGTGTAGTCCAAACTAAATTAAAGCAAATTCTTCAAAACACCATTCCACAGTTTATCACCGACCTTGGGATAATTAGGCAAACTGCCAAAGGCTTTTCTTGGCAAAAGTTCAGAAGCAGAAGATGCCGACAAGAAATGAATACAGTGAAACAAGAACCAATTCTCTCAAAGTTGTTTTCCAGCAAAGAGGCCAAGAGCCGTTGCTGGTCTTTTAAGCCTTATGGGATCTCTTGGCCCTACTCCCGAGTCATCCTCTCTGCTTTATCTGCTCCTGCCTTCTGGCAGCTTTTCTCATACGTGCACTAGGAACAGACTCCTCCTGTTCCTCTTCCTCTCTACTGTCATTCTCTGGAGGCTCCGAAGTCTGCACATCACTCCCCGATGGCCCTGGCCCCATCTCTGCCTCTGGCACAGAGCCCTCATCTGGGCCTTCACCAGCCTCCAGGACTGGCCCATGTTCTTCCTCAGCCTCATCGCTGTCCGACTCCGCTGCCAGCTCCGCAGGCTGCTGGTGGACCACAACAACTACTGGTTCACCGCGCACACTCGCTTCATGTGTGTGCCCGGTTCACACGCATGACTGCCTTCTGTGCATGCTCCCGGCCTTTCGCGTATGTGCTTTGCTCTCACATGCACCTTCCGCACATGCGCCCAGCCTCAAAAACATGCCTAAATAGGATGGCATAGAGCTGGGGCAGGTGGGCAGTTTCTGCTACCAGTTCGGGAGAATCGGACTGAAACGGCTGAATACCACCTCTGATGCTGAGCTACAATATATGTGAATGTCTGCATGCACATGGAAAACTGTTGTATAACCATATGGAAGAAATAAATACTGTGGAAGCAAGAACAGTTCTTGGAAGGAAAAAGCTCCAACTTAATAGTCTTTTATAAACTTGTATTGGCTGATAGACTGCTCAGGAAACAGTGCTTCTGGAAATACAGTTTTATTCTTGTTTCTACCCAGTTCAGCTACATACCTGTTCCATAGTTTTATAGTCTACTGTCAAACTTTTTGGAGTTATTATCCTATGCAGAGGCTGATGGTAGAAATGATGTCTCCTGTACAGGGGTGGTATTCACTTACCTTCGCTACCAATTTGCAAATGCGAGTGTGCCCGCACACTCACTTCGCTCACACGCACCACCTCTGCACATGCGCAGGGCCTTCCGTGCATGCACAGAGCATCAAAAACGTGGATAAATGGGACGTGATTATGTCCGGGCGGGTGGACGGAGCCTTCCTCAGCCTCCGCTACCGGTTCACCTGAACCGGATAGAACAGGCTGAATACCACCACTGCTCCTATAGGCAATAGGATTCTTCTCTTTCCATGTCTTCCTTCCATTATAACTTAGGACAAGAGTCTGCAACCTTAAACACTCAAAGAGCCATTTGGACCGGTTTCCCACCCAAAAAAGAAAACACCGGGAGTCACAAAACCCTTCCCGTGCCTGACTATTTCTTGAGCGGCCACAAAATTAGCATATGTAGTTTTTTTTTTTTAATTTTTTTTAATTTGATTTATATGCCGCCCTTCTCCGGAGACTCAGGGCGGCTTACAATGTGTTAAGCAATAGCCTTCATACTTTTGTATATTTATACAAAGTCAGTTTATTGCCCCCACAAACATTTTACCTACCTTAGAAAGGATGGAAGGCTGAGTCAACCTTGAGCCTGGTGAGATTCAAACTTACAGTAATTGCAGACAGCTGGTGTTAATCACAATGCTTTTAGTCTGCTGAGCCACCAGGCCCAGGTAGTTGAATTAAATGTTCTGTTTTCTTCTGAACTTTTTTTTTCTTGGATTTATCCATGGTTGGCCTACCGGGGGTTGAAAAGCTCAATAAATCACGTGCCGGCGGGTGTCACACATTGATGGTTGTGATGCATATTTTGAGTGCCAGGGAGCCACAGCAGAGGGGGTGAAAGAGCCACATGTGGCTCCAGAGCCGCAGGTTGCTGACCCCTGATTTAGGATGTTATTTTGTTTTTGTCTTGTCACCAAGTTATTTCTTCTAAATTTTCATACTTATGATTATTATTAGATTTTTACCTCATCTTTTAATATAGTTTGGGAAACTCAAGGTGGTGAACACATGCACTTTTATTTTACCACAACAAGCACCTTGTGAGGTATGCAGGGCTGAGAGAGAGAGTGACTGACCCAAACTCACCCAGTTGGCTTTCATATTTAAGGGATGCCTAGAATTTACAGTCTTCTGGTTTCTAAACTGGCACTTTAACCACTAGACCAAATTGGCTCTCAGCATTCCTGTATCACTTAATTAATTAATTAATTTATTTATGTATTGGTTCGATTTATATGCCGCCCTTCTCCGGAGACTCAGGGTGGCTTACAATGCGTCAAGCAGTAGTCTTCATACTTTTGTATATATAGTAGGGCTTTCGGCCCGCCCTAAGTAGTGTTCTTTTTTTTTACAAAGTCAGCTTATTGCCCCCACAGTCTGGGTCCTCATTTAACCTACCTTAGAAAGGATGGAAGGCTGAGTCAACCTTGAGCCTGGTGAGATTTGAACTCGCAATAATTGCAGGCAGCTGGCAGCTAAATGCTACTTAACAGCACTTAGTCCGCTGCGCCACCAAAGCTCCTTATAATTATATCAAATACGACTGTATATAGAAAAATGTTCACCCAATTTATAATCTCTTCACACTGCTCAGAAGCCTCGGATGGCTAATATGTGAATTTTCTTCAGGAAAAGAAGCAATGAATTCAAAACAAGATTTATTACTGAGCAAAAAAAAAGATGCCAGCACAGCTGATATTTTTTTCCCTTCTGGGTCTTTCCAGCCAGCCACTTATTGTACATTGCCCAGAGTTGTTCTGTGAGTGAGAAGAGTGGTTTCTAAGTTTGATATATGAATAAAAATAAAATAAAATAAATAAATATTTCACAGCAATGCACAGCTCATAGAAGACAACCAAAGTTTATGGTCAATCTTTGAGTTACATTTTGTCACGTTAGATACCTGAATTGCATCTACATGTACCATTTTGACATAGCCTACAAAGAAAGTTTTCATTGTTTTGTTTTTTTAATGTGGTGGTAATGCCAAATTCATCCAGATTTTTCTTCCAGGAAATCCAAATTGTGCATTGAAAACAAATTACACAAGTTAAGTATATTGGCATGCATTCCCTGATTTTAGTTTATCTGGCTTATAAAATGTGAAGCACCAAAGATTTCTGAAGGAAGGCCAACAACAGAATAGGCAAGAAAGGAGACAAATGGAGAAAGGGACAAAAGTGATGTAGAATATATTCTGTCGTGCAACACTGTACTCTAAGTAGCACAGAATAGGATAAAGATCTAAACAAATCTAATCACGAGACTTATGTAAAGAACTAATAAAAAAGTAAAGCTTCCCTGATGTCCAAATCATGGAGCCTACATAAAAATGATGTTTAGTTTTGTTGGTAACAATATAAAGAGTTTTTTCTTCTTCTTTTGCTAACGGCTTCTTCCAAGACTTTTATTCCCCAGTCTAATCTATAGTAAGGAGGATGTCCTAATGGTCTCCCATTAGATCAGATTTGAAATCCTCCAAGGTTTGCCACCGGTTTGCTACGTGCGTATGCGTGGTGTGCGCCAAATACATGCTTCGCGTGGAAAAAGGAGGCTTAAGAAGGTAAGTAGAACAGTGAGAGGGGGAACAGCTGTGCCGCAAGATTTAGATTCACTAGAAAGCAAGATTTCCTGCTTTCTAGTGAATATAAATTGCGCGGCACAGCTGATCGTTGGAAATACTGGTTCAGACGAACTGGTAGCATTTTTTTTTTTACTACCGGTTTGCCTGAACCGGTGTGAACTGTGTGCTGTTCTTTGCTGTGACGGAGTCCCAGAATCCAATGCCTGGTCTCCACATTTTGTTCAACTTTAATGTAACATTTCATGAGGAATAAAGGAAGCATTTTAAATAAAACTTGCAATCCTTAGCATGTGGTCAAATAACTGCTTTGGCATGCAAGCGGTGCAGAACAATTGTCAGTTTCAAGGCCTTCTACAACCATTGAGGTTCTATGCTTATTTATTGTACCGATTTAAGATTTTTTTTAAAAAAAGAATTATACGGTAGAGACATACTGTATTTTGGGTATACGACTGTATTTCTCAATGTCAGCAACTTTAAGAAGCATAGACTACAATTCCTAGGATTAAGAGCCTCGGTGGCACAGTGGTTAGAGTGCAGTACTGCAGGCAACTTCTGCTGACTGCTGACTGCCAGCAGTTTGGCAGTTCGAATCACACCAGGCTCAAGGTTGACTCAGCCTTCCATCCTTCCGAAGTGGGTAAAATGAGGACCCAGATTGTTGGGGGCAATAGGCTGACTCTGTAAACTGCTTAGAGAGGGCTGTAAAGCACTGTAAAGCGGTATATAAGTCAAGGTGCTATTGCTATTCCTATTCTCCAACCAGCATGCTGGCTCTGGAATTCTGGGAGTTGAGGTCTTCACTTCAAGTAGCTGAGGTTGAGAAACAATGGCATACCTTGATAGGATCCTCTATTCTATGAATGAGTCCTTCTGCTTTACAAGTCACTTTGATACAATAAGGTGCATTGCTTCATGGGACAAAGCACTGGAGAAGCATTCCTTTTGACATTCTGCCTTAAATCACCAGAAATGACTTGCATTCACGTGCAAAACACATGTACTGTACAATCCACTTTCACTGACCAACTGCACAGATACGACGTTTTGCAGTACAACCTATGAAGAACAGTTGCAGGAATTGGGCATGGCTAGTCTAGAGAAAAGAAGAACCAGGGGTGACATGTATGCAAAGTGTTCCAGTATTGCAAAGGCACAAAGAAGAGGGAGTCACCTTATTTTCCAAGGTACCAGAAGGCAAGACAAGAAATGATGGGTGGAAATGAGAAGCAACCTAGAACCAAGGAGGAATTTCCTAACAATGAAAACAATTAACCAGTGGAATAGCTTGCCTTCAGTTGTGGGTGCTTCATCACTGGAGGTTTGTAAGAAGAGACTGGACAGCCATTTGTCTAAAATGGTATAAGGTCTCCTGCTTCAGCAGGGAGTTGGATTAGAGACCTCCAAGGTCCTGTCCTGTCCTGTCCTGTCCTGTCCTGTCCTATCCTATCCTATCCTATCCTATCCTATCCTATCCTATCCTATCCTATCCTATCCTATCCTATCCCATCCCATCCCATCCCATCCCATCCCATTTCTTCACCTGTAGAGGATACATTAGGCTTTGTCAAATTGAAGCACTCCTTCAGAGCCCTGCATAATGGATTATATGTGGCTTTTCACACATAATTGGTCTGTGGTTCCTATCATCTGACATAACTGATGATAATGATTAGCACCAGAAATAGGTTGCACAATGATGAGCAGTGCCATTCCTTAATTGATCCTTACCAAGATGCATGGCCACATCTAGATAGGTAACTTTATGGAAGATTCTCTATAAAGAGCCTATTCTCAAGTTAGCTTTTATGGCAACAGCAATAAAATAAAATAATTCAGTAAATAAATAATTTAATATAGAGATATAGTTTTAGAAGGGGTTCTAAGAGTTCTGATTGCAGAATAAAGCTTTTATGTCTTCTGATATCAGCTGCTGGAAGCAGTCAGCCAGAGTTATCTCTACACACAAACCCACACATCTGTCTGGCTGCTGATGGAAATAGGATGCTAAGCAGACACTGCATGACCCTAATAAGTTACTCACTTATAAAAGTTTACTCAAAACAGATCTCCATTGATTTCAATGGAGCTACTATCAAGCAAATATCAATTAAACTCAGAATGATACGCGAATTATTTCTATTACTATAGAAATAGATCAGTAACAAGAAACATAGTTTATTTTAAAACTAAGTTTAACTAAACATTATAATGACCCTCCAGCATATCATATAGTATGAACACTATAATAAGTTATGGTCCGTAGATTCCAAACAATAATCAGTTAATATTTGTTCATAAACAAAACAATGTGATTTTAATGACATATGGAAAACGTCATATGTTTCCTCTGTCATCTTTTTTTAAGACCAAGAAGGGAGAGGGATTGATATATATGGCATTTTTACTCAGAATCATTGGCTTTTAATCCTCTTTTAAATCTAAGTTTCTCTCAGACACATTTGATGACCAGATAAATCTTTATTAATCAATGGGTGGAATTCTTGCACAATATTTTCTTTGCCGCTAAGATTTTATGTATGAGAAAGAATCTCAGTTTTGCAATGGCTCCATTTAGGGCACAAAACAACTTTTGCACTTGGAAGAAACTAAAATGGAATTTTGAATGAAAACTTTGGACTGTATTTTAGGCAATGATCTTGGTATCATGATAAATAATTTCTTAAATTGTATGTACCATTAAAATTACTGCATTTGACAGTGAATGCTGTTCAATCTGATAACTTCACATTCAAATACTGAATGACAAACAGACTTATATCACAATTTTTGTGCTGTGGGTTGAAGAAACCAAGCTCAGAGGACAGATAGCTGGTAAGAACAGTAAAGGCTGAAATTTTGTTTCCAAATAAGCATTATAAATCAACGTGTTAACCAAAGGGTTACATGACTTTTTTCTCCAATGCCTGTTTTTCTTAATAGTAAAAACAAAAGAAAACACAAAAGAGAAAATATTTTCTAATTTTTTGGCTTTATATTCATTGTAAATATCATTGTGAATGCTACTTATACTGTAAATGGGTCATAAATGTATGGAATTTGACGCTTAAAAAGAGAAAAGAAGACTTTGGTTTGGGTAGATATGGGGGTGTCAGACAAGATTTAAAGATACTGTTGGCATGCAAATTCCACTTACTGTGACTTTTTTTCAATCCACTGATACAGTTGAAATCCTCAGCGCTGAAAGATTCATTACAGAGTCCTAGTATTTGGCTTAACGGATTCCAGAAAACATCTGTATATTTCAGACCGACTTATATTTTTTAAAAGGTAAAAAGCTTCCAGAATTGACCTCATAGAATGGCAAGGGAGGTAGAAATAGTCAAAATTACTTCTCTGAATACTCTGGCTGTGTATACAAAAAGGGAGGGAAGAGAAGAAGGGGGAACCCACCCAGAATCCGTCTCAGCAACCACCAGCATAAAGTTCAGATTTCATAGCTGAGATCATTGCTCTATTCTCAGCACTTTTGCTCTAGATGTGTGATTCTGACCAAAACATATTCTGCAGCTGGAAGGAGCCTTAACTAAATGGAATTTAACCAACCTTTCCCTTGTTACTTTTGTCTACTAAATGTAGGCTGATGTTTTGTGAGACGGGGCCTCTGAGAAGTAGGTCCAGATTGCTTGAAAAGTATTTCCTGCTGTTGAGTTGTAGGCATGTGAAAGTGTGTACATGTGGGTGTGTGAAAGAGAGAGAGAGAGAGAAAGAGAGAGAGAGAGGGAGGGAGGGAGGGAGGAAGAGAGAGAGGGGGAGAGGGAGGGAGGGAGGGAGGGGGGAGAGGAAAATGTGATTACACATTAAAAGCCTGATTTATGGTATTTATTGCAGGATTTCCTAATTTCCCAAATTTTCTAAATGTGCCATTTCATGAACACAGGCACATATCGAGAACGCTAATTTCCTTGACTCTTTTCCTTAATGCAAACAGAATGCTGACAGAACCATGCTACACACACAGCAAACTTTTAAAAGCAATTTAGTACACCCAGCAAAGAATGAGAGAGTCAAGAAAGAAGTAAAATAAATAATAATAAAAAAAAAGAATAGAAAATAGTTAAAGCTTAGGCAGATAAATTTCAGTGACAACGTTCTAATCAACGAACTGACAAAAACGAAGAAAAATGACAGAAAGAACAACAAAAACTGGCATTAAAATTAGTTGCAGTTCATATGTGAACGTACCACGTTACCTCTATGGAGAATCCTCCAAACTCTGGGAAAGCACATAGATAGACTCCATCTTGTCACATTTCAATTCGGTTGACATAAAGCACTTGTAATTCCTCTTTTGCAATCTGACAGAGGGCTTGAATCATATCTCTGAGGCTGCCCACCGCAACTACATCCTCCATTCTATACAGATTTGGTGAAACTATCTGCTGTTTATCTTTTCTGCTTCTTCTGCCTCCTCACAACGATTTCCTCTTAGTTGCTCCAGCCTGGGAACTCAGATTGCCATTTGGTTTTGATTAAAACCAGACAGACAGCTCTGTCAAAATTTGAGAGTAAGTTAATGGAAAGCACTGGCATGGTTTTAATTAGAGTATCAATTAATAATAAATGTTAACTATTTACATGGCACACACTATCAGGAAGAACTCTTGTCGTTTCTAAAGAGAAGAATGCCGTAATTGGGGAGGGGGGTTTAACTAGTTAACCTGTTTGTTTGTTTGTTTCAATTTAATACAATGCACCAAAGAAAGGAGCTTTCTTATGAATGCCAAACATAGGACAGACCCGCATTTGTGGAAAAGTGTTAATACCAAGTCCTGTAAAATTGTTGAAGCTACAGGAAATATACATTTTGTATACTCGCTTGGGAAGTATTGAAATGCATGGAAGGTAAAGGTAAAGGTAAAGGTTCCCCTCACACATATGTGCTAGTTGTTCCTGACTCTAGGGGACAATTCTCATCTCTGTTTCAAAGCCAAAGAGCCAGTGTTGTCCGAAGACGTCTCCGTGGTCATGTGGCCAGCATGACTAAATGCCAAAGGCGCACGGAACTCTGTTACCTTCCCACCAAAGGTGGTCCCTATTTTTCTACTTGCATTTTTAATGTGCTTTCGAACTGCTAGGTTGGCAGAAGCTGGGACAAGTAACGGGAGCTCACCCTATTACACGGCACTAGGGATTCGAACAGCTGAACTGCCAACCTTTCGATTGACAAGCTCAGCATCTTAGCTACTGAGTCACCGCGTCCCTGTAGGATGCATGGAAGGTATTGCCCCACAATTATTGTGGTTGCTGTTCTAAGCAGACCTACTGGTTATAATCAGCCATTAAGGATTGGAAGGAGGCAGAAGGAACTCATTTCATTGTAGAATGAAAAAAGCATTAGGTTACAGAGGACCTCACTCTCAATTGCAAATTATAAGATCCTAGTGGTACAACTTCTCCTTCTTCTTTGGAAGAACTGGAACAGGATGCAAGTAACCAAAAATAGCCAAGGAATTGCGCCTTATATAAAAAATTGAACCAGATTGGTAAGAGCGAGGAATACTAATAGTTAGAATAGAATAACAGACTTGGAAGGGAACTTGGAGGTCTTCTAGTCTAACCCCCTGCTAAGGCAGGAAACCCTACACCACTTCAGACAAATGGTTATCCAACATCTTCCTAAAAACTTCCAGTATTGGAGCATTCACAACTCCTGGAGGCAAGTTGTTCCACTGATTAATTGTTCTAACTGTCAGGAAATTTCTCCTTAGTTCTAAGTTGCTTCTCTCCTTGATTAGTTTCCACCCATTGCTTCTTCTCCTGCCCTCAAATGCTTTGGAGAATAGCTTGACTCCCTCTTCTTTTTGGCAGCCCCTGAGATATTGGAACACTGCTATCATGTTACCCCTAGTCTTTCTTTTCATTAAACTAGACATACCCAATTGCAGCAACCATTCTTCATATGTTTTAGCCTCCAGTCCCCTAATCATCTTTGTTACTCTTCTCTGCACTCCTTCTAGAGTCTCCACATCTTTTTTACATCGTGGCAACCAAAACTGAATGCAGTATTCCAAATGTTGCCTTACCAAGGCATTATAAAGTGGTATTAACACTTCACTTGATCTTGATTCTATCCCTTCAACAACAACTGCTCCCCATTCATGTCATACAATACAGGACCTTTTATCTTGAATATGTCTTGGGCTCAGGCCCCAAAGTAGGTGTTGAACAGATAACTTGAAAGCTATTAGGTAGAAATGCAGCTTGTGTGTTTCACTTTAGTTTTTGTAGAAGAATAGACTCCTGGCTAAATACGTGGGCAGTTGCTTCTGGCAGGGATGACGCATAGGAAAACGGTGTGACCACAAACTTTACAAATTCCATCTTATTTTCTGGGTGCAATAATTTAGATAATTCTTTGTGTCTATAATTGGAGGGGATCGTGGATACGTTCCCAGTGAATGTGATTTGTAAAGTGTTGGAAGAAATCTCCTTCTAGGTTCTGCTCCAAGTGGGGAAAAAGACACTGGAAATATGGAGACTGCTTGGAAAGATGGTTTAATGGTGGACAGGATCACATGGCTTGAGTTCCTGAACAGAAAAGGGGCAGATACAGTAAATCCTTGGGTTTTTATGCTCTCTCTGGCTCTGCATTTCTTGGGGCCCCAAAAGAGTATCCTGATTGGTTGTCAGACTCCCAGGGGGTTGGGGTCTTAGCTAGCCTTGCTGTCTGATGGTCACATGTGCTTCCCAGGTCACATGCTTCCCAGGTCACATGTGGTGAGTTTCGTTGCTAGATGGGGCCCATTGTGTTAGTTTCTGTTGCTATTGTGTTGCAAATGTCCTTTGACAAAGGATTGGGTTTCTGCCTCTGGCCCATTAACAAAGGGTGGGGGGCAGGAAGGTGGGAGCTGCTTTGTCTGTAAAATATGCTTCTCCATTTCTCATCCAGGGAAATATAATATTCTGCCTTTTTAATATTTCCCAAAATATTTCACTCTTCCAGGAAAGGGGTGGGTGCTAACTTCCTACAAAAGAGTGGGGGAGGGTCTTTATGAGGGAATTCAGCAGGGGAGGAGGACACTGCTTACTCATATCCAAGCTTAAGTACCAAATTAGGGTTAACTACTGGTAAGGAAGCCAGGATAACTAGGTCCAGGAGAACAATAGGGTAGGAAATTGGCCTGTGTTCCTTTCCAGTTTACAAGAGCTTCAGAGACATTTAGTTGGCGACTGTGGAAGCAAACTTTTGGAATAAGCTGGATCTTGGTCTGACCCAGCAGCGTTGTTCTTATGTTCTTAGGACCAAGTCCAGCATTCAGTTCACAAAAGAGCTGTGGGGTCTAGTATTTGAAATGTCAGTCTCCAGGAGGAAATATTTATGGTGAGACTGAAAATTGCTCTACCAGGGCAATTCAAAGCCACTGTGAGAAGCGTTTGCCAGAATAATTTCAGCTCAGTGAATTCAGCAGAGTAATTAGCCTAATCTAATAGTTTGTTCTGCTGAGGGAAAAAAAGAGAGAGATAGTTTTAGTTTGTAGAGAAAGACAATAATGATTTAATTGCTGAAGCCACATCTTTACCTAAGAGTGAAGCAAAGTTTCTGTGAAGGTCAGACCTTAAATAGGAAGCTCTCTCTTTGAAAGCTGCCAGAGTTTCATTTCCAGCTGAGTTAAGCAATAATGAACACAGTCGCCCCAAAATTAATAGATATGTTAGTTTAATGCTAACAGGGGGGAAACACCAGAGGGCAGGACAAGAGACAATGCTTGGAAACTGATCGAAGAGAAAAGCAAACTGGAATTAAGGAGAAACTTCCTAACAGTAAGGAGAATTAACCAGTGGAACCAGCTTGCCTTCAGAAATCGTGGGTGCTCCCATCATTGGTGGTTTTTAAGAAGAGACTGGACAGTCTCTTGTCTGAGATTGTATTGGGTCTTCTCCTGCTTGAGCAGGGGGCTGGACTAGAAGATCTCCAAGGTGCCTTCCTATTTCTATTATTTCTATTCCGAATAGAATAGAATAGAATAGAATAGAATAGAATAGAATAGAATAGAATAGAATAGAATAGAATAGAATAGAATTTTCTATTGGCCAAGTGTGATTGGACACACAAGGAATTTGTCTTGGTGCATATGCTCTCAGTGTACATAAAAGAAAAGATACGTTCATCAAGAATCATAAGGTACAACACTTAATGATAGTCATTGAATACAGATATTCTATTCCAGGGGTGGGCAAATATGGCCCCTTTATGACCTGTGGACTTCAACTCCCAGAATTCCTGAGCCAACTTGGCTGTCTCAGGAATTCTGGGAGTTGAAGTCCACAGGTTGTAAAAGGGCCACAGTTGCCCACCCCTATTCTATTCTATTCTATTCTATTCTATTCTATTCTATTCTATTCTATTCTATTCTATTCTATTCTATTCTATTCTATTCTATTCTATTTATTCTAGTCTAGTCTAGTCTAGTCTAGTCTAGTCTAGTCTAGTCTAGTCTAGTCTAGTCTAGTCTAGTCTAGTCTATTATTCTATTATTCTATTATTCTATTCTATTCCATTCCTAACTGGTAAAAAATAGTGGAGATAAAGTGAGTCATAAAAGGTTGACTTATATCAAATCAAAGCACTGGTTCATGTAGCTCAAATTTTTCCGACTTTCCATGGTTTCAAACATGAATTATTCACCAGTAATTGAAACAACAGGAATAGAAACTGCACATTCTGGAATATACACCAATGTTCACTAGTCTTCTATCTCCATCTTCTTTTGTTATTCTGATTGTCCGGTGACCATTTCTACATTAATGGCCTTTTTAAAAATATAATAAGTGGCAGAAAATGTCAAATGTCAGACACATATCTCAATTCTAAGTAAAGACGCTAAGCCACAGACACATAGCTTGTGAATGCTGTATGCCAACAGATCAGGAAGTAATACAAAAAAATTATACATGCGCAGAAATGGATAAATTAACTCTAGAATTAAAAGATAAGGAAGACTCAAAATATTTTATAGTATGGAATAGATGGTATAAGTGGATAAACCAAAGGAAAAAAGGGTAAAGATAAGAATTAGAGGAAATGCAAAAAAAAAAAATGCACTGCAAGATAGATAGAAAAGGTAAATAAGTCACTGTTTGTAGATTTGTATATATATGTTTATATATTCATATGTACTTAGTTTGTTAGTGTAATTATGGATTGAAAATGTAAATTTTAAGAGAGAGAAAATTTGTACATTCTCTCTTTTCGTTTTTGTTTGTTAATATTTTTAAATTCAATAAAGTTTGTTTTTAAACTTAAAAAAAAAGAAAAAGAAAGTAGTAATCATATGATCTATTCAGTGGCAGCAGGAAAAGCCACATGATGTTTTTAATGTACCACATCATTATATTAAGCCTGAAATTAGAGCTGAATCACAAACAATGAACAATTGGCTCAATCTCAATGAGGACATATCAAATCAAGAAAACTATTCTGCCCCTACACATGAAATGAGCATGTGTCTTCAAGTATTTCCTTTGGAATGTTACAGGAATGGCAAAAGACATCTTAACTAAGATTATTCTTTGTGTAGCCATGAAGATTGTTCAAGAAGGAGTGGGGGTTCATGGGGAGGAGAGGAGCTTGTGAGCATGATTAGATAACCCAGTGCCTTGTTCAACAACACAGAAATGCTAGCTCAGTAGTCTAGCAGATGTTCTACATGTAGGACATTCTAACTTCAAATCTGTAACGAACAGAATCAGGTGACTGATAAACAAAAACACTTCCAAGAGGTAAAGGTAAATGTTCCCCTCACACATATGTGCTAGTCGTTCCTGAATCATCTCCGTTTCAAAGCCAAAGAGCCAGCGCTGTCCGAAGACGTCTCCATGGCCAGGTGGCTGGCATGACTAAACACCAAAGGCACATGGGACGCTGTTCCCTTCCCACCAAAGGTGGTCCCTATTTTTCTATTTGCATTTTTTACGTGCTTTTGAACTGCTAGGTTGGCAGAAGCTGGGTCAAGTAATGGGAGCTCACCTCGTTACGCGGCACTAGGGATTCGAACCGCTGAACTGCCGACCTTTCGATCGACAAGCTCAGCATCTTAGTCACTGAGCCACTGCGTCCCTCCAAGAGGATATATTAGTCTGAAAATATGATACTTGTAAAAGTAGAGTATAAAAGGCAATTTGATTTGTTTCTAACAAGGATATCAGATTTTTTTAAAATTCAATCTATCAGGTAATTTCAACAGAATTCAGTTATTGCTTTGAATAGCACATTTCTTTATATTTTTCAAAACAGTTGGCAACTATCTATGTGTTCAAAGTTTGTGTATATTGGAGAAAGAGATGTACCCAACGGATACACACAACAACGTTATATGCCATCTTATTCACAGGCATTCTAGGCTGTTGATACACACTATGGGTGGAAGTGCTTATACAAATGTTTTCTTGAATTTTCTTGAATTCTAAAAAATTTCACTCCAAAATAATGTAGCAATTTGTAAGATGTAAGGCTAAACATGGAATGAGTGCAGACTCTTGGTATGTCATTAATTTCTAGTTTCCTGAGGTTAAGAAAAAAAAAGAGGAAGATTTGGACATTTATAATGAATAAATGGCATGGGATAGACTTTCTAAGATAGCTCTCAGACATGAACTAACTACAATTTTATTTTTCTATTAGCTGACACGACCAGCGCATATATTTTGCTTTAATGTTCATGGATGTCATAAATGTAGGTAAAATAAATTTTGTAAAACTTTATTATGGGCATGGAATACCACTCTCGTGTACTTTTCTCAAACCAATACATGAAAGGCAACACTTACACAAAAACTGCCTTTCTGCATTGGATTATCATAGTGAAGGAAGACCATTTCTTGAGGAAGCAGACTAATTATAAATCTTATAACTTCTGGGGTGAGACATTCTTTCCTTCTAGAATAGAATAGAGCAGAGCAGAGCAGAGCAGAACAGAACAGAACAGAACAGAACAGAACAGAACAGAATAGAATAGAATTCTTTATTGGCCAAGTGTGATTGGACACATAAGGAATTTGTCTTCGGTGCATACGCTCTCAGTGTACATAAAAAGAAAAGATACATTCGTCAAGAATCATAAAGTACAACACTTAAAGAAAGTCATAGGGTACAAATAACCAATCAGGAAACAATCAATATCAATATAAATCGTAAGGATACAAGCAACAAAGTTACAGTCATGCAGTCATAAGTGGGAGGAGATGGGTGATAGGAACGATGAGAAGACTCATAGTAATGCAGACTTAGTAACTAGTTTGACAGTGTTGAGGGAATTATTTGTTTAGCAGAGTGATGGCGTTCGGGAAAAAACTGTTCTTGTGTCTAGTTGTTCTGGTGTGCAGTGCTCTATGCGTCGTTTTGAGGGTAGGAGTTGAAACAGTTTATGTCCAGGATGCGAGGGGTCTGTAAATATTTTCACAGCCCTCTTTTTGACTCGTGCAGTATACAGGTCCTTTGACAGAAGGGTAACGAATGCAGCAAAATGCACTGGCCTAACATTGTTTAGGTTGTGGCCCATTTGAGAACAGACAGGCTATTTATCTATCAATAATTCAGTATTTTGTTCTTTATTTTCTTGAACCCACCTAATACATTCTTGTTATAATCACAGCCTGTGGTGAGCACCAAATACTTCATCTGAAAAGAAGTATTGGGGCTGTTTTCAATCTGCTACATTTCATTGGCTACCACCTAAATCTAATGAGGTCAAAGGGTTCTTTATTTGTGAGTGTCTGCAGACCAAATGTGATTTCCACATGGCTATTAGGAACTTTTTTTTTCTTTTTCTTTTTGCTAAATCAAAGTCTAAAAAAAATTCTTCTGGCCAAAATGCATTTTCAATACTGTTTGAAAAAAGGGGACTCTTGGATATTGGATTAAATATACCTGTCACATACTGCATACCTCATTATATACTGTAACGCAAAATGAAAACATTCATCCAACGTTAGCCCCAGTGATACATGATTTATCGGACAATGAGGTATATCAATCATGCTGATTTTATTTTTATCTATTTTTTATTTATTTAATTAAAAATAGATAAACAAAAACATACATACATATTTATTTATTTATTTATTTATTTATTTATTTGTTTGTTTGTTTGTTTATTTATTTATTTATTTATTTATTTATTTATTTATTTATTTATTGGTTCGATTTATATGCCGCCCTTCTCCGGAGACTCAGGGCGGCTTACAATGCATCAAGCAATAGCCTTCATAACTTTTGTATATACCTGCTTAGTAGGGCTTTCGGGGGCCCCTAAGCAGTGTTCTTTTTTATATACAAAGTCAGCTTATTGCCCCCACAATCCGGGTCCTCATTTTACCTACCTCGAAAGGATGGAAGGCTGAGTCAACCTTGAGCCTGGTGAGATTTGAACTTGCAGTAATTGCAGGCAGATGGTGTTACTTAACAGAGCTTTAGTCTGCCGCGCCACCAAGGCTCACATACAATACACAACATAAACAAACTATACATTTAAATCAAGTCTTGCAACTTGCGTCTTAAGAAAAAAGAAAGTTACTTCGGTATTCTATATTTCTCTATATACCTATCTACATTTTCCATTATATAACGATATTTTAAGTTTATTTCTTGATTTTTCTTTCCTTACTTGGTATTCCCTTTCTGTCCTACTAATTATAGAGGAGAATAATGCTGATTTTAAATGAAACTTTGTGTAATAGATTTTGGGATGGGGGGAGCCTTGAGAAATATTTCTGAAGCTGCCAATAACATATCTTTTGGATTACCTTTCTCCCTCCAGATTTATGAGAGGGTGAGTGAGGCCAAACGGGTAAAGCTTCATATTAAGGTATTAACATCTTCCCCCAAGCAATATTTATATTCTACATATATAAATATACCTGAATCCCACATAATCATTTCACATTTATATAACAGTCTTGTAAAGGTTGGCCATCACATATTTTTCTGCAGTTCCAAAACTACTTCTAGGCTTCCCTGGTGAAAACTCACATACATGCAGAGACCCACCGTGACAATGAATTAATGGTCCAAACTGCCAAGCTTAAAACTCTGGACTGCAAAACTTCAGTCCTTCGCTTGCAGCAAAGTCTTCGAGTTTTCTGTATTTATTTTCTGTCATATAGTTGGATTATTGCAGATCCGAACAGCTCTAATGTAAACGATAAAACTTGCTGAACAGAAATTAGCAGGAGTTCCTGAACCCTTGACTGTGCATGGCTTAACTACGCTCCTTAAATCAAATTACACTGATGTCAGGCACACAACATGGCATGGGTAGATAAGAATCTGTTACATGCTAAGATGCCCACTAAAAACAGATGGTTGTCCTTGTGACAACGGGACAGTGCAATGCTGTCGTAGTCCTGTAGTTTAATTCTGGTAGGTAAAGGTAAAGGTTCCCCTTGCACATATGTGCTAGTCGTTCCCGACTCTAGGGGGTGGTGCTCATCTCCATTTCAAAGCCGAAGAGCCAGCGCTGTCCAAAAATGTATCCATGGTCATGCGGCCGGCATGACTAAAGGCCAAAGGCACACGGAATGCTGTTACCTTCCCACCAAAAGTGGTCCCTATTTTTCTACTTGATGGATTTTCTAATCTGATGGATTGAGTTAGTCCGGTGATGGTGAACCTATGGCAGGCGTGCCACAGGTGGAACACAGAGCCATATTTGTGGGCACGTGAGCATTGCCCTAGCTCAGCTCCAGTGGGCTATGCCGATCTGGTGTCCGCACCAAGTTCGGCATCAGTATGGTGATCCCTAGGGAGCCAAGGGCCACCAGTTGGCCTAAGGAGGGGGAGAGGCTCCGGAGTGGCTATTAGTCCTTTTTTCAGAACAAGCCTGGATAAGCAAATTGCTCAAATAACCGCCTATCGGGACATCCTGAACCAACTGTCTGAGTGGTTCCGAGTAGCCATTAAAGTTGACGGCGGATTACGCACCAACAACATGAGAAAGCAACTGGACACCAAAGAAAAAGGTCAACCAGACCAGAGACTTCCTAAAGACAGGAGGCCCAGGGACGAAGACCCATCCGGGGCAGCCCCTACAGTGGGACCTAACCAGTGGTGGGTTCCTCCCGGTTCAGTCCGGTTCGGCCAAGCCGGTAGCAGTGACGATATGACGTCACCGAACCGGTTCTCCCCCCCGCCCTCCCACTCCCCCCACATTATTCTTACCTTTTATTTGGTCCCACCCCCAATCTATTGCTGCCTCCTGAGTCCCAGCTGATGACTAGAGGGAAAAAAACCTGTTTAAACTCTTGCCGCGGGGCTTCAAAGGGCCATCCTACAGCTGATCAGTGTTAAAAACAAACAAATGAGTCGGGTCGTAAGTGTGAGGACTAGTCGTAAGTGCGAGGACCTTCCAGAAATGACTCCGACCAGCTAGCCATGCCCACCTAGTCACATGACCTCCAAGCTACACCCACAAAATAAGCCACGCCCACAGAACCAGTAGTAAAAAAAATTAGAACCCACCCCTGGACCTAACGTGCCAAAAGGCATTTGAAACACTAAAAGAGCTTCTTGCAAAGGAACCGGTGCTGAAGCATCCTGACTCCGAACAACCCAAGCAGACGCCAGCGACATGGCAGTGGGAGAAGTGCTACTCCAAAGAAATAGCCAAAGAAAAACTACACTCCCCATATAGGCATCCAACATGATCGATGGAAATGGTAGGAACTGTAGAATTAATCTATCTGGTAAGGACAGTCTGGCAGAGGAAAGTGTGATGTTGCTTTCTCCATTGGAAAAGCACTACTTTCAGGAGGATGATTGGGATTAGGAGAAGTAGAAGAGCAAAGACTTATATAAATCATTCTTTTTTGCTATCCCCCACAATCTCAATTCGCTGCAAAAAAACAAAACAAAAAACAAAACAACCCTAGGGAGAAGTAGGGAAGAAAGAGTTCAAGCTTAGATCTTTAATCATTTTATCTAATCTGACTCTGAACTAATTGATTTGGTATTGTCTACACCAGATGGCACTATAATCTATAAAGCACAAATGAAATTCTCAGGCTACATTAGCATAAGTGATATTGCATTTGTTAGCAGGCACAGGTTAATGAACTCTGCCAATTTAAAATTACTTTCTCTGGTATAGGCGCCTCTCTGAGATTCTGGAAAATGTTACCTAGTGAAACTCCTGACAATATATTTGAAATTCCTGGTCCCATTATTATTTTATTTTATTTTATTTTATTTTATTTTATTTTATTTTATTTTATTTTATTTTATTTTATTTTATTTTATTTTATTTTATTTTATTTTATTTTATTTTATTATTTTATTTTATTTTATTTTATTTTATTTTTTTGTTTTGTTTTATATTTTATTTTATTTTATTTTATTTTATTTTATTTGTTTTACTTTTTACTTTACTTTATTTTGAGAAGTGGCAAGGGAAAGGGACATTGTAATGACATGGATGTGTAACATAGACACAAATGAATTTCAAAATATTCTATTTGGGGAGATAACTTCTACATGCTCAGTATTTCTATTCCTGTCAATTTTTAAGCTTTATTCCAATGCAGGAATCTCTCATGGGGTAATTTTACTGCCTGATATTTGCATTTCTCGCAGTTTGGAAGTACCCCAAAGACAGGTTCACAGAGAAGCTCTGAAGTAATATTTGAAAATGTTCATCATGTACCAAAAAAAAAGAGGAAAAAAAGAGTTTATGGCACACTCTGAAATGAAACCCATATTTGCCAAATGAACTTCACTTTGCTTCTCGGTGATCTTGGTTTTAATTAACATAATATCACTTTGAGGCACTACGGGGATCTAAAGAAAAGAGAAGGAGTTTGAAGTTTCCTCTATTTTCTCCTTCGGCCAACCTCCCACAATATGGCCATCTGCGGTGTACAACTTTCCCTAAAGGCTCAAGCTTATTCCTTCTCAGTTTTTCCCAGCCCATCTTATTTTCTGGACTGCACCCGAAGCACATGGCTGAAGGACTTATAGCAATCCTTGGCAGCATCTACACTCGGAGCTCGCCTGCTGCTCTAATGCTGAGGTAATGTTCCCTGAAGACAAATGTTTATGAAGAATAAATTACATCTGGTGTATAAAGTCAGCGCTTCAGATTTGCAGGAAAGGTCTCCAACTGTGGGAATCTAACCAGCTTCCAACCAGTTTCCAACTGTGGGAATATAACCAAAAGGTCCCCTGGCTTTGATTGGGGTGGGGTGGGGGGAAAGTGGTGCCAACAAGTCTTTCCTTTCCACATTATTTACTTTTATCTGTAAAGGAAGAGAATGCAGAAGGCGATTATAATCATCTTGATTGCCTTCAGTAATTAGGTCTTCCCTGCAACTGTCCCCTGCGTTGGCTTTATTTTAGGATGGTGTCTTTACTGAGATACACATTATGTAAGTGTTCCTGAAATTATTATCGTATTCCAAAACTGAAGACTAACATCCAATTCATATTTTACTTTATGCGCCTCTTATTTCATCTTACTTACTGCTAATTGTTATTTAGGTAAAGGTAAAGGTTCCTCTCGCACATATGTGCTAGTCGTTCCCGACTCTAGGGGGCGGTGCTCATCTCCGTTTCAAAGCCGAAGAGCCAGCACTGTCTGAAGATGTCTCGGTGGTCATGTGGCCGGCATGACTAAACGCCAAAGGCGCATGGAACGCTGTTACCTTCCCACCAAAGGGGGTCCCTATTTTTCTACTTGCATTTTTTACGTGCTTTCGAACTGCTAGGTTGGCAGAAGCTGGGACAAGTAATGGAAGCTCACCCCGTTACGCGGCACTAGGGATTCAAACCGCTGGACTGCCAACCTTTTGATCGATAAGCTCAGCATCTTAGCCACCGAGCCATCACATCCCTTGCAAATTGTTATTTATAAAATACTTTCTTTTCTTTTCTGTAAACTTAAAAACGTGATAACAAGAAGAAATGAACTCTGAAATGACCATATTTATCATGAGGCAAGAAGACAAGACAAGCATAACACAGCAGAGTGCAGATGGATTAATATCATTAACATCAGCACTGATGTTGGATAGACAAGAGAATATACTGTACCTCCTGAGGGAAACTGAAGCTGTTTTATGTTGAGAAAAAACTATACTTTGGTTGCTATATTTATCTCTTAACCTACATAAGTCACAGAGCTACACTTTCTGAAAGAAAGTATTCACCACAACAGTGGTTTAGTTTTAATGGTACTTACTCATCTCTTTCACATGACTTAGTTTAATATTTTATGTGGCAATTAGATATTAAAAATGGCTGTTCTGTTTCACCTAGATCCTCTCATTTGCCTTGCACAGAAAATTAAAATTCCCGGACAGCATAGTACATGCATTTTTAGACCAAACTTTTAATATATAGACGCCATATAGCTCAAAGCATCATCTTCTGCTACCACTTTCTCTGTTTTCAAAGTACTTTATACACAGCGTGTCAATATTCTTTATAGAAAATATTTTAATAATACCTCATAGCCTTGGTGGTGCAGCGGAGTAAACTGCTGTTAAGTAGCACTTAGCTGCCAGCTGCCTGCAATTACTGCGAGTTCAAATCTCACCAGGCTCAAGGTTGACTCAGCCTTCCATCCTTTCGAGGTAGGTAAAATGAGGACCCAGATTGTGGGGGCAATAAGCTGACTTTGTATAAAAAAGAACACCGCTTGGGGAATGGGGGGCAAAAGCCCTACTAAGCAGGTATATACAAAAGTATGAAGGCTATTGCTTAACGCATTGTAAGCCGCCCTGAGTCTCCAGAAAAGGGCGGCATATAAATCAAACCAATAAAATAAAAATAAATAAATAGTGTTTCATCTCCTTAATAGAGGTGCCACTAGAGCCTTTGGATTTACCAGATTATTTAATTTGGGAATATATAACAGTAACAGAGTTGGAAGGGACCTTGGAGGTCATCTAGTCCAACCCCTTGCTCACGCAGGAGACCTGTACTAAGTGATTTGAACCGCCAAACTGCCAACCTTTCTGATTGACAAGCTCAGTGTCTTAGCCACTGAGCCACCTAGTCAGTCACCTATATACTTTAGTGCCTGCGAATGTTTTGGATTACAACTCATGTTTCAGCCTGCAATGATCAATAGTAAAAGATCCTTGATCTCTGTTAGAATTTCTTATGATTTGGAAGGATCAGTTCATCTTTCTACCTGTAGTATTTACTGCAATTTATTTGGCCTCAGATTCTCTGAACCAATCAAATCTCTGCATCATTATTAGCATCATACAAATGAGATCTACTCTTACGGGACTATTTATATAACACATTTGCACCACATATTTATCTATTTTGGAAGGTCATTGTTATGTATCCATCTGTTAGAGAGAGAGAGAAAAAAAAGAATGATATTGGATGAATGGAGGAAGCTGATACTGCTTTTTCACTGCTATCCCAAAGTGAGGAAATGTACTATTGATTTAAATCAACATGGGTATCATTCTACTTCTTTTGTGAAGAGTTGCATCTCCTTAAAGCACTTGTAAAATAAAGCAATTCAGCAATACATTCAGTGCAGTGCATATATTAATAGCAGTACATGTATAAATAGAGCATTATTGTTCTATAATACCCAATTATTTGAACTTTGGGAGATGGGAACTTCAAATCTCTCTAACACATGGACTATGTGATGAATACAAAGGGAAAATTCTAACAGAATAATGTATTTGTTTATTATTCATTTTGACTTCAAAACATTTCTAGATAGGACTTCTGGTGGCTCCGCGTTCCCCGAATGGACGCTCCTTTAGGAGCTCCAGCCCTGTGATTCCGTTTGCCGCTAGAACAGCGAAAATCAGCTGTTCTAGCGGCTCGAAACTCTCCCCCAGGGAAAAAGGGGGAGAGAAGAGTAGAAAGGTCTGGGTAGAGCTCCCCTAGACCCCCAGGCTTTTTTTTTAAGCCTGGGGCTTGCAGGGTGAGAGCTCCCTGAAAGCCCTTCAGTGCTCTGGATTCAGGATGATTCTGCTTTATGCAGAACAAGGGGTCGCGACCACACCAGAAAAAAAAAAGTTTTGAAACTTATATCTTGAAGAATGTCTTATTAAAAGTATTAAGAGATTTTAAAAGGTTTAACTTAAAATAATATATATATATTTCTTTTCTTTTAAAAAGATATGCTTTAAAGAAAGTTTTAAAATGTTTAATTTAGAATTTTAAAAGAGGAGGCTGATGAATAATTTTTAAAAGAGGAGTTAAAGAGTCTGAGGGAGTTTTGAATCTTGTAGTAAGTTAGTATATTTTAGCTTATGCTTGTTTAATGTCACACCCTGTTTTTGCTCTGGGAAGTTGGGGGTGGGGGAAGGGGGAGGGGGTTGAAGGTTGTTGGGGATAAAATTGTTGTTTAATTTTTAATAAAATTAAAAGATAGATAAATGTATTAATAGAAGTAAGAAGTGTGGGGAAAAGGTCATAATAAAGGAAATGATAATATTAAGATATGATAAATATTGGAGGAGTAAAAAGAAGATATAAAAGATGTATTCAGAAGATATATTGAATGATTGATTATGTATTGTTTGTTTGTTTGTTTATAAAATAAAAACTTTTAATCGAAAAAAAAGTAAAAAAAAACATTTCTAGATAGGGTTCACAATTAAAGCAGTTTGGAATATTATGAAACAGAAAAGCATGTTGTATATCCAAGGTAGAGCCATAGAAACACATCCTTTAGCATTAAACCTTCCCACAAGATATCTAGTGTTGCCATTACCTGATGGCTAGGGTAAGTCCCAAGTTTTAAGGGCTTGTTTCAGTGATGGGTTTCAACCGGTGTTACCACCGGTTCACTTCGCGCTCGCTTTGCTCTTATGCACGCCAGTCTTGGGCAACGTATTACGGAACAGCTGAGACGTGGCAATCTGCTTTGCCGCATCTTTCAGCTGGGCTAAAAATGACTGAATATAAGGTATGTATAAAGCAAGGATGGGCGGGTGGGAGGGCCAAGCTAACCATCAGAGAGAACCGGTTCTCTCTCAGCTCACCATCGCTGCTACCGGCTCACCCGAACCGGGCCGAACCAATAGAAACCCACTACTGATTTGTTTATTTAATTAATGGGACCTCAAGCATGGCACTATTATTGATTTGAACTGAATAAACATGCTACAGAGATAGACTACTTCAGATAGACAGTCCCTATGATATGAAGATTTTCTAAATAATAACCTTTAATTGTACTTGGAAGTCTTCTGGTAAGACTCAGTACAGTTAATGAAACAGAGTTGTTACATGGGTATCATGCCCATATCTGCCTGTAATGCCATATTCTGGACCAGTTGAAGCTTTTGAGTGGTTCTAAGGGCACTCCCATTAAGAACCATCCACAGTTTGATGATCAAAGAGTGAGTAATTGTTTGCAAAACTGCACACAAGAAGGTGGTTTGTAAAGGCCTTCCTGGCTGTAACTGCCATCCGCTCTTCAAACAGGAGCTGAAAGTTCAGAAAGACCCCCAAATTATACATCAATGTCAAATATTCTGTAGAAGTGCAACTTCATTCACAACTGAAGATGGCAGGCCTCTGGTTCCAGATGGTCTAAATATACACAGCCACTTTATCTTGTCAACGTTGAGCCTGAGTGTCGTCCTCCTCATACAAACCCCCACATCCTCCAGGAACTGGGACAGGTCCTTGACAGCTTCCCTTTGTCAGTTCAAAGTTGAGAGATATACCTGGGTATAATCAGCATGCTGATAACATCTGACCTCCACCCTGCACATGACCTCAACCACCCAGTGGCCTCATGTAGATATTAAACAGTAGGAGCTTTATGGCACCTGACACATCAGAAGTCTTGGGCTCAATCTTCACTCTCTGCCAACTCCAATTGAAACCAAACACAGAAAAAGAAAGATAACTAACACAATGGAACACCATAACACTGTGTTGCCTCACTCCTAAATCCCTATAGCTGGTACCATGATCTGTGGTATTGAAAGTTGCCTACACAGGAGAAGGGCCAGAATAGGGGCACCACCCCTGACTCAGCTCCTCCAAAACTCTTCATCAAGTGTGACCAATGCCGTTTCAGCATTATGTTGTAGTCTGAAACCTGACTGAAGAGGGTCCAGTTAATTAAGTTTTTTCAGGGCTCTGAAATTATCCCTGACTACCCAAAAAATGGAGGTTATAGATTAAGCAAAAAATTATTCAGAACTGGTGGGCTGAGCAATAGCTTCCAGTAGAAGATGCAAACCACCTTCTTCTTCAAGGAAGTTGAACTCCCACCCAGGGGTGAAATGTTCCCGGATCGGACCAGATCGCCTGATCCGGTAGCAATCTTGGCCAGTGGTTCGACGATCCGGGAGCGATGGCGGAGCAAAGCTCCACCCACCCGCCCGAGTGTAATGTGTTTTTTATCTTCTGCGCATGCACAGAACGTCTGCGTGGCGTGTGTGCTTCCGAACCAGTAAGGAAGGTAAGTAGATTTCACCCCTGCTCCCACCCCACACTAACAAAATTCTCTTATTTTTATTTATCTCTTTCAATTTGCCCGGCATATTATCTATGAAAGCTTAAATACGTTAGTTTATCTGCTGCTGACTAAAGCTACCAATCCATTACTCTAGAGCAGGAGTGTCAAACTCACATCATCATGGTGGTGTCACGTCACGTATCAGGACTTTTTCCCCCTTTGCTAAACCTGGCGGGGGAGTGGCCCACGCGTGACGCATCTGGCTTGCGGGCCGGGAGTTTGACAGCCCTGTTCTAGAGTGTCTCAAAAAGCAGGATAATAAGTATAACTAACATAATTCATTAACATTGTTATATATTATGAGGAGAACAGTAATTCTGTGCTAGTGAAAATACAGGTTAGATCTGTCAGCGATTTATTGTGTTGCAAATAAAGAGCAATTCAACTGTTGAAGAAGCAAATTTGCTAATCATTAGGAAAGCAATTCAGAACTGAACTGTTAATATAAAAACACCCTTATATCAATCTATGGTTAAGATTGCATTTGGAGCGTTGTGTACAGTTCTAATCACAAATATCACATCAAAATATGAGGAACCAAAATTAGGCGACAGCTGGTGAGTTTACATCACTTGATATATATATTTTTTAGTTTTAGAAAAGGGGAGGCATAAAGAGATACATAAAACCATGCACATCATAGATAGCAAGAAGACACAGAATTTTTCTCCCTAACTCTCTCACAATCGTACAATTAAGTCATTTCATGGAACTAAATGTGTGGGGATCAGGGCCAGCAGAAGGAAATCCCTTTCCCCCTCAGGGTGTCAGAGGTGGTACTGATTTGGGCAAACAGGTAGCAGAGATCACGGGTGCCCCCCCCCCGCCCCAGCTCTATGCCGTGCTATTTAGGCACGTTTTTAAGGCCAGGAGCATGCATGGAAGGCTGGATGCATATGTGGAAGGCGTGCGCGGGCGGCAAATCAATAGTAAGAATATTGTTAACCCACCAGTGCATGGTGTGTAACAGTAAAATTGTGGCAATAGCACCAAATTTGGACTGTTTTTAAAAAGAGAGATTGGAGAGGTTCATTGAGAATCAAGTTATCAATTGATGTTTACCATTTCTTGAATCACAAGCGAGATGCATTCTGCTTTGATTTCTGAGAACTAACAATGGAAGGGATTTGTCATCCTCCAGTCCAGGGAAGGTGGATCTAAAAAGATTTTTCTTGTGCTATTATGCTCTTAAACTTTTCTTGACTCCTGCCAGGTAGCAGTTAGAGTGATAAAAGGAAGCTTATGCTGGCAAACGAAGAGAAAAGCCTTGAGAAAGAAACACCTAGTAATTTGCTTGGTGTTACCTTACGGAAGCAATGCTGTGCTCTCTGAAATAAAATTTCTCCGCTAAAATGCCCTGTTGATTTTACGTTGAAAATAGGACCTAGTGTGGCTTCTCAACTCAAACAACTTCCGCTACCTACGACCAAAGAATAAACCTCCTATTCATCGCTTGCTGATGTTCTTTCTCTGATGAAAATTTTTAGTATTTTCCTTGGCAATCCCTGATCCTCGTTTGATATTTTCAAATGAAACAGCTTCCCCCATACTTACCAGATTGTTTCTCTCTCTTTTTCCCTTGACTTCCCACTTTCTTACCCCAACACTTTTCTCAGATTAACTCCCTTTATGCTGACTACCAAGAATGTTGGGAGTTTTACAGAAGCGGCCCATTTCAAAAATAATTTGGAGGAGATTTAAGGTTAAAAAAAAGATAATTTGTAGGTTTTCTGTCTGGTAGAATGTAGGCCAAGTGGTCTTCTATGACAACAATTTGTTGTTAGTTGCGAAGTCATATCTGACCCATCACGACCCCATGGACAACGCCCTCCAGGCCTTCCTGTCCTCTACCACCCTCTGGAGTCCATTTAAGCTCATACCTACTGCTTCAGTGACTCCATCCAGCCATCTCATTCTCTGTCGTCCCCTTCTTCTTTTGCCCTCAATCTTTCCCAGCATTAGGCTCTTCTCCAGTGAGTCCTTCCTTCTCATTAGATGGCCAAAGTATTTGAGTTTCATCTTCAGGATCTGGCCTTCTAAAGAGCAGTCAGGGTTGATCTCCTCTAGAACTGACCGGTTTGATCACCTCACAGTCCAAGGGACTCACAGGAGTCTTCTCCAGCACCATAGTTCAAAGGCCTCAATTCTTTGGCGCTCAGCCTTCCTTATGGTCCAACTTTCACAGCCATACATCGCAACTGGGAAAACCATAGCCCTGACTATATGCACTTTTGTTGGCAGGGCGATGTCTCTGTTTTTTAGTACGCTGTCTAGATTTGCCGTACCTTTCCTCCCCAGGAACAAGCGTCTTTTAATTTTTTTGGCTGCGGTCCCCATCTGCGGTGATCTTGGAGCCCAGGAAAATAAAATCTGTCACTACCTCCATTTCTTCCCCATCTATTTGCCAGGAATTGAGAGGACCGAGTGCCATGATCTTAGTTTTCTTAATGTTGAGTTGCAAGCCAACTTTTGCACTTTCCTTCTTCACTTTCTGCCATTAGAGTGGTAATTAGAGTGGTAAAAAAAAAAAGGCCTTCAGTTTTAACACTACAGATGTGACTTTCTGTGACTCCAAGGAATTCTAAGGCTTCTTTTCATTTCATCCCTTTCATCTCCATGGCTTAGGGCCAGGGTATCTGCGAGACCGCCTTCTGCCGCCAATAGCCTCCCACCGACCGGTTCGCTCGCACAGAGAGGGCCTCCTCAGGGTGCTGTCGGCCAGACAGTGCCGGCTGGTGACCCCCAGGGGGAGAGCCTTCTCTGTGGCAGCACCCGCCCTCTGGAATTTATTATTATTTATTTATTTATTATTCAAATTTCTATACCGTCCTTCTCCTTTCGGACTCAGGGCGGTGAACAGCCAAAATAAAAACATTTATACATAAGTACGATTAAAAATAGATTTAAAATAATTAAATTTGGCCCATAGTTTAAAATTTATCAATTTAAAATCCATATCAAAATTTAAAACCAACCATAAAATCATAAAATCAAGAGAGACCGGCTAACTGAAAGAGATGAGTTTTTAGGGCCCGACAAAAAGTCCGGAGGTCGGAGATCACTCGTATCTCTGGGGGTAGATTGTTCCAAAGGGTAGGTGCCACCACAGAGAAGGCTCTCCTCCTGGGGGTCGCCAGCCGGCATTGTCTAGCCGACGGGACCCTGAGGAGGCCCTCTCTGTGGGAGCGAACTGGCCGGTGGGAGGCTATTGGTGGCAGAAGGCGGTCCCGTTAAGTACCCTGGCCCTAAGCCATGGAGCGCTTTAAAGGTGATCACCAACACCTTGAAGCGCACCCAGAAGTGAATGACCTACCCCCTGAGATACGCACAATATCAGACCTCCGGACTTTTCGTCGGGCCCTGAAAACACACCTATTTCATCTAGCCGGGCTGGCTTGATCCCATCCTCTCAGTTTTAATTGAATTCGATTTTAATTGGGTTGTTTTTAAATCTTGGGCCGAAATTATTTAATTGTTTTTTAAATTGTTTTTAAATTTTATATGCAATGTTTTATCTTGTCTGTACACTGCCCTGAGTCCCGCAGGAGAAGGGCAGTATAGAAATAAAATAAAATAAATAAATAAATAAATAAATTACCTATTTGCTTTTCATTGAAAATGATTCTAACAAATTGAATGGCTTGCCTTTGCAGACATCACCAAAGCATTTCTACAGGTGTGTGGATGCAACAACACATCTGGATGAACAATTCCACCTACCGTGTAATCCTAATCCAATCCAGTCATCCCTACATATAATCATCTGCTTTTCGTGCAAAGCATTTTTAACTTGGTTGTGAGCAGAACGATATATTTTTTTATACTGCATAAGGGACTTATATTGGTTTGTTTTTTCATTTGAAAGAACTTTATCTGCATGAAGGCGTAAGTCTACATGGTTTGCCATGACTTAGCACTAACCAACTTGTTCTGTAGTCCTTAATTAAAGGATTAGGGATCCTGGAGATTCCACTCTGGAATCTAAAACATGGCTGCCGTTCATTTGGATTGACTTGGTATAAGTTCCTATGTCTCACTAATGAATGTTTATGTTAGAGGACATATGTATAAGGAGTTTGTGTCACTTTCCTTATTGAAGATGTGTACTGTTCCTGCATGGCTATTTCTGTGAACCAAAAAGTAAAGCAACTACTTTGGATTTTTTTTTAAAAAAATGCCACAATTTTATGTCTCATTTACATTTTAGAAAAAATGGCAATCTTCTTATATTTATAAAAAAGCTGTTTAGACTGTCAAAACCAGTCCAACTATTGTACGCTCCCATGTACAAATTTTATATAATGTAGTCTTTTTTTAAAAGGATATTGTCTATACTTAAATTTTATTAATTTTAACATCCTTAAATTTCAGTTTTAACATACTTCCAGCCCTCTCTCTGTACTTGGAAAAATAAGTTCCAGGTAAAATAATGAATCTTAAAATAGTTCCATTCATCTAGTAGATTAGGCCCCATGATTTTCGTGTCCTTCTTGTCCAAAATGTTGTTTCTAATTATTCTGGAATGGTTTTTTTCCTCTTAAACAATTATTCCTTGAAGTTCTGGATACCAAAAATAAAACTGACATAGAACATTTATTTAAACTGGATTCAGAGGGAAAGGAAAAACATTTGGCGTGGAGAGATCAGAATTTCTGGCAGCTTATCATAAATACTTGTCTGGTGTTTTAATCATATATATCCATGCAATTCTTAGAAGGCTGGGGTTGGCTCCAAGTATTGAATATTGTATTTATTAATAACTAAAAATTGTGTCTTTTTAAAATTAAAATGGGATAAAATCGGTGGTAAGAATGATTTTTTTAAATTCAGTATATGTCATGGAATTATACAGCAGCTGTCCAGATGAAGTCCGAGACACAGACACTAACTTGTAGTTTTTATGTAAATATAAATATATTTAACACCCAAATTTACAGCTGTCTTTGTCATCATTCAGAAAAGGAAAAACCCAAGATAGTCAGGAGCAGAGGAACATCATGACATCAATTAAACAATATACAGAACACACAGAAGAAAAAAAGAGGGGAAAAAGGGAAACGCCCCCTTTATATTTACAGCAACCAATCAGAGAGTAGATTGCCTCATACATGAGTCAGCCTTCTCTAACTAATCAACTACAACTGTGTGTTCTGGCTTATTGTACACTTTATTGTTTTAGCTACTACATTCAATATCCTAACAGAATATCAACAGCCGCCAAAATACCACATTGCGGAAATCAATTATGATCTGGAGTGGCTAATCCTGAAAGTCAAAGATGAAAGTGAAAAATTTGGTCTACACCTTAACATCAAGAAAAGAGAGATAATGGCAACTGCAAAGACCACACAGGTTAGAATGGAGACCGACAATGAGACCATTAGAACAGTAAGGACAAGAAACAATGGATGGAAACTAATCACGGAGAGAAGCAACCTGGAATTAAGGAGAAACTTCTTAACAATGGGAACAATTAGCCAGTGGAACAGCTTGCCTTCATCATTGCTTCATGGGTGCTTCATCACCGGAGGTTTTAAAGAAGAGACTAGACAGCCAGTTGTCTGAAATGTGATCTGTCCCCGTCCACACACACACACAAACACAGCCAGCCGAGGGTTAAGGAAGCACTTGGCACACACCCAGGTCTTTATCTCCAACTTGGCAGCGATATACACACCGTCTGCCAAGTGCTTTTATTTCCACAGAAACAGAAAGATAATATACTCAGCGTACAAGAGTCCAACAGAAATAATATTCCTCTCAGCAGTTTCGGACGATGCTTTAGTGACTATCCAAGGTTTATTATTTTTTTTATTGCAAAAGTTTTACAATTACATTTTCACCCCTTTTTTCACCCCCCCACCTCCCTCCCCAAACTTCCCGTCCTCCCTAACCCTCCCTAACCCTCCCCCCCAGACTTCCCTATTATGTACTCATAACTAATAATACTGATATATATACCTGAACCCATCCCTCCCCCTATATAATTTTCCCTCTTTATCTCTTTACATTAAGATATTTCTAATACATTGTTTTCAAATAAAAGCTATTTGGTACTTTCTAGTTTGGTATTTGTTCTGAACATATTCTATCCACCTTTTCCATTCCCATTCATAAGTCTCTTGTGAACAATCTTTTAAATATGCTGAAATCTTCGCCATCTCTGCAAAACTGGCCATCTTCAAAGTCCATTCCTCGATAGTAGGCAAAGCTTCATTCTTCCAATATTTACCTATCAACAATCTTGCTGCTGTTATCATATACAATATTAATTTTATTTCACCCCGTGTAAAACCCTTAACTATACCCAATAAAAACAATTGTGGAGAAAATTGAATTTTTTTCTTCAAAACATTCTGCATGACCCACCATATTTTTATCCAAAAAGCCTTAACTTTCCTACAGGTCCACCAAACATGATAATACGTAGCATCCAAACATTCGCATCTCCAACATTTTGGCTGAACATTAGGGTACATACATGACAGCTTTTTAGGATCTAAATGCCATCTATAAAACATTTTATAAAAATTTTCCCTCAGATTCTGCGACTGTGTAAATTTAACATTCTGAACCCAAATTTTTTCCCATGTTTCCAACATCACTGGTTCTTCAAAATTTTGTGCCCACTTAATCATACAATCTTTAACTAATTCCGTTTCTGAATCCCTTTCTAGCAAAACATTATAAAGCCTTTTAATATGCATTGGACCTTTCTCTCTTATATGTCTAACCAATTCTTCCTCATGCAACATAATACCAGTTTTTTGGTCCTCTTTCCATTTCAATTGTAATTGATTATATTGTAACCAGATTAAATTAATCCCTTCGTCCAACAGTGTCTGCAATGTCTTCAGCTGCCATCTGCCCACATCTGTAAAAAGAACCTCTTTGTATAAAAACCCCCCGAGTGACATTATATTTGTATTCCACAAGGTATGACCAAGATCCAGCCATAGCGGTATTTTATAATCCCATTTGAGTCGGTGCTTCTTCCAAACTCTCATCAAAGAGTCTCTAAGTATATGACTTTTAAATACTTTATCAACTTTGTCATCATAAAATAGATAAGCATGCCATCCAAATTCAAGATCAAAACTTTCTGCATTCAATATTCCAGCCTTTTTACTTCCAAACCAATCACTTGTTAAAGTTAAAGCTGCTGCATCATAATATAACTGTAGGTTTGGAAGTTTAAGGCCTCCTCTTTCTGGAACATCTTGCATAATTTTCAATTTCACTCTCGGCTTTTTGTCGTTCCAGACAAACTTATTAAGTCCAGTTTGCCAAACTTTCAATTGTTTATCACTTTTAAGCACCGGAATCATTTGAAACAAAAACAGAAATCTTGGCAAAATGTTCATCTTAACTGCTGCTATTCTTCCAAGTAAAGACAGTTGCAGCTTTTTCCAAGTCTCCATGTCTTTCTGAACCTCTCGCCACAACACCTCATAGTTATTTTGAAACAATTTCATGTTTGATTCTGCAACCTGAACTCCAAGATATTTTACCTTAGGTACAATTTCAAAACCTGCCCTCCTTTCAAACTCATGTTTACGATCTTGTGTCATATTTTTGACTATCATTTTAGTCTTTTTTGAATTCACTCTAAAACCTGAAACTCTACCATAGTCTTGTATAATGTCGTTCATCAGGATTGTTGATTCCATTGGTTGTGATAGGGTAACCACCAGATCATCTGCAAATGCCTTTATTCTATAATCCTCTTGCTTTATCATTATGCCTTTCAAAATTTTTGAGTCCCGTATTGTATTTAGCAAGACTTCCAATGTTAAAATAAATAAAAGTGGGGACAACGGACATCCCTGTCTTGTTCCTTTTTCAATTTTAAACTCTGTCGTCAAACTTCCATTAATAATAATCTGTGCTTTTTGCTCTTGATAAATTGTTGAGATCGCCTGTATAAATTGGTCCCCAAAGCCCATCTTTTTTAAAGTCTTTAGTAGAAAATTCCAATCCACTCTATCAAAGGCCTTCTCCGCATCCAAAAAAACCAGCACTGCAGAAATCTGTTTATTCTTGTCAAGATATTCCAATAAGTCTATTACTTGCCTTACATTGTCCTTCATATATCTGCCCTCAATAAATCCCGCTTGGTCCGCATGAATCACCTTTTGGATTACTGGCATCAACCTGTTGGCTAATACCTTCGCATAAATTTTATAGTCTGTGTTCAAAAGAGATATTGGTCTGTAGTTCTCTGGTTTTTTAGGACCAACTTGTTCTTTTGGTATCAAAGATATATAAGCAGTTGTCCAGGATGGGGGTATTTTGCCCCCTTGTTGAATATTGCAAAATAAATCTCTAAGTTGTCCCACCATTTCAGCTTGTAAAGTTTTGTAATACACTGCGGTCAAACCATCCGTGCCAGGAGCTTTGGCTGTTTTTAGCTGTTTAATTGCTGCTGTTATCTCCTCCTCTGTTATAGGATAATTCATTCTTTCCTTTTGTTGATCAGTAATTTTTGTAACTCTCTTATCCTTTAAATATTTTTCTATAAGTCCATTCTGCACCTCTTCTTTGGCATATAGTTTAGTATAATAATCCACAAAAGCTTCTTTAATTAGTTTTTGTTGAAAGATTTCTTTCCCTCCAATATCAATACTATCAATAGTCCGTATACCTTGTTTTTTCCTCAATGTGTAAGCCAACCATCTGCCCGGTTTGTTAGCGTTGCAAAATGTATTATGCTTCGCGTATTGTAAACTTGTTGCAACTTGTTCCGCCATAAGCATTTGAAATTGGTCTTTCAAAAGTTTTATAGCACTTCGTATTCTTTCATCTGTTGGGTTTTTAATAAGTAACTGTTCTTTATTCTTTATTTCCATTTCCAACTCAAATCTTTTCTTTTGTCGGAACAGTCTATGTTTAGAATTCATGTAGATGAGTACCCCTCTCATATAAGCTTTACTTGCATCCCAAACAATTTCAATTGGGGTACCTTTATTCAAATTTATTTCAAAAAATTCTTTCAAATGCTTTTTAAGTTCTATTGTATTTTTTTCATATCTAAACAAGTTCTCATTTAATCTCCAAGAACGTCTCTCAACCTTATCCATCTCAATTTCTATCCATACAGGGCTATGGTCAGTCAGAGTTCTTGGAAAAATCTTTGTTCTTTTTGTCTTAACAAGTAGATCATTTGACAACAGGATAAAATCGATCCTAGAAAAAGATCTATGTCTATCCGAAAAAAAAGTGTAGTCCAATTCATTTGGATTATGTATTCTCCAAACATCTTTTAATTCCATATCTTCTTTCATATCAAAAAAAGTCTGTGGTAGTCTAATTCTAGACTTTGCCAAGCTCTTTTTATCTAGTTTAGAATCAATTACTCCATTCCAGTCTCCCATAATTAAAATAGATCTATAGTCCCATTGCAATATTTTAGTATGTAACATCTTATAAAAATAATCCTGTTGTTGGTTGGGAGCATAAATTCCAATCAAAAGAATTTGACCATTTGCTGTGAGCAATTCAATTGCTACAAACCTACCATCTTGATCTGCTTCTATAACTTTCGCTGTTAATTTTTTATTTACATAAATAACCACACCATTCTTTTTCTGCGAAGTTGAAGATATATAATGTGCTCCTAGTTTTGAGTTTATCAAATATTTTTGATCTTGAGTTGTGATATGCGTTTCTTGTAAACATATTATATCATTATTAAATTGTTTCAAATATGTAAATAATTTCTTCCTTTTCTGTGCTGAATTCAACCCATTGACATTCCAAGATAGACACTTAAAGGTCATCAGCCTCTTTCTGGAGCACAGAGCAAAATATTTGAAGTTCATCCGAGAGCTTCGATCTCGCTCCTCCCATAGCTCCACTCTCTTGTACGGTACTCTTAACTGCCTTCTTGTCTTGTCTTTCCTGTTGTTGTTGTTGCTTTTGTTTAAGTAGCTTGGATTGGGCTCTAGTTATACGTTGATCTTTAACTTCTGTCAACTGAATCAAATCCAAAATTGGAGAAGAATCCAACAAGGGCTCACTCAGAAAACCTCCTTCTGCACCTTGCACGTTTTCTAATTCCTGCTTAGACTGTTCTTTCAATTGCCTCTCTTCACTCTCCTTAATCTCCAAAACTGTAGATGTACGTGGAGATGGTGTTCTTTCCTTAAGAATAGTACTGTAAAAGTGTTGTGCCTTCTCCACGGTATTCAACCGATATCCTTCTCCCTTATATCTAAAAATTATCCCAGCTGGTGCATCCCACCGGAAGGGTATCTGTTAATTTCTCAATTCCTTAACAAGAAAACCAAATTCTTTTCTAGCTTTCAGCATTTTAGGAGGTAATTCTTTAAAAATTTCAAGTCGTGAGCCCCCCACTTGTACAGAAGTGTGAAAAGATTTTTGCAGGATATCATTTCTAATTTCTCTCTCAGTAAAGTATATGACCACATCTCTAGGCAATTGTCTTTGTCTGGCCACCCAAGAGTTCACTCTGTAAATTTTATCTATTTTATGAAATACCAAATCAGGATTAGCTTGTAAAATCTTAGCCAAGGCTTCAGAGCAAACCTGTCTCAAATCCTGTCTCTCCTCCTCTCGAATTCCCCGAAGCCGTATGGCAAATTCCATCGCCCGGAATTGTATCATAACAATCTCATCTTCAATTCTCTGCATTTTATTGTCAACTTCATCAATTTTATAATCATTGTCTTTCATCTTAACATTAACTTCTGATTTGAATTCTTCAACTTTAAAATCAACTTTCCCAATAAATTCTGCCAGGCCAGACGCCACTTCTGATATTTTTTTGGTCACCTTATTTTGATTCTGTTTCACCATGTCTTTAACTTCATTAATTTCCTGCATAAATTCCTGATGTGATTTTTGAAGTTTATCATCTATCTCCTGTTGACATTTTTGAAATTTGTCATCCAGAGTTTTAGAAATAAATTCTTTTAAATCTCCCACATCAAATTCTTTTTTCTGAGTTTGTAGCTGTTGAGCAGGGGGAAGTTGCGTTTGATGTTTGTGTGTGGGGGATCCCCCCCCTAATGCCTTCCCTTCCTGCTTCTTTGAAGCCATCCTGGCTCGTGATCTAGTTTTTCTAAAGAGGGAAGTTCCTTTTCCTTTCCCTCCAGCACAAAGACTTCTAAAAAAGTCCCCCAGATTTGATCAAACAAGGGTTAAAATAAAGCAAAGTCCAATATTGAAAAGGGAAAAAATTTCCCAGTTATTTCTCTTATAACAAGCAAGGCAGCTTAGTAGCAACTTGGAAACTTTGTAGCAAAACAAAATAACTTCACCAATCCACACTCGCTGGCTCGTTAACTCTGAAGCTAGGCGCCATGTTTTTTCAAAGCACTTTCACTCATTCGCATTTTCTCAGATTGAAAAGTCAACAAAGTGCTAATACTTGCGTTTCCAAATTTCAGGATTCAGGTAGTTTCGCTGTTTATTAAAGCTGGTTCTTTCGCTTTAAGTTTCCTGCAGCCGGCTTGTTCTGCAAAAGCAGAATCGTCCCACGTCGCCCGGAGTTCCAGCAGGTTGGGAGGGAGCCACGCCTGTTCTCTCCCCAGAAACTTCCCTGGGGGGTTACAGGGGCTCAACCTGTGCCCTGCGATCTCTCCTTCTTCAATCCTGTGGATTTAGAAGTTTTCGAGCCGCTTCTTCGTCTCGAAGCGGCTCTACAGGCGGCGGGGCTGGCGGAGCTTCAAAGAGCGCCGCCGTCGCCGAAGACAAGGAAACCGGAACTATCCAAGGTTTATTTTTGTTCGTCACAGGGATCACTGGCCACCACCCTCTATTATATAGTCTCTGGGGTGTGGTCCAGTGACTCAGTTCTAATCCCTAGCATGCCTCCTGAGCTGCTGCAATCGTTTATCATGCCTTCGGAGGCGTGCATCCAGGAATGACGTCTCTCCTTCACTCTCATCCGAGACACCTGTCTCCCGGCTAATCTCCTCTCCCTCGGCCGGCTCCTGAGACAGTGCCAGAGGGGAGGGGCCTGGAGAGGGAGGCCTGGCTGACTCCTCTTCCTCATGCTCGGAGCTTTCTTCCTCCGATGGGATAGGCTCAGAGGGCGGGGCCACAACAGAAATGGTATACGGTCTCCTGCCTTAGCAGGGGGTTGGAGTAGAAGACCTCCAGCTCTATTCTATTCTAATTCTAATTAATTCATCTTCCTGGACTCTAAAATCAGCCAAAGTAGTGACTGCAGCCCTGAGATCAGAAGGCATATATCACTTGGAAGAACTGCAATGTCCCACGTGAATAACATATGGAAGAGTAAAGGCATCATCCTCTCAACCAAACGCAGACTACCATGTGACCCTGAAAATAAGACCTTGTCTTATATTTTTTTTAACCCCAAAATAAATGCTTGGCCTTATTTTCGGGGCGGTCTTATTATTTTGGGCTGCGTGGAGCAAGACGGGGCTCCTCTTGCCGTCTTACCTGATTTCCAGCTCTGTCTCCCTAACCCTAACCAGAGGAAATGGCAGGGACCGCGGCTGCACATGCATTTAAATATTTTTGGGGAGGGCTTATTTTTTGAGGGGGGGCTTATTTTAGCGCATGCGGTCAAAAGCCCGATTGGGCTTATTATCAGGGGATGTCTTATTTTAGAGGAAACAGGGTAGTTAAAGCAATAATTTTTCCAACTTCTACTTCTTAAGGCTATGAAACTTGGACTTTGAAAAAGGCAGACAGGAGAAGGGTGAAACACCTTTGAACTGTGGAACTGGAGGCAACTATTACACATACCATACATAATAATAAACAAAGAAGTCCTAGACCCGTGATGGCGAACCTATGGCACGCGTGCCACAGGTGGCACACGGAGCCATATTAGTGGGCACGCCAGCTGAGCTCTGAGGTGCATGCGCATGCCGGCCAGCTGATTTTCGGGCCTTCTGGGCCCACCAGAAGTAGGGAAACAGGCTGTTTCCTGCCTCTGGAGGCCCTGGGGGGGTGGGGAAGGCCCGTTTTTCTTTCTTACCTGGCTCCAGATCCTCTCTGTGTATCTGGGAACGGCGAAAACAGCCTTTCCCTCTCCCTTGGAGGCCCTACGGAGGCTGAAAGGGCCCATTTCCCCACTCCCAGTGGGACAGAAAGTGACGTTTTTTCCTGTCCCCAGCCTCCAGAGACTCCTAGAGAGGCTCCTACAGACTCCTAGAGAGGCTCCTAGAGACTCCTAGAGAGGTTCTGGAGGCTGGGAACAGCAAGAGTTGGGAAATGGGCCCTTTCAGCCTCTGTAGGGCCTCCAAGGGAGTGGGAAAGGCTGTTTTCGCCATTCCCAGATACACAGAGAGGATTTGGAACCAGGTAAGAAAGAAAAACGGCCTACCAGGCCATCATGTGCCAGGAGCGGGGGGGCACGTGCACACGCGACCCTCCCCCGCCCCCCCTCCTGGCACGTGATGGCAAAAAGGTTAGCCATCACTGTCCTAGACTGAACATCACCAAAAATATTACTTGAAGACGAGTTCACCAAACAGAGGCTGTCATACTTTGGTCATGTCATGAGAGTTGATGCACTCAAAAAGTCAATCATGCTCGGAGTGATCACTGGGAAAAGGAGAAAGGGCTGCCCTAGTATCTGCTGGCTGGACACTATAAAGGATGACATTGGGATGACGGTGGCGGATCTGAAGGAGCCCATGAGAGACAGAGGGGCATGGAAAGTGTTGATCCAAGAGTGACTAAGGGCAAACACAACTGAATAGTTGATGCCAAAAAGTTGGGTCACAACTTACTTTTCTGTTGTTGTGAGAAACAGGAAAAAAAAATCATACAGAACTCTTTAATATCAATCAAGAAAGAATTATCTTAGGAATTCTTGGCCATCTTTGTGCCAAGCTATCTTAGCTCCGAGGGGGGAAAAAGTGAGATACAGACTTATCAAGCAAATTGGTTTTCATTTTTGTAGAGGAAAGGCAAAAGTATGTCCTTATGGCTTTGTTAATGTGCTTAAGTTGTGTAAAGAAATATACAATTTAAAATAAAAGGATGTAAAAGGAAAATAGGAATCAGAAATGGTTTGAATACCTGAATTTCAAAGGTAAATACAATCAGCATGAATCGTTTCAGTAGGACTTCAGGTAAAATTATTTACAATCCTATGGTTTTTCTCTAGCTGAGAAAATTAAAGTATAAACAAACAGATTCCACCATGAAGGTTTTGTATCCCAACCTATTTTCTAATGGGGATGGTTTCCTCTTGAATAATACAGCAAGGTTGTTAGAGGCCTCCAATTGCCTCACTATTTGATTTCTACTTTTTAAAAATATAAATTACATTCACTATTCCATAACTATTCTGATTTACTCAGCATTCTTAACTCTCTGTGCCCTGTGCTTTTACTGTATATACAAGGAAAGCAATTTACATATTTTGGGATTATTTTTTTCAAAGAAGAGGGTTTCTATAACTGAAAACACACCTATGCTTCTCCTGTGCCCGTTTTCTTTCAGTTTCTATCAATATGACAGTATGTATATCATTGAAAAAGATAGCATTGCGATATTCCAGACAACAATCTTTGGCAATAAAGGTAGCCAATGTACTTTTTATAGCCTGCTTAAAATTGCTATTTATCTGAATTATAGTGTCATTTTGAGGGTAGGAGTTGAAACAGTTTATGTCTAGGGTGCGAGGGGTCTGTAAATATTTTCACAGCCCTCTCTTTGACTTGTTCAGTATACAGGTCCTCAGTGGAAGGCAGGTTGGTAGCCATTGTTTTTTCTGCAGTTCTAATTATCCTCTGAAGTCTGTGTCTGTCTTGTTGGGTTGCGGAACCAAACCAGACAGTTATAGAGATGCAGATGACAGACTTAAAGGTGCTTTTTCAAGAGGCAACTGGACTTTCTTGGGTTTTTTTGGAAGATGTTTTGCTTCTCATCCAAGAAGCTTCTTGTTAAAGCATGGCATCAAAGCCATTCATCATTGTTGAATAAATATCCAGTGCACACAAGGCAATTCCGTATTTGTCTGCTGCTTGCAGACATTAATCCTGCCCAATATACAATCTGTGCAGTAGCAAATAAAATGCATCAGATGATGACTAGTGCATCAAACTAACCTTAATGGGTATTTAAATAATTAAGGGTTTTGTATGGTGATAGTCATATCTTAACTAGCTTTTTGATATTTATTTAATGTTTTGAACCCCTCCTTATGGATTTATGATCTATCAATCATCTATATACTATATGTATACGTGTATGTGTGTGCACATACACATATGCTTTTTAAGTGTATTTTTGTGTTTTTACTTTTGTGTAATTATTGTTTTAATGTGTTTTATTTAAAAAAAAATACATTCGTATCTCAAACCTTTTTATGTGGGTCTATGATTGATTCCACACATCAAAGCCAGTTCTGGTTTTAAATTCCTCAGGGCCGGAAATGGGCAATCTGAGATCTTGGCCACATGTGGCCTCTGAACTTCTCTTTGCACTCTCACCCACAAAAATCTTTATGATTACAGTTATTGAATTCTGATGGTAAAATTTCCCATTATTTTGAAAAAGAAAAACAACCACCCAGAAAAGCTATGTGATAGTTCTAAATAAGCTTTGGATGGGTGAAAAAGAAAGAAGTTCAAGCATCAAGAAGATGGATGGATGGATGGATGGATGGATGGATGGATAGATAGATAGATAGATAGATAGATAGATAGATAGATAGATATAGATATAGATATAGATTGATAGATCGATAGATGATAGATAGAGATAGATAGATAGATAGATAGATAGAGAGAGAGAGAGAGAGAGAGAGAGAGATACCGTGTTTCCCCCAAAATAAGACTCAGCCAAAAAATAAACCCTAGCATGATTTTTCAGGATGCTTGTAATATAAGCCCTATCCCCAAAATAAGCCCCAGTTAAGATCGTCAGCAAGACGGACACATTTAGTACCATATTTCCTGAAACATAAGACCCAAATTGGAAAATAAGCCCTAATGCATCTTTTGGAGCAAAAATTAATATAAGACCTGATCTTATTTTCAGGTAAACATGATAGATAGATAGATAGATAGATAGATAGATAGATAGATAGATAGATGGATCAATGGATGGATCGATGAATCGATGAATCGATGGATGAATAGATAGATATAGACAGGCAGATAAGAGATAGATAGATAGATAGATAGATAGATAGATAGATAGATAGATAGATGATGGATGGATGGATGGATGGATGGATGGATGGATGGATGGATGATGGAGGGAGGGAGGGAGGGAGACAGAGAATATAGATATAGATGATAATCTTACCACTTTGCACCTTGGATCAACCTGCAGTGGATACCCTCCTCCCCCAAAATGTAAAATATGGCATATGGCTGCCAAAACATAACCCTCTCCCGGCCAAGGCTTTCTCATACCTATTCTCAGACTCATCATTAAAGATAATTTGTTAAACACTTTTGGCAGAAAGATGTAATAAATAAATGACATCTTGGTATGTGTAAGGAGTCATGGATTTAACAGCAGAGGCAAAATTTGCATGTTACTACAGCCCCATACTTTGTAATAGAAATGTGCCAAAATTCAAGTCTGGTTTACAAATGAAGGAGAGCAATCCAAGATAATACAATGGACTACATCATTGCAGAAAGCAAGTGCAAAATATACTTTTTAAAATGTTCTTTCAAATGGCAAAACAATAAAGAGCTACACATTGCCAAGGCAATGCCTTTCCCAGTTGCAACGTATGGCTGTGAAAAAAATTGACAAAATAAAACAGATGCCTTCAGCTTGTATTGCTAGAGAAAATTGAGAATATCTTGCACACGATATTCTCAATTTTCTCAATTAGATGAAGAAAAAAAAATCACACTATTCATGGAAGCACTAGAAATGAAGCTAAAGGTTCAGCAACTTGGACTCATCGTGTGATGATAAAGTCACCGGAAAAGATACACAGATTTTTTTCTTTTTTAGAATATATATTTATGTGTGTGTGTGAATGTGTGTAAGTATATGTCTATTTATAAATCTACAAAGGCATATATACATATACAGGTAGTCCTCGATTTACGACCACAACTGAGCCCAAAATTTTTGTTGCTAAATGAGACATTTGTTAAGTGAGTTTTGCCCCATTTTATGACCTTTCTTGCCACAGTTGTTAAGTGAATCACTGCAGTTGTTAAATGAGTATCATAGTTGTTAGGTGAATCTTGCTTCACCATTAACTTTGCTTCTCAGAAAGTCACAAAAAGAGATCACATGACCCCAGGACAATGCAATTGTTATACACATACACATGTGTGCATATGTTTCTGTGTGTGTGTGTTTTATATGTCTGTATAAGTAGTTGGCATAATTGTGGAAACCTTTTGGGAAAAGTGTATTTTTGAGGTTTGATGGCTAATAACACCACTTTTTTGGGGGGGGAGTTTCAAGATAATCCTATTCCACGGCTGGAATGGCCTGGGAATAGCCCAGACCTTAATCCAATTGAAAAATCTATGGAGCTGATTAAAGAAACTTGTTAGTCAGAAATGACCCAGCAATAAAACCCAGTCAATAGAAACAAGCATTCAATCTTGGTTTCACATTATAACAGCTGCATAGCTAAAAGACTTGGTTCGCTCCATGGGAAGATGTTGTAAGGCCGTAATTCATGCTAAAGGTTACTCAACTAAGTATTAACTGACATGGTGATAATTTTTGTATATCTCATTTTTTCTCCGTGTTTCACTTTTCTTCTTTATACTGTAACTGCTATTCTAATAGCAAATCCTTCATAAAAGTTATTGCATTACATTTTTGATTAAATTATCTTTCCATTGATATATAATTTTATGGCACTAATCCAAAAAAAATAATAAAAATGGTGTTATTAGCTAGTTTTAGAAAATACACTTTTCCAAAAAGGTTTCCACAATTTTGGCCACTACTGTATTCTCTCTCTCTCTCTGTGTATGTACATATGTACATACAGATAGTCCACGACTTACAAGAATTCATTTAGTGCAGTGGTGGGTTTCATTTTTTTTTTTACTACCGGTTCTGTGGGTGTGGCTTGGTGGGCGTGGTATGGCTTGGTGGGTGTGGCTTGGTGGGCATGGCAGGGACAGGATACTGTAAAATCTCCATTCCCTCCCCAGTCCAGGGGAAAGTTACTGCAATATCCCCATTTCCTCCTGATCAGCTGGGACTCGGGAGGCAGAGAATAGATGGGGATGGGGCCAGTCAGAGGTTGTATTTACTGGTTCTCCGAACTACTCAAAATTTCCGCTACTGGTTCTCCAGAACTGGTCAGAACCTGCTGAAACCCACCTCTGATTTAGTGACTGTTCATAGTTACAATGGCACTGAAAAAGAATGACTTATCATTTTTCACACTTAGGGCTGTTGCAGCACTCCCATGGCCACATGATCAAAATTCAGAGGCTTGGCAATATTTATGAAGATTGCAGTGTCCTGGAACCATGCGATCTCCTTTTGTGGCTTTTTGACAAGCAAAGTCAATGGAGAAGCAATTTAGCAACTGCAGTGATTCACTTAATAACTGTGGCAAAAAAGGTCATAAAATGGGGCAAAATGTCTCATTTAGCAACAAAAAATTTTGGGCTCAATTATGGTCATAAGTCGAGGACTACCTGAATAGACATATATGCCTTTATACATTTGTACATACTATAAATATATATTTACACACACACACAAACCAAGCACTGAGGCCAATTTCTGATAAACGGGTTAAAAGGCTTCTGTGGGAAAAGGATGCTTATAAAAAATGATGACATTCTTTTCTGAATATTGTGATTGAGTTGGAAATACATTTAAAAGGTCCTCTATGAAATAAATGAGTTTCAAGAGTAGCGAGGTAAAGCAACCAACAAAATAATATCATACACCTATTAGAACAAGATAGTGGCTGATGGTAAGGGATTAAAAAAAATAGTAATGCAGATAAATTGACCAAAAAATTAAAAGATAGAGATCAAACACAAATATGTTTATCTTGGGAAAAATTCTATAGGTGGCTAGAGAAAAGGAAAATATAACCCAAATTAGAAGAGGAATTATATGTACTGAGAAACTTATATTATACAAGTAAAGTGAGGTCGGATAGACCTAATTGTTTTATAAAGATAGGTAAGATGTTCTGTCTTCTCCGGATTATAATATAGATATACAGTACCGAGTACTAGGTTATTAAGGTACTGTTTATAGGTATGCTAGTTTTGTTGGTTTTTGTTGTGTTGTCTTGTATGTTATTTATATATTGTGTTGTTCTCCTTTTGTTTTTAATGGAAAATGTAAATAAATAAAGATTATTTTTTTTAAAAAAATAGTAATGCTAAGTATTATCTCCATCCTGAAAACCCATCTCTTCCACTCCTTTCCTTGCCCTTCTCGATACTGCAACTGGGACTTGAATTCATTACTGCATCTACCTTTCTCATCATTTTGCATAAACATTTTTTCTGGTTTTAGTCTCTGCAAAGCAGATTAGGAATGGATTTTCATGGAGAATAAAAAAAAAAAGGCTCAGACTAGCTCATTCTCCCTGGGTAAATGGAAATTTGTTCCAAATGACCTTCCTTTATTTGTATTTTTTCCTTCATGATATATATGCAGGAAATTGAACGATGGAAATATGGATTCTCCTGATGGTAATGATTTCAGATTTGGATTCTTAGTCCACCTTTGGTCTGTTTTATCATTTCAACACTATCATGTCTTATTTGTCTGACTTGTAGAATAAGCCTTCATGCTGCTCGTTGTTGTATTAAGGGACATTTCAATCCCAGATCTTAGACCAAAGATACTGCTATATTGTATATGTGTTTGACTTTTATTATATACTTAAAATGTCAAAGGATTAAAGAATAATTCATTGAATCATGCTAGAGACCGAAGTTGCCGGCTTCAACAACAAAAAAATTCTTTCACTGAAATCAATAGGATTTAGAAATATTCAACTTTAGCTGCCTTTTAAAATAAATATTCTTACATTTATGCCATTCCTTTGTTTCTTAATGTGCTTTAAGGTGGTATATTTTAATAGACATTTTATCTTTACAACATTCTTCTGAAAGTAATTCATCTAATCAACCATTGAGGGGATCTTTGAATATGAGTATTCCCAATCTCAGCCCCAAAATGTTGCCATTTCTTGAATGCAAAACAATGCCTTATTTCTGTTCTTTGAAAGAAGCTACCTGGCTGTTCCTAGTGTATCATTCTTTTCTCTATATACTGAATATTGAAACTTTAGAAAATGGGGCTAAATATACAGCTCTATTACAGCTCTTGACTTTTACTTAATGCTTCTACTTCTTGAATGTCGCTGTAATTCCAAGTACAGGTTAATAAGATCTCTTTACAGTTATAAATACATGCTTTCTAGTACATCATATTGACAATTTTAATCTTCAAAATATAAACATCTGAGACCTTTGCCCAGCTAAAAGCAACTGGCTGAAAAACATAAGAGACTTTAAATTAAGAATGGGTATCTATTACTTTAAAGATGATTGAAATGAAGGTATCCATTAGGAATGTAAAAAAAAAATAGTCCACTCATTCAATTAACTCTTCACCCTGAAGAGCAGAGATTATTCCATTTGTCACTTTACTGATTAGCTGGGTTTTGCAAATGCTGCTATGCCATTAGCTTATTAAACTTAACTCATTTAGTTTCTTAGAAAGATGCTGGGTGCTCAGTCCATTAACTTAACTGAGAATAAAAAAAATTATATTTTTAAAAACATCTCAAACTAAAATTGTGAAAAGGTTACCCAGTTGAAAATTACGGGTACATACAAGTTACATAATCTTCACTGATATTTGGAATAGGCAGTTTTGAAGAATAGCGCACAGACTCAAACCTTTTGTTTCAAATCACACACACACACACACACACAGAAATACATATAATAAAAGTAGTTGAAATTATTAACCCTGTATTTATGAATGCCCAACTTGTTTCTTGTGGTAAATTATTTTCCATTAAATGAGAAAGCCATCAATTTATCCACAATCAGATGTTTATCTATAAAAGTGAGGTGCTCTAGTTCATCCCACTTCTTTCTATTTCGCTACAGTTAAGTGACTTCTCATAACAGCTTTTATACATCTTTCAACAAACATTGCTTAGATTTCAACAGTTTATGATCAGTATGTATGAAGTAGAAAGATGCTTTTCTTACCTTGGTTATAAGCAGTGCTGCTTTCTGACTGAACGCAATTATTTTTTCCTCACAACCCAGCCAACTCTTGAGAAGTAATCCTGTTATTGTATATAGCAACTGGAAGGGGTGGGACTGAAGGCTGATAATGAATTCACCAGGAAATCTTTCATTTCAAAGTACTGCTCTTAACAGAAAAGGTAATCACACTGTACCTCTTGATGCCAGCATTTGTATTTAAGGTACACAAGTTCTGTGCATATACACCTATGCAAATTGGTTAGAATATTTTTTACAAAAGAGAAGAAAGCTCTTATCCACATGGTGAGGTTTGAGGAATACTACATTCCTACAGCTACTGTACTGCATGCCCAAAGATAGTGTTCTGTCTAATGCATCTTTGATAATTCTACCTGACTCAGCCAGTTCATAATATGGATCAATGCCCAAAGACCGGAATTCCTCTTTTAGCTTTTGCTAATTATTTAAATTATTTAAATTAGGAGCCTGGATAGCTCAAGAGACTAAAAGCCTGTTATTAACATTCAGCTGTCTGCAATTATTGCAAGTTTGAATCTCCCCAGGCTCAAGGTTGACTCAGCCTTCCATCCTTTCTAAGGTAGGTAAATTGAGGACCCAGTTTGTGGGGGCAATAAGCTGACTTTGTATAAAATATACAAAAGTATGAAGGCTATTGCTTAACACATTGTAAGCTGCCCTGAGTCTCCGGAGAAGGGCGGCATATAAATCTAATTTAAAAAAAATATATGGTAGAAATAGAATTACATTCGATTACATATTATTTTTTCTCAGATCCATTCCCAACTGAATCCAAATGAAATTTCAGCCCTAAACAGGCATGAAAGCTTTATGTCAGTGGTAAGGAACAATGGCCCTTTTATGACTTGTGGACTTCAATTTCCAAAATCCCCGAGTCAGCATGGCTGGCTCAGGAATTCTGGGAATTGAAGTCCACAAAAGGACCATGGTTCCCCACCCCTACTTTATGTGGAGAGGAAAATAATTTGTGACTACAAAACTGCTCTTTTGCAACATTTATAGTGTTCAGATATGATATAGATTTCCAGTCACTAGATCTGCACATGGTTTGGAAAATTATTCAGGAGTACTTGGGACCTTAGGAAATTTGGGCCAAGAAATTAAAAGACGCTTGCTCCTGGGGAGGAAAGCGATGGCAAATCTAGATAGCGTACTAAAAAGCAGAGACATCATCCTGCCAACAAAAGTGCATATAGTCAAGGCTATGGTTTTCCCAGTTGCAATGTATGGCTCTGAAAGTTGGTCCATAAGAAAGGCTGAGCGCCAAAGAATTGAGGCCTTTGAACTATGGTGCTGGAGAAGACTCCTGCAAGTCCCTTGGATTGCAAGGCGATCAAACTGGTCAGTCCTAGAGGAGATCAACCCTGACTTCTCTTTAGAAGGCCATATCCTGAAGATGAAACTCAAATACTTTGGCCACTTAATGAGAAGGTAGGACTCACTGGAGAAGAGCCTAGTGCTGGGAAAGATTGAGGGCAAAAGAAGAAGGGGATGGCAGAGAACGAGGTGGCTGGATGGAGTCACTGAAGCAGTTGGCATGAGTTTAAATGGAGTTTAAATGGGGGATGGTAGAGGACAGGAAGGTCTGGAGGAACATTGTCCATGGGGTTGCAATGGGTCGGACACGACTTCACAACTAACAACAACAACTATGGGCCACATAGAAGCACCTCATTTTGCTGCTATTCATTAAAGTGGTCATCTCTTTTTCTCAGCTTCCACTTCCACACAAAATGAAAACACTGCTTTAAGAGTTGTACTAAAGATGCACTGTTTTAATGGTTCATTTATTTAAGGCAACTACATCATTTGTTTCAGATTCATCCAGAACCCTGAAAACAAAGATGTGGTTTCTTTAATAAATAGCTGGAAGGTGCTATTCCTGAAATGTTTCTTCCAAATTAGTGGAATAAGCCTACCCACAGAGAATAAAAAGGGAATTCATGTAAAACTCTCAACCGGAAGTTGGTAGACTTGCAAATGAAATGATGGTTGTTAATATATTCAACAAAACAGAATTCCAACTTCCCCCTGCACACTTTAATATGAAATATACTTAGAGGTGTCAGTGCCCAAAAACAACAGCGACACTAATAAAGATTTTGTCAATGAAGCTAGACAAACTGCCTTTCCTTCACTATATAATTACAGGTGTAATGAGAAATGAAGTAGTGCAAACAGAATTATTATTAGCAATAGCATTAGCAATTAGACTTATATACCTCTTCAAAGCGCTTCACAATCCCCTCTAAGCGGTTTACAGAGTCAGTATATTGCCCCCAACAATCTGGGTCCCCATTTTAGTGACCTCGGAAGGATGGAAGGCTGAGTCTACCTTGAGCCGGTGAGAATCAAACTGCTGGCAGTTGGCAGAATTAGCTTGTAATACTGCATTTTAACCACTGTGCCACTACGGCTCTAATAATAATAATAATAATAATAATAATAATAATAATAACAACAACAACAACAACAATAATAATAATAATAAATTTATTTATTTACTTATTTCCCCAAGATGTGTAACAAGAAAGCAATGAAAGCATTTTAAATACATTTTCATAAAACAATAATAATTAAAAAATAAAACTGAGTTCATTTTGAAAATTCTAGGCTGGTCTGAAATTATTGTTATCTTACTTCAGTGAAAGGAGGCATATCTTTCTTTGTTAGTAAGAGAACATCAGAAACTTAAAGATGTGTGGACTTCAACTCCCAGAGTACCCCAGTATTTCTACTGTAGAATTATCACATCTCTATTATCAGTATCAGTAATCAGAATTCCCCAGCACTAGCTAACACTGATCTAAATGAATAATACTTTTATTATGACTGGAATCGCAAACAAACAAACAAACAAAAATTAAACATAAAAACAAAGTAAAAACAAAACAAGATAAAATATTAAAATTCATGGCTTTGTCAGTGGATAATGAAAGCCTATCAAGTTGTATAGGTAGTATAACAACATTTAGCTAGGGAAATCAGGGAAACTAAATCATTGATCAGATAACAACAACTGTACATAAAAAAGAGCACAATTTCCTGGCTGTTTTACCAGATAAAATATTATAAGAGGGATCCTTAAGCCCTTATAAAGGATACAATATATAGCAGGACATGAGCTGCCGTTTCATCAGCCCCTTGTCCGCAGGAACATGGTCTCGGTTCATAGGAAACATTTTTATATCAGCACTCCCAACCAGTGGTGGGTTTCAACGTTTTTTACTACCGGTTCTGTGGGTGTGGCTTGGTGGGCATGGCATGGCTTAGTGGGCGTGGCAGGGGAAGGATACTGTAAAATCTCCATTCCCTCCCCACTCCATGGGAAGGTTACTGCAAAATCCCCATTTCCTGCCAATCAGCTGGGACTTGGGAGGCAGAGAATAGATGGGGGCGGGGCCAGTCAGAATTTTTACTACCGGTTCTCCAAACTACTCAAAATTTCCACTACCGGTTCTCCAGAACTGGTCAGAACCTGCTGAAACCCACCTCTGCTCCAAACTATTGTGGGAAGAATATCAAGGTTGACTCAGCCTTCCATCCTTTCGAGACAGGTAAAATGAGGACCAGGTTTGTGGGGGAAATAAGCTGACTTTGTATAAAATAGAACACTGCTTAGGGGGGGCCCAAAAAGCCCTACTAAACAGGTATATACAAAAGTATGAAGGCTATTGCTTAATGCATTGTAAGTCACCCTGAGTCTCTGGAGAAGGGCAGCACATAAATGGAACTAAGAAAGAAAGAAAGAAAGAAAGAAAGAAAGAAAGAAAGAAAGAAAGAAAGAAAGAAAGAAAGAAAGAAAGAAAGTTGAAGCATGCTAAATTGAATGCTTTTGAAAATTTGGAAACTATGATGTGGTATAGGCATCTCACTGGTTTGCATAAAGGGGCTTGAGTGCTCAGAAAAACATTCTAAACACTTGTCTGAGAAAGACAGAGTGGGAGGGGTGGTGGTTATCATAGCACTTGAGCTAAACTGCGCAACCGTAGGTATGGTCTCTCCAGCTGATCTTAGCACATGAGTCGAAAGATATTAAGAAAGCTTTTTTAAAAGTAATAATAATAATAATAATTGCAGCAGAACTGCAAAAAAATGCGCTACTCAGAACATCGTACACCTTAAGAAGGTACTTGGTTGATACCTAGGACGCTGGCAGCAATGCATATCAACCATTAGCACCAGTCAATGGTATTTGTGATGCATTTTTTAATGTTCAGTTGACTGAGTTTCATGTTTAATGAATAATGTATATAACAACAACAACAACAACAACAACCACCTTTATTGTCATTGTACATATATACAACAAAATTGATTTAGCCTCCACTGGTGCAATCCATAACAAAATACAAAACAACATGAATAATATAGAAAATGGTCCTTATACAAGTAATTAGGGAGAAACCAGTCATATGTTTCCATGTATGCATGGAGTGATTGTAGTTGTATTTAGGAGTCTGACAGCCCGTGGATAAAAGCTGTTTTTAAACCTGCTTGTCCAGCTGACTATACTCTGTGTCTTCCGCCCGATGGTAAATGTGAGAAAAGACAGTGACCAGGATGTGAATCGTCCCTAAGTATCTTCCTTACTCTGCTGAAACAGCGAGACATGGCTATGTCATCTAGTGTTGTTAGAGAGCAACCAATGATTTCTTGTGCCGAATTAATCATTCTCTGTAGTGCCTTCCTGTCTGCAGCTGTTAAACCAGCGTACCATATACAGTACAGTATAACCTTACATGTTATACAGTATGCAAGGATACTTTCTATTGTAGACGGATAGAAAGTGGTCATCAGTCGTTGTTCCATCTGATTTTTCTGCACGTACGTGGGTGAAATCCATGTCAGGCTTTATTGGCTAGCATAAAGTCCTCAGGTTGGGCCTAGCAGCTCTTAGGAAGCCATGCATAAGGTGACCAGACGTCCCGCTTTTGGCGGGACAGTCCCGCTTTTGAGCAATTTGTTCCGCGTCCCGCGGCGTTTCAAAAAAGTCCTGATTTTTCTTGAGCCCCAGCTGATGGCTAGAAGAAAAAAAAACTGTTTAAACTCTTGCCCGGGGCTTCAAAGGGCCGCCCTACAGGCAATCAGTGTAAAGCAGTTTTTTTTCCCCTAGCTAAGCTTCAGAAACGAAACCGAAACCAGGGTCTTTGGTGCAGCGTGACAAAATGAGGCAGAGAGAGATTTATTTTTATTTTTATTTTTCCTCCCCAAAAAAGGTAGGTGAAAAACTGCAAACAATGGGAAATTTAGAAGGAGAGTTCAAGATTTTAAAACACAAAGGAAAAAAAGCTGTATTTAACTAGGGAATTGTAATAATTGAGATACTATTAATTGTATATTGTGTTGAAAGCAGAAATGGTTAAGTTGTGGTTCGGAGGAATATATGGGAGAAATTATTTGGTTTATTATTATTGGTAAATATAATTAATTGATTTGTAAGAAATTGGATTGCATGGAAATAATTGGAATATTCATGTTCATATTGATTAATATACAAAAAAGATAGTTTTATAACTAATTGATTTATATTAAAATGTTGAATTTGTATTAAACAACTGTATTACATAATTACATAATTAAACAATGTGAGGATGGATATAAAAATAGATGACAATGGGAAGGGATATAATATAGAATAGAAGGGAAAAATTGAATTTGATTAAGATTAGAGATGAGGATGAAGGGTAATATTGGTTTTTTTAAAAAATAGATGAGGAATAAATATGGCAAAAAGGAAATATAGAAATTGTAAATTTAATTGAAATGACTAAACGCTGTTTAAATTTGTGAACCAGCCAAATATTCTGTTCAAAGAAAATACATTGTATGTTTGTATGTGTGTTTCTAATTATTGCTATTTATTCATATTTGTTCTCTTTTATTCTTTAAAGTCTAACCATTCATTCTTTATCTTAATATCTTTATATTTGCTTGGGGTTGGCTTTCTTCCCTTTCATCTTTTTTATTGTACAGCAATCTTTCTCCTCAAACCTACCACCTCTCTCTTTTCTTTCCTTCTTACTTTCTCTTCCCCCCACCCTCTTTTTCTCCTCCCTACTTCCTCTTTCTTTCTCCTTCTCCTCCTCTCTTCCTCCCTCTCTTACCCTCACTCCTACTCTAATTTCCATTCCTTCATCCCTCTCTATTGCTGTAATCCTTTAATGCATATGGACTACTCAGAGGGCTGAAAAAGTTATTTTTGACTGGTCCTCACACTTTTGACCAGTCCTCGAACTTACGACTGTCCTCACATTTTACATTTTTGCCCTATCTTGTCACCATGTTGAAGAGAAGCAGTTGTGAAATGAGTGACATGGTTGTTAAGAATGCTGCACGGGCATAAATGTGAGGATGGTCATAAGTGTGAGGACCAGTCAAAAGTGCGAGGACCTGTCAGAAATGACTTTTTTCAGCCCTCTGGTTAGTCCTTTTGTGCATATGGACTACTCAGAGGGCTGAAAAAGTTATTTTTGACTGGTCCTCACACTTTTGACCAGTCCTCGAACTTACGACTGTCCTCACATTTTACATTTTTGCCCTATCTTGTCACCTTGTTGAAGAGAAGCAGTTGTGAAATGAGTGACATGGTTGTTAAGAATAGTGCACGGGCATAAATGTGAGGATGGTCATAAGTGTGAGGACCAGTCAAAAGTGTGAGGACCTGTCAGAAATGACTTTTCAGCCCTCTGAGTAGTCCCTATACACATAGCCATGGCCACCCGGTCACATGACCAGGTAGCCACGCCCACCCAGTCACATGGCCTCCAAGCCACGCCCACACAATAAGCCACGCCCACAATGGTGTCCTTCTTACCAATGTTAAAATCTGTTCACCTTACCCTATAGACATAGCCACGGCCACCCGGTCACATGACCAGCTAGCCACGCCCACAAAATAAGCCACGCCCACAATGTCCCTCTTTACCAATGTTAAAATCTGGTCACCTTAGCCATGCAGAGCTTTTAGGAGTGGCCTTATGGGTTGGCTACCCTGATTAACAACCAGACAATAGTATTCTATAAATTTTTACAGAACATTTTCAAGGATAGCCTTCCATAGAGTTGGTGATACCTTCAGCAAATTTCAAATCATGTCCCAAAGGTGCTTTTTCAGGAGGCAACTGCACTTCCTTGTTTTTTTTTTCTTTGAAGATGTTTCACTTCTCATCCAAGAAGCTTCTGACAGGATAGTGGGGAATGGAAGGATTTATACCCCTTGCAAACAGCTGGTCCTTTGCATCCTTTTAGAGGGTTGTTGAAGCACTTCGAGGTTTATCTGTGTCCTCGGGGTCACCTGAGTAGTGCTCCTGGTTCCTGTAGTCTGCAATTTTTTTCCTCTGGAAATCCATTCCTACTCCACATTTGTAATGTTATTAATTCACTTGTAATGTTATTAAGATACATATCCTTCAGGCTAGGCTAGAGCTACAGCTGGTGTACCAGCTGAAATGGAGAGAAGGGCCCCTTATCACACTATGGAATTAACGAGAGCCCTCCAGTTATGTACCTGTCCCTTCAGAGATAGTGCTCTAACTTTCAAAGAAAGACCTAATTCCTGATTTGGGGAATCTTCTACCATTTTCTTATTTGAATTGAGCTTTAGTTTGCCAGCTGTCTTCTAATCCCTCAGTGCCTCTAGGTCAAAAAGAAAAACAGAGATCAATCTATGTGAAGAACTGTCGATATTTCTTTAATGTATGCTGGCTCTTGCTTCTAGCTCAGCAGAAAGCAACAAAAGTAGTAGGAAGAAAATTCCAGCTATAGGCATTACTATTAAAAATGTACCGCTTTTCATCCATACTATCTAATTTCTAAAGCTCCTGGTATTGACATCAGGATGCACAAGCCCTCTGGGTGAAAATACCTCTTATGCAAATTAGCAAGAGAGAAACAGCATGAAATTCTCTGGCTGAATATATAGCTGAAGACCTAGGAAATATATTTTATTCTTGGACCTAGAGTCCTATTAAATAAATGGTGAAATGATTGAATATCAGTGAGCACAATTAAACCAAAACTAAGAACATCTTTCTGTGTCCTGCTGATTTTAGCAGGAATAAACCTGAATTGCTGGAGTTTAACTTTGTGACTGTGAGATTACCGTGTTTCCCCGAAAATAAGACCCCGTCTTATATTTTTTTGAATCCTGAAATAAGCGCTTGGCCTTATTGCCATGCGCTCAAAAAGCTCAATTGGGCTTATTATCAGGGGATGTCTTATTTTGGGAGAAACAGGGTATAAATTACCAATTATCATATTAAACTAAATGTCTGTATAAAAGTATTATGCGTTAGCTACAGCGTTATTGGTTCATCTGAAAAGCTGAAAAATTAGAACTGTGATGGTGAACCTATGACACACATGCCGGAAATGGCATGCAGAGCCATCTCTCCAGGCACGCCAGCCATCGCCCGTCGTTCTCCTGGGTTCTGGCACGCACATGCGTGCTGGCCAGATGGTCTTCGCGAGGCCGGGAGTGCCGGAAACCTGAGGAGCAGATCCCTGGCATGCATGCGCGAACCAGGAAGCTGAGGTTCCAGTTTCATGACCAGTTGGTCCTCACACGCGTATGCGCTCCAGAAATCGGAAGACTAGATGACAAGGTTTCTGATGCTCTCCTGTGCACGCATGTGCGCTCCCATTTTGGCACCCGGTGCCGAAAAGGTTCATCAACACTGAATTAGAACATAGAATCTAAAATTGAAAATACAAAAAACTGTCAGTTGAGTACTGACTGCTTGGGTTATTGAAGCTTTAATCAATTAAAGTAACATAAATTATTGTTTTTCACAGCAAATTAGGTTAGAAAATAAATTTGGAGAATGCTGTGTCATAGATCCACACCATATAAAGGTTTAAATATAGTAACTAGCACCTTAAACTGTACTCAGAAGCCAACTGTACTCAGAAGCTCCCACAAAGGGATGTATCACTTATATAAAATAGGACAGAACCTGTCAGCACATGAGTTGCTGCATTTTAAATCAGTTGTAGCTTCTGGAGAGCTAAGATAGGAACTATGAAGGACATGAGAAACTATCAATAAAACCTTTTGCTCCAGAAGGAGTTAAAATTGGAATACAACTGGAGCTGTGCAAAGGCTGTGCTAGACACTCACTCATCCAGGGTTATATGTCTGTCTGTCTGTGGAAAAGTACTTCTAACTGCCTGTAGAACTCCCCAAACTCCTTGATCTGGGGTCAATGCTTGTTAAATTTCAGAATCCAGATGAATGGGATCTCCAGAAAGGAGAATATTTCCCTATTCAACCTCTTAAAGGTTGGTAATTCAAGGCACATTTGTCCTCTTGTCCACAATTACATACTATTTGTTGTTGTTACTTGCAAAGTCGTATCTGACCCATCACGACCCCATGGACAACATTCCTTCAGGCCTTCCTGTCCTCTACCATCCTCGGGAGTCCATTTAAGCTCATGCCTACTGCTTCAGTGACTCCATCCAGCCACCTCGTTCTCTGCCGCCCCGTTCTTCTTTTGCCTTCAATCTTTCCCAGCATGAGGGTCTTTGCCAGTGAGTCCTTCCTTGTCATTAGGTGACCAAAGTATTTGAGTTTCATCTTCAGGATCTGGCCTTCTAAAGAGCAGTCAGGGTTGATCTCCTCTAAGACTGACTGGTTTGATTGCCTTGCAATCCAAGGGACTCACAGGAGTCTTCTCCAGCACCAGAGTTCAAAGGCCTCAGCCTTTCTTATGCTCCAACTTTCACAGCCATACATTGCAACTGGGAAAACCATAGCCTTGACTATATGCGCTTTTGTTGGCAGGGTGATGTCTCTGCTTTTTAGTATGATGTCTAGATTTGCCATAGCTTTCCTCCCCAGCAGCAAGTGCCTTTTAATTTCTTGTCTGCAGTCCCCATCTGCGATGATCTTGGAGCCCAGGAAAATAAAATTTGCAGCAGCCAGAACTTGATGGCCTAACCTTCTGGCTCCTGAGGTTAAGCAGCTGACCCAGAAAGGAGATAGTTCTCAAATAGCCAACCTTTTGTTCTCTTTAAAACTTATTGCATGCTTCATATTGCCATCGATCATCACCTTAGTTCTGTTCTCTTCCTCTCCATTCCTTAAAATCCATTACTGGCAGAGCACATTTCAAAGCTAACCAATTCTTCTCCAACAAGCTCCAAAATCATAAACTCAATATCAATCAATACCTCTACAGGTGCCCTTATTGAACACAAAAGGAGAAGGATAATGGCAAAGGATGAGATAATAATAATAATAATAATAATAATAATAATAATAATAATAATAATAATAATTTTATTTCTATACCGCCCTTCTCCCGAAGGACTCAGGGCGGTGTACAGCCTATTAAAAAGACAAAAATATACAGACATCAATTAAAAATAATTAAAATTATTAAATAATTTCGGCCCAAATTAAAACCTGAAAATTTAAAACACCCAATTTAAAATCATTTACATTGATAGCCCGGCCTGGTGGAACAGCAGGGTCTTGAGGGCACAGCAAAATATACGGAGGTCGGAGATCTTGCACAATTCCGGGAGCAGTTCATTCCACAGGGCAGGAGCTCCCACAGAGAAGGCCTTCCCCCTGGGTGTCGCCAGCTGACATACCTTGGCCGATGGCACCCTGAGGAGCCCCTCTCTGTGGGAGCGGACTGGCCGATGGGAAGCTACTGGTGGCAGAAGTTGGTCTCGAAGGTACCCGGGTCCTAAGCTATGGAGCGCTTTAAAGGTGGTGACCAACACCTTGAATCGCACCCGGAAGACCACTGGGAGCCAGTGTAGCTCACGCAGGAGAGGTGTCACGTGGGCACAACGAATCGCGCCCATAACCACCCACGGGGTGGTTATGATGGTGTCTGTGATGCAGTGGGCATGAGTTTGGGCAGTCTCAGAGAGACAATGGAGGATGGGGGGGGGGGCTGATGTGCTATGGTCCATGGGGGTCACAAAGATTTGGACATGACTTAGTGACTGAACAATAACAAATAGGTGCACTTAGTTGGATGTTTTAAATTTGGCCGAATGATTGAATTATTTGAATAAGCTTTTAATTTTTGTTGTACATTGTTTTTACCATGGCTGTTTACCGCCCTGAGTCCCTCGGGAGAAGGGCGGTATATAAATATAATAAACTAACTAAACTAACTAGCTAACTTAATGCCATCCTTCAACAGCCCCTAAATCAACATGCCCAAGCTTTTTCTTCTGCTGTAACCATCTTCCCTGTACCCACCTCTCAAGCCCACAATGCCCACTCTTATCAGTGGAAGGGTTATGATACTGCATTGTTTGAGAATAATTGACTTATATTCTATTTCCCGGTGTTGTGACTTTTTCAGCTCAAAATGACAGGAAAGTATATCAGCCACTTTCAAGAATCATGACCAAGGGCCATGTTTCCAAGAGCTCCCAAAACCTGTTCTTCTCTCACCATGGAAGGGATGTCTGTAGGGAATCAGCAAAACAGCCAATACGATGGGCACAGCTACTTGATCAAAGCCCTGTCCTGTGCTTTCATACAAAAGGGCAGGTCTTCAATCATGGTGTCACAACTGCCATCTTGCTCTTCTGATCACCTCTAGCATTGCTAAGGTGCCTTTTATGTTCCTATGCAAAGCCAATCCCAGAATAGTATTCTTGGGTTCACGCCTGAGCTGTATGATTATATCTCTCTAGCCATTGTTGAAAGTTGAACGAGACTGTTACAGATGGAATAGCTGCAGGGGTGGGCTTCAAAAATTTTAGCAAGGGGTTCTCTGTTCGGTTGCTGGGTGGGCGTGGCCATGGTGGTTGTGTCCTAGTCGGCCTCATGCACCATGGTGTGTGGGGGATTTTTGCCCTCCCCTGGTTCCGGAGGCTTTTCTTGAGCCTCCGGGAGGGCGAAAACGGCCTCTCCAGGCTCCGGAGGCCCTCTGGAGGCTGGAAACGGGCCCGTTTCTGGCCTTCCCAAACTTCCGGTAGGCCCGTTTTTCACCCTCCCCAAGCCTCCGTGTGCGCCCTGCACTTACCTGCATCCAAATCGGGCTGCGTGGGGACTCCTTGGAAGGCCGGGGTGGGCGGGGCCAGCCAGGAGTGGGATTTGGGGATTCTCTGAACTGCACAGAATCTTAGTTAGAGGTTCTACCGAACCCCTGCGAACCCCCAGCAGCCCAACCCTGAATAGCTGTATTAACTCGACCTTTACAACCTTTGTATTATTCTGGGAATAAAACCCCTCTCCCTAGTTATTCAGGCAGGTTAATGGGCTTTACTTCCAGTACCTCAAACCATTAGAACAGATTAGCTCCAATAATCTAATTTTTAAAAATCAAGTACACAATTCAATTGTAAGACTTTCTTTTGATAACAATATGCCTGAAATATTGGTTGTCCTTGTATTAAATTACTGTCTAGCTGTCCCTTTGTCTCCTTGCCACTTTGCAGATTGCTGTAAGAGGTAACAACATTACAGCTGGAGATCATTTTTCCAATATATATCTGTTACAGGCTGTTCTATTCCTAATTACTCTAATTACTTTTTTCTTTCTCATTTAAGAGCAGTTAGGACAGTTAGTAATCTTCAGTTATTATATACCTAATTTTTGGATGCACTGGATTTTAAAATGAAGAGTTTTTAAAATAAAAACAGATGATGCAGTTTGTTACAGAAAATTAGACATATGCTCTTTCTAAAGGATAACTGTATATTGGGAAAATTTGGCAATGATACCCATATACATAGAATAGAATAGAATAGAATAGAATAGAATAGAATAGAATAGAATAGAATAGAATAGAATAGAATAGAATAGAATAGAATAGAATTCTTTATTGGCCAAGTGTGATTGGACACCCAAGGAATTTGTCCTTAGTGCATATGCTCTCAGTGTACATAAAAAGACAAAATACATTCGTCAGGAATCATAAGGTACAACACTTAATGATAGTCATAGGGTACTAATAAGCAATCACATCATACTAGGAAACAATCAATATAAATTGTAAGGATACAAGCAACGAAGTTACAGTCATGCAGTCATAAGTGGGAGGAGATGGGTGATAGGAATGATGAGAAGACTAATAGTAATGCAGACTTAGAGAATAGTTTGACAGTGTTGAGGGAATTATTTGTTTAGCAGAGTGATGGCGTTCAGGGAAAAACTGTTCTTGCGTCTAGTTATTCTGGTGTGCAGTGCTCTGTAGCATCATTTTGAGGGTAGGAGTTGAAACAATTTATGTTCAGGATGCGAGGGGTCTGTAGATATTTTCACAGCCCTCTCTTTGACTCGTGCAGTATACAGGTCCTCAATGGAAGGCAGGTTGGTAGTAATTGTTTTTTCTGCAGGAAGGGACAAATGATGAAATGAGTCTTGCATCATAATACAAGCTCCGTCTCTTTTGCTCTTGTATGGTAATGTCACATACTGGTGTGTAGGGAGAGAAATGGTGATGTTATGATATTTATTTGATTCTTAGGTGAATTTTGATTGTAGTATTGATACTCAAAAAGTCTCAGCTCCCAAAGGCCTTTCAACCTGCTGCCTTAATATAACAATAACAGAACAAAAGAGGTTAAATTGAGATAAACTAAAGAACCAAGATTATTTTTTCTCAAAATAGAATCTACAAAAACAGTCAATTAACCAAGGCTTTAAAAAAAATGCTAAGAGAAAATATCAGGTTTAAGACACCAAGAAATGAAAAAACAAATCCCCTCAGAATTCACATCATCAGACACTTATTATAAAGGCAAAGCTATCCTGGATCACCTCATCAATTAAAGTGATGCGTCAGACATAATTAAGTATTTGGTGTCTTTCTGGTTTTATAAAACTATAATAGGCCAAATGAAACAATAGATATCAAATATCCTTAAGCTTCAAGATGTTAATCTTAAATTAACCTTGGCTTCATCTTGGCATGGGTTACTCTTGGCATGTTAGATCTCCCGAACAAAGGAGCAGACAGCTTGAACTTTATATACAGGCAAATAGGAGAGTGAAATCTTATGGGAACATGTCTTGTTTTCACTCATTTTCATCACTACTACAAAATCTGTATGGCTGTCAATAGGCAAATAGATAATTTCTAAATTAAATTGCTTTTCTGAATCAAACCAACAGTCCTTTTCCAAGTGTTGAGTCAAATTCTTATTGATTTTGTCACTTTGGATGGCTTTTCTTTAGGTATAGAATTCTTCAAACTGATCCAAACTCAAATCAAATCAAACTGAATCAGAACAATTTATCCACTAAATTTCAGTGTGGGATAAACTGAAATAAATCACATATCTGAATGGAAATAATGATTGGAATTTGATGTAGCCTCAATCACACATTCTTTGTACATAAGCTAAAATTTAAATTAATACTTGGAGGTATTTATATAATTTTTCAAACATTATATAGAAAGGATTTCGATGGAAGTCCACTGTCACCAGACTTTATCAAAAAGGATTTTGTATTCAAATGTATGAAAAAATAGTTTTTCTTACTCTGTCCTTTGTATTCTTCATACTTTAATACTTAAATATTCTGTGTAATAATTTTATGCTTTATTGAAATGCACCCCTAATTTCAGATGCCCTATGATCAAATAATGGGATTAAGAGGTATCATTAATTGAAAATATTAATCTTAGAATATTAAAACATAACCAGAATGAGTGGCATTTTAAAGCTAGAATGATTTAAGGACAAATCATTCTGATAAATCATTCTAAATTCCTGTTTCCTTTCACAAAACATTTTGCTCTAAAAATATAAGCAGTTAAGTGACTTATTGGAAAAATGTCCAACCTTTTCTGACTCATTTTACATAAATACAGTTATTTCTGGTCTTATCCACAAATTTCTTTATTAGGTAAAATGTCCACTTTTTGGTTTGTGTGAAATAATAATCAAAATAGTCATTGGGTTTGTGTAGGAGTGTATTGAGGTTCTATGCCTTAGGTCTTCTGGATTAATTTGAGATTCTTCTAAAACTATAATATTTATGCTTAAGCAACATTCTATTAAGGAAAGAAAAATACTACTATATTTATGTGAGTTGTTTATATCAATTTTGTGTCTATGACATTAGACAAACATAGACAGAACCAATTATACTTTTGAACAAATAAGAGAATTTGGATGGCAATAGATCTGCAGTCTTGATCTTTTAATAGTAACAAAATTACTTTCAGGTGTAATTAGCTGTTTCCCCCCCCCCCAATATTTATCATAAATGCAATAAACAGATATTTGATATTCATGATTTCTGTATCTCCCAAATATACAGTATCTTGTGGAACCTAGCTTTTTATTGGATTTCCATTGCACTGAATTCTGAATATTTCAGGAAATGTTTCAGCTGATGTAAATAAAAATGTATATTTTGAAAAAAATACATTCAGAACACATACTTTAAAAATAATTACATGAAGCTTTTCATTTGCGTTCTTTTAATTGCAAATTAAAACAGGCATCAAAAAAGAAAGATTTATATCAAAAACATGTAAAAGTGACATTCATTAGAAATAATTATTTTTTTCTTTGCAAGCAACAAAGTCAATGCATCATAGTTATAAAATTTTGATCTTATTTACATATCAAATGATGTCATGATTTGATTTGTTGAACAAGCCATCATAGCTCAGTACATGCAATATTTGACCATGATTAAATGGAAACTGGCTCTCTTGTGGATTCAGAGGGAATCAGGCTTGCAAGGAAGACTGACTCCCTCTGAATGTCCCCAAGGTGGAGAGAATGATTGGGCACATCTGCAGGGTATATGACAATTCATCACGGCCAACTCATTATGGCCAACTTGCCGTGGCCAACTTGCCGTGGCCAACTCACTGCAGGACAAGAGAAGAAGAAATAGTGAAATGGAATCATTAAAGAAAGGATTCAAAAGGAAGGACAGAATGAAATGTGAATGGCAAAAATTAAAATATTTTTTATTTACTTTAAATAATTAAATAGGATTGTTAAATTGTCCCATGAGTTGGTCCCGTGAGTTGGCCATGGTAAGTTGTCCTGCAGTGAGTTGACTGTGGTAAGGTATCCCATTCCGCATCTACACCAGTCTCCAAAGACAATAGGTGCTGAGATGGTCCTCAGGGGTGGGCTGCTGGGGGTTCACAGCGGGTCATGAGAACCTCTACCTAAGATTCTGTGCAGTTCGGAGAACCCCAAATCCCACTCCTGGCTGGCCCTTCCCACCCTACCCCACTCCTCCCAGGAGTCCCCACGCAGCCTGTTTTAGATGTAGGTAAGTGCAGGGCACATGTAGAGGCTTGGGAAGGGTGAAAAACAAGCCTACTGGAGGTTCAGGAAGGCTGGAAACATTTCTGGTCTCTAGAGGGCCTCCAGAGCGTGAGGAGGCTGTTTTCGCCCTCCCAGAGGCTCGAGGAAAGCCTTTGGAGCCTGGGGAACAGGGGTGAAATGCTACCAGTTCAGACTGGTTTGGACAAACTGGTAGCGGACATTGGGGCTGGTTCGCTGAACTGGTAGCTACTGCTAGCTGGCCATGCCTCCAAACCGGTCTGTGGCCCGCAGTCCTGCCATGCTTCCCTGCCTTCCGCGCTGCCTTCCCAGTGCCCCCATGGCCAGCCTGCAAAGGCAGGCAAGCAGAAGGCCACATGGAAGGCTGGCAAGCATGGCAGGGCTGCAGGGAAGGGACCTAGGAACTCTGAAAAATACGGTATATTTTTCTTGACTTAAAAAAAGTGGCAGATATTAATTACATGGATTAAAAATAATGGGGGGGGGGAACAATTCATGAAGATTTCTGAGTTAGCCTAGGCCAGTGATGGCTAACCTTTTCGCCATTGCATGCCAAAAGCGGGGGTAGTGGGGGGGATTGCGCACGCACTTGCCCACACCCATCATTCAATGTGCCCCATCCCCCCATGCATGCACGCATGACCCCCCAGTTCTCCCCCTGCTTTTGGCACGTGATGGCATGGTGGGCCCGGTAGGCCCATTTTTTTGCCCTCCCCAGGCTCCAGAGCCTTTCTATGAGCCTGGGGAAGGCGAAAACAGCCTTCCCCATCCCCCCGGAGGCCCTCCGGAGGCCCAGAAACAGCCCATTTCCCGACTTCCAGTGGGCCCGGAAGGCCTGAAAATCAGCTGGCCAGCGCACACATGCGTGCTGGATTGAGGTATAGCAACGCTCACGTGCCCACAGATATGGCTCCATGTGCCACCTATGGCACCTGTGCCATAGGTTCGCCATCACGGGCCTAGGCCTACCTTCTTATGAATCTAGACCAACTGTATTGAAATTGTGGGTCGTGACCAGTGGTGGGTTGCCCCCGGTTTGGACCGGTTCGCAAGAACCGGTAGTAAAACCGATGGGAGGCCCCGCCCACCATCCCACATGTCATCATCAGCGATCTGTGCGTGTGCAGAAGGTGCGTGTCTGAGTGAAGTGAGCGTGCGCGTGCGATCCTGTTGCGAACCGGTGGTAAAGGTAAGTAAAACCCATCCCTGGTTGTGACCACACAGCAAATTGATGGAGTCTTATTTTGGGAAAGGGGCTTATACGCGCAAAGCAGGATCACTGCTCCACATAGAAAACTAGAGGAACATAATTTCAGGGCACAAGATTTAGAGAGTGTGCTGACTTCTTAATGATTTCAATGAAAGATCTTTGGCAGGAAAAAAAGTATCCGTACAAAGTAATCCAATCCATGTCTATAATTTATTGCAATTTAGGGATACACTTTAAAGAGAAGGCCAGCATTTCATATCATGAGATTACTACCATATTTACAAGTTGATTTACTTTCTTTATTTCTAAAAGTAGCTTTCCAGATTGATGGGGTTCCCCCCCTCCTTCTTTGTATCTGTGGCTGCAATCTCTATACTAGTGTCTTAAAGTTGCCATGTTGAGAAAGTTTACTCTACAATCATATTGAGAAGTCCTTCCCATGGATTTACTTCTCTATAGATACTATATATGACTTATGATTGTGTAATTGAGGATTAAATTTACCATGTGCTTGAAGTAGATATGAAAGGAAAGGCATGTGAATATATAGATGCATGCATGTACATAAACCCACAATCTCACCAAAGGCATAAAACAATGGATAATTCTAGATTTCAGAAAGAAGTGTGTAATATGTACGTTTGGCTTGTTATCAAGGTTTATAAGATTTGTATAGCAACAGATGTTAAAGCATAGTTACGCTAGGAGCAGTCATCTGGAAGTTGTCCATTCATCTGCTATTTTAATTTTGCCTCTTTATTTGTGGTTGTGTATGCCAAATTGATTTTCACATAAGACTTCAGATTTCTACAATTCCCGATAGGAACCCTTTCTGCCAGATGGTATGAGCAAGCATACATCATATCTTGCTGTCGGCAGTTCTTCAGATTTATAGCTGAATATTAGAAATCTTGAAATGATCTGACAAAAGCTTGAAATTATTTCTTAGGATCTGTAAAATGCTAATTGTTTAAGAGATGAGGGAGAACAATAGATTTGCAAGAGGAAAAACATGTTAACATATTACTGCTGGAATTTGGACAGCTGTAAACAATTATTAAATATAGTGCTGATGTTTTTAAGTGGGATTAGCAAGAACTGGAATTGCTGTTGGAAATGATAGTTTGAAGGGCAGGAGTGGGGATTTCATTAGGAATAGAATAGAATAGAACAGAACAGAACAGAACAGAACAGAACAGAACAGAACAGAACAGAACAGAATAGAATAGAATAGAATAGAATAGAATAGAATAGAATAGAATAGATGTATTGGTATCTCTTGTTCCCCTTCAGTCTACACTTTGAAAGTTCTGACTGGTACACATGCTAAAGCAAGCATCGATTACAAAGTCTTCTTCCATAAAATCAATTTCCTTAAGTGCCCAATCAGATACTTTTGTTGATCTCCAACAATGGGCACATACAAGATTTCTGTTCTGATTCCAGAACTGTTAGAGAGTTAGCGCTGACTGGCGATGCCTGATAGCATTAATGGTAGTCCTCGACTTACAACCATTCTTTTAGCGACTGTTCAAAATTACAGCGGGACTGAAAAAAAAATGAATTACGACTGGTTTTCCCTCCCATGACTGTTGCAGCATCCCCATAATCACATGATCAAATTCAGACATTTGACAACCAGCAAGTATTTACAAGGATTGCAATGTCTCAGATCAGTGTTGGTGAACCTTTTCAGCACCGAGTGCCAAAATGAGAGTACATCAGTGGTGGGTTCCTCCCGGTTCGGTCCAGTTCGGCCGAGCCAGTAGCGGTGACGATATGACATCACCGAACCGGTTCTCCCCCCCCACGTTATTCTTACCTTTTATTTGGTCCCACCCCCAATCTATTGCTGCCTCCTGAGTCCCAGCTGATGACTAGAGGGAAAAAAACTGTTTAAACTCTTGCCGCGGGGCTTCAAAGGGCCGTCCTACAGCTAATCAGTGTTAAAAGCAAACAAATGAGTTGGGTCGTAAGTGCGAGGACTGGTCGTAAGTGCGAGGACGTTCCAGAAATGACTCTGACCAGCTAGCCACGCCCACCTAGTCACATGGCCTCCAAGCCACACCCACAAAATAAGCCACACCCACAGAACCAGTAGTAAAAAAAATTAGAACCCACCCCTGGAGCACATGTGTGTGCATGCACATGTGCCGGAAACCGGAAGAGCAGCCAGCCAGTGCGCATACGTGCGCTGGGCAGCTGCTCTTCTGGTTCTCAGTGTGCGTATGCGCACCGGCCACCTAGTCTTCCGGTTTCTGGCACGCATGTGAGCGCAAAGACCAGCTGGCTGGTGCACATGCGCATCCTGGAAACCGGAAGAGAAGCCACCCAATGTGTATACGCAGACGCATGCATATGTGCATGCGCTCTGGGCAGCTGGTTTTCCGGTTTCTGGTGCTCCCGCGTGTGTGAAGACCAGCTGGCTGGCGCACCGGAACCTGGAAGAACAACGGGTGACGGCTCGCGTGCCCGGAGAAATGGCTCTGTGTGCCACTTCCGGCACATGTGCCATAGGTTCGCCATCACGGTCCCAATTCATGACATCACCATTTGTGGCTTTCCCAGCTGGCTTACAGGAAGCAAAGCCAATAGAAAATGAAAGTCAATGAAAGAAGCTGTATTTGCTTAATGGTCACATGATTCACTTAACAACTGGAATGATTTGCTTAACGTTCCATCGCAAAAAGGGTTGTAAAATCAGACGTGTTGTAGGAGATGACCAGGCGGAGCCCAAGGCAGGGGTCAAATGCATTATCAGTTATGAGTCTCTTCACATCCACAAGAGATCTAAGACCGCCCTACCTTGAATTCCTTCCACTCTTATCTCCTGCTAATTTCCCTTTGGCCACTAGTAGTTCAGATTCTTGTTGAGAGCTAAAACTTACCATAAATCTTTACGCCCATTTGAACTATCTCGACCTCCTGATTTTCCTGGTGCTTAACACATAACTGGCTTAACAAACAACATGCTTAGCAATAGAAACTCTGGTTCCAATGGTGGTCACAAATTGAGGACTACCTGCAGCCACCATGAATTTTGTTAAAACGGGTCCAAAATATAGCTAGTGTGAGCCCAGAAATTATCGGTGCATTGTTCATGGAAAGAAATACGCCCAGTGTTCGGTTCTGCTGAAGAAGTCCATAATCCTGATGAAGATAAGAAGAGGAGAAATTTCTTGACAGTGAGAACAATAAACCAGTGATGCAACTTGCCTTCAAAAGTTGTGGGTGCCCCATCGCTGGAGGATTTTAAAAAATAAGACTGGTTAGCCATTTGTCTAAAATGATATAGGCAGTGGTGGAATTCAATTTTTTTTACTACCGGTTCTGTGGGCCTGGTTTGGTGGGTGTGGCTTGGTGGGCGTCACAAGGGAAGGATACTGCAAAATCCCCATTCCCTCCCCGCTCCTGGGGGAAGGATATTGCAAAATCTCCATTCCCACCCCACTCTGGGGCCAGCCAGAGGTGGTATTTGCTGGTTCTCTGAACTACTCAAAATTTCCGCTACCGGTTCTCCAGAACGTGTCAGAACCTGCTGAATAGCACCCCTTGATATAGGGTCTCCTGCCCGAACAGGGGGCTGAACCAGAAGACCTCCAAGATCCCTTCCAACTCTGTTCTTCTGTTATTCAAAGAGCAATGTCTTTCTCAGTTTGAGTTCCAAGTTGTGGGAAATAATGCACTGCTGCCATAGGTATAAACCCGGTGATGTCAACCCACTTTTGAAACAAATTGAGAGAAGTCCAGAGTAATAGGATTATAATTCTTCCACGTATGTTCAGAATTGAATTTTATCCTTATCATCTGGGCCACAAAGTATCTGGAAGCAGTGGTGGTATTTAGCTGGTTCTATCAGGTTTGGGCAAATCGGTAGCGTCGGCTGTGGGAGGCTCCGCCCACCCACCCAGATGTCATCACATCCCATTTTTGATGGTCTGCGCATTTGCAGAAGGTCCTGCGCATGCCTGGAGGTGCCATGTGTGCCAGGGGTGGGTTCTAAATTTTTTTACTACTGGTTCTGTGGGCATGGCTTATTTTGTTGGCGTGGCTTGATGGTCATGTGACAATTATTTGGGGTTTAGCAGAGGTACTGGTCTACCAGGTTTTTAACTGCTTGCAGAGCTGTACCAGTCTACCCATTTATTTTTGCAGGCACTGATCTACTCGTGTATTTTTGCAGGCACTGGTCTACTCATTTGTTTTCTTTTAACACTGATCAGCTGTAGGGCGGCCCTTTGAAGCCCCACAGCAAGAGTTTAAACAGTTTTTTTCCCTCTAGCCATCAGCTGGGACTCATGTGGCAGCAATAGATTGGGTGTGGGGCCAAATAAAAGGTAAGAATAACGCGGGGGGTGGGTGGGGGGCGCAGGGTGTGTGTGTGTGGGGCAGAACCAGTTTGGTGACATCATATCGTCACCACTACCGGCTCGGGAGAACCGGGCCGAACCGGGAGGAACCCACCACTGACATGCGCTCACATTTGCGAACTGGTAGCGAAGGTAAGTGACAACCATCCCTTGTCTGGAAGGCTGAATGAATGCACACGTGCTAAATGTCCACTTCATTGTTTCATTCTGCAGATTTAAAAATTCAAAGCTCTGGATAAGATTCCAAGTTTTAGGAATATATTTTAAGATTACACTGAGATACTTAACTAGAATATTATTTTATTCCAGAATTGTAGAAGACCAAATCGTATGAATGAAAGGATATTTGTTAACTGTTGTTTTTGCTCTGAGTCTTCCCTTTGCAACAAAATTATCAGTAACACTTTCCTGTTTTGGTTTTAGTGAATAAAAAAAAAAGACATCAAAGAAACTCTATTCTCTTTTCCCAAACTGGCCCCCTCCATATATCTTTCTTCATCTCAATCACTGTGACTTCTACATGTTATTTATGTCTTCTGCTTCAAGAAGAAAGCAGGTAAAAAGGTTACTCTATTCTAAACTTTATAATCTCTCCATTTTTTTAGTGGCAGATTTATTCATTTATTTATTAGATTTACATCCCATCTTTGTTCCACAGCCCAAGCCTGCTCTGTGTCTTCACCATGCCATATATCAACCTTTGCCAAAGTGGTGTAAAATTTATCATCTTCAGCCTGCACAGATAATAGTAATAGCAGCAGCACTTAGACTTACGTACTACTTCATAGAGCTTTACAGGCCTCTCTAAGCAATTTACAGATTCAACATCTGCAATTGTAATTGTAATCTGTAATTCAACATTGACCCCAACAATCTGGGTCCTCATTTTACCATCCTTGGAAGATTGGAAGGCTGAGTCAAACTTGAGCTGGTCAGGATTGAACTGCTGGCAGTCGGCAGAGTTAGCCTGCAATACTGCATTCTAAACACTGCACCATCACAGCTTATAGTATCAGTGCCCGGGGTACCAAAGAATTATATTCTTTTTAGTTTCTAAAAGCAAAATATCTGTTAGGGGTAGCAGGTAGACATGGTGGTTCTTAGATTTTAATTGCTCAACATTAATTACACTATAGGGAATATTTTATAAAAATTTTTAGCAAATATATAGCTACTATCTATGCAGCAATATAAACATCTTAACGGAGAAGGGCTCTGGAATAATAGACAACTGCCAGGAAAGTTATGGAGGAGAAATGCATGTTTTAGAAATGAACCACTCAAAAAAGCTGTTAAGATGATGTTTCATCCAGATTTTGTTTTTATGGTCAGTTTTAAACTACCTAAACCAAACCATTATCTAAATAGCAGGGGCGGAAAAGAAATGACTGAAGAAATGGAGACATCTTGTGGCAATAGGAGCTATTGCACATATTAAAAAAATTAACAGAATAATAAGAGTTTTAAGGAACCTTGGAGGTGACTGTTTCCTTGGCAATGATAGGACAATAACTTGCCACTATCTTCTTCTGGAATGGTTTTGACATCATTTTAGCTTATAGTTCTGGGACGGTTCCTAACTATTACCCAACCCTTGAATGAGCTTAGTTTAAAGCTAAAGATAAAGATTCCCCTCGCACATATGTGCTAGTTCATTCCCGACTCTAGGGGGCGGTGCTCATCTCCTCTTCAAAGCCGAAGAGCCAGCACTGTCCGAAGATGTCTCCATGGTCATGTGGCCAGCAAGACTAAATGCCAAAGGCGCACGGAACGCTGTTACCTTCCCACCAAAGGTGGTTCCTATTTTTCTACTTGCATTTTTTACGTGCTTTCGAATTGCTAGATTGGCAGAAGCTGGGACAAGTAACGGGAGCTCACCCCGTTACGCGGCACTAGGGATTCGAACTGCTGAACTGCTGACCTTTCGATCAACAAGCTCAGCATCTTAGCCATTGAGCCACTGAGTCCCTAGCTTACAAGACTACCTAAGGTTGGCCATGTGATGCTAGCTGCTGATACCCGGTTAATGTGTCTTGTCTTTATATCAAAATCTAACTGTTTTTAGCAAATAATGTATTCTTCTTGGGAAACTCTTTTTGTAATTTCAGTTTTATGAAGCCAAGTTGGACTTTTTCATTTAAGTGAAAGCTATCAGATCCAGCAATGAAAAGCATTTAGACTCAAATGATCTAAAATCATTCTTGTGTCCGTATACAGAATGTATAGCATTTGACTGCTTATACAAAAGTTATCCACTTCAGATTTTCCAATAATTAAATCCAATATTTCCAGACTGCTGTGTAACCTGCATGCCAGCAAATGCATTTACAAGCCTAATTTGCAACGATTTGGAGCGCATGCGCGTGCTCGCCCACTGTTCATGCAAATGAGGATGCACGTGTGTAGGCATGTGCTCGCCAGCTATTTCCACAGCCCGGTTGCAATCCCCTCACAGCCCACTAGTGGGCCACAGCCCACAGATTGGGGACTCCTACTGTAGAAATATGATTGAAGCATCTTCATCTTGAAGCTACGGTAGCTCAGTGGTTAGAGTGCAGTACTCCAGGCTACTTCTGCTGATTGCCGGCTGCCTGCAATTTGGCAGTTCAAATCTCACCAGGCTCAAGGTTGACTCAGCCTTCCATCCTTCCGAGGTGGGTAAAACGAGAATCCAAATTGTTGGGGGCAATATGGTGACTCTCTAAACCGCTTGGAGAGGGCTGTAAAGCAGTATATAAGTCTAAGTGCTATTGCTATCTTAATTTTTTCTATGTATTTGGGTAATCAGCCTCAGTGGTGAAATCCAAATTTTCTTACTACAGGTTCTGTGGGTGTGGCTTGGTGGGCATGACTTGGTAAGCGTGGCAGGGGAAGGATACTGTAAAATTTCTATTCCCACCTCACTCCAGGGGAAGAATACCGCAAAATACCCATCCCCACCCCACTCTGGGACCAACCAGAGGTGGCATTTGCCGGTTCTCCGAATTACTCAAAATTTCTGCTACCGGTTCTCCAGAACCTGTCAGAACCTGCTGGATTTCACCCCTGATCAGCCTATTTCTTTTCATATAGGGATACCTTCCAGATGGTACCATCACTCTTGTCTAAATGAATAGCTGGAATAAATATGTGCATGTGGGATAGAGGAGGAATTTTAATCTATTTGTGTTTTTCTTTGCAAATACTTGTCTTGTTTCAACTATATTCAGGGTAGCTGAGAAGAAATTGGGTCATTATTATCTGAAAGTTTTTGGAAAACTGAAAATGCAATTTTGACAACAACATGCAAATAGGAAGTTTGTTCTTTGCTTTGGAGAAATGGCTTGGAAGAGTTGAGACCACTGTTTCTTGAAAAAAAAATCCTGGGAAAATTATTTGGCTGAGGCATGATGCTCTTAAAATAAAAGCTCTGATTTCTAGGGCATGTGACCCTAAATCTACAGACAGCTAAAATGTCCAGACTTAGTTGTATGCAGAGGCTGGTTATTTTAAAAAAAAAAGCTGTGTTGAAGGTTCAGTACAATGTTATAATTCTTCATTATGCAAATATTAAGCTTGTTTCTTAATTTAGCAGCCATGGGTCCTGGATCTTCTTCTGTTATTCGTATCTTGGCTTCTTGTATTATCATTTTCTTTCCAAATCACTTGGAAATGCACTTTCGTGCTGTTCTGATGGTTTATTTATTTGTGGAAAATGATAGAACAGAATTTACAAAGAACCTGATTTGCCCTTGGCAGGTATATATTGAACTCTGAATAAATGGATTGGCCCCTAGTTGTTGAAGGCACTTTTGTGGGGGGTACGATAATGAGTCTTGACAAGTGTATATTGATTTTAAGGAGTCAAAAGTCACTGTTTTGAAATAAGGAATTATGGCTTAGTTAATAACTATGGCTAATATTAGGCTAAGCTGCAAAAACTTGTTTTACCCCTTTTGAGAATAGGGAACATAATTAAGCTCGAGCCAGTTTGTTGTACAATTTCCAAAAACTTAACATTATTCCTGATCCCACGTTTGTTTCATTCCTTCTTGGAACAAGGAATCTGGGAATTCACATGTGATTTTTCTTTGATTATCTTATTTTCATTAATGAGGTCACCTTTTATTCCGCTTTCTTTTGTGCTAATGGGATATTGCATTTCCATGCTTGTCCCGGAGATACAGGTCAGCTCTCAGTATTCTGAAGACAAGTTCAATTTCAGGACACACACTTGGATCAAACCGTAGTTTTGAATTCTGCATCCATTTGAGAAAATTTCAGTGTTTTGATGCATCAGCATGGCTGTTCTTAGCTGATCTTGGCTGGTCTCAGAAGTTAAGCCACGGTTATTATTTGGATAGGTGTTGGCTAGACTGGGAAGTATAAAAAAACTTGGAAAAAGACTATAGCAAGGTGTTTTCATAATGCTGCCAGAAATACTATACAGATTCATTCACCAGGAGTCACATTAAATTCAAAGGCTTTATTTAAAGCTCTTTATAAGGAATGAATGATGCCAAGCCAATACAGATACATGTTGCTCCAAAAATGGAGTGTGTTGTATATGTGGACAAACTACAAATGCCATTTGTTCTGTGGTCTACCTGTCTTTGTGGTAGTGAATCTCGCTTTGCCAACATTATTCTTCTGCATCTGATAATTTATTTATTTATTTTATTTATTTGTCAAACACGTATAAGATAACAGATATAAGTATAAACATGATTATGAATACAGGATAAGGATATGAATAAATGAGGACAGTAGGACAGGGATGGTAGGCACGTTGGTGCACTTATGCACGCCCCTTACAGACCTCTTAGGAATGGGGTGAGGTCAACAGTAGACAGTCTAAGGTTAGTTATGGGGGTTTGGGGAAGTAACCACAGTCAGGTGGTGCATTCCTGGCATTGACCACTCTGTTGCTGAAGTCGTATTTTCTGCAATCGAGTTTGGAGCAGTTTACCTTGAGTTTGTATCTATTGTGTGCTCGTGTATTGTTGTGGTTGAAGCTGAAGTAGTCATTGACAGGTAGGACGTTGTAGCAGATAATTTTGTATACTACGCTTAGGTCAGACCGAAGGCAGAGTAGTTCTAAATTGTCTAATCCCAAAATTCCAAGCCTGGTGGCATAGGTTTCCTGTTGCGAGCAGAGGAGTGGAGGACTCTTCTCATGAAATACCTCTGGACTCACTCAATTGTATTAATGTCCAATATACAGTGCAGGTTCCAGGCAGATGAGCTGTATTCAAGAATTGCTCTAGCAAAGGTTTTGTATGCCCTAGTTTGCATACAATATTACCAGAGAGGAAGCTTCGCAAGATTAGGTTAACAACTCTTAATGCCTTTTTGACAATGCTGTTACAGTGAGCTCTGGCACTTAGATGTATATTTATACACTTATTGATGTATAGCTGGGATCTCCAAACTTGGAAATTTTAAGACTTGTAGACTTCAGCTCTCAGAATTGGGAGGTTTGGATATTGTGGGAATTGTAGTCCACAAGTCTTAAAGTTGCCAAGTTTGGAGACTCCTGCTGTATAATGATGGCAACTCTGATGATAACTGAGTTCTGCCAATACTGGTTGAAATCCTTTTCAGGATCAGCCAGGCTTGCCAACCAGATATCCCCAAAAGTCAGCAATTAGAAGCAACAAAATCTACATTCCACATAAGGAAAAGTCAACAGTCATTCTTCAAAGTCCTGCCAAGGAAATGCCAAACTTTGCCAATGTGTGTGGCTCATACAGCTTGGCATCACAACTGGTGATGAATGAGCCCAAGCTTGGCAACTCTCTTGGCATTCCCCTCCAAAAAAACCCAAGCAATCAGAGGCAGCCTAGCAATCATGATGGAAAGAAAACAATCTTTTTTTTTTTTTTAATGTTGTGTTCATGCTTGGCATCCATAAAAGCAAATGTAAAAAGAGGGCCTTACGTTTTTTTAAAAAAGCATTATTTGAAACACAGCAGGGTGAATACCTGCAAAACGGTTTGCCATCTATGCAATTTTCATCCTATTCTGCCCCAAACAATGGGGCAGCTTTTATTATTCGGTGTTTTTTCCAGTGGATACAAATCTTCTTTGAATGGACTTTCATTGCAGTTTGAATTAAGTTAGATCACTAAACTTGAAACTGACTCATGCCTTTCTCAAATCATCAATCTCCAATCTGAATCAAATCTTTTATATATTATATTATATATTATATTTATATTTATTTGATTTGTATACCGCCCTACTCCCAAAGGACTCAGGGCGGTGAACAGCCAAACAATAAAATACATAGATACAAAAATTTTTAAAAACCAGATAAAATCGAATTAAATAGTTTTGGCCCTGACAAATTAAAACACGCCAATAATTTAAAACAAATTAAAATTTACATATTAAAAAAAGAGGGAAAGGATTAGGCCAAGCTCGCCTGGTGGAATAAAAAGGTCTTCACGGAAGGTGCGCAGGTCTGGGATCCTTCGTATCTCTGGGGGGAGCTCATTCCAGACAGTAGGTGCCCCCACAGAGAAGGCTCTCCCCCTGGGGGCCGCCAGTCAACATTGTTTGGCCGACGGCACCCGGAGGAGCCCCTCTCTATGGGAGCGTACTGGTCGGTGGGAGGCTGTTGGTGGTAGCAGGCGGTCCCGTAAATAACCAGGTCCTAAGCCATGGAGCGCTCTAAAGGTGATAACCAAGACCTTGAAGCGCACCCGGAAGACCACCGGGAGCCAGTGCAGCTCGCGCAGGAGAGGTGTTACATGGGAGCGCCACGTCGCTCCCATTACCACCCGTGCGGTCGCACTCTGCGCCAGTTGGAGCCTCCAGGTGCTCCTCAAGGGGAGCCCCATATAGAGAGCGTTACAATAGTCCAGGCGGGAGGTGACAAGGGCATGAGTGACCGTGCGTAGGGTCACTCATGCCCTCGTCACCTCCCGCCTGGACTATTGTAACACTTTAAAGTTTATTATCTCTTTTCCTCTGTCTCCTTGTTGCTGACTTTGATTGGTAGGAACTTCATTAATGCGTTATATTAATGTCACAGATTTCAAGAGATCTGGTAACTGGAAGGTCTTGATAATTAAGTGGAATGAACAACTTGAAATATATCCATGTTACAGGGTTAGATTAGTTCAGAACCATCATTTATGTCAGATTAAAAAAATCTTATCATATTCAGCATTTCTGTTCTCATAGTGGCCAACCGGATCACTAATGGAAATCTAATAAGCAGAATACAAGCACTATTATGGTTTTTCTACGGTTTGCCAAAGGCAATTTAGATTTTTTTTTTAATTTCAAATCTCCCATTATTGTCTTGGTCCCTGGTATCTGTCAGAACTTCTGGTGTCACATGATTTATCTTAATTATAAAAAGATAATTTTCTTATTGATCTAGCCTTTGATGATTAATTAATGATAGGGGAATGAATATTGAAAAGGGGGCCTTTGCCTTAGATATATTACCGTAAATCCTTCCCGGAAAAAAACAACAACGATGCCAACTCTGGCAAGTAACATCAGGCTATAAACCATGCATTTTCCCTCAAGTTTGTAATGCACTGAAGTTTGTTTGTTTTGTTATTATTAAATTCTTCCTGGTCTTTTATTCTAAATGTTCTTTTAAATTTTTTACTGAATTGAAAGGCAGGGAATTGATTATATTAAATCAACATGCAGGCAAAAAGGAGACACTTTTTTTAAAAAAAATGAAAAGGATGGGGTGACTATTATCAGGTAACTGTATTTATAGAAAAGGAAGATATATTTATGGGTTGATAATAAAACTAAACGTGAATTTACTATAGACAGGATTTAATTTTGTCCAGAACAAAAATAACTTCACCTAGAGCAGGTGTCTCCAAACTTGGCAACTTTAAGACTTGAGGACTTCAACTCCCAGAATTCCTCAGCCAGCTGTCCACAAGTCCACAAGAAGTCCACAAGTGTTAAAGTTGCCAAGGTTGGAGACCCCTGCTATGTAGGATTGTGGGGGAGAGGAGTCACTTTTTAACATGACATTAAAACGGCAGCCTCCATTTTAAAGAATGATAACTTGAAAACAAAAATGCTGCCTGAAGAATTCTGGGAGTTGAAGTCCTCAAGTCTTAAAGTTGCCAAGTTTGGAGACCCCCGACTTAGAGCAAGGAAGGTACCATCATGCCACATACCATAGGTATGCTTAAGTTTTGGTAAATACCAACTTTGTCCCAGAAGACAGTCCTGACTTCAAGACATCCATCACCCTATTTCTGAAATGGTAGACAGAAAAATCTGCCTGTGCATATGTATTCTCAATATATCTAATAACTCTCCAGTTTTTAAAGATATATTACTTATGAAAAGAATTCCATAAGTTAACAACCATTCATTCAGCAACAGTTCAAAGTTACAGCAGCAAAAAACAGCAAATAAATAAATAAATAAATGACTTACCAGTCTCAGTGACATGATCAAAATTTGGGTGCTTAGCAACCAGCATGTACTTACAAGAGTTGCACCAATCCAGAGTCACGTGATTGCTATTTGTGGCCTTCTCAAGTAGCTTCTAACAAAGCAAATAGAGGAAACTGGATTCATTTAACAACCGTATGATTCACTTAACAAAATATGACTTCAGTAAGAGTTGTTAATGCCTGAAATGCACTACCAGACTCTGTGGTCTCATCCCAAAACCCCCATAACTTTAACCTTAGACTGTCTACTGTTGACCTCACCCCATTCCTAAGAGGTCTGTAAAGGGGCATGCATAAGTGCACCAACATCCCTGTCTAATGTTCCCTTTAATTGTATTCATTTTATGCATTCAATTCATGCTTATACTTATATATATTATCTAATATGTACTTGACTAAATAAATAAACAAACAAACCAACAAACCATGGCAAGAACGGTTGCGAAATTGCGTATGACTCACTGCCTTGCTTTAGCAATGTAATCCCAATTGTAATTGTAAATTGAGGACTATTTTTTATTGGAATCAGAAATTTAAAGATTAGATTGGGCTTGCAATTGATGTGTTTGTTCAAAAGGTTGCAATGGTTATTCACTACTCTTGTGTTCGATTAATGGCAAGCAAGTTGTCCAAGAGTGATGGAACTACTAGGCTGACCCATCTGGAGGGAACCAGGTTGAGAAAGAATATCTCTTACTATTTTTAGCCTTTGTTTATCTTCCATAAACCAACATGGAATTCTCTTGCTGCTCCATAAATTGCAATGAATATGACATAGATGACATAACTAACTAGTGACAAAATGTATACCCTTTTTTCTTCTTATCAAGGGGCAGATCTGAGTTAAAATACTTTGCTTAATTGTCAGCTACATTTGCATGCGCTTGAGTAATAATTTTTTATAATACTTTTTGCTTCCCTGCAGACTTCATAAAATATTTGCAATATATACATTAAAATTGCTTAGCGCATTGTAAGCCGCCCTGAGTCTCCGGAGAAGGGTGGCATATAAATCAAAAATTAAAAAACCAACAAAAAAACCCCAACAACAATAGTCTGTTTTAAAATTTATGCAGGTTAACGACACAGAATGATTCTTTGTTTCTGGATAAAATATAAAATTCAACACGAGCCCTATAATCAGAAAGATTAACTTTCTGATAAACTTTTTATCTAGTACTAGCTGGACATCCGTGTTTCCCTATGAAACTATGTGATTGGGTGTGATAAATTGACACTTAAAGCTGAAACTTAATATAGAATGTGTAACTCCGTAGCACCAGAACGTGTTAATATAAGGCAACTGGTAGTTGGAACAGAGGGGGAGGGGGAGTAGAATGTCCCAACCCGCAGGCCGGATGAGTCACGCGCTGGCCACGTCCATGCCAGGTTTAGCGAAGGGATAGCATCAGAGCGTATTAATATAAGGCAACTGGCAGTTGGGACAGAGTTCCTTTCAGGTGGGGAGGGGGTGTAGAACGTCTAACTCCTTAGCGTCAGAGCGTGTGAATATAATATTGTATATGAAATACTAATGATCTGATGGTCATTTTGAAAAATCCTTTCTTAGCGAGCACCTAGAAACCAAGAGGAACATATGTGTCAAATTTCAAGTTTGTAGACTTTACCATTCTGGAGATTTCGTGATGAGGGAGTTGGTATTTGGCTTTTATATGTTTGCATGAAAATGAGAAAACATATTCCTGGATTTATACAGGAAATAGAACTAGATGTTTTGGACCATGGCTTAAAACAGTCATTTTCCCAAGTTTCCAGGAAAAGAATATAATTTTCCTAGAGATGAACTGCCAACCTCACTAAACATTCATAAAGTGGGTTAAATATCAGGTAGAAATTATAGTGACATTTTTTCATCACTAAGGCGAGGATTTCTATGACCTAAAAATGTTAGACATATGCAAGTATTGATGACCTTAAAATCATTTAAATATGATAAATTAAATATGAGTTATAAAGCAAAAATATAACTTTACAATCCGATATATGCCTCTCAGTATAAGCATGTCTGCTACTGTTGTGCAGTAGTCACTTCCTTTATGAAGCTAATATCACTTTTAACTATGTGGAGTGCCAACTTTTATTGTAATGGAATGCATGTGCAACTTTAGCAAACCTAAAACAATTCTTAATTTATTGGTGTGCTGCAGAAATCATGACGCCAGCAGAATAATGTCCAGTTTTATTTTATTTTAAAAATTTTGAGAAATACATTTCCATAGATTTTCATTCAATGTGAATGAGAAGAATATTACATCTATCAACACTGAAATATCTTTTTTTTAAAATTCTTCCTGAGGAAGCTTCACATTTTAGCAATAATAAAGTATAATCTGTACAATATATTAATAATAGTTTTCTCATGTGCAGAATTGGGCAAATATTGCAATAGAAACATACACAATTTTCTTGGAATATGTAATTAATATCTGTGTTTCTATTTCTGTCACTTGATTCCCCCTTTAACTATCCTACAGATAGTTTTAAAATTGAGTTTTATTTTCACCTGTTTCTTACAGCCAACTCAAGTCACGTCAGTTTTATTCTGTAAATTCCTGTGAAGGATCTGTGAAATATATGTATGTCTCTGCTTTTATAGGTCTACACATACAGGCACATATGCATACATTGGCATGAAGTCTCAAGATATTAGATGCTTATGTGATTTTTTTGAATGCTTTAAGACCAAAATTTACAGAATACTGACTCACATTGCAGTGTTTACTCAGAAACCTCTGTCACAGAACCACTGCATATTACAGAGTAATTCTTTAGAAACTTAATATTTTAGGGTAGTCTTTCCCCATACTTCTAGATGTATTAAATTAAAGACCCAAAATTTCTTAGCCCATATCTGGAAGGGGTCGGTTGAAAGAAACACTGTTTTTGATATATTTTCTGCTTTATGCAGACATTCAGCTAATGAGATCCCATTATTCAGATACCACAAAAGGAAAAAAAAAACCACATAAAATTTCTCTGCAGTTCTACCATATTGTGCAGAAATGACTGCACCTCTATAAAGGACGAAGTGAATCACTCTTCAGCAAAAAATCTTTTCACAAATGAACAGGAGAGTGCATACATGTCCAAGAACAATTTTACATTTGTTCACAAAAGGTAATGAGAGAGGTACAGTAGAAAAACTTGTACATCGTATTAAAGTGCTGACTTCCAATAATTGATTGAAATTGGGCTAAAGCTAAAGGAGCTTCCTAGTCCGTAAAGGTTATTATTTTTAAATAATTTTTATTAAAGAGTTTTTTCCCCTAAAGTGTGGAATGTCTTTCAATTTACACCAATTTGAAGTCTTTTTAAAGAATATTTAAACTAATGTTACCTTTGGCTGGGCAACGTTTTGGATATTTAATTAACCATATGGATTTCAATAGAACACAGCAATGTTTTTATTCCAAGTATATATTTTAGCTTACATTCAACCAATACTGACCATATTTTTTGGATATGAGGCATCATGGGACAGTTGGTAGTAAGGTAAAATTGGCTTATAATAGTATTTAGATTTACTCTTCGTAGTCTTCTAAAACATTGATCATCACTACTTAACTCAAGCCAACATTTCGTCACATCTTTAAAACTCTGCATATTGCTTTCAAAAGCAACAGCAGCACATTAATTGTTTAAATATATTTTTATTTGCTTTATTAGCTTTTATTTGCTTGAGGAGCATCAATTAAGCATCAATAATAGGGTGGGTTATATCCAATACTTTCCCCAGGCATAAACGAGTTCGGTTTTTATCTTCTTTCTCTTGAGATTTTTCTTTTAAATTGTGATCTAAATATTTTCTTAGTGTCTAGATATGGCAGAGGTTGGAGTTTGGGAGTTGTATATTTCACAATCAAAGGCCTGCTTGGATGATTACCTGATTAACACCTAAGCCTAGCGCATCCATTTTTAGCACATATAATATTATCTGTGTGTCTGTGTGGGAAAAAACCAGAAAGCCTTAATTCCATCTGGAAACCTTAATCCCATCCACAGCTGCCAAATTTATGAATCGGTGAAACTTTGTGGAAGATAAAGGAATTCTGAGGCCCACCAGCTTTTGACTGGTTCTGGATGAAAACATTGCAGCCTCTATTTTTCCAACGACTGTTTATCAACCTACCAAGTTGAATAGTATTTAGGGAAGTAGCGGGGGTGGGATCAGTGGTGGTATTCAGCCAGTTCTATCCGGTTTGGGAGAACCGGTAGCGGCGGCTGTGGGAGGCTCCGCCCACCTGCCCGGATATCATCACATCCCCTTTTTGACGCTCTGCACAAGCGCGGAAGGCCCTGCGCATGTGCACAGGTGGCGCATGCAAGCGGTAATGAAGGTAAGTGGATACCACCCCTGGGTAGGATACAAGCGAGAAAGAGTGTGTAGAAGCAACTGCTTACTTAAATCAATATAATTTTATTGTGGTTTTAAATGTCTCAGTGCTTCTAATGGAACCATGATTTCCTCAACGCTCTGTTGACAGTGGTTTGAGAACATATTCTGTTTTCTGTGCATAAACAGCTGTGTAAAAGCTAGTGACACATGAGGGAACTGTGGGCATGTTAGCATCCTATAAGCTCTTGGTTTTAATAGGTAAATCATTTATATTACAAAACAGTATTGTTCCTCCAATTGCTGAAGCCGCAAATCTCCCAAAGGACAACGGAATGAGACAGCAGGCCTAGGAACACTCCTGTCTGTATCTAGCATTTTTCCGGATCCATATCTAGATGGATATACTGTATAGTTTTTCCCCTGATATAGCATAGCAGCTGAGTTAAGGCACCTGTCCATCTCTTCTAGAAATCTTCACATTTATGAAAACTCCCAATTCTGATGACACAATGAACAGATAAAATGAATTCTAATATATGCATATTCCAGTAATGGTAATTCTTACTTGCTAATATTGCTCATTGGCTGATCTCAATAATTAAGCAGTGTCACTTAAACTGAGGATTCGTAAAACAGTTCTGGAAGAAGGCAATGGCAAACTGCTTCTATATTGTGCTGATGCTATTCCCAGAATTTAGACCAATTGGGAAGAATCCTTACTTTTTAAAATAATATATATTCTTACTCCACGTTCACTGATTTAAAATCCAGTTCTATGTTTCTAAACCAGAACTGTGAAGTGGGAGTAGGCTTGGCATTTTGTGCTACATTTTTGTTACCTTTAAAAAAAAGTCACCAGTGTAATTCAATTATTTGAAAACTTAGCAGAGAAGGTAATTTACAAAATCAGCATGAGAGAGACACACACAATATTATTAAAGTGATAGGAATAAACTATATAAAATTGTAAATATTTGTTCTGGTTTTGGAACATTATATAGATCTTCTTCTTGAAGTTTTAACCCAAACATTTGAAACTTGATGCCACAGAGTGGTCTCTAAACACAATCCACTTACCAACCCCATTGCATTGAATAGGAGTTACATGATGCAGTTTCATATTTCTGACAGAGCTGAAGGCCATGATAGATTAAGCTTTGAGCTACATCCATCTATCCTTACATTGTTATGAAACCCGTGTACTGTCAGAGATAAACGCATACAATTTTTTAGAATCCAGTTGACAATATATCACACAAATCTCAATCCTTTCTTTCAAGTTGAAGAGTCTTAGTTCCGATAAAGTTTCCTGGAAACTTAAGTTTGTTCGTATTTTAGGTCAAGAAGAGTCCTTGTGCTATCTCACTTTTTGCAACTCCTGTCTCAGCCACGATGGCAACGGTTGTCCCAATTTGTGTAGAAGTTTTGATAGTTCCACATTGTGATCTCTGTAGTAGCTTGACAGAAAAACCCTGCACTGGTGGATACAAAAGCTGACATTTTATTTAGCGAAATAATGCAGTTGCCTTATTTATACTTCTACCTTTTCACTTATTTGAATCTGAAAAATATACCATATTTTTCGGAGTATAAGATGTTCTGCACTATAAGATGCACCTTTTTTGGGGAGGAAAACAAAACAAAACAAAATCTGCCTCTGCCTCTGCCTCCCAGCAATTTGCCTCCTTGCAGCAAACAGCAAACAGCCTGTTTCAGTTTCATTTTCAGCACAGCCTGATTAGCACAAGAAAAAAAATCTGCCTCTGCCTCCCAGCAATTTGCCTCCTTGCAGCAAACAGCAAAGGACGAAAATGGGGCACGTGGAGGTGGCACTAGGCAATGGCAATCCCTGCAGCCTGAAACAGCTCATGGTCCGGAGTCCGATCCAACCAACAATCAGCTACTTGTGCTAATCAGGCTGTGCTGAAGCTGAAGCTGAAACGCGCTATTTGCTGCAAGGAGGCAAATTGCTGGGAGGCAGAGGCCAAAAGGTAGGGTCTGGCAGGTGGGCAGGACTACATTCGGTGTATAAGACACACCCAAAATTTCACCCTCTTTTAGGGAGGGAAAAAGTGTGTCTTATACTTTGAAAAATATGGTATTTTCTTGTTACATAAATCATTTTTATAAATAAATATTAATAGAAGAACTAATGAACACACAAATATTCTTATCGATCTAGGAGAGATTGCACACCAGGAAGAAAGATGGGAAAGTATACATGATTTCCCTTTTGATTTCACTATCTAGGTTGCAGTTTTGTGGCTTTTTAAAAACATGACAGTTGACTTATGAGCTGTTCAAGAAGAAGCATGAAATTCAGATTTAGTACATCCCCTTCCCAAACAACTGATCATTGATTTTCAACCCATTTTTTAAAAAAATATTTCTATGCTCAATGCTCTAGTATGAGTATGTTAAATATATATTAAATCTGCCAAGCATCTTGTGGGGTTATGGCAGGGTAAAAATGAAATAAATCCATGAAATCAATAATTTTTCTAAGCACAACTTTTCAGCTAGTCCAGCTAATATATTTTAACACTGAACGGTTTGACTTTTTGGGTTATAGGAAAGCCTCTTAATTTACAGATTTCTTTGAATCTTCTTCATTTTTTCACAAAATAAATATAGATGCAATCAGCCACAGTAGAATGAATAGGAGATTATGCCTGATTAGCGAGTGAGATCAGATAAAATTAATTATCTTGCCTAAATACTAAGTAATTTTTATGACAATCCATACATGATTGTGTCATAAATGGGCACAATCCAGTACCAGTAACACATTTTTAATTGCCAGAAACTTAAAGGGCAAAGTTCTTTCCCCCATAAAATTTGTTGTATCACAAAGTAGTGGACTTTATCCATAGTATATCTAAAATAAGAAATTACCTCAGGGTCCATTGGAGGGTATTTTCTCCCTTTGCTCTTTCCAAGACATTTTGTTTTTCCTTCTTCCAGAAGTTGACACCAAAAACCTTTGTGTGAGTCAAACCTGAAACATATACTACAGTTAAACTCAATAAATGCTCTTCATTTTCTAGTTAGGCAATAAAATGTCAACACCTTTTGTAGCCTTGTCTGCATAACCTTGTCTATATGACCTCCAGATCAGTGGTGAAATTCAATTTTTTTTATTACCGATTCTGTTGGTGTGGGCATGGCTTGGTGGGCATGGCAAGGGAAGGATACCGCAAAATCTCCATTCCCATCCCACTCTGGGGCCAGCCAGAGGTTGTATTTGCCGGTTCTCTGAACTACTCAAAATTTCCGCTACCAGTTCTCCAGAACCTTTCAGAACCTGCTGGATTTTACCCCTGCTCCAGATGGAATTAACATGACTGGAGCCATTAATTCAGCCAGCCACTATCTTGTTCTGTCCTATAAGAAGGACATTATTATTACTCTTCATTTATATTTTTTAATGGAGCTCCAGAATATATTTGACAGAAGAAATAAACAAAAAAGTAGAAGAGCTGTAAAAAGACTATCACTCACAAGAGAAATCAAATGAGGCGAAATATAAATCTACACCTTAATGAATGAGCATATGATTTTCACATTTCAGGTTTAGTATCTGGAATCTCCAGGGTAGAATATATATTTTTTATTTGCCAGAAAGTTCTTGCAAGCCCAAAGCAGATTAATAATCTGACTCACTATTCTTCCAATTTGGCACAGTGTAACAGAGTTATAAAGAATATATAAAAAGTTATAGAGAATATATTTTAAAATTTCTTAATCAAAAAAGTTTGGCATATAGAAGACAGACCATGTTATTAGTTCTCAGCATTTTCCAAGTCAAGAAAATTAGATTTTACGAATTAAAATACATACATATGGATTAGGCTTATGTATTTCTACCTTCCATATATAAAGTATGGTTGTGATGCATAAAATTTTCCTAACATTCACATTTATGCATATATACCAATGATTGTCATGATAATCTATTGATAATACATAACAATGATAATCATGTTATATGATATCGTGTTATATGATATCAAATCCCAACATGGGATTTGATATCATATACAGTATTGGCTTGATTTGCATATTGTACTAAGTCAACGATAGGCACATTTCCGGAAAGGAATAAGTAATAAATTGTCTTTACCTACTCACAAAAACAACAGTGGGATGCTTAGGACAATCACTGCGTGTTCTAAGTTTATACTACTTCGTTGTATGGATTATATTTCTAACAAACTTGTACCACATTTGGTGTCATTGGTTTCAACAAAATTGGTTGGTTATTTGCTAGCTTATAAACTGAAATAAGGATAGCTAAGGCTAAAATAAGGGATGCGATGGCTCAGTGGCTAAGACACTGAGCTTGTCGATCGAAAGGTCAGCAGTTCAAATCCCTAGTGCCGCGTAACGGGGTGAGGTCCCGTTACTTGTCCCAGCTTCTGCCAACCTAGCAATTCGAAAACACGTAAAAATGCAAGTAGAAAAATAGGGACCACCTTTGGTGGGAAGGTAACAGCGTTCAGTGAGCCTTTGGCGTTTAGTCATGCTGGCCACATGACCACAGAGATGTCTTTGAATAGCGCTGGCTCTTCAGCTTTGAAACGGAGATGAGCACCGCCCCCTAGAGTCGGGAACGACTAGCACATATGTGCAAGGGGAACCTTTACTTTTACCTTTAAGGCTAAAATAATTCAAAAAAGTAAAAGTGCTGGAATGAAAGAAGAGGTTTTGAAAAAAATGAGTTGTTTTAAATGGAAACATTTTAACAAATTGTTTTGCATAAGAAAAAAAGAAGAAAAAAAACAGTACTGGATTTAGATGCAGCTGGAAATAATCCACAGTATTTCAGGTCAAGAGCTCTGAAGAAAAAGAAGTAGGAAGCTGAACAGGACTGATCTAGAAGTGAATTTGATCTATTTTCTCTTTAAAATCATCTTTATTTCTCAGTAAATAAAATCAATTTTCTATACATGCTGAAACAAAACAAACAAAAAAACCACAGTTGCCTCAGAGACATGAAACAGAGCTAGGAATGGACGCCATATTATTCTAAGTCCTTCTTATGAGAACCCAAACAAAGACACAGACCAAGGTTATCAATCTCATTTTAAGGGCAGGTGAATAAATCTTTTAAGTTCAAATGGTCTCTGTGTGTAATTATTTATTGTAGATCCACTGGATGCCATGTGAATGAGGTTAGCGTTGTGTTTTTCTATCAAAAGAAAAGAAAATGAGTTTTGGTTCTTCTTGCTTTTGGATGAAAAATCTTTTGCTGTAAGTGGAAAAAAGGATGTCATTCTATTTGCCAGTTTAAAAGGCAGAACCAGTTTACGGGATATAGTCCTTCCTCTGTCTCTGAAATAGTCCACTATATTCATTTTAAAGGAAGATTTATGGAAATTCAGTGGTGGTGAATAATTGCTAGTGTTCTCGTTTAATGGAGTCGTATTTGAGTAAATCCCAAAATAAAATGCTGATATTATCAAATTAATAATATACCGGTACTTATTATTAATCATAATAATTTGTCATTCATTAATTAATATATTAATATTGTTTCCTTAAGAATGTACTTCTAAGAAAAATGTTAGAAGTATACCCTGTTTCCTCAAAAATAAGACATCCCCCGATAATAAGCCCAATTGGGCTTTTGAGCGCATGCGCTAAAATAAGCCTCCCCTGAAAATAAGCCCTCCCTGAAAATTTTTAAACGCAGAGCTGGAAATCAGGTAAGACTGCAAGAGGAGCCCCATCTTGCTCCACGCGTCCCAAAATAATAAGACCTCCCCGAAAATAAGGCCAAGTGCTTATTTCGGGGTTCAAAAAAATATAAGACAGGGTTTTATTTTCGGGAAAACATAGTAACTTTTTGGGACAAAGGTTTTTTTTTTAAAAAATGTTTGAGAGAAGAAATAAAGAAACAATTATACTATGGCTTTTAAATAGGATATTTGACAAAGGTGTGTTTTCATTTGTATATGTAGCCATGTACATTGCTCTTTTATTATTCCTTTTTAGAAACCACAGGTAAAGAAGAATATTTCTAATCATGGTTTCTTCTTTCTTCCAAATTTAGTAACCCCAATTTCTTAGTTTGGACAAATAAGTATTAATGATAGACTGCCTGATTCAATAGCTTACATGAAGGGATATAATATTTATGCATATTTTGATTTATCAAGCCAAGTTACAATTGTATGAGTTGCTTTGTTCTCAAAAATATTTATTCTGTACAATTTAATCAGTGGTGGGTTTCTACCGGTTCGCCCCAGTTTGGGCAAACTGGTAGCGGTGGCGGTGGGAGGCTCTGCCCACTTGCCCGGACATCATCACGGTTGCTCTGCGCATGCGCAAAAGGTTCTGTCCATGTGCAGAAGCGCCGCGCGCGCTCACAGTTCCAAACTGGTAGCGAAGGTAAATGAAAACCACTACTGAATTTAATGTATATAATATGTTAAATCAACAAATTAACTCACGTTAGAGCTTCTGAATAATTATAATGAGGAGTAACTCCCAGAAACTTCTGCACTTCTTCCATTACTATAGCTGGGTCATTTCTCAACTGCTGTCCATCGATAATTAGTAACTGGAAAGAAAAAGAAAGGAAGGAAGGAAGGAAGGAAGGAAGGAAGGAAGGAAGGAAGGAAGGAAGGAAGGAAGGAAGGGAAAGAAAATTAACAATCAATTCTGGATTCAAGACTGTATAAACAACAACTCATTTTCAAGTTTTAGAAAGGAAGGGATGTACAAATTGAATAACATTTAAATCCATTCATATTTATCATCAATTTTAATGATTTGAAGTTTCATTAATGTTCATTTCATTACATGAAATTGATCTGAATTGTAAGCTGCTTGATACACCAATGGTGACTGAGAAATAAAATGAGGTTTCTAGAAACACCAAATTGATCAGTAAGAAATTAAATGTGATTTGCCTTGAAAAATGTATATGCAAGTTTCAAAACTTAATTCTTTTAAGCAAACTATAAAAATGTGCTTATCTTCCAATACATAAAATATTAAGCCTTTCCTCAGGCTTAAGTCTAGGAAACCAATGTGGGCAGTGGTGAAATCCATATTTAAGAGCCCTGGTAGCGCAGCAGACTAAAGCACACTGTTATTAATATCAGCTGCCTGCAATTCCTTTCTAAGGTAGGTAAAATGAGGACCCAGATTGTGGGGGCAATAAGCTGACTTTGTATAAAATATACAAAAGTATGAAGGCTATTGCTTAACGCATTGTAAGCCGCCCTGAGTCTTCAGAGAAAGGCGGCATAGAAATCAATTTTTTTTTTAAAAAAAATTACTACTGGTTCTGTGGGCATGGCTTGGTGGGTGTGATGTGGCTTGGTGGGCGTGGCATGGGAAGGATACTGCAAAATCTCCATTCCCACCCCACTCCAGGGGAAGGATATTGCAAAATCCTCATTTGCTCCCCACTCCTGAGGGAAGGATATTGCAAAATTTCCATTCCCACCCCACTCTGGGGCCAGCCAGAGGAGGTATTTGCTGGTTCTCTGAACTACTCAAAATTTCCATTACCGGTTCTCCAGAACCTGTCAGAACCTGCTGAATTTCACCCCTGGATCAAACATCATTTTCAAGTCTACATTAATTAACTGACAATGGGATATGTACTGTGTGAGCCAGATACTGTCTTAGGTGGAAGCTATAGGATGACAACAATGAAGAATTGCTAGTAGTGTTCTAAAGCAGTGACCTCCAACCTTTTGGGCAGCAGGGATTGGTTCCGTGGAGAGAAGTTTTTCCATGGACCGGAAGGGATGTGCTTTTGTGTGCTCTTCTACATCCTGCGGATGGGGCTTCACTTGTTTGCACGGCCCTGTTTCTGGCATGCTGCGGACTGGTGCTGGTCCATGGACTGGGGGTTGGAGTTCCCTGTCCTAAAGCTTTAAACCCTAATTAAGCTGGCCCTGCTTGAAACAGCTAGACTTTCAAAAGAATTAGATAAGGACAAAGTTTTCTTTAAAAATGAGAAGGAAAATTGAGTCTCTTATGCCAAGGAATATACAGGTTGAACAAGAGCAACATTGTGGACAATTCACGTTTTGGACAATCTACACATATATGCAAATTCATGAGGCGTAATGTTCCACATAATGGAATAGAATGAATAACTAAAACAAAGGGAATGCGATACAGCATGATTGGGCCATGTTTAGACCAGCTGCAGTCTCTGGAATGCTTAATACTCCCTAAACTCTGAAATAACAATTGGCAGGTGAAGTTTTGTTGAGGCAATCTATTGTTCTGGCTCAGAAAAACAAAACAACAGCAACCTGTGAGCACTAAAAATCCTGCCTACTCATTAGATCCTGAATAGTTTGAAATGTGATACTGTTTACCTGATAAGGTGGGAAATATGTTAACCATCTTTCCAGATGAATGGCATACCATCCAGGTATCAGACATTTCTTCTGCAACATCTTAAGTTCTGATGAAGCATGGTGTCCTGCAGTGATCACTTGATAAAATGTAAATTTTAGAGCAGCTGGGTCTTTGTGAAATCTTTGGTGCTGAAAAACAAATTTAAGGAAGTCAACTGTAAAGCAATGTTAGTTTAAGTTCAGAATATTCTTCCTTTTTGAATATTCGCCTTCCACGCAGCTATTGTACCTCTTTGATTCAAGGCCAAATATGAAGCAAGCATTTTGCTGGATTTAATACAAACAAGGTTATATACAGATTAACCATTATATAAGAGGACAGAAGCAAAAGTATATACAATATAACACTCATAATATTTGTTTGAATGTTTTTAAGCATAACAATCTGGAAGATTGATCCTGGTTATTATTATTTTTTTTTGTATTTTAATTTTTGAATAAAAAATTAAAAAATGAAAACAATTTGATTATTTCATTTGATAAGACATTTTATTGTTTGATAGAATCTTTTCTGTCTTAAAAGCTTTCTCTTGCTTCATGTTTTTAAAAAATTACTGACTTCTGCTTGCTAAGCATATGTTTATTCTTAAACTATAGAAGTCAGTTCTCAGTGAGATGAGTTACTGCCCAATAAACATCTGAATTACAATTAAAGAAAGGATCAAAAAGCTTTCATTGACAGTTTTTAAGCCTATCAATTATGGACTTGTCAATAATGATCCATACGTCTGACTGCAATTGTGGTACGCAATGAATAACAGAAGCAAATTATCATACATACATTTAGAATCTGCATTTTGTTAAAATGTATACCTGATACCAGGAATATGCTCGATCTGATGGATCAATGAGAATAGTTATGATTTTTGCCTTAGGAATTAATGAAGCAACTCGTTTAGGAGCGTCTTCAGAATGAAAATAATTGGCACTCTTCTCAAAGAGAAAATCAGTGGTTACATTGGATGGTGTAGGAAAAAATTCCATATACCTACAAAACATGAAAAATATTTTAGTACAGCATTATATGGGGAAAAAAAGTTATGCTGGGCATATTAAAGCTATTTTCCTAGCAAAGCATATCATTTTTGCTAACTTCTATATATGTGAAACCAATTATAAATAGATTATCAACTGATTTTCATTCTGCCTAATTGTATTTTCTAAATAAAGGTAAAGGTTAAGGTTGCCCTCGCACGTATGTGCTAGTCATTCCCAACTCTAGGGGGCGGTGCTCATCTCTGTTTCAAAGCCGAAGAGCCAACGCTGTCCGAAGACGTCTCCGTGGTCATGTGGCCAGCATGACTAAACGGCAAAGGCGCACGGAACACTGTTACCTTCCCACCAAAGGTGGTCCCTATTTTTCTACTTGCATTTTTTACGTGCTTTCGAACTGCTAGGTTGGCAGAAGCTGGGATAAGTAACGGGAGCTCACCCCGTTAAGCGGCACTAGGGATTGGAACCGCTGAACTGTCGACCTTTTGATTGACATGCTCAGCATCTTAGCCACTGAGCCACCGTTTCCTTATTTTCTAAATAGAAAGCATTATATCTTAAGTTAACTTTAGGAGATTTGGATGTGATTTGGTTTGAGTTACATTTAAACTTGTCAAATTCAGCTGTAGCTCTGACATCTTTATGACAAAGAAACAGCAAGGGGTTTTACACCATAACCTAAAAATCTGGTTGGAACTTTGACATCTTACAAATCTAGTTAGAATGAGTAACATATATCGCAGCTGTGAAATGATACAACCAAACTTTCCATTTGTTTCCAGGGCTCTTGGCATTGATTCAAACAGTATTTACACATTGTCTTTACAACTATCCTTATTAAAAGTTAAAAGTCCACGGTATAGAATTTGTCCTCAGAATGAAAATTTTAAAATATCAACATTTGTTTTCTTTTTTAGTAACATTATTTATTTTCATTTTATGGGTCTTGTAGAAATGTGACTTATGTATGTTAGTGGACTTGATATAATAAAAAGTAATTTGTTTAAAACACTATTAAGCTGTAACCCACTTTCCATTTTCCAGTAAGTGCACTAAGTTCAGTGAACATTATTTTGTGTAGGGAAGGTGTGGAAATTTCAGAGAAGAGGAAAAAGAAGTGAGTTGGTTAAGCTAGATTCAAGTATGTCCATTTGAAAAGAAGTGAGATATTGATCCATGAAGTTGGAATACCATTTACCACAGTTTATATAGAAAATATTTATTTGAAATCATGGAAACGTTTAGAAATTTCTATGCAGAAATAAGAACAATGTAGCAGACTTTTCACTCTTATTTCAATTTATTGCTTTAATAAATAAAAATTTGCTTCTTTATGAAAATTCAGATTTTTTGACTGTTTAGATATTTGCATTTACACCATAATAATATGCAGCTGACTTTTTAATTAATTTTCAAGTCCTTGCACAATTAATGCAGCTCATTGTATATTTAGACAGCTATTTTCCAATTTCCAAGTGAATACAGGAAAAATTATACTTGCTGCTGAGGACTGCCTTATACGCACAGAATTTTTGGAAGAATAGTAAAAGTTCACACTAAGTTGCATACATTAGACATACTGCATATATATATATATATTGGTATTGTGCATAATACAGAATGATTTAGATTCATACTAGTAGCCCATCTTACCAATCAATCCCCCTGTGGTAGTTATTTCTATTAAAGAACTGTACCTCCTCAAAGGTTTTGGGGCTGGGGGAGTTACTAATGATGGAAGGATGCATAATCAGGAACAAATATAAAGCCGTTGTGCCTGCAAAAAGAGTAACAGTCCAAGAGTTGAGATGAAACTTCTGCACTCTGTCAACCAGATCCTTATTTCATGTACAGCTCCTTTAGCAAGCATCATCGCATTTACACTAGCAAATAAAACAAAGTAGAAAGCAAACAAAGTATGAAGGCAAATATACGTGTCCCAGGATAAGGTTGCAAGATCCAATCTCGGTCGGTCACCGGGACCAGAGGTGCCAGATAACCTCTGGTCTAGGGGTGGGTTCTACTTACCTTTACTACTGGTTTGTAGCGGGGCCGCGCGCGCGCGCTCGCTTCGCTCGTGCATGCTCTTCTGCACATGCGCAGAAGCATTTTGATGATGTTGGGGTCAGTGGGCGGAGCCTCCCGCTGGTTTTACTACCGGTTCTATAGAACTGGTGCGAACCGGGGGCAACCCACCACTGCTCTGGTCCCAGTGACCGACCCAGACTGGATCTTGCAAAAGTATTTTAAAGAAAAAACAAACATGTATAAAAAGCTTTCTTTTGTCGAACAAAAGTAAGTTTCCTTTGACTAAGTTTTCTTTGATTTTTATTCAAGCAGCATCGGAATGGGAAAAGAAATCAAGGTGCATTGCTTTAATGTTGGGTTTTGTTTTTTTTTGTCTTAAAACATTGCAAAGACACTAAAAGGAAACGAAAGGACAACACCCAACCCTGACAAGATGAAGCAGTTTGGCTTTTTTGCCTCCACCCCAGGCCCTGGAAATATGTCAACTTTGACTCTGGATGAGATGCTCTTTTTGGATGAGCTGGTACAGAATTTGGAGGTTCTCCTAGACCACGGGTGTCAAACTGGTGGCCCACAGGCCGGATGCTTCACGTGCAGGCCACACCCACCCCAGCTCCATGAATGGGAAAAAAAATCACAAAATGTCACGTGACATCAATGTCAGTGGTGGTTCTATCCAGTTCGGGTGAATCGGTAGCGGTGGCTGCAGGAGGCTCCGCCCACCCACCCGGATGTCATCATGTCCTGTTTTTGACGCGCTGAACATGCGCAGAGGTGGCCCGTGCACTCACATTTGTGAACCGGTAGTGAAGGTAAGTGAATACCACCCCGATTAACGTGATGCCGTGAGTTTGATACCCGTGTCGTAGACCATGGCTCTTGCTTAAGAAGCAGGGGACAGTATGGCTTGAGGTTTCAAGAACCCTGCCATGCATGCCATAGCCCAAAGGAGGCACAGCAAGAATTCATTGGAGTTTCAGGATCCCTTAGGGATCCATTGAGATTTTGCTGCTCTCATCCAATTTCAAAAATAATAAAAAAAAAAGTCCAAACACTTTGGCTTTACATGTCTTTGGAGATGGAGTTATGACAGCCTGAAAAAGATATTGGCATATGAACCCACATGCTTGTATTCTTGATTTACACCCTATATAAAGTTTTTACCAGTTTTTTGTGGTCCAATAACCAGGAATTTTGGTAAACGATCACAAGTTTTTTCTTTAGACCAGATATCTCTGTGTCGTTTGTCATCACAAGGATTCTAAATGGAGAGAAAGAACAATTTTATATTAGTTTTTTGGGGGTTTTTTGGTCACTAATCTATATGACACTACTCAAGTGTTGCACTGAAGAAAATACAGAAGCCAAATACATCTAGTGAACAATAAGTCTTAACTGATGAATCTATGAAAAATAAAAAAATGAACATTGCTATTAATATTATCTCTTTACAATTAAAATATGGGCTTATTTTATTTTAATCTAACTATAATCCATGACTTCTTTTTATTATGTTACTAGAATATTTATCTTTCTCAAATGATTATTCAAGAGTATCCCACTGAGTTACATTATACTGTCTTAATATTTAAGATATTAAATATTAAAATGTAATATTTAAAGCTTTGATTTTTAAAAAAAGTATTTGAGAGTTACACAAAGATCTATAATATAGTGCCGTGATGGCGAACCTATAGCACGCGTGCCAGAAGTGGCACGCAGCGCCTTCTCTGTGGGCACGCGAGCCGTCACCCCAGCTCAGCTTTACCACACATGTGTGTACGCCTTCAGCTGTCCAGCTGGTCTTCAGGTATCTGCCGCACATGTGTGTGTGGGGGGCACATGCAGGGTGGGGCGTGTGCACGCATGAGTGGGGAGTGGGCCGCATGCATGGGGGTGTATCCATTTATTGCATTTTGGGGGTTTGGGCGCATGTGCGTGCATTCACGCACGTGCACGTGCACTTTGGGCACTCCATCCGGAAAAGTTTAGCCATCACTGATATAGTGGTTCTTCTGATATATCTGCCTTCTGTAAAGTATACTTTTAGATATGTTAGAACTTTCATTTTTGGCCAAGTTATCTAAGAGGAGCAATATCAAAGTGCCCAGACTGTGTATATTTTAGAAGACTGAAGTAACATTTTCCAACAGTTTCCTTTACTGCTATTGAAATGCTCTTTATTCATGGAGATTTCCCTACTCAAAGACTTTGTATAAGGCAAATCATTTTTTATTATGATTAAGAAGGACTAGGGGTGACATGATAGCAGTATTTGAGGGGCTGCCACAAAGAAGAGGGGCTCATCTTATTTTCCAAAGCACCAGAAGGCAAGATAAGAAACTAATCAAGGAGAGAAATTATCTGGAATTAAGGAGAAACTTCTTTACCAATGGAACAGTTTGCCTTCAGATGTTGTGGGTGCACCATCACTGGAGGCTTTTAAAAAGAGACCGGACAGCCACTTGTCTGAAATGGTCTAGGGCCCTGATGGCGAACCTTTTCCGGACCGAGTGCCCAAAGACCGTGTATGCGTGCGCGAATGCACCTGCAAATGCACATGTGCATGCCCGAATCCCCAAAATGCAATGTGCATGTGCCCGCCCGTGCATGCTCCCCCGGCCCCGCATGTGCGCGCACACCTCCCACACATGCCCCACCCCCATGCATTAACGCGCGCCCCCCTGCACGTGCCCCACCTCCTGTGCATGCACGCGCGGGCCCCCCGCAACCCCCCTGCCCTCCCGTGCATGCGCGGCAGAGACCCGACGACTAGCTGGCTGGCAGGAAGTGCGTGTGCATGCACGGCAGAGGTGAACTGGGAAAATGGTTCACATGTCCACAGAGGGGGCGCTGCGTGCCACCTATGACACCCGTGCCATAGGTTCGCCATCGCCGGCCTAGGGCCTCCTGCTTTAGCATAAGATTGGACTAGGTTCCTTCCAGTTCTATTCTGATTGATCGATGTAACCATAGAATACTATTGCATTTTTTTCATATTACATTTTCATAGTTTCAATATTACTATTAATACTGATGTAGTCAAAACTTGTAGTCAAGCACCTTATTCTTTATCATGTACATATTATATCCTTTCCATCACTAAGAACTGATTACATATGTTACATTTAAAATTTACACCAGGTAAAATAACAGGACTCTTGCAGTGCACGTCTTACCTGCCATAGTGGATCCTTTTGTTCTGGAAATAGTTCAAAGTATTTGTGAGCCAGCTGAAGTGGAGGTAGAGTCTGCAGCTTCAGGTTAGTCCAACTTTGAACAAAATTGGCCAGATTGACAAAGGTGTATAAACCCAACCGGTCATTGCCATAATTAGACAGGTGAGTCATAAAAATACTGATCTTAAAGACAAAAAGCACATTTACTTCTATCACTAGATGGCAGTAAAGTAACATGAAAAAATGTGATTGCTTTTTAAATGGACTTCCATAAGAACAAGGCGCTAAGCTTTTTCCTATTACTTAACACTTACAGGTATTGGTGATCAATCAGTTCAATAATCCTGCCAACCCTGAAAATGACATATGTGTAGCCATATTTTTTTTTGTCGCCTTTGTGCTCTTTTTCTATTAGCCTTTAAGTTTGTAGTAACTGAATTTAAAATCATTTCAGGCTCGCCTCTTTCTAACTGTTGAAAGGGGAGGTGTAAAGATAAAGGGGGGATGTTATGTCTAGGTAGCATTCCTTTTCCGTGAGTTTGGACTGACAATTGATTGGAGATTGTGACTCAGGAGGGAAATCTCAAACTTTTGCTTTTATTGAGTGTAATTCCGGATCCGGTTCAGAGTCGGAATTACACCAAGTCCTTGCCAATTTAATGTGTTCCTAATAAATGGATTTACAAAGGAAGATGGATGCCTGCCTTGGATTTTAATTTTTGGGACATGTTACTTGGAGGCTTGACAAGTCATGGATGATATTATTTTTTTCTTATTATCTGAAGTAGTCCAAAAGGATGCACAACAAATATTAAAAATAATACTCAATAAACATAAATTCAAATAATAGACTAAATAAACACAATGTGGAGTATTTAAGAATTCATTTTAAAGGAAGTCTAATTCTTCCAAGATGTATCTGAACAAGAATATTTTAAGCTGTTACTTAAAATGAGAGTATGGAAAGCCAATTATTATTTTATCCATAAAATAAGAAGAGGGTTTTACTCTGAAATCTGCAAGCCACTTAATCACTTTTGACCACGAGCTGATACAACTGATCATAGCATATGGATTGGCAGCAGTGGATGATAAGTCACTTATTGTATTATATTATTATTTTTGTTTTTGTTGATTTAGTATATCAAGAACTATTAATGTCTCTAACTGGTTAACAATAGAGCAAGAATAAAATCAACACATTTAATGTATTTAAAACAACAAAACTAATACAACTATGTAAAATAATTTATTAATCAAAATAGCTTTTGAGCTTTGAGTAAGTAGCTCTGAGGAATTTCAAGCCTTGGAATTTTCTTTTGTTGGGTGTGTTACTTGGAACCCTGACAGAACTAACAATAAAGCCCATTCAAAAAGACTCTCTCAATTTTTTTTAGGGAATGCTCTTTAAAAAACTGGACAGCAATACAAATAGATTAAGCAAAGCAATATAACCTTAAGACTAAGGTTTTACTTCGTATTGCTTTGTAGTTCTTGTTCTCAGCGTTTCTCAAAATAGGGGCCCTTAAGATGTGTGGACTTCAATTCCCATAATTCCCCAGCCAGGGTTTGGAGTAAACCCTTTATTATTTTCTAACGATGAAGAGAAAGACACAATTCCTCAACTGAACGCCAAACTTATATTGATGTTGAGAAGAAAGAATTTTCTTTTTAGGAAAGAAATCTTCTTCCACATCAGCGGTGCTATTCAGCAGGTTCTGACAGGTTCTGGAGAACCAGTAGCGGAAATTTTGAGTAGTTCGGAGAATCGGCAAATACCACCTATGGCTGGCCCCAGAGTGGGGTGGGAATCAGGGGCGGGTTTCAAAACCCATCACTACTGGTTCGCTCGTGGGTACGCATGTGCTGACGCACGATGCTTCTGCGCATGCGCAGAAGTGTCCGGGCAGAACCTCCCGCCGCCACTACCAGTTCACCCAATCCGGGACCGAACCGATAGCAAGCCACCACTGGTGGGAATGGAGATTTTGCAATATCCTTCCACCAGAAGTGGAGTGGGAATGGGGATTTTGCAGTATCTTTTTATCTATCTATCTATCTATCTATCTATTATTCATATTTCTATGCCGCCCACTCTCCGAGGACTCTGGGCGGCTTACACCAAAGACAGTATACTAAATAGCATATTTGCCTCCAACAATCTGGGTCCTTCCCCTGGAGTAGAGTGGAAATGGAGATTTTGCAGTATCCTTCCCCTGGAGTGGAGTGGGAATGGAAATTTTGCAGTATTCTTCCCCTGCCACACCCACCAAGCCATGCCCACCAAGCCACGCCACGCCCACCAAGCCACACCCACAGAACCGGTACAAAAAAATTTGAATTCCACCATCCACATAAATAACGTTTTCATTTTTTCAAAAAATGTTTAGTCCTTAAACCATAAGCAGACCAAAAACTGAACTGTTATTTTTGAAGGCACTAGACAGGAAAATTTCCCGATAGAATATAAACTTGATTTTTTTAATAGCCACGCTTAGTTCTTACTCCTTTGTGACCTCTGACATTTATAATGTCAGTTCACTTCTCAATAATTCCTTTTCTGCCAACACTTTTAGCATTGTACTGAAAGAAGAAGAGCGACAGAAACTGAAAAGGTTAGTAGTTCAGGTAAAATAGGTATTATTTTTTCCCTGAAGGGAATTTCATTGTAGTCCTAAGAATGCTATAGAATAGTAGCACTTTCTTTCTTCTTTTAAAGTGAAGTGTATAAAGATGACTTTCGGTGGCAAACAACAATAAAAATATCAAAACAATGGTTTTTGGAAGGGAAAGCACAATGGTTAACCAGGATGAAATGATCCACCCACACCTTCCCAAAGGATACCTTGTCTTATCACAGCGTAAGAAGAACCAGACGGACAAACACATCTTCAAGGCTTGTTTGAAGGAAAGCAGGATAGGAGCCATTCAAGAGAACATTTTGTTATTAATATAGTTTCTAGATGACAGGCTAACAATTTGCAAGTAGATTTAGTAGTTTAACAGTTTGAAATTTTTTTTGGCCTGTTTCACAAGGGGTGGGAAACTAATATTGTTATAGTACACCAATCAGGATTCAACTAGGGAGGACTTTATGTATATATGTGTTAGTTACCGTACTTTTCGGACTATGAGACGCTCTGGACTATAAAACACACCTCCCTTTTTTGGTAGAAAAAGAAATCTGCCTCTGCCTCCCAGCAATTTTGCAAACAGCAAACAGCCTATCATCAAATTCATTCAGGTATCTTAGGCACAGAGCCAAATATGGGCTCAAAACTAATGTGGAAGGTTATTCATACATGGTCATCAGCAGTGGTGGGTTGGTCCCGGAGGTTCAGCCCACCCACCCGGACATCATAATTGATGGTCGGCGCATGCGCAGAAGCGCACATGCACTCCCGTTACGAACCAGTAGTAAAGGTAAATAGAACCCACCCTGGCCATTAAGCCTTTGGATTCTAAAGCAACATTACAGGAAGTATGAAAAATATATAACATTCTTGCCTGGATTTTACAACTGAACTTTGCAAATTAATAAAGATAGATTGGCTGATACTAATTTCTTTTATACTGCATTCAGAGTTGTGAAACATTGGTAGTAATAATTCCCTTTTTTAAAAAATAAGACCTGCCACTAATTAACTGAAATAAGTCAGTTATAGCAGACTGTGGAGAAACAAAGTTAAATTGGCCTTAAGCTATTCTACCAGCACATTCTGAAGTTGTTCAACATCTTCCTGACATATTTTTTTGTCCTGAGCCTAATTGTGGCGTTAAAGTCACATCACATTTTGCTTAATGTGCACAAAGAAGTAATGTCATGTAACCCTTCAAGGTGGTGGTATTATTATTATTATTATTATTATTATTATTATTATTATTATTGTTGTTGTTGTTGTTGTTGTTGTTGTTGTTGTTGTTATTGTTATTATTATTTAAATGAAATAATTGATGTTTAAAGATTCATTCATGGGCTGGAAACAAAAATCCATTCAATTAAATATAACAAAGTTATTTTAGATGCAGAACAAATGTTTACAGGCCACAAGAGTATGTTTAACTTCCAGACCATCTATTTTCCAATTAATTTGGCATTGTGTACACTATGTAGAGTTCCTGATTTTGCCATCCTATTACTCAAAAGAGTTCCATCTGAGGTATTCAGAGACTTAGCAACAGCTGCTCTTGCTCCATTAGACTTACAAAGTGACAGAATAATGAATTAGTCTTCCAGCTATGCTTGAATATATTTGCCTAAATTGGTGACAGGAATTCATTTTTTAAAGATGGATAAGAGAAAACAGTGCTCTCCATGCCTGAGGATTAAAGAGAGATGTTTGCACCTGCCTTCCTTACTCACAGCTCTATGGTTCACAAATTTTGGATATATCTAATGATAAACAGACATGGATAATTCCAGGGATGCTATTCAGCAGGTTCTGGAGAACCGGTAGCAGAAATTTTGAGTATTCAGCAGGTTTGGAGAACCGGTAAATACCACCTCTAACGGGCTCCCACTGATTGGCTGGGTCTTCTTTTGTTGCTCTGCACAGGAGAATGGAGCTGGAAAGCAGGTTAGTGGGGTGGGGAGGGAATGGAGATTTTGCAATATCCTTTCCCCAGGAATGGGGAGGTAATGGAGATTTTGCAATATCCTTTCCCCAGGAGTGGGGAGGGAATGGAGATTTTGCAGTATCCTTCCCCCAAGAGTGGGGAGGGAATGGAGATTTTGCAATATCCTTCCCCTGCCGCACCCACCAAGCCACACCACGCCCACTAAGCCATGCCCACAGAACCAGTAGTAAAAGAATTGAATTCCACCACTGAATAATCCCTTTCACAAAAGTTACCTGATACAAACAATTCTTACAAGAAAACATACAAATATTTTTAAGGAGGGAGCAACAATTACTTTGTAAAATACTGAAAACCCTTTATGGACTTTTTTTTTTTTTTTTTTGCTAAAAATGGATAAAAATGAATTGGTGATTTTGGGATTTATTGATCAAAGGAAATCCCTTTCTTTGCAGGAAAAAGGGACCCATGATATGTAATTTGGGATACTGGAAATAGTAATTACCATGTTTGTAACTGTTGCAGTGAACATCGGAAATTGCATGTTTAGATGTATTTCTCTCTCTCACTTTTTCTTTGATTCTTTCATATTTTTTTTCTTTTTATCACCTTTTTCTTTTATGTTCCATAGTTTTCTAATATAAAATTATATTAAAGAAAACATGTATTTTAAAACGTTGTTTTCAATCTGGGCCCTCAAACAACGGAACTGTGCAAATCCCTAGTAACAACAGGGATTTGCTATATGGGTACAGGGCTTATAGGTAGAGACACAACAGATCCGGCTGAGGTCTTTATCTAAGAGCCAAAGAGCAAAACTGGATTCTCAATTTTCTCCTATAATAAAATGATGGTGCTCTTGTCATGGCTCACCAAAGGTTAAAGAGACAGAAAAGAACAGAATGCATTATAATCATATATACACTTAAAGGTAAAGGTTCCCCTCGCACATATGTGCTAGTCGTTCCCGACTCTAGGGGGCGGTGCTCATCTCCGTTTCAAAGCCAAAGAGTCAGCACTGTCCAAAGACGTCTCCTTGGTCATGTGGCCGGTATGACTAAACGCCAAAGGCACACGGAACACTGTTACCTTCCCACCAAATGTGGTCCCTATTTTTCTACTTGCATTTTTAATGTGCTTTCGAACTGCTAGGTTGGCAGAAGCTGGGACAAGTAACGGGAGCTCACCCCGTTACGCGGCACTAGGGATTCGAACTGCTGAACTGCCGACCTTTTGATCGACAAGCTCAGCGTTTTAGCCACTGAGCCACTATGTCTTATGCAGTGGTATTATTCTGTTAAGTAGCCTTCCCATAGGATCCAGTAATTTGGAACAATGAGGGTGGTAATCATCGTTTTCATATTCTGTGGCAACGATGATAATAATAATAATGTTTTATCACAAACAGTTTATTATTAAACACAGCAAACTTCATTATGATTTATAACACCAACACATAGCATTTACAACGCTTACAATATGACAATATGTATAATACAGTATCCATAGTAACTATAAACATTAAAATGGCCGTGGTTAAAGCTGAAACCACCTCAGTAACAGTCACGCCTTAACCTGTCATTCTAAATTAATACTTCACAGTGGAATACACAGCCTGACAGGAATAACATATCAGCAAAACAAAGTTCAAATCCCAAAGGTCCTTTGAAATAATTTGTCTTTTCTGCATTCTAAAAGGACAATGATGGTGGGGTGGGGCGAGAGAGGAGGGAAACCTAATAACTACAAGGAGTTTTTTGTACAATGTTGATGCTACAACAGAAAAGCATCCTCTTTTTGCCTCAGGTCTTTATCTCACAGGAATTTCCTCTGATGTATCCACTGGATGTGTTCATTCTGACTGAAAAAGATGGTCCCCACGATTGCTGTCAACTCTGAAGCTGACCTGGCTGATGCCATTTTTCTCCTGCCTCATAGTTGCCACGAACGTTGAAAGGGGGAAGGGAAGTGGTGGTGGTGGGGAGAAGATAGACCGGCTACCTAGCAAAACAAAAAAGTTTGCTGCCCGGCAGCAAAAAAATTTTGGTCGAACATTAAGAAATGGATAGAACAAATAACAAAACATCATATAGAAAAGAAACCAGAAACATTCCTGTTAGGAATCTTTACAAAACCATACCCCAAAGAAATAAAATATTTGATACTACATATCTTAACAGCAGCATGAATAACATGCAAAAAATTGGAAATAGGAAAAAATCCCAACTGAAGAAGAACTAATAGATAAGATCTTAGAATGCGCTGAGATGGGCAGAATAACAAAAGAAATTAAAGAAAAAGAAGAGACAGACTATTACAGAATATGGAATAAATGGTATAATTGGTTTAACGCTATTAATAAAGAAAAATAAATACAAGGAGAAAAGAACAGAAATACAATATATATATATAGTATATGTATTGAGTGGTGCAATTATGTATATAATTTTTTTATATGTATATAATAAGAATGTAGAAATGTAAAACAGTAAAGATATAATCAAAATATATAGATCTTTATAGGGGGAAAGAGGAGGAGAAAAAAAGAGAAGAAAAAGAGAAGGAGGGGAAAAAGAAGGAGTATTAGACTAAGAAAAAGGGGAAGAAGTATGAAGTATCAGATGGAAAACCACTATGAAACAATGCTTAAAAAGGATAAGCTATTTATATGTCATATGTTGTGTAAACGTCAAATGTGTGTTTTAATAAAATTTATAAATTTTTTAATAAAAAATAATAATAAAAAAAAACAAAAACGTTTTCCTGTGGGAACCAAGATCATCCCAACAGATGGCAGAGGAGTGGCCGAGCAACTTCCTAGCTACCTTCATTGGACAATGTGATTGGTGACACCTGGGAGGAAATATTTGCTCTTTTAATTACGGGGGAAACCACTGGAACTTTTAGAGTTGGTTTTCACTAGCTGTGCCGATACGGTGCGCCCAATAAAGATGTTCTTTGAGGAATCTACCTGTCTCGGAGTTCTTCTCTCAGTGGATGCATTACTCGGAACCCTGACAGTTGCTTGAGGTAAAATTACATTGTAGGTCAAAACTAGAACTAGAATTATAGTCACAAGCTTATCAGTGATCAGGGATTGAGCACTGATGTAATATGCTCCTGGCAGTTGTCACAAATTGGCACTAAAACTCTCAGGTTTTTCCAGTATGTGATAATTGTGGGTTCAAGGTGGTTTTCAGAGCAACCCAGGTCTGCATCCTGGTTGATAAAGCACCGTGGAAATCTCAATAGACTCCCCAAAAGGATAGATTGGATACCAAATTGCAATAATCAAAAATAGTCTGATTGAGAAAGAACCTGTTAAGAAGGGCCCTGTTCAAGCGTTAAAAAACACCTCTCTTTTAATGAGGCATTTATCACTTCTTGGATCTCATCTCTAATCCCCACCTAAGAAGCTAAGTGGAACATGGAACCCACCTGGAGTGACAGGATCTCTATTAACTCTGCAATATATTTCCCTTTCTACCATATCGGTCCATGCAGATTCAAGGATAAGACAAATCTAATTATTTTTATCAGCAAAGTATTCTGCAATTTGGTCACATAATGCCAGGTGGGAGATTTATTTGCTAATCTCTCCTCTTGAGAGAGTCCACAAACCTTAACAAGGCTGCTAGCTGACACCTGTCAATGCAGTAAAAAAAAAATTAATTGCACATGCTTTATCATCATGATCTGGCCCTGAACATACGGGAACAGAGTAAGAAGCCACACTGACTGTTATATCTAGGGTATGAGTTTCAGGCAGTAAAGTGGTGGTAAATTTTTAACAGGCAGTATATTCCAGTGCCTCAGGCCTCATCAATAGTGCTGATCCGTTTTGCTGTCATGCTGGGCCATTAGATGCACAACAGCTGATCAGACACTAGATATTATGCTCAGCTCTGTTCTCAGATGCCTTGTAACATGGCAGACAAATTTAACAAGCAACCTTTGTGAGGTGTACAAGCTGGTCCCAGAAATATCTGCATAGAAAGGAATAATGGGCCTACTGATTTTGAGAAACTGCCTGAATATATGTATATCAGTGGTAGTATTCAGCTGGTTCTATCCGGTTTGGGCAAACCTGTAGCGGCGGCTGCGGGAAGCTCCGCCCACCCGCACATCATCACGTCCTGTTTTTGACGCTCTGCGCATGCGCAGAGGTGTTACGCACGAGCGTGCATGCTCACATTTGTGAACTGGTAGCGAAAGTAAGTGAATACCAGCCCTGATGTATATATGTATACAGATATATGTATATGCTGTATATACATACAATAGGGGACAGGCTTAGGAAGAAGAAATAGTGCAGAAGAATTCAAAGTTTTTGGAAAAAGTAGAGAGATTGGCAGTGGGTACCTGGGAAGAAGAGGCAAAAACACTGGCTAGGACCTCAGAGATGACTAGTATTGGAAGACTGAAATCTAGAAAATCAAATTGGCATTATAGAAAATACCCAGAAGCTTAGTCACGCTTCCAAATTTTGGAAGTTTGCAAGTACGATAAAAGTATATGGAAAATCTCAAATTTACCAAGCTTGTTACCAATTCTAAAAATCCATTAAAGTCAAAAGGAAAGGTAAGAGAGTCATGAATAAAAATAGGAGTGATGAAAAGACCATCTAAGGAAGACAATGGGACAGGAGGAAGTCTAATTTATCAGATTGATTCAGGTTGGTACATAAATCCAAATTTTCTGACCTACTCCTGGCAAGGCTTGCAAGAACATCACTGGTCATTCAGGCCTGGTCGTATGCCTGTGTCTAAATTCCTGTTGGAATTATAGAAGTTAAAAGAACTCCAGTATAAATTGGGCTTAGAGTTATTATTGTAAATTATTTGTACTTGATAGCCTTATATTTAAATGACAATGCAAATCTAAACAAAATGCACACCAAGTGGGCATATTTGATATTATTAAGTCCCAAATAAACCCATCTTAAAAACCCAGTCTTGAATCTAATATTCGGAAAAGCATTACATTCTTAAAAGATTCCAATTGCAGTACTTTATAACTTGAAATGTATGGAACAGATGCCTAATAAGACTGAAAAGGTATCATGTATACCCTTCATGCATGAAGGCAGGACAAAAGAGCCTTGGTGGCGCAGCAGACTAAAGTGCTGTTAAGTAGCACCAGCTGCCTGCAATTACTGCAAGTTCAAATCTCACCAGGCTCAAGGTTGACTCAGCCTTCCATCCTTCCGAGGTAGGTAAAATGAGGACCCGGTTTGTGGGGGCAATAAGCTGACTTTGTATAAAAAAAGAACACCGCTTAGGGGGGGCCGAAAGCCCTACTAAGCAGGTATATACAAAAGTATGAAGGCTATTGCTTAACGCATTGTAAGCTGCCCTGAGTCTCCGGAGAAGGGCGGCATATAAATCGAACCAATAAATAAATAAATAAATAAATCGAACCAATAAATAAATAAATAAATAAATAAATAAATAAATAAATAAATAAATAAATAAATAAATAAATAAATAAATAGCAATGGGTGGAAACTAATCAAGGAGAGAAGCAATCTAGAACTAAGGAGAAATTTCCTGACAGTTAGAACAATTGATTGGTGGGATGACTTTACTTCAGAAGTTGTGGATGCTACAACACTGGAAGTTTTTAGGAAGAGATTGGACAACCATTTGTCTGAAATGATATAGGGTTTCCTGCCTAAGTAGGTGCTTGAACTAGAAGACCTCCAAGACCTCCCTTCGAACTTTTTTATTCTGTTATCCTAAAATACCTTCTTATAGACGTCACATTTAAGCTTGGCAATACCTCTGTAATCTCTAGATCAGTGATGGCTAACCTTTCTGCCATCGCGTGCCAAAAGCGGGGGGAGTGCGGGGGGGGTCGCACACGCGCTTGCCCACACCCATAATTCTATGCGCCTCGCCCCCGTGCATGTGTGTGCGACCCCTCCACGCTTCCCCTGCTTTTGGCACGCGATAGCATGGTGGGCCCAGTAGGCCCATTTTTCACCCTCTCTAGACTCTAGAGCCTTTCTAGGAGCCTGGGGAGGGCAAAAACAGCCTTCCCCATCACCTGGAGGCCCACCGGAGGCCAGAAATGGCCTATTTGCTGACTTCCAGTGGGCCCAGAAAGCCCAAAAGCTGAGCTCGCGTGCCCACCAATATGGCTCCGTGTGCTATCTGTGGCACGCGTGCCATAGGTTCGCCATCACGGCTCTAGATACTTAATTCAACTTTTCTGTTTTCTTTTTGACTTGGAGCAAAACTCACCGAGACAAAAACTATTTATGAGACAAAAATGGAATGTCATCCAAAAGAGCTAATTGCCTGCCCACTGCAGTCAAAATGTATCAGGAAAGTTGGTATTTTTCCAAGACTTCTTCCTGCCTTTTCCAATTAACCAATACTTAATGAGTCCTTTAGAGAGCCTGGATGGTTGCGATTTGTTTACATAGTGTCCATCTCTAACCTGGGAGTCAATGGTTGAAGCCTTATGACTGAGCTGTGAATTAGCTTCCTGAGGTAAACAGAGATGATTAAAATAATTTTTCCTATCTGGTTCCCTGCAGATGTTTTAAATCTTGCTGCTTTGTAAGTTTACAGGATGAAGTCCAGTATATCTAGAGGACACTAGACTGATAAAGGTTGAAATAAAGGTTTTCCGTAGACATCGTTTGGTCTGAAATTGCTTATCTGATTGTTGTCTGGACCATTGGTATTCAGATATAGGAATGCATTCTACCAGCATTCATATGCAGTACAGAAAGGCATTTCAAACATTTTCATGGCGGTATTTTTCCAACTGTTATAAAATTACAGATAAAACCCAGGCATGAAAAATGATGACAACTTTTTTTTTCAGTATCTACACAAAAATATTTCGCAAAAGATTCCAAGGACAACAGAATTGCGGTGTCTTCTGTTAGGTTACTGTGATAAATTACTATTGAGATGAAGGCATGTAAACTGTTTTGCAGGAACAAATTATTGTTCAGAAACTGTATTTTTGACTGCTCGCTATTTTGAGTAGAGACCGGGGACACCAACTATGGCTAGAAAGCATTGGAATCTAAATCAAAGCAGAATAGATACATGCATGCAAAAACACCACCCGTGTATTTACTGGGATTTAACAGGATTTTTTTTTTATCACTATCAGCAGAAATTGCAATAGGTTATTATTAACTTCATTTCAAATTTCCATCCAAACTTTCTTGAGGATTAAAACGAAGGCAGCGACAGAACTAAGTATGTCAGAAACATTATATAATTATATAAATCCAAATACTTGATGAACGTATAGCATTCAAAAAGTTAGATTTAACAAAAGGAAATACTAATTATCTGGATCTCACATTTCATTTTTCAGATAATTTAATGTTTGTTATTAAGTTGAATTTCATTACTGAAATGATTTTTATTCTGTGAAAACATACTTTGCAGCATTCTTTTAAAAAAATATTCCTTTGCTTATAGGTTCTGAGGGATATGTTTAATATGGATTACTTGTGCAGCAAACATTTTGAACCAACAGGTTGTACCTGTTGATTTAAAATATTTGCTGCACAAGTAATCCATATTAAACATCTCCCTCAGAAGCCATCAGCCAGTGATGGTTAACCTTTTTGGTGCCAAGTGGCCAAATTGTGCGCTCGTGAATGCATGTGTGCATGCACGAATCCTCAAAATGCAATGCGAGCGCCCACCCGTGCATGTGCTCTAGTCCCGTGCATGCGCACATGTTCCCTGTGCATGCCCCCCGAATCCGCACATGCATGCATTCCCTGCACATGCGCCCTGGACCCCCACGCAAGTGCCCCAGGCCCCCCGCCTCCCATTCTGGCTTCCAGGTTGGTATAGGAGGCTTTCCAGGCCCAAAATGGGCTGGGGGGGGGCTCATGCGGCATCCCCGTGCTCTATTTTGGCTTCCAGGTTGGTGGAGGAAGCTTTCCTGGCCCAAAATGGGGCGCAGCATCTCGTGCATGTGTGGCAGAGACCTGAAGACCAGCTCACACGCATGTGTGGTGCAGCTGGGCTGGGGCGATTGCTGACATGCCTGCAGAGAGGGCTCTGCGTGCCACCTGTGGCACATGTGCCACAGGTTCGCCATCAGGGCCATAACCAAAGGAACATTTTTTTTAAAAAATGATGTATATCTATGCTTTCACAGATTCTAGATAGCCTCTGGATGTAAATTTCTTAAGCTAGACATTATCCTCAATGCTTTCAGGCTGGTCACTCCCTTAGACATGTTCTTTCACATCAACAGATAACTATATACAAGACTTTTAGCATTGCTGGAGCAACAAAATACATAATGACCCATGTAATTTCTGTCATTTCTAATAAATGTAGCAAAATTATTATAGCAACTGTTCCACTGTGCAAAAGATTCACACTCTTAAATTCCTTACGTACTAGAAATGGGATGGCCCAAGGAAGAAAGAAATAAGAGCAGAGGACAAATGCTTAAGACATAGAATCCTAGCAATGCACAAGGAAGGCTTATCACAGATAACTGGCAGAATGCTGTCAAAATTACTTGAGAAGAAAGAAATATCACAATGGTAGTCAGCATTTCTACCAGCATTTCTTGAAGTAATAAGATATGAAATAAATTGTCAACTGTCATATCCAAAGTCAAGCAAAGTAGGTAGTGTTCATTACTCAGATATCCCAAATTTAAGAATCTATCTATCTATCTATCTATCTATCTATCTATCTATCTATCTATCTATCTATCTATCATCTATCATCTATCTATCTTCTATTATCTATCTTCTATTATATATTATATCATTCAACCCAGTGGTGAAATGTAAAATTTGTTACTACCGGTTCTGTGGGCGTTGCTTGGTGGGGGTGGGGTAATGTGACTGAGTGGGAATGGCCAACTTTTTTTTTTTAACTTTTAAAACCATTTTTTCTACAACCTCTTCGGTTGTAGAAAAAATGCTTTTAAAAGCCTCTGACGATCAGGCAACTCAGCTGGGATCGTCAGAGGCTTTTAAAAGCATTTTTTCTACAACCTGATCGGCTGAAGAGGTTGTAGAAAAAATGCTTTTAAAAGCCTCTGACGATCCCAGCTGAGCCGCACGATCATCAGAGGCTTTTTTTTTTCTTTTAAAAACATTTTTTCGGCCAGAAGTTGTAGAAAAAATGCTTAAAAAAAAAGCTTCTGATGATCACGTGGCTCAGCTGGGCATGGGGTGGGGCAGGGATTTTTGCTACAGGTTTTCCGAACCACCCACCGCCCTCGCTACCGTATCAGGTGATCCGGTCTGAACCGGGAGCATTTCACCCCTGATTCAACCCCAACTTTAACAAGTCACATACCAAGCTGCGCTTGGATTGATCCTTATGAAAACATCTTTCATGGGCTTGATTGGTTACAGTAGGGTGGGCAGCGAGGGACAGTTGAGGGAGGGAAAAGTAGAACTCAGTCATTTGGGTGCACAATTCTCAGTTCTGGCTGCAATACTGCAATACTGCAATACTGCAATACTGCAATACACTTGACCTCTAATAAAACTATACCTTTCTCAACAAATGGAGCCAAGGATTGTTTCTATTTGGAGGTTTCGGTTATAGCCAGTCTGACAGTGAGTTTCCTGCACACTTTAGCTAACTGATTGGCAAAAGAATTCGTCTATTTCCTCTGTTTGGATAAGGTGGTCTGTAAGATACACTTATGGCAATCTAGGTGAAAAGTTTCATCAAGGATGGAACAAACCTACATATTATTTTTAACATGCCCCCTCCTTAAACAGCATCAGTAATGGGAAAACTCTTCTTTTTTCCACTTTGTGAATTAATATGTCCCCTGGCATTGATTGTTTGTCAGGTCTACCATGGGTAGATCATACTTTTCATAGAGATAGCCAGTATTAAAAGTTGATGTATTATGAGCTCCCAATGTCCTTTACATAATCTGATGGAATTTAAACAGCCTGCATGCTTTATGAACACAATGGGCTTTGCTGCCAGAATAATTTTATAGCTACTATCAGCCAGCAATATGGGGAGCATAAACCAATTCCACATAAATGTGTGCATATTAGGAATTTGCTAGATGAACTATTTTAGCGCAAAAGCTCTTCCATTTCCAGTAAATAGAGTTAGCAAAGAATGGTTTTCTCAATAGGCCTTAAGAGTCCTTAGTCTGAATAATTTGGAAGTTATAATGCTTGAGAAAAATGAAATGTTCACAAATAGTAATATATACTTTATATTATTTGGATATATTGAAAAAAACCCCCAAGAAACTTGACACCACTTTTGATTATATGAATACCTCTTTTGTCCTTGAATGCCACTTTTGCCCTAATGGCACAGACATTTAAATTCACTATCAAGTTTTATACAATTCTGTGTGGCTAAAATTAGGCTCCATTTTCCCCCTTGAAATACTTCTAATACATTTATTCTTAAAATATAAAAGGTGAATAACAACAATAGTTGTTTTATGTAGAATGAATATTAAAAAAGTAATTTTGTTCATTTCAGTTCATAAAGAGTGCACATTCAGATTAGAAGATACTACCTACAAAAGCTACTAATATTTCTAAATGTTACATTTGTTCCTACAAATCTACATATTTAAAAATGTAAATCTACGGGATTCCCACATTTCTAACGTGGGAATCCCGGTGGTGATCGGGGTTGAAAAAGGGAACCACACTGCTCCCTGCCTGCTTACCTGAACTGGATTCTTATTTTCATTAAGTTTTTTTTTAGAAGTAGAGCATATTCAATGACTCTGGAGCAGAATTATGCAATTAGCCATATCTTTGATACCTGAATGCTTCTCGGCCATGACCTCATGATCCCTGCAGTTGCTAGAATGGCTGAAAACTGGACGCACCAAAGAAATTTGAATTTTACCTGAGATTATATATATATATATAATATGTATGTATGTATGTATGTATGTATGTATGTATGCATGTATGTATGCATGTATGTATGTATTTCTCCTCAGCCAGGTATTTTCCTACATAAACCAAGATTTTCAAAATGCTGCCATAGCTCAGTGAAATCACATCCATTAGTTCTAGGCTTTTTCAGACAGCAAGCAAGCAGTTTGCTGCCTTTTGGGAGACTAATATAGATCGATTTCGGACTAATTAGTAGAAATTTACGTAAACCAAGATTTTTCTGCAGCCCTAGTTCAGTGAAATCCCAATTCACTAGTTTCTAGGCTTTTTTTCCAGCCGCCAGCAAGCTCCCTGCTGCCCATTGGGAGACTAAGGAGACTAAGATAAATCTATTTCGGGCTTGTAAACCCTCATCAGTTAGCCACACCTTCATTATTATTTATTAATAAAATAAATAAATAAATAAATAATCCCATGTATCCTCCCTGTAAAGGTACAGTAAATCACAATTCACTAATTTTTGGGCTTTTTTTCCCCCTTCTTTTTCTGGCAGCCAGCAGACTCTTTGCTGCCCATTGAGAGACTAAGATAGATCTATTTCGGCCTTATAAGGCCTCATCAGTTAGCCACACCCTCATCTCATGTATCCTCCCTGTAAAGGTACAATATTTGTTTTTCTTTCTTTTCGTAGGTTTTATGTGTATGTCTCTTTAGCCAGGTTCTACCTACGTAAACCAAGATATTATGCAGCCCTAGTTCAGTGAAATCACAATTCACTAGTTTCTAGGCTTTTTTTTTTCTTTTTCTGGCAGCCAGCAGACCCTTTGCTGCCCATTGGGAGACTAAGATAGATCTATTTCGGCCTTATAAGCTCTCATCAGTTAGCCACTGCTGGCTGCCAGAAAAAAAAAAAAAAAAGCCCAGAAATATATATATAGTTGCAGACATCAAAAGAATATTTTATTACCGTCTTGTAATAATATATGAGCATTAAATTATTCCAGATTACTTATTTAACAGGAATAGCATTTAAATATTTCCCTTATTACATTAACTTGTAGCTTGATGTTTTAATAAAAAGAAATGTTTAGTAGTTTGCCAGTTTCAAATCATTAAAATATTTATAATAAATGTTATAAATTCGTTAGTACCAACATTTCAATGAGTTTACAAAAACAGGGATTTTGCTGTGAAGCAACTGGAAGGATCAATGCTATATTTACTCCCTTCAGCTCTTCAATAAAAGTAACAAACAAACAAAGAAATAAACATACATAGTTGGGGTCATTTGATCTTCCCTTCCAACCTAAGCAGGGGTGGGCTTCAAATATTTTAGCAAGGGGTTCTCTTCCAGGTTGCTGGGTGGGCATGGCCATGATCGGCGTAGCCTAGTCAGCCTCCTGCACCACAATGGGGGGGGGGCTCTGGAGGCTTTCCTTGAGCCTCCGGGAGGTGGAAAACGGTCTCCCCAGGCTCCGGAGGGCTGTTTTTTGCCCTCCCCGAGCCTCCAGGCGCGCCCTGCACTTATCTGCATCCAAAACGGGCCATGTGGGGACTCCTGGAGGGGTGGGCGGGGCCAGCCAGAAGTGGGATTTGGGGGTTCTCCAAACTGCACAGAATCTTAGCTAGAGGTTCTCCCAAACCCCCGCGAACCCTCAGCAGCCCACCCCTGAACCTAAGATCTGTTCTTTAGAGTTTCAAAAACTCCAGAATAGTTGGTTTTCCCTTTATCCAGCAAAATGTGTTGTGCAAACAGGGCCTGTTTGTAAAAAAAGAACCCACACTTATATGTTGCTTTAAAGTAGTTTGCTCTATATCTGCCAGAGGAACTCATTCTATTCTAAGCTTTATAACTCCAGTAGAAAAAGAAAAAAAAAATCAGAGCATGAGTGACAAAGCAGCCGCTCTTTATTTTGTACTTTGTTTATTTGATGTTTGTTATTCTATGTAATTAAAATAACTTATTTATAACCTGGAATTTGTAGAAGACTGATAGTAGGCTTCCTGAAACCATTTAGTGACATTTCAATCATGTTTATTGTTCCAAAAGTACATGCTAACATCATTGGCTTCAAGTAATAAGAAGAACAGTAAGGATAATTATTAAGAAATTATGGAGATTATTCAAAATTATTACATTTTGTAAAACATTTACATGTATTAGTGAATACATCATCAATATAACTAAAGAACAAGAGTAAAACAATGCTATTAGTCAGTATTTCTTAAGGTATGCTCAGCATTTATCTTTGTTCAAATAATTTAAACTACTTACTGGATTGAGAACTACTGTGAAAAATAATTCCCCGCCTTGTATACTTTTGTTTAGTTCTTTTGGACCACCAGGATATTCTTTGTAGAAAATTGTATGAGTAAAAAGGCCACAAGTTTGTCGAGGAAGAACCTGTAGAAGATTATATACAATAATGAGAACGAAAAAGAGTGCATTGTCTAGCTTAGGATAAGCAACGCTTATTTTAGATTAAAAAGGTAAAGGTTTCCCTGTTCAGTTATGTCCGAATCTAGGGCACGGTGTTCATCTCCATTTCCTGGCCAAGGGAGCCAGAGTTGTCCGAAGATATTTTCCGTATTATGTGGCCAGCATGGCTAAACACCAAAGGTGCACAGAAAACTATTATCTTCCCACTGAAGTGGTACCTATTAATCTACTTGCATTTGCATGCTTTCAAATGGCTAAGTGAGCAGGAAGTGAGTCAAGTAATGGGAGCTCACCCTTATAATTCTCCTCTGTAAGTCTTTATATTTTATAGATTTGACTATTATTTTAATGTTATTTCAAAACATGGGACTACACAAAGTAAACAGCACATTTGTCAGGAAGAATGACCATGAAATACATATCATTAAAAGAGTAGGAAAGAAAAAAAATATAGTTTACAGTAGATAGGAATATAGGTTAATATATACACGCAGCTGCCGATTTAAAAATAATTGTTAGTCTTTTAAATAAAAATAAAATAAATTCCAACGTATTATATTTAGATGATATGTTTGCCTCCACTCTCCAATTATTAACCCTTGATGGACAACTTCAAAAGCCCTGTTGGTTTCTTTTTTTCCCCATCGCTTTGTCTGATATTGGAGTTGGAAGAAATAGCCTTTTAAATAAATGATCATTTCATTCAAAAAGATGTCTATCTACTTGTCAGTAAAACAACACTTAAAATATAGGATTCTTCCAACCAGCATGCTATTGTCTGTCAGCTTTATTAAAGAACGATTCCCTGCCTAGCAAGTCACTACATTCAACCATAATAGCATGCCAATATGTATAGTGGAAATATAATATTTTTATAGAAGATCTACATGAAGAGTTATGATAGATTTTCTGTGTACCCAGTGATGTATTTTTTTTAAAAAATAATTCTTTAGAATTGTTTGGAAGTGTTGCAGTTGTAGATAAAAAATAAAAATGTAAACAAATAAGTCATGGTGATGGAAAACCAGCATGGATCCCAACAAAGAAAATACTAACTCGACTTTTAAGAGATCTTTGACAGTGTCAACTGGCATATGGACCTTTCAACTTTATGTGCCTGGCTTTTTAAAAGCCTTTGACAAAGTTCCTCATAAAAGTTGTTAAAAATACTTAATAGATTTTCCTGAAAATGTCGTTGCTGCCAAAAAGTTGGGAAGAAGTTGTTTACTGTGTGATTTCCAAGCTATGGTTATTTCTAAATTAGCCCCCACTCTCAAATTATTTAGAAATAAAATGTATCTTTTAAAATGTACCTTTTTCATGAAGCTTTTTAAAAATAAATTATGCTGAGTTTATTATTACATTTTATATAATATAAAATGTAATATCAATATATATCAATATATATCAATAGAAAGGTGGCATATAAATGTAATAGCAAACAAATAAAATGGTAGATTATAAAAAAACCTAGATAACTAATTGGGTAGGAAGAAACAACATCAAAGAGTAAGACTAAATCAGCCATTTTGTTCATAGAAGAAAAAATTGATCCCCAGGCTTCTGGACTGGGACTAGTACTTTTAAAATTAATTTAGGATTAAATAGGGAGCAGGCCACATTTGTAGATACTGTTCAGAATGGTAAAACATGTTCCAGAAGGATCTCTTCACTTGGGAAAACAAGGCAAGATCATTTAAGTCAGGGGTGGGCTTCCAAAATTTTAGCAAGGGGTTCTCTGCCCGGCTGCTGGGTGAGCGTGGCCATGGCTAGTTGGCCTCCTCCACCACAGTGGGGGCATGGTGTTTTTGCCCTCCCTGGGCTCCAGAGGTTTTTTCTGAGCCTCCAGGAGGGCAAAAATGGCCTCCCAGGCTCCGGAGGCCCTCTGGAGGCTAGAAACGGCCCCGTTTCCAGCCTTCCCGAACTTCCGTTAGGCCTGTTTTTCATCCTCCCTGAGCCTCCGCACATACCCAGCACTTACCTGTATCCAAAATGGGCTGTGTGGGGACTCCTGGGAGGGGTGGGGTGGGTGGGGCCAGCCAGAAGTGGGATTTGGGAGTTCTCCGAACTGCACAGAATCTTAGCTAGAGGTTCTCCCAAACCCTGCGAACCCCCAGCAGCCCACTCCTGATTTAAATGTAAACGATACAGATTGGGACAAAACTCCAAATACTTACTGATGAGATCTATAAATAACCAGGAAAAAAACCCTGAGGCCATAGTGGATGGCTCAACAAAGTTGCTGACCCTGTGTGTGGCTGTTGTGAAAAACAGAAATTTCGTGATTCCATGGTAAGGATAATTAGGAATGGGGCTGAAAATAAAACTGCCAAGACTTTAACATCCCTGGAAATTCTGTGCTACTATATATCCTTATCTGGAATAATTTGAAAAATAATATAACAGAACTGAAAATGATACAGAATCCAGCAACAAAAATAATTAAGGAGCTTGAATAATTTTGTTAAGAAAAACATCAGGGAAAATGATTCTTCAGACAAGAAAATGATAATTGGAGGTGGGGAAACATGATTAAATTGCATAAAATCACATATAGCATATAGAAAATGGACAAAGCCTCATAGAAAGACAAAGGCAATTTATCTGAGATAGTTTGAAAGACATCTATGAAATTAATCAGAATTGTTTTTTGCAGGACTATAGAAATTATCTAGTATCATATGTAAAACATATTTAAAGAAGAAGTTAAAATGTCCCTTGGTATCCAAATATTCTTGGTCCATAACCATAACCAATACATACATGTATTAAAATACATTTATTAGAAAAAATAGTAATTACAGCAACTTTAGTACTATTACCATAAAATAAGATAGGCCCATCCAACCACTTTCAAACATGAGATTTTTTTCATTTAAAATACGAATATTATGTAGAAATATAACATAAAACTTACATGTACCTATTACTTTAACTTTCTATGCTTGACAATACTTTGCATACTTTTAACATTCTAACTCAATATCCTAAACACTGATATGTACTGTAACTAAAACATACACATATATTCACTCGGATTTACACTAAGGCTTCCAAACATATTCCTAATAGCAAGGGAATACTTAGAAAGGTATCTGGATTTGATCTCAAAGTGCCATCCCATCAATAAACAGGAGGTTTTAAGACAGATGTTCCCACTCATAATCCTTAAAGTTAACATCAGCCTCTTCACAGCCTCTTCACAGCATCAGTGGTTAGATAAAAAAGATGGCTGAACATCCAGCTCTAGCTGCTTTTCAGCAATACTTGCTGCATTTTGACAAGTTTAAAAATTTCAAAGCATCTTTGATCCCATTTTAACATAAAGGCAGTGGTGGGATTCAGCCGGTTCTGTCCGGATCACACGAACCGGTAGCGGTGACTGCGGGAGGCTCCACCCATCCACCCGGATATAATGCGCAACTACTGAGCATGCACAAATCCTCCATTTGCGAACCGGTAGGGAAGCTAAGTGAATCCCAGCTCTGCATAAAGGACATTTGAAATAAATTACAACCTCGTGGTAGGGTATAATAAACTAAAAATAGCTCTTCAAATATTTCTTATACTTTTTCGTGGATCACAGTAATCAGAAAAGTCAGGATAAAAAAAAAAAAACACAGCTCACCATGATGTTTTTGTGAATGAAACCTCTTCTGTACCGTGCAGGTTTTAAATGTGGATATTCTTCTGTACTGGTGATTTTGATATTCCAAACTTTTTTCCAGGCATCATAAAGTTGAACATGAACAGGATAGACGCCGGAATGGTGTGGAGCCACAGCATATCCCATATCAGTTGGGATGCCATGTTCCTGAAACAGCAAAATAAAATCCTTTGTAGCTAGGAACCAGTGGACACATATGGCGACATCCTCCTACACATATATGAACTTGGGAATATGGAATATGGGAAGAGCCTTGGTGGCGCAGCAGACTAAAGTGCTGTTAAATAGCACCAGCTGCCTGCAATTACTGCAAGTTCAAATCTCACCAGGCTCAAGGTTGACTCAGCCTTCCATCCTTTCGAGGTAGGTAAAATGAGGACCCGGTTTGTGGGGGCAATAAGCTGACTTTGTATAAAAAAAGAACACCGCTTTGGGGGGGGTGCGAAAGCCCTACTAAGCAGGTATATACAAAGGTATGAAGGCTATTGCTTAACGCATTGTAAGCCGCCCTGAGTCTCTGGAGAAGGGCAGCATATAAATCAAACCAATAAATAAACAATAAATAAATTTAAACGCATGCACAACTGGTCCCCGCCATTTCCTCTGGTTAGGGTTAGGGAGACAGAGCTGGAAATCAGGTAAGATGGTAAGAGGAACCCCATCTTGCTCCACTCCAAAATAATAAGACCTCCCCCAAAATAAGGCCAAGTGCTTATTTTGGGGTTCAAAAAATATAAGACAGGGACTTATTTTCGGGGAAACACGGTAGTGTCTTTCTAAATATGTACACTTCCTGTTTTATCTAGGATATGTTACAATATTTTACAGGCTTTTTGTTTTCTTTTCTCTAGCTTAATTTAGCTCCAGTTCAACAAGCATGTGAGCCAGATTTCTCTTTTGATGTGATGATGTGAAATTGTATAATATTTATAGATGTTTTCTATCAAACCATCTATCTGCTAATATGCAAATGAACCCCTCCCAGGACCATCTTGTTAATTTAAATAAGTAGTTTATTTTTAAATCTTGGTTGAACACCCAGTTACTCTGATAATGGCAAATCCGTTCCCACTGTAAAGCGTATGCTTTAAAGCTTAATATGGAGATTCCTGTGACATTTTAAATATTCTTTTCACCTGCTTAAAGTTAAATTTCTAACAAGGGCGCAGACAATATACTGATGAACAGATATACAAGATTTCTCAAGCAACATTGCTTGTTGTGCATAATAAACAATAAAGCTGTGTTTCTATATAACTCCCATTTTGGGGTGAATTATAGCAAGAGTAATGTAGTGTAATACCAGGCTTGTTTTTAAAATTATGTTTTAAATTCCTCTCCCTGGTTCCAGTGGTTTGTGTGTATATAATGAATTGTATGCAGTGGTGAAATCTGAACCGGTTTACTACCGGTTCGCTGGCTGTGCATACGCAGTGAGCACCACGCACCAAGTGTGAGGTGTGCACGTGCAGTGCACGCCAAAAGGAGGCATGCGGTAAGTAGAACAGTGTGCAAGGGGGGGAGGTGAGATCAGCTGCGGCGTGCAATCTTTTTTTTTTTTTACTTTTAAAAGCACTGCTTTTAAACATAATTAAAAAAAGCCTCTGACGATCGCGTGGCTCAGCTGTGATCATCAGAGGCCTTTTTTTTTACCTTTTAAAAGCATTTTTTCTACCACCTCTTCAGCCGAAGAGGTGGAAGAAAAAATGCTTTTAAAAAGATCTGACGATCCCAGCTGAGTTGCCTGATAGTCAGAGGCTTTTAAAAGCATTTTTTTTACAACCTCTTCGGCCAAAGAGATTGTAAAAAAATGCTTTTAAAAGCCTCAGCTGAGTTGCCTGATCCTCAGAGCCTTTTTTTTTTACTTTTAAAAGCAAAAACTTTTACTTTTACTTTAAAAAGTAAAAAAAAAAAGCCTCTGATGATTGTGTGGCTCAGCTGGGCATGGGGGAGGGGAGGGATCAGTTCTACCAGTTCTCCGAACCACCTGCTGCCATCGCTACCGGATTGGGCGATTGAGTCCGAACCGGGAGCATTTCACCCGATTGTATGGGAACACTAGCTTTAGATTGGCTATAGGGGGGCAAAGTATTTTTAGGAAAAATTGAAGGGTTTTTGCTCTGATGCAAGAAAATCTTATTTGGAAGTCATTTATAATGGACACAGTGGAACTGTATTTCTACATCATTCTACAGTATTCCTGTTAGTGGCACTCCTCTCCATTGGATCTCCATCTGACTTCTTTGTATAATTATTTAAATTTGGGGTATGTCTTGATGCGGAAATAAATTGAAACATAGGAGCATCTACATACCACTTGGCTGCAAGTTTTCAGGTTTTTAAAAAAATTAGGATACATATGTTTACAAAATGGATATTTCTAATTTTCAGGTATAATTAAAAATATAATCTATGAATCAAGCATACTTTCTAAAAATCAGAACTTTTGTTTGAATGTTCTCAGATATTGCAAAGTGACTGCATTCAATAACAATGCGTAAAGCTATCTGTACTCTTTACACAGTGAAAATGACTGTCATTTATACTTACAGGATATTAAAACAAGTACTTTCATTGTTTTGAATATAGAATGATCTTTGCGTAGGTGGTAGCACCTAACTGCCTGGCATAAATCTGGAGAAACTATCCAGGATCAGACACGTCCAGTATTTGAATGACAGACCACCAGAAAATAACACAGGTACCGGTGTGGATTTGGAAATGAAAACAAGCAAACTGTTGATTTGTTTAATATGTATGTGAAGCCTGCATCTGTGTGATGATTCAATCAATGCCATTATTGTTCCCTTAGCCTAGCCTGTGTGGGAAATACTAGCTGAAAGAATACAAGATGAAAATAAATACAATTTTGGAAATCCTGTGTCTTTAGGTAGGGCAGAGAACATACATACTTTTGCTCTTCAGAAGGACACCGACTATGATAGTGAGAGTAGGACAGTTTACTTCATATTTGTGGATTCATAGACTAGGATAAAGGGCAGTGACCTAAACTTTGAGCGCGCAAAGCGCGTACTCAGCAAACCAGTTGTTATACCGGTTGAATCCCATGACTACTTGGTTCTAGCAGGGGTGAAATCCAGCAGGTTCTGACAGGTTCTGGAGAACCGGTAGTGGAAATTTTGAGTAGTTTGGAGAACCGATAGCGGAAATTTTGAGTAGTTCGGAGAACTGGCAAATGCCACCTCTGGCTGGCCCTAGAGTGGGATGGGAATGGAGATTTTGCAATATCCTTCCCCCAGGAGTGAAAAGGGATTTTGTGGTATCCTTCCCCTGCCATGTCCACCAAGCCACACTACACCCACCAAGCCACGCCCACAAAACTGGTAGTAAAAAAATTTGGATTTCACCACTGGGTTCTAGGTTAGAATGATTGTCCCCAAGAGAGATGTATCATAGGGAATTAGCTTAATATAAAGTAACCCCTGGATGGGAACTAATTATGAACAATAATGAATGCTACTTATTTTTCGTAAAGGGTGTGACATGCCCTGGGCTGCTTCTCAGAACTGAGATGGGTCAGCCTCAATCAAAGTGATTATTTATTGATTCTTTGGAGTGTCATCCATACCGTGCACCTGAAGCTGGCTCTTTAGCATCAGAATCCTCAATCCAAGTTGTGTGTGACAAAATTGAACAAATTGTTTCATCCAACTTTATGTATGGAACATATCTAAGGAATCATTTTGGTGATCGCAGAGGTGTGATTTCGAATATGCATGCGTATGTATTTTCGTACCCAGGCAAATGCCTTGTTCTTGGCTGAGGAACTGAATGATTTGTTGCGAATGTTAGACAGATTGCCTGATGCAATAAGGCATATGGACTTGAAAATTAATGTATTAAGAACTCAGGAAGTTGTGTTTGACAGGGAAAATGTGGTCATAATTACAAGGTGTTTAAACAGGATGAAAAATTATACCAACTATAATCTATATCACTATATGAAGCCATCTACCTTGGGAGAATTATTACTAAACAAAAGATAATGGATGGAAAAATCAGTGTGGATAATGTGAGGAAAGTTTCTCAAAGTAAGTTTAAATGATTGTGTGTAGCAGAGTAGTGCTGTTCACTTCATCCACCTATAAGTGGGTGATTTTCCCAGTTGCAATGTATGGCTGTGAAAGTTGGACCCTAAGGAAGGATGAGCACCAAAGAATTGAGGCCTTTGAACTATGGTGCTGGAGAAGACTCCCTCGAGTCCCTTGGACTGCAAGGCGATCCAACCGGTCAGTCCTAGAGGAGATCAACCCTGACTGCTCTTTAGAGGGCCAGATCCTGACGATGAATCTCAAATACTTTGGCCACCTAATGAGAAGGAAGGACTCACTGGAGAAGAGCCTAATGCTGGGAAAGACTGAGGGCAAAAGAAGAATGGGATGACAGAGAACGAGGTGACTGGATGGAGTCACTGAAGCAGTCAGCATGAGTTTAAATGGACTCCAGAGGATGGTAGAGGACAGGAAAGCCTGGAGGAACGTTGTCCATGGGGTCGCAATGGGTCAGACACGACATCTAACAACAACTAACAACAACAAATAGGTGGGTGATTAACTGAACGTAGATTAAATATAAACTAAGTGATCTATACGAAAGAAGCATTTTGTGGGAATTTGGATAATACAGAATGAGAATGAATACTGAATCACAGTACAAATACATGAAAGAAAACCGAATGGATCAAGAGGAAAGGGAAGACTAAGAAATTGTAACTGGTGAGAAATTTGTAGGATTAAGAAGTTCCTCAAAAAGGGAGAAGTGAGAAGTTTAAAGGCAATTTATGAAATGGTATAAGAATGTGGCGGAAACAAGAAAGATAGGAAGTGGTTTAATGAATGGTGCTGGGGTATTCTAGGGATGAGTTAAATTTCCTTTTTCTTTTCTCTTATTTTATGCATTTAATTTATTTTGCTCACTGTTTGTCATTCTGTTTCAGTAGTTCTGCTTACTTCAAAAGGAAGCAGTGCGGTGGGCATGCATATGTATGGACGATTGTTTTAATAAACTGTAGTCATGGACACCTAAATGTTCACCTAGATGCTCTGTAATATAAATGTCTCTGCGCTGTAATTTTATTATTTCATCCAGTGGTAGAATAACTAAGATGGAGTTGAAAATCCTGATAAACTAATTAAAGTTATATTTCAAGACAGTCTCAACTTTTAAGAGGGAATGCTTAATTTAAGCACTCTGTACTCTGTATCAGTTACATATCATTTCTACTATAAGCCTATGATGCATGAATTTTACTCACTAAGGCAAATTTTTTGTTGAGAATCATTTGCTCCACTAGTGAAGATTCATTATGGAACAGATGTGGTTGCATGTGACTCCACATATGAGGAAACCACCAGAATTCATCAACAGACCCCAGTAACAGGTCATCTCCTTCATCTTCTTCTACAGTGCCTGTAGGAATAAATAATTCATTAAATAATATTCCCATTTTTGAAATAACTTTGTTACGATTATTAGAAGCATGGTGAACATTTAAATTGCAACAAATTACAGCAGGAAGATGAAACCAATTTCAAATTCATAGCAACAATTCATAAGCAATCAAGTATCTAAAACAGAATGCAACACATTTGATCATGTTACTCAAGGCACAGTTTGAAGTAAACAGTGAGTCACCTGAATATACATCAGGTATGTGCTGCATTTTGCAGCCTGATTTTGATTAGGACAAGCATGATTTGAAAATAAGCCAAATTAATAACAGTCGTAACAGAATGATAGTATATTTTGAGCTGGAACATAAGCAGTTCCATTGACCTACATTAGAGTCAAACTGTGTGTTCAATGAATAAGACATTAAATAATGTATCAAATAACGTCTAGTGGAGGATATTTTACATTTATGCTGATTATTGTATTATATTACTATAATTGTATTTTTTTATTTAGTAACAGATATTCTATTTATATTCTGGTCTATGATTGTAATAGACATCCCTATGATTGGATTCCTATTATAGTGATCAACATCTTTCCTAGAATAACTACTCAGAAGTAGTAAGAATTAGAGCAGAACCCTAAGCCACTGAATGATAAATATGCAATTTAAAAAGAAGGTTGCAACAAAACAAAGGCTATAATTGATTTAAATATGCATATTTAATATTTGCATATTAAAGTCGTAGATGCGCTTAATTAATCACTGAAAGGTATAATTTGCAAGCATCTCTACGGTGTGTCACAACTGAAAGTGTCTACTTATAATTTAACGTATTGGCTGTATCCTGGAACTAATAGATTCGTGATGGCGAACCTATGGCATTCGTGCCACAGGTGGCACGCGGAGCCATATCTGCAGGCACACGAGCCGTTGCCCTAGGTCACCTCCATTGCACATGCGTGCGCCCCACCCATGCCACCCCTCCCCACTCAGGAGTCTCCACGTGGCCCATTTTGGATGCCAGGTAATTACAGGGCTCGTGCAGAGGCTCTGAGACAGTGAAAAACAGGCCTCCCGGAAGTCTGGAAATGGCCCATTTCCAGCTTCCAGAGGGCCTCCGGAGGGCCAGGGGGGCCGTTTTCACCCTCCCCAGGCTCCAGGCAAGCTCCCGGAGCCTGGGGAGGATGAGAAACGAGCCTAACAGGCCTAATGGAAGTCTGGAAATAGGTCGTTTCTGGCCTCCAGAGGCTTCAGGGAGGCCTGCTAGGCTCAAAACAGAGCACACGGGGGGTGTCGTGCACACATGCACGGGTGCATGTGCAGAGGCGGGGCAGTGCAGGGGGGTCACATACGCATGTGCAGGGGGTGGGGCACATGGGGGGCAGGGTGCACGGGGGGCATTGCATTATGGATGTGGGCATGCGACCCCCCCACTCCCCCCGCTTTTGACACATGACGGCAAAAAGGTTTGCCATCACTGTCATAGATATTCGTTAGGTTGTTTTATAAATGTGTTTTAACTTTGCCTTAAATTTTATTTTATCATCTAAGATACTGTGTGTTTGTTGTGTTCACAGAGCACTCTGATTGTAGTGGGCTATGATTTTAATAAACTGAAGTGAACTGTGAAGACTAATTAGAACTACAACTGAAAGTGAATATTTTGCTGAAGCAAATTGTTCCGCTAATTTACATGTCCATCTCCTGGGTAAACTTGATGTAATTTATGTTTACACTTAAAATATTACATTCTTACTACAAAATTATTTTACTTCTCTAGAGGTCTACAGCTTGCTAAAATTCATATTCAACAGTGCTTGTTATATATGTTTTCTTTAAACAAGTTTTATTAAAATTTTCCTTTTACATACATATTTTATGCACAGAGTATTGACCGGGTCACATCTTTTACAATTTATAACATAATTACATATATTTTATAATCTGTTCCAATCTACTTTTTTAGTTTCTCCAAATACAATTTGCATATTTCAATTTCTGCCATGATCTTCTTTTTCTCTATTTTTTATTTTATCTTAATCTCTTCTTAATACATAGTATATAAACAATATTACCATCCGCCCTTCACATCCTAATTTCTTAACATTACTTCAATTATCTTATTTCTCCATTTATAAAATATATTTCTCAAAATCTTGACCCTTTTTAAGCTATAAACAATGTGTTTCATCTTATTCAATTTTTGTGTTGAAACCCTTTAACTTAAGCAATATCACTTTCCATTCTTAATTCCTGATTTCTTATTATAACATCAATCAATTGTCCTATTTCATCACTTACAACACATCATTTAAAATCCCCATCACACTTTTTTACATTTCAAGTTTATCTCTTAATTTCAATTATTTTCATAATTGCACCAAATTGTCACTTCATATTTCATCTACTGTTCATTTTACAATACACAATATATATCATCATCTTTGTTATCTTCACAATTACTAATATTAATACAGTTCCCTTAGCTCTATGATTATATACTTTATTTCCCTTCATCCTTTCCACTATTCTTCCCGTTTTAACCATTTTCTCTTAGTCCCGCCAGTATTTCAGTTCTTAATGTTTTTCTCCCTTTATCCCATTCTCGTCTTCTTTTTCTTTTTCTTTTCTTTTTATAATTATCTTTTCTTCTGAATCCTTTCTCTTACTTTTAAGTCTATTACTCACATAGTTCGTCCCCAGGTTTTGTCTAATCTGTTCCCATTTCCTTCTCTTTCCTTTGCTTGCTTCTTTTTTGGAAAATATTTCCCTCTCTCCATTCTTTCTTTCCCCACTGTTAATCCCAGTGTAATCATCTTGCTATCCCCCCCCAGTCTCCTCCCCTTTCCTTTTCTCTCTTTGCTTGCTTCTTTTTTCCTTTTTTGCCACTGTTAATCCCAGTGTAATCATTTATCTTTTTACTTTCAATTTCTTTACCTTCAATATTATTTTCTTGCTTATCATTTATAATCTCTTTGTCCTGTTGAGTATGTTGTAACAAAATTTCTGACCTTTTAATTAACCTTTAATGATTAACATGTATTTTTAACCATCTCAATTAATTCCTGCCACATATTAATATTTTAGCTTGTATTTAATTAAAATTTAAGTCCATATACTTATGTCCAGCTGATTTTTGTATTCCACCTCCTTTAGTAATCAAGGCCAAGCAGTTTGAGTATAAACAAATACTCCTTAATTTTTCTTACAACTCTTGTAGTTCTCAAGGTCACTATAGTTATTTTTTCCAATTTTCAAGCTATTCGTTGTAGTGCTTTCTTTCCACCGGTAGATGTCTCTCTCCAATCCACAATTTTCAGAGTCACAAAGAATCCAATTTACAAAAGTATTTTAAATCCACATATCAAATATTTTCTCTCAATTTTCTTCTTCTTTTCTTGCGTTTTATTTTCCCAAATTAAATTTTATATCCAGTTGTAAATTTGTTGCTATTTTAACCTCCTTTTTGTTTTTCCTTCAGAATTCAAAACTGTCAAAACTGTCAAAATTATTCCAAATCCTCTTTAAAAAGTGTTTTCCCTCGGGATTCTTTTTCTTATATCAATTTTAGTTTCTCTGAATCCAATTTCAAGTCCAAATAAAAAGTTTTCTTTTCTGGGCTTTAGTGTTTTAATTTCCTTTTTGTTCTTCTCCCTCCATTAAAATTCCCAAGTGCCAAATAGCTGCTATTTCCTCGCCAGGACACCTTTAAATTTTTTTTTTAAGTTTCCTTTTTACCTGTGAGTTGGCCAATCACTCACCCAGTACCAATACTCCGTCCAAACACCGCTCCTGCACAATTCTTATTCCGGTTGCCCCAGCTTCAAAGCGGTCATAATGGCCGCCACCCCCACTGCCGGTTCGAAGAGCTTCCTCCGACCTTTCGAGGAACTTGCCTGTTCCTCTTGGTCTTCCGAGGCACCTCTCCTTCTTCACCGTCCCTACAACAGATCCGGTCTGAAGACCCCCCGACAGCGGTTTGTCTGGCTGGATTTTCGCGAAACTCGTCAGAGCCAGCTATTTTCCAGCCAGTCTCGCTGCAACGCTTCTGGTTTCTCGTTATATATGTTAAGAATATATTGATTATATATAATTCCAGAAAGTTTTTATATACAGTATGTCATAGAACTACACCCCTCACATTTTGTAAATATTTACATATATCTTTTCATGTGACAACACTGAAGAAATGACACTTGGCTACAATGTATAGTAGTGAGTATACAGCTTGAATAACAGTGTAAATGTGCTGTCTCCTCAAAATACCGCAACACACAGCCATTAATGATTAACTGCTGGCAACAAAAGTGAGTACTCAGAGAGTTCGTTGCCATGAGGTGCCATGTTGAACTTCCAATGACCAGTATGAGAGAGTGAGAGCGATAACACCAAATTTAACACACCTGCTCCCCCTTCACACCTGAAACCTTGTAACACTAATGTGTCACATGACACCAGGGAGGGAAAACTTGGGCCCCATTTGGATATTATCACTTAGGGGTGTACTCACTTTTGTTGCCAGTTTAGACATTAATGGCTGTGTGTTGTGTTATTTTGAGGGGACAGCACATTTACACTGTTATACAAGCTGTATACTCACTACTTTACATTGTAGCCAGGTGTCATTTCTTCAGTGTTGTCACTTGAAAAGATATAACTTAAATATTTACAAAATGTGAGGGGGTATACTCACTTCTGTGACATACTGTAAATAAAACAAAGTTTACTACTGTCACAGTATAATGGGCAAAGTTTTATATTTTTAATACAAAAGTCTGACTTTAGTCTTATTAAGTATTAATATAGAAAGTCTGCAATATACACAGCAATGACTACGTAGAACTATACATTTTTTCTTATAAATTCTTTCCTTCAAGATCCCTTTCTTTTAACTACCACCCCTTTTCTCAAACTTAATACCATGCTTCCGGTCCAAAAGAGATATTGGAGCGCATATGAAAAACAGCTTCTCAAAAGGCCATTTAGCTCTGTTTTCGAGAGGTGAATAGGCTAAGTTTATCTTGAGATACAATGGTTAATTTACAAGTTGAAATGACACCTCAGAGTAAATCACAATGTGCCTCAGCTGTAAGTAATTGCTGTATTCTTAAACCTTAATGGGTGAGTCTGTCCTATTCATTAATTACTTATTGTTTAAGTAGGACTGAAAGCTTTTGCAGAACACTGAAAGCACATGCATCAATTTTCTACAGCTTTCAACACACATCATTTTATATACCTTAAATACTATCTATTCTCAGTCTCTTTATTGGCTGTTCAGGCGGGCAAACTGATATAGCTGCCTGCCTGGGATCATTACCTTTTAGTAGTTCATTAAAACCAATGACTCTATCACAGAACAATATGGCCACTTCAGGGATGAGGCAACTTAAAGAGATACGTTCTGAGATAATTGCGTACATATACAATTTCAGTCCTGAAGAGGCTGAAATATTGTCTGTGTTCTATATATGATGTAAATTAATTAAGTCCTTTATGAACTTCTCATCATAAGCACTGTAAATCATTGCTGTGATGACAGCACAATCACAATGACTTTTTTGCATGGTATAATCTTGATAGGTGAATGTGGAACTAATATAGACCATAGTAGGTGAGTAAAACAAACTTGGTGGAATAACAAAGACTGAAAATCTGTTTTTAATTGCCAGGAGGACTGGACTGGAAGAATTATGTATTAATAATACTACTTTTCAGATACTGAAGCTCAAATACTTTGGCCACCTAATGAGAAGGAAGAACTCCTTGGAGAAGACCCTGATGTTGGGGAAGATGGAAGGCAAAAAGAAGGGATGGCAGAGAATGAGATGGTTATATAGACGTGATGGCGAACCTATGGCACGTGTGCCACAGGTGGCATGCAGAGCCCTCTCTGTGGGCACGCGAGCTGTCGCCCCAGCTCAGCTCTGCCGTGCATGTGGATGCGCCTCCTGCCAGACAGCTGGTTTTCGGGTCTCTGCCACACATTCATGGGGGACATGTGGGAGACATGCGTGCATGTGCAGGGGACAGGAGACCTACGGGGAGGTCGTGTGCATGCGCAGGGGTCTTGCGCATATGTGTGGGGGCGGGGCACATGCGGGGGTTGTGTGTGCATGCACGGGGGCAGGGGGAGCGCAGGGGGTCATGTGCGGATGCGTGGGGGTTGGGGCGCATGCAGGAATGTACAATGTACATTGTGTTATGGGTGCGCGCATGCACTTTTGGCACGCGACGAAAAGGTTAGCCATCACTGTTATTGTTCTGGCTCCGTTACCTGAGCCTGTGTTATCGGCAGGAAAGGACTCCGAGAGTGAAGGAAAGGAGTTGGCAAGGCCTCCCTCTCCAGGACCCTCCTCTTTGGCAATGCCTTCGGTGTCCGCCAAAGGTCAAGAGATAGGCCCGGGGCCAAGCACATCCACGCAGACATAGGTGGACAGTAATGAGGGAGATGAGTCTTGGCTGGATCCTCGGCAGCGTCGCAGAGATAAGCGCGCGCAACAGAAGAAGAGGCGTGCCAGGGATTAGGCTGAGTCACTGGACCATACCCCACAGAGTATAAAAGAGGGTGTGGTGGCCGGTTCAGCTCTGTGACAAGCAAAAAACGGATATTGGATGACCTTCTTTGTATTTACTGGACTTTGTTGATTATTGTGTATTGGCTTTGTTCCCGGAAAAGGGAGAAACTCCCCCCTCGTAAGTAAAGAATACCTGGCAGCCAGCCACTGAGTTGCTGCCAATTCTGATACAAGATAAACTGTTGTCGGCTGAGTTCTTTAACTGTTACCTGTCTGTGGGGGTGCGTGTGTGAGACGGGGACAGAACAGTTATATAGTGTCATCATTGCAGTGAACATGAATTTCAGCAAACTTTGGAGACAGGGAAAGACAGGGGAGCCTGACATGCTATGGGTGAAGTATAGGACACAACTTAGCAACTGAACAGCAACACTTTTATTATTTATAATAGTGGTAGACAATGATGTTACTCATATATTTTATTTGGATTCCAGAATAAAAAAAACCCCATCATTGTAGTATTTCATCAATTTTTTGTACAGCCTGTGTTTTTATTGAACTAAGTTTTATGAAACAAATCAGGGAATAGAATTACTTCTACGAGACCTCCTAAGTGTACATATTGGGTCAATTTTTCAATATAAGAAAGCTTGTCCCAGCTTCATACCTTGCAGATATGTTAGGTTAATTTCTCAAAATATTTTTCAGCATGGCTGATACGTATTGGTAAGTCTACACATCTGCAGGCTATCGGGTTATTAAATCCTGAATTAAAAATCTCAGTTGTCAAGTATGTTTCTTTTTTTGCCCCCAGAACAATTGTTTAAGAGAGACCTTTCAAACACATTTCTCTACTATTTTCTAGCATACGAACTACACTATTATTATCCAAACAAACTGCTTAAACATGGTCCATGAGATACCGTGGTATTATTATGGCTATATTGCCAGAATGTTAAAATTATGATATTCCTATGGATAATACAACAGTCTCACAACTAAGTACAACATTGTACATAAGGAAGTGTTTATTAATATTTTTTTTTAGTTTAATTCTGCTGAAGGAATTTTTTTTTTCATGCTCTCAGAAGTTATTTCTTTCCTTTTGTTTAATACCCTGTTTCCCTGAAAATGAGACATCCCCTGATAATAAGCCCAATCAGGCTTTTGAGTGCATGCGCTAAAATATACCCTCCCGAAAATAAGCCCTCCCCAAAAACATTTAAATGGATGCGGACCTGGTCCCCGCCATTTCCTCCGGTGAGGGTTAGGGAGACAGAGCTGGAAATCACGTAAGACTGCAAGAGGAACCCCGTCTTGCTCCACGTGTCCCAAAATAATAAGATCTCTCCAAAAATAAGGCCAAGTGCTTATTTCGGGGTTCAAAAAATATAAGTCTTATTTTTGGGGAAACATGGTAGAATAAAGTAAATCCACCCAAAACAAATTCCAATTATCTGCAGTGCACAAATGGAGAATAATTTTACAATTTTTTTTTTACCTGTGTGGTAAAATTTCCCTGAAAATCCCAGATTGAAAGTAAAATTTGTAATTTGAGCTCTCAAAAGGTTCTGAGTATCCAGCAGAGCCTGAAATAAAATAGAAATTAAAATGCATTAGATACATATTAAAGGCAGGTCACACTTTTTTAGGGCTGTGTAATAGAAGCAAACTGCTCACTTTCAAAGCATCTTTGAAAAAACTTCCTAACCTCCACATCTGATTGAACACCAACAATTCAGATATTTTATTTTTATTTAGTTTGATTTTTCTTGTAGACTACCATTATCAACAGACACCGACTGGCTCAGTGGCTAAGACACTGAGCTTGTCAATCAGAAAGGTCGGCAGTTTGGCGGTTCGAATCCCTAGTATAGATCTCCTGTGTGAGCAGGGGGTTGGACTAGATGACCTCCAAGGTCCCTTCCAATTTTGTTACTGTTACTGTATTAAAAAATGAAGCTGGATCTCTGATGACATTTCTTTCTGAGAAACACTCTGAAGAGTTTTAGTCAAAATTAGGGAGCAACGAAGAAAGATTGGAGATTGGTAGACAAGATACCCAGTTCTACTTAGACAGAAAGACACAGACCAGGGTGGATAAAAATCAATGATTTTTTTAAAAAAATAAACAAAAATCAGATTTTTTTTTTAATTTAAATCAGATTTTTTTTATTTAAATCGGATTTTTTTATTTTTATCGAATTTATTTTAATAAAAAACATTTGGGGTAAAAATCTATCGTCAGATAGTTTTCTATTTAAGATACATAAATAACTTAGTTTATTCAGCATGAAATGGAGTTTAGTTATGTAGCATGAAGCTGTATATTCTGCAACACTGGGACTATCGGTGAGTCAACAGTGGGTCAAAGGAGTAGCAGAGATGACAGTTGCTCTTTAAAAATTATGATTTAAATCGAGTTGATTTAAATCAAGCCTTTTTACTAGTGATTTAAATCATGATTTAAATTGTGATTTAAGTCAACTCGATTTAAATCAAATCCACCCTGACACAGACCATGCATAAATTGTAACTGCCAAAACCTATAATTTTTTTAAGTGATCCAATACTTTCAGATATTACAAAATTAAATGTTGGCATTAGTTTAATTTTATTTTTCCAACTACAAATAGAGGTTTGTGTGTTTAAAAACAAAGCCGAGTGTAAAGCAATATGAAACTGAAGAAGAAAAAAGAAAATGCAGCATGCTTTTATTCTTGGAATGGCATTTCAAAACCCCCTGAATGTCCCTCCTGATAAATAAGACACAACAAAATCAGCCTCTGTTTGCAATGGCTTCTCTAGGATTTGTCTAATAACTTTAGGAAAAGTCTAATCACCTTGGGAACATTTCTGCTTTGAATAAAGCACCGGAGGCAAATCCTGCAATAATCAATTGGTTATTAAAATGCACAGACTTATGCTGATTGTATGAAATTTTCCCATTTTCTGGGCTGGGAAATCACATTGGCTGCATATACCATACTGACCATCTTATGCCTGTAAATGTCCAGTGCTCTAGCTAATGACCATGGCTGAACCAGAAATATGAAGTTGAATTTTATTATTGCCTCTGAAGATTATATAGGTACTTGATGCTAAACTTCTACAGTAGTGGTCAAAATTGTGGAAACCTTTTGGGAAAAGTGTATTTTTGAGGTTTGATGGCTAATAACACCACTTTTTTTTGGGGGGGGGGGTTTCAAGATAATCATATTCCACTGCTGGAATGACCTGGGAATAGCCCAGACCTTAATCCAACTGAAAATTTATGGAGCTGACTAAAGAAACTTGTTAGTCAGAAGCAACCCAGATAAAGGAAGCAATCATTCAATCTTAGTTTCACATTATAACAGAATGTAAAGAACTAAAAGACTGTATACTGTAACTGCTATCCTAATAGTAAATCCTTCATAAAAGTTATAGCATTACATTCTTGATTAAATTATCTTTCCATTGATATATAATTTTATGGCACTACTCCCAAAAAAGTGGTGTTATTAGCTAGTTTTAGAAAATACACTTTTCCCAAAAGGTTTCCACAATTTTGGCCACTACTGTAGTTACCAATCAGTATTTAACTGACATATAACTTGAACTCCTAATGAAGTGCAAGACACTAATTAGAAAGCTCTTAATTTTCACAATAAACAAGTTTCTCGAAATGTCTTTGAATATTAGTAGTTCAGGTTGGTAGTTATGTTGTTGGTTTGAGCTCTGAGCGATTTGGTTGCAAACGTTTCGTCCCCATTCGAGGAGACATCTTCAGTACGCTTTGAGCTGTGCTCGTCCTGGTCTGGTTTCAGATCCTGAAGGCAGCATTTAAAGACCAACGAACAGCCATGCTGCAAACAAAGTTATAACTCGACAGATTACAAGAAATCAGACCACATCACACGGAGCCAATCAAATCAACCCAAAAACAGACCATGACATCATCAGAAGACATCTCAACAAAACAACAACACTAATTTACATCACACAGATGGTACTTAAAACCAAGGATTATGACTCAGCAACTACCCTGTTTCCCCAAAAATAAGACATCCCCTCATAATAAGCCCAATCAGGCTTTTGAGTGCATGCGCTAAAACAAGCCTTCCCCGAAAATATTTAAACGCAGAGCTGGAACTCAGTTAAGACGGCAAGAGGAGCCCCATCTTGCTCCACATGCCCCAAAATAATAAGACCTCCCCGAAAATAAGGCCAAGCGCTTATTTTGGGATTCAAAAAAATATAAGACAGGGTCTTGTTTTCGGGGAAACATGGTACAGCCAACCAATCACATAAACTGAAACCAGACCAGGACTCAGAAAGATATTTAAAGGCCAGACAAGCACAATCCAAAGGGCACTGAAGATGTCTCCTTGAATGGGGATGAAATGTTTGCAACCAAATCGCCAAGCTCGGAGCTCAAACCAGCAACGTAAACAAGTTTCTGATGCTGATGTCAAACTTTCTTTTCTCTTACAATTAGTAAGTTTGCCAAATACTCAATTTAAAAAAAAAAAAATAAAGAAAGAAAACTTTCAGATTACAATACATGATTTTAAAGCTGTGAAAAACTTTACCAATTGATTCTTAATTTGTACAATTACGTAGAAAGCAGTGTAGGAAGTTAGCACCCACCCCTCTCCTAGGAAAATGAGATATTTTAGGGAATATTAAAAGGGCAGAATATTTCCCCTAAAAGGGAGACAGAAACTCAGCCCTCCCACCCAACTTTGTCAATGGGCCATTAAGGCCTGGGCCAGCCTATTCTAGATATCAAAGATCTACCTCCTGCAGGCAGAGCCATAATAGGCAAATGCCCTCACCCAAGATCCAACAAAGGTAGGATTAGCCCTCTACCCATCTCACCACATGGCACCTGGGAAGATTACATCACCCAGCAAGGCTCAACCAAACTTGGACTCAAAACACAGCCTACAGAGTTGCCCCTGCAGGGCCCCATGGGAGTCTGACAACCAATCAGAATACAAGCTCAAATTCAAAACCCTACAGAGGGCATAAAACCAAAGCACTCTCAGCATCTCTGCCAGTGGTGGGTTTCAATTTTTTTTTACTACCGGTTCTGTGGGCGTGGCATGGCTTGGTGGGTGTGGCTTGGTGGGCATGGCAGGGGAAGGATACTGTAAAATCTCCATTTCCTCCTGATCAGCTGGAACTTGAGAGGCAGAGAATAGATAGGGGCAGGGCCAGTCAGAATTTTTACTACCGGTTCTCCGAACTACTCAGAATTTCCACCACCGGTTCTCCAGAACTGGTCAGAACCTGCTGAAACCCACCTCTGATTTCTGCCCTTTTCTGCTCAGGAACTCAAGCCATGGGATCCTGTTCATCAATAAACTTTCTTTCCAAGCAACTTCCATGAATCCAGTGTCTTTTTCTCCACTTGGAACTGAACCCAGAAGGATATTTCTTCCAACAGAACTATACAGTAGTATCTTCAAAATAGGGGATACTTAGAAACTATATTCTCAATAGACAAACTTAGTTAACATTTCGGTTGTTATGCCTCTGATTATTTTCTGGATGACTTGACATTTTACTTGTCATTTAGGTTCTAAAATCAGAATGTTAAAACTTATGAAAAATATAGAACAGCAGATGGCAGGGATTATTTCACTGTTTCTCTGTGACTGTCTCAGAATGGGAATGCTTTCATGTGGGGGCAGAGAAAGAGGGACAGAGAAGAGAAATTTCATTTCTAAATGCTTTGGAATATTCAATGTAAGTTCTTGAGATACTTTATACTTACAACAATTCATTTAGTGACCGTTTGAAGTTAAGTGGCACTGAAAAAAGTAACTTATGACCATTTTTCACATTTACAATTGTTGCAACATCCCCAGTTTTGTATAGTGGTTAAAGCCCCAAGCTAAAAGCTGAGAGACCTTGAGTTCTAATTCTGCATTAGACAGAAAGTTAACTGAGTGATCTCAGGCCGGTTGCTTCCTCTCAGCCCTAGGAAGGAGGCAATAGCAAACCACTTTCCAAAAAGTTTGCAAAGAAAGCTGCAGAGAATTGTCCAGGCAAACACCAGGAGTAAACATGTGCACGCATGTGCATACATATGTACACATAGAGAGAAAATCAGTTGTGGTATTCAGCCAGTTATATCCGGTTCTGGCGAACTAGTAGCGGCGGCTATGGGAGGCTTCGTCCACCCGCCCGGACATCATCATGTCCCGTTTTTGATGCTCTGTGCATGCACTCACATTTGTGAACCGGTAGCAAAGATAAGATAAATACCACCCCTGAGAGAATGTATTTAATTCAATTCAACTTGGACAGCCCTTGACTTCAACTGATTGTGGGTAGTTCACAAATAATAGCATTAAAAAACATTACAAACTAAAAACAAGATAGCATTTGGGCGCGGTATACAAATAGGAAACAATAATAGCACACACAGCCAAGGGACTCTATACATCTCACCCCAAAGCTGGGAGAACAACCAGGTCTTCAAGGCTCTATGGAACATCAAAGGGTGGGAGCCTCACAATTTTGGGTGATCCTATTCTAAAGACCAAGTACCATTACAGAGAAAGCCTGTTTCTCCAGTAATATTACACTACTAACCAGAGCATACAAAACATTTGCTAGACCAATTCTCGAATACAGCTCATCTGTCTGGAACCCGCACTGCATATCGGACATTAATACAATTGAACATGTCCAGAAATATTTCACAAGAAGAGTCCTCCACTCCTCTGCTCGCAACAAAATACCTTATGCCACCAGACTTGAAATTCTGGGCTTAGAAAATTTAGAACTACGCCGCCTTCGATATGACCTAAGCACAGCTCATAAAATCATCTGCTACAATGTCCTACCTGTCAATGACTACTTCAGCTTCAACCACAGCAATACATGAGCACACAATAGATGCAAACTTAAAGTGAACCGTTCCAAATTCGATTGCAGAAAATATGACTTCAGCAACAGAGTGGCCAATGCCAGGAATGCACTACCTGACTGTAGTTTCTTCCCCAGCCCCCCCCCTCAAAAAAAACTTTAACCTTAGACTGTCTACTGTTGACCTCACCCCATTCCTAAGAGGTCTGTAAGGGGCGTGCATAAGAGCACTAGCATGACTCCCGTCTCTGTCCTAATGTTCCCTTTAATTGCATTCATTTTATGTATTCAATTCATGCTTATACTTATATATATTATCTAATATGTACTCGACAAAATAAAAAAAAATGACTAGATAACATTGTTTAATTGAAAAGTACCAGAAATATGCCAACTCTGCTGGCTTGTGTTTGTCAGATAAAAATCAGGGCAGACATGATTCCCTCAAGTAATCTGGCCCAACATGTATATCTTTATGGGTAATAACCAGAACGTTGAATTTCAGCTGGAAGCACTTTGGCAACCAATGCAATTCACATAGCCTGCACACTATGCATTTTGGACTAAGTTAAACCTTCTCAGTGAATTTCAAGGACAGTAACACATTGCTATAATCAAATCTTGAGGTGAGAAGGCCATGCGTGACCGTCCTCCCACTTCAGGAAATGGTTCAACTGGTAGACCAGATAGAGCTAAGCTGTGAGTACAAGAGGACCCCCAGATTGTGTCCCAAGTCTTGAGTGGAAGGGAAAGTCCTTGAATCGGGGAGGGGGGGTGCTAATAATCACTAGTAATCGGTCTAAGTGGGACTGAGTCAAGGTCGGTTCTTACTTATCCAGATTTACTAAAAGGAAATAAAGAATTTAAACTGAAGAATGAGGATATACTTAAGTTGTTTGGAAATAATACTTACTGTAAGTATTATTTCCTTTCTGCCATTCCCGCTGAATATGCTATAGTTGGGTTTGATTACTGGATTATTTGTCCCTATATTTTGATAGCAATTTTTAATACGCCTGATTCATTTATACAATTAAAAAAAAATCGAAATTCTTTATAAAGAAGAAGCCAGAAGAAAGGAAACCAATTATGACAATGTAGGCCAGTTATCCCTAACCAATGTTATTGAATAAAGCAATGCAATTAACAATCCTGTCTTTGAGATCTTATCTGCTTTGCCGTTATCAGTTCTTGGGTTCTGCTCACTACCTAAGATGATTTAATTATCCTGTTGCTAAAACTCATTAAATTCCTTAATTAAAGGTTACAAAAATTCTCAGGCCAATTAAACGAGAACTAATGAGCACCCTGTTGTACTGCATTATTTTCCAACTCCGCTATAGTTTGATGATGTTAGATGTAAGCTGGAGAGAAGATAATATTTAATCTATCTCATAAATAAAAACACAGCTCTCCAATTTTAAAATGCAGATATTTCACAATATTTTAAACTCAGTTGCCTATCTGAGTAACTTGAGAAAGGAAGCAAACCTCTAGCAGATCACAATATGTGTGGACAGCTGACTTTGGTTTTATGCACCCATGCCCAGTCCTCCTAAAACAATTCATTTTTGTGAAGCCTTTTGTCTCTTAAAGCCAACCAAATATTTTTGAACTGCCCATAAGCAGTGTTGTGGTCCGCCGGCAGCCTGCGGAGCTGGAAGCAGAGTCAGACAGTAAGGAGGCTGGGGAGGAACATGAGTCACTCCTGGATTCTGGGGAAGGCTCGGACAAGGGCTCTGCATCAGAGGCAGAGATGGGGCCAAGGCCATCTGGGAGTTATGTGTTGACTCCGGAGCCTCCAGAGTCTGACGTCAGCGAGGCAGAGGAACAGTGGGAGCTTGTTCCCAGCGCGCGCATGCGCAAAGCTTCCAAAAGGCAAGAACAGTTAAGATAAAAGGGGTGACTCGGGAGTAAGGCTTGGAGATGATTGGCCCCTCCCATAAGACATAAAGGAGGAGCAAAGGCACGTGAGCCTTTGCAGGAAGCAACTTTGTTCATTCTGGTCGGTAAATTCTGAAGCTCCGTTTTGACTCTGTGCTCCATGTGGCCTTGCAAAGCTAATTGCCAATTAGGTCTTTGGCAGCGTGTCAAGGGAGATAAAGGTGGGTGCTTATCAGCCTTATCCCAAAGGACTGTAGCAGACTTCTGTTGGACTCTTTACAAACTATTTGTGACTCATCACAGGCTGTGAATGAACAAAATTCACAGTCGTTGAAATAAAAAGAGGGTTTTTGGGACTAATTGTGTGTTTTTTACTGTCTCAGGAAGCCTAGCTCAGAACAAGCAGGATATGGAGACATATTCCTTTTTATCCTGCAAGTGCTAATTTGATGCATGCAAGTTCCAATCTAGAGCAAGCTGATGAACATAAATTTACTGAAATCAATGACATGCAGTAGACTTGGCTTTTCTGTGATTTTCTATGGCTGCAAAGTTTATGACGTGAAGATAAAGGCAGAACTATTCCTATGGGTCTATCTGATGGAATCGGTGCATTCACAAAATGGACTGTGACAATGACATGGCTGTTTCAGTTAGATTCTCAGCTCAGCTGCATCACTGAAAATGCAATTTGTCTGACGATCCCTTAAGCTTATAATCATGTGTTTAAAATATTGAATAGGAAAACAGGGAGAGTCATTCATTAGTGGTTTAATACCATTACAATTACTGCAATTGTAATGGTATTAAAACACTAATGTATGATACCTTTTGGAATATAAGGTATCACACTTTTTCCTTCACATATATATATTTTTTAAATAGACAGAATTTTATTGTTAGCATGATATTGTTAGTAGGGACCAGGGGTGAAATCTACTTACCTTCCTTACCGGTTCGGAAGTGCGCGTGCCAACAGTACTAAAAAAGTCACATAACCATTTTTCACACTTATGAATGTTGCAGTATCCCCATGGTCACATAATTAAAATTATGGGCAAGTGGTTCATACTTATGACGGTTGCAGTGTCCTGGGATCATGTGATCAACTTTTGCAAACTTCTGACAAGCAAAGTCAATGGGGAAGCCAGATTCACTTAACAACCATGTTACTAATTTAACAAATGCAATGATTCACTTAACAACTGTGGCAAGAAAAGTCGTAACTCACAAATGTTTCACTTAGCAACATAAATTTTGGGCTCAATTGTGGTCGTAACCCAATGATTACCTGTATTTGGACACCATGCTCCTGGCTGGCCTACATAATGAGATTGAAATCATCCTGGAAACCATGTAATTAAATCATGACTATCAACATGCATGTTCACCTAGTCCAAATCTGTAAAAAAATACAATGGACATATTCAAAACACAATTCCAAGGCATCCCCTGAACATACATATTTGAAGAGTTGTGTTCTGACCTAGACTCCCTTAAGAAGGAGGAGGCAGGAATTGATTCCAGCAAAACCTCTTTTATTTAATTACGTTCATTCACAATCAGCAAGGTTTGTCCAAATAGTTTTTCAAAGGAATATTTCTCAACACACCTTATCTCGTTTGGCAAGCTGTCACGTAACTTATTTCCAACCGCAGTACAAGGCAAAACTTGGCACAGAGACTCTCAGAGTCACGGAATGAACGAATTGTTTCCTGCAAAAGCTCATTCCCTGTTCGCTCCTCTTTTATTTCCTATGGGAGGGGCCAATCACCTCCAAGGTATGGCTCTGAGTCGACCCTGTTTTCCGAGTTGTTCTTGTCTTCTGGAAGCTCTACGCATGTGAGCACTGGGAATGGGCTCCAGCTGTTCTTCTGCCTCCCTCTCTGCCTCCGACACAGAGTCCTCATCCGAGCTTTCCCCAGTCCCCAGGACTGGCCCAAATTCCTCCCCAAGTTCCTCACTGTCTAACTGTGCTGCCAGCTCTGCTGGCCACCGGCAGGCCACAACAAGTTGTGCCTGTATGTATGTACTCCTGCATGTGAAATATATAAAACACCTGCCTTATTTTTTTTTCTTTGCCGTAGAGCAGTGATGGCTAACCTTTTTGCCATCGCGTGCCGGGGGGGGCGGGGGAGGGTCACGCACGCACGTGCCCACGTGCATGCGTGCGCAACCCCGTCCCCCCTCCCCCCCGCTCCTGGCATATGATGGCCTGGTAGGTCCGTTTTTCTTTCTTACCTGGCTCCAGAGCCTCTCTGTGTATCTGAGAAGGGCGAAAACAGCCTTTCCCACTCCCTTGGAGGCCCTACGGGGGCTGAAAGGTCCCATTTCCCAACTCTCAGTGGGTTAGGAAGTGACATTTTTTGCTGTCCCCAGCCTCCAGAACCTCTCTAGGAGTCTCTAGGAGCCTCTCTAGGAGTCTCTAGGAGCCTCTCTAGGAGTCTCTGGAGGCTGGGGACAGGAAAAAACGTCACTTCCTGTCCCATCGGGAGTTGGGAAATGGGCCCTTTCAGCCTCCGTAGGGCCTCCAAGGGAGTGGGAAAGGCTGTTTTCGCCCTTCCCAGATACACAGACAGGATCTGGAGCCAGATAAGAAAGAAAAACGGGCCTTCCCCACCCCGCCCCTAGGCTCTCCAGAGGCAGGAAACAGCCTGTTTCCCTATTTCTGATGGGCCCAGAAGGCCCGAAAATCAGCTGGCCGGCGCATGCATGTGCCCCAGAGCTGAGCTGGCGTGCCCACTAATATGGCTCCGCGTGCCACCTGTGGCACGCGTGCCATAGGTTCGCCATCAAGGCCCTAGAGGTATTTCACCCTGCCCAAAGTGTTGGCTTCTAGTTTTACTGCAGCCTGGAAGGTGATGGAAACTGTAATCCAACCTTTCTCACAAAGGTGTCAGTTTGCGAAAAGGTACTTTAGTCCTAAGAGTTAATCATCCTGAAGTTATATCCCTTCCAGTTATTAATTTAACTGTCTCCCTGTGCTGGGTTAACCATGAATCTTTTCTGCATTACCTATGCCTGGCTGGACACAGTTCCTTTTATCAAGGAACAATGTGATCTGACTCTTTATTTTTTTTCTGCTTCCAATGTCTCTGTCTGTATGTCAAGAAGGGCAACATTTTGACATTTTGCTAAGGTCTGAAAATGTCTATGACCAGCACCGGATCTGCCAGCAGCTTCAGATGTCACACTGAGATAAATACGCTTCAAATCAAGAGCCAACATATATTTCTCCTTCATGATTCCTGCGCAGAAAAACACGGGACTTGATTTTTATTACCAGTTTCAAATTCAGCTCCTGCTTGAACTTTTGAATCCTAACAGCTTTTTCACTTGCTTGTGCAATTATTTTATACAACACGATTCAGTTTGCCGTAGTAATATATGCCATTGATTTCTACTTCCCATCTCTCCGCTAGTTCATTGTGCATCAAATAATCTTAAATTGAAATTGATGTTAAATGATGCAGCAACGCTACACTAAATGATATAATATCATTCTAAAGGCATTTCCATAAGAACATCCACGTTTTAAAGGCTCTTATTTTTTTCCCCTCTCTTCCTTTAATGCATTGTATCATCTGAAACTGGGCAAAGGCCCTATGCCTATTTAGTAGTAGCTATAATTCCAGGGTTCCCAAGTTACAAATATTCTGTTTCAAGGAAGATGTTAGCCATTTAAGAATTATCACCAGATTTAGCAAAGATTCCTTCTGAATAAAGTTTAACAAAGTTCCGTTTACCTTTAGCCTGTTTTGTCCCTGCTACATTCAAATAATCTCCAGACTCCAGTTCATGACTTTCCCATAGTGTAGAGTGGAAGCTGGGTTGTAGAAGAACTAAATCAGGGGTGTCAAGGCCTGGGACCTGGATCCAGCCTGTAGGGTACTTAGATCTGACCACAGGGCTGCCCTGGAAACAGCAAAGGACCTGTGGTGCTTCTGCCAATGAAAACAGGCTCCTGAGCTCTGTTTTCGACTGCCATGGCCTCCTGCAACCCTCTGCCAGTGAAAACAAAGCTCAGGAGGGCTGCATGCGAGCTCCGTTTTCACTGGCAGAGCATTGCAAGAGGCCGTGGTAGCTGAAAACGGAGCTCGGGAGCCTGTTTTCGCTGGCAGAGTGCTTGGGCCGCCACAGGTGCCCATGACAGGAGTGACGTCAAGCTGGCCATGCTCACCCTCGTCACACCCACCCCGGCCCCCGAGGTCAAACACAACCCTGATGCGTCCCTCAATGAAATCGAGTTTGACACCCCTGAGCTAAATAGTAACTTCTCACCGGACTTTTGATGAGGAAGAGCAAGTCCTTCCTCTCACTTCATCATATTTGTCACTATTAATCTAACTTTAATGTTTTATTGATATTATGATAATTTCTTTGATTGTTGTCAGCTGTCTACAGTTATTGAGAGTTGAGTGGCATCAGAGTTTAAAAAAGAATAAGATTTGAAAATCAAAATTGATACATTAGGGCATAAACCGGCTGCGGTATTCCTAAGTGGTTATCAGCACACTGGATGCCAAACCCAAATGTCTTGCACAGTAGAGTGGTACCTTGTTGTCAATTGATTCTGGGAGGCGCATTGAGTACCAAAAATGATGAGTACCAAACAATTTTTTCCCATAGGGAATAATGTCGTGAGTCACAAGGCAGCTGACACCAACAAATTCTAGTTTACGCATTGAGTACAAAGAAACAATGAGTACCAGGACAAAGTATTCACATAAAAATGCATTGAATACCAAATTCGATGAGTTTCAAAGCAGTTGAGTAGCAAGATACCACTCTATTTAAAAAATCTGCACACTGACCAAATGTCCATCTATTAATTGCAAAAGGCCACACTGCTTGGATCCACACATGTACTATTCTGATACATTATGACCTTCTATGTTCTTGGGAAGAACTCAATGCGTATGAAGGACAACAGCAGCTAAAGAATAGGCACATTGTTATGAATAGATTACAATAATGAATAGATGCTAAATGCTAAATCTAAACATTTGGCTGACTGCAATGAACCAGAATAATAAGAACAACAGCAGAGGTGGAATTCAGCCAGTTTGGACCAGTTCGGGTGAACTGTTAGCGCCGACAATCAGTTGGCCCCACCCACCCATCCCCGCTCTATCCTGTCCTTTATTTTCTGTTTTGTAGCTCATCTCAATCGCACGGCACAGCTGATTCCCCCCTCCACTGTTCTACTTACAGTTGCTGACCTGGAAGGTAAGCAGCTGAGCTTCTAAATGATCCATTTTTAATGCTGCGCGCAAGCACGTGCTCACCGAGCTGGTTGTTAAACCGGCAGCATTCCACCACTGAACAACAGGTACGGTGTGCAATATAATAATAGACACATTAGTTTCAATCTCAAAACAACTGGAGCACCATTTGAACACTACCGGCATTGACAAAGTCACCATCAGTCAATTGCAAAAGGCAGCTTAACTTGGATCCTGTGACATAAGGATCAAACAACAACATCTCCCTATCGCAGGTCCTTGGGAAGGACTTGATAGGTGGCTAAAAATGCCAAATCCAGTCTAAACATCTGGCTGACTGTACAACGAACCATAATATTAAGCATTATTGGTTGACCAACCAGGCCTAGCAACTGCAGGACTACTGGAAGAAAAGTTGCTTACCTGGCACAAATATACTGAAAAGGAAGAAATAATGGCTATAACAAATGAAATCCAATAAGAAAAAGAAATTTGAAAAGAATGTACTAGTTCTTGTAAAAATAACATCCAGAATCAGAAATAGCAGAACAGAAGCTAAAAGTTCAATGCTGATTTATAATACGACACAAAGTATTCACAGAAATAAAAGTGGAAGAACTGCAAAGGTACATCCAGGGCAAAGAATCAAAAGTAGCTTCCCAAAAGTAACTCAGACAGGAGATACAAGCAGGTGAAATTGGTAGTAGAGGAAACCAACAATTAAACTGTTTTCATTCCCAAACCAGGTGCTGTCTCCTCTACCTTCAAGAAGAACCAAATCCTTTAACTGCAAAGCAAGAATGAAGAATAACTGAACATCTACAACAGCACAAAAACAACACAATAAGATTGCCTGCATTGAAGCTTGTAAAAGAAAGAAAGAAAGAAAGAAAGAAAGAAAGAAAGAAAGAAAGAAAGAAAGAAAGAAAGAAAGAATATTAAACAATAATACTGTAATATCAAAAATACCAACTCACTGCAGGAAACAAACCAACTGTACAGCTACAATTAAAATAGAAAATCTGCAGAATAAACAAACAAGCAAAAAAAAAAAGCGAAACATCACCAAAATGGAAGATTTTGATGGAAAAATCAGATCAGCATGTCAAGATCAGATGCAAGGAAGCTAGAAGAAATAAAACAAAAGGAGCTGAAGAAAAAAAATACAAAAGAATACCCTGATGTTAGCTTGAATTTTAATGTTTGATGTTGAAATCTAAAAAAAACCAGTCTTCTGTCCTATACAGTAGTGGCCCAAATTGTGCAAACCTTTTGGGAAAAGTGTATTTTCTAAAACTAGTTAATAACATCATTTTTTTTTTTTGGAGTAGTACCATAAAATTATATATCAATAGAAAGATAATTTAATCAAGAGTGTAATGCAATAACTTTTATGAAGGATTTGCTATTAGAGTAGCAGTTACAGTATAAAGAAGAAAAGTGAAGCACGTAGAAAAAATGAGATATACAAAAATTATCACCATGTCAGTTAATACCTAGTTGGGTAACTTTTAGCATGAATTACGGCCTTACAATGTCTTCCCATGGAGTGAACCAAATCTTTTAGTTCTGCAGCTGTTATAATGTGAAACCAAGATTGAATGATTGCTTCTATTAACTGGGTTTTATTGCTGGGTCGCTTCTGACTAACAAGTTTCTTTAGTCGGCTCCATAGATTTTCAATTGGGTTAAAGTTCCACTCCAGCAGTGGAATAGGATTATCTTGAAACTCAAAAAAAAAAAAAAAAAAAAAAAAAGTGGTGTTATTAGCCATCAAACCTCAAAAATACACTTTTCCCAAAAGGTTTCCACAATTTTGGCTACTACTGTAATTATGTTAGAACTTCAAGTTATAGAATTCCAACTGAAGCTTCAGGAAGTTGGGGGATTTCTTTGCTTAGATGTATCACTGAACTTTAGAAGGCAAAGGACGTCTTGCAAGTTTGGTTGGAAATAGAGGATAGAACTGAGAACAAAGTCTCTGGGATTTATTTTTTACATGCTGCCCAAATCTGCTGCCCAAGCCATAAAACACTTCCATTTCTTTTTATAGTTTAGTGCATCATTAGAAAAACAACTACAACCACCACAGCAGCAATAAAATCCTATTACTTGGAGAAGTACAGGTTTATTTTCTATACTGAAACAAGATGCAACAAAAAATAGCCTAAAAAGTTACGTCTTGCCATTTTTAATTTTGGTTTTCCTTCTCCAGCTCCTCAAAGAAATAAAGGCTGCTAAATTTCTTATAACATTTTCAACTTAAACATACATACTACCAGGGGTGAAATGCTCCCGGTTCGGTCCGGATCACCATATCCGGTAGCGATGGCGGCGGATGGTTCAGAGAACCGGTAGCAAAAATCCCTGCGCCCCCCCCACCATGCCCAGCTGAGCTGCAGGATCATCAGAGGCTTTTTTTTTTTTACTTTTAAAAAGCATTTTTTCTACAACCTCTTAAAAATGCTTTTAAAAGTAAAAAAAAAAAAAGCCTCTGATGATCGCGTGGCTCAGCTGGGATAGTCAGAGGCTTTTCAAAGCATTTTTTTCTGCAACCTCTTGGCCAAAGAGGTGGTAAAAAAAAATGCTTTGAAAAGTCTCTGACGATCCCAGCTGAGTTGCCTGATCGGCAGAGGCTTTTCAAAGCATTCGAAAAAATGCTTTGAAAAGTTTTTTTTTTTAAAGTTGACCACGCCCACCCAGTCACATTACCCCCCCACCAAGCCACGCCCACAGAACCGATAGTAACAAATTTTACATTTCACCCCTGCATACTACACGTACTGAAGGACAACATTTCCACTTTCCAAGCCGTATTTCTTGAGTGCAACAGAACAAAGTTCCCTTGATTGTCAGAAACCGGTGTTGCCATACGAACTGCTATTTTGTGGTTTAAGACTACAGTAGTGATGGTTGCGTACAACACTATATGTATTGCAATGGTTTGTTAGATTTTAGCTTAGCATGTTCTATAAACCCAGCATTTGAATTACATGGTTTATTGTATTGTATACTGTGCAGATATAACCATATAACAATTACAATATATTCGACACATTATGATTAAACAAGCAAGTTTACTGTGATATGTGAACCCAGCCAATGATTATGCAGGTAGTCCTTAACTTACAACAGTTCATTTAGTGTCCGTTCAAAGCTACAACAATACTAAAAATGTCACATAACCATTTTTCACACTTATGACTGTTGCAGCATTCACATAGTCACATGATCAAAATTCAGAAGCTTGGCAACTGACTCATATTTATGACGGGGGCAGGGTCCTGGGGTCTTGTGATAAACTTTTGACCTTCTGCCAAGCAAAGTCAATGGGAAAGCCAGATTCACTTAACAACTGTGTTCCTAACTTAACAACTGTAGTGATTCACTTAACTGTGGGAAGAAATGTCGTAAAATGGGGCAAAACTCACTTAACAAAAAGTCTTCCTTAACAAAAGAAAATGTGGGCTCAATTGTGGTTGTAAGTCGAGGACTACCTGCATAGTTGCTCTTCAAAGTACGACATTCCCTAGTCTACCTATGAAGTGTTATTAATAGCCTAACTATAAAGTTATTATTGTTATTAAACCTTAATAATTTTTTTCTGGAGAAGAGAGCTATACAGTTTTTTTTCTGGAGAAGAGAGCTACAGTATAGAAGAAACCTTTTGGGAAAAGTGTATTTTCTAAAACTAGCTAATAACATCACTTTTTTGGGGAGTAGTACCATAAAATTATATAACAATGGAAAGATAATTTAATCAAGAATGTAATGCAATAACTTTTATGAAGGATTTGCTATTAGAATAGCAGTTACAGTATAAAGAAGAAAAGTGAAACACGTAGAAAAAACGAGATATACAAAAATGATCCCCATAGAAAAAATGAGATATACAAAAATTATCAACATGGCAGTTAATACTTAGTTGGTAATCTTTAGCATGAATTATGGCCTTACAATGTCTTCCCATGGAGTGAACCAAGTCTTTTAGTTCTCCCGCTGTTATAACGTGAAGCCAAGATTGAATGGTTGCTTCTATTAACTGGGTTTTATTGCTGGGTTGCTTCTTCTAACTAACAAGTTTCTTTAATCGGCTCCATAGATTTTCAATTGGGTTAAGATCTGGGCTATTCCCAGGATATTCCAGCAGTGGAATATGATTATCTTGAAACTCCAAAAAAAAAAAAAAAAAAAAAAAAGTGGTGTTATTAGCTATCAAACCTCAAAAATACATTTTTCCCAAAAGGTTTCCACAATTTTGGCCACTACTGTAATTTCTGTGGACAATTTTGCTTGAAAGAATAGTTCATAGCAGTCAGACAAAGCTGGGAAGGCTGAACGTGTAAAAGAAAAAAATATTCAGTGGGAAAATCCTTTGCAGGAACAAATGTCAGCAATGCCTGACAAGGCCCTTCATAAATTTCCATCTAAGAGAGTACTCGACACTTTGTATCTCTCCCTTTATTTTTCTCCAAATGTTTCTATCTTCTTTGTCTCTGGTCACCTACTACCACCAGTGAGCAACCAACACATGAGTTGCAGTGGTGGGTTTTAAATTTTTTTACTACCAGTTCTGTGGGTGTGGCTTGGTGGGCATGGCATTGCTTGGTGGGTGTGGCTTGGTAGGCGTGGCAGGGGAAGGATACTGTAAAATCTCCATTCCCACCCCACTCCAGGGGAAGGTTACTGCAAAATCTCTATTTCCTCCCAATCAGCTGGGACTTGGGAGGCAGAGAATAGATGGGGGTGGGGCCAGTCAGAATTTTTACTACTGGTTCTCTGAACTACTCAAAATTTTCACTACCGGTTCTCCAGAACTGGTCAGAACCTGCTGAAACCCACCTCTGATGAGTTGAATAACTCTTAAAATGTATAATCATGTTCAACAAGGTCATTTTCTACTGAGAAAACTGAGAGAAGAGAACCAGATAAGAACTTGCTGTTTAAGAAATTAGAAATGGGGGAAAGATTACTTTTTTAATCTGGGAAGTATTTTATTAATGGGTAGGAAACAGTAGCAGAAGTTAGAAATCTGGATAGGTAAACAAAGATAAAGTAATTTGTGTAATTGAATAATAAATATTGAATAATTAAGATAAGTAAACCCTAAGATTATTCGGAGGTTAACGGTTACAAATGTGATATTTACTTGATATTTATAATGTTTGATAGTATTATTAATAGACTATAGATAAAATTGAACAGACGGCCTAATCAAATAACACAAAACTCTCAACAAGGATAAGTGAAGATGAATAGGTATTGAGAATAATAGTCACAACTATTGTGTGTATAAGATTTATTATCTGTATTCAACAGAGGCTGTACAGATTGTACCCAAACGGTATACTGTTATTGCGAACATAGAAACTTTATACATGACCAAGAAAATTGTTCAATAAAAAATAATAATAATTAAAAAAAGATCTTGCTGTTTAAGTATTGATCTTACTAAATTTGGTCTTCTCCAAGTACAATGCAGGTAATCCCAGCGGTGGGATTCACTTACCTTCCCTACCGGTTCGCAAATGTGAGCGCGTGTGCATGCGCAGTGCTTGCACATTATATCTGGGGTGGGTGGGCAGAGCCTCCCGCATCCACCGCTACTGGTTCGCCCAATCCGGAGAGAACCAGCTGAATCAGTGGTGGGTTCCTCCCGGTTCGGTCCGGTTCGGCTGAGCTGGTAGCGGTGACGATATGACGTCACCGAACCGGTTCTCCCCCCCGCCCTCCCATCCCCCCACCCATGTTATTCTTACCTTTTATTTGGTCCCACCCCCAATCTATTGCTGCCTCCTGAGTCCCAGCTGATGACTAGAGGGAAAAAAACTGTTTAAACTCTTGCCGCGGGGCTTCAAAGGGCCGTCCTACAGCTGATCAGTGTTAAAAGCAAACAAATGAGTCGGGTCGTAAGTGCGAGGACTGGTCGTAAGTGCGAGGACCTTCCAGAAATGACTCTGACCAGCTAGCCGCACCCACCTAGTCACATGATCTCCAAGCCACACCCACAAAATAAGCCATGCCCACAGAACCAGTAGTAAAAAAATTTAGAATCCACCCCTGAGCTGAATCCCACCACTGGGTAAGGCCTTAGTTACCTACAATAACTAAGAACCACTAACTACAAATTAGAAATTCTCAGTAGCCAGCCTCATGAATCTAGTAGTTTCATGAGGCTTTCAAGCTTTCAACACTTTCAAGCTTTTGGCCTGTCTCACATAAATGAACAGCTGTCCAAAAATCTCAGCGGAGGAGGCGACTGAAGTCCTTCCAGTTTTGTTAATCAGGCTTCTGTAAACCAGACACTGAATGGTGGTATATATATATATATATACATGTAACAAAGCATGTCAGCAGGAGTAAAACAGCCTCCCTCAAAACATTAAAAGAGCCATAATCATAGGAAGACTCTTGCAACTATTTCATACGTTGTCCTTAACTCGCTGTGTGGGTCTACATGTACAATCACTTGCTTGTTAGCATGCAAAGACATACCGTATTTTTCGCTCGATAAGACACACCTGACCATAACTCGTATCTAGGTTTAGAGGAGGAAAACAAGACAAAAAAAATTTCAGGCGGAGCCTGAGAGGACCTCAGATAGGTGTCCTCTCATGTGCCAGCTCTGCCTATTGACTCCTGCGCTATGGAAAAGAGACAGAAGAGGCGGGCAATGGCAAAGACAGAAAAGGCGGGGTAAAAGGACCCCGCTGCCACGGCCCGGCAGCTATTCACCAAAGATGCACAGACATTTCCACCCACTTTTTTGGGGAAAAAGTGTGTCTTATGGAGTAAAAAATACGATAATTTATCATTGGGTTTAACACCCTTGGAACTGACAGTTCTTTGGAATGTTTTGTACAGCCCTAGTGAACAGGGTTTTCACATGTTTACAAAGCAAAGCATACGAAAGTTTGATATGGAAAACTGCTTTGCAATGGATAATTGTTTTGCTTCTAAGTTGCAGCTGCCAACTTACTTCTATCCCTATTTGATGTAGAGATTCCAAAGTTTTTTTTTCTTTTTTGAGAAAAATTATTTTAGAAAGAGAGCTAAAAAGAAAATGAATTTTTTTTCTATCTCCAGAGAGACACAGCAAACCCAAATACAGTGCACACACATACATATACTGAGATTGAAAGAACATGCACATTTTTCAACCCTTCAAAAGGAATAAACATGCATTGGCGTTACAATTTTTTTTAAAAAAAACGTATTGCTTATTGTCTTATAAAAGCAATCTTCAAGAATCATCCCTGTAGTGCTGAAAGAAGCTAAAGGAAACTAGTGAGCGATCTACCAGTAAACACATAATTGCCCCAGCTGATTTCTACTCAGCAGCCAAAAAATGCATTCTAAATATAAATCAGCAGAGATGACTAGAAAGGTTCTCCTGAATTAAAAAGAAACGCTTAGAATAGAACGGGTTTTGCTATAAGCATTGTTTTGAAAATCAAAGTTATTTTTCTTTTAAGATTGTGTCATTTTATGAATATTTATTAAATAAACATACAGTAAACCTTCAATGTCTCACTGTGTTTTTTTATTTACCAGCTGAGCTCTCATTTCTGGACTATCAGACTTTCCGTAGCTTGCCAAGAATCCTTATCAGTAAGCTAAACTGCGCATGTCTCTCCACCCACATTCCTTCTCATACTTCTTTCTTTCTTCTCTTGCCAAGAAAAGTCCGGCTGCTGAGAAGTAGCCGGCACGAACTTTTTCAAAAATGTAACAATTAATTTTTTTAGACAGTTAGATGTTTTATTTTCTTTATAACAAATAAATGAGTTTTCTTAGAAGATATATCTTCGGGTTTCTTTTCTTAAAGTATGCTGGCAAGGAAAGGTCTCGATCCACCCCTCGTAATCAAGGTGCGATTATCCCAAAGGCAGAATGGGATTAATCAGCGCCCTGACACAATGATCCCCTGTAGCGATTGCTGAATTGCAGAAAGAAAAGTTATTCCTAGCTTTTCTTAGGCATTTCTTTCTTGATATCATCAATGAATGACTAGTGTTGCTGCATTTAGCTAATCAGTACTACAAACCATATACCTAAAACAGCTTCCCGTTAGATGAATGCTATGCAGTTTTCAGCCAGCATTGCCATTAAGAATTCCAGAACCTAAGCTTTCATATTTGGGGAGGGGGGCATTCAGACTGGGAAAGCAGAAAATGAGAAAAAAGGAATTGAAACTCATACTTGAATACTGATGTGCATATATGTTTTAATCCGTATCCAAATAAAACAAATGAGAGCCAGTTTGGTGTGATGATTAAAGCACCAGACTAAAAACTGGAAGACTGGGAGTTTAGGCTAAGATGCTTGTCAATCAAAAGGTCGGCAGTTCAGCGGTTCGAATCCCTAGCGCAGTCTAACGGGGTGAGCTCCCGTTACTTGTCCCAGCTTCTGCCAACCTAGTAGTTCGAAAGCAGGTAAAAAATGCAAGTAGAAAAATAGGGACCACCTTTGGTGGGAAGGTAAAAGCGTTCCGTGCGCCTTTGGCATTTAGTCATGCCAGCCACATGACCACAGACGTGTCTTCGGACAGCGCTGGCTCTTCGGCTTTGAAACGGAGATGAGCACCGTCCCCTAGAGTCGGGAGCAATTAGCACATATGTGCGATGGGAACCTTTACCTTTACCTTATGCAGTTTTCAGCCAGCATTGCCATTAAGAATTCTGGAACTTGTGCTCTCATATTTGGGGAGGGGGCATTCAGACTGGGAAAGCAGAAAATGAGAAGAAAGGAATTGAAACTCATACCTGAATACTGGTGTGCATATATGTTTTAATCTGTATCCAAATAAAATAAATGATAGCCAGTTTGGTGTGATGGTTAAAGCACCAGACTAAAAATTGGGAGACTGGGTTAGGGTTAGGGTTAGGGTAATCACAGGACCGCCTGCTGCCACCAGTAGCCTCCCACCGGCCGGTACGCTCTCATAGAGAAAGGCTCCTCTGGGTGCCGTCGGCCAAACAATGTCGACTGGCGGCCCCAGGGGGAGAGCCTTCTCTGTGGGGGCACCTACTATCTGGAATGAGCTCCCCCCGGAGATACGGAGGATCCCGGATCTACGCACCTTCCGCCATGCTCTCAAGACCTTTTTATTCCATCAGGCTGGCCTGGCCTAACTGTTTCCCTTTTTTCCCTTTTTTAAAACGTAAATTTTAATTCGTTTTTAATTTATTGGGGTGTTTTAAATCTGCCTTTGGCCAAATTGTTTAATTCAATTTTATTCAGTTTTACATTTTGTATTTATGTTTTTTATCCTGTGTTCACCGCCCTGAGTCCTTTGGGAGTAGGGCGGTATACAAATCAAACTAAACTAAACTAAACTAAACTAATCCAGATAAATACCAGGAGCCAAGACTATTTGATAGTACACGCTAATTTTAAAATAAAAGGTTCTGTGAAGAAGATGCATTTCTGTATTGTAAGTCAGGTAAAAAGAGTGTGCTGGTTGTTTAGCACTGCAGTATTATGAGTTAATTATTAGAATACAATAATTACCAGGAAATTGCCAGCAGGAAGAAAAAAGACAAACCCTTTTATTCCAAGTTCTCCAGAACTGAAAGCACTGCTGAATCAGAGATTTCAGTATGGGATCTGATTCATAGTGACTGACACATTTGGTCCATTAGTGATCACAGCTTGCTCTAGCTGTGTAGTGCTAGAGCCCTGAGGCTCCACAGTCTCAACTTTAAAGTTGGCAACTGTTACACACAGTGTTTATTTTTTATTTTTTTACCATGCCCTTAACTAAGGTAGTTCAAACAGGATTTTTCTGGTAGATCCACTGATGCGTATCTGTAATTCTGTACCTTATTCTAAATTTCTAAATTCTAAATTAAAGAGTACAAATACATTTCTCTTACATGGATAACTTTTATTTTTAATTCCAAAGGGTAAAAGAAAATTGCTATATATTCTGTCATCACAGTACATATCATCCAGAGGTGGGTTTCAGCAGGTTCTGATCAGTTCTAGAGAACCGGTAGCAGAAATTTTGAGTAGTTCGGAGAACCGGTAGTAAAAATTCTGATTGGCCCTGCCATCTATTCTCTGCCTCCCGAGTCCCAGCTGATCGGGAGGAAATGAGGATTTTGCAGTAACCTTCCCCTGGATTGGGGAGGGAATGGAGAATTTACAGTATCCTTCCCCTGGAGTGGGGTGAGAATGGAGATTTTACAGTATCCTTCCCCTGCCACGCCCACCAAACCACACCCACAGAACCGGTAGTAAAAATTTTTGAAACCCACCACTGATATCATTCCCAATATAATTGTTCAGCGAAATTCTAACAATAAGGAATGTGTTGCAGTTAAATCAAGTGAAGTAAATACCACTGGAACACTACTGGACTCATGTATAGCTCATTTGGTGCACTTTTGCTTCCTGACGAAGCTGATTTTTATTTTTATAATTTGGAAAAAAAATAAGCTGGCCATATCAACTTTTTAGGGTTCTTAAAGAGTCCCACTGTTAGTGGGGGTGAAACAAAAGGCATGTCATTTAGCTAATTCAATTTGTAGTAAGTAGTTCTTTTTCTATACATACAAGGCCAACATTTTCAGTAAATACATGTTCACTTTGTGTAAATACATGTTCATTCCATGTAACCTCAATATTCTACTATGGTAAAATAATAACAATAGTAATAATAATAGTAAAGATAAGCAGCAAGAAAAAATCACAAAGTACCGGGACTTGCAAATTGAAGTTGAGCGACTATGGAAAAAGAAATTGTGTGTTGTCCCGATTGTAATTGGAGCCCTTGGGGCAATACCCAAAGGGCTACCCCGCTATTTAGAAATTCTAAATTTGCCAGACTTGAACATTTTGACTCTACAAAAAACCACCTTACTAGGAACAGCTTACATCCTCCAACGATACCTTAACAGTTCCTAGGTCCTTGGTTAGGACTCGAGCTGCTGAGCTATTAACCAGCCTCAAAGGCTGGGAATCTCACTAAAGATTAACCAATAGTAATAGTAGTAGTAGTAGTAGTAGTAGTAGTAGTAGTAATAATAATAATAATAATAATAATAATAATAATAATACATCAAGAAATTGCAGCTTCCTGCAATAACACCAGTGGAACTGCAAAAAACTGCGCTATTCGGAACATCCTTGGTAATACAGCGGTCTAAGGCACCCTGTTATTAAGCTGGTTATTAAGACCAGCTGCCTGCAATTACTGCAGGTTCGAATCTCACCAAGGCTCAAGGTTGACTCAGCCTTCCATCCTTTCCAAGGTAGGTAAATTGAGGACCCAGTTGTGGGGGCAATAAGCTGACTTTGTATAAATATACAAAAGGATGAAGGCTATTGCTGAGCACATTGTAAGCCGCCCTGAGTCTCCGGAGAAGGGCGGCATATAAATCAAATTTTAAAAAAAATCATATATTTCAAGAAGATACTTGGTTGATACCTAGGATGCTGACCGTTAGAACCAGTCAACTGTATATTTGTGACACATTTTTAAATGTTCAGTTGACCGAGTTTCATGTTTAATGAATAAAAGAGATATAATAATAATAATAGTAATAGTAATAATAATAATAAAAAATAAAAAGTCATGGGAACATAAAGTGGAAAAAGTTATAGAAAATGAGAAGGTAAAGATCTTGTGGGATTTTTGAATACAGACGGATCGTCACTTGGAACACAACATGCCAGATATCACAGTTGTCGAAAACCAAAACATACAATTTATTGACATTGCGGTACCAGAAGATGCCAGAATTGAAGAAAAAGAACTGGAAAAATCACAAAATATTGCGACCTGGCCATTGAAACTACACGATTATGGATGACACATGTAACAGTGATACCCATTGTCATCGGGGCACTTGGTACCATGTCCAAGAATTTTATAAGATACATCAACAAATTGCAGTTTCCTGCAATAACACCAGCAGTTTCCTGCAATAACACCAACAAAAAACTGCACTACTCGGAACATCATATATTTTAAGAAAATACTTGGTTAATACCTAGGACACTGGCAGCAACCCGTATCAACCATTAGCACCAGTCAATGGTATTTGTGATGCGTTTTTGAATGTTCAGTTGACTGAGTTTCATGTTTAATGAATAAAGTATATAAAATAATAATATACCGCTTCATAATGCTTTACAGCCTTCTAAGCGGTTTAGAGTCAGCATATTGCTCTATATCTCTATGTCTGTCTGTCTGTCTGTCTATCTAACAATATATATATATATATATATATATATATATATATATATATATATATATATATATATATATATATATATATATGAGAGTGAACTAACTCTGGCTTTCAATAGTGTTGCTTTTCACTGAGGTAAGTGTTTAGGGCCTCGGTCTCCAATTTTATGGCTTGCCTGGGCTGCACTGAATGAAGAAGAATTGTCTTGGGCTACGTATAAAATATATAATCTAGTTAATGTATATGAATCACATATTAAAAGTTTATGACCTTGTGGGGTTGCATTATTAGCTCATGTGGTCTGCACGTCATAGATTAGACATGCCTCGTTTAGGGGCTTCTGGACAGATCAGTTATAGAAGCTGAAAGTACTTTGCCTCTCAAACAACACAGATGTCTCTTATTTATTCTAATAATCCAGTTTTGGGATTTACATGTCCATTTACACAGGTTATATGCCAGCCTGACCTTCATATGACCTTCAACAGTTGATCTTACCAAACTGAAACTTGCTAAGTAAGACAATGGGTACCTTAAACATTAAAAACAGAGGATAATTAAAAAATCCCAATGGGATATCATTTCAATTTTCTTAGATACTACATTCCTGACCTTAGAGTTGCTCTAGGTAGACAAATTTCAGAGTCCAATTAAAGTGCCAGGCTGTAAAATGTGAACTCATTAACAAATCTGATTATGCCTGTCAGGGATCAAAAAAGAATTATGAGTAATTCTTACAGTACATCATGAAAAAGAACAAAGAATATGCAGTTTCCCACTAGGTGGGTTGCATACTGTGCTAATAGGAATAAGAATTAGATTAATTTAAAGAGACATGGATTCTCTCTCCAGTCTCCAGTGTGTTTTCTCCTGAGTGTGGTAGGGAGTTAAATGGTGTAGTTTTCACATCATTTTGGTTTTGCCGCCACTTTAATTCATTTAATAATTATATTTAATATTCCTGCATCTTCCAAATAGGAAAAATAGTTCCACCACCATAGTCTTCTCACGTTCATGGTGATCTTACTAGAATCACAAACAATGGTAAATTCTGAATATATATCTTATTATCAATGCAAAGTTATATATTGATAACTTTGATTGCATTTTCTTTTCATAGAAACCCACGAATCTATGAACAATCCTAATTTCTAAAACAAAACAAAACATGATCAATTAGATAAACTGCTACTGTAAAATATAGATCTGAATTCATTCTTTTGTTTACAAATTATTAGAATATAGTACCGTAATTGCCAGGAAATCTAAATTCAAAATCCGAGCAAAAGTGAGACAGAGCTACTCTTCGGTTTTTGGTTTTTCTATTACTCAAGAATTTGGAGTTCTTAATATTAGACATTCTGAGTATATGTACTGATTCTGATTTAGGTATCCTTAGTTCCTTTAGTACAATCAGACTTCACAGCTCTCTGGTTAATAGTATCCAAAATCCAAATCCTTATTTCCAGAGTGCTAAAATTAGAAGTGGTAGCTAATTCACCATTGACTATTTTACTTTAACATTTCATTAATGGAGTTTGTGTGAACAATTTGGGGAGTGGGTGGGTGGAGGGTATTTCCCCTAACAAGGAGGTCTTCAAACTTGACAGCTTTAAGATTGACAGCATAGCTGGCTGGAGAATTCTGGGAGTTGAAATCCACAAGTCTTAAAGCTGTCAAGTCTGAGGACCCCTGCCCTAACACATACCTGTAACTACAGTAAGACTATTAACTGTTCTTAGCACATGACCATACAATATGTATCAACATATTGATTTGCTAAAAATGTAAGAAGATTCATGCTGGATCAAATCATCATTCTGTTATTCCCATAGTGGCCAACCAGATGTATATATGAGACTTCTAAGCCGGACATGAGTGAAATAACAACTTCCCAATAGTATTCCTTAGCAACTTTACATTTAAATGGATGCTGTTTCTGCCCTAAGAGATCATAATTAACAGTCACTCATTTTTCATAAACTGACCTATCCTGTTTTCCCCAAAATAAGACATCCCCTGATAATAAGCCCAATCGGGCTTTTGAGCGCATGGCAATAAGGCCAAGCGCTTATTTCAGGGTTCAAAAAATATAAGACAGGGTCTTATTTTCGGGGAAACACGGTATAGGGAGAAATGAAAAGAGATTCAATATGCACAGCCTTCCCCGTTACAGACTATTTTCATGTCCGACTTCTGATATACAGGTAGAACGAAATGCAGTATCTAATAATTCATATAGTATTCATATAGTGTACAAATATTCCTTTAAAGTCCAGATAATTTGCACAACATTGCTTCACTTACTCAGTGCCATTGTGCTACCAAGGACAACTTCTTCCATGTTCATAGTAATAAAGATGAATTGCACCTGACATTGCTAACATCTCTAAAAGAACACATTATCTTTAAAAATATTTTCCCTGTTCTACTTTTTCAACATTCCATGGTGTAAAATAAGAGTTCTTGAACTTCTTTCTACAGTAATGTTCAAAAATGACCTTAAAGTCAGAATTTCATACTCGGTTTTTTGAAAATTCTTGAAAGCCAGCACACTTTTGTCAAATTCTGTCCCCAGCTTTTATACCTTTCTGGTTTCCAATACTAGTTTTAAATGAATTGGTTATTTTCTAACTAAGTTTGCAGTGGAAATGAGGTCACAAACAGTATGATTTAGTTTATAAAGTAGTAATGTGGTTTATTTGATTTTGGCTTAGTGATTGCGATATGAACCACATCATAGTGGCCTCCGCATATTGTGTGAAACCAAGCCATTACGATTTATATAATAAACCAAGGAATTAACTATGGTTATGCATTGTTTGAGATTCAAATCTATAGGTATTGGCCTGGTGTAGATGATGGTATATTGATTGATTCCAACATAGCTCAATGCTATTCAGATGAGCACTTTTAACGCCATGCATGGCACTTGGTTGGAAGAAGTTACATCATGAAAGAAAAAATAAAATCTGTTATTTTATAACAATTTTATTTTTCTGTTTTGTATAAACTGGGGAACATGTTGTTTGTTCAGATATAAAATCACAATTCCATCTTAATTAATTAAAAAAAAAAAAGCCGAGGTGGTGCAGTGGTTAGAGTGCAGTACTGCAGCTACTTCAGCTGACTGCTAGTTCAGCAGATCAGCGGATCAAATCTTACCGGCTCAAGGTTGACTCAACCTTCCATCCTTCCGAGGTGGGTAAAATGAGGACCCAGATTGTTAGGGGGCAATATGCTATTTAGTATACTGTCTTTGGTGTAAGCCGCCCAGAGTCCTCGTAGAGTGGGCGGCATAGAAATATGACTAATAAAAATAATAAAATAAAATAAGTTTAAAGGTAATCAAAGTTTGCTTTAATTAACAATTTTCATTCTTTTCGGTCAATGAGTGACATCATGAAAACTTATACAATGTGCAGACTCTAGCATTTTTAAGATTGTTATACCTTAATAAATTTCTGTATTTATTTTTTATGAATAAAATAAATTGTCATTTAATAGTCAGCAACTTTCACTGGCATAATTTGGGCTTGCATTTAAACAATTGAATTAATTTTTAATAAAAGAAAAAAAAACTGCTATTTCTCATGTCATATTCAAAATTGGAAGCCAGTTTTCTATCCATGTTTCTTTCAATATGAATTGTTTAAATGCGCACTCAGGTTCTGGTAGTCACTGATCCTTAAATGTTTTTCATATCAGACTCAGGCCATGTAGCAAAATGGAAATTTTTCCACTGGTTTTAATCTACTTTATTAAGGACTTCTAGTTGAAAGTGAATATTGAAGAACGAAAATTATAGCTATCTGAGTCTTGTTCAGTCACTATGGCTCTGCATAGAATTTAATGTATAAATGGCTATCAGCCACTGTCTTCTCACAAGTCCCTCAGGTAATATAATTGAAAAACAAGTCCACACAAGGAATGTACTGCACTCATGGAGTACTTTTATATATATGCTAAAATTTTCATTTCTACTAGAAATTTGATAATGCTGCAGGTAGAGCATTATATTGAAGGTATAGTGCAGCCAAGGGCAACTAAATGTTTTCTAATAATATAGATTGAGTAAAAAAGGGGCTGGATGAATCATCTCTACTCTTTGTATTGAATTCTACATGAGAAAATATAGATTGGGAGGGCTAAGGATCTGTAAACTGAAGAACTTTAAAAAAGGCAAAAATACTGTAATTTGTATGAAAATGTGCCTTGTGGAAAACACTTCTATGAGAGTTTCAAATACTGCTATTAATATTAAAAGAATACTATTCAGTCACAATTTTTTTTTTTTGCAAGTTGGGTGGCCAGATTAACTACTAAATAAATATTAAGCATTAAAATGCTATTTCAAATTTATCACAAATTATAGTTTGTAATTGACTGCTATACTGTTTCATAATCAGGTCTTTTGACTACTAATTGCAAATTTTAAAAATTCAGTAATTAAGCTAAGGAATATCAAGAGTTATGTTTTAATTTCATATCCTTAATCTTCTATTCTCAATTTCTGATGCATCAAACCCAATAATTAAAGTGATAAATCCCAGATTGATTTTAGATTAAACTGAAGATTTATAGGTTATTCCCTAGCCATCTGTTTCATGATTGATTTTTTTCTTAATGAAACAAGAGAACTAAAGTGCAGAAAAATAACTTTCTTTAAAGGTTACACCTACTCACATAAATCCAGATTTTAACTGAAACACAACATACGGCATATTAATATTTCATCTGTCTGCATGAATTGGAAGGAGAGGAGGAAGCTGAAAAGCTGTGCTAAACCAATTGTTAGCTTATTGAGGATAATTATTACAGAGAAAATCCATGTACTGTAGTTTCTGAGCCATCTAGAATAGTTCTTGGAAAGTTAAGAGATTTGCTGATTTTCAAAAAGTCTTACAAACTTAGTATTATCCAGGTAGTTTGAACCATTACTCTACCAGCCAAGACTACTTGTCTATAGCAATAGGTTCTTTTAGGTAAATTTGCCCTTTGCAGAATATTAATAAATTTCAGAATATGGAAGCTTTTCATAGCAAATAAAAACCCCAAAAAATAGAAAGCAACTTTTCTGAGGACCACATCTGAATTTAGTGCAAGCAAGAACCAGAACTGAGAACAGAAAATGCAGGATGTTTGTAGCAAATAACTTAAAATATCTGCTGTAATGAAGAAATAAATATGTCCTCCTTACTTAGAGTATTGCAATGCCTTATCTTGTTTAATTTATAACTTTTCATGAAAAAATATTTTGCACATACTCTTCTGGAGCCAGTTCGGTCTAGTGCAGGGGTCAGCAACCTGCAGCTCTGGAGCCCCATGTGGCCCTTTCACTGCTCTTCTGTGGCTCCCTGTCACTCAAAATATGCATCACAAGTGCCAATTGTGTGATACACAATTTGTTGAGTTTTTCAATCCCCAGTAGGCCAACCATGGATAAATCCAAGAAAAGAAAAGTTTCAGAAGAAAACAGAACATTTAATTCAATTACATATGCTAGTTTTGTGGCCGCTCAAGAAATAGTCAGGCATGGGAAGGGTTTTGTGGCTCCTGGTGTTTTCTTTTCTGTGGGAAACGGGTCCAAATGGCTCTTTTGAGTGTTTAAGGTTGCAGACCCCTGGTCTAGTGGTTAAGGCACCAGACTAGAAACTAGGAGATTAAGAGTTCTAGTCCCACTTTAGGCATGAAAGTCTGACCTTGGGTCAGTCACTCAAAGCTCACCTCACCTCACAGGGTTATGGAGAAAATAAGAGGAGGAAGGTATGCTGGATAAGTTTGCCACCTTGAGCTATTTGTAAAAATCATAAAGGTGGGATTAAAATAAATCCGTTAATTTGTCATGTACAAACTTTTGTTTTTCCAATAATTAAACTTAATAGTTTAATTAAACTTAAAGAATAAATTTTCCACCTCTGCTCTAAAGTATTCCATTTGCCATGTAATCTACAGCTTAAGAAAATAAAATGTGGTGCCTTCAGCCTGGTTGCTATACTCACAGATCTCAGAAACATTAGGAGTGATTATCATCAAATCTGTGTTACTGAAAAAGCTTGGGCATATTTCAAACCTCTCTTCAATGGTGTGCTATAAATTGTATCATCCACCTTAGAGAGGGCAGAAATTATGCAAATATGATCCACCAGCCCATTTTATTGGCAGTCATATATGTTTAGAACTCTTAACTACACAAAATGGAAAACAACCCATGGAATCTACTGCTCTATAATTTTATCTTTTGTACATGATAAGAGTGTTTTTAAAAAATCCAGTATATCATAACAACATAAAATTTAATATACAGATATTAATATCACAACATCTCACCAATAGAAAAAAATAACAGCAAGATTAATCATTCTTGCTAATATAATAGCTAATATAATTTATATTCAGCAAGAATATAACAGAGCCTGGATAGCTCTGCGGACTAAAAGCACTGTAATTTAACACCAGCTGTCTGCAATTAAAGTAAGTTCGAATCTTGCCAGGCTCAAGGTTGACTCAGCCTTCCATCCTTTCTAAGGTAGGTAAATTGAGGACCCAGTTTGTGGGGGCAATAAGCTGACTTTGTATAAAATATACAAAAGTATGAAGGCTACTGCTTAACGCACTGTAAGCTGCCCTGAGTCTCCGGAGAAGGGCGGCATATAAATCAAATAAAAATAAAAATAAAAAAATAAAAAAATAGCCTATAATAGCCAGGCTCCTACAAAGGCCAGCCAAAATGCTGTGGCTTTAGCTCTACTAAATTAAAAGATTTAACCGTTGTAAAAACAAACAATGGCTTAATTAAAATACTGATTTTATTTCAAATGAATATATTGAACACAAAGGAGTTGACTTTCTATGTAAATAAAACTTTATTTAACTATAGGAGTTTTGCATTAAAAAAAATAAATATTTGGACATCACCACCGTATCATAGGAGACCTTCTGGCATACCATACCTGAACATCAGTGGCTTTCATTCTTGTTTCCTCTTTTCCAACAAAGATGTCATCAATATCTACAAGTATGTATCTATCCAGGGACAACGGAAGTCTCTTTCCAGTCAAAAATGAGACAGCATCTATAAAGATGAGTTTGTGCAGCCAGAAGTTCAAATTGTTACCAAAAAGAACACGCTGAATTCCATCATGAAGACCCAAGTCATGAATAACTGTTGCGTGTAGAACATTTTTAATAGCAGCCGGAGGAAGGTTTTCAGGTACTCTTACTTTTGCAAATACAACAGGTTGGTAAGCTGAATGATTTATATGGAAAACTGTCCAGTCGCTTCCAGGCAAAGGCCCTTTATCAAGCTTGGATGGTTTTGTTAGATGGAGCAAAGAAGAATGAGGATTGATGCAACAGTCTTTTATACCTACATTGCCATGAATCTGGAAAGGAACACCTTTTAACTTAAACGTCTGCAAAGTATTATCATTGCTTTTTTGAAACCCAATCATCCCTACACTGAATTCCCCACAGTATTTATCTAGAAGGCCCCGATTCCAGGAATCCATATTCACATATTTAGAAATATTTTCATATATTATTAGAAGATACTTGCCTTTATTTTTATCTATCAGTACAGGAAGGTCACCTTTCCCAGAAGCAATCTCTATGTGATATTGGAACCTACTGGATTCTAATATCATGACTATATCTTGACCAAGTACAGAGTACTGACTTTCCACAAATACAAGCACGACAGGGTCAGTCCTTAGTGGTTCCCTGGTCTTAATTTTCTTCCATGGAGATAGCAGCACTGGAAGATCTCCACATTCAACCTCCGAAGAAAGTTCAGAAGCTTCATTTTCTTGCTTGTAGCCATTGTATAAATAATATGCTGAAATAACAATGCTCACCATACAAAACGTAGCTAGTAATATTACTGTTCGTTGAAAATGTCTATGAAGTTTCACAATAAAAGTCATGTTGTAAGTCAAGCCAAGATGCTTTCCAGTTTTGACTGCATTGAGTTTCAGAATTTATTCCAGTTCAATTTTAGCAGTTTATGTCACCATTGCAGCCTGTGTATCTCTGTCTTCAGTACAATTCAGAGTCAATATATTCTGGAAAAAGAAAAATAAGAGTTAAGTGATTTTTTTTTCACTCTTAACCAATTGATCACAATAATCTTAATACGTTGTTACTATCTAACAATGGAATTAAATTTGAAATGAGAACTGAGTTAAAATGGTCTTCTTCCAAAAAAAGCTCCATAAATACAGTCTTCTCCAACCTGATTCTTCCTGGATGGATCAATTCCCATGATCTGCACTCTATATGGCAATTTATCAAACAACTTCATCTTCATTAGATGCAAGTAATTAACAGTACTTTTTTATTCCAAACCAAATACAATTACTTACTATTTAGTATGTAAGTTATCTTTTGGCATAATATTTAATTTAATCATTTAAATCCTGAAATTTATTATTGCCCAATATAATAAAATATAGAAAAAACAATTCATATTTATATATTTAAAGTAATTATTAAAACATTAGAACAAAATATAAAAATATATTTAGAAATGTAATAAAGTAAATCTTCAACATCAGGAATATTACGATTGTACCTTATGATTCTTGATGAATGTATCTTGTCTTTTTATGTACACTGAGAGCATATGCACCAAGACAAATTCCTTGTGTGTCCAATCACACTTGGCCAATAAAAATTCTATTCTATTCTATTCTATTCTATTCTATTCTATTCTATTCTATTCTATTCTATTCTATTCTATTCCATTCTATTCCATTCTATTCTATTCTATTCTCTCTCCCATCACATTTACCATTGACAGTGACAGATAGAAGTATTTTAAAATTCAGAGATTGTCAACACTATACAGGACAATATACAGGATCAGGATTTTTAGAGAAACCCCCTCCCCCCCCCCGTGTCCAATCAGATGGGGGGGGGAGTTGATGGCATGCTCCAGATTTCACCTATTAAACAATACCAGCATGCAGGATCCAGAAATGTGACTTTTCATTTGGTATGACAGCTCAATGGAACAACTTTCCTCCAATATCCAGAGAGCCCCAAACCATGCTGGATCTGGATCTGGATCATCCCTTAGACACTGGAGCAGAATGTTGTGTGAATCACCAGTAAGTGTCAATATGTGTTTTTTTGAGTTATTGTGCTTGGCATATAGCTATTAGATGCATCACTGCTGTTTGTTGGATTTTATTAGTGAAGTATTTTTCAGGTTTTATTATTTTTTTTTTTTAGTACTGTTAGCTTCCTGGAATAGAGTGGTGAGTGGACAGCCATAAAAATTGAATAAATAAATAAAGTTCAGTCCTTTTCCTTATGCTTCAACTAAACATGACAAATTGCACAATATTTTTATAATAGTACATAGAAATTAAAGTCATCTAACCAACACTGAGTATGAATAGCATTTTTAAAGAAAACTAACACCGTGTCTGGCAGTAAAATGCATCAGCTTAAAAAGACATTAAAAATAAATATCTTAAAATAAACAGCAATTATTATTACAAATTAAATGTAGTTATAGAGAAGCTAATTGATACAGTATGGCTTAATATATGAATTATACGGAATAATACATTCAATATAAACTAATAGGATAAGCAACATTTGTTGCTAGGGAACTATACACTATAAACATTAAGACATGATAAGCAAAAAAAAATGTTTAAGTCCCACTGATTTTAATGGGAAAAATAAAACTCCTACATAATCCTTGGGCAGAAAATAATCAGGCTTCTGTGATCTTAACATCAGCCTGATTTTCCTCTTTTCTGATTTGATGCAATTAAAAAGTAAATGTTTAATATATTGTGTAGTATAAGATTAAAGAAGGGCACATTCTAACATTTTTTTAACTTAACTATATTTGGATTTTACTTGCTTGGAACACTTACAATCACAGATTGTGTGTATTTATTTACATTTTTTTAAAAAACCAATAAGATAGGAATCTGAGAGGGCCATATTGATACTTGATAAATTTCCAGCATATATGAATCCATCAGGTATGAATCACAAAACATGGACCTATTCTTTTAGAACTTACACTAATCACAAAATGTTTTATATTCTCCATTCCTGAGGTTTATGCAGCATTCCTTTTAAGGAAAATCTACTTCACCAGTGACATATTTACAGCAGTCTTCCATAGAGGATAACACATTTCTCCAAATACCACCTTGTGAAATCGTTTTAACCTGATTTAAACATGAAATGTTGTGACTATTTGCAGTTTTGTTGCTCTTTGGTTCACTTACATACCAATCTAGAGTTGGCTACAATATAAATAATTAAGACGAATAGTACTTAACCCTATATTTTGCATCTTCCCTGACATAAATGTAGTGGAACGACTTGCCTTCAGAAGTTGTGGGTGCTACAACACTGGAAGTTTTTAAGAAGAGATTGGACAACCATTTGTCTGAAATGATATAGGGCAGGGCTGTCAAACTTGCATCCCGAGGGCCGTGTCACACAGCCATGCCCAGTTTAGTGAAGAAGAAAAAAGTCGCGATACGTCACATGATGACGATGTGACGATGTGCGTTAACACCCTTGGTATAGGGTTTCCTATCTGAGCTGGTTGGACTAGAAGACCTTCAAGGTCCCTTCCAACTCTGATATTCTGTTCTGTTAAATATTCCAAAATTGTAGTGATGTTAAAAAAAATGACATATTTCATAGTATTAAGTTAAATATTTCAGTCTGACACATCTGAATGCTGCTCCAGCAAAACGTGGCCTGAATCCCTTTTAGATCCAAGGAACCAAGAATGCAATCCCATACATCCCACTGAGCTAACTGGAACATGCCTAACAGGATTGCAACTGTGAAGTTGAAAACTGTTTCAGCTAGACTGAAATAGTTTATTCAACTGTGGATGGAATTGCTAGGGACACTTCCCTCACTTGCCTTAACATCCAGAACAAAGTGTGAGGTTCATGTGTATTTTTCCCTCAAAGTAATAAGATAGTATTTATTTTTTTTAAAAAGTAAAATAAAATCAGACTGGAAGCTTCCGACTCCCCTATTTAGGTAGGCTGTATTGTACTTTCTATCTGTTTTAAATTGCTGTTTTTCATCAATTGACTTTGTAATGAATTTATTCCAATGACTGTAAATTCTAGTCCTGCCTTAGACACGAAGGCCAATTGAGAGACTTTGGGCCAGGCACTCTCTCTCAACCCAACCCATCTCATGGTGGTGGGTGTTGTGGGGAAAATAAGAAGAGTAAACAGAATTAGATATGTTTGCTGCCCTGAGTTATTTAAAAACATAATAAAGACAGGATTAATATATATATATATATATATATATATAGACAAAATTCAGAATAACATCCAGATTTTAACAATATCACGAAAGGTACCTTACTCATTACATTTTTTTTCAAATGGAGTTACTAAAACATTTAATAATACAGTTCCTTACATTTAATCAGAGGTACACCCCTTTCAATCCAATGATACTTAATCCAAAGAATTGTGTGCAGTATGGGTGCAATCTAAACAATATATTCTCTGCCATTGTTTCATCTACATTTCTAGTTAGGATTTCTATACACATGCTGCCTTTTGCCTAAGGCAGTTGGATATAAACAGGGTCGCACCTCATCTTTGCATATTAAGTTCATTATACCCTGTTTCCCCCCAAAATAAGACATCCCCTGATAATAAATCCAATCGGGCTTTTGAACACAAGGCAATAAGGCCAAGCATTTATTTCAGGGTTCAAAAAAATGTAATATTTCGGGGAAACACGGTATTACATTTTTATATATATATATATATATATATATATATATATATATATATATATATATATTCTAAAATGCTTGGATATCAACTTGTTTTCTAAAATATTTAATTTTCTGTTCTTCATCTCTTCCTTCAAAAAAAAAAAAAATCCCAGGTAAATTGCAAACAAAAGTTTTAAAAAAAGTGAAGACATAACCACGTTTAGAAATTCAGATTTTTTTTTTTTTAAAGATGTTCATAAGATCCAGGATAATTCAAGTTCTATTTGATTGTCACGCCAATGAAACAATTCTGAATCTCACAAAACACTAGAGGGCATCAAGGACTCACAAAAAAAAAAATAAACCCATCCTAGTGGCCACACTAGGAAGACAGATGTTAACAGCGCTAATATTTTTTTAAAAAATGAAATTACAAGCTCCTAAACAACACATGCATTGTTTGGGTGGGGGAGATTTTTCTTCTTTAAAAAGCCATTTCTCAATCAGACAAAAAAAAAAAAAAAAAAAAGCTTAATGCAGATTATTGCCCTGCTTAATAATAATAACTCCTATATACCTCCCTCTCCACCAACCAGTTATTTTGGCATCCAAAATTGTGCACAATCTTGAACTACAGGCTGGCTAACTTTTATTCCGGGAAGAATAGAAAGAGAGAGGAAAAAAAAAAGATTTTTAAAAAATGAACTTTTATTCCGGGAAGAATAGAAAGAAAGAAAAAATAATAATTTTAAAAAAGAACTTTTTATTCCGGGAAGAAGTTTTTGCAGATGAGGTGCCTCCTCCGTGGGGAAAAAAAAAAAAGCATCAATACTGCCTCCCCATTGCTACTCATTCCCAGACCTCCCTTACCTGCCGGGGCGCACCGAAGCCATTGGGGGCGTCTCCTCTGGGCGGCGACCTTCTGCGGCTCCTCTCCGCCCGGGGCTCCCCGTTCCCCAGCGGGGCAGAGAGAGAGGCAGCCGGCGGCACCCTCCTCACTCAGCACCACCGGAGCCAGAAAGGACTGGAGGACGAGGCGGCAGCTGCTCCCTTCGCTCTGCTTTCCTTCCCTGGGAAAAAGGGGGCGGGCGGGCGCAGGAGAGGAAAGTCAGGGCGGGCGGGCAAGCACCTTCCCCTCAGGAGAAAGCCGCCCTCCCGCCGCCCCCGCTGAGAAGGCTAGACTGGGAAGCTGCTCCACATCTTCGGGCAGAACACCGAATGCCGGGGCTCCCTTTCCCATTGGCGGAGGGCTTTCCCGATTTAACCAATAAGGGTTTAGGGGGAAGTCGCAAATAGGACTTGGAACTCTGCGGCTTTTGGGTAGCAGCTCAGGTTCTCTGGCTGCTGTTGGTGCGGGGGGGGGCGGCGGGGGGGGGGGAAGCTTGGCCGGTCTCGCAGTGGGACATTTTGCACAAACGGGAAAAGGAGAGTAACCTTTCTAATGCGGTAGCCCGGAATATAGAACATTTTGAGGTGGGAGGGCTGCTGCTCAGGCTTAGTTGGGTCTTAGCAGACTTTTAATTTTACTGTATGTGCGTTTCTGTCCGTCCCTCCCCACCTCACCCCCCCCATAACATTCCTAAATAATACTCTGAATGAATGGCATTTTATTTACTCCCTTTTAAATGCGCGTTCTTAATGATAATGGGACACTTTTGGCTGAGCGAACGAGCCAACTTGCCAGGATCACTAATCAGCATCGCCTTGAAATAGGCAAGGGAACTGAAACAGTGAACAGAACAGAACAGAACAGAACAGAACAGAACAAAACAAAACAAAACAAAACAAAACAAAACAAAAAAACAAAACAAAACAAAACAAAACAAAACAAAACAATAGAATAGAATAGAATAGAATAGAATAGAATAGAATAGAATAGAATAGAATAGAATAGAATAGAATTTTATTGGCCAAGTTTGATTGGACACACAAGGAATTTGTCCTTGGTGCATATGCTCTCAGTGTACATAAAAGAAAAGATACGTTCATCAAGAATCATAAGGTACAACACTTAATGAGAGTCATAGGGTACAAATAAGCAATCAGGAAACTATCAATATAAATCGTAAGGATACAAGCAACAAAATTACAATCATACAGTCATAAGTGGAATAGAATAGAATAGAATATTTATTATTTATTTTGTCAGATTTATATGCCGCCCTTCTCCCGTAGGACTCGGGGCAGCTCACAACAATAAAACAACCCGACGATAGATAAAAATTAAATAATATTAAAAGCCAATTAAAATCCCCAAATCCCCAAGTTAAAATCCACAGCAGATCAGGGAAGTTGCTGAAAGAGCCATGTCTTTAGGTCGGCGCGGAAGGTGCGGAGGTCGGGGAGCCCGGTGGGCAACCCATTCCAGAGGGTCGGTGCAACCACAGAGAACGCCCTCATCCTGGGGACCACCAGCGACACTGTCTGGCCGAGGGGACCCGGAGGAGGGCAGCCCTATGTGAGCGCACTGGGTGGTGGGAGGCCGGTAGGAGGTGATCCTGCAAATACCCTGGGCCCATGCCATGAAGGGCTTTATAGGTGAGTACCAGCACTAGAATAGAATAGAATAGAATAGAATAGAATAGAATAGAATAGAATAGAATAGAATAGAATAGAACAGAACAGAACAGAACAGAACAGAACAGAATAACAGAGTTCAAAGGGACCTTAGAGGTCTTCTAGTCCAACCCCCTGCTTAGGCAGGAAACCCTACACCACTTCAGACAAATGGTTATCCAACATCTTAAAAACTTCCAGTGTTGGAGCATTCACAACTTCTGCAGGCAAGTTGTTCCACTGGTTAATTGTTCTAACTATCAGGAAACTTCTCCTTAGTTCTAGGTTGCTTCTCCTTGATTAGTTTCCACCCATTGCTTCTTGTCCTGCCCTCAGCTTTAGAGAATAGCTTGACTCCCTCTTCTTTGTGGCAGCCCCTGAGATATTGGAACACTGCTATCATGTCTCCCCTAGTCCTTCTTTTCATTAAACTAGACATACCCAGTTCCTGCAACCCTTCTTCATATGTTTTATCCTCCAGCCTCCTAATTTTCTTTGTTGCTCTTGTCTGCACTCTTTCTAGAGTCTCAACATCTTTTTTACATCGTGGTGACCAAAACTAATCCTGGCAAACTTTTATTGTGGGAAGAATGGAAAAGAAAAAAAAAAGATTTTAAAAAATGAACAGGGGTTCCTAACTTTTTCTGTACCCTGCACCCCTAGAACGCTTCTGATATATTCTCGCACCCCTTACAAAAGTAAATAATGATATGCATATAATTATACATATACACTATAATTTTGAAACTTCTAAACCCAAGTTTTCATACCTCCTGGAATATCATCTCACACACACCCTGGTTGGGAACCCCTGGATTAGAAGGACCCTCACATAAAATAAAGAGGAATTGAGAAGGGACAGAGGTTTTTGGGGGGGGGGGAAGAATTCATAAAAGCAATCTTCTCGGACACTAATTCTGGGGTGGGTGGGTTGCTATTAAGCTGAGTGTGAGAATTATTACAATGCTAAAAATGATTTGGCTTCTTTTCCTTCCTTAAGGGGTCGTTGTGTATATATTCCTTTTTAACAGGCAGGGAGCATCCCCCAGGCTGCATTAATCATATTAAAAGATCCACGATATGCAGAATTAAGTCAGAAAATAGTGTTTCAATGAATGCTGCCCATTCTTTAAATTCTTTAATTTATTATTTTGTCCTTTACAATATTTCTGTGAGGGAGATCAGGTTGGAAAAAAGTAATGACCAGCACCTATGGTAGTTATTTAAACCATAGCTTTATGGCTGAGGAGGCATGGAGCTTAGTTCAGTCTTAGACTGGCATTTTTAAAAAAATGTACTCTCACTTATGTGTTTATTTCCCTAATGTGGGCAGCTATAATGTATATAGAAGAACTGTTGGCAATCCGGCAGGATATAGATTTGAAAGATACACAAATCAGTGTGTCAGAAGCTCTCCTCTGTAAACCCTGGCTGTGGCAGTGACACCAGCTAAATGCCAATTTTATTTTTATAAAGTGTCCTTGCATGACCTCTTAGTTCACGTCAGAGCATCATGGCAGATATAAATGGCAGAAATCCCCCCTTTTTTTTATGCTGATCGTGGAGGATGTGGGTTGGGTAGGGGGAGCTGTCTTCCATCCTATAAAATTATTCTGATTCTGAACATTGTCCAAGGGAAATCTTCCTTGTTCTCTGCCTTTTTCAGTAGAAAGCCTAGGATTATTTAATCTTTGGCTTTGCTGGAATGCCAGACCTTTGTGAAATTATTAGGTGCAAATGCTAGTGCAGCAGAGCCACAAGAGAAGTTACATATGCATAACAACAACATATCCATATTATGATCACAACATTTTATCACAACAAACACTGAAAGATTAACTTCATATTTAAAATACAAGAGTGGGTTTGGATATATAATACATACTTAACAAACGGACTTTATTGCCATCAAGTAGACAATGAAACAGTATATTTCAATCAATTGTCTTTGCTTATCAACATAACCTTTATATTAAATTAGGTGCATGAATGTTGCTGTGTGAGTGAGATGGCCTGTGATGTATAAATATATTTATTATCTATAAATAAATATAATAAATCACTGAAAGAAGAAATAGAAACGTGATCAGAACAGGTCAAACTATAGAATATTTATTTTTCCTTCCTCATTTTATTATTACACTTCACACAGAGGTAGGATTCACTTACCTTCCCTACCGGTTCGCAAATGTGAGTGTACGCACCACCTCTGCGCATGCGCACGGCCTTTGGTGCATCCACACTAGTCATGCATTACATCCGGGCAGGTGGGCGGAGCCTCCCGCAGTCGCCGCTACCAGTTTGCGCAATCCGGAGAGAACCGGCTGAATCCCACCACTGACTTCACATCATTGAAAGATATGTTCTGTTTTCTGCAAGCTATTCCTGAATCTTCCTCCTTTTTTCTTCTTCTTTGAACCTTTAGATGGAAAATAAATTGGCTGCATTCCTTTGCTTGTTTTTCGTTCATTTTCCATCTTTTATTTTCACAAAAATTTCTTGTGGGTTTCTTTGGTGTGTGTGTGTGTGTTTTTCCCCCCATGCCACTTGGGCTTTAAGTGATGGCTACTGGAAACTAAAGATGAAATCTTGCCTTTAGGTGTCAATCCATGCCAAGTGTCTTCTGCGGGTGTTGTTGAAATAGCAGATGCTACTGTGCCGAATACAAGAATTTGCAAAAGCTCTGTTCTGAAACAATTGATATCTTTCAAAATCAAGTTATTCAACTAGATGTAGAAAGCAGAACTAAGGATTGTGGCTGTATATGTTTGCTCCTGAAGCTGTAGTATGATAGAATTGGGTGGTCAAACTATGAGGTAACTCTAGCGTTGAAATGGCATTGGCTCTGACTAATTACGTTCAATTTGGGCTTATGAGATCTCTCCCTCCCTCTCTCTCTCTCTCTCTCTCTCTCTCTCTCTCTCTCTCTCTCTCTCACACACACACACACACACACACACACACACACACTTAGCAAGGACCATGTTTTTTTCTTTTTTGATAACTGATTATTACAATGATTACTCTATACAGCAAGACACCTAAAACCTTTCCGCCATCCCTTGAAATCAAGTTACTAGAACTACTTCATTTATATAGAATAGATGATACTGAAAGCATTTTATTGGCTACCTTAGGAGGTTTAAACTTAATGAATGAGAATTGAGAGAAATTACTATAGAATTAAAATTGCTGTTCAGAATTATATTAATTCTGTATCCTGAAAAGCTAATATTTAATTTTGTACTACTACTTCTGGATTGGCATTAAATCAGTCAGCAGACTGTGATAATTGCATCTGACTTTTAGATAGAGTGATACAGCATCTGAATGATAGCAACTGTATGTTTATTCCAGATTTTATTCTGTAGGAAGTTAGCACCCACCCGTCTCCTACGAAAATGAGATATTTTAGGAAATATTAAAAGGGCAGAATATTTCCCCTAAAAGGGAGGCAGAAACTCAGCCCCCCCCAACCTTTGTCAATGGGCCATTAAGGCCTGGCCAGTCTATTCTGCATAACAAAGATCTACCTTCTTCAGACAGAGTCATAGTAGGAATTGCCCAAACCCCTTTCATTACATCATCACCCAGCAAGAGTCAACCAAGCCTGGGACTCAAAAACAACCTACAAAGTTACCCCTGCATGGCCCCCATGGGAGTCTGACAACCAATCAGAACATAAGCTCAAATTCAAAGCCCAAAAGAGGGCATGAAACTCAGGCACTCTCAGCATCTCTGCTGTTTTTTCGACGAAGATCTCCAAGGCATGTGATCCTGTTCATCAATAAACCTTCTTTCCAAGCAATTTCCATGAATCCAGTGTCTTTTTCCCCACTTGGAACTGAACCTAGAAGGATATTGAAAATTGATCAAAAGTTAATTTGATGCAAAAGTTGATATGATCACATTAAATCATTTTGGTTAGTTCAAGGCCTGCTTTGGGCATTGAATGATTTTGAAGTACTACATTCCTTTGTTTCCTTTTTGTACTTCACTATTTGTAATTTTAATTTTATGTTTCTGGGTTATTAGTAATTGCAAAACTGAAGCTTTTTTTTTTTATCACCATGGACATTAAGGCTCTTTTTTTTCCAGTTTTATAACTCCCTCTACTGATATAAAAAAAACCTCTACAGCCTCCATAGCGAATGTAGGAGGCAAGTAGAGAAGCAATGAGTTAAGTAACAGATTAGGACTCATTCTTTTCCATTAAAAAGTATCTCTCAATTAATAATCTGCCTGTTGCCTGCTTGGGTACTTAGATTTTGTTGCATCTGTTCTATGGTTATATTTTGTGTTTTGCTAAATATGTTTTCAATCAGAAACATAGATATTTTCTAACAAAGTAGGTAACAAATGATTTGTAATGCGGCACGAATAGCCCTTGTAAATAATTGGAAGATGTGTAATAGGAATAGATCCCAAGTTTCATCCTGAAAAGAAATGAAGCACCATTCATCTTATATTTGCCATATGAAATAATGAATTGGAGGCTAAAACCTGCACAATGAGCTAATCCCAGGGAATTAAAAAGCATTCAGATCTGTGCTGGATAGTAGTCATTTTACAGATATTAAGCTGTTCAACTAAAGCTTTCAGCGCAGCTTTCAAATTTTACAGGAAGTAAACATAAAACAGGTAGAAAAAAAATGTCTGTATAAAAATGTGTGTAAAATAAATAACTCTGAAAGGTGTGGGCAAATAATACTGTTTTCATGCATGAGGTTTAGATGAAAGACCAGATGGAACTTCCTGAAAAAGAAATTTGACAGATGCTGTATGCTAATATTGCAACAGATATGTGTTTTTATGGTCACTATCGGATGAACTGAATTCAGAAATGAGCATAAGGCAAATTCGCATTGCTGCGTGGGCCATTGACAGAATGGGCTTCTGGCCACTTTATAAATACAGGAATGGATGACATTCTCCTCCTTCTATCCTCAGCTCATTGCATTTAGTCTGTGCAGCCACTTTATCTTGATTCCTGGGTAATTGCTGGTTGTCCTATAAACCTGTAGTTGATTCAAGAGATAACCATTAAGACAATGAACTATCCTCGTCTTCATACTACATTCAATCCTTATATCTTCCAGTAGGCACTCTTTTAGTTTCTGTTCAGGTTGGGTGAAGCAGATTACCCTTGCTTTCCCAGTCTGATTCTTAATACTACAAAGATTCCCTTTCCTTCCCTTCCCTTCCCTTCCCTTCCCTTCCCTTCCCTTCTTTTAAACAATTGCATTTTTAACCCAAAGTGCATATAATCAAGGCTATGGTTTTCCCAGTTGCAATGTATGGCTGTGAAAGTTGGACCATAAGGAAGGCTGAGCACCAAAGAATTGAGGTCTTTGAACTATGGTGCTGGAGAAGACTCCTGTGAGTCCCTTGGACTGCAAGGCCATCAAACCGGTCAGTCCTAGAGGAGATCAATCCTGACTGCTCTTTAGAGGGCCAGATCCTGAAGATGAAACTCAAATATTTTGGCCACCTAATGAGAAAGAAGGACTCACTGGAGAAGAGCCTAATGCTGGGAAAGATTGAGGGCAAAAGAAGAAAGGGGCGACAGAGAATGAGGTGGTTGGATGGAGTCACTGAAGCAGTAGGTGTGATCTTAAATGGATTCCAGAGAATGATAGAGGACAGGAAGGGCTGGAGGAACGTTGTCCATGGGGTTGCAATGGGTCGGACACGACTTCGCAACTAACAACAACAAAATTTTTAACCCATCCCATTCTATCCCATTTTTAAAAAACAATTGTATTTTTTTTAAAAAAATGTAGGAACGTGACTACTTTGTTTTTATGAAGTTAAACAATCAGTTCTTCCTTGCTACAAATAACCTTCCACAAGGCTATAGAGAAAAACATAAGAATGAAAGAAAAAAAAACCTTTTCCTTATTGCTCTGGTTTCTGTAGCCTCAGAGCTAGGATGTTATAAGAAAAAAAGGTTCGTGTCAAAGGGAATAATATGGGGAAAAGGGGAGGGGAAAGCACCCATATCTATAAATATCTGAGACATCAATGGAAAGACAAAAGACCAGTGAGGAGGGAATAGTCCCTGAATGGCACATCTTTAGGCCAGTCCATAAAGGAGCCAGTCAGTGGAGCTTGCCTTTCCTACGTGGATAAAAAGGACAAAGAGCAGAGTATGATCCAGGGGTGAAATGCTCCCGGTTCGGCCAATCCGGTAGCTATGGTGGCCGGTGGTTCGGAGAACCAGTAGCGATGGTGGCGCGAGGCTCCACCCACCTGCCCAGTAGTCGTTACTTCCTGGTTTTAACCAGGAAGTAACCTGTTTTTTACCCTCTGCACATGTGCAGAAGGGTTTGCGCATGCACAGAGGATGTGTGCACACACGTGATGCGCATGTACCCATGCACAAGCAAAGCAAGTGACGTGCGTGTGGAGTGTGCACTTCCGAACCTGTTGGGAAGGTAAGTAGATTTCACCCCGGTATGATCATATGATTTTGAGGTGATCATAGTATGAACTGAGCACCAGCTCAAATCCACTCCCAACTCACTGCAATCTAGGCCAGCATTTGTGAAGTTTGGTTGATTAGAACACCACAGACAACAAGTAGCTTAGACTGCCTGTAGAATTGTCCTTAGCTTCAAAGGGATGGTTGGATTAGGATCAAGGAGACACAGATTCAAATCCTGATTTAACTACAAAGGATCACACAGTAGTTTTAGACCAGTCATTTCTCAATCCAGATTGGGGATATTGGAGGAGGTAAGCCATTTTGAATTTCTATAAAATGGAACCAATACATTTTGGGAGTGATGATTCTATGTAATCATTTACAAAAAAAAATGGGAAGTAAAGGTAATATAGTTCAAATCCCATCCAGGAAGGAAATCTGCTTTTGGCCTTTATCCAGCCTCTTTAACCACAAATACCTAATTCAAAGAATTAGGACTTTCTTAGAAAGCCACTCTGTTTTGAAAAAGTACCATCAGAAAGTTTTGTTTGTTATTTTGTCAAAATGTCTTTTGCAGGATCTAATCTGGACCAGAGGTTTAGTCTTCCAAACTTTCATACTCGTTCTGGAGCCCATCCTCAGGGATCTTCTCTCTAGCAGAGTATGTGCTTTGGGCTATTCTGTGTTTATTTATATAGTGCCTGGTTGTGTGTGCCTTTTTAGTTGTTTGGGTGTTGATGGCTAACTATTAAGTTGTGCTGCCAAGCCCATTCTACAGCTTCCAAGATCTGCAAGTGGTCATCGCACACCACCCAGAAGCTATCAGATGAGGACAAATTATGCATTATAAAGATCACTAGGAGGTGGGAAATACTTCCAATGTAATCTACTGGATCCCCTGCATGGATTGGCCCTGTGACTATGTCACAGGGAAAGGAAGAAGCTAACCACCAGATTGTAAGAACACAAACAAGCGGTCAGATGAGGAGACCCGAACTCATTGGTAGCCTTACATTGCAGTGAAGAAGGACATATGTTAAATATTGCGGCTACTAAGATTGTTGGACAATCAGGTACAAAAACAACCAAGGAAGTGGTTGAAGCCTGGGAAACAGGCCCCTGATCAATCAAGAGGAATACTGACTTCCTACCAGCTTATTGTTGTGGCTCCGTTACCGGAGCCTATGTCATCGTCAGGAGAGGACTCCGAGAGTGAAGGGGAGGAGTTGGCAAGGCCTCCCTCTCCAGGACCCTCCTCTCTGGCAATGCCTTCGGTGTCCGCCGAAGGGCAAGAGATAGGGCCAGGTCCAAGCACGTCCACGCAGCCACAGATGGACAGTGATGAGGGTAATGAATCTTGGCTGGACCCACGCCAGCATCACAGAGATAAGTGCGCGCAACAGAAGAAAGGACGTGCCCGAGATTAGGCTGAGTCACTGGACCACACCCCACAGGATATAAAAGGGAGCGTGGTGGCCAGTCAAACCTTGTGATGAACAAAGCTGAAAGCTTCCACGCCATTCTGCATTGCCGGACTTTTGCTTTAAGACTTTGCTGGAGTATCTCTGGACTTGATTTAATTCCGTAATTATTGAGCTGCTTTCCTTTGATTATCAGAAGTGGGGAGAAGTTATCTCTCCTCTTTGTAAATAATAAACTCTTGGCAGGCAGCCACTAGGTTGTTGCCAAGTTCCGTTATCATAAGGAAAAGGATTTTGCCGGCTGGTTTGGTCTTTAACTCCTGAACGTCTGTTGGTGTGTGTGCGTGGGGTTGGGGACAGAACACTTATCTAGTAAACAGGAGGCTAGGACTTGGCACTACACGGAAACAACAACCAACAACTTAATTGCTAGCCAGTAATACCCCAACCAACAACTAAAAAGCCATAAACAACCTGGAACCATATAAATACCATATCCAGAATAGTTCAAAGCACACACTCTGCTAGAGAGAAGTTCCCTGAGGATAAACTCCAGCATGAAGACTAAACCTCTGGTTCCAGTGTCCAACCCAGATCGGATCTTGCAAGTTTATCCTGGGACACATATATTCTTCTTCATTTGTGAAAATGTCTTTTCTTATTTTAAATGTAAGCTCTGGGACAATAGAAAACATATTTAGTTTGTTGTCTGTTTAGCTATAAGAAAATCCCACTGGGTTCCTTCAGTTTTCCTCACTGGTAAGTGTGCATAATGTCACAGCTAAAATTTTATACATTCTTCTGATTAAGGGAAAAAAAAGTTATTTATGGAAAGAGCAAAAAATTCTCTCTCCTTTTGCCTTTCTTGCCATTATAGCCAGGCTCTTGAATTCAAGAAGTTTTCTCGAGTTAATACATTATCAGGTTTGGGTGGTTTGAAAATGAGAATGTATTAATTTTAGTGAGATGTTTTGAATATATGTCAGTGTGATTGAAAGGTCCTCGGCAGTGTTGAAATTAGAAGAATGTGCTATGTTAGAGAGAGAAAGGATTAAAGAGAAATGAAAATGCTGGGCTCCTAGTCAATTGACTAAAGCACCTTTGTTATGCTTAAGGAGGCAATATTTAATTAGAAGTTCTGTAGCTTTCTTCACAAGTATAGAGGGGTGTAAAAACATTTGTAATGGATAGAAAGAAAAAAGGGTGATGTATATTTTGATTGGAAAATGATGAGAAAGTAGTAGCTTAACAAGCAATAATTTTGAAAATGTCTCCCCAACATTTCCTCCTTGCTGCCACACTTATGCAATTGACTATGCTTGGGATTATGCAGAGATGGTTTTCATATGGTAGGACTAGTTTCTGCCTTGTAAAAACCATTTTAAAAATTGCAAAAGGAGGCCAACTAACACCTGCCCACTCTAGACAAATTCAAATCACCATGATCTGATGGATTACATTCCAGAGTTCTGAAGGAGCTGGTAGATGTGATCTCAGAACCATTCAGTGGTGGGTTCCTCCCGGTTTGATCCGGTTCGGCCGAGCCGGTAGCGGTGACCATATGATGTCACTGAACCGGTTCTCCCCCCCACCCCCCCACCCCCCCACGTTATTCTTACCTTTTATTTGGTCCCACCCCCAATCTATTGCTGCCTCCTGAGTCCCAGCTGATGACTAGAGGGAAAAAAAACTGTTTAAACTCTTGCCGCGGGGCTTCAAAGGGCCATCCTACAGCTGATCAGTGTTAAAAGCAAACAAATGAGTTGGGTCATAAGTGCGAGGACTGGTCGTAAGTGTGAGGACCTTCCAGAAATGACTCTGACCAGCTAGCCACGCCCACCTAGTCACATGACCTCCAAGCCACACCCACAAAATAAGCTACGCCCACAGAACTGGTAGTAAAAAAATTTAGAACCCACCCCTGGAACCATTGAACCATATCTTTCAAAAAGCCTGGAGAACTGGGGCCTGGGAAAGAGCTGAAGTTATTCCTATCTTCAAAAAAGGGAGGAAAAAACAGACCCGGGAAACTACAGTGCAATTAGCCTGACTTCAATACCTGGGAAGATTCTGAAATCAATAATCAAGCAACAGATCTGTGAATACCTAAAAGTAAGCAAAGTTATAACCAGAAGCCAACATGGGTTTGTCAAAAACAGATCATGCCAAACAAATCTTATTTCATTCTGTGACAAAGTGACTAAATTAGTAGATCAGCAAAATGATGTGGACATAGCATACTTGGATTTCAGTAAGGCATCTGACAAAGTAGACCACAGCCTGCTTCTTGGTAAGCTAGAAAAATGTGGGATAGACAGCTTCACCACCTAACGGATTTGTAACTGTCTGACAAACGGCACTCGATGTGTAGTCCTTAATGGAACTACCTCTACATGGAGGGAAGTAAGCAGTGAGGTATCCCAAGATTCTGTTTTAGCCCAATACTCTTCAATGTCTTTATAAACAATTTAGATGAGAGAATAGAAGGGAAACTCATCAAATTTGCAGATGACACCAAGCTGGCAGAAATACAGTAGTCAACACCTCAGAAGATAGACTCAATATCCAGATTGATCTTAACAGACTTGAAGACTGGGCCCTATCTAAGAAAATGAAATTTGGTGTAAAGAAAAATAAGGTTTTAGGTAAGAGAAACCAAATGTACAGCTACAGATTAGGTGAAACTTGGCTCAATAGCAGTAACTGTGAGAGGGATTTTGGAGTTTAGTGGACAATCACTTAAATATGAGCCAGCAGTGTGCTTCAGCCACTAAAAAGAGCCTTGATAGCACAGTGGTCTAAGGCACCCTGTTATTAAGCTGGTTATTAAGACCAGCTGCCTGCAATTACTGCAGGTTTGAATCTCACCAAAGCTCAAGGTTGACTCAGCCTTCCATCCTTTCTAAGGTAGGTAAATTGAGGACCCAGTTGTGGGGGCAATAAGCTGACTTTGTATAAATATACAAAAGGATGAAGGCTGTTGCTGAGCACATTGTAAGCCACCCTGAGTCTCCGGAGAAGGGCGGCATATAAATCAAAATTAAAAAAAAAAAAAAAAGCCAATGCAGTCCTAGGCTGCATTAACAGAGGGATAGAATCAAGATCATGTGAAGTGTTAGTACAAACGTAAGTCTACATTTGGAATACTTCATCCAGTTTTGGTCACCGCAATGTAAAAAAGATGTTGAGTCTCTGCAAAGAGTGCAGTGAAGAGCAACAAAGATGCTAAGGGGGCTGGAGGCTAAAACATATGAAGAATAGTTGTAGTAATTGGGTATATCTAGTCTAGTGAAAAGAAGGACGAGGGCTGATATGATAGCTGTGTTCCAATATTTGAGGGGCTGCCAGAAAGAAGAGGGGATCAACTATTTTCCAAAGTACAAGAAGCAATGGATAGAACCTAATCAAGGAGAGAACCAACATGGAACTAAGCAGAAATTTCTTGACAGTGAGAACAATTAACCAATGGATTGGCTTCCCTCCCGAAGTTGTTGCTGCTCCATCACTGGAGTTTTTAAGAAGAGACTGGACAGCCATTTGTCTGAAATTGTATAGAGTTTCTTGGGGTGTATAAACAGATGTTTACTTTTTCCTATGGTCTGAGACAACTTAAGGTTTGTTTTCTATTTATATATACTTCATATCCCTTTGAGAAATAAGAGCTCCATGGATAAATAACTTTGAATATTGAAAACAAAATATTGATTTTGATAAAACAAAATATTCAAGATATTGAAAACAAAAATAACAAGGGACCTATTGATGATAATGAATAGATTCATACTTAAGCAAAACGTACCGATCCCCAAGCTTATTTGGTCAGCAAAGAAGAGTTCCTGTCTGTGAGAATTTGCACTGCCCAATGGTGAATCTGCGTAGATATCTCAGAGTCGTATGAGAATCATGGAGGACATTCATCTAGCATCTAGCTTGTAGCCTGTAAGAGACAAGTGAAGAAATTAGATCAGCCTTTAACTACTCTCAGTATGAGATCACTAGGTTTCATGCAGCAAAATAAAGTTTTTAAATATTGAAGGAATGGTCTGCTTCTTAGAATGTCCTAAGGTTGTGAGACCATAATAATACTTCTTTCCCTTACATATTTCAGAACAAAATATCCTTCAGGATATAAGAAGACATCTCCTATAAATGGCAGTCATGTATATATTGTCTATGTTTAATTTGACTTTTTATTCTTCATGAATGAATAAATCTTTATTATGGCCAAAGGCATCTTCCATCTTCCAGTTAGAACATTTCTACCTGCCAAGGATTTGTTAGGTATTGCCAAAAGTGATATACTGCAGATGTACCAGTTTTCTTGGACCCATTTGGCAAATATTTCTATTTAGATGACCAAATATTTTGGTAGAATACAATATTTTAGTAGAATTTTAATAGAATACAAGAAAAAGTGGTTTTGTGTCGTTATAAATTAAAGTAACTCTAATAAATTACTACATTGTTTATCAGAGTTACTTTAATTTATAGACACAGAACCACTTTTTATTGTATTAAACTAAAATTCTACTAAAATATTGTATTCTACTAAAATATTTGGTCATCTAAATAGAAAACTAACAACTCTGAGATGTTTACGTGAATGATTCAGTTTGATGAAATTGAATTCAAAAAGATTTCTTTTTCACTAGAACACTACAACCAATCATTTGTTAATTAATTGTTATCTGCATTTTTTATTTTTATAAATAGCTCAGTGTAGCAAACATGTTTAATCCTACTCCTTTTCCTATTTTCCTCACAACAGCAACACTGTGAGATGAGTTGGGTTGAAAGAAATGACTGGTCCAGAGTCACCCACCCGGCTTCCATGCGTAAGAGAGGCCTAGAATTCATAGTCTCCAGAATCTTAGTCATTACATCAGACTATATTTTGTTGAATAAATCATGGTAATTATGTTGGGCATGCCTTAAAGTACAGTATGAATATGATTTACAAGCCTCAGTAGCTAGGGCCATAGAACACATTAATCAGAAAACAATGGTACTAGAGATTAAACATTGCATATGACTGAAAATATCACACCGTGTTGTAACAGGGGCTCTTTCATGATAGCACACAATGTAATCATCCTTTCCTCCCTGATGATTGTCATAGAATCATATAATTGATAATCTTTACTCTTCATAATGAACCATAATGTGTACATTGCTTTTAGCTGAGTCAATGTGTGAATGTAGCTATCTTAGTTTGACAATGATGCTTTTTAGTTTAGTTTAGGCATTTTCATTTATTCCATAAAAAGGTTAAATCAAAATTTAGCACAGAGATATCTGTGGTCCATTGGGTTGCAAAGGCTTAAGTCTTCTTCCCTGGGGAAAATTGGCAAGAGTCAATCACATAGTGGCAAGTTTCAATTGTCTGTCCTGTCCTGTCCTGTCCTGTCCTGTCCTGTCCTGTCCATCCATCCATCCATCCATCCATCTTAGATAGATAGATAGATAGATAGATAGATAGATAGATAGATAGATAGATAGACAGACAGACAGACAGACAGACAGACAGACAGACAGATAGAATGAACAAACATATATTAAGGCTCTGGGAGATTTAATGCACTATTTTCTGCTGGAAATACAATCACCAACTCTATCAATATAAATTTAATAAACAAAATGTATTACCAACTGGTGCTTTCAGAAGAAAGGCAGAAAGGAAAACAGATATGGCTTCTAAAAGAAAACTTCGTCCACCTTTCTCATGGTGATATATGTGATTCAGCATTTATCTGAACAGTTTATTATTTGCAAACACAGATAGAATTTGAATGCCATAAGATTTTTATGTCACTAGACAAATGCAAATATTTCATACATTAGTGATTATTTTTATCTCGTTATTTGTTAAACAACAAATGTTTGAATAAACAATGCCCTTTTCTTCTCTCAATCCTCAAGTTCTACAGAGTTCTATTCATTTGTTTGCAATTAAACAACAAGACAGAAAGGCAAAATACAAAGGGTTGGGATTAGGATTAATCTAAATGTCCATCTCTCAATGTCACTCTGCCTCTTTTACCTCCAAAAGATCATCATTTTTCCAGTTTATATAAAGAACGATCACTTGAACTGTCTACCCTTGTAGTGGAATCTTATTCATTTATATTAATATTACTTGACTCCCTCCTGACTGGGATATTAAATATAGTATCTAGATTAAATATTGAACTTCATTTTATACTCCCCCACAGTTCACTGAAATATAAATAACAAATTAAAAATGTCACTAAAATAGAAACTGGGAAAATACCACATCTGTCATTTGAGCTAAGTAGAAACAGTTTGAGCATGTAAAACCGTTTTTAATCTGATGGCAGTCAGATTATTTTCTACCTAAATTGATTTGCAACCTCCAGGGGATCTATTATATAGAGGGTTAGAATGGGTGATATCTAGCTCAAGAATTACCAGTTGATCTCAGATTATCTTTCATGGCCAATGGTATCATCCTAATAGCATTTCATGTGTAGCAAAAAACTATATTCTGAGTTTGGAGAATCTAAATGTGTATAGATTATTGTATCGTAAGTAGGTTACACTCCTGTGTTTTGATCTTAAAATTCCTGGTCTTATGCTGAAGGAGCTTACTGGTATTATTTCTACTGGTTTGAAGTATTCTGGAAGTGTTTGAGTTTGCCGTGTTTCAAGTTCAATAAGTTTTGTATATCCCGGACAAATAACTGAACAATATTTAGCGCAGATCCACATTTGATGCACATGACAGGAATGCAGATTTCCATTCTTTCCTGCAACATCTCCTATAAGATTTTTCACTCCCATTTCCAGCACGCTTGTCCTTTACTAAAATGATTAGTCAAGCTGTTTAGAGACTCATATCCATTTTATCAATGATTTCTATGCCCTGAATCCTTAAACTAAAAATAATACTTAAAGTCTCAGGTTAAGATTGTCTTAAATACCCTAGAATATGAACTTTGTGTTGCTTGATTCAATTTCAATGCCTCTAAATATTCAAAACAGCATAGGTTTCATTGTAGCTTGCAAAATTAATGTTCAGTTCTGAGGCTGTGCTGATCTTTGAATGGGTACTTCCCTTGGATAGAGAATTGAGTGAAGTTTTCCTCTGAGGCGCCTCCACAAAGTAAAATGGCTGTCTGTGGAAGAGTTGTGTACTGCTTTGCTTTATTTCGCTTCAGAAACCTGTATTTGTGAGGCAGGTAGGTCTATTGAAGTGATCTGTTCTGGTATAGTCTTGGTTGAAGTAGACCAGGGGCGTCAAACTTGCGGCATCACATTGTCGTCACATGATGTATCACGACTTTTCCCCCTTTGCTAAAATGGGGGTGGGCATGGCCAGCGCATGACACATCTGGCCCATGAACCGCGACTTTGACACACCTGAAGTAAAGTGACTTTAATGGGCAGTATTCATTGAAGTGTTGAACAGGATTAAAATGCTTCATTAAGATGACTCATTCTTATCACATAATAGTCATCTATATTATGTTCTACCAATTTACAATAATAGATTGTAAACTGCTTACATTCAAGTGGAGGTAGAAATAGAAACATCGTAGGCATGAGATCTACTAAAACTGCGTTCAGGATCAACTCCTGTGTTAGTAAGTAAGACCTCAATATCTTAAAAAACTATTCATAAATTTATTATAGTGTACAAATTTATGAAGAATCCACCCAAAGTCAAAAACAGGGTAAAATTGAAAAACTCTAATGGGTATACCACATCTCATAGACCTTGTCCCACTTCAGATGTTCAGTGCAGTCCTTGAACACCAGAGCTGCCTACTTCTGATTTTCACAATACTGTTATATTTCTTATATATAAAAAAATTGAGGTCTTTTGGCAAGTCCTCCATTACATCTTCCAGAACAGGCAATGTCTAAACTTGGTGTCTTACTTTTTTTCTTTCCTTACTGGAAATTCTACAGAGATACCACTCATCCAGCCTTGCGAATATAAGATACCATGCCATTAAAATACATTATCACAATGCTTCCTACTGTTAACTATCAAGCGCCATTTGCATAAGATATGTTTTCCCCACCTGTCAGCTAAATTATGCTCACCACTTTTCGCTCTGTCATCTTTAGATATATGTGAAATTCTTTTTTTTTTTTTAAACCTGTCCTCTCATGTTAGGTTTATTTTCAGCGTCCTTCCTCATTCATTCACAGGCATGCTTCATCTGTCCATCTGCCTTTTGCTTTCTTCTTTGCAGCCTGAGTCTGAAACATAAATCAATAGTCAATAATGGCTGCCTGAAAAAAGAAGGCCCCACAGAATTTTTCCATGATAATCATGCCTGAATTATTTCATATGTTTCACATATTCAGCCTTTTTAGAGTTTTTTAAAATTGTTAAAAATGGGGGAAATGTATTAAGGGAGTTGGAAGATATGTCTGGAAGGGAGATAGGGGCTCGGGCAGAAATTTGGGGAATTTGGCAGCGGAAGAGGGTAGAGGTGGGAGAAATACCCAGATTGAGTAGTCAAGAAGCATACAGATCAGTGGTGGGTTTCAACTGGTGTTACCACCGGTTCGCTTCATGCATGCCAGTGGTGGGTTCCTCCTGGTTCGGTCCGGTTCGGCCCAGCTGGTAGCAGTGACAATATGACGTCACTGTTCGGGAGCTGGGCCCTCCTGCCCCGCCCGTGTTATTCTTACCTTTTATTTGGCCCTGCCCCCAATCTATTCGCTGCCTCCCAAGTCCCAGCTGATCGGCTAGAAGGAAAAAAACTGTTTAAACTCTTGCTGCGGGGCTTCAAAGGGCCGCCCTACAGCTGATCAGTGTTAAAAGGCAGTGTGGTGGTAGACCGGTGCCTCCAAAAACAAATGGGTAGACCAGGACGCTCCAAGAACAAATGGGTAGACCGGGATGCTCCAAGAACAAATGGGTAAACAGCAAACAGCTCTGCAAGCAGTTAAAAGCCTGGTAGACCAGTACCTCTGCTAAATCCTAAAGAATTGTCACATGACCATCAAACCATGCCCACAAAATAAGCCACGCCCACAGAACCGGTAGTAAAAAAATTTAGAACCCACCCCTGATGCATGCGCTTTGCGTGCATGAAGTAATCCAGAACACCAGGACAGGAAGCAGGCTGCCTATACAACATCTTCCAGTAAAATGGATGTTCATTGTATTTAAACCGGAAACAAACCCCCAGGCTGACTAGCATTGGTGCTGGTGAATGAAACATCTGCAAGTAAAAATTACGTATTTCAGAAACCTAGAAAGTTAAAATATAGGAGAACAATTACATGACCTAAGTACTTTACACATTTGTAACTCTGAAAACATCAAGTTCACTTTCTCAGCATTTTTGTTTTATTTTATTTTTCTTACTGAGCTTTTCATTTTAACCGATGCCTTGCATGAGTAACTGTACCATTTTCCAGGTGTATCTGGATTTGTTGCTATTTGTGTTGAGCCATGATGCTAGCCAAACTTGGCATTTTTTAAAATTGTACAATTTGATGTGCTTTCTGAGAAGCATGAGGCAGTTAGCCTTGAATAAGTATGAAATGACTTGCAATCTGATACACAACCCAATTCTCTGATGCACTGTAGATATTCCCCTATGAACGTTCTGCCCTGTTTGCTTGCTTCAGATTTCTTGGCATGTCAGTTTTAGATTACATTGGAACTAAAATAATTTAGAAAGTTTAAAGTTAATCTTAAAAGCCTGCCTGCCCCCCCGAAAGAAAACTCAATTAGACTTTCCAGTTTATGACCAAACAGCATATCAAAAACTTCTATCAGACTGGGAAGTGGGGGGGGCGGGGGGAGAGATTATAGCTCTTAAATATAAAGAAGTAAAGTGATAATATTTAATTTTTTGTTTGTGGTTCTCATACACTAAGGCAATCATGCTGCATCTTTAGTACAGAAACTCCCCCAGTGAATTTTAGTTTTAAAGAAAGGCAAGCTCTGATCTGTGATACTATATTTGCTTATTTTGTTTATTACCGTGCTGTAAAAACTGGGACAGAACAATTTATCTATCCATCCATTATCATTTTAATCCTTCCAATGATGATAATTCCCTGGGCTGATTACAGGATATTTTTTAAAAAAAGTACAAAGAAAAGAATTTCAATTGAATACATTAATAAATAATAATAGAGAGAAAAGAAACATACAAATAAATAAAAGCCAAGGTATAAAGTAGCCAACTAGCTGGGCTGGCTTGAGCTAAATTTTAAATTGGTTTTAAATTGGGTTGTTTTAATTTACGGCCAGAATATCTAATTATTTTAATACTGTTTTTTAAATTTTGTATGCTTTGTTTTTACTTAGGCTGTGCACTGCCCTGAGTCCTATTTGGAGAAGGGCGGTATAGAAATTTAAACAAATAAATAAATAATAGCCAATTAAAATAAAAACTCTCTATAAAAATTCCAATTACTCTTTAAATAGAGAAAACGTATTTCAAAGCAAACTAACCCAATTTTCTTTGCTCATATTTGTATTACAGGATTTATTTACAGGAGTACTCCACTCCTCTGCTCACAATAGAATACCTTATGCCACCAGGCTCCAAATTTTGGCCTTGGACAATCTAGCACTAAGCTGCCTACGGACTGACCTAAGCGTAAGTACACAAAATTGTCTGCTACAATGTCCTATCTGTCAATGACTACTTCAGCTTGAACTGCAATAATACATGGGCAAACAATAGATACAAACTCAAAGTAAACCGCTCCAAACTTGATTGCAGAAAATACAACTTCAGCAACAGAGTGGTCAATGCCTGGAATACACTACCTGACTCTGTTGTTACATCCTCAAACCCCCAAAACTTTAACCTTAAACTGTCTACTGTGGACCTCACCTCATTCCTAAGAGGTCTCTAAGGGGGCATGCATAAGTGCGCCAGTGTGCCTACCGTCCCTGTCCTACTGTCCCCATTTATTCGTACTCATTTCCCATGTTCATGTCCATGTTTATACTTATACTTCTCGTACATGTTCGACAAACTAAACAAATAAAATATTTTGAAACAAAAAAACTCTATTTCTATGCACAAAAGAGAAAAGGGGAGAGAAATAAACTAGGACCCTTCTCTGGTTTTTGCCTGAATTGATTGCAGCAATCAAAGTTGAACAAGTGATGGAGTGTCCCTCTAATCAGAGCATGTGGTGAGAGCCGACTTGGATTATAGGCTCAGACTACGGACAAAGAGGAGCTTTGAACCATAATTGACTGCAACTCTTTACAGTAGTGCATAATTTTGGGGAAAGATATGCATGACTGTAACCTTGCTGCTGGTATCCTTAAGATTTATATTGACTGTTTCCCTATGACTATCATTAAGCGTTGTACCTTATGATTTTTGACGAATGTATCTTTTCTTTTATGTACTCCGAGAGCGTATGCACCAAGACAAATTCCTTGTGTGTCCAATCACACTTGGCCAATAAAGAATTCTATTCTAGTCTGTTCTATTCTATTCTATTCTATTCTATTCTATTCTATTCTATTCTATTCTACTCTACTCTACTCTACTCTACTCTACTCTACTCTACTCTACTCTACTCTACTCTACTCTATTCTATTCGGTTAAAGAATTAAGGGTGTGTTTCAGGGCAACATTTTCCTTTCAAATTCAAAGGCTGTGTTGCTGAATGGTACTCCAAACATTTGGTGTCAGCTCTAGAAAGCTCAAGAGTCGTGTTCATCTTCTTTTGAATTTCTTTATGGCCTTACCACTCAATATGGCATAACCAAAATCAGAAGACACACAGTGTTCTTCTCTCAGTTAACTTTAAAGCTTTTATGCAATCAAAGGAATCTGTGTATGCTGTGTACACTGTGTATAAGCGCATTGCGCATGATATGCATATCAGAGGTGGGTTTCAGCAGGTTCTGACCAGTTCTGGAGAACCGGTAGCGGAAATTTTGAGTAGTTTGGAGAACCGGTAGTAAAAATTCTGACTGGCCCCGCCCCCATCTATTCTCTGCCTCTCATGTCCCAGCTGACCAGGAGGAAATGGAGATTTTGCAGTAACCTTCTCCTGGATTGGGGAGGGAATGGAGATTTTACAGTCTCCTTCCCTGCCACGCCCACCAAGCCACACCCACAGAACCGGTAGTAAAAACAATTGAAACCCACCACTGATGCATATGTATCTATATCGACTCTAAATGACGTGAACAGTTATTTTATTCAGTTAAGCTCTGCATCAGTCAATCCATCACAAAACTATGGACAGAAGATGACTACATAAAGGATATGACAAATGGAGCAGTGCAAAGGATTTGAAAAAGACATCTTGCAAAGAGTATTAGGACTCTAGAAGCACTTGTTTTTTTTTCTTTGGAAGAGTTGCGTGGCTGCTTTATCTTTTGAGGAAAGATGCTTTACTTGTACTAACCCTTTCAGTTGGTTTGCAAAGCTCTGTGGGTTTTGTCCCCAGCGTTTTTTTTTTTATTGAAACTGCTAGTGAAATGTGAGAAAGCTAAGATGCAACCTTTGAAGGAACCACATCACACCAGCCTTCCAGAAGACACAGCTTTTTTTTAGTGCTTTGAGGAGAGTTGCACACATTAGAGATGCCTCCAGGCCATGGTGAAAAATGCCAAGATGGCTATTATATTACATGGCGCTCCCATGTAACATCTCTCCTGCGCGAGCTGCATTGGCTTCCAGTGGTCTTCCGGGTGTGCTTCAAGGTATTGGTTCTCATCTTCAAAGCGCTCCATGGCTTAGGGCCTGGGTATTTACGAGACCACCTTCTGCCACCGATAACCTCCCACCGGCCAATACGCTCCCACAGAGAGGGTCTCCTCAGGGTGCCATCAGTCAGGCAATGTTGACTGGCGACCACCCGGAGAAGAGCCTTCTCTGTGGGGGCACCCGCCCTCTGGAATGAGCTACCCCCAGGGATACGACTGATCCCGGACCTCCGAACCTTTCGCCGGGCTCTGAAAATGTTCCTATTTCGGCAAGCCGGGCTGGCTTAAAATTTTTAATTGGTGAATTTTATGGGTAAGGTGTTTTAAATTGGGGAAAGCCATTAGGGATTTAATTTCGTTTTCAATGTATTTTAATGTTTATATTGTATGTTTTTTAATCTTGGCTGTTCACCGCCCCGAGTCCTTCGGGAGAGGGGGCGGTATAAAAATTTAAAAAATAAAATAAATAAATAAATAAATAAATATTGAAAACTAGCATTTTTATGCATGACACGTACAACAATGTGTGTGTGTGTGCCTTTGAGTTAGTTTTTTTTATTATTATTATTTCTGGTGATCACTTGGATTAGTCTCTGCAGTTTTCTTGGATTTTTTTTTTTTTCAGAAGTGGTTTGCCATTGTCTGTTTCCTAGGCTGAGACAGTGACTACCTCAAGGTCACTCAGATCAGGGGTCTCCAACCCTGGCTACTTTAAGACTTGTGGACTTCAACTCCCAGAATTCCTCAGCCAGCTTTGCTAACCCAGATGGCTTTGTGCCTGAAGTGGGACTACTACTTATAGTCTCCTACTTTCTAGCCTGATGTCTTAACCTCTACACCAATCTTTCATAATATAAAATGTGTGTGTGTGGGTGTGTCAGTGGTGAAATCTAAAATTTGTTACTACTGGTTCTGTGGGTGTGGCTTGGTGGGTGGGTGGGTAGTGTGACTGGGTGGGCGTGGCCAATTTGTTTTTTCTTTTAAAACCATTTTTTCTACAACCTCTTCAGTGAAGAAGTTGTAAAAAAATGCTTTCAAAAGGCTCTGACGATCCCAGCTGAGTTGCCTGATCGGCATAGGCTTTTTTTCTTTTAAAAGCCTCTGCCGATCAGGCAACTCAGCTTGGATCATCAGAGGCTTTTAAAAGAAAAAAAAAACAACCTCTGCCGATCAGGCAACGTCAGAGGCATTTAAAAGAAAAAAAGCCTCTGCTGATTACGCAACTCACTACTCACTCATTACTTTTCCTTTTCCTTTTAAAAGGAAAAAAGCCTCTGCCAATCAGGCAACTCAGCTGGGATCATCAGCTGACGAACACTTTGACTATCCCAGCTGAGTTGCGCGATCATCAGCGGCTTTTTTTTTTTACTTTTAAAAGCATTTTTTCAGCCGAAGAGGTTGTAGAAAAAATGCTTTTAAAAATTAAAAGAAAAAGCCTCTGATGATTGTGCGGCTCAGCTGGGCCTGGGGGGGCGGGGAGGAATTTTTGCTACTGGTTCTCCGAACCACCCGCCTCCATCGCTACCGGATCAGGCAATCCGGTCCGAACTGGGAGCATCACACCCCTGGTGTGTGTGTGTGTGTGTGTATATCACATATTAACAATGGGCAGATTTCAATCACATTGTGACAGTCATTTTCTTAACATTTTTGACACCCTGCTGATACTCAGAGCTTACGCTAAGACACTTTGCAAACCACCTTTTAATGTTTTGCACAACCTTAGTAATAGATATAATTAAGTTAACTCTGCTTTCACCAGTAGCACGGATTCTCATCACCAAAGAGTTGTCAGGGGTGTTTACAGTTTGTTGTCGTTTAAAAATATTGTCAAACTTCAAAGCATGGATGTTTGGTCATGTCCAGACAAAGAAAGGTTCACAGAGGGACTTTAATGGTCCTGAGAATTTGTGTTTAAGTAGCAATGATATTTATTTGGATATCAAGAAGTACTAAGAAAAAACCTCCTGAATATCCTTAAAATGTTTCCTCCTAAGGACTGAAAAATGACAAAATCTATATGCTAATAAAAATTCTCATGTCTATTTGATTGTAACCTGGATGATATTGAAAGATACAGGGCAATAATTATTCCACCAAGTTAATTCAAATGGATTTTTTTACCAAATGCTGGATTGGGGAGCAATCAAGCAGCAAGCACCATTTCCAATGATCCTTGCCCGTTTTCAACAAATCAATGGAGAAGCCAGCAGGAAAACAGAAGTTGTTCCTGTTTCCAATGCTTTTCTGGCTTCCCACGGTCATTCTGTTTCTCTCTTTAGGTAAGAAAATATGGCCCATTTGTCATTTTAGGATTGTCTGGTTCAGAGGTGGGTTTCAGCAGGTTCTGACCAGTTCTGGAGAACTGGTAGCAGAAATTTTGAGTAGTTCAGAGAACCGGTAGTAAAAATTCTGACTGGCCCCACCCCCTTCTATTCTCTGCCTCCCAAATCCCAGCTAATTGGGATGAAATGGGGATTTTGCAGTAACCTTCTCCTGCCATGCCCACAAAGCCATGCCCACCAAACCACACCCACAGAACCAGTAGTAAAAAATTTTTGAAACCCACTGCTGGTCTGGTTGCTTTACAAATCTTTGGAACTAGAATAGCAGTTAAGAATATTCCCTCAGCATCCTTTCCTGGGAAGTTTTTTAAAAAAAATAAGTTTATATCCCGAAATGCTTTGCACACATATATATTTATGGACTGAAAAGTAGTTCACTGTTAAGGCTAAATGAATTTTCCATTGGTATTCATTTTGGGTATTCATTGCTTGTCACAATTAATGTCATGAGAGCTTTCATTTCTCGGAGGTTACACCCATTATTTGACTTATTATTCATGTATTCAAATAACTAATTAGAATAGAATATATGGATACATTCAAATTGGCTATGAGAAATGAGTTTGTCACAGGATTCTTTACACTGACCCAGAGAGACACTTATTGCTCTGATTTTCATTGGGCTGTCTCTCTCGCTGTGATAAAATGAAAGCTGCATAATATTTATAGGAACAGTTAATTTAGAATTGGAAATTAGCTTTTCCCCCTGAACTATCCACAGCAGGATCATATTAGATTAAGGCATCATGCTTCTTTATCTAGAACGGCGCAAAGGACAATGGGATGTTTCCTCCCCGTTGATTTGCACAGCTCTTGCTGGTCAAATTAAATCATTAAGAAAAAAGGAAAACGAACAAACAATTCATTTCTACAATTCAACTCAACAATTCAAACTGATTCATTCCTATTATTCAGGATAACCACAAAGCCCTAAAGCAAACAGTATTAGTTTTTTTTAATTGTCTTTTGTTCCAGATTCAGATGAGAAAACATGGTACGTTCCATTTTGATTTTGAACAATGATGATGAACATTATCAAGCAGAACTGATATGAGTAAAACTGATATGAGGTGTATTTTAGTGATTCCAACTCGATATGATAAGGAGTTTAAAAGACTTGCTGGGCTGGGATACTCTTGTATTTACAATGAGTTCTGCTCCTCTGATAGTTCTCTTGCTCAGCTCAGTTGAAAGGACCATCTATAAGAACACTAGCTGGATACCTGTGCTCCGCTACAAAACTATGTGATCAGACTTGATAAATTGACACTTACAGATTGAAAATTAATGAGTAGTTACAATCGGCCCCTCCTCTCCCCTTCTCTCCCTCAGGCTTGCCCCACAGAGGCCTTTCCTCTCCTATCCCTTTCTCTCCCTTAGGCTTGCCCCACAGAGGCCTCTCCTCTCCTATCCCTTTCTCTCCCTTAGGCTTGCCCCACAGAGGCCTCTCCTATCTTATCCACTTCTCTCCTTCAGGCTGGCCCCAATGATCCTCTCCTATTATTATTATTATTATTGGTTAATCTTTAGTGAGATTCACAGCCTTTGAGGCTGGTTAATAGCTCAGCAGCTCAAGTCCTAACCAAGGACCTAGGAACTGTTAAGGTATCGTCGGAGGATGTAAGCTGTTCTGAGTAAGGTGGTTTTTTGTAAAGTCAAAATGTTCAAGTCCGGTAAATTTAGAATTTCTAAATAGCGGGGTAGCCCTTTGGGTATTGCTCCAAGGGTTCCAATTACAATCGGGACAACACACAATTTCTTTTTCCACAGTCGCTCAACTTCAATTTGCAAGTCCTGGTACTTTGTGATTTTTTCTTGTTACTTATCTTCAATCCGTGCATCACTCTAACCACTGCGCCACCTCGGCTCATCCCTTTCTCTCCCTGAGGCTTGCCCCACAGAGGCCTCTCCTCCCTTTCTCCCCCTCAGGCTGGCCCCATTGATCCTCTCCTATCCCCTTCTCTCCCTCAGGCTTGCCCCACAGAGGCCTTTCCTATCTTATCCCCTTCTCTCTCTTTCAGGTGGGGAGTAGAAAGTCTAACCTCCCAGCCTGCAGGCCAGATGAGTCACGTGCTGGCCACGTCCACAACCAAGCAGCAGTTGGAACAGAGTTCTTTTCAGTGGGGAGGGGAAGTAGAACGTCTAACTCCTTAGCATCAGAGCATGTTAATAGTAATGTAAGAAATACTAATGATCTGATGGTCATTTCGAAAAATCCTTTCTTAGCGAGCACCTAGAAGCCAAGAGGAACATGCCAAATTTCAAGTTTGTAGGCTTTATGGTTCTGGAGATTTTGTGATGATGCATAAGTGGTATTTTGCTTATATATATATAGATAAGAAATGGGAATCTATTTTGATTCTTTGTACTAGCCCTACCTGTAGCATTCAGTATGAAGATTTCCACATGTTTTAAATAGATCCAGTTTCTGTTTTGGGGGCACTGTAAGATCTCCTGTCATAATGGATCCTCCCTTTCGGAAAAGAAATATCAATGTCCCATCTAACTACTTTGATTAGAATTCAGGGGAATAAGAATGGTACTGGGTGTTAGTACGTTAGTGTATTTGCAGGAAATAGTTAAATTTATTTTAAAATAAGGATTTGAGCATAATTTTATTCATTACATCAAACTGGCTGTCATTATCCTATGTTAGTGAGATCCAAATCCACAGCTCATTTCTATGAGGAAGGCAGACACAAAATTCTGGTTGCTTTGGAATGAGTAACTTCATGATGATGATGTTGATGTATGCATGTATTAAGATCCATCTGGTATACTTCTGAAATGGACAATTACCAATTCTGTTGAATTCAATAAAGGATGATTCAGCTCATTTGTGTTTTCTTTAATATCATTTCAAAACTGAATGACAGATTTGTTCACATACAAATCTGATTTATAATTCCCAGCCCATTTAGAGGCATTCATCCTCTATATTTTCTTGAACCAATTTAGGTTCTGTTAAGATACACTAATTAAAGCTATTGTTTTGATAAGTTTGTTAAGTAAGCAAGATAAGAATTAAGAATCATTGCCTTGGATCATTCAATATGCCAAATCATAATGCAGTTTGCTTTTTGGTTTATTTGGCTGGGTTTGTTCAGTCAACCATAGTTAAATGTGAATATAATGTAAGTAGGATAGACATGGATTTCTTCTAGAAAATACTTATATACTTATATCTCATGATTCATTTAACTGATATAGAGTTGGCTAATTGTATGTTAATCTGAGGCCTCAGTGAGGATAGGCAGTCAGAATCATCATATCAAATCCACTTTGTGGAATTTAAAACAGTTATGCAAAATTCTTAGCTCTTAGGTCAAAATCACAATTCATTCTGACTTAAGAGACCTAGAATAACTTAGCACAGTAACTCCCATATAACAACCTTCTCCACAGAGGTATTAACAGTAAAGATTAATAGCTAAAGACTACAAAGTTTATTTGTGAGATGTGTTTTATGTTTTAATATAAATATACTATTTTAATAAAAACCATATGATATCCAAAGAGAAGCAAGACAAAGTTGCCCACTGCCTGCTCTTTTGTTTATTTTAGTTTTTGAAATACTGAATAGACACCACAGTACGTGCGACCAGAACAATCTGGAACTGAACACACTCAAAACCGTAGAAATGGTGGTAGACTTTAGGAGAAACCCTCCCATACTACCGCCTCTTACAATACTAGACAACATAGTATCAACAGTAGAGACCAGTGGTGGGTTGCTCCCGGTTCGGTCCAGTTCTACAGAACCGGTAGTAAAACTGGCAGGAGGCTCATCCCACTCACCACGATATCATCATGGGTGATCTGCGCATGCGCAGAAGTGTGTGCTTCCGTTGCAAACTGGTAGTAAAGGTAAGTAGAGCCCACCCCTGGTAGAGACAATTACTACCAACCTGCCTTCCACTGAGGACCTGTATACTGCAAAAAGAGTCAAAAAGTCAAAAAGAGGGCTGTGAAAATACTTACAGACCCCTCACATCCTGGATATAAATTGTTTCAACTCCTACCCTCAAAACGATGCTATAGAGCAGTGGTCCCCAACCTTTTTATCGCCGCGGACCAATCAGCCTTTGACAATTTTACCATGGCCCGCTGAGCGCGCGCAGGGGTGGGGGCTTTGGGCCACACGTGCGTACCTGCGCGGGGCTCTCTTCCCTGGAGCCTTTGCGCACGGCCCAGGAGCTTTTGCGCATGGCCCAGGAGCTTTTGCGCACGGCCCAGGAGCCTTTGCGCTGCAGCGTTCATGTCCCCCGGCCGCTGCGCGGCCCGGTGCCAGGTACTCCACGGCCCGGCACCGGTCCGCGGACCGGGGGTTGGGGACCACTGCTATAGAGCACTGCACACCAGAACAACTAGACACAAGAACAGTTTTTTCCTGAACGCCATCACTCTGCTAAACAAATAATTCCCTCAGCACTGTCAAACTATTCACTAAGTCTGCATTACTATTACTATTAATCTTCTCATTGCTCCTATCGCCCATCTCCTCCCACTTATGACTGTATGACAGTAACTTGTTGCTGTATCCTTACAATTTATATTGATTGTATCCTAATATGATTCGATTGCTTATTTGTTCCCTATGACCATCATTAAGTGTTGTATCTTATGATTCTTGATGAATGTATTTTTTCTTTTATGTATGCTGAGAGCATATGCACCAAAGACAAATTCCTTGTGTGCCCAATCACACTTGGCCAATAAAGAATTCTATTCTATAGGAAAAGATGAGAGATCATCGGAGTAAAAATTAAGAAGTCATACAAATTAGGAGCTTTTGTGGATGGCTTTGTTGCTTACTAGAATGGGAAAAGTCAGTGAACCACTAACAGAGATACACCTACCCACTCATCTTCCAGTAGGTGAAATGTTATATTCTATGTCAATAATTTCTTACCGTACTCTTCATAGAGCAAATAGTCTTTCCACAAAAGAAACAGTAGATGTTAATTTGACATCAGAAATGACAGCTGTGATGATGAAAAAGTAATATGGGACCAGGGGTGAAATGCTCCCGGTTCAGACCGGATCGCCCAATCCGGTCACAAAAATCTCTCCCCACCCCCCATGTCCAGCTGAGCCACGCAATCATCAGACACTTTTTTTAAATTTATTTTTTTATTTTATTTTTAAAAAAGTTTTTTATTTTAAACACATTAAAAACCAAACATAGACATACAACATTTATAGAATAATAATAATAATTAAAAAAAAATTAAAATTAAAAAAAAGATTAATATCACTTTTCTTTTCAATTGGTTGCAGCGGTCCATTCTTTCTATACATCAATATTTACAGATATTTTAGTATTTACTTATTTGACGTTCATTTTCTGCTTTCTATCATTCCTTCTATCCTATAAATTGATCGTACACATTTTCCCCCTCCTTTCTTCATTCATTTATCTTGTTTCTTTATTTTTCAACCATTCATACCATCTACTCCATACCTTATAGTACTTAGTTTCTTCTTCCCCCTTAATTTATTTAGTTAATTTATCTAATTCTGCACATTCCAGAATTTTCTCTTTTTTTTAATTTTTAAAAGCATTTTTTTCTACAACCTTTTTGGCTGAAAAAAATGTTTTTAAAAGAAAAAAAAAGCCTCTGACGATCAGGCAACTCAGCTGGGATCGTCAGAGGCTTTTAAAAGCATTTTTTTACCAATCTCTTTGGCTGAAGAGGTTGTAGAAAAAATGGTTTTAAAAGTAAAAAAAAAAAATTGGCCATGCCCACTCAGTCACATTACCCCCACCAAGCCACACCCACAGAACCGGTAGTAACAAATTTTACATTTCACCACTGTATGGGACCCCTTCAGCCTCTGAGAATGCTTACTACTGAGCTTATTAAAAGAACACAAAGGACAGATTTAAAATATAAAAAGCTATATTACGAGCCATCAAGAAGTTTCCGTTTTATTTTCCGTGCCTTGAGTAGGAACAAGAGTTTATTATTCTACCACCACCAGTTTCATAATAAGAAAATGGTTATGCTATCTCCCAACTTCTGCTTTGCTGCATTGTTACCATCATTTGTACTTTCTACATGTCCATTGTCTCTGTTTTTTTCTTTTTACCATTTATTCTATCCTCAGTCACAGTTTAACTATTTGCTTGTAACTAACAGTTTATTCATCTGGTAAAGTGGCTTGCTAATGTCAGGCTGCAATAGATTCACAAGCTAAATATGAACATTTCAAACTTCTTCCATTATCTCTTTCCCAGTGGTGGTGGTATTTAGCTGGTTCTATCCGGTTTGGCCGAATCGGTAGCGGTGGCTGCAAGAGGCTCCGCCCACTTGCCCAAATGTCATCACATTCCATTTTTGAGGCTCTGTGCCTGTGCGGAAGGGCCTGCGCATGTGTGGAGGTGGCGCGTGAGCTCACATTTGCGAACCGTTAGCGAAGGTAAATGAATACCAACCCTGCTCCTTCCAATACTGAATCTCTGCACATTAATGCAAACCCAAGTTCATTTAGAAAGCCAATTTTAAACATTTTTTCAAAGTGAGATGCGTGTATGAGAAACACCCAGCCAGAAAAGGATTGTGGTGCTGGATGCTGTTTTTGCTATATAATGAATGTGCTTTTCCAGGGAAATATGCCTATGCTTCATTCACATTCCCAACGTTGATTGAGAGGGTGAAAATGAGTTGTGTTTTCTCTTATGCTTCAAAGTTGATGAGCTCTATTGTGTGAGCATATTTTCTCCTCACTGAATGAATTGGCTAATTTGAGTTGGTGTTAAGCAGAATGTCTCTCCATTAGCTATGTGAAACTGGTTCTTTCCCCCCATGATGGGACATGTGTTAAAATAAAAGTGGGATGAGAAGAATGGGTGAAGAGGGGTGAAGTAGATGGAGTGAGTGAGGAAATGGGGGGAAAAGACTGGTGGCAGCTTGTAGATTGAACAAACTAGTAACTGCATTGGTTTTATGGCTTTACTCTAAATTTATTCTTTGAAATCTGGAAACAAAATATGACACTTATGTCTGCTGGAAAATATGAGATAAAATGAACTGGACAATTTAAAATTCATTATACAGGCAAGCCACAAGATTAGTTGGGTCAAGAGAAATTATGTGTTCATATAGATACATCCCATGAGTTGCAACCAGCTTATGGTGGTGGATATTTTAAAAATTATTGTACTTCACTTATTATACGGTATTTTTCAGAGTATAAGTGCACCTTTTTCCCCCCAAAAAGAGGGTGAAAATCTGGGTGCATCTTATACTGTGAATGTAGCCCCGCCCAGCCTTGCAAAAGGAGATTTCAGAGGCTGAAAGTAGCCTCTGAAAGAAGCTTCAGAAAAAAAAAAAGCCTCAGAAATAAAGCTTCAGAAAAAAAGCCTCTGAAAGGCTTTTATCTAAAATAATATGGCAAGCAACAAAAGAAGAATCAGGTTCTAACCAAACTATGCTAACAAATCTGGAGAATGACACAATAACCAACAGATCGGAAGGAGTTAATCTATATACCAATACCAAAAAAAAGGAGATTGAACAGAGTACAGATAGTCCTTCAGAATAAAAGCCTTTGAAAGAAGCTTCAGAAAAAAAGCTTCCAAACAGAGCTTCAGAAAAAAAGCCTTTTTCCCCCCCTGAAGCTCTGTTTCGGAGGCTTTCAGAGGCAGAAAAAAAAAGTTTTTTCTGAAACAGAGTTTCAGAAGTTTCAGAGGCAGAACAAAAAACAAGGCACAGAGTTCACAACCAACGAACCTGTTGCTAAAATTCACCTCTGGGAACAGCTGATTGGGGGTATTTCAGGAGGCCGATCCACCCACCAATCAGCTTCTTTCTTATTTTCCTTCCCAAAAACTAAGGTGTGTCTTATACTCTAATGCGTCTTATAGTCCGAAAAATACGGTACTTTTAATCATTCTACTTGAGCCTCAGCTGCCTGGAAAACTTAACCAAGTAGATGACTTTAAAATAAATAGTTGGAGAACTAAATAACTTGAGAAGAATGATATTTGATTCTTAACAGAAGTACAGCTCTAGTCGGTGACAGTGTCAAATCTATAATGCTCACTTGGTTAGGAAAATCAGTGCCATCATTTCTATTTTGCCTCCTGCTTTGTGGTAGTCTTTCTCTGATAAGTGAGTGGAGCTGCTGAGTGCCATCAGGACTTTAGCCAAAACTATTGAAATGACTACTTGAAGGAATACTGCATCCAGCTTGGGTCACCACGATGTAAAAAAAGCTGTTGAGACTCTAGAAAGAGTGCAGAAAAGAGCAACAAAGATGATTAGGGGACTGGAGGCTAAAACATATGAAGAACAGTTGCTGGATTTGGGTATATCTAGCTTAATGAAAAGAAGGACTAGGGGAGACATGAGAGCAGCGTTCCAATAACTCAGGGACTGCCACAAAGAAGAGGGAGTCAAATTATTCTTCAAAGCACCTGAGGGTAGGACAAGAAGCAATGGGTGGAAACTAATCAAGGAGAGAAGCAACTTAGAATTAAGGAGAAATTTCCTGACAGTTAGAACAATTAATCAGTGGAACAACTTGCCTCCAGAAGCTGTTGGATCATTTGTCTGAAATGTTATAGTATTTCCTGCCTGAGCAGGGGATTAGGCTAGAAGACCTCGAAGGTCCCTTCTGATTCTTTTATTCTTTTATTCTTTTGTTCTTTTATTCTTTTATTCTTTAATTAAAATAAAAGTTATTCTTTTATTTTGTATTTTGAATATAACAAGAAGGGTGTCAGCACTTCAAGCTGCATTTACTCTAGTGCTGACATAAGAAGGAGAAGCGGAGGCTTCTGGAAAGGGACATTTGACTTTTCACCTACTTATTTTCCCTGGAGATAATATCCCCTAGGAGATGGGATGGGAGGGGGAAAATTCCTTTGAGCTGGAGCAGTAGATTAGGGGTAGAGTGACTTGGAAGATGGCCAATGAGTGCAGGGGAGTGGGGAACGGAAAGGGAGGGTTTGGGGTCAGGAAGTCAGTGTTGGCTACGATGGAGTCGGAATTAGTTAATAAATGGGAGTTTTTCATTAAAGACTTTGTTTGAAATGCAATTTATTTGAGACAACCTCGAAACCTGACAAAGGGTGTATTAGGGTGGCAGGAGGGGGAATGTTTTTCTTCCACCTCTACAAAAAAAAAGAAGCATGGAATCTGGTCTGACAGTAGGAGAAACTCTATGTGAATAAGACACTTTGTTTGGAATAAATGGCTGGCCGGAAGTTTAAAAATTTGAATTTTAAAAATGAGGTATATTGCAACTACATATTTATGGTATTATTTATCTGGCATCATTTATAGTTTATTTCTTTTAAAATAGAGGGATCTTAACAGGAAGGACTTAGAGCTTATGTTACTACAGGAACTTCCCTACTGTTAAGACCTGGTATTGAGATCAGAGAATCATAACATTAGAGGTGGTCATCTCCAAAGTAAGGTACACAACAGATGGTACGCCAATATTTGAACAGTGCTATCATATTGCCAAGGGATGCAGTGGCTCAGTGGCTAAGATGCTGAGCCTGTCGATCAAAAGGTCGGCAGTTCAGCGGTTCGAATCCCTAGTGCCGCGTAACGGGGTGAGTTCCCATTACTTGTCCCAGCTTCTGCCAACCTAGCAGTTCGAAAGCATGTAAAAAATGCAAGTAGAAAAATAGAAACCACCTTTGTGGGAAGGGAACAGCGCTTCGTGCGCCTTTGGCGTTTAGTCATGCCGGCCACATGACCACGGAGATGTCTTTGGACAATGCTGGCTCTTCGGCTTTGAAACGGAGATGAGCACTGCCCTCTAGAGTCGGGAATGACTAGCATATATGTGCAAGGGGAACCTTTACCTTTATCATATTGCTATCACTCATCTTTTCTCAAAAGTAAAACATACCCAATTCCCTCAGCCTCTCTTCAGAGTTCCATTTCTTGTTCTTTGATTATCCTCCCTGTTGCTTTTTTCCAACTGCCTAATTTGTTCACATCCTTAAATTGTGGGCCTTCGAAGTAGACATAGCTTGTCTTGTACGGTATGATACCCAGCAGAATATAAATGTAGCTTTCCTTTTCCATTTATAAACTGTAAGCAACGTTCAGCTACCAGGCATTATGCGGTGAGAGTGAAAGGAACATTTTCCTAGGTACAGTATTTACTATTTTTATAGAGGTGGGCAATCTTGCAAATGACATTTTTAAAAAAATTCTCTGCCCATAGGATTAAATTGATACTAAGGATCAGCATGGATAAATCCTGATTTAATGATGTGCATAAAGTTGCACTCGCAAGTGTATAAAATTGCCGAGAACATTCTAACCACTGTCCCTGTGTCCTGGAGATTAAAAAAAGGAGGGTTGAAGCGGAGCTGTATGAATAATGATGCATAAGTCTGAATATATCTGGTCGTACTTTTTCTATCTCGTGTGGACATATAGAATATACTTTAGCAATAAACCACAAGCAGATTATACAGGGATGTTATGCTATAGCTACAGAGAGAGGAGGGGGAAGAGAGTGAGGGAAGATATATATACATAAAAGCAATGCCCAATCTAAACTATACCCTTATATATTGATGTCACGCAAATGAAAGAAAAACAAATTAGGGGTGCAAATATCTTGTGGAACATTAAACCATTTCACATTAAAAATGTGAATATTTTAGCAGATTTTAAATTAAAAGCGATTTATCAAAATATTTTATTTCAAGCTTTCTGAGACACTCTGAAGAATATATCCAAAATGATGGATGCCAGATTTTCTCTATTGGTAATGTCAAAAACGTGAGAGGTCATTGACTGATATAATTGGATCTTGTGAAATACTCACATCTTTTGGGAATAATATTTTAATGTATTTAAGTAGATTTATGGGGAACTTTTTAATGTTGCAGGTATTAATATTATGGTACATTATGTCCCAAACTAAGGGACGCGGTGGCTCAGTGGCTAAGACATTGAGCTTGTCAATCGAAAGGTTGGCAGTTCAGCGATTCAAATCCCTAGTGCTGCGTAATGGGGTGAGCTCCCGTTACTTGTCCCAGCTTCTGCCAACCTAGCAGTTTGAAAGCACATAAAAAATGCAAGTAGAAAAATAGGGACCACCTTTGGTGGGAAGGTAACAGTGTTCCGTGTACCTTTGGCGTTTAGTCATGCCGGCCACATGACCATGGAGATGTCTTCGGACAGCACTGGTTCTTCAGCTTTGAAATGGAGATAAGCACCGCCCCCTAGAGTCGGGAACGACTAGCATATATGTGCGAGGGGAACCTTTACCTTACTTATGTCCCAAAGTTTGGAATATCTGAGTATTTTTGAGGAGCAATGGTTGTTTCAAACTTGGGATATTGTTAAGAAAATAAGACATACCATACAGACAGTCTTTAAGGCAATGGAAGCTGTGTTCCTCTGCTTTAAGCAATTGCACCAAAAGTATTGCTTTTGTTGTTGTAGCTATTATCAAAAGAAGGAACTGGCCTTTTTTCCTCTTTTTCGGTAGATAAGATTGAGAGAAGAGAACAGATGCTGTATTCTCTATGCGCTCATTTGATTTTATTTTCTTTAAACATCTGCCATCCTCATCGTGGACCTCTGTGTGGTAACATCTGCAAGCCCATTAAATTAATGCAGAGATGACTTCTAGATTATCACGGTTAAAAAAACTGGTGTCCTATAGGTAGAAAAAGAGGCGGGGTGAAAGCTTTGTCAGGGTGCAAAAAAGAAATGATGGCTTATCTCAAAGCCGGGAGTACAAAATGAGTACATTTATAAGCAGTGCTGTGCTTGAGGCCACTATTATTGTTAATTATTTCTCTAGTCACATAAAAAATCACAATGGGAGAACTGAAAGTAATAATTAGAAAACTCACTCCTGCCTGCCTCAATGTAAAAAATTAATCTCTCTTCCCATCAGTCACTGTGAATAAAATCCCAGTCCTTTGCTGAGGTATGTGCTGTTTTCCATTATTTTAGTGTGTATTAGACAGCATTTTTATTAAGCTAGTTCAAAGGCTGCACAGACAAATGACATAGGGCTAATAAAGGTATTAGCAATATGGATTTTGGGATGTTTATTGTCTTCAAACATAGCTGCCTTTCTCACAGCAGCCAAACACTGGATGATTGATAAAATGCTTTAATATGATTCAATCCACTCATTCCAATCTATAGACAATTTTTATAGTGCATTGTGTGATTCCTGACAAAACATAAAACAATGACTTGTATGTGTGAAAAAAATCAGGCACCTCACTTTTCAGGTGGGAATAATTCAGGGAAGAGAATTCCTTGTGGTTTTTTAATTCAACTCGCAGGCTGTATGACATGGGCCATTATTTTTGTCTCAGGACACCATCTATAACTGTTACATTTAAGAACAGACCTTGTTCTTATTTGTTTCGGACACATTTTGCTTTTGGCAAATTTCTGCTAATAATCTAAGTAATCATGGTCATCATGCATTGACTTTAGCGGCTCATTTGCATTCCATGGTGTTTAGTCCTTGGCCAATGCTTTGGACAGCTTTCTCAAACTGTTTCTCTTAAGATACATGAGAATTTAGTTTCTATGATGATTTAACTTCATGTGTTTTGGGTCATGTTGCCAAGGAAGTATTAGAATTGAAATCCAATTGGCAGTATTTGGCCATTGGTGCTGGTCATTAGCTTACAATGTTTAAAATGCTAATTTAAAATTCATCATTCAAATCATTATTTCCTTTCCATCCTTTTGTGGGCTTTCTGGTAATTAAAGCATGGCACATGTATATATGGAGCTAAACAGTTGGATACACTTAACATTGAGACTTATATTTTCCTGGATGATTAGACAATCATTGTCAGAACCAGGAAGGATAGTGTAGTGACTCCTTCACTCCCTCACCAAATTAGCTTCTTCTGTATGATTTAGGTACAGAAGAAGAATTTAGGTTTAGGAAAAACTTGCCACCCCATTTGGCAATATCCAGAATGATGCATTTTAAGATGCTTGCAGGGTGACCAGCAGAAGTGGCTCCTAACCAGTGATGAAATGTAAAATTCGTTACTACTGGTTCTGTGGGTGTGGCTTGGGGGAGGGTAATGTGATTAAATGGGTGTGGCCAACTTTTTTTTTTTAACTTTTAAAACCATTTTTTTCTACAACCTCTTCGGCTGAAGAGGTTGTAACAAAAAATGCTTTTAAAAGCCTCTGACGATCCCAGCTGAGTTGCCTGATCATCAGAGGCTTTTTTTTTTCTTTTAAAAACATTTTTTCTACAACCTCTTCAGCCGAGGATCATCAGAGGCCTCTGACGATCAGGCAACTCAGCTGGGATCGTCAGAGGCTTTTAAAAGCATTTTTTCTACAACCTCAGGGGAGCTGGGCTAAATGAGTGGCAAACCAGCATGCATGCACCTGCACAGCTCAACTCGCGGGGCCCGGTTCCAAATAGATCACAGTAGTGGGCCACAGCCCTGGGATCAGGGACCCCTGACCTATAGTACAAATACATTTATAAAGACTGTACAAAGTTAATTCTGGCTATAGAACTTTACTGAATGTTTAACCATTGCCCCATTCCATGACCAAACCTGGTTGTATTTACAGCCGTTTGAAGTGCCCTGCAATCTCACGATGCATTTTACAATTTTGCTACTTCCCATTTCATCAAAACTTCACTCATAATAATAATTCGTTTACTTAATAAACCATTCATTTAAGAGCTGCCACAAAAAAAGTTCTCAAATTTCAAGTCAAGACTGAATGGTTCTGGAGTCAATGTGAACTGAACGCAAAAGTGTTCCGTAGAAAAGAAATACTCTGAAGTATTCTCTCTGAAAGAGAGAATATGTTGTGACCCAGGCCCAAGTAAATAGTACGAAAATCAGTCATTCGAACAGCTGAGAATTACTTCATTCGCAGCATCATTCAACTAAATTAAAGCAAATTGCTCCAAACACAAATTCCTCAGTCCTATCGCAAACCTTGATCCAATTTGGCAAACTGCCAAAGGCCTTTCTTGGCAAACATTCAGAAGTCACAGATACAAAAATAAGTGCAAGACGTAGATGAAGAAGCTACCAATGTTCTTTTCCAGCAAATCCCAAATGCCATTGCTGGTCTGTTTTAAGCCTTATGGGAGGGGCCAATCATCTCTTGGCCTTACTCCCAAGTTGTCCTCTTTGCTTGAGCTGCTCTTGCCTTCTGGCAGCTCTTCTCATGCATGCATTAGGAACAGGCTCCTCCAGTTCCTCTGCTTCACTATTATCAGTCTCTGGAGGCTCCAGAGTCCGCACCTCACTCCCTGATGGCCCTGGTCCCATCTCTGCCTCCGACACAGAGCCCTCATCCGGGCCTTCCCCAGCCTCCAGGACTGGCCCATGTTCTTCCTCAGCCTCATCGCTGTCCGACTCCACTGCCAGCTCCTCAAACTGCTGGCGGACCACAATAGAATAGTAAAGTTCAAAACAAATATATGAAAGAAGAATGAATGGGTTGAGATTCACAGTGGTGGGATTCAGCCAGTTCGGGCCGGTTCGGGCAAACTGGTCATTAAATTTCTGTCTGGCCCCTCCCTTCCTCTCCCCTCCCCTTCCAGAAGTCCCCATGAGCCCTATTTTGGCTCCCAGGAGGCTGCTGTTCTGTCCCCAACCCCACGCGCACACACCAACAGACGTTCAGGAGTTAAAGACCAAACCAGCTGGCAAAATCCTTTTCCTTAAGATAACGGAACTTGGCAACAACCTAGTGGCTGCCTGCCAAGAGTTTATTATTTACGAAGAGGAGAGATAACTTCTCCCCACTTCTGATACATCAAAGGAAAGCAGCTCAATAATTACAATCAAGTCCAGAGATAATCCAGTCTTAAAGCAAAAGTCCGGCAATGCAGAATGGTGTAGAAGCTTTCAGCTTTGTTCATCACAAGGTTTGACTGGCCACCACGGTCCCTTTTATACCCTGTGGGGTGTGGTCCAGTGACTCAGCCTAATCTCAGGCACACCCTTTCTTCTGTTGCACGCGCTTATCTCTGCGATGCTGGCGTGGGTCCAGCCAAGACTCATTACCCTCATCACTGTCCATCTGTGGCTGCGTGGACGTGCTTGGCCCTGGCCCTATCTCTTGCCCTTCGGTGGACACCGAAGGCATTGCCAGAGAGGAGGATCCTGGAGAGGGAGGCCTTGCCAACTCCTCCCCTTCACTCTCAGAGTCCTCTCCTGACGATGACACAGGCTCTGGTAACGGAGCCACAACAGCTGCAGGGAGGCCTACTAGGCCCAAAATGGGGTGTGGGGGGCAGCGCGGCCTTCACATAGTTCCATTTTTGTTCCCAGGAGGCTGCAGGAGGCTGAGTGCTGCCTGTCACACCCCCTAGCAATGCCCACCATGGCCACACCCACCCAGCCAGTCATTAGGGCAGAGAACTGGTTGTTATTTGAATCCCACCACTGGTTGAGAAGATAAGGAGGGATGAGAAACTCTATGTTGGGTGGAGACAATAATATTCTCAAGAGGGAGGTGAAGGAATTTAAAGAACAAAATATGATGCGTGTGAAGTGATATATAAATATGGAGGAAGAAAGGATGGTTTGGAAAGCCCAAACCAGTGGTGGGTTGCCCCCGGTTCGTACCAGTTCTATAGAACCAGTAGTAAAACCGGCAGGAGGCCCCACCCACTGACCCCGACATCATCAAAACGCTTCTGTGCATGCGCAGAAGAGTACGCGCATGTGCGCAAAGCGAGCGTGTGCATGCGGCCCCACTGCGAACTGGTAGTAAAGGTAAGTAGAACCCACCCCTGGCCCAAATGTAATGTAGAAAGCTATAGCAAATGGTGTTGGTGTAAACCTGGTTTAGCTACATACTTTTGTTCTTCTTACTGTCTTTTGTGCCTTGAATTTCTAAAGGTTTCTATTTATTGTCTTCTCTTCTAGACTTTGCATAATGTTGCTTACCTGAAAAATAAATAGCAGGGTAATTATGGAAGGGAGGGGGGGGAGTTCACAAATTTGGGATTGGTCACAGGAGTGACATGTTTTACAACCATCATGATTTACAGCTGTGATGGGCAAGCTCCATTATGGTACGGAATAGTCCTCAATTTATGACCACAACTGAGCCTAACATTTTCATTGCTTAGCAAGATAGTTGTTTTGCCCCATTTTATGATCTTTCTTGCTGCAGATGTTAAGTGAATCACTGCAGTTGTTAAGTTAGTCTGGTTTCCCTATTGTCGGAAGGTTTCAAAAGGTGATCACATGACCCTGGGACCCCACAACCATCATAAATACATGTCGGTTGCCAAGCATCAATATTTTGATCACATGATACTGCAATGGCCATCAGTGTGAAAAATGGTCACAAGTCACTTTTTTTCAGTGTTTTAACCAGGGGTGAAATGAACCGGAGCGAACTGAAACACTATCAGTTCGCTCCGGTTCGGGCGAACTGATAGTGATAAAAACTACTGGTTCGGGCGAACCGGTAATAAAAAAAAGCTACTGATTTGGTTGAACCGGTAGTTTAAAAAAGCTACCAGTTCGTCCGAACTGGTATTTCCGACAATCAGCTGTGCTGCGCAGTTTAGCTTTGCTAGAAAGCAAAGCTTTCCAGTGAAGCTAAATCGCATGGCACAGCTGTTCCCCCCTCGCTGTTCTACTTACCTAGTGAAGTCTTCTTTTTTTGCACAAAGCATGTGTTTGGCGTGCACTGTGCATGCACACAGAGCGTGCATTTGGTGCGTGCTGCGCATGTGCATACACAATGTGCTTTTAGCACGCACTGCGTATTTGCGGGCAGCAAACCAGTGGCGATCCGAGGAGGATTTCACCACTGGTTTTAACTTTGAATGGTCAGTAAATGAATGGTTGTAAGTTGTGGACTAACTGTAATATAAACTAAATGAAACAAAAATTCTAGCAGGAAAAAGATCCATATAAAAAGTTATTTTATGTATCTAGACAAGTGGGCTGCATGTAATCATTGTTTTTGTTTTTGGAACATTTTTCAAAAATAGGTGCCAAACTCATATGCTGGATTTCATTCCTTAACATTAAGAAAATTATTTTCTTTCCAATTATATAAAATTATCATGTTCACTGTATTTAAGACTCAGCAGAGCCAAAGCTCTTTATAAAATGGTAAATTCCATGCTATAGGAATATAATCCAATATAACACAGAGATCCATGACGATAATATATCTAGAAGGCATTTGAAAATCTGTCTGTCACATCGGTGTCTTTGCTGTGAGTTACAGTAGACTATAGGTAAAGACAGAAATATATGTGAGAACTTATAATGCAATCTGTACAACTTGGAATTACAATTCAGTTTATGCTCTACTTTTTGGCTAAAAACTTGCCATACATTAAATAAATAAATATGCTATATTGTGTGACATGAAGCAATGCTTCAATATGTAGAGACCTGAAAGTACCGTGTTTCCCCGAAAATAAGACCTTATATTATATTATCTTATATTAATTTTTGCTCCAAAAGTCGCATGAGGGCTTATTTTCTGGTTAGGTCTTATTTTTGGGGAAATACAGCACCCATCTGGCTGACAATCTTAACTGAGGCTTATTTTAGGGGTAGGGCTTATACTATGAGCATCCTGAAAAATCATGCTAGGACTTATTTTCTGGTTGGGTCTTATTTTCAGGGAAACGGTATAACAGTAAAAAAGAGAATGTGTTACATGATTAGAAACGTCTTTGCATAACTTAGCAGGTCATAACCAAAAATGAACAACTTTGCCTAATATTTTATTTACTTTTCCATCCTGTAAATTCATTCCCCCACAGTATAACAAAGAACCTTAACATTTCATCTAATGGGTCGAAGAGAAAAATATCTTATTTGGTAACACTAAAAAGTGTTGGCCATTGGGTATTTGCTTACTTACCTAACACTTCCCTCTCACTGTGCTTTGGAAAATTGTATAGATGGTATAAAACTATCTAATAGTGTTCAGCAATTTTATAGCTAAACATAATTTAAGTAATAAGACAATCACCAAACTTCTTGGCAAACCTTTTAAAAGAGTGTTTTATTCCTATGAAGATGCTGAATTAAGGAACCTCTTCCTCTGTTTCACTTTGAAGATCTGAGGATTTCTCTATTTCCCTCAATCACTGTGTTATTCAAGGGGAAGCTGATTTAAAAACCCAAATCCCTATTACAATACCTTTACAGATGAACTCAATATCCCGCAAGACAGAGAGCTAGCTTTGTTAATAGAGTTCTTCAGTTTCTCTTGAGTTTTCCATCCCAAATATTGAGAAAGTTGTTGCTTTGTCTGAAGATGGAATCAGGTTAAATAAATGGTTTTATATTTTTGTAAGTGTTACATAAATCACATTGGCTTGTTTTCTCATCCTACTATAGTAGTATGCGTAGAATCCTAGTTTAATTCATACTTCCTCTGTGTATGATAGAACTCATGTAAGCAGTATGTTGCCTATGGTCCCATTTACTCTAAGGTTGCAACTAATTTAGGAATAGATTGAACCTGTAACTACGCCGCCTATGGTCTGACCTAAGCATAGTATCCAAAATTGTCTGCTACAATGTCCTACCTGTCAATGACTACTTCAGCTTCAACCTCAATAACACTCTGCCTGACAATAAATACAAACTCAAGGTAAATCGCTCCAAACTCGATTGCAGAAAATACAACTTCAGCAACAGAGTAGTCAATGCCTGGAATGCACTACCTGACTCTGTTGTTACATCCTCAAACCCCCATAGCTTCAACCTTAAATTGTCTACTGTGGACCTCACCCCATTCCTATGAGGTCCATAAAGGGGGCGTGCATAAGTGCACCAGCATGCCTTCCATACCTGTCCTACTGTCTCCATTTATTTGTACTCATTTCCTATGTTCATGGCCATGTTTATACTTATACCTGTTATCTTGTACATGTTTGACAAATAAATAAATACTAAATACTAAATATCTGCTTCCTTTTTGTCATTTCTGGCTTGGGGAGATTCTCTTGGGTTCCACGCACAATTCCTACACTGATTTTAGTTAGGTGAATTGACTATGGAATATGTACGAGAAAAATGGGAGTTGAAGCAGGTGAGAGATTCCTTTAACTTAAAACCAGTTTCTTATTTCTCCACTGTTCATGATAGCAGGCAACACAGTTAGCCTTAAGGCAATCTTTTCTGTCTGTGAGTTCTGTGACTTCACCCTGTGAGAATTTATCATCCAAACATCGACTGTTGCTCTGGGAGGCCTGAACTTTTAAGAATTGAGTAGATTGCCAATAGCGCTATCTGGGTTGCAGGATTAGATCCCGTTTTTGTCACCTTGGGACAAAACTCATGCATTCGCCATACATTAACTCTCACATGCATTAACCACAGCTAATTAAAACTTGTCTGAGGGCAGAGAGTTTTACTTTCTGGATTTAGATTGTGATGAATGCATAATTAGTTAAGGAGAAAGAGTTATTGCTTTTATACAAGCAAGTTGGGAAGAATAACCTCCCACCGGCCAATACGCTCTCACAGAGAGGGCCTTCTCAGGGTGCCGTCGGTCAAGCAATGTCGGCCAGCGGCCCCCAGGGGGAGAGCCTTCTCTGTGGGAGCACCCGCCCTCTGGAACGAGCTACCTCCCGGAATACGGCTGATTCCGGATCTCCGCACTTTCCGTAAGGCCCTGAAGACGTTTTTTATTTCAGCAAGCCGGCCTGGCCTGAATAGGTTTTATGAGTTAGTTTTTTTTTTTTTTTTAATTGTATAGCTAGGGGTTTTAAATTGGGGCGGCCGTTTAATTTAATTTATTTTTAATTATTTTAACTTTTATATTGTATGTTTTTTAATTCTCGGCTGTTCACCGCCCTGAGTCCCTTTGGGGAGAAGGGCGGGATATAAATTTAATAAATAAACAAACAAACAAACAAACAAACAAATAAATAAATAAATAAATAAATAAAGTTGTGCATCTCCTCTCACAAAAACTAGCTTTGAACTCAACATTGATAAATCTCCGTTGTCTTTTTGGTCATAACCTAGGGCAAAATACTTAACAATGGGCAGTCCAGCTCCAATACTTCAAAGATGAAACCACTTTTTGAAACCACTTTTTGGGATCTCTGGGGTAAGATGTTGGGGTGTGAACATACAGCTGAGAAGCCCTCCTCATAGATCACATCTGTTGAAATTTCTTGACCAGTGGGATGCAGCACCTTTGACCATATGGGATGGTCAATATAATTGGGGTGAAACAATTTCTTAGATATCCAGCTTTTAAGGCAAAGTACTATGTATATCCAGGAGACATCTCTGATGCAGATAAATAGGGTAGACTGATTGGGAGGGTTATTAAAAAATCAATTCTATTGATAGGATGACCTCCTGTAGCAGAATTCAGTTAAGCTCTAGTATATTTCATATTATATTTGAGCAAATATAGCTGGCTTTTCTTTGGAACAGCCATTCAGCTTTTATCACTCAGGAAATAATGGCAGAAGTTTATGTGTGGTCTAAGTGTTAAAGTGAACAATAGTTTTAATAAACCAGGGAGTGGGAGATGGCATTTGTAGGGCAAAAAGCTTCTATCAGTGGGAATACCGTTTTAATTAAAGCAATGTTTAGAACTCTCTGTTTTAAGGAAAAACCTCCCCGTTTGCACAGAGACAATACAAAACAGATAGGAATACATAGAGGTAAAATGGTGTATGAGAAACATCCGTTGTTTGCAGGTTCTACTTGATAGCAATTCAGTTGGCTTACCGTTATATCTGTAATCTAATCTGTAATCTAGGGGTCAACTCGCAAAGCATCCCTGGCCTGCTCTTGAGTTGCCATAGGCAAGGGGGATGGGAAACCGATGAAGCAGCATGGCAGCCAAAAATAGAAGCACATTCCAGACATATCTCTCTCAAGGCTATCTCCCAGGGTTACCCACAGCAGCCGGAGGTGAGTGGTCTCTACAACCCGTAGGTGAATGTGATTGATGACATACCCTGGGGGAAAGGGGTGAAACAGGGTTGGGGAATAAATTACGTGGGGTCAGAGTTGGCTTCATTTGGAACGTGCCAATTTGAAGCTCCTAATAAATAACTGGATTACTTTTGAAGCTTGGCTCGAGGCTCATGATTTAATTAGGGCATCCGTCCGAGCCCTGACACTAAATATACCATCTTGACAGGCATCTCCTTCTCTGATGGTGAAGCCAACGGGCCTCAGCCTTAGCCCCGAATGATAACATTCCACTCTTCTGTCAGGGAATTTTCTATGATATGTTGCCTCACAACTGCATTATGTCTCATTAGAAGCCATTCTGCTATATAAATTGGACTTGATTAGCTGCATTGGAGGAAAAATGCCCTCTATGGGGGTTTTAGAAGCCCATTTCTAATTCCAAGGGAGAGAGAACACTCGGTCTTGTAATTCATTTTAACTATAGCATTTTTAAAATAATGTGTCCCTTAATAACTGAAAAGGATCCGGAGTTTAAAACAGATAAATGTATTGGTCCTTCCACTGTTCCAAGCCTTTTTGTTACCTTTGCTGCAGGAAACCTAAGTGGCTATTCCCCTAGAAAATTTTAGTATCTTTAGAACTCCTTTTCTTCCTAGGTACAGTCTATAGCACTGAGCCCTCAGCTACTTGGATGACTTAAATGACTATATAATCTATCTGCCTATCAAGCGTAGGGCCCTACCTGTTGGGGCTCCAAACACCTGGGTGACTATCAGATGACAACAGAGAGGTGCTATGACCAGTGATGGGGTTCAAATAATTTAACAAACGGTTCTCTGCCTTAATTACCGGCTGGGTGGGCGTGGCCATGGTGGGCTTGGCCAGGGGATGTGACAGGCAGCACTCTGCCTCCTGCACACCCCTGGGAGCAAAAACGGGCCCCAGGCAGGATGCACTGCCCCCGCGCCCCATTTTGGGCCTAGGAGGCCTCCCTGCACTTACCTGGGAGCCAAAATGGGGCATGTGGGGACTCCTGGAAGGGGCGGGGTGGGGTGGAGCCAGCCAGCAATTTAACTCCCGGTTCGCCTGAGCCAGCCCGAACTGGCTGAATCCCACCATTGGCTATGACATGTTTCTGCCATTTAACAGTACTCTTAATTTTTACAGCCTAGATAGGGAACCCTAATTCATCTCTATCAAATGGCTCATAAAATCTTACTCTCAATCTACCCAATATGGAACTTTAAGATGAATTATGACATCACATTTATTTAATCCATTTGGGTAAACTTTGATTGAAGGCTGCCTGCATCTCCTGTTCACAGCCCTCAGAGCTCTCTCTGAAAAAAACCCCTGATAATATAGCTTCCCTGCATTTCACTACCAGAAACAGGTGAACACTGTAATATAAAACGTACTGTACAGACATCCAAGTGGAAAAAGAACCTTTCAATCAGGGGTGAAATCCAGCAAGTTCTGAACAGGTTCTGGAGAACCGGTAGCATAAATTTTGAGTAGTTTGTAGAACCGTCAAATACCACCTCTGGCTGGTCCCAGAGTGGGGTGGGAATGGAGACTTTGCAATATCCTTCCCCCATGAGTGGGGAGGGAATGGGGATTTTGCAGTATCCTTGCCCTGCCATGCCCACCAAGCCACACCCACCAAGCCACACCACGCCCACCAAGCCACGCCCACAGAACTGGTAGTAAAAAAAATTGAATTTCACCACTGCTTCCAATTCATCCATATATCTAATATATTTTTGTTATTCTTAGCATCTTTTGTTAGCCTCAGTTATTTTCTCAGTTTCTTTCTTGAAACCAGATCTATTAATCAGCTTTATGCTTTTCCTTTGTGATGTGGCCTTTTTCCATTTCTTGTACTCTTTGCTCAGATCGCCTCCTTTTTCTGTCTTCCATTTTGTCTTTCTCATTGAAACTATCTATAACTGTGCTTCCAATACCTCTTTTTTGAGGAACCCCCCCTCCCCATCTGGGGTTTCTTTCCATTAGCTTCTTCTGCCATTGAATCATTGTATTTTAGCCCTTGATTGATTGATGTCCAACTACACTGCTAACCACGGAAAAGCCCTATATGTAACTTTTATTGATTTCATGCTTGAATTTGATTTTCTAGTCAAACTCCACTATCCTTAAGAATGTCATACCTGACAGTTACAAGTCACTAATTATTTATGAGAAACAAAGGAAACTCAACATTGAGATTAGATGCTACTCTAAACACAATTTCTACTCCTGCTCTAATAAAAAGGAGGGCAAAATTGTAGTTCCTACTACTATTCAATTTCTATGTTAATTGATTGGTCAATCAACTCAATATTTGAATATATATGCTCCCAAATAGGTTGGAAAACAAACATTTATTTTACTTTATGCAAATAATGCCATGATAGAATTAGAACATAGTCAAAAACTGGAATACATAGTTTAAGTCAATTGCTTGGTAATGATTATTTGAAAGCAGTGGTGAAATCCAATTTTTTTTACTACCGGTTCTGTGGGTGTGGCTTGGTGGGCATGGTGTGGCTCGGTGGGCGTGGCTTGGTGGCCGTGGCAGGGGAAGGAAAGGGTATTGCAAAATCTCCATTCCCACCCCACTCTGGGGCCAGCCCGAGGTGGTACTCAAAATTTCCGCTACCGGTTCTCCAAACTGCTCAAAATTTCCGCTACCGGTTCTTAAGAACCTCTCAGAACCTGCTGGATTTCACCCCTGTTTGAAAGGTTTTGTCAACTTCAAATGAAATTTTGTCTCCCTAACTCACAAAAGCATAACCACACAAGCTTATATAACCAACTCAAGCATGTTTTAATACCTCAGTATGGAACAAATGCTTTCACTGCATTTGAGAGACTTGAAGTGTTGAATACTTTATAAAGTTGATGTATCAATAATTAAAGAACATTTTAAAACTTAACATGAAGCACTTTTATAGTCATGGATTAAAAAAACTGGAATACCCACTAATGGATCCTCAATGGTTTCAGGTTTTAAAAGGAAGTTAAATTTGCTTTAGCAGATTTGAAATTCAAAGTGATTCATCACAATATTTCATTTCAAGCTTACTGAAACATTCTAAAGAATGCATTTAAAATGACACCAGATTATTATTATTATTATTTTTGGTGCTGAAAATTTGAGAGGTCATTGATTGATATTATCGGGTCTTGTGAATTACTGACATTTTGGGCAATATTTTAATACACATACTTAAATTCAGGAGAATGTTTTATTGGTAAAACTGTTGATATTCTATTATATTATGTCCCCTGACTATTTAAGAATTTGATGCAAGAAATGTAGTTCTTACCCAGTTTTCAAAAGGCAATTTTATTCATCACTAAACAACAGCAAAAAACAAACAAAAAAAAAAACACACAAGAAATATTTTTCTATTGCATAGATTTTATAATTTTTTAACATTAGTGGACAATTAATTAATTTCTTTATTTTTTTCTGAAATATTTAGAAACCTGTTTGGCATTTGATTAATATGTAACATATATTGATAGCTTTCCTTTTTTTTTCCTTTCCTTTTTTAAAAAAATATTTAGTTAAGTTGGCTAGCTGTCTTTTTGTAGTGTTTCGCAATTTTTCAGGCCTTTTTCTATTTTATGTATCTTTCTTTCTGTAAAATTTGTTAAGATTAAAAAAAAAATCACTACAAAGATATTTTGTGCTCAAAATACTTCCAAAACAATAAAAAGGTAATTAACTACCAAAAGGCCAAGGTCTTTGTAAAAGACTATGAAAAATCAAAGAGCTTGCCTTTTAACTAGGAATAATCTTTAATATCTAGGTTTCTAAGATATTAATAGACTAGATGACCCCGAATACTCCAAAGACCAGGAAAATTATCTGGACATTCTTTGGAAAGGTAACAAGAATGTCACACAGTTCAAGGATGGATCTTGAACTATTTGTGGCCAAAGTTTTTTTTTTTATTGTTATCAGTTAATTGAGGCCTTTGAACTATGGTGCTGGAGAAGACTCCTGTGAGTCCCTTGGACTGCAAGGCGATCAAACCGATCAGTCCTAGAGGAGATCAACCCTGACTGCTCTTTAGAAGGCCAGATCCTGAAGATGAAACTCAAATACTTTGGCCACCTAATGAGAAGGAAGGACTCACTGGAGAAGAGCCTAATGCTGGGAAAGATTGAGGGAAAAAGAAGAAGGGGACGGCAGAGAACGAGGTGGCTGGATGGAGTCACTGAAGCAGTCGGCGTGAGCTTAAATGGACTCCAGAGGATGGTAGAGGACAGGAAGGCCTGGAGGAACATTGTCCATGGGGTCACGATGGGTCGGACATGACTTCGCAACTAACAACAACAAACCTGATCTTTAGATCCCTAAATAAATTCACCTTATTAAAGCATGCTGAAGTATGCTGATGATACCCAACTTTTTATATCCATCCCGAATCAGCCCAATGATGTCCTCGACGTGATGTCCCAATCTCTGGAGGCGGTGCGGCTCTGGATGGGGAGGAACAGGCTCCGACTCAACCCTGCCAAGACAGAGTGGCTGTGGGTACCGGCGTCTCGGTTCCAAGGGAATATTCCATCTTTGGTCATAGGGGGAGAGGTCTTGCTCCTTGTGGATAGGGCGCACAACTTAGGCATCCTCCTGGATGCACGGTTGACCTTAAAAGACCATGTCACGACCATTTGCCCAGATTCATCTGGTGCACCAGTTGTGCCGCTACCTGGACCGAGATGCCTTACGCACGGTCACCCATGCACTCGACACCTCCCAGATCGACTATTGCAATGCTCTCTACATGGGGCTGCCCTTGAAAACCACTCAGAGGCTTCAGCTGGTGCAGACTGCGGGTAGTGATGGGAGTGTCCCGACTCTCCCATGTCACACCCCTCATGCGTGACCTGCATTGGCTACCAATTGCCCTCCAGGTGAGGTTCAAGGTGTTGGTGATTACCTATAAAGCCCTACATGGCTTAGGCCCGGGGTATCTGGCGGATCACCTGCAGCCAGCAACAGGTCCCCATCGCCCGATGCGCTCACACAGAGAGGGCCTACTTGGGGTTCCATCAGCCAAGCAATTTCGGCTAACAGCCCCTAGAGAGCGAGCCTTCTCTGTAGGCACACCTACCCTCTGGAATCAGCTCCCCTTGGAGCTCCGGGTGGCCCGCGACCTTTGCTCTTTCCGCCGTGACCTTAAAACATGGTTGTTTTGCCAGGCTGGCCTGGACTGAAGGGGTTTTAATAGGAATTTTAGATTCTTTTATTGTTTGAATTTTAATTTGGACTTGTTGTTGCTTATTGCTGTGAGCCGCCCTGAGTCCTTGTGGAGAAAGGGCGGCTGTTGTGACTCTGACCCCCGAGCCCGTCTTATTGGAGGGAGAAGACTCCGAAAGTGAAGGAGAGGAGTTGGCAAGGCCTCCCTCTCCAGAATCCTCCTCTCTGGCAATGCCTCAGGTGTCTTCTGAAGGCCAAGAGATAGGCCAGGAGCAAGGCACTTCCGAGCAGCCGCAGTTAGACAGCGACGGAGATAGGTATTGGCTGGATCCCTGACAGTGTCAGAAAGACAAACGCACGTAGCAGAGAAGGAGGCGTGCCAGAGATTAAGCTGAGTCACTGGACCAACCCCACAGGGGATAAAAGGGGGTGTGGTGGCCATTCAGGCTTTGTGACGGACAAAACTGAAAGCTAGCAAGTCATTCTGCATTTCTGGAACTTTGTTATATGCTCTGCTTGGATTGATTTTTGGACTGGACTTGACTATTCTTTGGCTTTTGTGGATTTACTTTGATGTTTCGGTCGGAGGAGATAAACCTCCCTTTGTAAGTCAAAACTTTTGGCAAGCAGCCACTGGATTGCTGCCAATTCTATTATCAAAGGAAATTCTTGTCTGCTGGTTTATTTTAACTCTTGGTCAACTGCTGGTGTGCGTGTGTGAGACGGGGACAGAACAGCGGCATATAAGTCCAATAAATAAATAAATAAATAAATAAATAAATAAATAAATAAATAAATAAATAAATAAATAAATAAATAAATAAATAAATAAATAAATGTACATTCCACATTTTCAAGACCACAGTTATAAGCACCAAGATGATTGTTCCATTTTATAGTTTGGCTGGAGATGGGGATGCTGAAGGCTGAGTAGTAACATGGCTTCCTATGTTCAACTATTAATCAAACATTATACTTTGAGTTTAGCTGCATCCTTAGATTATCAAATTGAGAATATGGATCAGGATGCTTTTCTCCTTTTAAGCACACAAGAACTCTGATATCAGCTAGTCCAAGTTTGTATTCAGTTCTAGAATCAGACTAGATGATCTAAAGCAGGGGTGAAATCCAGCAGGTTCTGGAAAACTGGTAGCGTAAAATTCTGAGTAATTCATAGAACTGGCAAATACCACCTCTGGCTGGTCCCAGAGTGGGGTGGGAATGGAGATTTTGCAATATCCTTCCCCCAGGAGTGGGATGGAAATGGGGATTTTGCAGTATCCTCCCCCGCCACGCCCACCAAGCCACTCCCACCAAGCAATACCACGCCTCCCCAAGCCACACCCACAGAACCGGTAGTAAAAAAAATTGAATTTCACCACTGATCTAAAGCAAGCTTTGTCTTTCTTAGAAATGAAATATGAAATGTTGTGCCTTTGAGTTTCACTTTTGTAAAGAAAACTGGCTTTTGGACCATGACGTGGGCTGTTGTGAGATGCAATTTATCATGCTATGTTTATTACATCTGGTTCCCTTTTCAGATATTGAAAATTTGTTTGACTGTTCTTAGTTTTTTTTAAAATGAAAGGATCAGAAAAGTGAAAGACGGTGGCTAAAACTGCATGGTTAAAGTCCTACCCCTTTGGACACAAAGCATCGAAACCAGGAAGGCTTCCATCACATAGTTATGGACCCCCTCTAGGCTTTTTGACACCCTTCTTAGAAATTATTCTTGCTTCTTTAGGATTGTTGTTGTAGTATGGAAAATAGGAGGAAAGAACACCTGAATGAAATATAGAATATAAATACAAGGGTGTGTGTTTGTACATATACTCCTTTCCTTTCCTTTCCTTTCCTTTCCTTTCCTTTCCTTTCCTTTCCTTTCCTTTCCTTTCCTTTCCTTTCCTTTCCTTTCCTTCCCTTCCCTTCCCTTCCCTCCCCTCTTCCTCCCCTCCCCTCTTCCTTTCCTTTCCTTTCCTTTCCTTTCCTCCCCTTCCCTTCCCTTCCCTTCCCTTCCCTTCCCTTCCCTTCCCTCTCCTCCCCTCCCCTCTTCCTCCATCCCCTCCCCTTCCCTTCCCTCCCCTCTTCCTTTCCTTTCCTTCCCTTCCCTTCCCTTCCCTTCCCTTCCCTTCCCTCACCTCTTCCTTTCCTTTCCTTTCCTTTCCTTTCCTTTCCTCCCCTCCCCTGCCCCTTCCCTCTCCTCCCCTCCCCTCTTCCTCCCTCCCCTCCCTTTCCCTTCCCTCCCCTCTTCCTTTCCTTTCCTTTCCTTTCCTTTCCTTTCCTTTCCTTTCCTTTCCTTTCCTTTCCTTTCCTTTCCTTTCCTTTCCTTTCCTTTCCTTTCCTTCCCTTCCCTTCCCTTCCCTTCCCTTCCCTTCCCTTCCCTTAAGAAAGACAGCTGCAGAATGCCTTCAAAATGCTTAGTGGGTCTGGCAAGTGAACTTGGTGGCAATGCCAAGTGCCCTATTTCATTTACATCTAATGTTCATGACCAGTCAGGGTAATTCCTTAGGTAATTCCAGCTTGCTGATGCCTTTTTACTTATCTAGATTGCTTCGAGGGAAACCCTGCTTTTTTGATTGTTTCATTCACCAACCCTGTTATCTAGAAATCTAATATAGCAATATATTTCTTGACCTGAAGCCAAGGACACCATTATAGAATCTGATTGATGTATGGGCACATGTGTTGAATTTAGCAAGGACCAAGCATATTTCCTTGGTCAATTTGATGTGTTTTATGTTTCATAGTAACTTTACTTTACAAGCCTAACAAGGTTTGGATGTGTTACTTACAAACCACCACATTTCACGACCTTGCTGCTGTGTATAGTGGCTACGTATTTGCTTATATAAAAGTATAGAAAGCAATGGACATTTCATCTAATGCTGCAGAGACAGGAGAGCAGATTATTGTTATTTCTACAAAATAACAAAAAGGATTTATGTCTCAAGAGACTGTGGGAGGGCTGGGCTGCTGGGGGTTCGCAGGGGTTCGGGAGAACCTCTAGCTAAGATTCTGTGCAGTTCAGAGAATCACCAAATCCCACTCCTAGCTGGCCCCGTCCCTCCCAGGAATTCGCACGTGGCCTGTTTTTCAGGATGCAGGTAAGTGCAGGGCACATACGGACGGTCGGGGAGGGCGAAAAACGGAAGTTCAGGAAGGCTGGAAATGGCCCCGTTTCCGGCCTCCGGAGCCTGGGGAGGCCGTTTTCGCCCTCCTGGAAGTTTAAGAGAAGCCTCCGGAGCCGGGGAGGGCAAAAGTGCCCCCCCCCCGCATGGTGCAGGAGGCCGAGTAGGCCATACCCACCATGGCCACGCCCCCCAGCAACCGGGCAGAGAACCCCTTGCTAAAATTTTTAAGGCCCATCCCTGGACTGTGGGAAAGGAGGAAGCCAAAAGTCAGTGGAGTGACAGAAAATTAAACAGGAGAAGCAAAACTTGAAAAACTGAAGGCAACATCAGATTGTTGCACTTGTATTGATTTTTAGAACAGGAATAATTCCTAGAATTAAGTAAAAGGTTTAGTTATGTTTCCAGTACATAGCATGGGAATTCAAGATTATGAACTGGAAGTATTTGAACCTAAATAAATACAACAACTTTATTTTAGTGGCTAAAAGGAATATTATTATAAAAGAATTATAGGCGATAACAAGCAAGGGTTTTACAGGGGAAAAAAAAATCAGATTCTGGCTATAATTGCCATCATTTCTGTACAGAGCCAATTTGTTGTTGTAGTTAAGGCATCATGCCAGAAATGGAGAAATCATAATTTCTAGTCCTACCTTGGCCATAAAGCCACCTGGATAATATTGCGCCAGCCTACATGAGCCGCGGTGGCATAGTGGTTAGAGTGCAGTACTGCAAGCTACTTCTGCTGATCGCCGGCTGCCAGCAGTTTGGCAGATCGAATCTCACCAGGCTCAAGGTTGACTCAGCTTTCCATCCTTCCGAGGTCGATAAAATGAGGACCCAGATTGTTCGGGCGATATCAGGGGTGAAATCCAGCAGGGTCTGACAGGTTCTGGAGAACTGGTAGTGGAAATTTTGAGTAGTTCAGAGAACCAGTAGCAGAAATTTTGACTAGTTCAGAGAACTGGCAAATGCCACCTCTGGCTGACCCCAGAGTGGGGTGTGAATACAGATTTTGCAACATCCTTCCCCCAGGAGTGGGGAGGGAATGGAGATTTTGCAGTATCCTTCCCTTGCCACTCCCACTAAGCCATGCCCACCAAGCCACACCACGTCCACCAAGCCATGCCTACAGAACCGATAGTAAAAAAAATTTGGACTGGGCCATATGCTGACTCTGTAAACCGCATAGAGAGGGCTGTAAAGCACTATGAAGCGATATATAAGTCTAAGTGCTATTGCTATCATTATAAATAAAAGTCACATAAAAAGAGATCAAACAAAGAATGATAGTCTCAATTCAATTCTCCTTTAGTCTGCATTTAAGAGAACAGTTGCGTGCTCTACACCAAAATCTCAAGACCAAGCATTGGATACTTTGTCAACATCCAGACAGGAAAAATATAAGAAGTCACTATATTTAATTAAAAGAGATGAATTATTTAATGCCTTATAGTGGTCAACAGTCCTTTTGGGGGAACCTGTTCTGTCCCCGTACCATGCACACACACCCACAGACGGCCCGGAGTTAATAAGCCACACGACAAAACTCTTTGATGATAAAGCTGGCAGCAAGCCAGTGGCTAGCTGCCAATTCAGACTTTACTCACACAAAACAAAGATTAATCCAAATGCAGTCCGATAAAGCAGGCCAAGTCCAGTAATGCAGAGATCATGGAGTATTTCCAGTTTTTTGCTCGTCACAAACTGAACCGGCCACCACACCCACATTTATACCCTGTGGGGTGTGGTCCAGTGACTCAGCTAATCTCTGGCACGCCTTCCCCTCTGCTGTGCACGCTTCTCCCTGCGCCTCTGTCGAGGGTCCAGCCAGCACTTATCTTCCTCGTCGCTGTCCACCTGTGGCTGCGGGGATGTGCTTGGCTCTGAGCCTATCGTTTGGCCTTTGGTGTCCTCTGGAGGCATTGCCAGAGAGGAGGGTCCTGGAGAGGGAGGCCTTGCCAACTCCTCCCCCTCACTCTCAGAGTCTGCATCTGTCGATAGCCCAGGCTCAGGCAACGATGCCACAACAGAACCGTTATTGGTCTTAGCACTTAAACTGTAAAAGCACTGCCCCAGCAAATGTTCTGCATGGTGGCAGCTTTTTCCATCATTGATGACAATAAAATTTCAGCCAGTGAAACCATCAATCACTATGTGGAAGTCAGCATAATATATTTCTGTTTCTGATCTATGGTATAACAAGGGTAATAGGAATAACATGAATTAGGTCAACAAGATTTCTTCCTGGTTGTGGAACAACAGCAAACCATGACTGTGTATTCAATGTATTCAACATTCTTGGCCCTTAATCAGAAATGGCTTGGAGGAAAAAACTTAAATGCTTAATGTCACCCTCTTTGTGGTTTTTTTTTTTTTTTTGTTAGCTAAAATATATGTGAAATTTCCTAGCGTTGAGAGCAATCAACCAATGGCTTGCCTTCAGAAGTTGTGGATTCTCCATCACTAGAGACTTTCAAAAAGAGACTGGTCAACCATTTGTCTGAAATGGTATACGGCAGTGATGGCTAACCTTTTTTTTTTTTTAATTTGATCTTCTCCGGAGACTCAAGGCGGCTTACAGTGCATTAAGCAATAACCTTCATATTTTGTATATTTTATACAAAGTCAGCTTATTACCCCCACAAACTGGGTGCTCAATTTACCTACCTTAGAAAGGATGGAAGGCTGAGTCAACCTTGAGCCTTGGAGAGATTCGAACCAGCAATAAATTGCAGGCAGCTGTGTTAATAACAGGGTGCTTAGACCACTGTACTATCAAGGCTCTTTTTGTCACCGCGTGCCAAAAGCGGGGGGAGTGTGGGGGGTTGGGCATGCGCGTGCCCACACCCATAATTCTATGCGCCCTGCCCCCATGCATGCACACACGACCCTCCTGCGCTCCCCCCCGCTTTTGGCATGTGATGGCTTGGTAGGCCTGGTAGGCCTGTTTTTTGCTCTCCCCAGGCTCCAGAGCCTCTCTAGGAGCCAGGGGAGGGTGAAAATGGCCTTCCCCACCCCTTGGAGCCCTCCGGAGGTCAGAAACGGCCCGTTTGCTGACTTCTGGTGGGACCAGGAGGCCCGTTTTTTGCTCTCTCCAGGCTCCAGAGCCTCTCTAGTAGCCTGGGAAGGGCAAAAACGGCCTTCCCCTCCACCACCCCAGGCCCTCCCGAGGCAGAAAACAGTCTATTTCCCTACTTCTGGGTGGCCCAGAAGGCCCAAAAATCAGCTGGCCAGCATGTGCATGAGCTCGCGTGCCCACCAATATGGCTCAGGTAGCACGCATACCATAGGTTCACCATCACGGGTATAGGGTCTCCTGCTTGAGCAGGGGGTTGGACTAGAAGACCTCCAAGGTCCCTTCCAACTCTATTATTCTATGAAATCCTAATCCATAATACAGATTGGAATCATAGCACATGATTAGTGAAAGTTTAATTGTCACTTTCCACCTTGAATTGCTAGCAACTCATCAAGTCCATTGCCGCTCATAATCTTCATTTGTGATTTGGATATAGAAGGAAGAGTTATGTTCTGTTCTGAATTAGGAGTTTAATTTTGCGTAAAGAATACATTGGACAATAGTAAAACTCCTTCAAGTCAAACTCGAATCTTTGTGAGTTCATGATCAAATTCACAAAGGTATTTAAGGAGGTCTTTGGAAGCGATTTACGGTTTCCTGGAATAGTCTTTTGACTCCCAATATACTCTATAGCTTTGCTGTTGCATGGATGTCTCCTTTTTAATCACTAATCACTAAGTCCTAGACATTTCTTACTTTCAGAATCCAAGCAAGATTAGCTAGTTGCTGCCATCTGCTGGGTCCTTAGGGAACTGAATTGCCTGATGCTTATTTCATATACTTGATTCTGAGTCAAATGGACCTGTTTTCTGTCTTCCAGTTTGTTTTGATCCATTATTAAAAAGATATTGTAATATAAATATGATCTTTTCAAAACTTGTGTAAAGAGAAATCAGTATTTTTAAAGTTATTTTAAGGTTTACCTGTAATCTCTTCTGCCAACTGCTTTTGAGATGTGAGGGACATCATTTCTTATAATTTCTAGCCAGGTTTTTAATTTTGAAAGATTATTAGGCTGCAGAAAGCTGCTTTAAAGGTTTTATTTATATAAATAAATGTTAATGTTCAACTTTCAAACCTTTACAGTGCCCAACATTTTTATACAAATTAATGTTTTAATAACTGCATAATTTTCTTACGGGAAAATTAGCAAGTTATATTTGATACAGCATTTTAAGAAGCATCATTCTGGGAGAATAACTACAAAACTGTACCACAATAAGAGCAACTTTTTATTTAGGGGAAGATTCAACAAATTATATGATTTAAAAAAACACAGAAGGAGAAACTGAAAACTAAAATATAATCTATTGAAAAATAAGAACCATTCATTCATTTCATTTCATTTTCATTTATTGGATTTGTATACCTCCCTACTCCCGAAGGACTCAGGGCGGTGAACAGCCACAAAATAAAACACATAAATACAAAATTTAAAAACAGAATAAAACCGAATTAAGCAATTTGGCCGAGACAAATTTAAAACACCCAATAATTTTAAAAACAAATTAAAATTTACATTTTAAAGGGGAAAGATTTAGACCAGGCTGGCTTGATGGAATAAAAAAGTCCTGAGAGCGTGACGGAAGGTGCGCAGATCCAGGATCCTCCGTATCTCCGGGGGGAGCTCATTCCAGATAGTAGGTGCCCCCACAGAGAAGGCTCTCCCCCTGGGGGCCGCCAGTCGACATTGTTTGGCCAATGGCACCCGGAGGAGCCCCTCTCTAAGAGAGCGTACCGGCCGGTGGGAGGCTATTGGTGGTAGCAGGCGGTCCCATAAATAAATTCAACTAGATTCATCTGAAATTCTTGGCCAGACTTGTTACGTTTCCCTTGTGTGGAAAAATCTGAACAAATGCAGGTTGTTGTTTTTTTAAAAAAAATCTCCCTGTTTTGATTTTGTGGAGCTACTAAATTGTACTTGTATATTAAGGAAGTTCCAATAGGTACTGATTGTAGGAATTGCTGATAATATAATTTTTTGGGGGGCTTTGTGTTTTCCCATCTGAAATCCTTTGCACTCCTACATGGAAAAAATAAACATGGTCATGTGATATATTTTATAATCCTTTATTAGAACAGATGCCGGAGAAAACCTTTGCCTTAAGAGCATCTCCCCCCCCAAGCTTTTTCCAACTGGTCATAAAGGTAAAGATAAAGGTTCCCCTTGCACATATGTGCTAGTCATTCCCAACTCTAGGGGGCGGTGTTCATTTCCGTTTCAAAACCAAAGAGCCAGCGCTGTCTGAAGATGTTTCCATGGTCATATGGCCGGCATGACTAAATGACAAAGGCGCATGGAACTTGCCACCAAAGTTGGTCCCTATTTTTCTACTTCCATTTTTTACGTGCTTTCGAACTGCTAGGTTGGCAGAAGCTGGGACAAGTAACGGGGGCTCACCCCATTACGCGGCATTAAAGATTCGAACCTCTGAACTGCCGACCTTTCGATTGACAAGCTCAGTGTCTTAGCCGTTCCCTTCTTCTTCGGCTGCAAGAAAGTGACTTGAATATACTGTATTTTTCACACTATAAGAGACACCTGATCATAAGACGCATCTAGGTTTAGAGGAGGAAAACAAGAAAAAAAAATATCAGGCGGAGCCTGAGAGGACAGAGATAGGTGTCCTCTCATGTGCCAGCTCTGCCTATTGAGTCCTGCACTGTGGAAAAGAGACAGAAGAGGTGGGGTTTAGCCCTGTAAAAGGACCCCGCTGCCGCGGCCCACCTGCCATTCAAGAAAGGATGCAATATTCGCTCCATAAGGCACGTATACATTTCCACCCACTTTTTTGTGGGGGGAAAGTGCGTCTTATGGAGCAAAAAATACGGTAAATTGGAATCAAGCATAACTGGACAATTCCAGATCAGGAAAGACTACTTTTGTTGTGCACCTATGGTTGATTTGGGACAGGCAGGTCACTTGATGTCTTCTATTACACATGTAGAAAGATTTAAGTATAGTAACAAAAAGCAAGATAGATGTTTTGACTTGATATGGCACTTTTTATCCACTTACTGAATCCTTTCTTATGATCTGGGATAGGCAGAAGTTACTATTTGATGGTGTTAAATGTATCATTGTAGGATGCATGTTGTTCCACATTATGCTACCTTTTGAAATTGACTGATGCTAATTTTGTCAATGCCAATGGTGTTCAGATGGTGCTACAGTTGTTTTGGAACTGCATCCAAGGCACTACTGGTGCTATAAGAGCCATGGTGGGGCAGTGGTTAGAATGCAGTACTGCAGGCTACTTCTGCTGATCACAGGGTGCCAGCAGTTTGGCAGATCGAATCTCACCGGCTCAAGGTCGAACCTTCCATCCTTCCGAAGTCGGAAAAATGAGGACCCAGATTGTTGAGGACAATATGCTGACTCTGTAAACAGCTTAGAGAGGGTTGTAAAAGCACTGTGAAGCAGTACATAAGTCTATTTCTATTGCTATTACTATTTCCTTTCTTTTGTCCCTGTTGTTCTATTTGCACACCTTGTGATTTTCTCAGTGGTGAAATCCAAATTTTTTTATTACCAGTTCTGTGGACGTGGCTTGGTGGGCGTGGCAGGGGAAGGATATTGCAAAATCTCCATTCCCACCTCTCTCCAGGGGAAGGATACTGCAAAATCCCCATTCCCACCCCACTCCAGGGGAAGGATACTGCAAAATCTCCATTCCCTCCCCATTCTGGTGCCAGCCAAAGGTGGTATTTGCCGGTTCTCCAAACTACTCAAAATATCCGCTACCGGTTCTCCAGAACCTGTTAGAACCTACTGGATTTCACCCCTGGATTTTCTCCAGCTCTTTTTCTTCTCTTCTGCTGTCTCCAGGTATTGTCATGTCCACTATCCCACACTTTTATGTCTTTCTTATCAACAGTTGCTAAGCCTGGGGAAGTATGTGGCAGGTACTTATCTGAATTCTAGAGTCCCAGAGCAGTTTGGCATCTTCATTTTGTATGATTTTGTTTATTTTATAGTTCCACCAGTTCCTGCTTGCAGGCAAGGGGTATTTCTTGCAGATATATTGCCATGCACCACTGTTGCCAATTTGTCATCCTGCTGTAGTAGTCAATCTATGTGACCTTTTTCAACAGCTAAGTATGTGATCCACCGTTTCTTCAGCTTTTTTTGCAGAGGCGGCAATTATTATCTGTTACCGTCTTCTCAATTCTGTCTCTGTTTGCATTCATTCTTAAGGCTTGGACTTGGGCAGTTAGAATTAGCTCCTCTGTCTCTTTCTTCAATTTTCTTACTCTTAGCCTTTTCCAGGTCTTGTATTTATCTGCTTTGTCTGATATTTTTTTTAAAAAAATGTGTTGGCCATGTAATACTTTGCCTTGCCATATGTTGTCCCCAATTTGGGTCTGAGTCTGAAGCTGATGAAGAACACGAGGTGCAGGTTTTGTTTCCTTTAATTAAAGCACTCCAAGAAAAGAGGACCTGACTAGAAAATGCCGAGGAACCCCAAACAATAGAATGAAGAAAGCTTTATACATTTTCACTAAAGCGGAAAGTGGGATAAAGCAGAATATATAAAACAAATCATCTAATAAACATTTTAATAACGATCTAACAATTGTCCTATTTAGATTTAGATTTAGATTTTATTGAACTTCTATACCGCCCTTCTCCCAAAGGACTCAGGGCAGTGTACAGCCATATTAAAACACATATAAATCACAAAATTTAAGAACAATTTAAAAACAAATATATAAAATTTGGCCCACGAAATTAAAAACTAACAAACACCCAATTTAAAAATTCCTATTAGGCCAGCCCGGCTTGTTGGAATAAAAGAGTCTTCAGGGTGCGGCGAAAGGTACGCAGGTTGGGGATCATAAGAACCTCAAGGGGCAGCTCATTCCAGAGGGCTGATGCCCCCACAGAGAAGGCTCTCCCCCTGGGTGTTGCCAGTCGACATTGTTTGGCCGACGGCACCCTGAGGAGCCCCTCTCTGTAGGAGCGTATTGGCTGGTGGGAGGCTATTGGCGGCAGAAGGCGATCTCATATATACCCCAGTCCTAAACTATTGGTCTCTAGCCATCCCTATTCCTAAGCCTTGGCTAAGGAATGATCCAGAAGTTATGTAATACACATTCTATTTGCTCCAGGCCAGTGGTGGGTTTCAAAAGTTTTTACTACTGGTTCTGTGGGTGTGGCTTTGTGGGCGTGGCATGGCTTTGTGGGCGTGGCTTTGTGGGCATGGCAGGGGAAGGATACTCTAAAATCTCCATTTCCTCCCGATCAGCTGGGACTTGGGAGGCAGAGAATAGATGGGGTGGGGCCAGTCAGAATTTTTACTACCGGTTCTTCGAACTACTCAAAATTTCCGCTGCTGGTACTCCAGAACCTGCTGAAACCCACCTCTGCTCCAGGCCATCCCTATTTCTAACTTCCAGCTGAGGTATGCAGGATGTATAACTCTTTCTAACTGTTATCAGTCCTTCCACCACCTAAAATTGTTACAAGTGTTACACATGCATATTCTCCGTGAATGAACATTCTTTGTTCTTGCCAGACAGACTCCGCAATTACAGGCATCCCAGGTTTCTTTCAAGTGCATGCTTTGCTTTTAGCAGACAGCTCATCACGTGTGTCTTTTGTATTCTTCGTTTCATCCTTCTTGTAGGCCATTTTGGTCTCAGTAAGCTTTCATGGTATACTACCTTCAGTGTATTTTCTTCACTGTCCTTCATTATATTTTCATAATGCCCTTTTTTTCTTCTTCAGCTGTCTGGTGTACTTGTAACATTGCACACCTACCAATTCTCCTTGGTAAATAAAGTCTGACAACATCACTGTATGGATTAATTGCCGTGGTGAAATCCAATTTTTTTTACTACCGGTTTTGTGGGCTGGGCTTGGTGGGCGCGTTGTGGTGTGGCTTGGTGGGCTTGGGAAAGGTCGTGGGGAAGGATACTGCAAAATCTCCATTCCCACTCCACTCCTGGGGGAAGGATATTGCAAACTCTCCATTCCCACCCCACTCTGAGGCCAGCCAGAGGTGGTATTTGCCGGTTCTCTAAACTATTCAAAATTTCCGCTACCGGTTCTCCAAACTGCTCAAAATTTCCGCTATCGGTTCTCCAGAACCTGTCAGAACCTGCTGGATTTCACCCCTGATTCATTGTCATTATTTTTCTGGTCTTCCTATCCAGGACTTTTAGTTCCTTTTTTTTGGCGGCTCCCTAGGTGGCTCAGTGGCTAAGATGCTGAGCTTATCAATCAGAAAGATTGGCGGTTCAAATCCCTAATATAGGTCTCCTGTGTGAGCAGGGGGTTGGATTAGATGACCTCCAAGGTCCCTTCCAACTTTGTTACTGTTACTTCTGCTTGAGTCCAGTTCACTATTCCAGCAGGGTATCTAATGACTGGAATTGCCCAGGTTTTAATTGCCTTGATAGTATGTCCTCCAATGAATTTTGACTTTAAAATATTCACCCTCATGATGTATTCACTTCTAATCACCTTCTTGAATTCAGTATGCTTGACTTTTCCAGCTTGAGGGATGCTTAGCTATTTCTAGTGATTGTCTTCATTCAGACATTTGATGTTATTTCCATAAAGCTTCATAATTCCTTCAGTTTTCGCTATTTATCCCTTGCTGATGTTAAATACGACACATTTGTTCAATCCAAACTCCATTGCAATATCTTGGCAACGTATTCGGACAGTGTTGAGTTGTGGTTCCATTTCAGATGGTGTTCTCCATAACAGATCATCCATGTATAGGAGATGGCATAGTCTGGCATTGTTTTTGATGTTTTCTATTCATGGCCTGACTTGTTTAATATTGTTGGCAAAGGAATCAGTCAGGGGTGAAATCTAAAAATTTTACTTACCGGTTCTGTGGGCGTGGCTTAATTGGTGGGTGTGGCTTGGTGGTCAAGTGACCCGGTGGGCATGGCCAATAATAATAAATAATAAAAGTAATAAACAAAGTAGACAAAACAATAAGAGATACCAAAAACCAACTTTTACACTTTACACACACACAACACAACACAACACAACTGACTCACACACAATGTAAAAGCAGCTGTATTTGACCCAAAATGGCCCCTACAACAAGCAGGAACCTCATAGAGGCACAAAAAGCTCAAAAACCAACTTTCATACTTTTCCCACACAAAATGCCACATGCAGCTGTGAGATTTTGTGTGTTTGTGTAGTTAGAGTGAAACACTACAGAAACGCACCAAATCTCAGAAAGCTGCACAAATATTTTATTATTTATATTTTTAGATAAAAGCAGCTAAATTCAAAACTTCCTTAACTTTAAATTGCTATATTTAAAAAAAATCCTAAAAAAAACCCAATTAACTATTTTTTTAAAGTCCACCCCCCCCCCAAAAAAATAAAAATCCCAGTTACTTACCAAATTGAAGGGACAAGGCAGATTGAGTTGCTCACCAATTGGATTGATTGCAGGCAGGCAGATTGAGTTGCTAGCTGATGCAATGGATTGCAGTAGCCAAAGCAAGGCAGGAAAAGAGAGCGAACCTGAAAGAAGCAGCAAGCTGCCAAGTGGGCAAGTGGGGACTGGGGGATTGAGTGGGCATGGGCGGGGGACCCAGGGATTTTTGTTACAGTTCTCTGAACTACCCACCGCCATCACTAATGGATCGCCCGATCCAGTCCGAACCGGGAGCATTTCACCCCTGGAATCAGTGCAATGACAAACAGTAGATGTGATAATGTCAATTAATTTAAGATAAGAAACAGGCCAGCATACTCTACAACTCTGAATCTCTTCACTTTAGCAATTTCATGTAGGAAACAAAAACTAGGAGGTTGATAGCTAAGACTCTCATGAAATTTATCTGTTTTGCAAGATGTGAAGCAATTATTTTTGGCATCTTAAATAATCCCCATAAAGGTTGTTCCAATAAATTACAAATTTATAACTTATTTTGCCTTAATTTGGGCACTCCTCCAATTTCTTTTTTATTGTGAGGATTGAAAGGCCATCCTTGAATGAACCGTATTGAATTAATGCAGAATGACTTTATACAATAATATTCCACTCCTATTGATGATCATGATGCTATCCATTCAGTGGTGTCTGACTTTTGGCAACTCTATGTACCGATCTCTCCACGTCTTCCTATCTTGCAGTATTTCTTTGAATTTTTCTATGGTATGGCTGGTGTCAGCTTTGATGGTGTCCATACACCATGTTCTTTGATGGCCTGGCTTCTTTTTATTGCAAACTCTTCCAAACACAATTGCTTTCTCCAGTGAATTTCCCCACAGGTCATGGCCAAAATAAGTAAGACTTCACCCCTACCCCTATATATAGATGTGTGTGTGTATGTTCCAGCATAACTCTGGAATGCCTTGAGGAATTTCAACCAAACTTGGTACACAGATGACTTACTCTCTGGAAAGAAATATTGTGGGGGTAAGACATCCCTTTGGGATGTATGTTCTGTTAAGATACAGCCTGTTGTGCCTTAAAATGGCTTCTACTGGACTGCCTTAAAATGGCTTCTATTGTACAGCACAGTGGAGTTGCCATGGTAATGGCTTCACAGTACTCCACAAAGGGGCTCCCTCTGGTAAGGGGGAAAATCCAACATTAGAAATTATGTTTGGTCTGGACATTTTCAACAAGGTGTACATATGAGAAAAGAACTATCTTATCAGCTAGTTAAAGTATAAAACTTTATGCTCCAACTGGTCCAGAATGCGGCCGCGCAGGTAATCACAGGAGCCACCTGGTGCTCCCATATAACACCGCTCCTGCGTGAGCTGCACTGGCTCCCAGTGGTCTTCCGGGTGTGCTTCAAGGTGTTGGTTACCACCTTTAAAGTGCTCCATGGCATAGGACCAAGTTATCTTCAAGACCGCCTACTGCTACCGACGACCTCCCACCGACCTGTGCGCTCCCACAGAGAGGGCCTCCTTGGGGTGCCATCAGCCAAACAATGTAGGCTGGTGACCCCCGGGGGAGGGCCTTCTCTGTGGGGGCACCTACCCTCTGGAATCAGCTGCCCCCAGAGATAAGGAGAATCCAAGACCTCGGTGCCTTCCGCCGTGCCCTTAAAGCCTTCTTTTTCCAGCAAACCGGGCTGGCTTAACATATTTTTTAACATATTTTTAATTTTTAATTGGTTTCTTATCTTAAACTGGGGCCAAATTAATATATATCCTTTTAATTGTTTTTTAATGTTTATATTGTATGTTTTTATCTGGCGGTACACCGCCCTGAGTCTTTCGAGAGAAGGTGCGGTATATAAATTTGAAATAAAATAAAATAAATAATCTAAAATGTGCCCCCAAACTCTTGTGGGGATTAAATCTAAATTTAATCTAAAGTGTGCCCCCAAATTCTAGTGGGGATAAATGTTTCAAGGGGAAAGTTGGGAATGGCAGAATTGACATAAGGCTGTTCTGATAAAGAACTCTTGAATGCCCCACCCTGTCTGGAAACACATTTGAAAACTACAAAACAGATCTGACCTTCTTCCATTAAGATAGGGAAGATAGACGATAGATAGAGAGAAACTGCACAGTATTTTTCCTCTGAAATGCCACTTGTAAAAAAAAAAAGAGCAGAAAATTTGGTTTTTTGTTAGGGACCATGTCAAAATCAAATTTACATGGTTTGAAGGCAAAAAGGCCCATTTCTGACAGTGTAGGGCTAGCCCTTTGAATGAGAGTTTTAACTCTGCTGATAAAATCCAAGCGTAAATTTGTCTACAAATTTCAGCATGATTTTAGCTGGATGAGAAAGAGATGTAACAAGAAAATTAACTTTTATTAGGCTGCCCCCTCCAATAATTTGTTTTTTTAGTCATTTTCTGTCAAGGCACAGAAATCAATAGCGGCACATTGATAGAATCCAGATTGGTTTGAAGCTTCTCCAGGATCCAAGCAGTCAACTGTGATGTATTTAATTCATGCAGCACTTATTACTTTCAAGATTTGCTTGTCAACAGGAAAAAATACGGAGGTAAAATGCAATCAAGCAGGACTGAATAGAAGAGACAAATCTTTCGGCATGCTTATTCCCTGTGGTTTAGATTACCTTTCCTTTGTCCTTGTTCTTGTACTTTTCCACCAGTTATGTTAGTAAAATAGGATCAACACATAAAATACAGCTGCTTTTTATGTGATCATATTAAGGTTTCTAAAATGGGAATACCGTACTTGATTGGAGAGCAGAATTTTTAACACAGAGCTGTGTAACCTTCTCTTTTCCCACCTCAATAAAACTGCTCCCTTAACCTGTGTGATTCCTCCTGAATATGATAGAAGAGCACAAACTTTTTCCATTTAAATGGAAAATTATGGCTCTTGATCGAACAGCAGGTGGCAGATGCATCTAGGACCTTTGCACACATTCATCTAATGCATTCATCTAACTGCTCAATTTCCTGTATGGGGAGGAAATTCATAATTACAGCTTAAGCCTCGTTTCGAGTATTGCAGGGTTAGTCTATGCATTGGTCCACATTGAGATGGTGCAACCAGTATGAGTGTACCTTGATATGCTCATATGACATCATTACTATCTGAGCTGTGATGATTGGCAGTTGGCTTGCAGGTGTTGTTCAAGGTACCAGTGGGTCTCAGATATCCCAACCCGTCTTAGTGGAGTTGATTGTCTTAATGGGAAGAGGGAGATAGCAAAGAGGAAGGGAAGAGTTTTCTATCAACTTAATTTTGATTTTGATCAATATTGATATTGTTTCCTGATTGCTAATTTGTACCCTATGACTATCATTAAGTGTGGTACCTTATGATTCTTGATGAACGTATCTTTTCTTTTATGTACACTGAGAGCGCATGCACCAAGACGAATTCCTTGTGTGTCCAATCACACTTGGCCAATAAAAAATTCTATTCTATTCTATTCTATTCTATTCTATTCTATTCTATTCTATTCAATTCAATTCTATTCAATTCTACTCTACTCTACTCTACTCTACTCTACTCTACTCTACTCTACTCTACTCTACTCTATTCTATTCTATTCTATTCTATTCTATTCTATTCTATTCTATTCTATTCTATTCTTTCAATTTGATTGAACTCATAACATTAATTCAACTTGTACATAGTTTAACTGCCTGACATCAATGCATTTATTAAATGTATGGTTTGCCAGCCCTTGCTGAGACATTTCTACAGATGCATGGGCCATTTCACCACAGAAAATACATTTAGTATGTCAGTAGTGAAAAGGCGCCAGATGCTGAGAAACGAGCAGCCAGAGTTGTGTTCCCAGTAGTGCCTGCAATTGTTTTGCTCTCAGCTGCATAATTTTCATGGAAAGGGTTGTGTTGCTGCCGCTTTCGTTTGGCAGAATATTAATCTGCTGATGATTTCAAAAGGGGTCTTTGAAATGTGTTGTTATACTTCCAACCCCGCCCATTTTTCTTTTGAACAAAAGGAAAATATGGTGATTGATGCATATTCACTAAGAAGCCTCTGTCTTCCCCTGGAGTACTCAGAAAGAAGCATTAAGCTGTGGAAATGAAATGAAGCGGAAATGAAAGAGTGCAGCATTTGGTCACATTCTAAACAATACCAAAAAATAAAAATGAAGGGGGAGGCGGGAGCAAATAATTGAATGATATATGAATGGCTAAAAAGGATAGCAAAAAGAGAGGAAATCTGACGTTTAAACCCACACTCTTAGCTGATGCCCATGGCAACTTCACTGATGAGTTGAAAAAAAACAACAACTTTTGATTGCTTTCTAGATCACTGTGCTGCCCCACTCATTCACACATCCACACATAAGCAGTGGTGAAATTCAAAAAATTTCCCTATTGGTTCTGTGTGTGTTGCTTGGTGGGCATGGCTGGATGGTCATGTGAGTGTCTGGGCATGGCCAACTCAATGTCACTCCCACCCAGTCACATGACCGCCCCCCAATCACACCTAACCCAGGTTTTGTGGCTCCCGGTGTTTTCTGTGGGAAATGAGTCATGTGACTGGATGGGCATGGGCAATTTGATTGGTCTCACCCAGGGGTGAAATGTAAAATTTGTTACTACCAGTTCTGTGGAAGTGGCTTGGTGGGGGTGGGGTAATGTGACTGGGTGGGCATGGCCAACTTTTTTTTTTTAACTTTTCAAAACATTTTTTTCTAATGCTTTGAAAAGCCTTTGCCCATCAGGCAACTCAGCTGGGATCGTCAGAGACTTTTCAAAGCATTTTTTTTACCACCTCTTCGGCCAAGAGGTTGCAGAAAAAAATGCTTTGAAAAGCCTCTGATGATCCCAGCTGAACTGCGCGATCATCAGAAACTTTTTTTTTTTACTTTCAAAAGCATTTTTTCGTCGGAAGAGGTTGTAGAAAAAATGCTTTTAAAAGTTTAAAAAAAAGCCTCTGATGATCATGCAGCTCAGCTGGGCATGGTGGGGCGCTGGGATTTTTGCTACCGGTTCTCCGAACCACCCGCCACCATCGCTACCGGATCGGGCGATCCGGTCTGTACTGGGAGCATTTCATCCCTGGTCTCACCCTTTGGAAATTTCTGCTTAGTCCAACTCACAATAAAATGGCACAATAAAATACTGTTCCAATATTTAGAATAGAATAGAATAACAGAGTTGGAAAGGATCTTGGAGGTCTTCTAGTCCAACCCCCTGCTTAGGCAGGAAACCCTACACCACTTCAGACAAATGGTTATCCAATCTCTTCTTTAAAACTTCCAGTGTTGGAGCATTTACAACTTCTGGAAGCAAGTTGTTCCACTGATTAATTGTTCTGTCAGGAAATGTGAGGGGCTCCTACAAAAATGAGGGAGTCAATCTATTTTCCAAAGCACCAAAAGGCACAACAAGAAACAACGGATGGAAATTAACCAAAGAGAGAAGCAACCTAGGACTAAGTAGAAATTTCCTAAGGGTGAGACCAGTCAACCAATGGAATAGCTTGCCATCACTAGTGGCTTTCAAAAGGCAGCTCCTCAGTTGAAGCCTCCCATGAATGTCTTTTGGCTGACTGTTCAGAGTCATTAATTAATTAACTCAGTTCCTAATGTGTTGGGGAATGTACCCCAACACATTAGATATTGGTAAAATGGTAAAATACAATGAAATTTTGGACAATGGAGGAAGATTAAAAACTAACCAAGAATTAAAGGAACAGGGAATAACCATAGATTGGTGCAATCTAGATACAGAAAAGATTTAGAGGAATTTGGATTTGAACTGAAATTTACACAATTAGATAAATTATTGACAGGCCCGGAAGAGAAATTATTATCTAAAATATATAATTATTTATTAAATTTCGACTTAGAAGAAGAAATTGAAAAGGGACCAATGATAGCATGGGCAAAAAATATTGGGCATAACATTGAGTTAGAAGAATGGGAAAAAATATGGGAGAAAAATTATACATTAACAAAATCCGTTGCCTATAAAGAAAACCAGTATAAAATATTCTATCGGTGGCATTTAGCCCCAACAAGACTCGCAAAACTGTACCCCAACTTAAAACCTAATTGCTGGAAATGCAATCAAGTACAAGGCACCTACTTCCATGTATGGTGGCTTTGCCCAGAAGTTAAAAAATTCTGGATTAAAATACAAAAATGGCTAAAAGAAATTGCACGCTATAAAATCGAATTCAAACCTGAACAGTTTCTTCTGGGGATTATTAAAGAAAATTATCCTAAAAGGATAAAATATTTAATTATTCATATAACTACACCTCTAGCGCACGCTTGCTTTGTGCACACCTTCCACCCATGCGCCCAGCCTCAAAACTAAATAGGATGGCATAGAGCCCAGGCAGATGGGTGGAAACGAACTGGCTGAATAACACCTCTCTTCCCAGCTGTTGTGGTCCGCCAGCAGCCTGAGGAGCTGGCAGCGGAGTTGGACAGTGAGGAGGCTGGGGAGGACAATGGGCCAGTCCTGAAGTCAGGGGAAGGCCTGGATAAGGGCTCTGTGTTGGAGGCAGAGATGGGGCCAGGGCCATCTGGGAGCGATGCACAGACTCCGGAGCCTCTAGAGGTGGATAGCAGAAAGGCAGAGGAACAGGAGGAGCCTGTTCCCAGTGCATGCATGCGAAGAGCTGCCAGAAGGCAAGAGCAGCTAAAGCAAAAAGAACGACTCAGGAGTAAGGCCAGTAGATGATTGGCCCCTCCCAGAAGGCTTAAAAGAGCAGCAACGGCTCTTGAGATCTTTGTAGGAAAGCAACATTGCTACATTTGTTTGTTGTTGGCGTCTCTTGCTTCTGAACTTTATGGGGTATTGCCAAGAAAAGCCTTTGGCAGGGTGCCAAAGAAGACAAAGGTTGGTGACAAGGCTGAAGGACTGTCTATGAAGAATTTGTTTTGGAATTAATTTGGACTAAGCTGAGAATGAAGTAATTATCAGCTGTTCTAATAAAAATATATTTGTTTAGGACTGATTGTGTCTGGTAATAACTACTTGGGCCTAGGTCACAACACCAGCATTGTCTCCATCTGTCTGCTGTGCTAAATAGTCAGCTTGTGATGCAGCCTATCAAAACAGACTGGCTGCCTCCTCATGAGTAGTCAGGCTGGCCTTAGCTGCACCTGTCTTTTCTCTGCCCTATGTGTTCTTGGATCAGTTGCAGAAGGCAGTTCCTCTTCTTCATCAGTGACAGGCTGCAGCTGTGTGCTTTCCCACCTGAAGCCTCAGGGCTGTACTGCTGCAGCTGTGCTTCAGCCAAATTCCTCTCAGCTGGCTGCCCTTCCAGTTTCTTTCCCATCAGCCACTCCCCTTCACTTGTACTCTCAAGTCCTGCCTCGGAGCCATGACTAACACCCCTCCTGATGTGCCTGAGACTGGTTCACTCTTCTCCAAACTGACATTTGAAGAGACATCTGAGGAAGCATCTGGGGGACTCATCACAGTGGCAGATATATCTAATACTCCTGCCTTCTATTTTACCTCACAACAACAATCTTGTGCGGTGGGTTGGGTAGAGAGTGACGGGCCTAAAGTCACCCAACCATTTTTCGTGTCTACTAAGGCTCAGAACTCACAGTCTCCTGGTTTCTAAGCCAGCAATTTACACCAAGTAGGCACTGACCATTATACAACTTGGTCACAAATTGGAGACATTATGCTTAACTGTGCACTCACTAGTGAGAATCCCCAGCTACTCCCTTTTGTTGTTTTTAAAATTCAAATTTTTAAAATTCAAACTTCAAAGAAAGGAACAAGGGAAAACAGTGGATAACATGGGAACCAAGACTGGGAAAAACAGCATTAGACATTATCTGACTGGAATCATCAGGGAGGAGAAATCTGGGAACAACTGAGATATCAAGAAAGCTGTCCCAGGCAACATTTATTTGAAATAAACACAAATGTCTTGCTAGAAATATTCTGTTAGGTTTTCTTTAATTTGGAATGCATGTGTAGCTATTTAAGTGTTCTAACCTTAGGCTTCCTGAGTCATTAAAACACACGAGTAGTCCCAAAAACCTCTTTTATTGCAACAGCTGTGAATTCTGTTCATTCACAGATGAGTCCCAATCAGTTATAAAGAGTCCTTCGGGAGAAGTCTTTCGGGATAATCACCCACCTTTATCTCCCTTGACACGCTGCCAAAGACCTAATTGGCAAAGCCACACGGAGTCCAGAATCAAACAGAGCTTCAGGCTTTAAGCTGAACCGAACGAACAAACGTTGCTTCCTGCAAAGGCCCACATGCCTTTGCTCCTCTTTTAAGGCTTATGGGAGGGGCCAATCATCTCCCAGCCCTACTCCCGGGTTGTCCCTTTTGTTTTAGCTGTTCTTGCCTTCTGGCAGCTCTGCGCATGCACACACTGGGAAGAGGCTCCCCCTGTTCCTCTGCCTCACTGAGGTCCAACTCTGGAGGCTCCAGAGGCAGCACGAACCTCCCAGATGGCCCTTTCTCTGCCTCTGACGCAGAGCCCTCATCTGAGCCTTCCCCAGACTCCAGGACTGGCCCATGGTCCTCCCCAGCCTCCTCACGGTCCAACTCTGCTGCCAGTTCCACAGGCTGCTGGCAGACCACAACATTAAGCTTTATAGTCTTGGATATTTATTGTTCTCTGAAATTTTTACTTTCTGTACATCCTCAGTGAATTATGGTTGCTTTATACAATCTGGTGTATTTTCCCTTCAGAGTTGCTGCTGTGCTCTTAGCAAATTTATCATCTTGTCCCTGTTTAGAATCTCATTTTCTCTCCTGTAGCTTTCTATGGGACTAATTTTAGCAGCCCGGTATTTTAATCTCTTTTCCCATGGAACGGTTTTACCTCCAATCTCAAGGTGTAGGTTTGCATCTTTCTCTTTTTCTTTCTTTTAAAAATAAATTTGTTGTATTCATCACTTGTGAGCTTCGTCTACCTCCAAAGGATAGGGAGCGAGAAGCCTAATTTCCCTAGCCACACATAAACTATAATGGCCAGGGGGTAACACTTTAGAATTTATTTCATTTTTAATCTTATTTCGTTTTTTCCCCCTTTCTTTTGCACTTGTCAATAAACTCTAAGCCCGTAATGGCGAACCTATGGCACATGTGCCAGAAGTGGCACACAAAGCCATCTCTCTAGGCATGCCACCCATCGCCCATTGCTCTTCTGATGCGTACATGCACACTGGCCACTGGTGTTCGCACACGGGGGAGCGGCGGAAACCGGAAGAGCAGCTCCCTGGCACACATGCATGTGACAGGAAGATGAGTTTCCAGTTTCCGGCGCGTACATGCATGCCAGTCAGTTGGTTTTTGTGTGCACATGCGTGCCAGAAACTGGAAGACCATATCACTGGCACGCATGAGCACTCCGGAAACCGGAAGCACAGCTGCTCTTCTGGTTTCTGCTGCTCCCCTGCGCAGGTTCACACTCTCCCATTTTGGCACTCGGTGCTGAAAAGGTTCGCCAAGACTGTTCTAAGCTATAAGATTCCTTTTTGTCTTACAAATAGGGGTTAAGGGCAGATGCTAGATAAAATGGTTTGGCTATAAGATAGGTTCTAGCACCAAAGCTAGAAAAAGGGGAGGGAGCAAGGGTGTGTAGAACAAGAGCGTTTCTGGGAAACAAGAACTTTCAGCTCTTAGCCCAATGGGCTCAGTCTTACCACCCCACTCCACTAATGCAGGAAAGGGGAAACTCACTATGCTTGGATTCCTGCAATGCTTCTCCTTAGAGCAACATTTGAAGATCATGCAGAAACACCAGTTGACACAGCTGCTGGGGAATTCTGGGAGTTGAAGTCCACAGATCTTAAATTCACCAAGGTTGAGAAACACTGGGCTAAACCAATATTGGCAATCCAACAGGATTTAGATTTTAAACAGAATGGTTTTCTTTATATTAAACTAACTGACCAATTAATAACCAATTTCATTGTGTATATGATGTACAATGACAATAAAGGCTATACTATTATATACAAAGTACATACCTGTGACAGTATTAATAATATGACAATTCATTTGAAAGTTTTCTTCCGGGTCTCTTTGTAATAAAAAACAAAATCCAAAACTGTAATTCAAATGTTGAGAGAAAAACACAAATCTACAATCCATTGCTGCAAATGAGATATAGATTTATCCTTCTGGTGCTGCACACCAATTATTTTGGAGGTTCACCATTCTCAACACATCCCAGTTCTTGATGATATGAAGAATCAAAATTGATGGGAATTTAACCAAGCAGAAATACTCTATGCATCTTTAACCTACAATCCAAAGCTATATTCCTGTAGATTTCAATAAAAATGTAACAATAACAAGACAAAAACTAGATCACGTTTTAAAGAGCCTTGGTGGCGCAGCAGACTAAAGTGCTGTTAACTAGCACCAGCTGCCTGCAATTACTGCAAGTTCGAATCTCACCAGGCTCAAGGTTGACTCAGCCTTCTATCCTTCTGAGGTAGGTAAAATGAGGACCCGGATTGTGGGGGCAATAAGCTGACTTTGTATAAAAAAGAACAACACTTAGGGTTGGCCAAAAGCCCTATTAAGCAAGCATATACAAAAGTATGAAGGCTATTGCTTAACGCATTGTAAGCCGCCCTGAGTCTCCGGAGAAGGGCGGCATATAAATCGAACCAATAAATAAATAAATAAATAAACAATAAATAAATTCCCAGTTACTTTTTCAGTAACATCATGATTGCCATCCAATCTTAATTAAACATTTTCTGAGGTATCTAATGCATCTGAACTAAAATGTTTCATTGTATTAACGAATTAAGATTTTTTTAAAAAAATATATGCTCACCTAATTTCATATTTTATAGGTATTTTTTCCAGTGGTTTCCAAGTTAGTTGCAAGATAGGCTGTAATGTTGTTATTATTATAGCCTATCTCAATATAGTTTATTTATTTATTTATTGGTTCAATTTATATGCCACCCTTCTCCGGAGACTCAGGGCGGCTTACAATGAGTTACGCAATAGCCTTCATACTTTTGTATATACCTGCTTAGTAGGGCTTTCGGCCTCCCCCTAAGCGGTGTTCTTTTTTATACAGTCAGCTTATTGCCCCCACAATCCGGGTCCTATTTTACCTACCTCGAAAGGATGGAAGGATGAGTCAACCTTGAGCCTGGTGAGATTTGAACTTGCAGTAATTGCAGGTAGCTGCTGCTACTTAATAGCACTTTAGTCTGCTGCACCACCAAGGCTCATGTTGCAGTTCAATAGCTTGTGAATAAATCATAAACCATATGTGGTAGTTCAAAACTCTTTTTTCAGCTCCTTAGTTGGAACTTAGTTGTGCACATATGCATAAATACCCAAGGTGGCTCCGTAACATCTAACTGATGAGTCATCTTCAGCTTTATGGATCATAAATTGTGCCCTCCTAGGCTATGCTAAAAATTATATTTGATGTACTAAAGAAATATTTCAGAAAAATATCAGTAAGGAGGTCAAGTCTATGAAAAACAAGCCTTGTAAAAGAAGGGAGGGAAATAAGATATAATTACAGTAAATCACTTATATAAAGCAGATGGTGCAGTGACTGTTAATAGCCTTTGCAAATATATCATTTCGGCTGGAATGCCACGAAAAAAAAGATGTCTCAATGTCCATAATATTGTTCAAGACAATTTTAACGGATTTGGAAGAATACGTGTACCTCATTATTATTTCCACAGGCTGCTTTGCTCTTAAGTAACAACAACACATGATCAAGTTGTGTTAAATGAGCTTAGTCATATTACAAATATTTCATTTAGCAGCTAGCAGCTGTTGAGAGGAAGGCTGAACAGATTTGTGTTTTGCTTCCTACCATATTAAGTGTTGCATAAATATGTTATCTTTAATTCTCCTCTTTTACAAATACGACTTAATGGAATCAGGCCCTTTTACTTGGGAGCAGGTATGTTTACAACAAATGAGATATCTAGAGTTTTATATACTACTCATTTCCAAAATTAAAGAATTATATTTTGTTAGCTGATTAATATAAAAGCATATTATTAGACCCAGTACCACATCATGTATCATTAGTCCTTTGAATGATTCAACCCACGGTAGATTTCTACTATAACATAATTTTGTTCTACTGCTGTCCCATAAAACAGATCATGTGTACAGTATATGATGCTTGTATAGATTTAAGATAAATGCCATATATATATATATTTCCTTTTTGACATTTCACTTAGTAGTTAGTCATATAATTCTGGTACTCCCTCTCTCCTTCCATATACATACACATACAGCAGGAGATGTTATGGTGATAATTTTTATTGGGCTTTTTTGATTTCACCAAAAATTGTGTCATTATCCATAGATTGGATAAAAGTTAAAGAAATACAATCTATTTGCAATTTTTATTTTTAAAAAAGTAGGGAATACATCAGGGGTGAAATCCAGCAGGTTCTGACAGGTTCTGGAGAACCGGTAGTGGAAATTTTGAGCAGTTCGGAGAACCGGCAAATGCCACCTCTGACTGGCCCCAGAGTGAGGTGGGAATGGAGATTTTGCAATATCCTTCCCCCGGAGTGGGGTGGGAAATGAAGATTTTGCAGTATCCTTCCCCTGCCATGCCCACCAAGCCATGCCCACCAAGTCACACCGTGCCCACCAAGCCACGCCCACAGAATCAATAGTAAAAAAATTTGCATTTCACCATTGGAAGACATGACCAAGTAATCTACAACTCCAGCATACACCATTTTAGGCCAGGGTAGCTGGCGTTGTTGGGAGTTACAGATTTTTGTCAAGCCTATTGATTTCATGTGGTGGCTCAGTGGCTAAAACACTGAGCTTGTCAATCGAAAGTTCAGCAGTTCGAATCCCTAGGGGTGAGCTCCGGTTACTTGTCCCAGCTTTTGTCAACCTAGCAGTTCGAAAGCACGTAAAAAATGCAAGTAGAAAAATAGGGACCCCCTTTGGTGGGAAGGTAACAGCGTTCCATGCACCTTTGGCATTTAGTCATGCCGGCCACATGACCACTGAGACGTCTTCGGACAGCGCTGGCTCTTCGGCTTTGAAACAGAGATGAGCACCACCCCCTAGAGTTGGGAACGACTAGCACATATGTGCGAGGGGAACCTTTACTTTTTTATTGATTTCACTATTTTCCCCATAGATCCCCAGCAAGATTTTGCTGGAGTCAATAATGCAAAAATAGTACTTTATCTCCAAGAATATGTTGATAAGATCCTTGGGAAAAGAATATTACACAGTTTCACAAATTCCTTTTTGAAGTGCAGTGCCCAGAACTGGATAGAGTACTTGATGTGAAGTCTCAGGGAAAAAGAATAAAATGGAACAATTTATCAGTACTTTCTAACTTGAAAGATAAACTTGATGATTCAGACTAACATACATTTCTCTTTTTCCAGCCGTATAACATTGCTGACTCATATTCCATTAATCAATTAATCAAGTAATCAATTAAGACTTTCCAAAACTATTGCTTACTGTGCTGAGTATTCCCCATCCACTTTGTTTCATTAGGGAAGAAATTTGAATGCGCCTGACAATTGTTACATTTCATTTCATCACTTTTTGACCATTTCTTTTTAGACAATTTTAGACCAATTTTAATGGAAAAAATATTATAATTTTATTTTTGTCTTCCAGATATAAATCAGCTTGCTCAATTAATTAGCTTCCTCAAGTTTATTTTTCAGATGTAAATTGAATAAACATCTCAATCACCTTGTCCTCTAAATCATTCAGGAAAATATTGATGAGCACAGGACCCAAGACTGATCACTAATATGATTCCCCAATTTAATGAAGAATCACTGAAGTGCATTCTTTGAATATGCTTATGAATCAGCTGACTATCTAGCATCCAAGGTCCAACCCACATTTAAATAACTTGTTGATCAGCAAGGAATATGGTATTTTGTTGCTGAAATCAAAAGATACGGTATTTGTAGCATTTCTTTCTTTGTTAAGGATCTTCTTACCCAATCAAAAGATGAGCAAAAATTGTTCTTAACAAATCTTTGCTGATTTCTGGTAATTACTGCTTTGCTTTAGAATACGTATAGGCCGGTCTGTTTATATTCTGCTCTACAATCATCCAGATATCAATTTCATACTGAATAGACTGTAGTTTCTTTTTCCTCTCTCCTTTTTCCTTCCCCTCCCTCATTTTAAAATATGGGATATTTGCTCTCCTGCCGTCACTTCATCAGTTATCCAGAATTCTCAAAAGTAATACGTTAGTATTTGGCCAATTATCAGTTAGTTCCTTCAGTATGCTAGAGGGAAATTAATTTGACTCTGAAGATTTAAACTCCTTCAAAGTAAAGAGGCATTCCTTAACTATATTTTTATCAGTTAACCTTCCCTGGTTTTTTTTTCCTCTTAGGAAAGACATTAAACAAAATATTGAACAGGTATTTCATCTGGTGCTTTTCTAGCAGACAGCTGTATTTATAAATCCCCTCATATTTACCTTCTAATGGAGTCATTTCCATGAATATTTTATTTCCTACAAACATTTCTGTCGCTCTATAATTTCTTTTGTAAATGGTTTCACTATGCCATCTTTTTTTAATCTCATTTGTCATATTAGATCTTGCTTATGATTGCTGTTGAGTATTCCTACAAAGCTTTAAATTTAGTGTGGTTTCTCTGATCTTTAAAGCACACCCCCCCTTTCTTCTTATTTTCCTGTTTGTTGAAAAGTTTGCTTAAAACATTTTTTTTCTTATACATTTTTTTTTATGTCAAATGTCTGCATTCAGTTTTATGTCTTTTTTGTTGTCCAGAACTTTAATCCTCTCTCTACTTTGGTGTCTTCAAAGCTTGTTTTGAAAACTACTTATCTCTTTTCTTCTCTGAAATTTCTGTTTTTTTCGCTCTGTTTCTTATCTTTTCTCATAATTCCTCAGGTTGTCACTTGCACGTGTACTGAATCCAGGGGTGAAATGCTCCCAGTTCGGACTGGATCGCACGATCCAGTAGCGATGGAGGTGGGTGGTTTGGAGAACCGGTAGCAAAAATCCCCGCCCCCCCCTCTGCCCCACCCCCCATGCCCAGCTGAGCTGCACAATCATCAGAGGCTTTTTTTTACTTTTAAAAGCATTTTTTCTACAACTACGGCCGAAAAAATGCTTTTAAAAGTAAAAAAAAAAAAGCCTCTGATGATCGTGCAGCTCATCAAAGGCATTTAAAAGAAAAAAACCCTTTTCTTTCAAATGCTCTGACGATCCAAGCTGAGTTCCCTGATCGGGGGCTGCCGATCAGGGAACTCAGCTTGGATCGTCAGAGCATTTAAAAGAAAACAAGGGTTTTTTTCTTTTAAATGCTATGATGATCCCAACTGAGTTTTAAAAAAGCCTCTGCCGATCAGGGAATTCAGCTGGGATCGTCAGAGCCTTTTGAAAACATTTTTTTACAACCTCTTAGCCCCAAAAAATTGGCCACGCTCACTCAGTCACATTACCCCCCCCCCACACCAAGCCAGGCCCACAGAACCGGTAGTAAGAAATTTTAGATTTCACCTCTGACTGAATCTACTGCTTACATTAACCTTATATTCTCAATTTGTTTTCCATGTCAAATCTTATTATCGTACGACTGTTTTTAATTTTATAAATCTGTACAGAAGATATCCAGTGGTGGGATTCAACTGGTTCATAACACTTCGGCTGAACCGGTTGTTACACTTTTGGCTGGCCCCTCCCCTCCCCACCCCTTCAGAAGTCCCCACGTGCCCTATTTTTGCTCCCAGGAGCCTGCAGGAAGGCCTACTAGGCCCAAAATGGGGCACCGGGGGGGCGATGGGGTCCCCCATGGCCCGTTTTTGCTCCCAGGGGGGTGCAGGAGGCCAAGTGCTGCCTTTCACACCCCTGGCCATGCCCACCAAGGCCATATCCACCCAGCAGGTCATTAGGGCAGAGAACCGGTTGTTAAATTATTTGAATCCCACCACCGAAGGTATCAATAATCCACAATCTCTTCTCCAATCTCCGCTTGGAAGATTGCATGTCTTTCATGTCTGTTTTCTACTTTGTAGCCAATCTGGTTTTAACAGGCATTTTGTAAAACTGTGTTAATAAATCAGTACAAATAATATTGGTAATTTAGGATAGTGTCTGCATTAATGTTACTTAAAATAGCCATTGGTGATGAATAAAGAATCATCACTGCAAAACTTAATTCAGTTCATGTACAAGCTTTTTATTTACTTTCTTCCGTTGATTTGCTGCTTTAGGTTGCAAATACCGATTGCCTTACACGAAATCAAGGATATAAATCTAATAAAGATGGAATATTTACGCCTAGGCTATTCCAGAGGAGGAGCACTATTGCCAAGAATATCATGCTACAGATGGCATTCACCTTGGTACTGCCACCCTAATTGAATTCCTGCAGATTGTATTTTTTCATGGTTTGTACCAAAGCATTCTCTCTGTCCCTAATCACACTAGGTTCAGTTAGAATTGGAGCAGGCAATTTCAAAAATATCCATGGCCTATACCCGTGATGGCAAACCTATAGCACACATGCCACAGGTGGCACGCAGAGCCATATCTGTGAGTACACGAGCATTGCCCTAGCTCAGCTCCAGCGCACATGCATGTGCCAGCTAGCTAATTTTCTGGCCTTCCGGGCCCACCGGAAGTCAGGAAACGGGCTGTTTCCAGTCTCTGGAGGGCCTCCGGGGGGCTGAGGAAGGCTGTTTTCACCCTCCCCAGGCTCCAAGAAAGCCTCTGGAGCCTGGGGAGGGCAAAAAACAGGCCTACTGGGCCCACCGTGACATCGCGTGCCAAAAGCGGAGGTCGCGTGGGGGGGTCGTGCGTGCAGGCGCAGGGGTGGGGCTCATTGAATTATGGGTGTGGGCACGTATGCATGTGACCCCCCCGCACTCCCCCTGCTTTTGGCACGCGATGGCAAAAAGGTTAGCCATCTCTGGCCTATACTATGCAACTTTTTACAAAGTAGACAATTACCTAGAATCTAACTGGCAGCCAAAGCAGCTGTTGTAGTAGTGAGCAAGTTTTCGTATGCCCATACAGTAATTATTTGTGCACTAACTGAAGCTTTTAAATGATATTCAAGGATAGCCTCATGAAGAACACATTGCAATCGTACAGCAATTTATTTCCTACATTATATTTTTTTTACCAAATCAAAAACTGTTTTTCTATTTTTAAAACAAACAATTTAGAAAAAACTATATAAACAACAAGAGAAAAGACATGTAAAAAGAATTTAAAAAATTCAGAAATAAACTACAAACTGAAAACATCTGTTAATAAATAAGGCATCTAAAATGTGGAATGGGACAACTTGCCGCAGCCAACTCGCTGTGGAACAATTTAACAATTCAATTTAATTATTTTTTTAAAATATTTTTTTTAAAAAAATTGTCATTCATATTTCATTCTGTCCCTCCTTTTGCATCCTTTTCTTAATGATTCTATTCTACCATTCCTTGAATTTAGTGTAACTCTTGTCCCGTAGCAAGTTGTCTCACAGCGAGTTGGCCGTGAAGAGTTGATGGTGGTGAGTTGGGGATGGTGAGTTTCTAAAGTATCATTAGGTATACATGATTTGTAATTATATTAGGTATATATTTATAAAGAGCTGTGGTGGTGCAGTGGTTAGAATGCATATTGCAGGCTAACTCTGTCGATTGCCAGGAGTTCAATCCTGACCGGCTCAAGGTTGACTCAGCCTTCCAAGGTTGATAAAATGAAGACCAAGATTGTTGTGGGCAATATGCTGGACATTTTAAAACTGTTTAGAGAGTGCTGCAAAGTACTATAAAGTGGTATATAAGTCTAAGTGCTATTGGTATTGCTATACCATGCAAAATAATAAACTGATTTAAAGTCCCTATTCTAATCAACTAAATTTCACTTATTCTAAATCATGTAATTTAGTGTTCTTCCTTTCTGCTTTCAGAGTTACAAAATTTTCTTAGGTTTGTTCTTCTCCAATTATGTTTTTCTCTTATATGCATAATTGTAAAATGAGGTAGAATTCTTTTTATGTTATCAGTGACAAAAGTTCCATGTGGGCTTGTTTTGATTACTCCATCAGTTATTCCTTCCCAGTACCTAAAGAATCAGCGATCTGTAGACTGGACAATCAATCTACGGAGGTATGCTGTCTCCTTAGAGCAAAAATCAAAGATGTGGCTGAGAACCTTACTAAAATAATCAAGTCCACAGATTACTATCCCTTTCTTCTCCTTCATGAGGAAATGAACCTGAAAATGATATCAAGAGGCTATGAGCAAGAATGTTAAGGAGTTAGAAGCACAAGTGGTGTTTTCATATGTACTTCCAACAAAATGTCAACATCCAATGAGGGAACAAAGGATTTTAGAAACAGACCCACTGTCTTAAGGGCTGGTGCTGCCAAGAGAACTTCGGATTCCTACACCACAGTCTGCATTTCCTACATGAAGGACTTCTGGCAAGGAATGGGCTCAGTGGTGGGATTCAAATTTTTTTATTACTGGTTCTGTGGGCATGACTTGGTGGGCCTGCCATGCCCACCAGGGGAAGGATACTGTAAAATCTCCATTCCCACCCCACTCCAGGGGAAGGATACTGTAAACTCTCCATTCCCTCCCCACTCCAGGGGAAGGTTACTGCAAAATCCCCATTTCCTCCCGATCAACTGGCACTCGGGAGGCAGAGAATAGATGGGGGAGGGGCCAGTCAGTGGTGGTATTTACCAGTTCTCTGAACCACTCAAAATTTCCGCTATCGGTTCTCCAGTACTGGTCAGAACCTGCTGAATACCACCTCTGGATGAACTGCACCTCACTAGAACTGGGAAGAATGTGTTTGGAAAACAACTGGCTCAGCTTTAAACTAAAATTTAGGGGGAAGGGACACCAATCTTAAGGACCTAATACCAAGCATAAACTTCCAAGATAGCCAATAAAACAAGTAGGTAGGGAGTGGTGGGAAAGAAAAAAAACCCTCAGATATAAAGCAAGAGATGTAGGAAGCACATCCAGGATCAGCCATAAAGGACTCAGATGTCTATACACCAACACTCAAAGTCTGGGGAGTAAACAGGATGAACTTGAAGTACTAGTACATGATGGCAGATATAATATACTGAAACTTGGTGTGATGAAAGTCATGACTGGAATCTTCTGATGGAAAGATATAAACAATTTGTCAGGTTTCGATATCGTCTCAAATAAAATAAATTGCATTTCCAAACAGATAGTCTTTGAAGAAATCTTTCATTTTATTAAGCATGACAATCTGCCCCCGATCGTGGCGTAGCCAACTCTGACTTCCTGACCCCAAACCCTCCCTTTCCATTCCTCAAATCTCTGCGTCTCATTGGCCTTCTTCCAATCACTCTCCCCATATACCTAAGCTCCCAGGAATGTCCCCCTCCCTCTCATCTCCTACGGGATATTATCTTCAAGGAAAATAAGTAGGTGAAATGTCAAGGGTCCTCTTGCCAGCTTCCCCCTCTTCTCCTTCTTATGTTAGCACTAGAGTAAATGCAGGTTGAAGTGCTGACACAACTGTTCAAAAGAAACAGACCTAACAAAAGAGGAGGTGGCATTGCATCAGTGGTGAAATCCAATTTTTTTTACTACCAGTTCTGTGGGGGTGGCTTGGTGGGCGTGGCTTGGTGGACGTAGCAGGGGAAGGATACTGCAAAATCACCATTCTCTCCCTACTCTAGGAGAAGGATATTGCAAAATCTCCAGTCTCATCCCACTCTGGGGCCAGCCAGAGGTGGCATTTGCTGGTTCTCCGAACTACTCAAAATTTCTGCTACTGGTTCTCCAGAACCTGTCAGAACCTGCTGGATTTCACCTCTGCGTTGCATTATATGTTGGAGAGCACTACATCTCTACCAAAAATGCATAAAACCAAGGATGAAATGCATATGGGTTAATATAACAAAAAAGAATGACATTGGCATAAGTATATACTACAGGTAGAATTAAAGCTACTTTACATTTGTATTAATATATGTAATATGGGCAACAGCTTAGCAAACTTTAACTGGCTGAGATGTTGGTGTAAACAGCTTCCTGCCTAGAGGGGAAGAACTCACACAAATATTGAATTGTATCTCCATGTTTCTGTATAGAAACTTGATTACTCATAACATGCCCACTTATAATGGTTTTCGCTGCTGGTGCCTTCATTAAAGTCAACTTACAAAGAAGCAATACTTTTGTCCTATTTTTGGAGAAATAGAATAATACAAATGATTGCAGCTTTTCATGTTGATCATTATAACTGCTGGTGAATTGCTTTTTTTTTTTTAAAAAAAATAGATTTAAAAAGCAAGAATGATTTTACTTTTAATTATACAGCAATACAGAAACACTTAGGAGGTAAAAAAATATCACTGTGAAACCATCATAAAATGAAAGATTATAGTTAACACAATAGGATATTTTTCGGTCCATAAATAATTGTTCCTGGATAAGTTAAATTAACCTTGCAAGTTAAGATTTGAGGGGCCTTATGTTACAATCTTATATACTGGCAGCAAGGTACCTGTGGATTAAGGAAGCATCTGTGATACCTGTATGGCAGCTGTTGAACCCCCATCTTATGGCTGAAACAAGATCAGAGTTTATATCTAGGATATTTCCCTTTATTCTCTCAAATATGACAGAGACCAGGTTCATCTGCCACATTAGTTTTTTTTTTTATTATTATTATTATTTTTTTAATTTGATTTATATGCCGCCCTTCTCCGGAGACTCAGGGCGGCTTACAAAGCAATAGCCTTCATACTTTTGTATATTTTATACAAAGTCATCTTATTGCCCCCACAAACTGGGTCCTCATTTCACCTACCTTAGAAAGGATGGAAGGCTGAGTCAACCTTGAGCCTTGGAGAGATTCGAACCAGCAGAAATTGCAGGCAGCTGGTCTTAATAACAGGGTGCGTATACCACTGTACTATCAAGGCTAGTTAGATCCCAAAGAACTATTCTCTGTGTTGGACCTGGTCTTTGGGTGTTAAGTGAATTTCATTGTATGGGTATACTGGGTATACACATACAATGACAATAAAGTTATTTATTTATTTATTTATTTGTTTATTTATTTATTTATTTATTTATTTATTCATTCATTCATTCATTCATTCCTGTCCCCCCAAAAAACCCTTAACCCCTTTTGACCAAAAAGAAAGAAATGCAGCTTATTGAAGCTGCAAAAAGCAGCAGACTCCAGCCATCTTGTCATCTAATAACGAACTTAATAAATAAAATGCAACAATTACATTAGAAATTACACAAGCTTTCAACAGGGTTGTTGAAAATATTTGGACAAAAACCACAGACTTTCCACCCCAAAGGGTCTTAATTGTCATCCACATACCACTCTTATTGTAGGAATAGTGAGATCTGCTTTAAAAGCGAAATTTTTCTTAATAATAACACAGATTTCCTTACCCAATCAAACTTAACTGAGAATAGAATAGAATTCTTTATTGGCCAAGTGTGATCGGACACTCAAGAAATTTGACTCCGGTGCATAAGCTCTCAGTGTACATACAAGCAACAAGTGATAAATCATGATCATAATCATTGTAAGATGATTTTTCATCAGGTTCGCCTGATTCGCCAGTTGCGTCCCTTCCTGGATTGGGACTCCCTACACACAGTCACTCATGCCCTCATCACTTCTCACCTGGACTACTGTAACGCTCTCTACATGGGGCTCCCCTTGAGGAGCACCTGGAGGCTCCAACTGGCGCAGAGTGCGGCCGCGTGGGTGGTTATGGGAGCAACATGGCACTCCCGTGTGACACCTCTCCTGTGCGAGCTGCACTGGCTTCTGGTGGTCTTCCGGGTGCACTTCAAGGTTTTGGTCACCACCTTTAGAGCGCTCCATGGTTTAGGATCTGGTTATTTACGGACCGCCTACTACCACAAACAGCCTCCCACCAGCCGGTACGATCTCATAGAGAGGGGCTCCTCTGGGTGCCATCAGCCAAACAATGTCAACTGGCGGCCCCCAGGGGGAGGGCCTTCTCTGTGGGGGCACCCACTATCTGGAACGAGCTCCCCCCAGAGATACGGAGGATCCCGGATCTGCGCACTTTCCACCGTGCTCTTAAGACCCTCCTATTCCAGCAAGCCGGCCTGGCCTAATTTTCTCCCCTTTTTAAAAATTCTTTTAAATCGAAATTTTAATCTGTTTTAAATTATTGGGATTTTTAATTGTCTCAGGCTAAATTATTTAATCTGGTTTTAATTATGTTTCTAACTTTTGTATCTATGTATTTTATTCTGTGCCTGTTCACCACCCCGAGTCCTTTGGGAATAGGGCGGTATATAAATTTAATAAAAACAAAAAAAAAAACAAAAACAAGATATGTTCAACAGAAATCATAAGATACAACACTAGGTGATAGTCATAGGATACTAAATAAGCAATCAGTATAAACGATACTAGGATACTAAATAAAACAATTAATATAAATCGTAAGATACTAGCAACAAAATTATAGCCATAAGAAGATAAGGGAATAGGTAATAGGAAAGATGAGAAAGATGATAGTAAGATAGCCCTAGTACAGGGGTGGGAGTCATCCAGTTTGGGCGAATTGATAGCTCCGACCATCAACTGAGAACGGTTTAACCGGTTCTCTCAGATGATCAGCTGGGCCTGCCTGCCCGCTCCTGCGATACAGCGACTTATATGTCCTTCATTTGAAGCCTAGCTGTTAGGCGTGGCAGAGCGGATTGCCGCATCTCAGCTGTTTTACTCACCAGGGCTGCAGTAGAAGGTAAGGTTTAGAGCTGTTTTCAAATGCACTGTGCGCGCTCAGCAAACCGGTTCTTACACTGGTTGAATTCCACCACTGCCCTAGTAGGTAGTTTGACAATGTTGTGGGAATTAGTTGTTTAGCAAAGTGATGGTATGGGGGGGAAACTGTCCTTCTGTCTAGTTATTTTGGAGTGCAATGCCCTATAGCATCATCTTGAGGGAAGAAGTTGAAACAGTTTATGTCCATCGTGTGAGGGATCTGTATTTTCCTATATGGTCTTAAGATCTTGACAGAAATCAGACCCCTAGAATTTCCTGCCCACAATTCAGAATTCGCGTAAAAAATTGACATTTCTATTGTTGTTTTCTTGTCTTGTGTAAGTGGGAACCCAACAATTGATCCCAATAAAGTGTGAGATCTTCTCCTTCAGAGTTGGGTTCCATTTTTTTTTTGCCTTCCATGACAGTAAAAATAGAATAACTTTTTTTAAAAAAACCTGAAATCTTCCAAATTTGACAAATATGTCAAGAATATTTTTGTTAACAATATCATGAGATTTCAGACATTCGGGGGGGAGGGAGGGAGGCTGCAGTGGCTCACATGCAGGGGTGAAATCCAGCAGGTTCCAACAGGTTCTGGAGAACCAGTAGCAGAAATTTTGAGCAGTTTGGAGAACCGGCAAATACCACCTCTGGCTGGCCCCAGAGTGGGGTGGGAATGGAGATTTTGCAATATCCTTCCCCTGGAGTGAGGTGGGAATGGAGATTTTGCAGTATCCTTCCCCTGCCATTCCCACCAAGCCAGCCCACAAAGCCATACCCACAGAACCAGTAGTAAAAAAAAAATGGATTTCACCACTGCTCACGTGGTAAGACCCTGAGCCTGCACTCCACTGAGGTCCGCAGCTCAGAGGTTCAATTCCTGTGAGTGAATAAACCTCACAGGGACAGGAAAGGATCCTCCCCCGATTGCCAACTGGTAATCAGTCATCCCACGGGTAAGATAACACTACCCGAAAAGCTTTCTTTCACAGAGGCATCCAGTCACCTTGGTGATCCCTGGCTAACTTGTGCCATACACTAAAAAAAATAAAAATAAAAAGACATTCAGGACTCAGGAGAATTTAGAGTAACAGAGTTGGAAGGGACTTTGGAGGTCTTCTAGTCCAACCCCCTGCTTAGGCAGGGAACCTTATACCATTTCAGACAAACAATTATCCAATCTCTTCTTTAAAAAAGTTTAACAATGAAATTGCTGGAATTTTGTCTGATTTGAAATTTCATGAGACGTCTTTTTATTGTTATATATAAAATTTACATCTTACATTTATTTACTCGTTTGCGCTTTATCATAAATAAGAAGATGATAATGATGAAAAAGTTGTTGATTTTTTGCTGTATATATGTACACATCAGAGCTTTTCTAACATTGAGACAATATTCAGAGTTATTTTAACTTGTTTACTTTGAGTCAGAGTCTTGACTTCTGAGTACTACCTGGGCAAGCCATTGTAATTTCTTGGCAACATTATTGGAAGTGGTTTCCCTGTTTCAGGAGCTAAAATAGAGTGAGTGATCCAAAATCTCCCAGCTGGTTTTCAGCCTAAGGCAGGACTAGAATTTACCGTCTCCTGGTTTCTAGTCTGGCACCTTTAACTACTACTCCAAAGTGAAGATGTATTTCGAAATGCCAAAAGTAGAAGAACAAGAAAATAATGGGATAAATTTGAATTGATTTTCTGTTCCAAAAGAATATGCATGTGCTTTGGGTTATATTCTGTGGTTGAGTTGTTAGAATTCTCTTGTACTTTAAAAGAACATTGTAGGGTTTATTTTATGCTTCAGTGATTTAATGCCTAATTTTTTTCCCCTGTTCTATCACAGGAAATGTTAATTTTATAATACAAAAGTTTTCTTATCCCAATTGTCAGAGAACTGATTGCAAGCAAGAATTTCTAAAACTATCCTCGCATAAGCCAAAAAATATATTCTTGGTGATGAGAACATTGATAAATACCCAAGGGATGGTTCAAAATGGATTGATCTTAGTGTAACCATTTTTGTTGTAAGCTATAAGTAGAATTGCAAAGATTTCCACAAATTGGGAGAATTGCACTGTCCTACTATATATCTGCAATTATATTCCATTCACACCACTGACTGCTCCTGAAATTGATACTATTTGAAGCCCAGCACAATTCACTATAAGCCTGTAATGGGTGACATTTTATGAGGTGATTCAGTTGTTGCTATATCAATCTCTATAATATTACTTTTGTTAATGATTTGAAGTTGATTTTAATGTCTGAATATATACTATATAAGTTCTCAGACTATATGTCTGGATATGTCCAAGACTTCCCAATTTCTGTAGCAGGGGTGGGTTCTACTTACCTTTACTACTGGTTTGCAACAGGGCCGTGCGTGCTCTTCTGCGCATGCGCAGAAGTGTTCTGATGACATCGGGGTCGATGGGCGGAGCCTCCTGCCGGCTTTACTACCGGTTCTATAGAACCGGTGCAAACCGGAAGCAACCCTCCACTGTTCTGTAGGTGCCAAAACGTGTCTTTTGTTATGACTTGTCTGAGATATTGTATAAATATGATGAAATAATCAAATAAATAATAAAAATTGAATTGTTTTGTAGGGTATTAGATTTAATGCTGACTGATTAACATGCCTGTGATTTTATATTGGATTATATAAAATATATAGGATTATATTTTATATTGTTATTCATTTGCCCCCAACCTGCCAGAATATACTTAAAGACTCACAGAAATTAATCCTGGAAATTTTCAGAGGGGGTTCCTGGGTTGTATTAAGGGAATTTAGAAGATACAGAATGTGCTCACCCATTTAATAGCAACATTTTTTAAAAAGGCACTTCAAAAACTATCCTGCAGTATCAAAGAATCAAGACCTTCCTGGACAGATAGAGCCATACAAGGGTTTAATCTCACTGAAAAACTTTAGATCTTGAACATTATCCATATACTAGGATAATGGAAAGGAAAGGAAAAGAAAGAAAAAACTGAAATTTGGTAGTAAACCTGTACTGCAATTTAAAATATATTCTCCAAGTTTGTCTTGCTGACAACCAATTCATTTAGACCATTGAAACTGATGGACAATATCCTGTTATTAAAAAATACCGCATTGCAATCATATCATTCAAGCCACACTGGGATCCTATGGCTGAAATTAATCCAAATATAGATCTGAATGCAATTCCAATGCTGACAATGAGACAAGCGAAAACCTCCCAGTGATATAACTTTCATAGTGTCTTTTTCCAAAGCCATCTCAAAATCCCATCTACTCTTATCTTTGAGTGAGCCGAAAGCAATAATAGCATGACATTTGGTGTTCCCGTTGCCAATCTCTATTGCCTTCATTTCAATTTACTGCAACCACCTGAATTTTCTTCAAAAGAATGGGTGATAAAGTCTAAAAGATTTTATATATCTTGAGGCTGAACCCCTGACATTATCAGTATAAAGGAGGAAATGACTGCTTCAACCTGATACAGCTAAAGATAATTTAAAAAATATCTCACTTATGGATTGGAGACCACCTGAAAACAATGGCATGGGCTATTACAGAAAAAAATAATATTACTATTCCGTGTTTGTGCCATGGATGGGTTCAAGTGTAAGAATACTCGAGTGAACTTCGTTAAATGCTTCTGTAAAAATGGCATTCCCTGTAAAATATCTGAATGCAGAAACAGACATCATAGACATAATTTATTGTGAATTTCAGCCTCTTCCACTGGAATGTATTAGGGTGAGTCATTGCCCTCTGCCAGTGGTATTTAAAATTTAAGCAAAGCTCCCAAGCTTTATTTGGGAGCTTTGTTTCTTAAAACCCTGGATTATCTGAATTGCAACTATGGTGTTGCAACGATGGCATGTTTAAACAAGTCATAGAATGGATGAAGGCTGGGCTGATAAGATATTTAATTCTAAAATTTTCGACTAAGACTCCATCTCAGTCTCATATGGGACAGATTTTAAATTCTCCAGGGGAGAAAAAAGCTAAATCTGTTCTGTTCCAATACTGCTCCTTCGTTAAGGTCTATTCTATTTCTCCATGATTTGGGATGGATATTAACAGGTGGAATGTAACATCTAAGGCAACTCTGTATCCATCCATCCATCTCATCATCATCGTCGTTGTCATCATCACAATCTTTATATATGTTAGATACATAAAATCTGTGTATAAGTGTATTGTTCCCAGGCTTCAAGCATCTTTGGGTATGAAAATTAGGTCAAAAGCTACTGTTTTATTGAGAAATAGAATGTGCTGAGAGTTTCAGATTGCGCAATACACAATGTTTCTTTGAATCAATAGAAGGCTCTTCTTTTGGAAGAAGTGAAATCTATGAAACAAGCACATGTGGTTAGTATTGGGTATGTATAACTGTTTTTAAAACTTAACTTAGTGACTCTCTCCCAAAGACTCTCCTCGCACAACTTGCCCAAAGTTGGTGGCAATCAACAATTTCAGTGTTTGTATCCTAGTATGCAACTTACTGCGTCATCCACAAAGGGGGTCAAAAATAACAAAAATGACAACTACTTATAATATAAAAGAAAGTGAGTCTTTGATCATGCTGCTGTGCCCACTGTTTGCCCGTTTTGAACCTACTTATACCTGTTGGTGAAAGATTCTGTGTCATATAGCTGATATATACTGCATTTGAGGTTCTAAGTCTAGTGAAGTTGTGCTGAGTATTTGGCAACATATTCTGATGTTGAGATGTCTTTGAATATTAGTAGCTCGGGTTGGTAGTTACGTTGTTGGTTTGAGCTCCGAGCTTGGCAATTTGGTTGCAAACATTTCGTTCCTATGCGAGGAGACATCTTCCGTGTGGTTTGGATTGTCCTGAAGATGTCTCCACAATCCAAAGTGCACTGAAGATGTCTCCTCGAATGGGGACGAAACGTTTGCAATCAAATCGCCGAGCTCGGAGCTCAAACCAACAACATATTCTGACGTGGCATCCGCCTGTTCCATATCCTCATCACTTGCTAATTTAATTGTCGATTGCTATCTTTTAGTCCTCTTGCTTGTTCACTGCCATGGACTTCTGCTTCCTTACTTCTGCAACTGACCGTCCCTCTTTCCTTGTTAATTTTCTCCATCATTTTTTTGCTAGCCATTTCTCTCCCACTCAGCCTATCTTACTGTTTGCCCATTTAGTTTATTTTAATTTATTTATTAAATTTATTGGCTGCCCATCCTACTACAGGGTAAGATTTCCCTGTTGCCTGTCATTTCTTTCAGGCCCTTCCTGGACTACATAATAACCTGCTTGCATACATTCAGCCCAGTGGTGGGTTTCAAAAATTTTTACTACCAGTTATGTGGGTGTGGCTTGGTAGGTGTGGTGTGGCTTGGTGGGTGTGGCTTGATAGGCATGGCAGGGGAAGAATACTGCAAAATCCCCATTTCCTCCCGATCAGCTGGGACTTGGGAGGCAGAGAATAGATGGGGGTGGGGCCAGTCAGAATTTTTACTACTGGTTCTCTGAACTACTCAAAATTTCCGCTACCGGTTCTCCAGAACTGGTCAGAACCTGCTGAAACCCACCTCTGATTCAGCCCCCTAAAACCTCATGGAGTCAAGGTCAATTTACTGGAAAATTTATTCATTGGCCCTAAAAGTAGGTGTGAAAAGGTCTTGCTAAACCTGGTCCCATAACACTTATACATGATATGTGATAGGTTGTGTGCAGTGCAATCTCTGTTGATTAAAAAGGAGGGAGTGTGTAAGTGGAAATTGGTGATTCTGTTTGAAATGAGTACTTTATTTTTATTTTAATGAAGTTTTAGATGATGTCTTGCATTTCAGTAGCTGGGAAATGTTCAAGCAAAATGGGTTTAAAAATCATTTATACTCCCTTCTGCTGGGAGGCAGTCCTAGTCAACCTAAGAATAATGTTGTAATTTAAAATGCACTTCCCTAGGTGTAAGCCTTACTAAACCAGCAACAATAAATAAGTATAGGATTGCAATGTAACAATGCTTACTCTAAAGGCTTCTTTATGTGGCTAAAATAGGGATTTAAAGCAGGTTTGCCTAGTTTGACTTGCTGCAAGATCTGGACAAACCATGGATAAAATGATACTCCAGAAGCCATACAGAATAATACTGTTAGTTTAAGCATGACTGGTAATTGCAGGTTATAAGCTAGTTCTTCAACTCGCTAAAGGCTACACTATTGTTTCACTAAGTGTACAGTCAGAAGTACAATAAAGATCAAGGATATGTTATGTCTGAAGCTTGAATGAGGATACCCAGCAGCACTGTTTCTGCAAAAATTGCAAACTGTAGTATAATACAATTCTGAAATTGGTACTATAGTTTCATACTATTTAATTCAGGGGTGGGATGCTTAGATCTGGCTCACGGGGCCACCCTGGAAACAGTGAAGGTCTGGCCCGCAGTGCCTCTGCCAGTGAAAACAGAGCTCAGGAGGGCTGCATGGGTTGCAGGAGGCTGTCACAGCCGAAAACAGAACTCGGGAGGGCCACATGATTTTTCTGGCAGAGGGTTGCAGGAGGCCATCACAGCCAGAAACAGAGCTCGGGAGCCTGTTTTCGCTGGCAGAGCACACAGGCCACCACAGGTGCCCCCAACACGAGTGATGTCAAGCTGGCCACGCCCCCTGGATCCCCCGAGGTCAAACACAACTCTGATGCAGCCCTCAATGAAATCGAGTTTGACACCCCTGATTTCACTGCTTGAAAACTATATTTACAATTCAGCTTTAGTGACCAAAGAAAGAATTGTTACTTGAACAAAATTAAGACCTGAAATAATGTATTACCATTCAGATAAGGTTTCAGATATATGAATCTGGAATCTTAAAAGAAGAAGGAGTTGAAGATAGAATGGAGAGTATACCCTGGGTTGAAAATAAGATAACAGACTTTAGGAAAAAATAAAAATGTGAAATAAACTAAGAAAGAAATCAATAAAATAGATACAATAATTATGGTATGAATTTTATGGTAATCACATAAAATATGTCAAAAACATATCTTTCTAAAATTCTTCAGGGATTAAATAAGAAGATATATTTTAAAAAATATTTATTATTTTCTTCTCATACTTTGTGTCCAAAGGTTGGTCTTTAAAAGCTGATTTTTTTCCCCTGAACTCCCAGAATTCTTGTTTTATGTTTCTAGGGCAATTCAGTTTTTATTTACAATATGATATATGAAAACGACAACAATTTTTTTTACCACCTGATATATTAAGCAGATCAATGAGTCTGCTGTGATTTGTGTTATTAAGGGAAGATACCCAGAAAAGTTACCTCTCTAATATATGAAGCTTTTACTGATTCTTACTGATGGTTCTTAGCTTAATGTTCCATTCAATTCTTCCCACCTCTAAAGTGAAGCTGGAATAAGAATTCTGAGATGGGATAATAAAATCACAAAGTGAGAAAGAATATACCATGATAATAAAGAAGCCATAATTATTGAACTTATCTTCATTGACAAAAAAAAGCCTATGTATTAATATTCATAAGACAAGAATTATATTTTGCTTTCTTAGAAGAACCATCTGGCACAAGTTTCCCCATGAAAACAAAACAATTTTTTTTTGCCTAATGAAGAACCATGCCTTAAGTATCCAGCAGTTTAAGATTTCTTTTAGAAATTGAGAAGGAAGTGAGTAATATTTCATTTTGTCACATGAAAAGCCAAGACGGAGCTGTCAGCCATTTTAGCTCAGCTAATTTGACACAAGAATGTGCAAAGCTATCTGTGTTTCCCAGAAGTGTATTGATTAGATGTGTAGTAGATGAACAAGCGACATCACCACTGCAAGATTGTTGATTGCAATACATAATCAATGTTCACGGCATCCGGCTGAAATACTGATGCTCCTAATATATTTTTATTTATATAATAGGAAGACTCAGAATAACGCTGAACATGTTTGCTTGAAAAAAGGCGCACATACATACAGAAAGAGACAGCGAGAAAGAAAATGAGTGAGCAAGAGTCTAGTGTTTGAAAAATATATTTACACCCCATCCTCACAAAAGGACTAATTAGAGCATCATCAAGATAAGCCTCTCATTGATGAAGCTGCCTTTTTTGTTCAGAGTGCTTCTGCCAACTCCTATTTAATTGTACAGAATTAATATGATACGATATGTCTAAAGTTCAGGAGGATATAACAGCTTCTTGAATATTTAAATGGATTATGTCAAGGCACAAGGAAATACTGCATTATATTAGCATGATTAATGCTATTTATTATTTTCAGCTACAGGAGTGTGCAGAGAAAGGAGTATTTTGGTGGCATAGGATTCTTTTCACTTTTTATTATTATTATAACCTTATTTCGCATCCCTTGTCAGCTGTTACCCAGTGAAATGATGCTAATTTGTCAAAGAAATCTCTGTGCGACCTTCATACTGAATAAGAGGCTTGTAAAAGTCAGTGTCATACATCATGCAACTTTATAGTAATGTATTTAATTGCCTTGTTCTTCATCCCTTCTAATGGATAGTCTCTATTTATTTCATAGCAAAGGCATCTGCACAACTAAGTTATGCAGCCCTGTTAAAGATGTAGTAGAGGGAATTAAATAGAACAAGAATCGACAGATCAGTAAATAATAGCAAATTTATTTTGAACAGAATAAAGATTTGTCTTATAAATAACTACTTCCAAAAAATTTTTTTTTAAAAAAAACAACAGCTCTAAAATAAGACAATGACATGTTCCAGTCACAATTACAAACTCTTCAAAAGAAAATGGAAGAGAAGGAAGGTAGGTGACAAAATATTTCATAGATGAAAGCAAGTAGACATTAAAGATACAAATGCTTAACTTGTCCAGAGAAATAAAGGCAATTAAACAGTAACATTTGACTGAATACTGTCCAGAGGAATCAGTAATTCTTAATTTTTGATTAAATATGTTTATATTTTTCAGAGATAGCGCTTTACATGTAATAAATTTTATTATAGTTATTGATAATAGATAAAACATATTCTGAGTCAACAAATCAAAATGGCAATACAAATAATTATAAAATTGTTGTAGTCGAAGTATTACATAGTTTAGAAAGTGTAAAGCAAAATGCAACCACATTTTGAGAAATGAAATCACATTGGTCAATTTTATTACATCATATCATAATAGAGTGAACCCAAGTAGAGTGGGAATCCAAATAGACTAGATGGTGAGTTATTAGTGTCACCGGGCTGATAATAAAGATAATTTAACAAAAAAACAAAAACAAAACACCAAATGGCTTCATGTTTCAACAACTCCTTCACTCTTATGTACAACAGAGATTCCATTGAGTCAAATATTCCTGGACTACTTGCTTTTTGGGATTACAGTAAATTGAAATCTTCTAAACCAGGGATGTCAAACTCACATTATTATGACCAGGGGTGGGCTCCTGGGGTTTGGCAGGGTTCGGGCAATCCTCTAGCCAAGGATCACTGGGGTTTGGTGAATCCCCAAATGCCACCCCTTGCTGACCATGCCCACCCCACCCCTTCCAGGAGTCACCAAGTGGTCCATTCATCATTCCAGGTAAGTGCAGGGCCTGCGCCGAGGGTCCGGGAGGGCAAAAATCGGGCCTACCGGAGGTTCCGGAAGTCCAGAAATTGGCCTGTTTCCTGTGTCTGGAGGGCCTCTGGGCCCTAGGGGAAGCAGTTTTCACCCTCCCAGAGACTCGACAAAATCCTCTGGAGCCTGGGGAGGGTGAAAAACTCCCCCCCTGTTGTGGTGCTGGCGGCCGACTAGGCCATGTTCACCATGGCCACGCACACCCAGCAACGGGGCAGTGAACCCGTTAATAAAGAATCTGAAGCCCACCCCTGGTCATGATGATGTCGTGATGTATCGGGACTTTTTCCCCCTTTGCTAAACCGGGCGTGGGAATGGCCAGCACGTGACTCATTCGGCCCGCCGGCCTGGAGTTTGACAGCCCTGTTCTAAGCAGACAAACAAACAGTCCTTTTCCTGGCCTTTGTTCCCAACATCTATCTTGGTTTAAAAGAAATAAAATCCTTTTCAATATCACAAGAAGCAGGAGCTGGAAGAGTTTTCCTCTGTCCAAATGACAAAATATTCTCCTTCATGAATATTTTTGAGGGATGTCTGATTACCTGAAAATAATTATGCCTGTCATCTGGTAAACTGTGTGCATTCACAAGAAAATGGATAATTCTTAATTTAGATCCTTTCCTTCTTCTACTCCAATGACCACTTTGGTATTCATCAGGTGTAGCTGCTTTTAGCACAGCTTATCTTTATGAAGCTAACAGACGTAGTCCAGAAATATTGAAGCTATCACTTTACTTTTGCTGTGACTCTAAACAATACCAAGAGCCTTGGTAGTACTAGGGTTTAAGGCACCCTGTTATTAAGCTGCTTAAGACCAGCTGCCTGCAATTACTGCAGGGTTCGAATCTCGCCAAGGCTCAAGGTTGACTCAGCCTTCCATCCTTTCTAAGGTAGGTGAAATGAGGACCCAGTTTGTGGGGGCAATAAGCTGACTTTGTATAAATATACAAAAGGATGAAGGCTATTGCTGAGCACATTGTAAGCCGCCCTGAGTCTTCGGAGAAGGGCGGCATATAAATCAAATTTAAAAAAAAAAAAAAACCGATTACAACAATTACATTTTAAAAGAAAAATAATGCAAAGTCTCAATAGACGAGAGAGACCAACTCATTTAAACAATTATTTTAACAGTTGCTAAGGTAACATTCCTTCCTTTCCTAAAGAACACAGGTCTAACGCTGTGATTTAACTCTTCTGATGCAGAATGCAATGTCACAATTAGTATGAGTATTCCTCTAAGAGTCTGCTGCTCCTAAATGATAATTTGGATGGAAATGGAAAGCTAAACCTTCTTTTCAGAAGTCTTCAATCCAGTGGTGAAATCCAATTTTTTTTTACTACCAGTTCTGTGGGCATGGCTTGGTGGGTGTGGTGTGGCTTGGTGGGTGTGGCAGGGGAAGGATACTACAAAATCTCCATTCCCATCCCACTCCAGGAGACTCCTTGCGCACAGTCACTCATGCCCTCGTCACTTCCCGTCTGGACTACTGTAACGCTCTCTACATGGGGCTCCCCTTGAAGAGCACCCGGAGGCTCCAACTGGTCCAGAATGTGGCCGCGCAGGTGATTATGGGACGGACACGGCGCTCCCATGTAACACCACTCCTGCGCGAGCTGCACTGACTCCCGGTGGTCTTCCGGGTGCGATTCAAGGTGTTGGTTACCATCTTTAGAGCGCTCCATGGCTTAGGACCTGGGTACTTACGAGATCTCCTTCTGCTACCAATAGCCTCCCACCGGCCAGTGCGCTCCCACAGAGAGGGACTCCTCAGGGTGCCGTCGGTCAAACAATGTCGACTGGCGACACCCAGGGGGGAAGCCTTCTCTGTGGGGGCACTTGCCCTTTGGAATGAATTGCCCCCAGAGATACAGATGATCCCTGACTTGTGCACCTTTCGCCATGCCCTCAAGACGTTATTGTTCCAACAAGCTGGGTTAGCTTAAACATTTATTTTAATGGGTTGTTTATGTTTTAATGACGTTGGGGCCAAATTATTTAATGTGTTTTAAGTTGTTTTTAAATTTTATATGGATATTTGTTTTTATCTTTGGCTGTGCACCGCCCTGAGTCCTTCAGGAGAAGGGCGGTATAAAAATTAGATTAATAAATAATAATAAATAAATAAGGATACTGCAAAATCTCCATTCCCACCCCACTCCAGGGGGAAGGATATTGCAAAATCTCCATTCCCACCCCACTCTGGGGCCAGCCAGAGGTGGTATTTGCCAGTTCTCTGAATGACTCAAAATTTCTGCTACTGGTTCTCTGAACTGCTCAAAATTTCCACTACCGATTCTCCAGAACCTGTCAGAACCTGCTGGATTTCACCACTGCTTCAATCCATGACATTATCTTTAGGAGAAAGCGCAACAAGAAAATATTATAATTCATACTAAGTCCTCTACATCTGAAATGTAGCATCTGATAAATTGATAATACCATAGGATTTTATGGATACACTAATAATTTAGCCATAGCAGTACAAGAAAAATACATGGATTTCTCTGTCCAAAGATCTTAAAAACTTGGGAAAATTCTTCACTTACTGGAGACTCATTCCTAGCATCAGCAAAACAGTAACTACATGTTTTCTACCTTAACAACAAACTGGCATATGAAGCCCCAAAATTCTATTTAAACAACAACTTATGTTTTTGTGGCTCCCGGTGTTTTCTTTTCTGTGGAAAAGGGGTCCAAATGGCTCTTTGAGTGTTTAAGGTTGCAGACCCCTGGCCTAGACATTGGTATTTGAACACAGATCTTTTTAACATCTGTATTTTACTCTGTTTTACTGATCTAGGTGAAATGTTAATATTTATTGCCAGCCCATGTGTGATATGACATATGCTAAATAAATAAATCATAACTATCGGATGATCTTACTACATTGCTTTCAATTTACACGATTCTATATCTGTTTCAATAAAGGGACTCCAACCACCCTAATCACAGATATTAACAATATGGACCATAAATAATGTCATTTATTGTGCTCCTAAACCACTGTTCTTCACACAAAAGGAAAACCAACAGTCTGGCTTGTATTATCTGTATTAACCTTTCTCTTCAGGGTCATAATGTGGTTTCAATTCGCCTGAAATTGTATTCCCATGCTTCCATACATAAATAATCCTCTATGTTGTTATCCTTCAGAACTATTATGACTTTCACATCTTTTATCCTAATTAGGGATCTCTAATAGTTTTAGATTCCATTGTTTTGTGACTTGTGTATCTGAACATCCTCCAACCACTGCATTTGTTTTATTCTTCAGGAGATCATTAAACAGTGTTTTCTAAAAATGAAGAATAGTGCAATTTGCTATCACAATTTTGGAGCATTCTTTTCTTTTTTCTTTTTAACTCATCTGAAATTTTTGGCAAGAGACAACTTATTTAAATGGACGTGCCTTTTTGCTATCAGTGCTGCAGGGATGGTTCATGTTTCATCTAATTTACACATATTATTGTACCCCTGCTTTTTACTCATCTAGAGATATTCAGGATTTTATGCTGAATCTTAAGAAAGCTGTATTTTTTCCTCTTAGTGCTGATCAGAGATAGGTATCAGTTGTCAATGCAGGAAGAGAGAGGAAGCCAGAAATAACTTAGTATTCACAACCATCATCTTCCCACCCCCCTCAGTTTTTCTCTTTGTGGGCAATCAACTAATTATATTAAAGCTCATCTTCATGACTGACAGGGAAGATGACCAATCAGTTTGGGAGAATAGGCTGCAAAATGGGGTAAGGAGCAGGCAATAGGGCCAGTGATCAGAAACTATTGAACCAAGCTAACAGGGGAATTTATAGTTTTTAATGAAATATATGCTGTAGACTAGGTATTCCTATTCTTGGATCAGAGGCAGGGATGGGTTCTAATTTTTTTTACTACCGGTTCTGTGGGCGTGGCTTATTTTTTGGGCGTGGCTTGATGGTCATGTGACAATTATTTAGGATTTAGCAGAGGTACTGATCTACCAGGCTTTTAACTGCTTGCAGAGCTGTACTGATCTACCCATTTATTTTTGCAGGCACTGATCTACTCACGTATTTTTGCAGGCACTGGTCTACCCATTTATTTTTGCAGGCACTGGTCTACTCATGTATTTTTGCAGACACTGATCTACTCATGCATTTTTGCACGCACTGATCTACCCATTTATTTTTGCAGGCACTGATCTACTCACGTATTTTTGCAGGCACTGGTCTACCCATTTATTTTTGCAGGCACTGGTCTACCCATTTATTTTTGCAGGCACTGGTCTACCCATTTATTTTTGCAGGCACCAGTCTACTCATTTGTTTTCTTTTAACACTGATCAGCTGTAGGGCGGCCCTTTGAAGCCCCGCGGCAAAAGTTTAAACAGGTTTTTTTCCTCTAGCCATCAGATGGGACTCAGGAGGCAGCAATAGATTGGGGGGGGGGCAAATAAAGGTAAGAATAATGTGGGGGGCAGGGGGGCGGGAGGGGGCAGAACCGGTTCAGTGACATCATATCATCATTGCTACCAGCTCGGCGGAACCGGGCGGAACCGGGAGGAACCCACCACTGATCAGAGGTTTCTGTTTGAAGACTATTTCATTAAAATATTGTCCACTAAAAGTATAAAACTTATTTTAAGTGCAATATAGCAAATTCAAGTGCCCACTTTATAGTGGTTTCTGACCATTTATTTTCTTTCTATCAGTTTGGGACTTTTTGCTTTGATTGTTTATACATCAAACGTTACATGATGCAGACATATTTCTACAGTGATTTTTTGAAACAGTGTTTACAGATGAATGCATTTATTTTTCTAGAGCTTTATTGACAAATTCATAAGATTTATTCTTGACAAATCCTTTTCGGCTGCAATCTTAATAATGAATGAAAGCGTACGGAATACGTTTCTACTGATCTGCAGGTAGTGTTATGTAATCAACTCACTTTTTTCCCATAACAATAGTTTCCGTAAATTAGAGCAGAGTTATTCTGCTTCTGTTTCTTTCTTTTTTAGATCTTTAAAGCAAAAATGCCTTAGTATCTATAATACACGTAGCATCTTACGTCTTGATGGTTTAAGTATGTACTAAACTCAGATATCCTGAGCTCATTTATGTTTAAATTAGGAAATAAATCTAATTTAAGGCCTCAACTCCTAGATTACTATGTTGAGAAATCTAAACTATTGCCCTGAAATGATTGGTCATTGGAATCAGATAATGACCCTAAATTAAACTTTAAATTGTGGCCAATTCATAATATTCTTAATACCGTATTTTTTGGAGTAAAAGACGCACCTTAGTTTTTGGGGAGGAAAATAAGAAAAAAGCTGATTGGCAGGTGGATCAGCCTCCCGGAATACCCCCAATCAGCTGTTCCCAGAGGTGAATTTTAGCAACAGGTTCCTTGGTTGTGAGCTCTGTGCCTTGCTATTTTTTGCTTTTTTTCTGCCTCTGAAACTTCTGAAACTCTGTTTCAGAAAAAAACTTTTTTTCCTGCCTCTGAAAGCCTCTGAAACAGCTTCAGAAAAAAAGCCTCTGAAGCTCTGTTTGGGGGCTTCTTTTCTGAAGGTCTGTTTGGGGGCTTCTTTTCTGAAGCTTCATTTCTGATGCTTTTTTCAGCCTCTGAAACCTCCGTTTGAGAAGCCGGGTGGGGCTACATTCGGAGTATAAGATGCACCCATCCTTTTTTCTGGGGGAAAAAAAGTCCAAAAAATACGGTAATTGTTGAATATGTGCCATCAAATTGATGTCAACTTTCAGTAACCACATACATAGATCTTCTGTAGGGTGATCTGTTCCCAATCTGGCCCTTTAGAATCTAAATATTTAGATGCTACAGACATGTCCCACTATCTAAATATCTTTTCCAAGGAGTTTATTTCTATCCATCTCTTCAATATGTTCACTGTCAATTCTAATGTTAGTTGGTGTCATCAGTTTAATTAATCAATGATAAAATAAATAATTGAATTATTGACTTCATTCTACTCAAGTTTTTTCTTAGTTATATCCTTCCCGACTATGAAAGCAACCCAGTTTCTTCTTCGTTTTTTATTTCTTTCTAGTAAATACTATGGTCTTCTGATTGAAACTATCTAATTCCAGTCTATTTTAATTCACTAATAGACATTGATATATTAGACATCAATCAGTAGTCAATTAGTTAATCTTTGTCTAGTGAGTTTCCTCATGCTTTTATTCATGTTCCATGTTTCTACTGAATTCTATATTTGCAGCTTCAGATGTTCTTTTCTTACTTGTCAAAATCAGCGATAGATGTCCAGAAAGTTTGAATATTAACTGTGTCATTAACACAATTAACACTCCAAAACAGGAGTCACCAACCTTTCAGACCTCAGGGACAACTAAATTCATAGTTTTAAATCCCGCGGACCACTAATATGACCTGCCTAATAACCGGCTGGGTGGGCATGGCTAGGTGGTCATGTAACTGGGTGGGTGTGGCCAACTTGATGTCACTCACGTCAAGGGGCATCTTGCCAACCTCCCCCCTCCCCTCCCAGTGACTCCTCGCCTGCCTGCCCGGGCTCCTTAGAGCCCCAACAGGATGCATTTGGAGCTAAGCATCCACCACGAGAAAGAGTTGGCAAAACAGCTGGCTCAGTTCAAATTGGATCTGACCGAGAAGGAGGCTCAGCAGAAGCACCTTACTGAGGAGTATGAGCCTAGGCTTTCCAAGCAGAGGGAAGACCTGCGGGAGTGCAAGGCCAGGTACAGGCACCTGGAGGTTCAGTGCGGTGAGATGGTCAACCAGTTCCAGGTCATGATGCAATCTCACTGGAACAAAGCCCTCTGTCAGCACTTCAAGCTGCATTTACTCTAGTGCTGACATAAGAAGGAGAAGCGGAGGCGTCTGGAAAGGGACGTTTGACTTTTCACCTACTTATTTTCCCTGGAGATAATATCCCCTAGGAGATGGGATGGGAGGGGGGAAATTCCTTTGAACTGGAGCAGTAGATTAGGGGTAGAGTGACTTGGAAGATGGCCAATGAGTGCAGGGGAGTGGGGAACGGAAAGGGAGGGTTTTGGGTCTGGAAGTCAGTGTTGGCTGCAATGAAGTCGGAGTTAGAATGTCGTGCTTAATAAATGGGAGTTTTTCTTCAAAGACTTTGTTTGAAATGCAATTTATTTGAGATGACTTCGAAACCTGACTCCCTCTCCTCTTTGCCACCAGCAATGCTTCCCTCCAGCCTTCGCCAAAGCCCCGCACCAGGAAGGTGAAGCAGACCCCAAGTCAGACTTTCTCCCCCCCTCCGACCCTCACAAAAAGACCCTGAAGGGGGATACTCTCTGCAACAACACAAATGTTCATTATACATATCTGTCCCAGGGGCTGTAGTTTGAGGATCCCTGATTTAGTGCAATATAAAAAATGCAAATAATTTTTCTGCGGACCACCAAAATTTTCTCGTGGACCACCAGTGGTCCACGGATCACCAATTGGTGACTGCTGTTCCAAAAGATCCTCAGCTCTTATTCTCTTGCAACTTGTGTGCCATCTGACTTGAGGGACACATCATCGATTCCTTTATATTGTCCATCGTGTCGTTTTCCTGGTAAAATACAGGAGTGTTCCCATTGCCTTCTGCTGAGTAGTATGAAATGATATCTTAGATGTCACTAAAGTGACCTCTAGTATCTTCCTATATGGCTTCTGCGATGTGAGAGTCATTTGGAACCAAACTTTTGGAAGAAGTATATTTCACTCAGAATAAATATAAATGCAGATTTTATGAGCCTTAAATTAGATTTACAAGACTTATGTCATTATTGGACTGTCGATATTTTAAAGGAATATTGCTATGTTTTTACATTACCAACTAAGTCCAGTATAAATATGGAAACCAAATATTAAATATAATATAATTTGAGTCGCAATCAAAAATATAAAACATGGTTATCAATATTAAAATTCAAACAATTGTCAGTTCCAAATATTATATTTAGCACAGAGGATAATTGGATGTTACTAAGAAACAGCACTTTCTCATAAAATTTTACTGACGCTGAAACAAACACCTCACCAAACGCTTGCACACCCACCCACACCTATGACACCCATGCATGCACAAACACACACAAAGCAGAAGCAGCTTGTTCTCAGAAATGTTTTCAGAAATCTACATCCAAAATGGGGACAATTCTCTGAGATTTCTTTGGGTGATATTAATAGACGTAAGTCTATAAGCACGAATATTTAATGCTACGCTACTCCTAAATTGAAATCCAGAGACTATTGTATATGTTGGTTTTATACAAAAAATTCATGCCAGTTAGGAAATTCTGCAGAATTTGGGGGTTTAATTTCCATTTGGTTTCTTGCAAAATCATTTCCTTTACAACCTATTTCAAAGGAGAAGCGCATTAAGGAGATGCACTTCTCTTGTAGGTGAATGGAATAGTTGTTGAATAATGAACAAGTGTTTATTTATTTATTTATTCAATTTATATCCCGCCCTTCTCCTAGTGGACTCAGGGCGGTGCACAGCCAGAAGTAAAACACATATCAATACAAAATTTAAAATTATTAAAAGAATTAAATAACTGTGGCCCAAAAATTTAAAACATTGAAAACTAAAACCCATTTGACAATTTAAAAAGCTAAAAAAGACAAAAAAAGGGGGGGGGGGGTTTCACGCCAGCCCTGCTTGATGGAAAAGAAAAGTTTTTAGGGCACGGCGAAAAACCCAGAGATCCGATATCTTTCGTATCTCCGGGGGCAAATCGTTCCAGAGGGCAGGAACTGTTGTTGTTCATCTGCTGGGTCTGACTCTTCACAACCCCATGGTCATCCCTTTGTCCTCTACTGTCTCCTGAAATTTGTCCAAATTCATGTTCAGGAATATCCTTGGCCTTATTTAATAAAAAAAAGGGGGAAAAAAGGAAGGCATATGGGAATGTGCTGCTGTCTATGATTGATGAGATCCTCTTAAATAAAGAGTTGATGAGTTTAAAGAACAAAAGACCATGTATGACACAATGTATGGGCATGATACCATACCAGGTTCACCTGATACGCCAGTTGTGCCCCTTTCTGGATCGGGCCTCCTTATGCACAGTCACCCATGCCCTCGTCACATCTCGCCTGGACTACTGCAATGCTCTCTACATGGGGCTCCCCTTGAGGAGCACCCGGAGGCTCCAACTGGTCCAGAATGCGGCTGCGCGGGTGATTATGGGAGCGACGTGGCACTCCCATGTAACACCTCTCCTGCGCGAGCTGCACTGGCTCCCGGTGGTCTTCCGGGTGCGCTTAAAGGTGTTGGTTCTCATCTTTAAAGCTCTCCATGGCTTAGGGCCAGGGTACTTATGAGACCGCCTGCTGCTACCGATAATCTCCCACCAGCCAATACGCTCTCACAGAGAGGGCCTCCTCGGGGTGCCGTCAGTCAAGCAATGTTGGCTGGCAGCCCCAAGGGGGAGAGCCTTCTCTGTGGGGCACCCGCCCTGTGGAATGAGCTACCTCCTGGAATACGACTGATCCCGGACCTCCATACCTTCTGTAAGGCCCTGAAGACTTATTTGTTCCAGCAAGCCGGCCTAGCCTAAAGGGTTTTTAATGGGATTTTTTAAATTTTATAGACTTGGGGTTTTAAAATGGGAGGCCGATTGATTTAATCTTTTTTAATTATCTTAACTTTTGTACTGTATGTATTTTAATTTTGGCTGTTCACCGCCCTGAGTCCCCTTGGGAGAAGGGCGGTATACAAATTAAATTAATAATAATAATAATAAAATATAATTTCCAAGAACCTGAAAAGGTTTGTTTGAGCAGACCTAGCACTCACGGCATAAGTACAAAGACATCTTGGCGAAGATCTGAAAGCAGAGAATTGGAGTAATAGTAATTTTTCAAGTTAAACGATGAAAATTCAGTAATGAGATTCTGAAGGAATAAGAGCTGTATTGTATTCATAAATGCAGAAATATTATGTTTGAATAATGACCTTAGTTTACTTATGACAATTAATGTGGACAAAACAGAGTCAACATAAAATTTGTTATTTTTGTCTTACTGTTTGCGCTTTACTTCAAGGAAAGATCCTCCCCCACCCCCCCGGTCAGGCCTGGAAGCCATCTTTTGTATTAGGCCTTCAGACCTGCCATATTTATTACTGTGGGAAACTGGGAGGGGGGATTGTATGGAGCCAGGATGATATATAGTCATAATAACATTCCTTTCTCAGAGAGTCAAGGACATCCTGCCCTGCACCTGGAGACTGGACCTGGAAGGCATCTCCAGTTGGGACGGTGTTTGGACTGGACCATGTGATGGACTTGTGGGTGTTGGGCAGGGACTTGAACTTTCCTTTGGGTGGGGAAAACCTGGAAATTTTCAGATTCGGGTTTTCCCAGATGTGCCAATATGACATCTCTAATGAAATGTAGCTTTGAGGAATTTCAAGCCTCAGAGTTTTCTTTGTTGGGGGTGTTACTTGGAACCCTGACACACACATTTGCACTAGCAAAAAGGTTGAATTAAGCACCAATGATATGGAAGGAGGTTAAAATATAAATAGTCAAAGGATCTAAATTGTGGTGGTCCGTGTGGGTTTTACTAACCATACAGATGTTGTCAGGGTTCCGAGTAACACCCCCAATGAAATCAAACTCCGGGGCTTGAAGTTCCTCAAAGCTAACTTTTATTAGAGATGTCATATTGGCACATCTGGGAAAACCCAAATCTGAAAGCTTCCGGCTTTTTCACACCCATAAGAAAGTTCAAGACTTTGCCCACATCTCCCACATGTCTACACAGCTCCAATCAGTTCTTTCCCAAACAGAAGACATCTTCCAATTTCTTCTTTGCACAGCTGCCGGACACCATGGCCTTGAACTTCTCTTAGAGAAGTTTGTTATGGTTATCTCTACTTCACTCATGCAATCCCCCCTCCCAACTTCCCACAGTATGATTGTGGCAGGCCTGGATCCTCAAGGCACACAGGTAATATGGTTTCCAGGCATGACAGGTGTTTCACAACAATGCTTTAGTAACTTTTAAAAGAGTTCTGCAAAGTCGGGTAATATTATTCCTATGAACACAAAGTTGTGGCTAAACCTTACCAAGTCTGTGTTCTAATAACCAGTGCCAGAATTTATTTTTCGCTTATTTCTGACTAAATCTGGTTAGACTTTCTCAAAGAGTTAGTAAAAAACCAAAAATAAATAAAGCACAATTTTTAGAAGTGGCGAGAAGTCATCCTTCAAAATTCTACCTACTCGGCTCTTCTCTTATGACAAAAATTGAAGAGGGGCGGGATATTTTTTCCAGGGAAGGAAAAATAATGAAATAATTCTTCTTCATGAAATGGAAAGAGAACTGAATAAATGATAACAATACAAAAGAATTTATTTCTCCGTTCTTATCACATTTGGGAATGTTTTGTTTGTGTGAAGTAACTGGAGATAGGACATTCCTTTATAACGGGAGCAAATACGTATGTTCTTCTTAACTTGCTTTGCACTCTTTATTTTTCTATACACTTTTTTCTTCCCAATTTTTATAAACATTTCTTGCCGCAATTTAAAAAAGACGTTTGAGCAGTAATGAAAAATAGAGTTTTGTTTCTAATATAACTTTCCAGATTCTTTCCCCCTTTTTTTCTTATTATTAGGATGATGAGCTGAGGTACACAAAGTCATGGACGACCTCCAGTTCTTGTGTAGAGATTGTAATACAAGGAGATGAATCCACATCCTGACCCATGAAAACTGGGAAACTTTGGCCTCCGATCGTTCAGCTTGGAGGCTAAAGATGCAGCATGGCCTTCTCAATTCGAAGAGACACTTGCTTGGCAGGCTGAGGTAAAGAAGCAGTCCCGGAACCAGCAAAATCTGGTTGGGCAGGGGACAGAATGTATCTGCCCTCAGTGTGGAAGGGATTGCCACTCTCGAATTGGCCTTTTTAGTCACACTAGATGCTGTTTTAGGACCTCTTTCCAGAGCACGATACCATAGTCTACCCAATTTTTAAAAGGAATTCATGCACGAAATAATTGTTATATGAATAAAAAAGTTAATCTCAAAATTAATCATCATCATCCTTTTTTGCATTGGCACCCTTCAGTCTCAAGGATGTCAATGCAAAAAAGGATGATGATGATTAATTTTGAGATTAACTTTTTTATTCATATAACAATTATTTCGTGCATGAATTCCTTTTAAAAATTGGGTTATCATAACCAATTTTTAAAAAGAAACTTCCTTTTAGGTTATAATATACTTCCAATACAGTCATATAATTAAGGACGGAATCAAGTTGCTCAAAATTCCAGATCTTAATTTCACTTCTAGCAGCAAATGCAGGATCTTTGGCAATACTTCTTGCAGTACGATAGTGTTCAATTTAAAGTCTACAAGGTCTACAAGGTGACAGATGTGTAAAATATTGTAAATGAAGAAAATTAAAAATAAAGGGACGATAATGATAATAAAGGATAGGAAAAATGGGGAATGTATGTAGTAGAAAGTAAGAGGAATGAAACTGATATGTAAAAAGAAACACATATTGTGTGTTTGTGTTCTGTGTGTTGTGTTGTGTTGTTGTAAAATCAATAAAAATAAAAAAATAAAATAAAAAGGCTTGTTTTTAATATCTTCCCATGGGATACTTCAGTGCCTTCCCTATCACTCTGTGCAGTCACTGCTGACAAATGACTTTATATGTACTGACACCAGGCATATCCAGCTATCTTGAAAGAAAATTAAATCTCTCATGGAGAATGCAGGCACTATCGGTTTAGTTTGCAATCAGCTGTAACAATGCCAGGAACCATTTTTCTTTTTTAGCATTGTTTAGGATCTATTCTCAGGAGACCCAAAAACCTCCATGTGTAAGGATTACACATGGCAACTGCTGACATATGTTTGCTCGTCATCTCTCTTAACTTAAAAGCAATATCTTTGCAGAAGGGCAAACAGACACACGCAGATTGCTAGGAGCAGGTTTACATATTAACAGAGTTGGAAGGCAACTTGTAGGTCATCTAGTCTGACCCCCCACCCAAGCAGAGGACCCTACACCATTTCTGACAAATGGCAGTCCAATCTCTTCTTGAAAGCCTCCAGTGATGAAGCTCCCACAACTTCTGAAGGTAACTTTTGTTCCATTGGTTGATTGTTCTAACAGTCAGAAAATTTCTCCTTATTTCTAGGTTGAATCTCTCCTTGATCACTTTCTATCTATTATTCCTTGTCTGGCCTTCAGGTGCCTTGGAAAATAGCTTGACCCCTTCCTCTCTGTGACAGCCTCTCAAATATTGGAACACTGCTATTAGGTCTCCCCTGGTCCTTCTCTTCACTAGACTAGCCATCTATTTTCACTAGGTGAAAGTAACAGTGGTGAAATTCACCCAACAATGTTCAGATTTATGTAAATGATACTGTACATGTTTGCTTACTGCCAGCTTTATCATTGAATTGATACCTACTATCATACAGAACTTACAACATTATAGCTAAGCCCATGGAGTAAGACTGAAGATCTCAACCCTCATCACCAAAACTTTTGGCAGTTTGATAGCTACTCCCAAATGTGCTCTTCAAAAGACAACTGGACTTTCTCATTTTTGCCTTGAAGACATTTCACTTCTCATCCAAGTTCTGAAGAAGCTTCTTAGATGAGAAGCAAAATATCTTCAAGAAAAAAAACAATGAAAGTCCAGATGCCTTTTGAAAAGCACTTTTGGGTCAACCATGGATGACTGAGAATCTCCCTAGACATTTGATAGCCACTGGTCTTCCATCTTAAAAAAAATGGAAGTTTCTCCTTAATTCCAGGTTGCTTCTCTCTCTGATTAATTTCCATCCATTATTTCTTGCCCTGCCCTCTGGTGCTTTGGAGAACAATTTGACTCCCTCTTCTTTGTGGTAGCCTCTCAAATACTGAACCTTACACAGATGGTTGAAAAAATCATTTGGTCCAAGCACAGTATTTACACAAACATCTATATTCCACACTTTTCCAAAAGGAGCCTTGGTAGTACAGTGGTCTAAAGCACCCTGTTATTAAGACCAGCTGCCTGCAATTACTGCAGGTTCGAATCTCGCCAGGCTCAAGGTTGACTCAGCCTTCCATCCTTTCTAAGATAGGTAAATTGAGGACCCAGTTGTGGGGGCAATAAGCTGACTTTGTATAAATATACAAAAGGATGAAGGCTATTGCTTAGCGCATTGTAAGCTGCCCTGAGTCTCCAGAGAAGGGCGGCATATAAATCAAATTAAAAAAAAACAACGTATTCATATGAAAAAGAACTCGTATGCATACAGTTGCACTTTCACCTCTACAAAAGAAAAACAACACAAAAATCTTTCAATGAAATGGCAGTATATGTAAATATTCATCAGGAAGACAAAATTCAGCCAAAATTGGTTAAGGGATAATGTTTCGGGAAAGTGTGTACCTTAAAAAAAAGTAAGCATGAAAATATATGTAGTAAGATAATTGCAAATAAAGATATCTATGGATGTTTGCCAAATTTTAAAGGCTGCAGAAACAAACTGAAAGAAATCAGAAAATTTAAGCCAATTGAATTTTCCAGAGTTGCCCAATCCTATTATTTCCTCCTAGCCGTTGGCATAAACTTGACTTGGAGTTCCAGTGTGGTTGCATGGAGAAAGGTAGTCAAAGAAGAATTTTACAGGACTGCGAATGATTTTCATATGCTGTCAGTGAAGTATGAAACCTGACAAGATGGGTTATGAGTTTATAAATTATTGTTCTAATGAATAGAATAGAATAACAGAGCTGGAAGGGGCCTTGGAGGTCTTCTAGTCCAACCCCCTGCCCAGGCAGGAAACCGTAAACCACTTCAGACAAATGGTTATCCAACATCTTCTTAAAAACTTCCAGTGTTGGAGCATTCACAACTTCTGGAGGCAAGTTGTTCCACTGGTTAATTGTTTTCACTGTCAGGAAATTTCTCCTTAGTCCTTCTCTTAGTCTTTAGTCCTTCTCTTAGTCCTTCTCTCCTTGACTAGTTTCCACCCATTGCTTGTTGTTCTACCCTCAGGTGCTTTGGAGAATAGTTTGAGTCCCTCTTCTTTGTGGCAACCCCTGAGATATTTGAAGACTGCTCTCATGTCTCCCCTAGTCCTTCTTTTCATTAAACTAGACATACCCAGTTCCTGCAACCGTTCTTCATATGTTTTAGCCTCCAGTCCCCTCATCATCTTTGTTGCTCTGTCTAATGGTTATATGATACATGAAAACCCAGCCAAAGCAATAGCAAACAGAATTTTTTTTTTCAATTTTTATTTATAAGTATAAACTAAACAGAACAATGAAACGTACAAAACATAAAAACATATAAACATCCATTTCAATACATGTCCAGTTTGTCGCAACTGTAATATACATTTCTCTTTGTATTTTGACTCTTCCTTATTTGGCCATTCCCTTTTGTCTCTCTATTATTGATCTTTGTTGACCTATGTCTGTTCTTTGTTTCCATTATATTATATTTGGTCATTTTGTTTACTTCCTATTGCTTCATCTCTTTCCTATCTTTCAACCAACTATACCACTTTTCCCATACTAAGTAAAAGTCATGTTCTTCCCTATTTTGTAATTCCTTTGTGAGTCTATCTAATTCCGCACATTCCATAATTTTATTGATTACTTTATCTGGTGTTCGTATATCACTACTCTTCCAGTGTTGTGCGTATAGTATTACCATATGTGGTGGACCTACCCAATGGCGAAACAATATTGGTAAAAGATCAAAATACAAATAGAGGAAATAACACACCAAAAGATAGAACTAAGACCAGAAAGCTTCTTACTAGGCATAGTGAATGGATACTACGAAAAAGAAACAACATATTTAATTATAAATATGATAACAGCAGCACGAATACTATACGAGCAAACAGAATTCTTTTGCATGAGCAAAAGGATATTACTATTTCCTCTTTGCTTATGATTCTTTATATTCGAACTATATTGCCTTTCCCCCCCCTTCTGTTCAACTAAATATATCTTTCTTTTGTTTGCCACTTTACAATGTCAGAAAGAGTGTTAAGTATTTGCATCTGCTTGAAAAAAACCGGAGTATAATAATGGATGTATGCATAAATGCAAGCATGCTGCTAACCAATCCTTTGTTCCCTTGCCAACCAATGAACCCAAAAAAACCCCCTTTTAAAACACTTAGCATTAGAAGCTACACAAAAGGCAATAATGACTGATTCATAGCAACGGCTTCCTAGAAAGTGCTTTTGCTCTTGGCCTGGATTTTCCCACATGAAACAATATTGCCAAGGAAGAGCATAACAGATGCTACTCCTGTACACGCTTCACACATTTGCTTGAATTGTGTTCATTATTTGGTCTCCTGTGGGATAAAAGGAATATTGTCAATACGATAATGATGGGATAAACATTTTGGCCACTTGCAGTAATTTTTCTGAATGCCAGATAAAATTCAATGAGTTGTGCTTCCACAAAAGAGTTGCCAGAACATCAGTTGGAGGCTTCATTATAGCGATGCACAATATCATAATGAGGGGCTGTGTCAGCATTTCCTTTCTTACTGTTTGGCTGGCATTCATAGGCTTTGTTTATCTGCTTTGCTGAAAATTGGTTCATATATCCTGATTTAAATCTTTCTACTTTAAAAAGCAAATTGAAGAATTGAAGAATGACAACAACAAAAACGTCAGACATTTTTTTTTAGAATAGCATCCTGGAACAGAGGTGACTAATATTCAGCTCCTGTCCTGACCATTTGTTTCCTAAGCAGTTAATCACTGGGCTCACAAATCAAACTAAGCCAGTTTTTTTTTCTCCCCAAGCTAAGCCAAAAGCAGACAAAAATCACGCTATTTCTTAGCAAGGTAAACACATTGCTTTATTCTCCCTCAGCTTTATATATATCACAGGGTTATTGTAAGCACAACTGGTCACAAATTACTTTCAAAATTTCCACCAAATTTATGGGTAGAAATTGGATGGGTGAATTCTCTCAGCTCTTTTGAAGTCTAAGACAGAGGCCCCCAAGATTTTGGGCATCAGGGACCGGTTGTGTGAAGAGAGGTTTTTCCACAGACCAGAGGGGGCGTGGTTTCACGTGTACCACATATGGGGCTTTGTTTGTTTGTACGGCCCGATTACTGGCATGCCCAGGGGCGTTGGTCCAGGGCAGCAGTGGGTTTCACATTTTGTTACTACCGCTTCGCATGTGTGCCTGCCTTCCGTACATGCGCCCAGCATTCCACACATACGGTTTGCTCACGCACACATCTTCCACAGATGTGCCTGGCCTCAAAAACGTGCTTAAATAGAATGGCATAGAGCCGGGGTGGATGGGTGGATGGGTGGTTTCTGCTGTCAGGTTTTCAGGCCGTCTTCAAATAAATTGCGTCTCAAACAAAGTCTTTTTTGAAACAAACTTCCATTTTATTTAGCACGGCAACTTTTACACTGACTCCATGCAGCCAGCACTGACGTGCTGACCCAAAATCCCTCCTCTTCCTTCCCCCATTCCTCTGCATTCATTGGCCATCTTCCCAATCATTCACCCCTAATCTACTGCTCCAATTCAAATAATTTCCCCCCTCCCATCCATCTCCTAGGGGACATTATCTCTAGCTAAAATAAGTAGGTGAAAGGCAACCGTCCCGTTGCAGACACTTGCATTCTCCTTCTTATGTCAGCACTAGGATAAATGCATCTTGACGTGCTGACATCTGCGTGATTTCTGCTACCGGTTTGCCTGAACCGATCCGAACCGGCTGAATACCACCTCTGGTCCAGGGGTTGGTTTAAGACACCAGTATGATTTTGTTCTTTTGTTTGTGTCTGTATTAGATTGAATTCCAATATGATATGCTCAGTTTCAATAAGGCACGACTGAATGGATAACACCATCACATATTAAAGAACAGGACAGTCAAACACTTATCTCTTAGGTTCCTCCTAAATGAAGATCTGCAATAATACCACATCTGCCTATGACAATTTGTCCACAGTTCTGTTCTCCCTTGAAAAAAAATTCTAGCAAATTTTCTTTCATCTGACAGAGAATGGGAGGGGTAAAAGGTGAACATGTTTTTTAAAACAATCTTTATCCCACCACAGGGGTGGACTTCAAAATTTTTAGAAAGGGGTTCTTTGTCCAATTGCTGGGTGGGCGTGGCCATGGTGGCCATGGCCTAGTCACCCTACGGCACCATGGCGGGGGGGGGCGCTTTTGCCCTCCTCGGACTCCAAAGGCTTTCCTCGAGCCTCTGGGAGGGCAAAAACAGCCTCCCCAGGCTCAGGAGGCCCTCTGGACTTCTGGTAGGCCCATTTTTTGCTCTCCCCGAGCCACCGCACATGCCCTGCACTTATCTGCATCCAAAACGGGCTGTATGGGGACTCCTGGGAGGGGAGGGTGGGTGGAGCCAGCCAGGAGTGGGATTTGGGGTTTCTCCAAACTGCACAGAACCTTAGCTAGAGGTTCTCCCGAACCCCTGCGAACCCCCAGCAGCCCACCCCTGTCCCACCATATGTGTGTGTAGACATACACGCAAATATAAACTCAAAGCAGTGAACGTACCACTATTCGTCCTCCTTATATTTTCCCTGTAGAAAACTAACTGAGGTGAGATGGAAGAACCATAAATATTGCTGAGTTTCTTCAATTAAAATAAGATAATTTGTGAGCGTGTTTGCCTGCCTGCCTGCATGTTTGTTTGCATTATTATTCACGGAATGAGCAGACATTGGGATAAGTACAAGACAGTCAAAACTTTATAAGATACACTGAAAAACCTATTTGGTTTGCATGGTTTATATTCATTCGAATACACAAATGTATCAGAATTTTTTTGTGCTTAAATAGTCTGAATTTTCTTCTGTTTGTCTAGCTGCTTTGCATCAACATTAGCTTTATTTATTGTCAACACAAAATAGTTAGGAGTATACATAAATATACAACTTGGGAAGTGTCTTGGTATCATGCTTAAACACACTGGCTTAGAAATAGGGCGATTGTGAATTTGTTCCCAGGCATCATGCCAGCTAGGTGATTTGCAAATAAAGGGAAAGCAATGACAAATCATGTTTGAAAAATGTTTGCAGAAAACCCTACAGAAAACCTTATGTAGTTGCCATTATGGGAAGGCGATCAAAGAGTCAGGAATCAGGAAATAAGGAGCAGGAAGTGTTTGAAACCGAGAAACCTTCTGCAGTGTTTTTGTGATACTCTTAATCTGTTAAAACTTTGTGTCGCTTCTTTTGTAAATTTGGGTAAGTATGATGAAAGATCAGCTTAGAGAAGTGACAGATGGTTCCAATTGCTACTTTTCAGGAGTCTTTTAAATAAGGAGAGGGGGGAAATACTGTTTACCAACAAATTTTCTTCTCTATAATCACTTATTTGCATTTCTAGATCCCTCAAATTGCTGTATTTTCCAGTCCTCGTGCAATGCAACTGAGTCACAAATATATCAGTCATATTTATAATATAGATATATATCCAGTACTAGAGCTGCTGCCTCAAATAAATTGGTAAATTGTAGGTGTGCATTTCTGTGCATTTGTAAGACAGAGAGGGAAAAGGTTTTATTTTTTTGCACTTAATTTTATGTACTCACTGGCACATTCTAATGAAAGATAATCAGCTTCTGCTATCACATATTCAGTTCATACTCCATTGTAATGGGGGTAATTGGGATGTGTCCACCTCCTCATATTTATAGACTTTGACTGAGTAGATGCTGAAAATAATGCTAGTACATTGGTTGCAGGTAAACAAAACCAAATTACTCCAATATGTCCCAAGATATTTTGGGAACTTATTTTTTTTTTAAATAAAATATGTACCAGCTGATCATATTTCAAGACAAGATTAAAAATAAACTAACAGTAACAGAGTTAGAAGGGTCCTTTGAGGTCATCTAGTCCAACCCTCTGCTCTCTCAGGAGACCTGTTCTACTTCTGATAAATGGCTATCTAGTTTCTTCTTAAAAGTCTCCAATGATGGAGCACCCACAACTTCCAAAGGCAATTTGTTTCACTGGTTAATTGTTTTAACTGTCAGGAAATTTCTCCTCAATTCTAGGTTGCTTATCTCCTTGGTTAGTTTCCATCCCTTGTTTCTTGTCCGGCCTACAGGTGCTTTGGTAAATAAATTGGCCCCTTCTACCTTGTGGGAACCCTTCATGTATTGGAAGACTGCTACCATGTCACCTCTGGTCCTTTTCACTAGACTAGATATATCCAATTCCTACAGTAGTTCATCTATTCCTTGTGTCTATGTTCAATATTTAGTTCAATGTGATGGTAACTGGAATTTTAGGGTATAGTACAGAGGTGGTATTCAGCCGGTTCAGACCAGTTCACTCGAACCGGAAATCGCGGGTGGGCCCACGCACCTACCCTGGTGCTATGCCGTCCTATTTAGGCACATTTTGAAGCCGTGCACATGCGAGCAAAGCACATGCATGGGAGGCCATGCACATGCGCTGAGGTGGCGCATGTACTCACATTTGCAAACCGGTAGAGAAAGTAAGTGAATACCATCTCTGGTATAGTATGACAGACATTCCTTAAAAGCACTTCCAGACCAATTTTATTTTAATATGAGAAATTGTTTTTATACTCTATTGACTGCAATTTCTTATTTTGCAGTGACATCAGCTGTCTTGTTGAGGTGAGTTGGAAGCACAAATTCTCCTACTGTGCTGAAAAATACCCCTTCCAATAATGGTGTTTTTCCTTCATTCAGAAATAGTTAATGTCTTTGCACTGAGCTGCTTAAATCTTGATAAACGATGGAAACAAAGATGTTGCCGAGAAACAACAATTTCAGTCATTCCTACTGCCAATCCTTACAGCTAAGCAATAATTTCTCCAAATTAAGAACTTCTCTGGAGTGACAACTTGTTTGTGGAAACTGCAAAGTCATTATTTAGACAAGGGATTCTTGGCAGGCTGCATTTGAACTGAGAAAGTCTTAGACTTTGCCAGAAGAATGATTATAGGTACAGAAATTACATGCCTTCTCAAACAATTATTTTGATATTTAATTAATAGTTCAACATGAAAGCATTCTAGAGTGTCTTTTTCTTTTCTTGTCCAGAGTTGAGTTTTAGCCATTCAAGAAGATTTTATCTTGCGCTTCTCTTTTTGCTCCCTAAATCTTGCCTGACAATCTTTTAGAGCAGGGGTCTTCGACCTTGGAAACTTTAAAACTTGTGGACTTTAGCTCCCAGAATTCCTCAGCCAGCAAATTCTGGGAGTTGAAGTCCACAAATCTTAAAGTGGGCCAAGGTTGAAGACCTCTGTTTTAGAGTGTAGGGGAGTACTCTAATGACAAATATGAATGGGATGGACTTTATAGAAAGACAAATTCATTTAATAGAAGGTTGACAATGGCTGCTTGTCATAACAACTCTAAACTGAGTCCTGTATTGGAGACACAGTCCATGGATGACTACTGCTGTTTTTGTACTCTCCTTGTACTCTCCTTCTCCTCACAGATATTTGTGGGCCATTGAGAGATACATTTGCCAGACTAGATATGTTTTTCGTTTGATCCAGTATCACTCTCCTTATCATTTGCCCTAATTTACCAGTGAGTGGATGACATGGAAGAAATTGTGCATCAGAGGGGCAAGATTTGGGTAACTCAAAGCTTTCCCAGAAAGAGATTCAGATCAAGAACCTGCACATTTCCCCCACAATTAGATGGGGGAAGGGAAAGTTTTATGGTACCCCCACAGCTTCCCTTCAAGGCTATCTCTAACAGTTCTCAGAACTGTCTCCCCAGTTCAGTGCCTGGATATTAACAGGGTTAAAAAGATAAAGGTTCCCTTCACACATATGTGCTAGTCATTCCTGACTCTAGGGGGCGATGCTCATCTCCATTTCAAAGCCGAAGAGCCAGCGCTGTCCAAAGACATTTCCAGGGTCATGTGGCCAGCATGAGTAAACACCAAAGGCACATGGAATGCTGTTACCTTCCCACCAAAGGTGGTCCCTATTTTTCTACTTGTATTTTTTACATGCTTTCAAACTGCTAGGTTGGTAGAAGCTGGGACTAGTAACCGGAGCTCACCCGGTTACGCAGCACTAGGGATTCGAACCGCTGAACTGCCAACCTTTCGATCGACAAGCTCAGCATCTTAGCCACTAGGTTACAAACAGAGTTTTCCTCACTGTTACCTAATTTGTTTAGATTTCTTCTTTGTCCTTTGTCCTTTTCTTTCTTCTCTTGCATTTACTGTGTTTACTGCCTTTCCGTTTTCATCCTTTTCCTTACCAGCCATTGCCATGGTACCACTCTTTAAATCTCAATTCCTGACAGCTTTTCTCTCACCCCAAGATAGTTAGGACCCTGTTTTAAAGCTACCTATGTGTCAATGACTTTTCCAATAGTCATTTAACTGGCTAATGTTACCACACCACAGTAGTATAAAATGCAAATGAGAAAGCCACATCAGCCAAGATTTTTTTCCCCCATTTTCTAATAATTACTTGATTTTGGATTCCTTTGGTTTAACCAGGGCTGGGCTTCAAAAATTTTAGCAAGGGGTTCTCTGCCTGGTTGCTGGGTGGGCATGGCCATGGTGGGCATGGCCTAGTCAGCCTTCTGCACCATGGCATGGGGGGTGGGGAGAACTTTTTGCCCTCCCATTTGCAGAGGCTTTTTTCAAGCCTCCAGGTGGGCGAAAATGGTCTCCTCAGGCTCTGGAGGCCCTCTGAAGGCCCGAACTTCCGGTAGGCCTGTTTTTTGCCCTCCCCAAGCCTCCGTTTGCACCAGTGGTGGGTTCCTCCCGGTTCAGTCCAGTTCAGCCGAGCCGGTAGTGGTGACGATATGACATCACCGAACTGGTTCTCCCCCCCTGCCTTCCCACCCCCCACCCCCCACGTTAGTCTTACCTTTTATTTGGTCCCACCCCCCATCTATTGCTGCCTCCTGAGTCTCAGCTGATGACTAGAGGGAAAAAAACTGTTTAAACTCTTGCCGCAGGGCTTCAAAGGGCCGTCCTACAGCTGATCAGTGTTAAAAGCAAACAAATAAGTCGGGTCGTAAGTGCGAGGACTGGTCGTAAGTGCGAAGACCTTCCAGAAATGACTCTGACCAGCTAGCCACGCCCACCTAGTCACATGACCTCCAAGCCACATCCACAAAATAAGCCATGCCCACAGAACTGGTACTAAAAAAATTTAGAACCCACCCCTGGTGTGCACCCTGCACTTACCTGCATCCAAAATGGGCTGCGTGGGGATTCCTGGGAGGGGTGGGGTGGGCGGGGCCAGCCAGGAGTGGGATTTGGGGGTTCTCTGAACTTCACAGAATCTTAGCTAGAGGTTGTCCCGAACCCCAGCAGCCCACTCCTGGGTTTAACCCTTGCTGTAAGGAATTTTTAAGGCAAGAAAGAGAATAAGCACCATAGTTTTAAGAAACAGAATACTGTGGGGAAACATTTAGTGAAAACTAAATGTATGAAAACATATTTGATATGTTTATTTTTTTTTAATGCACAAGTCTATATATGCAATAAACTCCTATGCTTCATGTGCATAATAGCTTTTCTTCGGGACTTAAATGAAAGGATAATGAGCCATGAAAATTGGGAGAGTGACAAGGATTTCTTCTGCATTTGATCATTTTTAATATCTTTTTCCTTGTGCTTGAATTGAGATTTATGTAACATTGAGTCAACTGGGGTCTTGTCTGCTTTTTATGTAAAAGTCGATTTTGCTGTAGGAAGTTATGACGTACCAAAAATATCCTGACTTTCCAATTAAGCTGTAAATATGATCTTCTGATAATGTATGCCTGGTGCAACAGCCTTAAATTCAGAGGCAATTGTGGCAGGAGTCTAAAGTGGAATTTTGTACAGAATGAATTGGTCAAGAATGACAGCATCGATAAAAATTGGGAGGCTGAATTTCATTCTTAATTCAGTGATACAGAGAAACAAACAATTGGCAACTCCAAATCTCAACCAACAAATGCTCTGTCTCCCGAAAATAAATAAATCAGAACACAAAATACAAGCTAGGTGGATATGACCTTGTAGATGACCTTCACTCTGTCAAGGACCTTGAACTACTCATCTCTAAAGATTTAAGTGCCAGAGCCCACTGTAACAACATTGCCAAAAAGGCTCTAAGAGTTGTTAACCTAATCTTGTGTAGCTTCTTCTCTGGTAATATTGTACTGCTAACTAGAGCATACAAAACGTTTGCTAGACCAGTTCTCGAATACAGCTCATCTGTCTGGAACCCGCACTGCATATCGGACATTAATACAATTGAGCGAGTCCAGAGATATTTCATGAGAAGACATAAATACAATTAATTAATTAATTATCAATTAATTAATTAAAACAAAACATTAATACAATTGAGTGAGTTCAGAGATATTTCACGAGAAGAGTCCTCCACTGCTCTGTTCACAACAGAATACCTTATGCCACCGGGCTTGAAATTTTGGGCTTAGACAATTTAGAACTACGCCGTCTTCGGTCTGACCTAAGCGTAGTACATAAAATTATCTGCTACAATGTCCTACCTGTCAATGACTACTTCAGCTTCAACCACAACTACACACAAGCACACAATAGATACAAACTCAAGGTAAACCGCTCCAAACTTGATTGTAGAAAATACGACTTCAGCAACAGAGTGGTCAATGTCTGGAATGCACTACCTGACTCTGTGGTTTCTTCCCCAAACCCCCAAAACTTTAACCTTAGACTGTCTACTGTTGACCTTACCCCATTCCTAAGAGGTCTGTAAGGAGCGTGCATAAATGCACCAACGTGCCTACCGTCCCTGTCCTAATGTCCCCTTTTATTCATATCCATTTCCTGTACTCATAATCATTTTTATACTTCTATCTGTTATCTTATACTTGCTTGACAAAATAAATAAATGAACAAATCTTCTCAATGTTTCATTAATTTAAAGTAAACTAGGGATCTTCTCAGCAGGCCAGGAAATTGGTGGATAGTTAGTAAGGCTTGCTGAATAAAAGAGGTATTAGTATTTATGCTAGGAATAATGCACAACAAAAACCATAGGTACAGCAAGAAGACAAACCTGCCGACGGATCTGGAAGTTTGACACCAAATTAGAAAGGACAATCAAAGGGGTTTGGAGGTTTGCCTTGGTCTCCTATTGGCACTGAGCCATGTGATTATATACCATTGTTCTCCTTTGGCAGCTCAGTTGATTTCCTTCTGGCTCAGCTGCAGAGCAGTTCAAATTCTAGTTTCCTATGTGATTTGCAGTGTTGATGCTTGTGAGAGTTCTCATTTATATTTCTCATTTATAGAACGTCTTGCTTCAGCCTGTTAAAAAGTGGAAAAAACATCAGGAACTTTCCAGGTAGTCCTTGATCTAGGACAGGGGTCAGTAACCTGCAGCTCTGGAGTCGCATGTGGCTCTTTCACCCCTGTGCTGCGGCTCCCTGTCACTCAAAATATGTGTCACAACCACCAATGTGTGACACCTGCTGGCACACAATTTATTGAGCTTTTCAACCTCCAGTAGGCCAACCATGGATAAATCCAAGAAAAAGAAATTCAGAAGAAAACAGAACATTTAATTCGACTACATATGCTAGTTTTGTGGCTGCTGAAGAAATAGTCAGGCATGGGAAGGGTTTTGTGGCTCCCGGTGTTTTCTTTTCTGTGGGAAAGAGGTCCAAATGGCTCTTTGAGTGTTTAAGGTTGCAGACCCCTGACCTAGGACCACAATTGAGCCCAAAATTTCTGTTGCTACGTGAGACATTTATTAAATGAATTATGTCTCATGTTATGACCTTTCTTCCCACATTTGTTAAACACGTTACTGCAGTAGTTAAGTTAGTAACATGGTTGTTAAGTGAATCTGGCTTCCCCACTGATTTATCTTGTCAGAAGGTCATAAAAAGGGGATCACATGACCCCAGCACACTGCAACCATCATAAACATGAGTCGAGTGCCAAGCGTCTGAATTTTCATCACGTGTCCACAGGGATCCTGCCATGGTTGTAAGTGTGAAAAATGGTCATAAGTCGCTTTTTTTCAATGCCGTTGTAATTTCAAGTGGTCACTAAATGAACTGTTGTAAGTTGAGGGCTACCTGTACTAGAGATGTAAAGCTTTTTAAATAATTACTTTGTTTGGATTTCTTATATCTTCCGTCGTTCCCTGAAAACCCATCTTTTCCAGCAAGCCGGGTTGGCTTAAGAAGAAATTTTTAAATTCTTTTAATCAGTCTGTGATTTTTTAACTTTCGGGCCAAAATTTATATATATTTTTAAATGTTTTAATATTTGTATTCTATGTTTTTTTATCTTGGCTGTACACCGCCCTGAGTCCTCAGGGAGAAGGGCGGTATATAAATTGGAAATTAAATTAAATTAAATTAAAATATAAAGTGGTTTCAATTTAAACTATATACATGTATCTATACAATTATGTATTTAAAAAGTATTGCTTAATTGTGTTGTTCCCTCCATCGTTGGTTTACACAGATGTTGCTTATTTCAGCTTTGATACGCTCATTTCCTTAGACATTTTCAGTACTTTTACTTCTCAGACTTGCTTTTAGTTAGACAGAGAAATATGTAACAGAATAACTCAGTTGGAAGGGAGCTTGAAGGTCTTTTAGTCCAACCCCCTGCTCAGACAGGAAACCCTATACCAGTGATGGTGAACCTTTTTGCCATTGCGTGCCACGAGCGGGAAGGGGGGAGGGGGAGCAGGGGTGTCATGCACAGGCATGCCCACACCCATCATTCTGTGCACCCTGCCCCCGCGCGTGTGAAACCCTCTGCTTCCCGCCCCCGCTCCTGGCACATGATGGCCTGGTGGGCCCGGTAGGCCCATTCTTCTATCTCCCCAGGCTCCAGAGCCTTTCTAGGAGCTTGGGGAGGGCAAAAACAGCCTTCCCCAACCCCCCCCCCCCGGAGGCCCTCCGGAGGCTGGAAACAGCCCACTTGCCAACTTCCGGTGAGACCAGAAGGCCTGTTTTTTGCTCTTCCCCAGGCTCCAGAGCCTTTCTAGGAGCCTGGGGAGAGCAAATACGGCCTTCCCCATGCCCCTGGAGGCCCTTTGGAGGCTGGAAATGGCCCATTTGCCAACTTCCAGTGGGCCCAGAAGGCCCAAAAATGAGCTCGCGTGCCCACCGATATGGCTAGGTGTGCCACCTGTGGCACGCGTGCCATAGGTTCGCCATCCCAGCCTTATACCATTTCAGACAAATGGTTGTCCAATCTCTTCTTAAAAACTTCTAGTGTTGGAGCATCCAGCATCTGGAGGCAAGTTGTTCCACTGATTAATTGTTCTCACTGTCAGGAAATTTCTCTTTAATCTAGATTGCTTCTCTCCTTGATTAGTTTCCATCCATTTCTTCTTTCCCTGCCTTCAGGTGCTTTGGAGAAAAGCTTGACTCCCTCTTCCTTGCAGTATCCTCATAGATATTGGAACAGTGCTATTATGTCACTTCTTTTCATTAAACAAGACATCCCCAATTCCAGCAAACCGTTCTTTATATGTTTTAGCCTGCAATCCCCTAAATGTAACAATAACTCTTCCCAAAATTTCTAGAATTCCAGCACCTTTTAAAAGCTTCTCTGATGTCTGGTCCGTCCTTTGCTATCAGTCAGTCTGCTGTGCAAATCTCTGACTCTGCTGGTCCTCATCTGCAGATCTAGCTGTGCCTGGATTTCTACATCTCTTCCAATCCACACAAAACACCCGCAGCAACCAATAACCTTTTACATTACCAACAGAGCTGCCCTTTATATATTTTCACCAAACGGCAGATGTTCCTGCCCTGGGCTACTTTAATTAGGCAAAAAACAAACAAACAAACAAAAAAAAAACAACAACACCAAAACAGAAACCCAACTTAGGGTTGGGTCTGTGCCATATGCACATTGATATACATTATCCCTCACTTTTGTGTGTCTGTATGAAGTGCCAGGAGAGAGTAAATTTATTATTCTGAAGCTGCTTTGAGTGAGGGCGCAAGTCAAACATTGAAAGAAAGAAAGAAAAAAGAAAAACATTGGTTGGCTAGAGACAGCAATGATTGTCTTAGGGCAGTGATGGCTAACCTTTTTGCCATCACGTTCCAGGAGCGGGGGGAGCACAGAGGTGCTCCCCCCCACACCCATAATTCTATGCACCCTGCCCCCGTGCATGACCCCCCCGCTCCTCCCGGTAGACCCATTTCTCTTTCTCCCCAGGCTCCAGAACCTTTCTAGGAGTCTGGAGACGGCAAAAATGGCCTTCCCCATCCCCCGGAGTCCCTCCGGAGGCCGGAAACAGCCAGTTGCCAACTTCCAGTGGTACTGGAAGGCCCATTTTTTGCTGTCCCCAGGCTCCAGAGCTTTTCTAGGAGTCTGGGGAGAGCGAAAACTCCCTTTCCCCTTCTGGAGGCCCTCCGGGGGAGCTGAGCTCACGTGCCCACTGATATGGCTACATGTGCCACCTGTGGCACGTGTGCCATATGTTCGCCATCACGGTCTTAGGGCGTTAACTGTCTATTCCAGTTTAAATGGATTAAAAATTAAGACAATTGTATGTCCAATTTCATTGGAAGGAATGAGCTGTGGAATTGGTCCCATGTGGAAATGCTGCAAATGATTTATGCCAATGTAAGAGAATTGTTAGCAAAAATATTGTGTAATAATATTTGGTCTCTCTTCACTCAAGTTTTAAACCATCCGTAGAAGACGGAGGGATGTAAGAATGTTTTTTTTTTTTTTCTGGAATGAAATACAGGTAGTCTTCGATTTATGACCACAATTGCAGAGAAGTCCTTCTTCCTGGATCCTGCCAGCCAGAATAATTGTGCTGATGGGGCCAGAAGCATGCCTGCTCTGCTAGCACAAATGGGATGGGCCAATGACAGTGGGGTGAGACGGTCCTTCAAGTAACCAGTACTATATGTCCTCATCTATACATATACTAATGGTGGGTTTCAATTTTTTTTGCTACCGGTTCTGTGGGTGTGGCTTGGTGGGCGTGGCATGGCTTGGTGGATGTGGCTTGGTGGGCGTGGCAGGGGAAGGATACTGTGAAATCTCCATTCCCTCCCCAATCCAGGGGAAGGTTACTGCAAAATCCCCATTTCCTCCTGATCAGCTGGGATTTGGGAAGCAGAAAATAGATGGGGGTGGGGCCAGTCAGAATTTTTACTACCGGAACTACTCAAAAATTCCGCTACCGGTTCTCCAGAACAGGTCAGAACCTGCTGAAACCTACCTCTGACATGTACTGTTTTGACATACCAGGAGTATCTTTATTCAGCCAACTGCAAATAAGAAGAGCTGTTTAATACTTGTGCTGGTATAACCTCTTCAAATGTGGTTATGCTGTATACTGTAAAACAGTGCCAGGTATCCTTGTGATGAATATCATAAGTGAAGTAAACCTAACCAGAGATACACAACCTGAGTCCTCTGGGTTGCATATGGACCTGAAAGTAATGATTATGATTTTAAAAAGGGCTTCCAACTACTGTATTACCAGTGAATTGCAAATTTTAATGTTAAAGAAAGAGAAAAGTACTGGAAGGAGTAATGATTTATTTAACCATGATTCATTTTGAATGAAAGTCAACTTAGTATTTACTGTGGCTTCACCATACTTTATTATGACCTACTTTTTAGATGGTAGTTCCCAACATATCACTCAAAGTTAAGTGCTACCATGGTTCTGTGTCCGAGAACAAGTCCATGTACCTCAATATATGGAGTTTTAGCACTATTCAGACATTAATAAATCACAACCTTGCAAGAAAGTTTGTAAGATCTTCTGGTACCTCCTGTACTCCCAAATGTGTTTATAATTTTATAAAGGCCTTGGTGCTTGGTTATGTTGCACATTATATCCAGATGAACATGACTACAATTTAATTTGAACCTTTTTTTTAAGAAAAAATTCTTGTTCCTTTCCTAAAACCACTAAAACCAACTCAACACTCTTGTAAATTATTTTAACAATAATTCAACAATAAACTGTTGAAATGCAAATAATGGTCAGTTAATTGTAGATGGGCCAAATGGACAGACCTTTATTTGAATTGTCATCTGATTGGCTCTTTGTCTCATCTAAGGAACTGGTCAGCAAAAAAAAAAATCAAATAAGAATAACCAAACATTTCATTCTTGATAGCAACAAATTCTTTTAGACCAGTGTTTCTCAACCTTGGCAACTTGAAGATGAGTGGACTTCAACTCCCAGAATTCCCCAGCCTTCAAGTTGCCAAGGTTGAGAAACACTGTTGTAGACATTCCCTATCAGCATACGAAGTCATGTTATTCATAAACATATATGTCAACTTCACATGATTACTTTTTAAAACACTGAATTGAGTTATTATCAACTGATGCATATATCAGTACAGAAACAAGCAGATGTGCTTGTCTTTCTGACAATATGATTGTCTTCCTAAACAGAATGTTAAAAATCTATACTTTTGAAGATGATTCTGCTTTCGGTGGCCACATGTTGTCTCACAGATGTAATTTATCTTGTGCAGCCCTGCTCCTCTTCTCATCCTTGTCATCCCTACATAATTAAGATTTTCTGGTATTAGAAATCTACTGGGATCACCTCCAACTCTCCAATTGGATTTTCTGCAAAAACAACACATACACAAACTGTGTTATTGGCCCTAGAGGCTATATTGATGGGAGTCCAAATTAAAACATCTAGAGGGTATCCTGGTGTAAAGTATGAGGTGGGGAAGTGTGAGATGAGCAGCACAATTGAATTCATCAACAACTACCACAGCATCTGATTATGTTGACAGCTCCATTCATCTCTTTGTATAAAATCCAGGAGGTCTGTAATTGTTTTCCAGATCACTTAGCAATTAATGATGTTGTTGCCCTTGGACATAGTGCTGTACAAATCAATACCAATAGTCAAAGGTTAAACACAGAGGTGACATAATAAGTTGTAAGTTACTCTATTAATAGAGCTCATGAGAAATGAAAGAGAAATTAAAACTGTCTGATTAAGATTTTGTTTATTAAGCATTCAGCTTTCCTAGAAAATAAATGTACTTACGTTTTACTGAAATAAAAAGGAGGAATTATATTCCATCTCTCCCAACTGCCAGTTGCTTATGTAGTACTACCTTATTTCCTATGAGATACTTAGGAAATAAATAGTGTATTCCACACTTAAGGTTTATTTTTTGTTCCCACGCAAGAAAATTTTGCAGTTTCCAAATACCCTGTTTCCCCTAAAATAAGACATCCCCTGATAATAAGACCAATCGGGGTTTTGAGCGCATGTGTTAAAATAAGCTCCCACCAAAAATGAGCCCTCCCTGAAAATATTTAAACACATGTGCAGCCTGTCCCCACCATTTCCTCTGGTTAGGGTTAGGGAGACAGAGCTGGAAATCAGGTAAGATGGCAAGAGGAATCCTGTCATGCTCCATGCGCCCCAAAATAATAAGACATCCCCAAAAATAAGGCCAAGCACTTATTTCGGGGTTCAAAAAAATAAAAGACAGGGTCTTATTTTTAGGAAACACGGGTAGTTACACATAATACTGTCATATTAGACTAGACAACTGGCTGCCAGATCTATAAACAAATGAGCAGAAGGGCTTCAAGTGGAAGGCTTTAATATTTTTTTTTGCAAATAATGAAGTTTAATAAGCATCCACATTAATTGGTTTATTGGGATGCTGAATCATATTGTTATTGGCTGATAATCTCATATTTCAAAAGCACAGCTTGTGACATTATAGCTGAAATGGTATTTAACATTTCATAATAAATATCCATTTTAGAAGGTTTATTTCTTGGTTACAGATAAACATTTTAGTTTGAAAAGTTTTCATACCTTTTCAAATTTTAATCACACTTGAGGGAGAAAAAGCCCAGTAACGTGATTTTAGAAACTTGACTTCTGTAAAAATGTATATTGTAGAATAGCTAGCAGAAAACAAAACAAAAGAAACACAAACTGGCTTTTTTCAAATCTCATAAAAAAAAACACACCACACCATATAATTTATATATGAGTTAATAAATTACTCAGCTTCCAGCAAATTTTTGCATTCTATATCCCTTGAATAGGGAATGAAAACAAAAATGATTATTTGGAAGTCAAGTTCTTTATAAATCATTCCATGTCTTTTATAATTCATAACTTCACTTTATCTTCATTTTTTACAACCAGCAAACTACTTTACAATCAATGATTTACAAGTCTGTGCTCTGGCAATAAGAGTCTGCTCCTGCAACAGTACATTAGTGGGCTCTACCATATATTCTGTGTCATATATTTCGACTTGTATATACTGTGGATGAACATAAGTTTGGTGTAGTGGTTAAGGTATCAAGTTAAAAGCTAGAAGATGATGAATTGTAGTTTGAATTGTACTTTGGGCCAATCACTATCTCTCAGGAAAGAGGCAATAGAATAGAATAGAATTCTATATTGGCCAAGTGTTGATTGGACACACAAGGAATTTGTCTTGGTGCATACGCTCTCAGAGTACATAAAAAGACAAGATACATTCATCAAGAATCATAAGGTACAACACTTAATGATAGTCATAGGGTACAAATGAGCAATCAGGAAACAATATCAATATAAATCGTAAGGATACAAGCAACAAAGTTACAGTCATACATAAGTGGAAGGCGATGGGTGGTGGGAACGATGAGAAGATTAATAGTAGTGCAGACTTAGTAACTAGTTTGACAGTGTTGAGGAAATTATTTGTTTAGCAAATAATTTGGGCGTTCGGGAAAAAACTGTCCTTGTGTCTAGTTGTTCTGGTGTGCAGTGCTCTACAGCATCGTTTTGAGGGTAGGAGTTGAAACAGTTTATGTCCAGGATGTGAGGGGTCTGTAAATATTTTCACAGCCCTCTTTTTGACTCAGGTGAAAAGGTATACAGGTCCTCAATGGAAGGCAGGTTGGTAGCAATTGTTTTTTCTGCTACAGATAGAATAGAATAGAAAAACATTTTCAAAGTCTTGCCAAGAAAACCACAGAGATTTTTCCAGACCACCAAAGTCAAGACTGACTCAACGAATAAATACAGAATATTGGCTATACTTGTATAGTTGACACATCTTCGTATAAATGGATGGTGGTAGAAAATTATTGCTTTTGTATCTATGAAAAGGAGAAGATTTCCCCCCTAGAATATTCTTGTAATGTTCTTAAATCCCCCCCAAAAAACAAAAACCCACTTCTCCATACTGCTTCTTAAATATATATATATATATATATATATATATATATATATATATATATATATATATATATATATATATATATATTTCGTATAGTGGGGAGACTGTGAAGGTAGAGGTGCTGGGATAGTCATAGTAAGGTCAGCCATAGTGTTATTAGATGTCTCATTCCACCTGAAAAGGTCAAGTATGATTTATAATGTCTTTTTGTCATTCATATCTAACCTTTCTGGAGCCATGTAACCCATAACACTCCTGAGTTTAAATCTCATTTGCATTCTGGGAGCCAGTGACCATTATAATTTTGCATGATAATAAAAGTTTCTTTGTTGTATCATTTCCCAAATACTCTCGTTTCTTATTTCAGTGACCATTTTTCCCACAACATTTGCCATGTCAAAGCCAGGGTTGTGCTTTGTTCAGTGGAAGGTACCTTGATAGAATGATCTAACTGTAAATCAATTATTGCTCTTGAATGACTGGCTCTAGTGAGCAGAGATGACCAATGCAATTAAACTCCTATTTAAGTTCAGCATTACACAAAACATTTCTTTGTGAAGGCCAATCTTGCAGGCTCAGTTACTTCAAGTTGTGGTTCCTTCTGTGGAAGTTTGATAATTGTTTGGAACTGGCAATGGAAATGTCTTTGTCTTTGAACCCTGGTTGCTATTAAGAAATTATTTTATTTGAGCTCTGATTTGTATAAGATAATTTAAATATAATAATGGTAGTTATTCTTTACAGTTTAGATCAGGTCCAATAACTCAGGACATAATCATCCCGAAAAAGGTTGTATACATTCTTGTCTTAATGAAGTAGCTCAGAATGGAGTTTTCATTTATCCTTAAAAGATTCATGGAAAGGATGAGGAATAATACTTTTCCTGCATTAGCTACAACTGTAGTGATTACTGTTTGTTGATGCATTGTGAAATGTACTCCTTTGGAAAATGCTGTCTTTTGAATTTGTCATGAGCTGAACTTCAGAAATACCGAGGAACAATGCCTGGATTAAGTCTGACAGAAAAAGAATGCCTTTTTCCATGTTAATAAATGATTTTAATTCAGCAAATTATTAATCAATTTTGAAGTAATCAACAAATAAAAGAATTGTAATTCTGTTAGCACCACCATTCTTATCAGTTTTGTGGTGTTTCCTAGCTCCTTTCCTGAGGTATAGTCCAAGGAATCGATTTACATTAAACCTTATAAACGATACAATGGTTCTTGAGCAACATTAAATAAAATCCAGAAATAGACTGATTGATTGGGAGACACAATGCACACTGTTAGAAACCGTTTTTTTAAGTCTTTTTTTTTAACCCATCTCACATTTTTCATTGAGTAAACACTGACTTTTCTCTATGATTCTAATGTAGCGTGAAATTAACATGACATTTCTGTTTATTTTCTGCTACTTATGCTACTGTTTTCTTCACAGATATAAATACAGAGCTAGAGATGAAGAGTCACACTTTTTCCCATCTCATATGTATTTATAATGCCTCAAAGCATTTATAGTTTGGACTTTACGGTTTCAGATTCTTTGAGGAAAAGTAGGCTAGAGCTAAGTGTCAGTGTCACCCATCTCCTTAAAATAGACCATGGAAAGCAGTTTCTATGAACCTGAACCTTATTTACAGGACATCTTTATTAAAGATGGAACACAAATGAAAATTTATGAAACAATGTTAAACTTTAATGGGAATAGCAATAGCAATAGTTCTTAGACTTATATACCGCTTTACAGTGCTTTACAGCCAGGGCCGGATTTTCCTATAGGCTAACTAGGCTTCAGCCTAGGGCCTCAAGATCAAAAGGGGCCTACATTCAAATTGTTAGCAAAATTAAAATTACACTATTCTAAAAACAGTGAACACTAAAACACTGAACCGAAAATAAGGAGAAATTCTATGCATATGACTAATAAACAAACATAAAAACTTAAAAATGGGAGGTGAAAGGGCCTCATAAGTGGAATAGCCTAGGGCCTCTTTTCATCTAAATCTGGCCCTGTTTACAGCCCTCTCTAAGCAGTTTACAGAATCAGCATATTGCCCCCAACAATTTGGGTCCTCATTTTACCCACCTCGGAAGGATGAAAGGCTGAGTCAACCTTGAGCCTGATGGGATTTGAACTGGCAAATTGCAGTCAGCCAGCATCAGCAGAAGTAGCCTGCAGTACTGCACTCTAACCACTGCGTCACCGAGGCTCATAGGGAACCTGTAGAAATCAAGCATCATGTTGAATAAAGTGTTGTAGAATAATAATTTGTCTATCATAAAAATTAGGTAATGAATTCACATCTGAAAAGAGAAGAACTAAATTAAAGGCATCAAATCTGCCTCGCTTTATCCTATATGCTGAGAGGAATGCTATTTAATTACTGAGGCACATACGTTTTCAGGATAAGCATAGCATCTCACTATTTAGTGGTATGCCAATGATGCAGGACAGGACAGGGGCAGGACCAGGACAAAATAACTATATTAAATTTTAAATCAATTAACAGTAGAAGAGTTGACTTGAATAAGAAGATCAGATTGTATATATTGAACTGAGCACCTTCACTTGGAGTACTGCCATTCAACAATGGTAGAATTGTTCATTTGCTTGCTTGAACATGAGTTTTTTGGGGAAGTACATATATATAATACTTGCTGTATAATCATTAGAACAGTTTGCATCTAGCTCAACAAGAGTGAAAAATTTGATATATTTCCAGATTGTTCCGGTTGCACAACAGGGCCAGTTGTTCAACCTCCTATCTATATGCAGACTCATCACTATCTCAAATGAGATCAATGACTGTTGCATCATCTGTAAACTTCAGTACTTTAACAGAGGGAACCTTAGAGATGAAGTCATTGATATATGGAGAGAAGAGCAATAGGGAGAGCACACAGCCCTGAGGGATGCCTATTCTTAATTGGTTGGGTACTCAGTGTGATTTTCCCTAGCTTCACTTGTTGCTTCCTATCTGTCAAAAAGCTAATAAAATCCACCTACAAATATGGACAGCACAGCTAGCTGAAACAGTTTAGAGTGAAGTATTTCTGGAATTGTGGTACTGAATGCCAAGCTGAAGTCTACAAAAAGAACCCACGCATAAGTCCCTGGGGATTCAAGATGTTGCAAGATATAGTGCCCGCCATGTTGATAGCATCATCTTCTGATCTGTTTTGTTCAGTAGGCAAACTTCAAGGGGTCTAACAGAAAATCTGTAATGATTTTCAGGTGGGTCAGCACTAACCTCTTAAAGGTCTTCATAACTACAGATATCAGTGCAACCAGTCTGTAGTCCTTTGGTTACGTGATGGAGGGTTTCTTGGGAAACAGGATAATAGTACAGTGTTTGAACAAGAAGGTGCATAACATATCTCCAGTGATTTATTAAAGATGTGGGTGAAGATGGGGGTCAGTTCTTCAGCACATGCTTTCAAGACTTTGTAGATGACCCTTACTCTGTCAAGGACCTTGGAGTACTCATCTCTAAAGATCTAAGAGCCAAAGCCCACTGTAACAACATTGCCAAAAAGACATTAAGAGTTGTTAACCTAATTTTGCGTAGCTTTTTCTCTGGTAATAGTGTACTACTATCTAGAGCATACAAAACATTTGCTAGACCAATTCTCAAATACAGCTCATCTGTTTGGAACCCACACTGCATATCGGACATTAATACAATTGAGAGAGTCCAGCGATATTTCATGAGAAGAGTCCTCCATTCCTCTGCTCGCAATAGAATACCTTATGCCACCAGACTTGAAATTTTGGGCTTAGAAAATTTAGAACTATACCACTTTTGGTCTGATCTAAGCGTAGTACATAAAATTATCTGCTACAATGTTCTACCTGTCGACTACTTCAGCTTCAACCACAACAACACATGAGCACACAATAGATACAAACTTAAGGTAAACCACTCCAAACTTGATTGCAGAAAATATGACTTCAGCAACAGGGTGGTCAATGCCTGGAATGCACTACCTGACTCTGTGGTTTCTTTCCCAAACCCCCAAAACTTTAACTTTAGACTGCCTACTGTTGATCTCACCCCATTCCTAAGAGGTCTGTAGGGGGCGTGCATAAACGCACCAATGTGCCTACCATCCCTGTCCTAATGTCTTTTTTTATTCGTAACCATCACATGTATTCATAATCATGTTTATACTTTTATCTGTTATCTTATATATGTTTGACAAATAAAATAAATAAATAAAATAAATAAATAAGCAAGAAGGAGTCACTCCATCTGGGCCTGGTGCTTTATGATCTTTTGTCTATTAAACAGACCTTGTGCATATTTTTCTAAGATCACCAGAAGGGAGCCGAAGTGGGATGGAGGTAGCCATAGGAAATTTGGCTACGGTTGGTATTTGAGGTGGGGAATGTAGTGAGAGATGACAGTGACTACCTCTCAAACTTACAATAGAACGCATTTATTTTATTATTATTTATTTATTAATTAAATTTCTATACCGCCCTTCTCCAAAAAGGACTCAGGTCAGCATTCAGGTCATTTGCCAGTTGATGATTCTCTTCAGTAAGGGAGGCTATAGTCAATGATGTTTTGCAGGCTTCTCCTCACATTTGCTGGTTCATTATCTGAGAACTGATTTTTCACTTCTTGTTACGAAATCAGTTCTTGTAGTCTTGTTACAAAATCCTCACTTTATTTTCTTCCCCAGAAAGTCATAGTGACTCTCTCTGAATTACCTCACCTGCTTTTACAATGATAAGAACTTTCGGATGATTATACTTTTAATTTGTCACGGTTATGCAGAAATGGAAGAAATGGGGAATATGGGGATCAAGATATTATCTTACAATTTCCTGTATTGAATTAGTGGATAAGAGAAGTAATTGTGTACTACTACAGGGTCACCTCTTAGAATTAAGTGATGTTATAAATAATTCACATGCCCTAGCCCTCAATAAGATCTACGCATTACAGATTTATGAGACAACTCTATTGGTCTAAAGTAGATCATCCAAATAGAATCAATTTATTAACATAAAGTGTGATTTCAAAGGGACTGCCAGGTTAGATTAAAATCTCAACTAAAAGTGCATTTTGCAGATAAAGGTAAGAAAGCTTTTTATCCAATTCTCTTCCATTGATACCTAGCAGGAATCAATTCTAATCCAACAATTAGAAATTACAAGTACTACTTCAAAGGTGTGAAACAGTTGAGAAATTCTAAATGATTTTATTAACAATTACTGACTTTCTACAATCACCTATAATTTTGGCCAAGAAAGCTAGAAAGTGGGAAACCGTGACTTCTAGTCCCCCTCCTCTTAGCCATGAAATCCAGCTGTGTGACCGTAGGCCAGGAGTGGGTTCCACTTACCTTTATTACCAGTTCGCAGTAGGAGCACACGCTTCTGCACAGGCACAGATCACCCATGGAAACGTCGTGGCAGGTGGGCGGAGCCTCCCGCCAGTTTTACTACCAGTTCTAAGAACCAGACCGAAGTGGGAGCAACCCACCACTGCTTTAGGCCATTCACTCACTCTCAGCCAAACTCACCTCACAAGGTTCTTGTTGTGGGAAAATAGGAGAGGGGAGGTGTGTTGGATATGTTTGCTGCCTCGAGTTATTTGTAAAAATAATAAAGATGGGATACAAATAAATAAAATAAAATAAAACCAACCAAAATTGAAATCAATAAGTGCCATAAAAAGTAGCCACTGAGAACTTTTGGAAATACACTAAAAAGTGCTTACTCATACTATCAAGGAACCATGTTTAATAGCAAAGCCAACAGGATCAGGCAAGTCTGATTTTTGGGCAGATGAAGTTCCAAAGAGAGAGCATCATGGCAGGAAAAGCTGTGCTTATCAGTCTTTCTCTCTGACCATGCTCAATTATCAGCATCATCTAGATTTTAGCTGACTAAACTGTCAAATGTGGTGTCTGAATTCATCCATTTATATAAATCTGGCGCAAGTAAAACAATTAAATAATTTATTACACTATTATCATTTTAAAGATAGTCTACATAGATCCAAGACAATTATTTGAAGTACCATAAAAGCCACTTGGAAATGACAATGCGTTAAATAATATTCCTTAGTTTCAAAAAAAAACTTTTCCTGTTAAATACAATAATTAATACTATACTACAAAGAATATGGGGCAAAGTCCATGTTAAAAATAATAATAAAGGAATTAGAAGTGCTTAACTATCAGAAGATAGCTGATGGGTTTATGTTAGACACAAATTTTATGGACATAAAGAGGAAAGCGTGGGAAATAGTTTACAAATAAAAAAGAAACAGACATTTGATTAGATGCCGGTGACACCAGAATAATCATTACACTAGCTTTAACTTTTATTTTAACAAAATAATTTCTATTAAAGAAATTTCTTGCAAATAAAAATGATGCAAATTTTTCAAAAAAGGAAATGGAGAAAAGTGCTAAGTAAATGGTTTAGTTCCCCCCCCAAAATTGCCAAAATCATAAATCAAATAACTTGTGCCCATATCTTGCACTGCTCAATATATTGTGGATCAATGCAGAAGTATTCTCTAAAGACGACTCTCGTTGAACGCTGTTGGGCTGCACTTGGTTAAACAATAGAAAAACAAAATGATGGCTGTAGTGAATAGATTTGAGAATGACTCCTGTGTTGACATAACAGAGTGGGAAAGCAATATTCTTCAGTTTTTTTCATGTCAAGTTAAAGCCAATGCATTTTTCAATATTTAGCCTGAATTATATGAGCCTGACCAGGGGAATTATGGCAATCTTTTCTACCTGTTGAATATATTAACACGTGGAAGCAATTTTAATGTAGTAGTGAATATTGGATTTGTGTTCCTTTATGTACACGTACACAAATACACATACATGTGGTTAAGGCATCAGGCTAGAAATTGGGAAACAGTGAACTCTGGTTCCAAGATCAGCTGGGTGACCTTAAGCTAGTCACTTTTTCTCAGTCTGAGGATGTAGGCAATGGCAAATTTTGCCAAGAAAATTGCAGGGACTGATCTAGGCCAGGGGTCTCTAACGTTGGCAACTTTAAGACTTGTGGACTTCAACTCCCAGAATTCCTCAGCCAGCAAAGTTGGCTGAGGAATTCTAGGAATTGAAGTCCACAAGTCTTAAAGTTGCCAAGGTTGGAGACCCCTGATCTAAAGTAGTTAAAAATCAATTTGACCTCTCTGATATTCTGTCTCCCTGGATATAGTGCTGTTGAAGTTTTGGGTGAGAATTTGAAAGCAATAAGTTTGTGTGTTCTTGATATAGAGCAATAGATAGTTTCACCCCATAATTTAGTAGCAAACATGATACTCAATTTGTATTTTTGGAATGGAAAACCCTGGCTGACTGTATAGGTAGTTTAAAAGATCATTGGGCATGTCAGTGCAGTGGGTAAGGTACTGTACTGGGCCCAGTGGTGGGATTCAGCCAGTTCACACCTGGTTAACTCTTATTACATTGTAACAGCTAAGGTGAAGCACCCATTGACGTGAGTAATGTTGAGTTGGCCACGCCCACATGGTCACATGACCACTGAGCCATGCCTATCCAGATGGTCATTAGGACAGAGAACCGGTTGTTAAATTATTTGAATCCCACCACTTACTGGGCCCCCATTTTTAAGCCCATCCTGAGCCATTGAAACTCACCGGGTGATTTTAGACCAACTGCTCTAACAGCTTTTGATGTAGATAAAATTTAGAGAACAAAGTACTTTGTAAGTCCTGAGCTTTCCTGGCGAAAAGGCGCTATATAACTGAAACAAATAAACATCAAAGCAAACCACAGTGGCCTGTATAATGTCTTATCCTCAATTGTAAACCATAATAGTTAAAGTCACATTCAATGCTAAGTTAAAACCAAGCAAATCCCAAAACTTCTTTTGAAGTTAGTGAGAGCTGAACTGAGAGCTCATTTTCCCCCCTGTTTCCTGCCTTAAAAAGTATATATCCAACCTATTTTCCCAAGAGACAAATGACAATTTTCAACTGCATGTCCAGAGAAAAAAATAACCACTGATTATTATTATTTTTTTAAAATTTGATTTATATGCCGCCCTTCTCTGGAGACTCAGGGCGGCTTACAATGCGCTAAGCAATAGCCTTCATTCTTTTGTATATTTATATGAAGTCATCTTATTGCCCTCACAACTGGGTCCTCAATTTACCTACCTTAGAAAGGATGGAAGGCTGAGTCAACCTTGAGCCTTGGCGAGATTCGAACCTGCAGTAATTGCAGGCAGCTGGTCTTAATAACAGGGTGCTTTAGACCACTGTACTACCAATTAATCACTATCAGGAATATGAAAGTGGCTTTGCGCTTCACGTACAAATAAATTGCCCAAATAATCTCTTTCTTTCATCCTTCTTTCTAATTATTCTGAGCATAGGCATGCTTATCACAGTATCAAAATCACTAGGCATTTCCATTCCATTGAGAGAACAATTTCTCTCCTGGCCTGAAGATATATATATACTTTACTGACATAGATAATTCCCATTTTCTGCGACTGAATGTTCTTGGAATGGGATACCTAATTCATCCTGAAAGACTTATTCAGAGACCTCTCTGCCTGTTTTAGCTTCTCCAAGTCACACCACCTAAGATATAAAGTCCATAACTTTAAATCACTAATTAAAAAAATCCACTATTTTATTGAAGTAGACTTACTGTCACAAAACCATGAAAATTGAAGGCCCGCTCTCTAGATGTTTGGTCAACCCATGGGGAAAGGGAGGATAACAAAGGAAGATAAGTGTTAGTGGGATGCAGGAAGGGAAAAAATGTCCAGTGTAAATCCGGTCTGTAGGATAACAATTTAGCTTCTTGAGTACCTGCCTCCTATAGAAGGGCAGACATAGTGGCAATTAAAATCAAACTCCTTGATTTTAATACACCTTAGTAAAAGGGATTGATCGTGTAGAGTTGCAGCTGTTGACTGCACATCAAGAAATAATTTAGGATCCAGTTTAAAACAAAGTTTATAATCCTTGTTTAATGGATTTTACTACTTCAGGCTATACAGTGCCGTAAAAATGATTAAAATGTTCTCCCTCAATGTAATCAATAAAACTTCCTGCTGTAAAATTGATTCAGTTCCAGAGACTCCTCCAGCTCCAGGTAGCTTTGCAATGCTGTGTTTGTAGAATTTCAAATCAGCAATTTATCATTATTTCTATACACAGGATTCATTAACCACCTCATCCGTCATCTTATTAGTACCGAAGTCGGCCAACCAATCTAAACAAAAGGTCACCTCCTAATGAACAGCATAGTTAGGCCAAACAATACATCAAAACTTTAGCAGAGATATGGGAAGATTAGCGTAGTATATTTGGATTGTGGATCCGAGCAATATGGAAAATATGGAGAAATAATTTTTAGCAATGTTCAAGCAGGTGTGAATTAAGCTAGGGTAATGAATGGGTCAAATCACTTATTGTAATGTAAGAACATACCATAATAAGAAAATAAATTTCCAGTGAAATGCTGCTTTTTGAGCACAGGAAAATGTGATCTGCAATGCTTCAAGAATTCAAAAACACATTTACATCAGGGCAAAATATAATCACGACTTTCAAAGATGTAATAGCATGAATTCTGTGTTTTTCTTTTAAAGTCTTATTTCCACTCCAGCAGTTCAGTAATTGAATTTATTCAGGTAGGTTCACCATCTGAAATGAAAATGCCAATAGATGTTTGTGTTGCACATACTCCATTGGTAAAGTGATTTCACATGGCACCAAGATTTAAAACCTTGGCCCCTAATCTTATTTCAACTATTCTATAAATCTGTAGAAACCTGGAATACAATTTTGTATTCTTATCAAATGCTATCATTCTTTTATCCATCACAGCCTAGTACACAATCCATGTGAAATAAAATATTTCAATTTCACGCTTAATTCCAAACATTCTGCTTAATTAGTTCAGAGATTTCTTCTCTGGCTTATTTGCACATGGCTGGCCAACATTAAATCTTAATTGGAAAGCAATGCCAAGGCCAATTTCTTTGTAGTAATTTACTAAGATTGCAATACAAATTTGATGCCAGATCAGAAATATATTCTTCCTGACTTCCCATGAATAATAATAATAAAAATTTTCTTCTGATCAATTTTATGTGGGTGCTATTAAAATTGGAAATGACCCAAATTTTAAAATATCTTTCCCCCTTTTAAAATTAATTTAGTATGGAGGAAATCTGATTACAAATTATTATTTATTTATTTATTTATTTAATTAATTAGTTTGATTTATATGCCGCCCTTCTCCGGAGACTCAGGGCGGCTTACAATGCTTTTAAGCAATAGCCTTCATACTTGAAAGTATGTAAGCAGGGTATGAAAGCAAGTACTTTCATACCTGCTTAGTAGGGCTTTTGGCCCCCCCTAAGCGGTGTTCTATTTTATACAAAATCAGCTTATTGCCCTCCCAAACCAGGTCCTCATTTTACCTACCTCAGAAGGATGGAAGGCTGAGTCAACCCTGAGCCTGGTGAGAATTGAACTCGCAGTAATTGCAGGCAGCTGGCAGCTAAATACTACTTTAACAGTAGTTTAATTAGAATGCCTGATTCTTGAAGTTGCTATTTGTCAGACAATAAATCATAATTAACATCTATCTATAAGGTTAAGGCATATGCTCCTTTTAGTGTGATTCAATATAGTTCATGAATGTAATGATTCTTTGACCCCATGCTATCTCTCTCTCTCTCTCATGGTGAAGACCAGAAACACATAAATACAACATTCAAAGGAACTGTTACTTATTAAACTCAGTGTTGGAAATCTGAATAACAAAAATGAGGAAATACAAATGGAAACTTCAACTACAAAGTGTAGCAGCATGAACATTTTTTTTTTGTAAAATAAATGATGGCATGGTGTAATATGCCATGTGTTGTTGTTTATCTGAGTTTGTGTTTACCTGCTTTTAACTACTGGTAAGGACCAGATGGTTTGTTACTACGTTTCACCAAAAATAAGACCCAATGATGTTTCACCAAAAATAAGACCCAATCACGTTTCACCAAAAATAAGACCCAACCAGAAAATAAGTCCTACCATGATTTTTCAGGATGCTCGTAATATAAACCCTACCCCCAAAATAAGCCCCAGTTAAGATTATCAGCCATATTGGTGCATTTAGTACCGTATTTTCCCCAAAATAAAACCTAACTAGAAAATAAGCCCTAATGCTTATTTTGCTTTTGGAGCAAAAATAAATATAAGACCTGATCTTATTTTCGGGGAAATACGGTATGTCCTGATACATAAAACCGTAGAACTCAAAGTGGATATATCTTTTTTTCACTGCATGACTTTATTAGTATATTTGAGGAAAAATAATATAAGAATTGATTAGTAATCTGCTGCATTTCACTTATTAATTCTTTGGTTTTCAGATATCAGAGAATGATAAGAGCAAAATCTGGTCTCAGTAGTCATTTCTGCTTCATTTGAAGTGTCAAACCTGCATATTACTTTTGGCTGGTTTCTATTAGCAAGAGTAAGTTCAGGTGGAATATTCATTTAAAAACACTTGTTTTTAGTAGCAAATGAACATCTTACTGTATATAATATAATGAGGGAACGCACTATTGTCTTGAGATTAAGCTGCATGCAAAACCATATTTATCATGCATTTGTACAGTTGTACTTGCTATTTGTTATGTAAAGCAGGGACAATGTGGATGTGAAATGTTTTTTTAATAAATGCTTCCTGAGTGACATTTCTACATTTCTGCACTCAATGTTGTGAGTTCACTTCACCCCTTTGTATGTACATGTAATAGGCTGAGCTTGGTTCCCAATGCTACTTCTATCTTCTCACCTGTTTTGAACAGCCCCATGGATACTGACTTTTCCAAAGCTATCTTTATGCTAAATATAGATATAAGTATTCTGAGAATATTTCTGGGAAATATTATTATTATTATTATTATTATTATTATTATTATTATTATTATTATTATTTGAATTTACATACCGCCCTACTCCCGAAGGACTCAGGGCGGTGGACAGCCAAGAGATAAAACACACATATTACAAACGTTAAAAAACCAGTTAAAAATACATTAAATGATTTGGCCCACAGACAAATTTAAAACACCCCAATTTATAAAATATAATTGTGAACTAGACCATGAAACTGAAAAAAAACCCTGAATCATATTTTTCTCAATTAATGTTGGAGAAATCTTTCACTCTTATACCTCAAATTATTACTTTGAATTTTCCTCTAAGACAGTGTTACACTTCTATAGTAACATGTAAATTATTGATCAAGATATGCCTGTAGACAGTGCAGGGGGCAAAAAAAGGTAGAGTAGTAACTGATTCAGAGAGACAATGATCACAAAGGAGTGCTAAAATTAGAAAATGCAATATATGACACGTCTTTGAAATAGAAATGTATTGGCCTAAAATATATCTCAAATGTATTGACTTAAATATTGATTTGATTTAAACTCATAGTAAAGTGCCTGTAGTATCTGATAGCTTAGGTCAAAGCCTACATTGCCAAGGTAGCATGGGTACTGTCAAAAATGGCTTACTATTCCATGCCACTTTACTATTGTAATATGTGTCAGAATTATAGTTGGTGGATTCTTTACTGACTAGAACGGCAATCATTTTAAAAGAAATATTTTAGAAATGACTCTTTAAATTTAGAAACCAAAAAGTTAATCCATTGCCTCTGAATGAAAGTCTTTCTATTGTTGATGAATAATCTTGCTGAAGCCTACAAGCAGGGGTGAAATCCAGCAGGTTCTGACAGGTTCTGGAGAACCGGTAGTGGAAATTTTGAGTAGTTCGGAGAACTGGCAAATACTACCTCTGGCTGGCCCCAGGAGTGGGGAGGGAATGGAGATTTTGCAGTATCCTTCCCTTGCCACACCCACCAAGCCACACCACGCCCACCAAGCCACACCCACAGAACCAGTAGTAAAAAAAATTGGATTTCACCACTGCCTACAAGCATAAATAATTTACGTGCAACCGTTCTACACAAATGCATTGTATTTGTATACCTAAATAAGCATCTTGCCTAGTGTTTATATCTCTGCATAAAATATTGTTGCACCCATTTTTTCTGCTTTTCTTTATTTTTTCCATTTTCTCAAAGTGACACATCTTTCACAGATACTTTATGACACTATGATGAAGTATTTTTCAGCTCTAGCAGCTGAAAAACTGATTATGTCCTTCTGCACTTTCTAAGGCTACTGATGTTATTGAGTCTAATTTGATTTTCCATTCCCTCCAAATTCAGCAAGGAGCAGATTATTCTTTTATTGAAGGAACTGCTGGCCTTAGACGTTTTATTCCATGTACCCACAAATTTTTATTTTTGACAGCTACATACTGTATTCCATTCTGCCCTGCCCATATTCTAATGTTCTTCTATATGAATATTTGTCATGTTTTATTTGAGAATTCGTCTGCAACTGAAAAGGAGAAGGACAATGTTTTTCAATACACAATTGGACCCAAAACAGTTTTGCAAATTTGTACAAATAGCATTCGGCAGGATTTGTTAAGCATTCTGAAAAAAATGGGCAGTATTTTACACACAGTTGGATGAAAGATTTTTTTTTAATCAACATTTTTATAAGCAATTTTGCCTGTACTGGAACTAATCCAAACTGCTGTGTTTCATAATAAGAAAAGTAATCTTCCTACAGTACTCCCATGATTGAGAAGTATAATGGGTCTTTTTCAAATTCATTTTCTGCAGGTTGAACTCCCCACCAAAAAAAAAAAAAAAGAGGATTGCATGAAAAATTTTGACTGTAGGAACAAGTACATTTACAGTGATACCTTGGCACTCAACTGCTTTGAAACTCATCGAATTTGGTACTCAATGCATTTTGACATGAAATTTTGTCCCAGTATTCATTGTTTGTTTGGTATTCAATGCACACTTCCTGGAATCAATTAATGCTAAGTACTGAGGTACCAATATGTATTAAAAAATATAACTGGGATATCCATTATTTTCATAATTTTCCTGGCTTTTTAAATAATCCTCCTCTACCACAGTCTTCCGAAACATAACATTTTGTCATATTCGATATATTTATATCTTACTGCTATAATTTTTTATATGGATTTTGCTTGATGAGGCTGCTTCATTCAAAATGCTAGAATCATTCATTATCTATGAATGTCTAGAACCTAGTCGCCCCCTTTTAATTTGAAGGTTTGTATAAGAAGGATATTCTGAATAATTTCTAGAGAATTGACATGCCTGGATTACAAAAATCTCCATCTATGTTAATGGTAACCCACTGAATTGGTAGATCTGCCGCCAATAGCCTCTCACCGACCGGTTCGCTCGCACAGAGAGGGATTCCTCAGGGTGCCGTCGGGCAGACAGTGCCGGCTGGCGACCCCCAGGGAGAGAGCCTTCTCTGTAGCAGCACCTGCCCTCTGGAATGACCTACCCCCTGAGATACGCACGATATCAGACCTCCGGACATTTCGTCGGGCCCTGAAAACACACTTATTCCACCTAGCCGGGCTGGCTTGATCCCATCCTCTCAGTTTTAATTGAATTCGGTTTTAATTGGGTTGTTTTAAATTTTGGGCCAAAATTATTTAATTGTTTTTTAAACTGTTTTTAAATTTTATATGCTACGTTTTATCTTGGCTGTACACCGCCCTGAGTCCCGCAGGAGAAGGACGGTATAAAAATAAAATAAATAAATAAATAAATAAATAAATAAATAAATAAACAAACAAACAAACAAACAAACAAACAAACAAGATGTCTTCAAAATATTCCTTGCTGGGATTTGGCTCTGCATATTCTCATTTAAACCCTTTGCATGGACCCAAACTTGCTATCTATTTAGTAATATGCATGCAGCTAATAATAACTGATTTTATATTCATCTCTAAGAGAACAAGGCTTTTTTTTAAAAAAAAAAAAAACCAACCCAAACTAGACTTCTTTTTACAAAGACACTCTTTTCATTAAGACACTTGATAGATCTACAAATTTGCTTAAGGTTACTCATATTTTTATGTTGCCCTTTTAGGGGAAATGGATGTTGGATAGCTTCCACTGTATTTTTCTCTTCTTTCCCTTGGGAATGGCTACTATAAATATGCCAAGAGATTGTAATTATTTCTGCAGCAACCACTGTGAACGGATATTTCAGTGTTACTTTTACCAGTCTGAACTGATATGTGGCAGATGTCCTTCATTAAATTTTTGCTCGTTGTTGAACAAGTGTTGCCCTTGAAAAGTATGTTTCCAGTAAGTTCAAATGGGTTATTGCAATTAAAGTGGAATACGCTACATTTATTTCCATAATTGTTTCCACAGATTGGGCTTCAGAGATCATGCAACAAAAGTTACCCTTTTAGATTGTAATTCCAGAACTGTATTATTTAATATTAATTAATAATCCTTATGCGGGCCTTGCACTGCATCTGACCAATTCATATGTGGGCCCTGAACCTTTGTGTGTGTGTGGGAATGGATATTATAAAATAATAGCAAAGTTGGTGATGACTAGATGAATCATCAATGCCCATTTTCTCATTGATTATGGATATTCCCAAGATAAAACAGGATTAATGTAATTATATCAATTTGAATTTGCCCTAAACCCTTAGAACATTAGATAAAATTTCCATCTCTATTATAATAAATGTGGTATTACCAGTGCACCAAACACAAGTAATTTAATGATGATGGGCTCATGCCATGAAGTGCTTTAAAGGTGATAATCCAACACCTTGAATTGGAAGCAAACCAGGAGTTAGTGCAGCTCGTGAAACAGGGGTATTGTCAGGTTTCGTTGCTATCTTAAATAAACTTCATTCTCAAATGCAAGGTCTCTAATGAATCTTTTTTTTTATTTAAGAATAGGAGAACGACATCCCTGAACTCTTTGTGCAGCCAAAACTGGCCCCTCCTTCCAAACCCCTCCCTTTCCGTTCTTCAACCCCAATGTCTCATTGGCCATCGTGCAGATCCATCTCTTCGTCCCAAGCACTTTCTTTTCACAGGAATTTTCCCCCTCCCTCTGTCACCCAGGTAACGCTATCTACTAAAGAGCAGGGAACTAGGTAAAAGTTCATCTCAGCATTAAAGCAAAGCTTCTCCCTCTTTCATTCATGTCAGCGCTGGAGGAGAACATAATTTGGAATGCTGACAGGTATAACATGGGTCAACGCAAGGGCCCCAAAAGCTGCCCACATGTCTGCATCAGCTCTAGCTTCTGAATGCTCTTCAAAAGTAGCCCCATGCTGTAATAGTCCAAATGCAAGATGATTAGGGCTTGAATGACTGAACACAGGGACTCCTGATCCAGGGAAGGCTACAACTGGCATACAACCTGAATGTGTGCAAAGGCTCTCTTTGATCTCCATGACTGCCACCTGCTCTTTGAGCAAGTCACAAGTTCAGGAGAACCTCCAAGTTGCAGACAGAATCTGTCTGGGATAGTGTCACCCTATCCAGAACTAAAAATGTCAAAGTTCCAGATCTTGGAGTTCCATACACCCAAAGTCACTCGGTCTCAGCCGTCTTCAGTCAAAGCCTGTGACCCACATCCTGTCCTCCACAGCAAAAGGGCAGTGACTACACTACAAAAGGGCAGTGACAGCATCACATGGATCGCCAGGTATGGAAATAGAATGGAATAGAATTTGTTATTGGCCAAGTGTGATTGGACACACAAAGAATTTGTCTTGGTGTATACGCTCTCGGTGTATGTAAAAGAAAAAATACATTCGTCAAGAATCATAAGGTACAACACTTAATGATATTCATAGGGAAACAGTCAATATAAATCTTAAGGATACCAGCAACAAGGTAACAGTCATACAGTCATAAGTGGGAGGAGATGAGTGATAGGAATGATGAGAATATTAGTAGTAATGCAGACTTAGGGTTTTTTTTTTTTTTTGCTTTAATTTATATGCCGCTCTTCTCCGGAGACTCAGGGCGGCTTACAATGCGTTAAGCAATAGCCTTCATACTTTTGTATATTTATACAAAGTCAGTTTATTGCCCCCACAATCCAGGTTCTCATTTTACCTACCTCGAAAGGATGGAAGGCTGAGTCAACCTTGAGCCTGGTGGGATTTAAACTTGCAGTAATTGCAAGCAGCAGATGTTAATAACAGTGCATTAGTCCACTGTGCTACCCAAGCTCCCTAACTAGTAACTAGTTTGACAGTGTTGAGGAAATTATTTGTTTAGCAGAGTGATGGCGTTCGGGAAAAAACTGTCCTTGTGTCTAGTTGTTCTGGTGTGCAGTGCTCTATAGCGTCGTTTTGAGGGTAGGAGTTGAAACAATTTATGTCCAGGATCCGAGGGGTCTGTAAATATTTTCACAGCCCACTTTTTGACTTGTGCAGTATACAGGTCCTCAATGGAAGGCAGGTTGGTAGCAATTCTTTTTTCTGCAGTTCTAATTATCCTCTGAAGTCTGTGTCTGTCTTGTTGGGTTGCAGAACCAAACCAGACAGTTATAGAGGTGCATATATAGAGTTTGGTATCATCAGTGTACAGCAGATAACCCAGTCCAGCTCCCATAAGCTAGCCCAAAAGGATACCATGGTCAATGGTATTGGAGGCTGCTGAGATGTCAAGGAAAGCAAGAAGGATTGCACTACTCCCATCCCGCTTTCACCAGAGATCATCATTATAAAATAGAGAGAAATACTGTATGAGAAGAAAATGGAAAGTGACCTCCAAATATGTACATTGCATGTGATCATGTGTGGTAGCAAATGAAAGACACTTAATAGCAATGTGACACCAGACCTGCTTTTTATTGGGTTTGTATCATTAATAAAGTTGTATGCAGGCAAAATTGTAATATTCATTCTCTCTGATATGTATTAGAACACTGTAATCAGGTTATGTATTTACAACTATTTTCATAATACAGAAATACTAATACTAATATAGTAATACTTATATATTTCAAGTTCGCAAACTGGCAGTCTCTTATCTATTTTCTGTGGAATAAGCTTCATTCAATTAAATTAAGCGTCCTTTAAAAGTTTTAAAGATTCGAAGATTCATAATGAGTATATGAATGTAGCCCTGTGACAATATGGAAGTGACTTCCTAGCACCCTTCCTTCCTTCCTTCCTTCCTTCCTTCCTTCCTTCCTTCCTTCCTTCCTTCCTTCCTTCCTTCCTTCCTTCTTTCCTTCCTTCCTTCCATCCTTCCCTCCCTCCCTCCATCCTCCCTCCCTCCCTCCCTCCCTTCCTCCCTCTCCTTGATTTTTCTTCAAAAGCACTACAAATTAATAGGTATTGACATCTGCAGTGATTTGTAATGCACACGCTTAATCATAATCTCAAACTAATTCTGATGATAATATTGATTATTCTAAGAAATATTAAATATCATTTTTCTCTTCTTAAACTTGTTATTCTCATCAGAAGGCCACAGAAGAAACTTATGACCTTTTTTCTTGAAAGCAATCTATATTGGGAATTTGGGTACATGCTGTATTGCATTTTTCAAGGAAAATTATGAATAATTCAATGCACCGGGTATTTTCATGCAGCTTTTACATGAATGACTTAAAAGCCTAGTTTAGATACAATTGTTGATTAGCAATTGATTCAAACGTCAATTATAAGTCTTTTCAAAATAAAAAAATATAATATAGTAAAAATACTTGTTGCAGAAAAATGACTATGCTGCAGAAAATAGAATTTATTTTGGAAAATAGATTTGAGAAAAATACCTATTTTCCTATAGGTATTGTTCTCCATCCTATTATAAAGTGTCAAACCTAAATTAAGTGTCTTTGATGTGTTGCACAAATACAGTAAAGTAAAATTTAAATTTTTGGGGGTTGATAGACATTGAAAGATATTGAAAAAAGGAAGTACATGTATAGCATAACTCAAAATGGAAACATAATCCATTCTGGCTTGTCCAGCTGTAAAGGAATCTGAGCATTGTATAGTTGCTAAGCAACCACAAAATAAATTATGAGTTTCCATTTAAACTAGTGAGGTTCTGATCAAGTCTGCTTTTTTTTTTTAAAAAAAAAATAAGAATAGCAATAAGAAAAAATATTTCTGACTTTTTAAAAGTAGAAAATACAATATTTTTCACAGATTAATGCAATTCTTGCATCCACCTTGACATTAAAATGATTGAATATTGTATACAACTGTCCTGTTTTTCACTGAATACTATTATCCATATTCTGTAAAGCTCTATGGTTTGTATATTTCAATAACATCCCAAGGGAAAATAAAAGGAAGGAACTCCTCCCATGAACTTTTTTCAGATTAGGGAAGGAGGGCAGTAAGAACGCTTCATAATGATGGATACCTGTGAAATGACAAATAATAGAAAAGCTAGCACTTGTGTTAATGTCAACGTGTTTTATAACTTGACAACAATAAAACAAATTTAAATATGCTACTATATTTTTTCTAGACCTTTTTGAGAATGTCATAGGAAAACACAAATCACTTTTGCAGTAAAGAACAAAACAAAACAAAACACATTTTAGAACCTGGAAAAAACAGATGTTGACACATTGTTAAGGTTAAAAAAACACTGGCGATTTAGATCATCTTGTTCAACAAATGCAAAAGGCCCAGATTACTGGTCCTGGGCTGGCAAAGTGGTTGAGCCAGAACTGAAATGTCAATAAGCACATAACACTGGACTGCCTATGTACAATTCATCTTTAATTTCACCTACAATTCTTTGAAGAGCTGAAAGCATGACTCTTTTCTCTTTGTATCCTCACAATAATGTTACAGAAAAAGGTTAGCGACTGATATATTTTAGGATTGAACTTTTCTCTGGAAACAGATGTGGCAAAGCAACTTTACAGTAACATTCTCATGAAAATGATTTGTTCATGCATGGCAATTGTCGAATCTCTAACAAATAAACTAGAACAATCAGACTAAATCGTTCATTTGAAAGAGACATCATAACTTAGTCTCTGTAGATCAAAAATATTACATAACTTTAAAGTCTTTCTCAAATCAACAATCTTTTGCGATTGCTGTTGAAAATAATGTGTTTCAGATGCTCAAAGTCATCCCCTCCCCCATTGAACATCCATAAAAAAAAGGTTTGTTTTATTTTATTGTATCCCATCTTTATTATTTTTATAAATAACTCAAGGCAGTGAACATACTTTCCTCCTCCTATATGCCTTATTTGCCCTATGAGGTAAGTATGAGGCTTAGGACCCGGGTATTTACGAGACCACCTTCTGCCACCGATAGCCTCCCACCGACCAGTACGCTCCCACAGAGAGGGGCTCCTCAGGGTGCTGTCCATGAAACAATGCCGACTGGTGGCCCCTGGGGGAGAGCCTTCTCTGTGGGGGCACCTATCCTCTGGAATGAGCTGCCCCCAGAGATACGGTGGATCCTGGATCTACGCACCTTTCACCGTGCCCTAAAGACGTTTTTATTCCAACAAGCCGGGCTGGCCTAACTCTTTTAAATTGTTTTAATTTTTAAACTGTTTAATTATGGGTTTTAATATAGGGGTGCTTTTAATTGTGGGCCAAATTAATTTAATCGGATTTTAATACTGTTTTTAAATTTTGTATTTCTTGTGTTTTATCTGTTGGCTGTTCACCGCCCCGAGTCCTTCGGGAGAAGGGCGGTATATAAATATATACAATAAATAAATAAATAAATAAACAAATAAATAAATAAATAAATAAATAAATAAATAAATAAATAAATAAATAAATAAATAAATAAATAAGGAGAGAGGGTGATAGGCCCCAAATCACCCAGCTGGTTTTCATTACTAAGCCTGGATTTGAATTTACCATTTTCTTTTTAGCCTAATTCCTTAACCACTAGACCAAACTGACTGTAGATCAAATTTGCATACCAAGACTATTAGATTTAAAACATTATCTATATATATAAAAAAGCCAAATACCACTCACTCATCACGAAATCTCCAGAATGGTAAAGCCTACAAACTTGAAATTTGGCACATATATTCCTCTTGGCTTCTAGGTGCTCGTTAAGAAAGGATTTTTCGAAATGACCATCAGATCATTAGTATTTGATATACAGTATTATACGCACACACTTTAAGGCTAAGGAGTTAGACATTCTACTCCCCCTCCCCACCTGAAAGGAACTCTGTTCCAACTGCCAGTTGCCTTATATTAACACACTCTGATGCTACCCCTTCGCTAAACTGGGTGTGGGTGTGGCCAGCACTTGACTCATCCGGCCTGCAGGCTGGGACATTCTACTCCCCTTCCCACTCTTCCAACTGCTAGTTGCCTTATATTAACACGCTCTGATGCTATGGAGTTACACATTCTACATTAAGCTTTAAGTGTCAATTTATCATGCCTGATCATATAGTTTTGTAACGAAGCACGGGCGTCCAGCTAGTAAGGAATAACTGAATACATGAACATATAAAATACTTGTGTAAGGTAAAATATATATAAAAACTGTGGATTCTAGGATATTTTTTGTTTTATTTCACAAACATTGATAGAACTGATTCAAACTTTGAGGCCTTTTCTGAAGATTTTAAAAGGCAAGACAAAATGTTAGACCTGAACAGGATTGTATAGAGTGTATCCCCAACTCTTTTCATCTAGTAGATTCATTTCGATTGTTAGAACATGTTGGGAGTTCTGTCTCAAAATAGCTGCCATTTTCAGAATGATTGATATGTTGATAAAGGAATGGGACAACATGGTAGAGCTTTTCACGGAACATCTATTAACAAAAAAGTAAATTGGTAAACACCAGATAATCTGAGCAACATTATGAACACTTTTAAAACAAGAGATTTATCTTATTTAAATAAATACTTTCTAAGAGGGGAAGGGAATCTTGCAGATATTAAACATGATTCTGATCAGTAGTGGGATTCAGCCAGTTCAGGCCGGTTCAGGCAAACTGGTTGTTAAATTGCTGGCTGGCCCCACCCCACCCTGCTCTTTCCAGGAGTCCCCACATGCTCTGTTTTGGCTCCCAGATAAGTGCAGGGAGGCCTACTAGGCCCAAAACATGGCACCGGGGTGTATGGTGTGGCCGCCTGCAGCCTGGTTTTGCTCTCAGGAGGCTGCAGGAAGGCCTTCTAGGCCCAAAATAGGATGTAGAGGGGCAGCGCACCCTTCCTCCCCGCAGCCCACTTTTGCTCCCAGGGGGGTGCAGGAGGCCGAGTGTGCCTGTCACACTCCCTGGCCAGGCCCACCATGGCCACGCCCATCCAGCCGGTCATTTGGGCAGAGAACCAGTTGTTAAATTATTTGAATCCCACCAGTGGTACTGATCCACATGGGTGCTCATAGCCACCATGTTATAGACTCAAGGGCTAATACAGTGTTGTTGTTGTTTTTTGCTATGGTGTTGTATCAATTGCCAGACTGGACATGTAAGAAATAATGATCTTGTTTGTTTTATTGATCCTGGACTCTGAAGTAATATATGAGTTGACAGCTTCCCATTTTAGCTAGTTATCCTACCAGATTATATCATTTTTAATTTATCCTAGGTGTCATTTTGTGGGACCTGGCCAACAAAGCTAAAATCCTTTTACAGTGATCTAATATTCATGATCCTGCTAGTATTTTCCTGCTAAAAGAAAAACAACCTGCCAGTTTCCTGCCAAGTGTAATTTCTTTCTTGTCAAATGTGTATTGATTTTTCCTTTCTCAAAATATGATCTCTACATTGTGGAAAGCCCTGTAGAATGATTTACTCTCGTATTGCAATATACGTAATCTAGAAGGATTATACATACCATTTTATATTTGTCTCCTACCCTTTCAGGATCTTTGTGATATAGATATCTGAACATTAAATAATGGATTTGAGATTTTTTTAAAAAAACTACTAAAAGTTGTTTTTTTTTTACTGCGTCACTGTGAATGTCAATAGAACAGGTAGGGATTTTGATTTCAAATATGGCAAGCAATGGATGTCAGGCCAAAACTCAGTAAAGCAGGCAGAATTAACAGGACTGGTTCATATAAAGTAGAACTGAGGAACATGTGATCCTGATGTTACTGACTATAACTCCCTGTGGTATATATATGGATTACGATTTATATTGATTGTTTCCTAGTATGACTTGATTGCTTATTTGTACCCTAGGACTATCATTAAGTGTTGTACCTTATGATTCTTGACAAATGTATCTTGTCTTTTTATGTACACTGAGAGCATATGCACCAAAGACAAATTCCTTGTGTGTCCAATCACACTTGGCCAATAAAGAATTCTATTCTATTCTATTCTATTCTATTCTATTCTATTCTATTCTATTCTATTCTATTCTATTCTATTCTATTCTATTCTATTCTATTCTGATACATCCATTATTTGGCCAAGTACCCCATACAAAAAGATTGAAATCAAGAAAGAGCTTTTTCGATTGCACTGAGAGGATTGTTACTACAACTCAAAAAAGAACTATTTTAAAAAAATGGAAATTTCAAGTTAAACACCTTCATAATTGGATAGAACCACTTGTGGAGTTGCCTAGAGATTTGGAGGAGGAGTGGAAAGTTTGGAAATGTTTAAATAGACTGTGCACTGGTTTGATGGCTCAGTGGCTAAGACAATGAGCTTGTCAATCAGAGAGGTCGGCAGTTCGGCGGTTCGAATTCCTAGTACAGGTCTCCTGCATGAGCAGGGGAGTGGATTAGATGACCTCCAAGGTCCCTTCCAACTCTGTTACTATTACATGTTAAAATGGAGGTTCCCCCTGAGGATGTTTACTGTGAAGGTGGCACTACTGAAGCAACTATCCATCTTTTACAAGGCCCCCTTGGGACTGATATGCACCCAGAATGAGTTGCTGGTTGGAAATATCCCTGCCCTCAATGTGGTAGTAAAGGTAAGTAGAACCCACTCCTGGATCAGATCCCAACAAAAAAAGATGCATAAACATGTGAATCTGTTGCCATCCAAGGCAGCTCTGGCTTTTGCAACCATGATATGGTAGCCGAAAGGTGGTATCATGCCAACATTTAGGTCCAAACTTATAAAGATTCTATACCATGCCTTTTGAGTGAGATGCTACATGTCTTGTTTGGATAAATAATGAATAAAAAGTGAATAAAAAGTGCAATTACATTTTTTTTGGGGGGGGGTCTTTGCCAAAACCTAAGGCAAAACCCATTTTATATCTGACCAAAAATTTCACAAGCATGGCAGGTCTCTATTAATATTTATTACAGCATTATGCTGGATTATAGTGGAAAAATGATAGCGCTAACGAAGTACAATAAAATATACCTTGCCAAATTCCTGTTTCTGCTATGATTTGGTAACTCAGCCAAATCAGTTGTAAGCAGATAGCTTTCCCATGAAATAAGCTTAGTCACAGAGAAACAAGTTATAAGGCATTGTACAATTCCCATTTTTTTTTTCATTAGCTATGGTGTACTGTATATAACCAGTTTCTCCAGAGGGTAAGCACTAGCAGCACAATTTTAATAAGCAAAACGGTGTACAATATTACTTTGCGACTCTCTTTACATCCTTTGCTGAAGATGGAATTGTATCTGTTTCATAGGCGAGAAAATGTAGGTTAAAGCTTAAATAATGCATTCAAGGGTGTATGAGTGAATGAGACAGGAGTCAAAACCCTGGTAAAGGTAGAGGTACCCAAACATAAACTGTGAGTAATACATAGAACCTTTAATAGATCATAGTCATCTTTAATGCACAAACAGCATTGTAATAACACTTTTCATGATGCTTGATTGGCAAATGAATGTATGGCAGTTATTTTCATAATTCAAATGCCGGAAAGAAGAAGGGAGTGCCAACATCTAGTAATGCCCAATTGTGATATATTTGTGTGTACTACCAGTCAGGCACAGAATAACAAAAATAAACATGATAAACTTGAAAATTGCTATAAATATATTTGAAGAGATCTTTAAAAAGTATACTGGAGAAAAAGAGAGGTCTAGGACAAGTCAGCACAGCCAATTTGTCATGGCCAACTCCCTGTGGCCAATTTGCCACAGTCAGCTCACTGTGGGGCAGCTCACTGCGGAGCAACTCACCACGGCCAACTCGCCATAGGATAAGTCACCATGGTGTTACACTAAGGTAAAGGTAAAGGTTCCCCTCACACATATGTGCTAGTTGTTCCTGACTCTAGGGGGCGGTGCTTATCTCTGTTTCAAAGCCGAAGAGCCAGCACTGTCCAAAGACGTCTCCGTGGTCATGTGGCCGGCATGATTAAACACCAAAGGCGCACGGAAAGCTATTACCTTCCCACCAAAGGTGGTCCCTATTTTTCTACTTGCATTTTTTACGTGCTTTCGAACTGCTAGGTTTGCAGAAGCTGGGACAAGTAACGGGATCTCACTCCATTACACAGCACTAGGGATTCGAACCGCTGAACTGCCGACCTTCTGATTGACAAGCTCAGTGTATTAGCCACTGAGCCACCTCATCCCCCCTATCTACATAGTATCTATCTATCTATCTATCTATCTATCTATCTATCTATCTATCTATCGTATAGTATCTAGAGGTACTTCTTGATATTTATTGCATAAATATCCATGGTGTACAGGACAATTTTATACTTCTCTGCTACTTTCAGACCCCAACTCTGCTATAACACACAATGTTGCTAGGTTCTCCACAGCAGCAACTTAAAATCTGCCAGAACATGATCTGTGCCATAAACTATTTTTAATGAGTCCAGAGCTCATTATTTAAAAGTGATTTGTATTGTATTGTATTGTGATCGTTTAAAATTCCTTTCAGATTTTTGTTTTTCAATTTTTTAGCTTTTTATATGGTTTTTTAAAAAAAATATGTATTTTTTATGCTTTTTAATTTTTTTTGTACTCACTCTCCTTATGATAGTCTTTGACCATAATAAAAGTTTACTTTGCATTGCCACAATGTGAATAAAAATATAGTATAGTCTAAAAGGACTACAGATGGATGAATAAGTAGGCATGTGAAGTACTTGTCAGACGCTTGTCAGATGTTACATCTTTTCTATCCTGCTCTACAGAGTAGAGAGTTGGTCTCTGACAGAAAGCCACTTGAAGAGACTAGAAGCATTTGAAATGTGGATTTACAGGCGGCTGTTATGTATAAGTTGGGTTGACAAAATCTGAAATGAGGAGGTGATAAGCCCCCTGGGAAAGCCAAGGGAAATCATCGAAACCATTAAAAAGCAAACGTTAGAATATTTTGGACATGTGATGTGACACCCAGAAAAATACGACACCCTTCACTTAATCCTCTGAAGAAAGATTGAAGGCAAACGAGGCTCAGGTTGAAGAAGAAGATCATGGCTTCAAAATCTAAGGGACTGGTTTGGACAAAACTCAACAGCACTTTTTCATGTGGCTGTTGAAAAAAAAATAGGATTGCCAACGTGATCGCCAATGTCCGATGATGGATATGGTACAAGAAGAAGAAGATGTGAAGTACATGTTGAAAAAAATTATACATTATAATCGTTCTACCACAGCGAATGATTCTGTGAGTCATGAATCCTGCAAATTCCTCTAGTCTGATTATATTTGTTTCACAGCCTCTGTCTTTCAGCTATTTAATCTCATTCCTTGCAGCTTTTGACATCCCACTCCCTTTCGCTGTCGGAGGAGAAATCTGACAAGGAGAATTTATAAGATAAGTTTTTGTGATTGATTTTTTTGAAAGCCTTCGCTTTAGTTTATGAACAGTAGAGACTTGTCATTTTTCTTTCTGACATCTGCTTCTCTTTTTCCTGGTCTCTACGCATATACTTGCATGAAGTTTCTGTGGAGAACATAGCCTTTAATTCATTATCTGCAGCCAAGTTCTACAACACAACCATATTTGCTTAAATTAACTAGAGATTCAAAACTCCAGGATACCCCTCAGGCCCTTCTAAAGCTTCAATATTTACTCAAGAAAGTAAAACAAAATAAAGCATGAATAATAGAACAAGAATTCCTGAATGTTATTCAAGAATACCCTGCTAGAGGACAAAGTTAGGAGAAAAGACAATAGACAAATAAATAATACACTTATTATTGTTGCTTTGGTTTCTGCAGCATTTTTTGATTAAGCACCCCTATAGCTTTTGGTAATTGTATTTATTCTCATGAGCATAGGTAACTGAGACTGAAAGTCATAACATATTTCATAAAACTAAACTAACACCAGAGAAGTGATTGCCCCTAAACTAGAGTCAGAATTCAGTTGCAGTAGTAATCATGAGACTTGCTAGAAAATACTGGAACAAGCCAAGTCATTTCAAGGGATGCTTTGTTCCTAGAATAATAACAACAACAAACAATAATTTGGCTATTGAAAAGCAAATTTCCCTTGGGAACTGTGGTTTTAAATTCTAGCTTTCATATATATATTTACCTTGGGGGGTGGGGTGCAGCAGAAATGTAACTTTGAAAAACTGGACTTCCATTATTTTCCCAATTCATGAAAGACATTATTATTTTGCAGGAATAAAGCAAGCATCTCTTAGAAATCTATATGTTATATTCCCAAATATAATATCTATTTTTCACAATGTAACGTTGAAAATTCTAATCAACTTCATTATCAGTGAAAATTTTATAGAATCAGTTTCTGAGCAAGCTATGACCATACTTTACAGCACCTCCTATCTCAGTGATGGCAAAACTTTTCGGCACCTTTTCGGCATGCACTCATCTGGGCCGTGACCAGGAAGAGGAGCTGCCCAGGGGAAAATGAACTTCCGTTTTCCGGTGCATACATGCCATGTCGTCTGGCACGCGCACTGTCGCCCGTTCCTCTTCCGGGTTTGTAGTGTGCATGCACATGCACCAATCAGCTGGCTGGCGTGCATTCTCACACCAGAAAACCTGTTAAGGATATTGTTGTGTTACCAACCAGCAGAGTAAGTGCACAGAGAAAGGGTACTGAGAGCAATGAATACAATACATACAAACTGGTTTAACAAAGCTTTTACTTTGTAGTGAAAAACAATTGCATAGTCTTTTAACCAATCCAAGTCTTTAGCCATTCAAATCAATCTGGAGTTACAGAAATCATTTTTACCATACAAACAGCAGTAGGTAATAAACAGCAATTCAACAGCAATAACAAAACCGAAGACCAGTTCTTCCGGTTTCCGGCACTGCTGCATGCACAAAAGCCAGCTGATTGTCATGTGTGCATGCGTGCTAGAAACCTGGAAGAGGAATGGGAGACACCGCGTGTGCCAGGCGATATGGCTCTGCATGCCACTTTGGGCATGTGTGCCATAGGTTCGCCATCACGGTCCTATCTAATTTGAAGAAAGCAGGTGCTAAATCATCTCAAATCCTTGGAATACACATAGGTTTCCTTGGAATGCATGAACAGTACAGTAAGTGTCATGAGTTAAAATTACATTTGTATTCTAAGACTGTTATTTTCAAACTTCTCCAACATTAATATTTGAAATGTCACTTTCCATATCCAATATCCTACTGGGTCTCATAAATAGCACAAGTTAATGATAGATTTCTGGAGGAAAAAGAATATATATTGCCCACAGTGTGATGGGATACATGTTTCTGGATCCATAGCTTTTTCTTTTTTTAAAAAAATGAAAAAAAATATTTTCTTTTTTTTTTTTAATTTGATTTATATGCCGCCCTTCTCCGGAGACTCAGGGCGGCTTACAGTGCGTTAAGCAATAGCCTTCATACTTTTGTATATTTATACAAAGTCAGCTTATTGCCCCCACAAACCGGGTCCTCAATTTACCTACCTTAGAAAGGATGGAAGGCTGAGTCAACCTTGAGCCTGGCAAGATTCGATCTTACTTTAATTGCAGACAGCTGGTGTTAAATTACAGTGCTTCTATCTGTTGAGCTAAACCAGGCTCCTCTTTTTTCTTATATTTTTAATATTTTAATCGTTAGATCCCAAATTAATTTTTGACCTGTACCCATTTTATTTGTCTTTTGGTGAAGGTTAATTTTCATGGCTACTCCAAATGAGCTTAAGTGAATGTTACCAAATGCAGTATGTTTGTTTTAGCAGGTGAGAGAATAAGAAACAAAACAAGAAAATTTAATTGGAAGAGGTGGCAATGTTCAAAAATTGAATTGAAATTCAATTCAAAAATTGAATTGAATTGATTTTATCTTATGGATAAAAGATATAAAATCTTGCAGCTAAAATAACTTTCTTTGCAAGGCTACCTTAAAGACTTGTGATGCGTACTTTTTAAACTCCTAGGATTTCCTAGGATGTTTTCAAGGCTAGGAAAAGTTGTGAGTAAAAAAATCCCCAACCCACTGTATTTTACTGAATGGTTGGAAACAGTCTTTTCTGTTTAAGAGCCATAACAAAATTGCACTTCCCATTTGCTTAGTTGGTTCTCCACTTCTTGTCTTCCTTTGAAGCCCTTAGAAATCCAGGTCTCCACCAATTATAGATGACAAGGCTCATGGGAGTTACTATTACTTAGTGTTGCACTGTATTTTTTTCTTTTTTTCTTTTCCTGCTTGCTGGGTTGGGCCGAAGTTCCAAATTCCTCAACTACAAATTCATTGCATGTAGGCTGCATATTATGTGTCTTAAAGAACAGAGGCACAATAATTACAAACATCATTAAAGTATATTGACCAGATGTATAGCCATGTACAGTATATTCACATATTCTAATTACTAGTTTTGAATTGGTATTGGTATCGAAGTACGATGTACTTGCATTTACATATCATTGGCTAAGTAATTTGCAGCAAATCTGCTTCTAAAATTTGTAATCAAATTAGGTGGCTTACTGTACTAAGAGAAAACTACAGCCAGAAGACTGTTGAGTTAGATTAGCATTATGCAATGACATTGAATTTGGAAATGCAATATATGTATTTTTTAAAATCTTGTCTCTGTCTCTATCTCTGTCTCTCTCTCTCTCTCTCTCTGTTTCTCTGTCTCTGTCTTCCTCTCTCTTTCTCTGTCTCTCTGTTTCAGTCTTTCTGTCTGTCTCTGTCTCTGTCTGTCTGTCTGTCTGTCTCTGTCTGTCTCTGTCTCTGTTTCTCTGTCTCTCTCTCTCCCCCCCCTCTCTCTTTTTCTCTCTGTATGTGTGTCCTGTATCTGGCTCCAACTTTCCACAATTGGAATAACAGAGGAAGCAGCAAAGAAAGAAAACAAGGGAACAAAATATTATAGTTCTGCGTATTTCCCATGGATCTCTCTCTCTCTCCCCCCTCCCCTCTCCCTCCCTCCCTCCCTCCCTCCCTCTCTCTCTCTCTCTCTCTCTCTCTCTCACACACACACACACACACAGAGACTTTACTAATGGAATGAAAAAATATATAAATAAAATGCATATTTGTCAAGCCACACCAGTTCAAAAGATCTGTGCTAATTTATAATACATGGATATAATCCATCTTTGCGACTACCCATTTTCTAATCCTTCAATGTTTCTCTGCCAAGGAAAATAAATTTTCAGCCTCCAAGGGGTCAAGGATCTCCTAAGGAACATAATGTTCTGTTCATAAATCTGCACATGCATGCAAGGCAAGGAAGATGGGACAGTCATTCTATATGCTGCAATGCAGAGTGTGAGCTTAACCTTTTCCTTGAACATGACAGTTTAATAAATGGGCGAATTGGAGTGCGATTGGAATGCAAGACTTTCCTTGAAGTCCTGTGACTATAAAATAGCAATCCATACCCAACTCACCCAAGGTCCCATTTTTACTTGGTGTGGCAGTAGCAGGTCCCCTTGTAGATTCTAAACAAGGGAGCAAAGAATTCTCTTTGCAATTCAGAAAAAAAAAAACACATTTGAGTACAAAATAATGTAGGAACTTTTCCTAAAGCTGGCAGTCTTCGTGGAGATCTAACAAAATATAGGCTTCATATTTTTAAGAATGAACTCTGCTGCCACAGAATAGGACTCAGCTAATGGCAAATGGCATGGTTTAAAAACTATACAGATTTCCAAGTACTATCAAGCATTTTGTGAAGCAAATTTGATTTTAAAAAATAAAATTAAACGCCATAGCCCGCTAATTACATAAGCGTGTGGACTTCATGTTCAGACAGTGTGAGAAGAGGAAGATATAAGTGAGAAAGTGATATAAACATGTCTATAAAAGTAACAAGACTTGCTGTAGATATAGGAAAATACAGCGAGTAGAGAGGAAAAATAAGGACAATCTCTAAGCTACGCATAGAGCATCCTGGTTAGACACACTATAAATAATAACAGATCATTGCTTTTGCTGAATAGCATCTGGGACCAGAAAGATGATCTAATCTATGAAATTCCCATATGCTACATGGAACTGCTGAAGGGAGGAATCAAAATTATAACTGTTTATGGCATCCCAAGGCTACTAGAAAATTAAGCTGCCTTGTAAAGCAGCCAGGAACTACCAGGTGTTTAATTGACCCATATAAGATAACAGAGAAGATCAAACCATCCACCTGAACCTGATTTAATCTCCCTGCTGAAAATTAGATGCATCTGACACAGGCTTTGTCCTAATTTTTACCTCTTTTATATTGACATACACTGATGTAAAAATATGTAACAGTGATAAGTGGATTCTTACAGCCTTTATTTTTCTCAAGGCTTCTTAATTTGAATGGTTCCATGCAGATGGGGCTTTAGCAGGGGTGAAATGCTCCAGGTTCGGACCGGCTCGGGCGAGTAGGTAGCGATGGCAGTGGGCAGTTCGGAGAACCGGTAGCAAAAATCCTGCCCACGCCCCCCATGCCTAGCTGAGCCGCGCAATCATCAGAGCCTTTTTTTTTCTTTTAAATGGCTCTGACGAGCCAAGTTCTGACGATCCCAGCTGAGTTGCCTGCCGATCAGGCAACTCAGCTTGGATCGCCAGAGCCATTTAAAAGAAAAAAAAACATTTTTTCTTTTAAATGGCTCTGATAATCCAAGCTCTGACGATCCCAGCTTGGATCGTCAGAGCCTTTTGAAAGCATTTTTTTTAGATGGTTTTACATGTAAAAAATGGTTTTAAAAGTAAAAAAAAAATTGGCCACACCCACCCAGTCACATTACCCCACCACCACCAAGCCATGCCCACAGAGCCGGTAGTAACAAATTTTAGATTTCACCCCTGGGCTTTAATATCATAGGTCAGACCAGGGGTGAAATCCAGCAGGTTCTGACGGGTTCTAGAGAACTGGTAGTGGAAATTTTGAGCAGTTCGGAGAACCGGTAGTGGATATTTTGAGTAGTTCAGAGAACCAGCAAATACCACCTCTGGCTGGCCCCAGAGTGGGGTGGGAATGGAGATTTTGCAATATCCTTTCCCTGCCATGCCCACCAAGCCACGCCCACCAAGCCACACCCACAGTACTGGTAGTAAAAAAATTTGGATTTCACCACTGGGTCAGACATGATGAATCAGCACATCACCATTGCCAAAATACTATATATTGCTCCTAGGAGATCAGAGCTCTGAATACATAACATATACTCAAGAAGGGTTTAGCTCAGGGGTATCAAACTCAAGGCCTGCAGTGCCTCTGCCAGTGAAAACGGAGCTCCATTTTCGCTGACAGAGGGTGCAGGAAGCCATTGAGAGCCGAAAACGGAGCTCGGGAGCCCATTTTCACTGGCAGAGTGCTTGGGCCATCACAGGTGCCCCCGACATGAGTGACATCGAGCTGGCCATGCTCACCCTGGCCATGCCCACCCCAGCCCTCCGAGGTCAAACACAACCCTGATGCAACCCTCAGTGAAATCAAGTTTGACACCTGGTTTAGCTCATTGGGAAACTGGGAATTCTCAATGTCTATGGAGATTCTCAGCCATCCTGGTCATGGTTGTCCCAAAGGTGTTTTTTCAAGAGGCAACTGGACTTTCTGGAATTCCGAGTTTGGGAATTCTCAACTTTTGCCAGGACTTTCATGGCAGCCTTTTTTATTTTTCAGAAATTTTTTTTTTTACATTTTTAAAAAGTGATTCAAGATCCAATAAATGTTAGTAGGTTTGCATAATGGCTCAGGATTGTAAAGTCCTTGCTGCTCTCTGAGATTGGTGATTTGCCTGCAGACAGTTCATTACCAGACTAGATAACGTCTTCAATGTTAGAAGGGAATGGGTTTTGTTTATATATAGTAGCTTTTCCTTTCATTGTTGATTGGGAATTGAGCCCTTTGAACTATGGAGCTAGTGGAGACCCCTGCGAGTCCCTTGGACTGCAAGGCGATCAAACCGGTCAGTCCTGGAGGAGATCAACCCTGACTGCTCTTTAGAAGGCCAGATCCTGAAGATAAAAGTCAAATACTTTGGCCACCTAATGAGAAGGAAGGTCTCACTGGAGAAGAGCCTAATGCTGGGAACGATTGAGGGCAAAAGAAGAAGGGGGCGGCAGAGAAGGAGGTGGCTGGATGGAGTCACTGGAGCAGTTGGCGTGAGCTTGGCGTGGACTCCAAAAGATGGTAGAGGACAGGAAGGCCTGGAGGCACATTGTCCATAGGGTCACGATGGGTCAGGCATGACTTCGCAACTAACAACAACAACAGCAAATGCATTTCAAATCCTCGGTCTCTTTCCCTTCACTTTGAGCAGCTAAATGCAAGCTACTAGCCAATCAATACTTGTAAAAAATAATATATTATGACATAAAAATATGACAATCAATCAGCCAAAGAATCCTTTCTTATAAAATGCAGCATACTTCTATTTTTGCAAAGTACATTTTAACTTTCTTGACTCTCTCTCTTTTTCCTAGCTTTTCCCATCTTGAGGTTTTATTCTAATCAATTGCTCCGTGCAACCAAAAAAACCCCCCCAATCCTTTGCATCTCTGATAATGGGATGGCATTTATAATCTTTTAATAGAAGGTTTATGTCATTTGTAGATAAAGAAACTCATAAAGATTACTAATCATGTAATATCCTAGAATCAGCAATATAGGTTATAATCCATTGAACAAGAAAGAGCAGAGTGATGCCAAAAGAGAATAATGCTTTAATCTCATTCAAATTGGAAGCTACCGCTCTAATTCAACCTACCCTTAATGCTTTTTCTGAAATCCTTTCAGTCACATCATAATGGAATAGCTAACTATGAAACAGAATATCCACATTAGTTTAACAATATAATTTAGTTCTTTAAATAGATGAGGAAATTCACCATCACGATGCTACATTGTCCAGTGTGCATTAAAAGTTGGCACATGGAGCATTTTGAAATGCTTTATCAGATTTAAGGGCAGACAAATTGTTTGAAAGGTTTTTCCCTCAATTTGTCCAGGGAAAGGAGAAATTTGTCAATAATTTCTTAGCAAATGACAGAAGTACCATTATGGCAGTGAAGGTATTTTTGGATGAGAACCCAAGGAAGCTGCAGGCTATTATAGTGACAATTGTGCAATTGTCCTTTTTTCCAGAAGGACAGTACAGCAACAAAAATGGTTGACAACATCCAGATACACCTTAAATCCAATCAGAATATCCATAAAATCCACTTTTATTAACGTACAGGACAGGGGTGGGTTCTAATTTTTTTTACTTGATGGTCATGTGACAATTCTTTAGGATTAGCAGAGGTACTGGTCTACCAGGCTTTTAACTGCTTGCAGAGCTGTACCGATCTACCCATTTATCTTTGCAGGCACTGGTCTACCCATTTATTTTTGCAGGCACTGATCTACTCATGTATTTTTGCAGGCACTGATCTACTCATGTATTTTTGCAGGCACTGGTCTACCCATTTATTTTTGCAGGCACTGGTCTACTCATTTGCTTTCTTTTAACACTGATCAGCTGTAGGGCGGTCCTTTGAAGCCCCGTGGCAAGAGTTTAAACAGTTTTTTTCCCTCTAGCCATCAGCTGGGACTCAGAAGGCAGCAATAGATTAGGGGTGGGGCCAAATAAAAGGTAAGAATAACGCGGGGTGGGGGTGGGGGGCAGAACTGGTTCGGTGATGTCATATTGTCACCGCTACCGGCTCGGCGGAACTGGGCAGAACCGGGAGGAACCCACCACTGCTACAGGATGGCTGCAATTGGAATGCTGTAGTGCTGGCTTATGACTTGATCTGTCCTTTTCTAAGCATCCATCAGGTTTTCAAATGTATTTGGGTGTCAGACGAGCAGAAAACAAAAGTCAGGGTTTTCCTGGCATTCCCAGATCCTGGCATATAAAATAGATCTGGGAATGAGGGTCAGTTAAATGTTTATTTTCATCACTGATATCATAGATACAACTCAGATACAAGTTTAGACAAATAATGGCTATTTTGATAGCACTGAAATGTAAAACTGACGAAATGGTGAAATATTTTCGTTTAAGACATTGCAACTAGTGAGCAATTTAAATACAATTGAGCATAATGAATGCTAGAGGGAACTTTAATTTGGAAAACGGCATGTCATAATTAAGACTGAGAAATTACCTTCCTCAGTGTAGGAAATGACTTGGCTGAGCCTGAGGAGGAATCAAATGCGTCATAAGTCATGACTCCCTGCTACCAGTGGTGGGTTTCAAATTTTTTTACTACGGGTTCTGTGGTTTGGTGGGCGTGGCAGGGGGAGGATACTGTAAAATCTCCATTCCCTCCCCACTCCATGGGAAGGTTACTGCAAAATCCCCATTTCCTCCTGATCAGCTGGGATTTGGGAGGCAGAGAATAGATGGGGGTGGGGCCAATCAGAATTTTTACTACCCAACTTCCCCAAACTACCCAAAATTTCCGCTACCAGTTCTCCAGAACTGGTCAGAACCTGCTGAGTAGCCACAAGATATCTAAGTCCAGCCCTCCTTGAAATGGCTCTCTTATCTCCCACTCATTTTCCTTGACATTTAGTAGTTCAGATTCTTGTAGAGAGCTTAAGTTTGCAATAAATCTTCATATTCATTTAAAAATGCTGGAATCTCCCGATTCCCCTGGTGCTTGACTCTCAGCTCTGATACTGTACTTATTCCACAATATCTTTAGGGGAAGGTTTTTAATATTGCAAAATCCACAGAAAAACAATTAAGGCTATCTGTATGTTACTGTTTGATTTTTGTTGTGCCTGTTAAGAGAAGATTTTCTTTCAGCTATTACAGTAAATAAAACAAAACACTATCTACCTTCATACCATGCAACGATTTGGCTGGTTCTTGAACTGTTTCTTTAGAAAAGTGAACAAAAGAATATATGTACAGTATATCATTGGACAGATTTTGGTATTCAGGTTCATATATAATGATTAGGTAAAACCAGATTTATAAAAAGTCAGACTTTATGGGTTTATCTGAGGTAACACAAAATGGCTACAATTGCCAGAAGCTTGCTAAGTTAATATTTGGTTTGCTGAAGCTGTGTTGCATCCTAAACTCTATCATTTCAGAGTGGAATTGGCTCAAGAGAAGAAATCAGGTCATTTATTTAAAGATCTATTTAAATATAGAATATAGAATAACAGAGTTGGAAGGGATCTTAGAGGTCTTCTAGTCCAACCCCCTGCTTAGGCAGGAAACCCTACACCACTTCAATGGTTATCTAATCTCTTCTTAAAAACTTCCAGGGTTGGAGCATTCACAACTTCTGGAGGCAAGTTGTTCCACTGATTAATTGTTCTCACTGTCAGGAAATTTCTCCTTAGTTCTAAGCTGCTTCTCTCCTTGATTAGTTTCCACCCATTGCTTCTTGTCCTGCTCTCAGGTGCTCTGGAGAATAGCTTCACTCCCTCTTCTTTGTGGCAGCCCCTGAGATATTAGAACACTGCTATCATGTCTCCCCTCGTCCTTCTTTTCATTAAAATAGACATACTTGGTTCCTGCAACCGTTCTTCATATGTTTTAGCCTCCAGTCCCCTAATCATCTTTGTTGCTCTTCTCTGAACTCTTTCTAGAGTCTCCACATCTTTTTTATATCGTGGCGACCAAAACTGAATGCAGTATTCCAAGTGTGGCCTTACCAAGGCATGATAAAGTGGTATTAACACTTCACGTGATCTTGATTCTATCCCTCTGTTTATGCAGCCTAGAACTGTGTTGGCTTTTTTGGCAGCTGCTGCACCCTGCTGGCTCATATTTAAATGGTTGTCCACTAGGACTCCAGATCCCTCTCACAGTTACTACTATTGAGCAAGGTACCAAGGTACTTAATAAATTTGAAGTCCCCTTGACTTCAAATTACATGAAATTACTTCAAGACTGCATTCAGCCGTGAGTAATCCTGTGCCAGAATTGGGCTAGGTCTGGAACAATAGTTCCCTATACAACTCCTTTGCCAATGTATTGTTATCAGTATAGCAATTTTGCTAGCTGATCTGTTTGTCAGCAGATCTCTGAGGTCAAGGGGTAAAACAGAAAGTTCTTCCGCCTGAAAGAAAGGGTTCCTGCCAGGTAAATTGATTTGTGACCCATGATGGGCATAGTTCTAATCTACTATCCAGTTTCCTGAGAATAATATAACTGTCTTTTATCCAACTTATTTCTAAATAGATGTTCATAGGGTTGCGGCAAAGCATAATTAAGGTCCACAATCTTCTAAAGATAGTTGTATTTTATGAAATGTTAGTATTGCTCCAGTGTTCCAATGAATTTTCCATGTTCCAATGAACAATGGCATTGTTGAGGAATTCGCAGAGCAACCCTTGAGTAGCAAGGGTGTGCACATGAAAGCGATTGAGAGTAGTTAGGAAATAACACAGCCAACATAGAGATACACTGAGTTGTGTTTACTTTCAGGAAAGAGTAATAAGGCACAGTCCAATAAACAGTCCAGATCATTCACATATAAAGCAGTAGATGGTTAAACAATAGTCCAGGGATAATCCAATAACAAAGTCTTCTTATCAGTCGTCGTAGTCATACACAATAAACAGTTGCAAACAGTAGCAAACACAGCAAACAGCAGTAAAGAGCACACAGCAAATAGCAAAGAGCATCAAAGAAAAACAAACCATGTTTCCAGCTCCCTCTTAAGGACATTGGCTACAGAGCTAACCAATCAGGACACAGTATGAAACAATACAGCAGTCTTAAAGCTATATTTAAGGTTACACGAGGTTGGCTCCAGGGGATTATAAATGCTTCCTTGAGAGAGGGTGTCTTCCCTGCCGCCTTGAAGGAGGCGGTGGTGAGGCCTCTCCTCAAGAAGCCTTCCCTGGACCCAGCAGTGTTGGCTAATTACCGTCCAGTCTCCAACCTTCGCTTCGTTGCGAAGGTTGTTGAGAGTGTGGTAGCGCGACAGCTTCCTCAGTACTTGGATGAATCGGCTTATCTAGATCCGTTCCAGTCGGGCTTCAGGCCTGGATACAGCATGGAAACGGCATTGGTCGCATTGGTAGATGATCTCTGGAGGGCCCGGGAAAGGGGTTGCTCCTCTATCCTGGTCCTATTAGACCTCTCAGCAGCTTTTGATACCATCGACCATGGTATCATGCTGCACCGGTTGGAAGAGTTAGGGATGGGGGGCATCGTGTTGCGGTGGTTCTCCTCCTTTCTCTCTGATCGGTCGCAGTCTGTGTTGACAGGGGGGCAGAGGTCGACCCCGAGGCCCCTTGTATGTGGGGTGCCGCAGGGGTCGGTTCTCTCACCCCTTCTGTTCAACATTTATGTGAAGCCGTTGGGTGAGATCATCCGTGGTTTTGGGGTGAAGTATCATCAGTATGCTGATGATACTCAACTATACATCTCCACCCCGGACCACCCCAATGATGCCCTTAAAGTGATGTCCCAGTGCCTGGAGACTGTACGGATCTGGATGGGGAGGAACAGACTCAGGCTCAACCCATCCAAGACCGAGTGGCTGTGGTTTCCGACGTCCCGATATAGTCAATTGGTGCCATCACTGACTATTGGGGATGTCATTGCCCCCCACGGAGAGGGTTCGCAACTTAGGCATCCTTATGGACTCACGGCTGTCTTTAGAAGAACACTTGATGGCTGTGGCCGGGAGGTCTTTTTATCAGGTTCGCCTGATTCGCCAGTTGCGTCCCTTTCTGGATTGGGACTCGTTAAAAACGGTCACTCATGCCCTCGTCACTTCACGCCTGGACTACTGTAATGCTCTCTACATGGGGCTCCCCTTGAGGAGCACCCGGAGGCTCCAGCTGGTCCAGAATGCGGCCGCGCGGGTAGTTATGGGAGCAGCATGGCGCTCCCATGTGGCTCCCCTCCTGCGCGAGCTGCACTGGCTCCCTGTGGTCTTCCGGGTGCACTTCAAGGTCTTAGTTACCACCTTTAGAGCGCTCCATGGCTTAGGACCGGGGTACTTACGAGACCGCCTTCTGCCACCAATAGCTTCTCACTGCCCAGTACACTCCCATAGAGAGGGGCTTCTCAGGGTGCCGTCAGCCAAACAATGTCGACTGGCAGCCCCCAGGGGGAGAGCCTTTTCTGTGAGGGCACCCACCATCTGGAACGAGCTCCCCCCAGAGATACAGAAGATTCCGGATCTGTGCACTTTCCGCCATGCCCTCAAAACATTCCTGTTTCAGCAGGCCGGCCTGGCCTAACTTTCCCTTTATATTGCTTTTTGATTTTATTTTAAACTGGGATGTCTTGAATTATCTAGGACCAGAATGTTTAGTATATTTTAATTGGTTTTTTATTATTAACGTTTGTATTACATGTATTTTTATCGTTCGCTGTTCACCGCCCTGAGTCCCTTAGGAATAGGGCGGTATATAAATTTAATAATTAAATAAATAAATAAATAAATAAATAAATAAATATTGATAGTTTATATATTGCCAACCCAACAAGTTAGGTAAAATCATTTCCTAACAGGCATGTTCATTCCTTCTTCTTTGAAGAAACTAGAAGTAATATTGGTGCAAATGAATTCCTTGAAAACAGTTTTTAAGCATGCTAATATTACAAACTCATCTGTTGCATTTCTAGTGAGATGCATAGTATTTTCATCTATTCACCTATTCAGTGATCTATTACTGACACAAATAATAAAAGTATGTTAATCCCAAAAGTTAAATCTTTTCCACTTAAATGATTAATTTTTTCATTAAACAAGCTGCTAGCCAGCAGGTTTTCTGAACTTCTGCTTTCTCCTTCTACCTTCTGTTATTTTAATTTAGTATTTTAATTTTTACTCAGTTTACCATGGACAGATTTGGTTTGTTGGCATTCTTTTACCTACAGAGACATATTTCATGATCATCTGTTCTAACAGCTGTTGCATATTCTGAAAAGTTTCCCGGATTTGATTGGCAAGAAGAAAGGTAATATTTTTCTTTACAGGTAACTTCATAACTCATTTCTCACATTAATATCCCATTGAAATTTAATATTCCTCATATTTCAGAACGTTAGGGATACATCGGTGAAAGCAGAGACACTTATCCTTAGATGATGTTGAAAATATGTTCGGATGTCAGCCTGAATAACAAAGAGCTGCTCCGTTTGATCATTCTGAGAATAATTATATCACAACTGAGTAGAGATGTAAGGCTGAATATAAGACTTCGCTCAAAGTTTTACTCATACATCACACTTACATTCAAATGTCAGTTTATTAGCATGCAAGTTTCAAAGTGTGAAGATAAACATTTGGAATATCAACTAGATAATTTCATCAGGCATTCTGAATAATCTGAAATAAAATGCACTGTGCTTTAAATCTCAAAACATTTGGACTACCACTTGAGCATCGACAAAATCACTACTGGTTAATTGCAAAAGGCAGCTTTACTTGGAACAGCTGACTCGCTGAGACGATACCTTTAGCACCATCAAACAATAACATCTGACAATCCCAGATTTTTGGAAAGGATGAGATAGGTAGATAAAAATGCCAAATTCAGTCTAAATATCTGACTATGTGACAAACCATAATAGTAAAAGTAGAAGTAGTAACGAGCTATTGTAGTTATGGCCTTTTTGATATGGAAATGGTTGGTAATAAATGATTACAAACGATAAATGGTGGAAAAAAATAGAGCAAAACAGATAAATGTTCATACCTTGATAAAATGTTTTACTAAAAAACAGAAAATAATGCAAAACCTGTACAATTTCTGAATGCTGGTAGGAAGGTAGTGAGTAGTCTTTGGCCTGTAATGAAGAATAAATGTTTGTTAAAACAAGTGAAAATAGTTGTGTGAAAAAGTATGTTTCTGTATACTTTGTATTATGTATTATTATGTAAGTGAGAGTTGTTTATGTCAGAAGAAACAAAATTACTTGAATACGGTTGCACACAGACTGTAGAGATTCTCAGTCATCCAGGTCATGGTTGTCCCAAAGGTGCTTTTTCAGGAGGAAACTGGACTTTCTTGTTTTTTCTTTGAAGATGTTTCACTTCTCATCCAAAAAGCTTCTTCAGCTCTGACAAGATAGTGGGGAATGGAAGGATATCTATTCCTTGCAGACAGCTGGTCATTTGCATCATTTTAGAGGGTCGTTGAAGCACTTGGAGGCTTATCTGTGTCCTCAGGATCACTCCTCGTTCCTGTGGTGTACAGTGTTTTCTCTGGAGGTCCATTCCTGCTCCATATCAGGGGGTGTTTACCCCAAATTGTAGGTGTTCACCCCAAAGACTTTTACCTATGCAATTTGGGATGAACACCCTTTGAGCGATGTGGCAGTGGGAGTGTATTTCCAGAGAGGGGGCTGCAGACTCAGGAACCAGGAGCACTGCTCGGGTGACCCTTAGGACACAGATAAACTTCCAAGTGCTTCAATGACCTTCTCAAGGATGCAAATGACCAGCTGTCTGCAAGGAATATAAATCTTTCCATTCCCCACTATCCTGTCATAGCTGAAGAAGCTTCTTGGATGAGAAGCGAAATGTCTTCAAAGAAAAAACAAGAAAGTCCAGTTGACTCTTGAAAAACTACCTTTGTGTTCTGCCCCAGCTCCGGATTCCCAAGGATATTGACACACACCAACGGTCCTTATCAAATTTATTAAATAGCAAGAATAAACCAAACCTGCAACCAGCCCAGAAAACAAGATATGATAAGACTTTTCCAAAAATGCTCTGATGATAATTACAAGTTGTTTCCAGCAAGAAACTTACTAATGGTGTGTGAGTTAAATAGGCTAAGGGAGTGGCCAATTATCCTCAAGCCTTACTCTCGAGGAGACCTCCTCTTCCTGAGTAGCCACTCCTGCCTTTTGGCAGCCCTGTGTGCTCGAGCATTGAGAAGGGGCTCCTCCACTTTGCTCTCTCCACTTGAAGGAGCCTCTGGAGGTTCTGAAGGCCCTGGCTGAGTCTCTGCCTCTGGCACCACATCCTCTTCAGGCTTCTCACTGTCTGATGCGAGCGCCGGCTGCGCAGGCTGCTGGCGCAACACCACACCAGCCTCCTCGTTGTCGGGATCAGCCACAATCCGCGCAGGCCGCTGGCGGGCCACAACACTTTGTGACAACTGCACACAGTGCAAATGGATTACTTAAATAGCACTTATCAGTAGAACTTAGACTTATATACCATTTCACAATGCTTTACAGCCCTCTCTAAGCGGTTTACAGAGTCAGTGTGTTGCCCCCAACAATCTTGCTCCTCATTTTACCCACCTCAGAAGGATGGAAGGCTGAGTCATTTGAGCCTGGTGAGATTTGAACTGCCAAATTGCAGGCAGCTTGCAGTCAGCAGAAGTAGCCTGCAGTACTGCACTCTAACCACTGCGCCACCACGGCTCATCACAATCAAAAGCTATGTATGTCTCTTATGTTTTTCAGAAGCTTATTTAAACTATATCAGCAGGCATTAAAAACTTGACTTACAGTTTTTATAATTACTAACAATAACTGTGCACACAATATCAAACAATGAAAGTCATCTTCCTAACGTACAAAAACATCAGTCCAAAATATACTACATGGATATACTACTATAAATAGATGGTCAGGATACCATGAAGTTCTATTTCTCATTCATTTTTGCATCAGAAATAGTCAATGAGTGTTGACTGGAAGAGTGGAAGCTAACAAAATAGTAACAAGCGTACTTTTGAGTCAACCTTGAGCCAGTGAACTCGAACTGCTGGCAGCTGGCAGTCAACAGAAGTAGCACTGCATTCTAAACACTGCATAACCATGGTTCTTAAAGCAGTGGTGCTCAACCTTTTCTTCACCACAGTCTCCCTTTAAATACTTTTTGTGACCATGGACCATGGCCATGAACCCTCATGTCTTTACTCAAGATTTAAATCATAATATTTCTTCAAGACTTCGTGGACTCCCTGTGATGACACCACAACCCCCAGGGGCCTGCGGACTACAGGTTGAGAACCATTGACTTAAAGGTGTATAAAACAAGAAGAGATGGGGTCGAAAATAAATGGAGTAGCTAAATTTAGCTCATTTAGCACTGAGTAGCTAAGTGGAAGAGATGCACTGCAGCTGTTTGCTCCGAGAGGATTAAAAAGTAGGGCTGAAAAACTATATAGAAAGAAGAAGAATGAAGGAGTTGAGATAATAGAGAAAAGCAAGAACATTGTGGTTTGATGGAACTGATAAAATTCTTGAAGAAAACAGAGGCTTAAAGAACAAAAGACAATGTTTGAAACAATATGTCGACATGACAGCAATAAAGACTTGCAAAGACAGAAAGGAATGGAGAAGCTCAATGAATGTTGTGGAAGTAAACTAACTTTACCTGTATTTCTGTTTCTTTTTCTCTTATCATGCCTTACAGTATCTTAGTACTTCTCCCTCTTTTTCTGCAGTGGAAAGTTGGAAACTTAAATTATGTGTGTTCTCTGTAATACTATTACCATAGTGGAAGTAGTAGTGAAAGATGATTTTTTTAAAAAAATGTTTTGTTGGGTCACCAAGATTTCAAAGGACCAGTTAAGGCTATGTCCTGGTAGTGCAATGATTAGAATGCAGTATTGCAGGCTAACTCTGCCCACAATCTGGTGTTCAATTGTGATGGGCTCAAGGATGACTCAGCCTTCCTTCTTTCCAAGGTCAGTAAAATGAGGACCCAGATTGTTAGTAGCAATATGCTGACTCTGTTAATTGTTAAGGATATTGTTGTGTTACCAACCAGCAGAGTAAGTGCACAGAGAAACGGTACTGAGAGCAATGAATACAATACATACAAACTGGTTTAACAAAGCTTTTACTTTGTAGTGAAAAAACAATTGCATAGTCTTTTAATCAATCCAAGTCTTTAGCCATTCAAATCAGTCCGAAGTTACAGATATCTTCTTACCAGAAAAACAGCAATAATTCATGCTGGTAACAAATCACGATGGTAGCATATCCATCCACGTCTTCACACACGACAGTAACAGTTCCAATCAACAGTTCCAGTCAAGCAGCAAGTCAAGCAATGATGAGAGCAGGTCCAACAATGACTATAGCTCGGCTTCCTCCTTATATACAGTTTACACTAGTAATTATACACTTAAGATAAGTGAAGTCAGCAGTGAAATGACTCAACAGTACAATTATGATAATTGCAGTCAGCATTCAGTCAGCAGTCATTAGTCATTACAATGACTCAGCAGTACAATTACTCAGCATTACATTTAAAGTTACAGAATACATTTAAAGTTATAGAACACATATATTGCCTGGACAACTTGTTAGATTTACACCATATCCTAACTTAGAGAGGGCTGTAAACCACTATAGGTATATAGTGTATGTAGTATAGGTAGCATATAAATCTAAGTGCTATTGCTATATCACTCATAATGAACAACAGAGACATTGCCCTTTCTAAATTAAACACAGTAAATTCTTATTTCCTTATCAGAACAAGACCTACCGAGTGTAATCATAGGCATTTGCACTAGACAAATAATTTTTATCTCCTTTTAGAATGCAACTCTGCTGACTTTGCAGCTGAGCATTAATTTTGCTGTCACTTAATCTTTATTACAAGGCAAGCAAACATTAGGATGATTATAGAGCAGTAGAGGAGCTAATGGCCATGATTAGTTGATAACCTAATAACGCAAATCTATGGATGAGCTCCATCGATGGTTCAAGTGTGGGTAGTAAGGAATTTCTGCAGACTTTCAATTTTTAAGAGAATATTCACTGGGTTAGAAATGACATCTGACTAGCAGTTGTCATCTGTAGTTTGTTCCTGAGGTCTGCATTGTTCTTACATGCATCAAGATTCCAGACTTATTAGTGAAATATATTTGTACATTGTGTAAATGGACTGATAGGCTTACTTAGAAAAAGACACTTTCATTTTCTTCCTACTTTAAAAATTTATTTTTAAAAATAAATTATTGTGGGCCATGGATTTGATGGGGATACTCATCCCCTGTGGCAGTTGAGGTTGCCATATTTCTTTATGCAGGTGGCATTTCAGAGGCCTGTTTGTGTGTGTGTGTGTGTGTGTGTGTGTGTGTGTGTGTGTGTGTGTGAGAGAGAGAGAGAGAGAGAGAGAGAGAGAGAGAGAGAGAGAGAGAGAGAGAGAGAGATTTTATATTCTTAGCCTTTAATAAAACATGTCTACATACTCTGCAGTTTTGTATCAGGATTTTTCAAATCTGTGGAGACATTTTGTAGGAGTGCACCAAATTTGGGCAGAAGGAATGTTGTGGTTCTGTTTTTAAGAAGAGATTGGACGGTCACTTGTCTGAAATGGTATAGGATTAAAGTGAATAAAATAATAAGGTGAATAAGGTGAATAGGAATAAAGTGAATAAAGTAGGAATCATACAGAGTCAGTTACATGAACCCTAAAGGACACTCTTTATTCACTTTATTATAAGGGAGAAAGGGTCAGTTAAAGGACACTCTCTATTCACATTATTATAAGGGAGAAAAGTGCTTGGAGATTATATTAAAAATCAGCTAAGTCCCATTATTGGTAATACATCTTCTGATGAGGCCTAGCTGTCACGGAAGGACAGCCATATGGAAAACATTTAAGAGGCCTCACTGTCAAAGACACAAGGACATATATGTTACAAAGAGTTATTTAATCCAATAAATTTACCTAAGGACAGCAATAAAACTCCCATATTAGTAATTAAAGAACTAAGGAAGGTTGTATAGCTGAAGATAATCTTATAAACTAGAAAATAATGGTTTAGTAATGGTTTAGTAATTAGGAAGTGTGTCAATTATCATATAACAAGTGTATGTTAACCATATATGGAAAATGCATGAGCTCATGTTAACCATATATGGAAAATGCAGAGCTCACCGAATCCTTTGTCTTGGATATGTATTAAAAGAGTTATATCAGAACTCTCCTTTGTTCAGAATTGCAGATTCGAATCTGGTTCTGAAACTGCGCAATAAACTGACTCTGGCTGACCCAGGAATGTTGTTCAGTCTTCTCTTTCTACAACAGGATCTCCTGATTGAGCAGGGGGCTGGATTAGAAGACCTCCAAGGTACCTTCCAGCTCTGTTCTTATTGTAATTGATTGATTGAGAGAGAGAGTGGGAGGTAGGGAGAGGAAGAGTTTTAAATGTTTAAAGTTTACACACACAAATGCACATATATACATACACACAGAGTGAGTATAAGGCTCTACTTACCTGCATATCTATATCATTTAAAATATAGATATGCAGGTAAGTAGAGCCTTATACTCACTCTGTGTGTATGTATATATGTGCATTTGTGTGTGTAAAAACACAAACACATGCACACTTCAGGTAAACTTAAGTAAGATTGTTCATAAAACAGCCTTGCCTGTCATGATTTAGGCTTCTGTTTGAGCCTGAAAACAAAGAATACTGCTGTTTTAAGGAGTTCACATTTAAGACTTAATAGGCAGCTTCTATTCTTCAGACTTCTACATAACTCTGAAAAAGTTGCCTTTTTTATAAATAGCACAAAGGTGCCATGTTTGCAAAAGGTCTGAGGTACTTTTAAAAAAAAATTAAAAAATGATCTAATCTTTTTATTACATTGTTATAAAACATATAATGCATTTTACTATAATAAAGTGGTATTTATAAAATGTTGATTAAAATTAACACGCTAAGGTTTATATATTAGACCAGGAGTGTCAAACTCACGGCCCACGGGCCGGAGGCATCGCGAACTGGCCACGCCTACCCCCATTTTAGCGAAATGGAAAGAAGTTGCGATACATCACGACAAAGTGACACTGTGAGTTTGACATTAGACCTGTATTCTAATACATTGAGAATACCAAAAAAAGAAATAATATGTCAGTATTCATTATGATTTAAAATGTTAGTGTAGTGAGTATCCAGTATCTAAGGGGCTGCCACAAAGAAGAAGGGGTCAAGCTATTCTCTAAAACACCTGAAGACAGGACAAGAAACAATGGATGGAAACTAATCAAGGAGAGAAGCGACCTAGAACTAAGGAGAAATTTCCTGACAGAACAATTAACTAGTGAAATGACTTACATCCAGAAGTTTTGGGTGCTACAGCACTGATGTTTTTAAGAAGAGATTGGACAATAATTTGTTTGAAATGGTATAGTTTCCTATTAAGCACGGGGTTGAACTAGAAGACCTCCAATGTCCCTTTAAACTCTTTTATTCTGTTATATTCTGAGCGTAATATTTTTTTTTGTCTTTTCCATTCAGAATTGAACATAACATTGCAAAACTGCTGAATGTTGTGGCCAAAATATTTCTTGTGCAATAAAGACTTTACTTATTAGTATTATTGTAGTCACTATATTGTTATTTAATGTTGTCCGTGCATGTTGAAACAGAAGGGAAGATAAAGAAAAGCAAATTTGGCAAAAATTAAAATACTGGAAAACAGAGAAAAAAAGGAAAGAAAAAAGACTATTAGGTTTCTAACTTATCCATTGCATGGTGCTTCTGAATCATTTTTAAAGTGACACAACCCTACACTTTTAGCAAACAATAAAATGCTGAATGATAATGTAAGATAATGTTCTCGTCTGGACTATTGTAACGCTCTCTACATGGGGCTCCCTTTGGGGTGCACCCGGAGGCTCCAATTGGTGCAAAACGCGGCCGCGCGGGGGCTTATGGGAGTGATGGGGCGCTCCCACATGACACCTCTCCTGCGTGAGCTGCATTGGCTTCCAGTGGACTTCCGGGTGCGTTTCAAGGTGTTGGTGACCACCTTTAAAGCGCTCCATGGCTTAGGGCCAGGGTACTTACGGGACCGCCTTCTGCCACCAATTGCCTCCCACTGGCCGGTTCGCTCCCACAGAGAGGGCCTTCTCAGGGTGCCGTCAGCCAGACAATGTCGGCTGGCGACCCCTAGGGGGAGAGCCTTCTCTGTGGTGGCACCTACCCTCTGGAATGATCTACCTCCAAAGATACGAGTGATCTCAGACTTTTCGTCGGGCCCTAAAAACTTACTTTTTTTTCAGCTAGCCGGGCTGGCCTGATTCCATGTTTGATTTTTAATGTTTGATATTGATTTTAATTGATATGTTTTAAATTACGGGCCAAATTTCTATTTAATTAGTTTTAAATAATTATTTTAACTTTTGTACAAATGTTTTTATTTTGGCTGTTCACCACCCTGAGTCCGAAAGGAGAAGGGCGGTATACAAATTTAATAAATAAATAAATAAATAAATAAATAAATAAATAAATAAATAAATAAGGATTCTAGTAATGAGGAACTGGATCTCATGATGTTATTTGGACCCCACAATTAATTCAACGTATTAAAAGTAGAGCTGCAGTCTTGATTGCTGCACATATGTGCAAAATGTATCGGGGGGAGGGGGAAAATCAGTCTATACCTGCAATTTTGAATTCAATAAGTAGCACTATGCTGAACATTTCTCCTGCTTTTTCTTTCCTGATCACTTCACCTTTAATCTAATGGCAAGGAAATTGCTATTTTCCTAAGGAGAATTCTCAAAAGTGAGTAATAAGATATATATATTTTTTATTTAATAGCAGCTTTATGAGAGTGAGGACTGTGTGAATGTACTGCCTTTCATTATGCAATCCTTTTTCCAACATTCTGCCTCGTCTCCCTGCTGCAATTAAACCCCAAAGCAAGACATGAAGTGCTAAAAGCCACAGGTGGCACAGTGGCTAGAAAACAGTATTGCAGACTAATTATGCCCACTGCCAGGGGTTCGATCCTCACAGACTCAAGGTTGACTCAGCCTTCTATCTTTCCAAGGTTGGTAAAATGAGGATCCAGATTGTTGGGGGGGTAATACAGTGGTGAAATTCAAACTACCGGTTCTGTGGGAGTGGCTTGGTGGGGCGTGGTATGGCTTGGTGGGTGTGGCTTGGTGTTAGGGGAAGGATACTGCAAAATCTCCATTCCCACCCTACTCCAGGGGAAGGATACTGCAAATCCCACCCCACTCCAGGGGAAGGATACTGCAAAATCCCCATTCCTTCCCCACTCCCGGGAGAAGGATATTGCAAAATCTCCATTCCCACCCCACTCTGGGACCAGCCAGAGGTGGTATTTGCTGGTTCTCCAAACTACTCAAAATTTCGGCTACCAGTTCTCCAGAACTTGTCAGAACCTGCTGAATTTCACCCTGGGGTAATATGCTGATTCTGTAAACCACTTAGAGAGGGTTTAAAGCACTGTGAATCTCTATATAAATTTATTGTTATTTCTAATTCTTTCTGCTGGGCTGTTTCACTTTGGCCAGCCAAGAAGGGCCCAGAGTGATAGAGGAATAACAGAATAAAGTGACAATGAGAAAAATAGTATTTCCACATTTTTAACATTATTTCAAAATACTATCTAAAGGAACTTGGAAAATAAAATCACGCTTCTAATTATAAAATAGAGAACAAGTCTTTTTTTTGAGAGAGAGAAAAAAACTTCAAAGTGATTGGAAGTCAGTTTCCAGCTAGCATTTTTTACAAAGTACATGCTACTGATTATAATGAAGCATGCTTCTGAGTAAATTTCTTGGGAATGTAATTTATTAAGTTCTAGTGACCCCTTTAAAAATAATCTCAACTATAAAAGACTCTCTCTACGTATGTATGTATTTAACTACATACATAATGTTTAACTACAAACATTATGTATTTAACTAACAGACTTTTAATGACGCGGGAAAACACCCGAGATTTTAATTCTTTTTTGAGAGCCATAATAGTGTTTTTTAACCTATATCTATTGTATCCACTGTATATATTCCTTATTCTCCATATGACACATCTAACATAGTTTTACATTTTAAATTTACATTAGTCTTGGCCAGTGGTGAAATCCAATTTTTTTTACTACCGGTTCTGTGGGCGTGGTTTGGTGGGCATAGTGTGGCTTAGTGGGCATGGTAGGGAAAGGATACTGCAAAATCTCCATTCCCACCCCACTCCAGGGGAAGGATACTTCAAAATCCCCATTCCCTCCCCACTCCTGAGGGGAGGATATTGCAAAATCTCCATTTCCACCCCGCTCTAGGGCCAGCCAGAGGTGGTATTTGCCGGTTCTCCGAACTACTCAACATTTCCGCTACTGGTTCTCCAGAACCTGTCAGAACCTGCTGGATTTCACCCCTGGCCTTGGCCTTGTACTACAAGCATTCATATCACCCAAACCTCAAGTGTCCTAGCTCAATGAGCCTTCTGTTTCACAGCAGCACCTATTTTTTTCCAATTTGCAAAGTCCAGAATTTTAAAGTCAGTGTCCCGATTGTCCATTAAAGTTGATTTTACAGATGCATCTCCATTTTTTAAAAAATAAATTCCACCGCCTTTTGATCAGTCTTGTTGCTTTTGTATTCTAATATAGTCATGCTAAACAATTGGTCTCTATAATAAGACACACAGAGAAATGTTGGATCCCAAGTAAAAATGGTCTAGATAACGTGCATTTTACATATCACAAATTCTGTATTTTACCTGAAAGGTTCCATTCCCTGCACATTTAGCCTGGTGAGCAGTACAATTTCCTTACATCTCATTGTAGTGGAGCTCCCTTTGAATCAGTTTAGAAGTCATTATACTTACTGGATGTCATGCTGGCTTTAAAGGGGATTGTATGAATGATGAAGAACAGATCGGTCAAGAGCAATCATCTTGAATACTCAATGTTTCCTTCATGGTGGAGATAATAGGCTTTCAAATACCAATTGCAAAGGGCCATTGTGGAAGGGAGTGTAAGCGTCTGGTGTGAATCCCAATTAATTTATAGCATCATGATGCTACTACACAAACAGTACAAATTATGTAATTTTCAGAGTTAACTATTACATTATCAACATCATCTTCTTTTAATGACCCCACAATCCCTTGCGGGGTAGAGTCTGGGCAACTGAATGGAGCTAGTAGAGTGTTTTAATGGCTGGATGCCTTTCCTGTCGCCAATGAGGAATTTTGTTCAGCAGATATATTCTCAGTGTGCCCAAAGAGAGAAATATCCGACTCTACCTAGGATTGAACTCACAGCCTCCTGAGTGTGAGGCAAGAGCTCCACCTCTAGGCCACTGCACCAGTGGTGAAATCCAAATTTTTTTACTACCGGTTCTGTGGGCTTGGTGGGTGTGGCTTGGTGGGTGTGGCTTGGTGGGCATGGCAGGGGAAGGATACTGCAAAATCTCCATTCCTACCCCACTCCAGGGGAAGGATACTGCAAAATCTCCATTCCCACCTGACTCCAGGGGAAGGATACTGCAAAATCCCCATTCCTTCCCCACTCCTGGGTGAAGGATATTGCAAAATCTCCATTCCCACCCCACACTGGGGCAAATGAGAGGTGGTATTTGCCGGTTCTCCAAACTGCTCAAAATTTCCGCTACTGGTTGTCCAGAACCTGTCAGGACCTCCTGGATTTCACCCCTGCACCACACTACTCCACAGTTAACCATGACATGACTGAAACAAATTATAATTTGTATCAAATTTTGTGCAATTTTGTCCTATTTCTGTCCTAAGGAGGTATCCGCGGGGAAACCTGGGGAAAAGATATGTCTCCACCTCTTGCTTTGAGAAGTACAGAGGCAACTACTTAGCTTCTATGGATAAGAAAATAATGAACTAAGAAGGGTGTCAGGTTTCGAGGTAGTCTCAAATAAATTGCATTTCAAACAAAGTGTTTGAAGAAAAACTCCTATTTATTAAGCACGACATTCTAAATCTGACTCCATCGCAGCCAACACTGACTTCCAGACCCAAAACCCTCCCTTTCCGTTCTCCACTCCCTTGCACTCATTGGCCATCTTCCAAGTCATTCTACCCCTTATCTACTGCTCCAGCTCAAGGAATTTCCCCCCTCCCATCCCATCTCCTAGGGGATATTATCTCCAGGGAAAATAAGTAGGTGAAAAGTCAAACGTCCCTTTCCAGATGCCTCCGCTTCTCCTTCTTATGTCAGCACTAGAGTAAATGCAGCTTGAAGTGCTGACAAAGGGACTTGGACCTGATCCAATGAGAGCGATATTCATGTTCTTATGATAAGATGATTGGGTAGATGAATCCACATATTTCTTCCTCTGTATAGATTCCTGTGAAACTAGGGCAGTCTGATTTTTTGCTTATTTGTAGTTATTACTTAGAATGAATTTTCTCTTCTCTTCCACTTTGGACACAGCAACAATACATAGCCATGGTTGCAGCAATTGGGAAAAGTCCTTATAAATTTGTCAGCATACTTTCCTACCACTTCCCACTTTGCAAAGGCATTAAAATGCAGCCAGGAGGCTTCTCATAGCAACCACTCAGATTTTTTCCCCTTTTGAAATCACCCGATAAGTGCACACAATATGGGCCAACAATGTTGATGGTAGTCCTGAATGATGCTCTTTTGTATTTTCCTTTTAGTAAACTGAAGGGAGTATATTCATGGTGTTTCTTGCATTTTCTCACTGTTGCCAAATCTGCAGAAGTGGAGATAATCACAGGTCACCTTCAAACTGCTTTATGTAAGATTAGAGAGTAGCAATAGTGTGTTACAGAAATGCTCCTAACCATATCTTAAAAATTACTGTGTTCTCTCTCTCTCTGTTATACACGCACAGCCCCATTTATTGTTTCTTCTATTTCTTGCTTTCCTTCTTGTCCTCTGCTGCATCCCATTCCTGTTTTCTCTTCTTTTCTTCCTGTCGATATGCATTTACTTTCTTTCAAACCACTTCTTACCTATTATAAAGAGGACTCAGATCTTTGTCCCATCAAATACACCAACATATACAGTTTGTTTATTTTCAGTTTTAAAATGCATTTTTAAACATAATATTTTCATATTCTTGTACAATATGCAGTTCAAATGCAGACACAGCCATACAATTATGAACTACAAACTATATTCCTACTGTAGATTCCAGTATTATTATCCTTCCCTTCAGGGGTGAAATCTAAATTTTTTTGCTACCGGTTCTGTGGGCGTGGCTTAACTAGTGGGTGTGGCTTGGTGGCAAGGTGACTGGGAGGGCATGGCTTGTTGGTCAGGTGGGCGTGGCCAAGTCAATATCACTTCTTTGCCCTTTTTTAACCTACAAAACACAACACAACACAACTGGCTCACCCACAATGTAAAAGCAGCTGTGCTAGACCCAAAATGGCCCCTGCAACAAGCAGGAACCTCACACAGCCACAAAAAGCCCCCCCAAAAAACTTTCACACTTTACACACACAAAATTCCACATACAGCTTTGTGAGATTTTGTGTGATTGTGTAGTTAGAGTGAAACACTACAGAAAGACACTAAATCTCAGAAAGCTGCACAAATATTATTTTATTTTAATTTATTTTTATATAAAATCAGCTAAATTTAAAACTTCCTAAACTTTAAATGGCTAGGTCTAAAAAAAGAACAACTAAAAAAAACCCCCAATTATCTATTTTTTTAAAGCTCCCAAAGGGAAAAAAAACTTACCTAATTGAACAGGGGTCTCCAACCTTGGCAACTTTAAGACTTGTAGACTTCAACTCCCAGAATTCCTCAGCCAGCTTTGCTTTGCTGGCTGAGGAATTCTGGGAGTTGAAGTCCACAACTCCCTGTCTACTTGATTGCAGGCAGGGAGATTCAGTTGCTTGCTGATGCAATGGATTGCAGGGATTACAGCAAGGCGTTGTGACCAGCAGCTAAAGTAAGCAAGCTGAGGGGGGGGGAAGGGGAGGGATTTTTGCTACCGATTAGCAGGCAGAGCCATTTAAAAGAAAAAAAGTTTTTTTCTTTTATATGGCTCTGGTGATCCAAGCTGAGTTGCCTGATTAGCTGGTCAGAAACATTTAAAAGAAAAAAAAGGCTCTGATGATCGCGCGGCTCAGCTGGGCATGGGGGGCAGGAGCAGGGATTTTTGCTACCGGTTCTCCGAACTGCCCGCCGCCATCGCTACCTACTCACCCGAGCCAGTCCGAACTGGGAGCATTTCACCCCTGCTTCCCTTATAACCCTGTCTAAAGTGAGGCTTCATGCAAATAGTTGAGGATTTAATATAACTGGTTAGTGGATGAATATACTGTATAGTAGATAATATATAATAGCTATTTTCAGAAATTCATAAAGAGCCAACACATCTCATCGAAGTAATATATATTACTGCTGCCTTAGGGGAATTCAAGATGGAAATTACAGAGTTATGGATATGAAGTAGAATTTTGAAATAGACTTAGACCCTTTCAAATACAGAAAGCTCATTTAATTTAGCAACAGATTAACAAAAATTAACAAATTAACAGATTAATAAAGGCCACACTTGGAATACTGCATTCAGTTTTGGTCATCATGATGTAAAAAAGATGTTGAGACTCTAGAAAGAATGGAGAGAAGACCAACGAAGATGATTAGGGGACCGGAGGCTAAAACATATGAAGAACGGTTGCAGGAACTGGGTATGTATAATTTAATGAAAAGAAGGACTAGGGGAGACATGATAGCAGTGTTCCAATATCTCAGGGGCTGCCACAAAGAAGAGGGAATCAAACTATTCTCCAAAGCACCTGAGGGCAGGACAAGAAGCAATGGGTGGAAACTAATCAAGGAGAGAAGCAACTTAGAACTAAGGAGAAATTTCCTGACAGTTAGAACAATTAATCAGTAGAACAACTTGCCTTCAGAAATTGTGAATGCTCCAATACTGGAAATTTTTAAGAAGAAGTTGGATAACCATTTGTCTGAAGTGATGTAGGGTTTCCTGCCTAAGCAGGGGGTTGGACTAAAAGACCTCCAAGGTCCCTTCCAACTCTGTTATTCTATTCTATTCTACTTAGATGAACCTAAGACAAATGTCCAATCACACAATCTGCTGGCATGGTGGGGTTCACAGAGAATTGTTAGAGACCCCACTTCATTGTCTGTTTCTGTTGTTCCCCTCTGGGAGGAGGTTTTGAAACATTTCTAGCAGGACTACCAGATTCTGTAACAGCTTTGTATCCCTATGTCATATGTATGGTAAACTTGCAATATTTGTTTCTCTACTGCCAAGACATGCAATATTAAGTATATATTCCTTTTATCATACTTTTCTGGTTTATAATCTATATGTTGGTTTAACATTTTTTCTAACCATGAATTTCAACCAAATTCTTTTTGCCTTTGCACATGTCCACCACATGTGATAGTATGTGCCAGGTGTCTGATTGCATTTCCAACATTTGGCAGACATCTGTTGGAACATCTTTGCTAGCCTCGCCAGTGGCAGATGCCACCTATAAAACTTTTTGTACAGGTTTTCCTTATAAGTAGTTGCCATTGTCAATTTATAATTTCTATCCCAAGGTTTTTGCCATTTGTCTAATTCTATAGTATATCCAAAGTTTTTAGCCTATACTATCATAGTTTCATCATCTGTTCATCTTCCATTTTTAGGCTTAGTAAAAAACTATATATTTTCTTTATTAATTTTTCATCTGCTGCTAATAATATCTGATCTAATTTTGTTGTCTCTTTATAAAAACCATATGTCTTAATATATTTGTCATATCTCAATTGTATTTGCATCAGTGGTGGGATTCAAGTAATTTAACAACTGGTTCTCTGCCCTAATGATTTCTTCCAACAACCAGTTTGCCAAACTGCTCAGAAAGTTAACAACCGGTTCTCCCGAAGTGGTGCGAACTGGCTGAATCCCACCTCTGATTTGCATGTGTGGCCACCATGCTAAATCCACACCTTGATTCTGCAGTTCCTGTTTAGTTTTAAGTTCTCCTTCCACATTCAAAATATTTTTACATGTTACAATTTTTTCCAGAGTTACATTTGAATGAATAAATGCTTCCATTGTTGAAAGCCAAACTGTCATTTTCATGTAAATTTTTGCTTTAACTTTCTCCCATACTAAAAGTAGAGCATTTCTTACATAGTTGTCCTTGAAAATATCTATGCATTTTGTTCTTTTCATGATTTTATATTAATAATGCAAGCAAATGATTGTTTTATTTTAAAACTTCTAGAAGACAGTTGTATTTAAACAGATTTTCTTATCATAAATCAATAATGTCTTGCTGGAATGCAATCTATACTAGGTTAGAATAAAGGAAGTATTAGAACAAAATTAGTATGAAATTAAAAGAATAAGACCATGATGAACGCAGCAAATCTAATCAGTTTTCAGCTTCCTCAAAATCTGTAGAAACTGCAAATAAATCTCAATTTTCAGAATGTGAAAACTGATGAAAATAAAAGAAGCAAACAGGGTTTTTTTTTTTGTTTGCTTGTTTTTTACAAAACTACTATCTCAAGCAATTCCATTCTATGTGGAAAGAGAGTGCAAAAGAATGGCCATATTCTATCAAGATTTTCCTCTATTAAAAAATTCTGTCTGTAGAGTATCTCAAAGCAAGAAACTTTGCTTCTCTTTCATGCACTGAAGTGCTGTCCCTGTAATTCCAATGGTGCTCCTAATGTTGTTTGGTACTGGAGGATTAAGGTTTTTGGTTTTTTATATTTTTAATTCTGTGGCCTCTTAAATCTCTGCCTCAAGTGAGGCTTGCATACTAATTAAGATGAGCTTGGCTCATTCCTAGGAGCAAGTTAATCAGTATTCATATAGCCACATGCAGACAGCCGATTTATGTGGTCCATCCCTTGACCTAATTGAATATGTACATTTTCAATCTTCAAGATAGAAAGGATTCAAAATTCTAAATGTTACAAAATACCTCATGAATGCTAACTTAGGTATTGAAAGGTAGAGGAATATTTTATACATTTGAATAAAAAAAATCCATTGTGAGCTTTCAAGTTGAGCACTGTACCTTTCAATTCCAATCTTTTGATTGCATTTGAAGTTCAGATATACTTGAGTCTCACGTTCATGGTATGGAAAACGTATCTGGTCTGTGTTAGCATTTGATAACATAGTTTTATAGATTGGATATCAGGGAAGAAAAAAGTAACAGAAGCTATATGCCAAATCTATGTTTTCCCATGTTTGGATTAGCTTAGAATAGTCCTGTATGAATAACTGAAACAATGACCATATAAATTGTTTCCTGGTCAGTCAAGAATGTTGTTTTTAGACTTCTGTCTCTACAAAGAAAATTTGTCATTTATTTACAGGCTGTCATCAAAACTAAAACATTACGATGGGATAAGAAGCAATCAGATATCAGTTGGATTGAATACAGTCATGAATTTGCAATACAGTCAGAAAATGTTAATTCTAGGGCATGATGGTTTTTCCATCAGCACTCTCTTTTGTGCATCTGTAAGATTTTTAACTAAAATCTTTGTCTTTTCTTTATTTATTTTCAGTCCTGCAACTTCCCCATATTCTTCTATCTTTCTATTTAGCTTTGGTCCGGTTTCTAAGGGGTCTTCTAATATGAAGACCAAGTCATCTACAAATGCCTCTAGCTTATATTTCTCTTTTTAAAAAATTTCCATTCCTTTTATTTCTTCATCTTGTCGAATATTCCTGGCTAACACTTCCATGTTTCAATGTTCAATAACTCCAAATACTGATAATATAGCCAAGAATATACACATTTTTGACAAACAGGAAGTGCTTGAAACTTAGGTTGAGATTTCTATGACTTTCAGCTCCAAATTAAGAGTATAACAAATCCAGTTAATATAAATCAAAGCCTGAATTTCATATTAAAAGTTAAAGTAATCAGACAATACCCTTACTTTTGGTCTGATTATGTCTCTGTTGATGAAAAGCTCTTTGATTCCATGCAGGCTTCTTTGAGGAAAGAGAGAGAGAGAGAGAGGAGAGACAGACAAACACACACACACAGAGAGAGAAACAGAAACAGAGACAGAGAGAGAGAGACAGAGAGAGAGACAGAGAAAGACAGAGAGACACACACACACAGAGACAGAGAGAGAGACAGAGAGAGAGAGAGACAGAAAGAAAGAGACACAGAGAGAGAGACAGAAAGAAAGAGACACAGAGAGAGAGACAGAAAGAGAGAGAGAGACAGACAGACAGACAGACAGACAGAGACAGAGAGAGACAGAGACACACACACACAGAGAAAGAGACACAGAGAGACACACACACAGAGAGACAGAGAGAGAGGGAGTGAGTGAGTGAGAGATGATAATCATAAATCCTTCTTTTTTCCTGCAATCTTTAATGCAATTTCAATTTCAAAAGGTCTCTATTTTTTCATTCTCAAAGAATCACACAGCAAGCACTATATCTTAAACAATAAGGAGTTTTACTGCCTTATTAACACAAGTACATGATTTAATAAGAATTAGCACTCCCACATATACACCAAGAATATGTAGATGACACCTTTGTCACAATAAAAAAGAACTGTTAGAGAAAATTCATGAGACAATCAACAACATCTTTAAAGGAAAAAAAAGAAAGAAAACAACCCACTTCTTTTCCTGGCTATCTTGATCTGCAGAAGAACGGATAGCAAATTAAAGAGCCACATTTATCGAAAAACAACTCACACAAATAAAACGCTCCGCTATCAAAGCAACAACCCAAGTGTCCTCAAGAGCAGTTACATAAGAACATTATTCATATGAGCATAAATATACTGTGGTAACTTGGAAAACCAAACAAAGGGGGAAAAAACCCACCTATACAACAACTTCTAATAAAATAGATATCCATACAATTTAATCAAAAAAGTGTTTTACCATACAACCCACCTCAAATTTCAAATCTTTATTGTCAGTGCACAACATATGTACAATAAGATTGGTTGAGCTCCCTCAGCGCACCCTCCCAACACAATACAACTTACAGTGAAGACAGAAAATCCCTAACCCAATAAAACATATTAACAAACACCCAGTCCTATTGCACCAGTGTGAACATGTTACATGTTGCACCGGCCCTGCAAGTCCATCATACTACATAGTTATGATGTTTTTTTGCATTCAGGAGTCTGACAGCCCATGGATTAAAAACTGTTCTTCAGCGTGTTTGTGTGGCTGGATATGCTTCTATATCTCCTTCCTGATGGTAGGAGGGTAAAGAAGTGCTGGCCAGGGTATGAGTCATCACTGAGGATTTTCCTCACTCTTCTAAGGCAAAGTGTTAGAACATGTGCTGCGTTCTTTGTGGTCCGTAGCTGGGGCAGAACATTAAACTCAAACCCATGGAGAGATATAAGCACAGTTTCAATTAGGCAACTTATTTTTTTAGATCAAACCAAATCCCAAAATGCTAAGAAATTCCTACAAGCTTGGCATTCAGACAAATCAACAGCAGCATAAACCCCATTTATGTACTATTCAAAAGATACAATCAAAAGCCTAGAGCACATCTCCTCTGGCAGCCAGCCACCAAATAAGCAGGAAATAGATAATCAAAGGAGAAATAATATCATAATCAAGGCACTATCAAGGAGAAAGCTACTCCCCCCCTTCAATTTGATTCAATCTAATTTGCATATTTTGGTTTTTTTTATATGATGTGTTATATTAAAAAAATGTTATCCAATGTGGGCAGACACGCAAAACTTTTAAATGAAAAAGGATGGCAGGGCAAGCTACTATAAACTAAATGCCATCAAACTCTATTCTTTGCACTGATCAATGCTACCAAATGAAATGTCTGCAAGTAAACAGCTGTGCTCAGAGAGTAGAGTACCCAACAGTTCAACTGTGAGCTACTGACATTTTCTTCTCTTAGTAAAAATTAGCCAGCCAAGGCTACAGCCTAACAGGTACAGTCGGACGTGGGTTTCACATAATTTTACCACCGGTTTGCCGCGCACTGAAAATGTGCTCATGCGACTTCTGCGCATGTGTGTGGCCTTCCAGGCATGCACTTGGCTTGCACACGTGGCTTGCATGCATGCACATGGCTTAGAAAATGTGGCTAAATAGGATGGCATAGCTGTTGTGGCTCCATTGCCTGAGCCTGGGCTATCGACAGATGCAGACTCTGAGAGTGAGGGAGAGGAGTTGGCAAGGCCTCCCTCTCCAGGACCCTCCTCTCTGGCAATGCCTCCAGAGGACACCGAAGGCCAAAAGATAGGCTCAGAGCCAAGCACGTCCCCGCAGCCACAGGTGGACAGCGACGAAGAAGATAAGTGCTGGCTGGACCCTCAGCAGAGGCGCAGGGAGAAGCGTGCGCAGCAGAGGGGAAGGCATGCCAGAGATTAGCTGAGTCACTGGACCACACCCCACAGGGTATAAATGTGGGTGTGGTGGCCGGTTCAGTTTGTGATGAGCAAAAACTGGAAATAATCCATGATCTCTGCCTTACTGGACTTTGCCTGCTTTATCGAACTGCATTTGGATTAATCCTTGTATTATTGACACTCTGCCTGTTTTATCGGAATGCTTGCAGTCTAATCTTTGCTTTGTGTGAGTAAAGTCTGAATTGGCAGCTAGCCACTGGGTTGCTGCCAGCTTTATCTTCAAAGAGTTTTGTCATGTGGCTTATTAACTCCGGGCTGTCTGTGGGGATGCCTGTGTGGTACGGGACAGAACAATAGCACTGGGCAGGGGGGCGGGCCCAACCACAGGTCGCCACTACGGATTCGCTCGAACTGGTCTGAACCGGCTGAATACCAGCACTGGGTACAGTATAACATTTCAAGTTATGCTTGGGGTTAATTTTGAAGAAATTTCTTCTAACACCTGGATCTTTTCATTGGGTCTCATCTAGCAAGTTCACAGCCATTTAATTCTTCTCACTAGCTTTAACGCTACTGAAAACTAGCCAGTTTCCTTTATATACAAATTAGATTCCAATCCTAGATCACCAAAACTAATATTCAAGTCTTGTTACATTCACAGATTATTTTTTTTAAAAATTAAGATATACCCATAATTGAAGAGAAATGAATGACCAAGCTGCAAATGATAATAAATGACAATAACTAATATGTGTCGCTTTTAAATAAAATTTAAGTAATGGATGGAATCTCTCTCCCTCTCTCCCTCCCTCCATCCTCCACTCTCCCTCCCTCCCTCCCTCCCTCCTTCTCTCTCTCTCTCTCTCTCTCTCTCTCTCTCTCTCTCTCTCTCTCTCTCTTTCCTTCCATCTGTGGTATGTCTGCATGGCTTGATCAGCGAATATTGATTTCACAGGAAGGCAAATGTACATCTTCCATGAGATTAATATCTCCCCTGGAAAGCTCTCAATAGAAAGATATGTCAACAATGGGAATGTGTTTTAAATTGCTTATAAAGCTGATGATTTGGCCAGGAAACAGAGAATGATTCCTGATCAATTCTACCAGTAATTTTTAGTTCAGATGTTTCCATTTATTATTTTGGAGTGCAGTGATCAAGAATTTTAGGTAAGTATTACAAACATGTTATTATGCATTTCATAGTTTTATTTGTGATTCCTTTTCTTGTTATTTTTAATTTAGAACTTGATTATATTCCCAAAACTATACACAATTTCAACAAACACCACTGTGATTTTTTTAATAGAAACATATAACTTGTCACATTTTACCCCTGGAAAAAGGAGCATGTTTTATATAGCAGCTGATAAGCTAGAAAATGATCTTATACTTTTGTGACATTTTATGAGTAGCAAATTACAAAATCCAAATAGGAGCTTCATTTTAGGAGGGACAAAATCAATAACGTGTTAGTGATATACAACAAGCCTGCTTTCCAGTGATCCAAATTTAGATCTCTTCATTTATGAAACTAAGCAAGTCTTAATACATTTTTCTGGAAAATGCTTTAAAGTTTCACTTTCTAACATTCATATTTAATGTAATATGTAAGTTAAGATACATTTTCAATTCACAATTTTAAATCTAGCAAATTCTACTTCCTGAGTCAATAAAACAAACAAAAATTTATCTTTTAGTAACTGCATTTATGTAGCTTAAAAATAAATTAGCAATACATATACTAGAAGAATGGACATACTTCAGTAGAAAAATCAAATTCTATCTGTGGTACAAGCTGTACTACCTTGAATTGCAAGTTTGTGGGTTTTATGGGTTTCTTAATTCTATATTCAAAATTTCAGGGAGTGATTTGCAGCAGCTTAATGTCAGGGTTTTAAGTAACACTCCCAACGAAAGAAAACTCCGAGGCTTGAGTTTCCTCAAAGTTACATTTTATTAGAGATGTCATTTTGGCACATCTGGGAAAACCCGAATCTGAAAGTTTCCAGGTTTTCCCCACCCAAAGAAAAGTTCAAGTTTCTGATGAACACCTACAAATCCGTCACATGGTCCAATCCAAACAGTGTTCCAGCCATCCAGGTGCAGGGCAAGGTGACCTTGACTTTCTGAGAAAGGAATGTTATTATGACTATATATCACCCTGGCTCCATACAATTCCCCCTCCCTGTTTCCCACAGTAGTAAATGTGGCAGGCCTGAAGGCCCAATGAAAAAGATCAAACTGAACAAACTCCTTGCTCTCATATTACATTGGTTGAATAGTTATGAAAGATAATTTTCTTGTTTGGACAAGATATTTACCACAGTGGATTGTCTCTTCCCAATTGATTGAATGCTTTGTGTAAGCTTAGGCAACCTGTCCAAATGTTCATCACATTTATATTTCTGACTTTGTTTTGACACAAATGAAGGAAAAACTCTCCATCTGTGTCAATGGCAATGAAAATCTTAAGGGCTAAATATTTGTAGATGAAATCACAGAATCAGATCTGTATGATTGAACTAGTAGTCCTTGAGTAATGTTACTCTTATGAACTATTATGTCCTCTTTGAATTTGAAATTAACTAATCCACCAATCTATTAGATTGAACAAAAGCAACTACTACCAGTTCTATCTGGTCATGGGGAATTACAGTAGTGTCAATTATTGGACAATTGTTCATCATACAATTCTAAAATACTAAGGTGAAATTAACATTTAATGATTAACAATCTAACTATGGGGAAACTACATATAATGGGGAGAAGATCAGCACTTCAAGCATTTGTGTGCTTGAATCGTTCACCTATAAATGAAGATGGAGCAGACTTTTTTTTTTGTAAATATTTTTTATTTTTTTTCCAAACATAAACATAAAATATAACTTTCAAGAACAGAGTCTCGATCCAGTCATAGATGGTTACCATGCTTACGTTCCTTTAATAAGCTCCATTCAATTTCCCATTACATCTTTTACAGATAGAAATTCAAAACATAAAAAAACAGATTTTAACATAAAGTCTAGCATCTTCACCTAAACAAATCCATTATATTAATACAATTTTAATTTCAAACTAACTTTCGCTCATTTTTATATCTATATATATATCCTGATTTTATCTTGTTTTTCACCTTGTATCTTTTATCATCAGTGTTGAAATAATTTTTAACAATATTCTAACCTCTTATTCTAATTATTTACCTTACAATTTTATCACCACAAATCTTAATTTCAAATTCAATACAGCTCCATTTTTAATACACCTTATAAAACAAAATTCTATCTAATTCTTGATCTCTTGACCCTTTTCCTCGAATCTTAGTATCTTAAACACACTTAAAAACACTTATCATCTATTACAGTTTTCATGTTACACAGGTTTATCACAAAAATATGTTTTATTTAAACTAATTTCCGGCATATTTTCTTCCATACCTCCCTCTATTGTTTGGCTGTTTTCCAGCATATTATGTTTGGCTGATTCCCAGCATAGTCTCCTCCAGAGCACCAACTATTTTTGGTTAATTTCTAGTATACCACCATTATTGGCTAATTTCCAGCATATTTTCCAGCATAATCTCCTCCAACTCTCCTCCTACTTGCTTGGCTGATTTCCAGCATTTTATTGGCTGATTTCCAGCATATTATGTTTGGCTGATTTCCAGCATAGTCCCCTCCAACTCTCCTGTAAATGTTTGGCTGATTTCCAGCATTTTAACTAGTTTCCAATGTATTTCCTCTGAGTCTCAAACTCTTATCTAGTTGGTATCCATCCCTCTTATTTTGATTTTCTCTTACAATATAGTTATCTATTTTGTGTCAGTTTCCCAACATACTCTTTCAAATTAATTAATATATTTCATAATAATCATCATTTCCAGCACATATTAAATTAAATCACAATTTGTTGCTAAAATCTGTCTATCTTATAGTTTGTTCAATAAAACCTTAATCAAGCATAATCACCAATCTAGCATTTGTTTACATATTAAAATTAAAACATATTACATCAAACAGTAAATTTTCTTAAAGTTGTCTCACATTAAAATATACTCTTCTTTATTGTTTTTAACCACCTATATATCATCCTCATTTTAAGTTGCCATCTCTTATTTTCTATTTTTATTACTCCAAAAACCCTCCTGTTTTTATCCAAAAATCATATATACCTTTAGGCTTTTAAACTTTACATTTCAATTTAGTTACATTTAAATTTTTCTACTTTATTTCTTCCTTTTCTTCCTTTTTCTATCTGTCCATAAATGTTCCTAAGCTTGTTAATTTCCATTGTCAAATGTCCAAAATATTCCTTCTTTCTTCTTAAAATCATCCACGACAGAATAGAGATCTCCAAATTCCAAAGATCTAATGTTAATTTCAAAGTAATCCAAAGTAAAAAGCCATTTAAAAAGTTTATTTTCCAAACTGAAAGGGAAAGGGAAATCTTTTCAATCCACTCTCCAGCTTAGTCACTGCAGACTCCATGGCAATTATGTAACCATCTGTCTGTCTTTCTTCATTAGCTTCGTTAACTTTCAAAGGTGTAAACTCCCAAAGATACATTTCTCCAATCCACTCCAAATAAAAAAAAAAAAGTCACTTTTCTAAGTTATTAAAAGCCAATTCTTCCAAACTTACTAAAACAAAGTCTGTCTTGGATCTTTATTTCCATTTTTTTTCTTTTTGATCTTCAAGCCCCACAGATCTGTAGCCGCTACTTAAAGTTGGGGTCTTATTTTTTCCAAAAAAACCAAATAATCCTGTTGTTTTGCCTGTGTTGGTGTCACTCACCTGGCTTCGAGATACTTGCTCTTTCTTCTTCCTCTCTCCTGCATGACCTTGTGTCCCAGTCTGCCGCGGCTTTGTGGCAGCCGCCATGGCTGCCTATCCCCACCGCCGACTTCAAGGATTCCCTCTGGCCTCCGAAGAACTTGCTTGTTCCTCTTGGTACACCGAGGCGCTCCTCTTTACCCCCCATCCCTGCAAGATGGGGGACGGTCCGAAGACCAATCAGACGGTGGTTTGTCAGTTGGGGTTTTCGCAGGCTCATTAGAGCCCGCTATTTCCCCGACTGTGGTGCCGCGGCTCCAGACCGGAAGTCCAAGATGGAGCAGACTTTTTGTTTGCCTTAAGTGGAACCCAAATTTTATTCGCTTTCCTAACTAGAAACAGTACTTTAACATAATTACCTATACCAAATTTTGCTGCCCAATAAAGCTGTCCTTCATTAAAATGTACATCAAAATTTGTTAAAAGAAAGAATCTTGACTTGTGTTTGCAGTATATTATTAGATTTTTAAAAAATTTCAGGCCAGGTTCAATATCAACAGTGTCTACAGCAATGGAAAGAAAGATAGAAATTCTTTCGAAAGGACTTGATAGGTGGATAAATGTGCCAAATTGAATCTAAACTTCTGGTTGACTGGGTCATTAGCTATAATGTTAATCTGCAAAGAAGCAATATATATCATATATTTAGTTTGTGCAAGATAGCATAAATTGATTATAAACAATAACATAATGGCAAATATTCACTGGAACATCTATAAAAATGATCATGTACCAGTAATGGAAAGTTGGTGGGAACATATCAAGGGTGAAATGCTACAGGTTCAGACCAGTTCGCCTGAACCGGTAACAGTAAAAGCTACCTGTTCAGGTGAACCTGTAGTAAAAAAATGCTACCGGTTCAGATGAACCGGTATTTCTGACGATCATCTGTGCCATGTGAAAGCAGGAAATCCTGCTTTCTAGCGAATCTAAATCATGTGGAACAGCTGTTCCCCTTGTTGCTGTTCTACTTACCTTAGAAAAGGCTTCTTAATCCTCCTTTTTCAGTGCTACGTGGTAGCGCCTGTGGGGCGCCTGTGCACGAAGCACCCATTTGGCACACACCGTGCATGCGTGCATGCATGCATGCGTGCATGCAATGAACCAGTAGTAAAGCGAATGGGTAGCAGACTTCAGAGCATTTCACCCCTGGAACATATCAATTTAAAATAGCAAAAAAATGAGCAAGTTAACAGTGTGGAATTTCCAAATGTAGACCGATGAAGTTTTGGCTCATATAATTCAATTCAATTCAAAGCGTTTATTGTCATTGTACATTATGTATGCAACAAAATTGGTTTAGCCTCTACTGGTGCAGTCCATACAAAACATTTGCTAGACCAATTCTTGAATACAGCTCATCTGTCTGGAACCCACACTGCATATCGAACATTAATACAATTGAACATGTCCAGAAATATTTCACAAGAAGTGTCCTCCACTCCTCCACTCGTAACAAAATACCTTATGCCATCAGACGTGAAATTTTGGCCTTAGAAAATTTAGAACTACACCGCCTTCGGTATGAACTAAGTGTAGCTCATAAAATCATCTGCTACAATGTCCTACCTGTCAATGACTACTTCAGCTTCAACCACAGCAATACACAAACACACAATAGATGCAAACTTAAGGTAAACCGCTCCAAACTCGATTGCAGAAAATATGACTTCAGCAACAGAGTAGTCAATGCCAGGAATGCACTACCTGACTCTGTGGTTTCTTCCCCAAACCCCCCAAAACTTTAACCTTAGACTGTTACTGTTGACCTCACCCCGTTCCTAAGAGGTCTGTAAGGGGCGTGCATAAGAGCACCAGCGTGCCTACCATCCTTGTCCTAATGTTCCCTTTAATTGTATTCATTTTATGTATTCAATTCATGCTTATACTTATATATATTATCCAATACGTACTCGACAAATATAAATAAATAAATAAATAAATAAATAAATAAATAAATAAATAAATAAATAAATAAATAAATACAAGAATACAAGAATACAAGAATACAAGAATACAAGATACAATACAATATAACAACTATGGTTGAAAAGAGGTTGAAAAGTGTGGCCACTGGATATGGCAATATCAGGGGATAGTAGAATAGAAGATAAAGATTTGGAGCAGAAAAAGCATCAAGAACTGAAAATTGAAATTGAAAGACTATGCATAGATTGGCAGCGAACATTGCATGGTTATCAGCACAGAGGGTGTCATACCAAAATACACTGGATGGCACTTAGAAAACTTTAGAAAAATTTCCGTTCTGTCATGTGAAAAACTTGGATCTGCACATATACTATGCTGATATATTACAACATCCTACTTTCTTGGGAAGAACTCAGTACGTATGAAGCTAAAAAACTCACATCATTCAGAATAATAACAATAACAATTCTGAAGAGAAGAACATGATTTTTAGATCGGATGCCATACTTAATACATCAAAAGACAATCATTACAACTAAATTGTTCAGAATGAAGCATTCTACTATTTAACCAATGATAATGTACTATTAAAAGGATGTGGTGGCTCAGTGGCTAAGATGCTGAGATTGTCGATCGAAAGGTCAGCAGTTCAGTGGTTCAAATCCCTAGTGCCGCATAACAGAGTGAGCTCCTGTTACTCGTCCCAGCTTCTGCCAACCTAGCAGTTCGAAAGCACATAAAAAAGGCAAGTAGAAAAATAGGGACCGCCTTTGGTGGGAAGATAACAGCGTTCCATGCACCTTTGGCGTTTAGTCATGCCGGCCACATGACCACAGAGACATCTTCAGACAGCGCTGGCTCTTCAGCTTTGAAATGGAGATGAGCACCGCCCCCTAGAGTCGGGAACGACTAGCACATATGTGCTCGGGGAACCTTAATGTACTATTATAATTAATGTATGGAACAGGAATAAGTTTTGATTTTACACTGAATTAATAGACAGGATTGAGTTGAATATGTTGTGTGCATGCATTATTTTTTTTTTATCAGCCTAACAGTTAGAGCTACATTCATAAAAACGAGGTCTTTGTTTTCCTGGACAGCACAGATTTTTGGCTTTTCCTTCCCGCTGAAAAGCTGGTTGGCATTCTGATAAATTGAAGCAGGAAAAAAAAAGAGAGAATTCGGGTGAGCCAATCTTCTTAAGAGCATTATGTTGTTATGGTAACGGTTCACAAATTTAGAAGTCTTGGCTACATATGTTTTCTCTATTTCATTGATTATTTTAATGTCTGTTTTAGATTTAGGGCGAAGCGGGCCTTTTTGGAAGGGGAATAAAATATGTTAAGATGCATTAGTTAAACAATAAGTATATCCAATCTTATTTATACTTTAAAAAGAAGGCTACATTGACATCAAATTGGATTGGGACTTAGAAGAAGGAATGTTGTGAAATTGTCTACAAAGAAAGAACCTCTGCTTCATCCAGATATGTTGAGAGAACAACAGAAACATTATTTTTTCTGAATATTATAATATTATTGTGAAGGTTCCGACAGATGCCCTAATGAAATCATGAGTCTCGAGCCAAGTTTCAAAAGGAATCCAATGATTTATTAGGAGTAGCATGTCGGCATCTACTTGAGTGAGGTTTGCTCTGCTGCATAAGTTATGGCCCACCTTTGATCCTGTTCCCCCTTCCTTTTAGTCTGTGTCATAAATCACATTCTCCAACAAGGCATTCCCATGGGCTGTCTCACACCCGGCTTTGATAATCTGAGATTCACCATTGGAAAAAGGTATGTGTGGAATATGCTCTCCCCTTGCTTCTAATGGCAACTCAAGAGCAGACTAGAAATTCTGTTGCGAGTTGACAATTCCTTAGGTCTTTAAAGGTGACCACCTTTAAAGCGCTTCTTGGCTTAGGGCCAGGGTATCTACGAGACCGCCTTCTGCCGCCAATAGCCTCCCACCGACCGGTTCGCTCGCACAGAGAGGGCCTCCTCAAGGTGCCGTCGGCCAGACAGTGCTGGCTGGCGACCCCCAGGGGGAGAGCCTTCTCTGTGGCAGCACCCGCCCTCTGGAATGACCTACCCCCTGAGATACGCACGATATCAGACCTCCGGACTTTTCGTCGGGCCCTGAAAACACACTTATTCCATCTAGCCGGGCTGGCTTGATCCCATCCTCTCAGTTTTAATTGAATTTGGTTTTAATTGGGTTGTTTTAAATCTTGGGCCGAAATTATTTAATTGTTTTTAAACTGTTTTTAAATGTTATATGCAATGTTTTATCTCGGCTGTACACCGCCCTGAGTCCCGCAGGAGAAGGGCGGTATAGAAATAAAATAAATAAATAATAAAATAAATTATCTTAAGTAACTTCCATTCCTAATGCGGATAATGATGAAAAACAGGACTTCTGCTGGATCAGATTAAAACTGCATTAATGATACTTTTTCGTACAGTGTTCTTACATTACCAGTTTCATCCTTATTGGGAATTTTCAGATGCAAGTAGCCAAACAATATGAGTAATGAGTTTCCTGGTGATCACTCTAACTCAGGGGTGTCAAACTTGATTTCATTGAGGGCTGCATCAGGGTTGTGTTTGACCTCGGGGGGGCTGGGAGGTGGGCGTGGCTAGGGTGGGCATGGCTGGAGTAGGCGTGGCCAGCTTGATGTCACTCATCGAGGCTCTGTTTTTGGCAGCAATGGCCTTCTGCAGCAGAGGGCTGCAGGAGGCCATTGCAGCCAAAAATGTAGACTTTAGAACTCTGTTTTTGCTGGCAAAGGCACTGCGGGCTGGTCTTTTGCTGTTTCCACAGCGAAACAGGGTGAAAGTATCAGAACACACATTATGTAAAAGTAGAGAAATGGAAGTCAAGCAAAATCCTCTACGGTATGACATATTATAACATCTGTATCTCTTCAGTCTGAGAGCTTAAGGGAAAGTGAATGGTACCATTCAGATAACCTCTTCATAGTAAATGATGACATTAATCTAAAATTCCTTCCTTAGGTCTTGAAGGATATAATCCTCAATACTGTGTCATATTATCCATGAAATTGTGGTTCTACTTTAGTGTTCATTACTAAGAGTGGTTGAAAGATCTATTCTAAATGTTCTCTAAAAATTACCCAGTCCATGCTTTGAAATAATTGTTCTTTACTTGACAGTCACATACACACATATTCACACAGAGAGACACATGTAATACAGGGGTGGGTTCTACTTACCATTACTACTGGTTCGCAGCAGGGTCACGCACGTGCGCTTGCTTTGCTCGCTCACACGTGCGCGTACTCTTCTGCGCATGCACGGAAGCGTTTTGATGACGTCAGGGTCAGTGGGTTTTACTACTGGTTCTATAGAACTGGTGCGAAACGGGGGCAACCCACCACTGATGTAATACCTGCATACATTCCAATATTTTTCTCCTTCAAAAACCTTCAAATCAGAAACTGAATGCTAATATAAATAAAGTGTAACATATAACAATTTGCTGAGTTTGTATTTCATTATGGATTTGGAAGTCAGAGTTCCTGCCCTATCTGCATTAACCCATAACCACAGACCTGTGATCATAGTGACCACAACAGTTTTCCAAAATATTCGGAACACCCCTATTTTTAGAAATGGACCATTCTGGTTGTGAATAGCTTTTGTTTTCCCACCAATAAGAGTGTATGCAGCATCATGCTTGCATAAGTTATTTGGTGTTTTCTGTAGCGGCATTTGAATTTGAGTTTTGGTCATTTTGACCGCAGATCTTTCTTAACGTTATTTTTTTTTTATAATGTCAGGGCCAAGTTTTCCACCAAAAAGAGTGCGATTTGGTGATCTAAAATTCGAAGAAACTGTTCTAAAATGGTATGGAGAAGCAGAGAGTGATCTGAGTGAAGTACAATCAGATTGACACGAAAATTTTTCTGGGAACGATTGAGGGCAAAAGAAGAAGGGGAAGACAGAGAATGAGGTGGCTGGATAGAGTCACTGAAGCAGTAGGCATGAGTTTAAATGGACTCTGGGGGATGGTAGAGGACAAGAAGGCCTGGAGGAATGTTGTCCATGGGGTCGCGATGGGTCGGACACTACTTTGCAACTAATAATAACACCCTATCCAGAACTAAAGATGTCAAAGTCCCAGATCTTGGGGCTCCATGCACCCAAAGCCATTTGGTCTTGCCAGGATTCAATCAATGCCTGTTACCACCACAGCCTCCAAGGCACCGCAAGATGGCAGCTACAGCATCACTTGGGTCACCAGGGTGGAATCATAGAGTTGGGTATCATCAGCATACTGCAGATACCTCAACCTATGGTGATGGATGACCTCGCTCAGCAGCTTCATATAGAAGTTAAAAAGGAGTGGAGCGATTACCAAGCACTGCTGTATGCTACACAATAGTGGCTGAGAGCTGGATCTTTTACTCCCTATTAACACAGAACAACTTTGGAAAAAGAAGCCAAACTGTTCTGCCCCAGCTATGGACCCCAAAGAACGCAGCACACACAAAGTCTGTACAAACCTTAGTTTACTAAAATAAAATCAGGTTTTTTTTTTAAACAAAGGCTGTTAATTAACTTTCTTAACAGCCTGCAAGAATCCAAAGAATAAAAAATCTTAATCTTACTATGGTTGTCAGAAAGCCCAGAAGCAATTTGCAGAGAACTAAGATCAAGGCACGAAGGAGAGTGAACGAAGTTGTTCCCTACAAATTGCTTCAGTCGGCGTTCCTCCTTAAATAGGCTAAGGTAGTGGCCAATTAGCCCCAAGCCTTATTCTCGAGGAGACCTCCTCCTGAGGAGCCACTCCTGCCTTTTGGCAGCTCTGCGTGCCCGTGCATCGAGAAGAGGCTCCTCCTCTTTGTCCTCTTCACTTAAGGGAGCTTCTGGAGGTTCTGAAGGCCCTGACTGAATCCCTGCCTCTGGCACCACATCTTCTCCAGCCTCCTCACTGTCCGACTCGAGCGCCAGCTGCACAGGCTGCTGGCACAGCACCACACCAGCCTCCTCGCTGTCCGAATCAGCCACCAGCCGCACAGGCCGCGTATGGGCCACAACACAAACCAGTGCAAGGCAGTGCTGCCCAGCTTCAGCCCCTGTAGCTAGCTCAAAAATTGATGGTTTAAAGGCCTCTGAGAGGTCAAGGAGAGTGAAGATGATTGCACTATCCCCATCCCACTCTCACCAGAAATCATCAACAAGTGTAACCAATGGCGTTTCCATCATTGCTTATGACAGCAAGGTAGGTAATGAGGAAAACAACTCAATAATGAATTAAAAGTGGTGCTTTTAATGCTACATTAATACTGTACCCACAGACAAACCATGTACACCCGATTCATTTTCTGGACAAAATGTCAAAAATGTGTACATGAATACATCATTTTGTCAGGGAATGTGGGAAGCGCCTACCAAATGTAGAATCGATTATCAGCTTTGTTCCTTCAGGACAAGACAGCAGAATCAACTCTTTAATATTTAACTAATGGTAAAGTATTATGTTGCTGGTTTAGTTTAAAGACTTCATAAGAAAAGCAAGAGTTTTTTTTTTAAATTGGGTATTCTCCCAGAGAAATATAGTAAAGAAGATGTGTATTTAACTATACATATAATAACAGCAGCAATAATTGTATTTGCACAAAATTGGAAGACAGAAAAAATTCCATCAGAAGGTGAAGTAATAAAAAAGATTTTAGACTATGTGGAAATGAATAGATTAAGAATAAGAGATAAAGGAGAATCCGTGTATTTCAAGACATGGGGAAGATTTTATATATGGTTAGAAAAGAAATATGAAGATAAGAGGATAGATAAATGATTTAGATAATAGAAAGTTAAACGAGGGAGAGGATAAAAAAGAAATAGAAACCCAGATGACACCAGAGTAAATGAAAAAGGGGGATGTGAGGGGGGAAAAGAAAGAAGATAATAAGAATAAATGTACAATTATGATGATAATATTGATAGATAGAATAAATCTGAAAAGAAATTGAAAGAAAGTAGATACTTTTAGAATATAGGAGTTGCTCGGATACCAAACAAGGAGAGTATTCCACAGCAAAGAAGATAGAAAGGAGAGAGGAGTAGAGGGTAGGAAGAGGAGAGGGAGGGAGAGGAATGGAAGAAAGGGAAAAGGAGAGGAAGGAAGGGTAGGGGACAGGAGTAGGAGAGAAGGGGAGAAGGGGGAAAAGAAGAGAGGGGCGGGGGAAAGGAAGGGGAAGTAGGATGAGGTAGGAGAGGAGGAAGGAGAAAGTAGGAGAGGAGAGGAGGGAGGGAAGGGAAAGAGGAGGAGGAGGAAGAGGAGGAGGAGGAGGAGGAGGAGGAGGAGGAGGAGAAGAAGAAGAAGGAGAAGAAGAAGAAGAAGAAGAAGAAGAAGAAGAAGAAGAAGAAGAAGAAGAAGAAGAAGAAGAAGAAGAAGAAGGTTTGTTGCAAAATGAGAGAAGAAAGGGTAGAAGAGCAACTCTGAATGTAATTAAGATGCCTTATTTTAATGCTTTCTTTAAGGAAAACATGTATATGTATGCTTAATTATGTATAAGAAAATGTACATTTTATATTATGTGTATAAGAAATAAAACTTAAAAACTTTTCAAAAAAAAAAGAAGAAAAGAAAAGAAAAGCAATTAGAACAATCCCTGGATTAAACAAACAATACAAAACTGGGCAAGGACATATCACAGGTACCTGTACTTATTTGTTTGTTTTGGGCTCATTAATCTCTTTCATGAAAGCTGCAATTCACTTTCTTGCATTCTTTCCAATTGCAATTCTTGCCTGCATTTTGCCAGGGAAACTTTAGTTAATGGATGCTGTGACATCATCTCTTCAATCTCTATCTGGGCATATTCCTACCCAACCCAAGCTTGACCTAAAATAGAATAGAAGCTGTTGCAAGAAGTTGTGTCAGTCATAAATTTGTAATAGCATGAACATCTTTACAGCTGCCTAGGATAGTTAATAACAGTTGAATTTCCAGCTTGTTAACGTTTTGCGGGTGACTAGGAGTGAAGTGAGCAAAACATTTATATTATTAAATACAATTCCTCCAGGATTTGTGGATGCTATTAGACCAGAAGGACTGAGCTGAGTTTATTGATTAATAAAATATGTCATGTCTCCCCTTGGGCTTCTCCTTGGGAAAAAAATGAGACATTGTGGATGTTATGGCTACAAAGCTCAGGCCAGAAACTAAAGAATGAAATAGACTCAGTCCCTATAAAGCATGGGTGTCAAACTCACGGCGTCATGTTGACATCACATGATGTTTCGCGATGTTTTTTCCCTTCACGGAATTGGGGTGGGTGTGGCCTGCACGTGACGCATCCGGCCCACGGGCCGCCAGTTTGACACCCCTGCTGTAAAGCCTTCACTCCATCTCCCCTTTGTGATATAACACTTACTGACTTTGGCCCACAGACTTCCTTGGACAACCTATCTTTCGATTTAACTATCTTGGTGGGGTTGATTTATTGGCTTTTGACCTTGCCTAACTGACTCTTATGGGACACGGTGGCTCAGTGGCTAAGATGCTGAGCTTGTCAATCGAAAGGTCGGCAGTTCAGCGGTTTGAATCCCTAGTGCCGTGTAACAGAGTGAGCTCCCATTGCTTGTCTCAGCTTCTGCCAACCTAGCAGTTCAAAAGTATGTAAAAAATGCAAGTAGAAAAATAGGGACCACCTTTGGTGGGACGGTAACAGAGTTCCGTGCACCTTTGGTGTTTAGTCATGTCGGCCACATGACCACGGAGATGTCTTTGGACAGCACTGGTTTTCAGCTTTGAAACAGAGATGAGCACCGCCCCCTAGAGTCGGGAACAACTGGCACATATGTGCTCGGGGAACCTTTACCTTTACCTTTAACTGACTCTTTCTTCTCTCTTGTTCTTAGTCCCTGCATCTTCACATTTCAAAACAGTGAAAAAGATTTAAAAAAACACCAATTAACCATAAGTTTCTTTTTTCTGGGATTTTCAAACTGAAAATTGCCTATGAAAATTATTCATCCTCTTAGCTAGCAATGCACTTTTTTCATTCATCTGCAACATTGCTATTTCTCCTGAAGGAAGGATTTATAGCTGCTGAGGATTTTTTTTCTCCTCCAGAGGCAGTGGCTGGGCATTCTCCTCTGAATGTTTTAAACTCAAATCTACTGTTCCAAAGTATTGGAGTTTATCCAACTATTAAAAAATTCAATACAGTGTTTATATGGATATGTGGGTGCCTAGTCAGAGAGAGAGAGAGAAAGAGAGAAGAGAAAGAAAAAAGTCAATTTTTGACTTTTCTAGTGGTAGTTTTGTGGGGATGCAGTGGCTCAGTGGCTAAGATGCTGATTTTGTCGATCGTAAGTTCGGTAGTTCAGTGGTTCGAATCCCTAGTGCCATGGAACAGAGTGAGCTCCCACTACTTGTCCCAGATTCTGCCAATCTAGCAGTTCGAAAGCATGTAGAAATGCTAGTAGAAAAATAGGGACCACCTTTGGTGGGAAGGTAACAGTGTTCCTTGCACCTTCAGCGTTTAGTCATGCCGGACACATGACCATGGAATTATCATCAGACAGCGCTGGCTCTTCGGCTTAGATATGGAGATGAGCACCACCCCCTAGAGTCGGGAACGACTAGCACGTATGTGCGAGGGGAACCTTTACCTTTACCTTTAGTGCCTTGAATGATAAATATTGAATAAAAGATTAAATGACCAAAATATCTTTTATTTACCCAATTCTGAGGTTAATGTTAATCAAAATTATCTCAGCTCTATAAATGAATCTTTAAAACTTTTCCATTAAGAGTGAGTAGAAGTAACAATTAATTCCTTCAAATCATAGCCCACCAATTAATTTCTTATCATTCTCTCTTCATCTCCTCTCAATTTTAACTACATAATTCATCACTTTCCCTAAAAATGCGAGAAAACTCTCTTCTGATATTTCATCTATCAACAAATCTTTAAAGCCGCATCATTCAATCCTAGTCATGGAAAATCTGTTAAGAGCTGTTAGTAAAAAAAAAGGACCATGTACAGTTTAATCTTGATTAAATAGGCCTAGTTCTTTCTTTTATTACACTTTTTCCTTGAAGCCTATTCTCCCTACCCCCCTTGCTGATTTCACAGAAATTGCAAACTGAAGGACCTTTCCCTTGCTACTTAGCTTGAAGGGAAAACATGACACACATCTCCTTGCTCTTTTCCTTCTTTTCCCCCAACCTTCCTCCCTCCTTCCCTCCCTCTGGTAGAAGGCCATCTCAGTGACCTTATGCCAATCATTCTTTTTCAGCCCTAGGAAGGAAGCAAAGGCAAACCACTTCTCCAAAACTTCTGCAAGAAAAGAGACAGGACTTGTTCAGACAGTCTCTGAGAATTGAACTCAATGGAACAGAAGAAGAAAAGAACAATGGATGATGAAAATGGAAGGAACCCCCCCCTCAGTGCAATACATCCTGGCTAAAACCATGATGAGGCTGGACAGAGGCCCTCTCGGCCCCCACACAGACCAATGTCCTGTCAGATCCACCACCTTCGGCTTGGCGCCTCGCTGGCAGACTGCCATCAACCTGGGAAAGGGAGGGGGGAACAAATGGGCAATAAAGCTGTGCGTCTTTATGATGGGAAATTGGGAGGGGGGAATTGACAGGTGAGGAAGAACAGAGTGTTTTGGAATCCAGTCCATGCTGGCATCTTCAAGGCCGCTTATCCTGAGAGTGGAATTTCACCAGTTTAAAACACCTCAGTGCTTCCAAAACATCTTGCCGGTGCTGGATTGGCTGCCCTTGGATGGACTATGGGGGGAAGGCTGGAGAAACCAAGGAATTAGTGCTGAATTGATGTGCTGGAACTTCAGATTTCACCTGACTGTCCTTCAGTGAGCGACTGTTAGTAAAAGTGCCTTTTCGCTTCAACCAAATGGAGTCGAGGGTTTTACTTCCCTGGGAGATCAGACTGGGACAGGTCTGACAGTCCCTCGTTGTGTGAGCTGAAGTCCACGACTGAAGAGGGACCCAACCCATTTCACCAGGCGATTGCTGAATGAGTCACAAGTCCTCTGTCGTGTCAACCAACAACCCATGAATCTGAACCAAAGTAATCTGGGCATGCTGACTGGGAATTCTGGGAGTTTAAGTCCCCACATCTCAAAGTCTCCCAAGTTGGAGAACCACCGATGTAGAGGATCCCTGACTCCAGGTGGCTGCGGGCAGCTGACTTTCCCCAACAGACTTGTCAAAATAAAACTGAAAAAACAAAATGGACCATGAGCATCTAGGAGACCCTCTGAATATATGGCAACCCATGAGGGCATCTCTGTCACCAGTCCAAACGCCTGGCACCTCACCCAGCTTCGTGATGACCTGACCGGCCCACAGAAGAAGTCTACCTGGATTTGTCTCGATTTCATTCATAATTTATTCTTAATAAATGTCGCAAGACAAATCATGATACTCAGTGACTCCTGAGCCGCCTTCATTCTGGCTGCCAGCTGTCCACTGGGCACACCTCAAAGTTTCACAGTGCCCCTTTCTCTACTTGAGCTTCCTCTTGCGTCCTCTGCCCCACGCCTGGTCCGGCTGCTCGCTGTCAGCAATTTCATAGACGGTGAGGCTCAGGTTTTCCAAGCTCCACTTCTTCAGATTCAGGGGATCCCTCTCCTTCGCTGCCTTGGCCCCCAGAGTACCCTGCCAGTTGTGCATCTCGCTCGGGAAATGCTCCAGTTCATGCTCCATGCAGGTCAGCTGGAAGGCATATGCCTGGAGGATGGGGTTGGTGGATCCAAACTCGGGTTAGGCCGAGATGAGGTACTTGAGCAATTGGTCCCTGTCTTCTGGAGAGGCAGTCTGGGCCTCCTGTACCAGGGAAGAAGAATGAGGGGAGACCTGTTTTAATTAATTAACAAGCAATTGTAATTAATTGAATCCTGGTGGACAATCACTGAAATATGAGCCAACAGTGTGCAGCAGCAGCCAGAATTGCCAATGCAATCCTAGGCTGCATTAATAGAGGGATAGAATCAAGGTCACATGAAGTTCTAATAATTTCTCAATTAATTAATGACCCCTTGTAGTTTCTTCAATAATTGGTGGCCACTCATAGTGTCTTCATTAATGAATGACCAGTCATAACTGCTTCATTACTTAAGCAAAGACCAATTAATGTCTTAATTAATTAGTTGGAGTTTGTTCACTAGTGACTATTCATCATTTTTATCAATTGTTGGGAGATTCCTTCAGTAATGAATGACCAGATCAGTCATAATTTCTTCATTGTGACCAGTCATAATTACTTTATTAATTAATCAATGACCAGTTGTATTTACTTACTTATTAACCACTCATGTTTTAATTAATGACCAATTGTAGTTTCATTGATATATTACTCACCAGTCATACCGTAGTTTCTTCATTGATTAATGACCAGTTTTTTCATTAACTGATGACCACTCATAATTTCTTAGTCACATTCCTGATCTATTGTACGTCCATCCTGCCTGCTTTTGTTCACGAATGGACCCCAAACTGCCCCCAAAATGTGTTTGCCCCACATTAGAAGCCCCCAAAGAAGCCCACTCCTCCCAGCTCACATGAATCACTTTTATTAATTAATTAAATTGTAATAGTGTCATTGTCATCTCATTGATACAGCAACTCTGGGTGGCTTAGCATAGAATTAAAAAAAAAAAGGCAGTACAAAGGCATCTAAATGAAGACGCTTAAAGAGAAAAGCTATTTATTTGACCCAGTTTACATGGAGGCTGCAGCTACGTCTTTCCCTGACTTGGCTAAATTGGTTGTGAGAACCCAACCTTTGGGGGACTCCTTGTCATCTCACAGAATCATAGAATCCTAGGGCTGGAAGGGACTTTGGAGGACTTCTAATCTGACCCCCGGTCCAAGATAAATTGTCCTTCCTTCCTTCCTTCCTTCCTTCCTTCCTTCCTTCCTTCCTTCCTTCCTCCCTCCCTCCCATCCATCCATCCATCATCTTCAATCTCTCCCTCCCTCCCTCTCTTTTCTATCTAACCTATCTAATTTCTATCATCTATCTCATAGAATCACAGAATCATAGGGTTTGAAGGGACCTCCGAGGTCTTCTAGTCCAACCCCCACTCAGGCAGGAAACTTAGTTTATACCATTCCAGACAAAGTCTGTCTAATCGCTTACAACGGCCCTAAAAAAAGTGACTTATGACACTTTTTCACACTTAATGACCGTTGCAGCATCCCCATGATCAAGTGATTTACATCCAGATACTTGGCAACTGACTCATATTTATGACGGTTGCCGTGTCCCCTTTTGCGACCTTCTGACCAATAGAGTCAAGGGAGGAAGCCAGATTCGCTTAACAACCGTGTGACTAACTGAGCAACTGCAATGATTCACTGAACAACTGTGGTTGGAAAATGGGGCAAAACTCCCTTAACAAACGTCTCCCTTAGCAACATAAATTTTGGGCTCGATTCTGGACCCCCTGTGTGACTTATAACCACAATGGCACGATGGTCTTTATTTCAGAAAGCTGTCCTTTAAGTATATTTCAGGTCATTCCTAAGTTTTCCTTTTGCCAAGTGATCAGACGGCCATCTGGGTCGAAAGCTGGATCATGTCACAAACCAGGAGCTCCAGAAAGATTTCCCCCCATTCCAGACAAAAGGAGGAAGCCCCCTCCTAGAAGCCAGGGATCTGGAGGGTGGGGCAGCACCTTCCCCCTCTGCCAACCCCCCTCATAGGTGATGAAGAGGATGCTCCAAACACAGCAGACGCCCGGGGGGGGGGTGTTCACTGGAGGTACCCAACAGGCCCTCCCTGTAGGGAATATAGCAGGGGATTCTGGGAGGGCAGCGCTGCTCCAGGGGGCTTTGGACCCTCTACCAAAAAAGCCATGAGGAAGAGGAAGATGGGGCTATGAAGTCATTGGGCAGCCATGATGGCACTTTGGGCAGCAGGGAGCTGGCCTGGGTGGGGAGGGCTGGGTCTTTCCTGACAGTTACAACCCCACCTGCCCCTTCCCCTCCCTCCACTGTGACATCAGATATGACACCCCCCACACACACACACACAGGTCACTAAGCAACAGCCACAGGGTGGGTAGACACTCTGCAGGCAGGTTGTCAGGAGGTGCCACCTGGGCTCAGATTCTCTGACAGTTGAGAGTGATTGGAATCCACTCCCATCCTAAATGGGAGCCAATTTCATTTAGAAATCAAGATAGCGAGCTAGAAACCTGGGTTTGGGAGTTCTAGTCCTGGAATAGGCAGGAGAGAAAGCTGAGTGCCTGGGCCATAAGCCAAGAAAGGAGGAATCCTTCTCCATCAATAGACACCATGAGTTCGAGTTCTGCTTTACACATGACAGTTCGTCCAGGGACTTTGGACCAATAATCAGGAGACAGTAAATATTTGTGGAATATTATTATTATTATTATTATTATTATTATTATTATTATTATTATTATTATTAATTTTATTTGTATACCAGCCTTCTCCAATAGGACTCAGGGCGGTGAACTGCCATGGTAAAAACACAACATATAAAATTTAAAAACAATTTAAAAAACATTAAATAATTTTGGCCATCAATTTAAAATAAACCAATTAAAACCAATTATAAATTTAAAACCTCAAGGATGGGGTCAAGCCAGAATATGACACAGGACAGCCAGGTTTGTGATGGTGAGTATTTTTTGAATATTATCTGGATTAGCCAGGTTCTTCCCTTTGCAGGAATAAGCAGGAAAAAGTGGATAATTGTGGAATATGACACAAGACAGCCAGGTTTGTGCCGGTGAGTATTTTTGAATATTATGTACATTAGCCAGGTTCTTCCCTTTGCAGGAATAAGCAGGAAAAAGTGGATAATTGTGGAATATGACACAAGACAGCCAGGTTTGTGCCGGTGAGTATTTTTGAATATTATGTAGATTAGCCAGGATCTTCCCTTTGCAGGATTAAGAAGGAAAAAGTGGATAATAGAGGAATATGATCTAATCTATTTTGGGGTTGGTACTCACAGGGTGATGGCCTAGTTGGGTTAGCGATAGTCGGTTGGCTAGCTCGGCAGGCCTTGGCCAGATGTCCCCTCCTGCTGCAGCGCCTGCATTCCGCGTTTTTAAATCTGCAGGCAGACTGGTTATGATTTCCACCACACCCGGCACACGAACTCTGCTCTCTCCTTTGCTTGGGGTCCCATCTCTTTTTGGGTACCGCTTTCAGGCGGCTCACCTCGTCTTCTTCCGATGACAGGTCGGACTCGATTCCATCATAATGAACAGCAGTTACTTTCCTAGCAGCTGCGGGGCTAATGGCCTTCTGTATTTCGGATGAGGACTGGTTCGACAACTCGGCGCCCGGGCCTCATCGATAGCTGACTGTAGGGTGACATCCGTCCTGGCCAACAGTCAGCATTGTAATTTGAGGTCCCGCACCCTGCGAATTAATTGGTCCAATAAAAGGTCATCCAAATCCCAAAATTCACAATACAAGGCGGTTGTTCATAAAGTTGCCATGTATTGGTTAATCGTCTCTTCCCTCAGCCTGGTATCAATGGCGGAATGTGTGACGCCTGGCGACTTGTGAGGGCAACGGGGCATAGTGTCCCTTCAACTTAGCCAACAATATGTCCCATCAAGATATCTTGAACCCTCAGTGGCGCCAGTACTGCTTGGGCCATCTCAAACATATTGTGCCCACAGACACTGAAGAAAACCACTAGGTTCCAGTCACCCGGGAGAGCCTTATAATCGTTGGCGGCTAGGAAGCAATCAAATCTGTCCAAAAAAGAGTCCCATGTCTCCAGGGTCTGATTGAAAGGCGCGAACATAGATAAAGTGGCCATGGTATCGCAGACAGGTGCCTAAGGCGATTTCAGTACTCAGCCTTCCATCGCAGTGAGTCAGCTCAGAGTGACAGCTCTATTGGCACTTCGCTTGACCTGCCGCCTCAGTATCCCATCCTTTTTTTTATTCAAAAAGTTTTTTATTTTATAGACGAACAAACAAACAATACATAATCAATCAGTCAATATATCTTCTAAATACATCTTTTGTGTCTTCTTTCTGCTCTTCCAATATTTATCATATCTTAATATCATCATTTCCTTTATTATAACATTTCTCCCACTTTTCTTACTTCTCTATTAATACATTTATTAATAATACATTTATTTATTAAACTATCTTTTAATTTTTATTAAGAATTAAACAACCATTTTATCCCCACACAACCTTCAACCCCCCCTTCCCCACGCCCACCCCCGACTTCCCAGAGCAAAAACAGGGTATAGCATTAAACAAACATAAGCTAAAATATACTAACTTACTACAAGATTCACAACCCCCTCACACTCTTTAACTCCTCTTTTGAAAATTGTTCATCAGCCTCCCCTTTTAGGATTCTAATTTAAACATTATAAAACTTTCTTTAAAGCATATCTCTTAAGAAGAAGAAAAAAAAATATTTTATATCCATTCAATTTTAAATTAATCATTTTAATACTTCAGTAAGTTTTTTCCCTTTTTTCTCTTCTCAAAAAAAACAAAACACTTCAATAGAATATTCTTCACAATATAACCTTAAAAATACTATTAATCCATTGAGTTAAATTATTTCTAACTCTTGAGTTCATCCTTCAAAATATCTGTTTCAAAACTTTCAGAAAATTATCAGTTAAGTTTAAAGTTAACCATTTTAATACCTTGATAATTTTTTAAAAAGCTATCCATTTTTAGTTAAACATTTTTACTTAAACTTAAAAGGTACTAATTTCAGTAGACTTTTCAAATTTAGTATTAAAATCCTCCCCAAAAGAAACTAATCTTCAATTCTTCCTTTCTTTCTATATTTTTTCCAGTCCTTCTTCTGCAATAGTACTTTCTTCAACATTGCTCCTCCCCCTGCTTTTATTTTCGAAAATTTCTGAATATAAATTTGAGGCTGATGCATCTTTAGAAATTGTTCTCTTCTAAAAGTTATCTCCTTCAATTCAAAACCTCCATTTCAACTCTTCCTGCTTATATAATCAGTCACTTCCTTCCTTGAAACAGTCTGCGAGAAAGAGTCTATTTGCTGCTTTCCAATTAACTGCATAGAAGCTTCTGCCGAAACCTCTGTTTTCAGTGTGCCAATTTCCATCGTGATCCTGACAGCTTCTTTTCCCTGCTCCAAAGTCGAAATAAGTTGATTTCCTTCCTCTTTTCCAGCCAGCAAAACATTGTTATTCTCCAGATTATAATTTTGAATAGTCCTTTCAATTGATTCCAATATAGTATAGAAATTTAAAAGTTCTTGTAAAGCCTTTACAATCACAACTTTGCTGGCTCATATAGTAATGATCCTCCATCCTTGATGTCAGCCATAGTTCAATTTCCACTTTAAATTTATTCAGCTATCAGGTCAATAAATCCAATAATTTTCACACAATTTAGAAGTATAAAGTAGTTAGAGTCAATACCATAGTCTTTTTCATTTCACTAGCACTTTAAATCCTTTTTCTTGCCGGGTAATCCAGTAGCTTTTACAATGTTGCAGCTTTAACAATCACTTTCACTTATAAGTTTTGTTTTTGCCGTCCTTAAGTGCCATCTTTTTTCTTTGTTTTAAACGGAGTTAAAGTTTAATACTAGCATTTTCTGTTCTCCTGATTTTGCTCTGCCAGCATCCAGATTCAAATTTTAATCCTTAAAATTGCACTGCTGGTGTGGTCATGACCCCTTGTTCTGCATAAAGCAGAATTGTCCCGGATCCGGACCACTGAAGGGCTTTCAGGGAGCTCTCACCCTGCAAACCCCAAGCTTAAAAAAAAAAGCCTGGGGGTCTAGGGGAGCTCTACCCAGACCCTTCTGCTCTTCTCTCCCCTTTTTTCCCTGGGGGAGAGTTTCAAGCCGCTAGAACAGCTGATTTTCGCTGTTCTAGCGGCAAAGGGAATCACGGGGCTGGAACTCCTAAAGGAGCATCCGTTTGGGGAACGCGGAGCCACCGGAAGTCCCTCAGTATCCAATCCTTGTCACCAGTGTTCTATTGTCTGTACAGGCAGGCAAGGATTGAGACAAGACAGTGTTAAGGAATTCTCAGAACAACCCTTGAGTAGTAAGGGTGTGCACATGAAAGCTATTGAGGTAGTTATGAATAAACACAGCCAACACAGAGATACACTGAGTTGCGTTTACTTTTAGGAAATAGTAATAAGGCACAGTCCAATAAACAGTCCAGGTCATACATGTATAAAGCAGTAGATAGTAAAACAATAGTCCAGGGATAATCCAATAACAAAGTCTTCTTACCAGTTGTCGTGGTCATACACATTAACAGTTGCAAACAATAGCAAACACAGCAAAAACCAGTAAAAAGCACACAGCAAACAGCAAAGAGTCAGTAAAGGTCAGCAAAGAGAAACAAACCATGTTTCTAGCTCCCTCTTAAGGTCATTGGCCACAGAGCTAACCAATCAGAACACAGTATGATGCAATACAGCAGTACAGCAGTCTTAAAGCTATATTTATGGTTTATATATTGCCAATCCAACAAGTTAGGTAATAATCATTTCCTAACAGACAGGATAACAATAACTAACCATTTATTAAGCTAACATTAGCTGCTAACAACGACTCGCTCCGTCGGCTAACAACTGTGAAAACGAGCACTTCCTCATGATCTGACAGCTCTTTTATACGCCAGCTGTCAGCATCTTAACCAATGGAATGCACCATTTTTCCCGCCAGCACAGCGCCATCGTCTGGTGGGCCATATTTGCCATGCATCTTCTGTCAGAACATAACACTTTTGATCTTCCCCTATTAATTGGCTTTCATCTAGACCGGTGATGGCTAACTTTTTTGCCATCATATGCCAGCAGCAGGGGGGGAGGGGCAGGGGGAGTCGCGCGTGTGCATGCCCACATCCATAATTCTATGCACCCCGCCCCCATGCATGCATGTGCAACCCCCCCTCCCAGCACACAATGGCCCAGTAGGCCCATTTTTCTCTCTCACCTTGCTCTAGTGCCTCTCTATGATTCTGGGGAGGGCGAAAACGGCTTTTCCCCCCCCAGAGGCCTTCCGGAGGCCAGAAATGGCACATTTCCCAACTTCCGGTTGGACAGGAAGTGACTTTTTTGCTGTCCCCAGCCTCCAGAGACTCCTAGAGAGGCTTTGGAGCCAGGTGAGAGAGAAAAAAGGGCCTTCCCCACCCCCCAGGCCCTCCGGAGGCAGGAAACAGCCTGTTTCCCTACTTCTGGTGGGCCCAGAAAGCCCGAAAATCAGCTGGCCAGCACGCACATGCACGCTGGAGCTCAGCTCGTGTGCCCACCAATAGGGCTATGCGTACCAGCTGTGGCACGTGTGCCATAGGTTCGCCATCACAGATCTAGACCATTGCATTGTTCAAACACTGGTCTAGAATCTTGATACCATTCTTAGTTTGGCTCTGATTTTTTTCACAGCTTATTATATCAACATTTGCAAGAAGTAAGAGTAATGCAATTGTACCTATGCATTTTATCATACTGTATCAATATATCCATAGGATATATTAATATTTTTCATAACACTTGTGATCTCTCTTAATGCCATCTTATATCCTAACAAAAAACTGTTTTCTGCACTGGGGAAAAATGCAATATTTCTTCTGCAGTATCATAATTTCAATCTCGATATAATAAATCCACCTCCTAATGCTGGATATTTCTCCTATTTTATATATTGCTATATCCATATGTTTGGAAGTTTTCTTTATGTATGACTGTATGTACATGTGCAACAGAACTGCAGAACAGTGGCAGTAGTTGTTAACAGTGGCAGTAGTTGTTTCTTGCCACAGTTGTTAAGTGAATCAATGCAGCTAAGTTATTAAGTGAATCTGGCTCTGCCATTGCTTGTCAAAAAGTCACAAAATGACTCCAGGACAATGCAATCATCACAAATATGAGTCTAGATCCACCCCAGGCCACCCCAACGATGCCCTTAGAGTGATGTCCCAGTGCCTGGAGGCCGTGCGGGCCTGGATGGGGAGAAACAGACTCCGACTCAACCCTTCCAAGACCGAGTGGCTGTGGCTTCCGGTATCCCAATATAGCCAGCTGGTGCCATCGCTGGCTATTGGGGGCGAATCACTGGCCCCCACAGAGTGGGCTCGCAACTTAGGCGTCCACCTGGACACATGGCTGTCTTTAAAAGAGCATATGACAGCTGATACGTCAGTTGCGTCCCTTTCTGGATCGGGACTCCCTACACACGGTCACTCAAGCACTCGTCACTTCCCGCCTGGACTACTCTACATGGGGCTCCCCTTGGGGTGCACCCGGAGGCTGCAGTTGGTCCAGAATGCAGCCGCGCGGGGGATTAGGGGAGCGACGGGGCGCTCACATATAAAACCTCTCCTGTGCGAGCTGCACTGGCTTTCTGTGGTCTTCTGGGTGCGCTTCAAGGTGTTGGTGACCACCTTTAAAGCGCTCCATGGCTTAGGGCCGGGGTACTTGCAAGACCGCCTTCTGCCGCCAATAGCCTCCCACCGACCGGTTCGCTCGCACAGAGAGGGCCTCCTCAGGGTGCCGTCGGCCAGACAATGCCAGCTGGTGACACCCAGGGGGAGAGCCTTCTCTGTGGCAGCACCTGCCCTCTGGAATGACCTGCCCCCTGAGATACGCACGATATCAGACCTCCAGACTTTTCGTCGGGCCCTGAAAACACACTTATTCCATCTAGCTGGGCTGGCTTGATCCCATCCTCTCAGTTTTTAATTTGAATTCGGTTTTAATTGGGTTGTTTTAAACTTGGGCCAAAATTATTTAATTGTTTTTTAAAATGTTTTTTCAATTTTATATGCTATGTTTTATCTTGGCTGTACACCGCCCTGAGTCCTGCAGGAGAAGGGCGGTATAGAAATAAAATAAAATATTAAAAATATTAAGTGTCAGTCATAAGTGTGAAAAAGTAATGTCACTTTCTTCCGTGCTGTTGTAACTTTGAACGGTCACCAGAGGTGCTATTCAGCCGGTTAGGATCGGTGTCCTTAGAGATGAGAAAGTGGGGCAGGGCAGTGGTGAAATTCAGCCGGTTCTCTCCAGCTCGCACGAACCAGTAGTGACGGCGGCGGGAGGCTCCTCTCACCCGCTGGGATGTCATTATGTCCCATTTTTTACCATCTGCACATGCGCAGAAGGCTCTGTGCATGCGCAGAAGAGGTGCACCCACTCACATTCCCGGACCAGTAGCAAAGGTAAGTGCATTTCATTACTAGGGCAGAGTCCCTTTAACAGATAACAGATTAACATAGTTGGAAGGGACTTTGTAAATCATCTAGTCCAAACTCCCGCCCAAGCAGGAAACCCTACACCATTTCTGACAGATGGCAGTCCAGTCTCTTCTTGAAAGCCTCCAGTAATGAATCTCCCACAACTTCTGAAGGCAACTTCTGTTCCATCGGTGAAAACTTTAAAATAAACATGTAAATCTAAGCATCAATATTTCATCCAGCCGAAATGAACAAGATTTAGTTGACAAACATCTGCGTACTTGTCTTGCACTTTATTTCTAGCATAGATTTGATGCTCTATTACCGAATTGATAGTGGAAAAGGCTCCCATCAAGATGTACCAGCAATTCCATAATGTTCTTAAAATTATCATCCTTAAACACATTATTTGGAGTGTAAGCCTTGTTTAACCCAGCAGGATTTACAATTGAATTGGTATTTGAGTATGGGGAAGATTTAATCTTTTGCTTTTGGCTGTGGTCTAGATCTATATTTTCCGCAATTGCTAAAAAAGGATTATTACAAGGATGACATATATGTCAATGTAAAACATACCTTGTGAAACACTGAGTCTATATAAATTAAGCACTGAAACTGGAATATATCAGACAGTTTTGCATCACGTTTGTTCATAAAATGAGTTTAACGTAAATTGATAGAATTTGTTGTGAGATATTATGCACATTTTAGAGATATTTATTTGTTGCACATTACATTGGGCACGACCTTCATGGCTTTCTTTCGTGCCCAATCTAGAGAAGAGAAATAAAACATAAACAAATTTGTCTTGGAATAATCTCTCCTTACAATAGCCAGTCTCCTGCTTCCCCCAAACAAACCCTAACATTAAAACCAGAGATGCTATTCTGCCAGTTCATACCTGTTCGGGCGAATTGGTAGCGGCGACTGTGGGTGGGCCTTCCCACCTGCCCGGACGTAATGCCGTCCTATTTAGCCACACTTTCGAGGCCAGGCACGTGTGTGGAAGGTGTGCACACAAGCAAAGCACGTGTGTGGAAGGCTGTGTGCATACGTGGAAGGCGTACACGTGCAAGGAGCGAGCGAGTGTGTGGATGAGTGGCAAACTGGTGGTAAGCATTTCTGAAACACATCACTGATTAAAATCTCATACCATGTTATATTTCACCGCCTTGAGTCCAATAGGAGAAGGGCAGTATATAAATTGAATAAATAATAATAATAATAATAATAATAATAATAATAATAATAATAATAACTTAGAACTGCTTATTTTCGTGCCAGTTTCAATGGATGTATTGGTTCCCTCTTTAAAATTTTGAAATAAATCAAGCTATTAATGTGCTTTTTTTTTTAAAAAAAAAATGATATGGATAGAAATTTTCCACATATATATTGCAGCTGAACTTTTCATTCAGCACTGCCTGAGTAAAGCTAATTGTAATTATGTATTTACATATTTCTGAATTAATTCCTCTTGCTTATATATATTTCTTTGCCATAAAATATAACAATATGCCTTTCACTTTTAAATTATTTAACACCTACTGAAAATTTAAAAGGAACTAATATTTGGTCTTGAGAAAAATTAAATTTCTCTTAAGCAGGAAGTACCTTGTTTTCCCGAAAATAAGACCGTCTTACATTTTTTTGAACCCTGAAATAAGCACTTGGCCTTATTGCCATGCACTCAAAAGCCCGATTGGGCTTATTATCAGGGGATGTCTTATTTTGGGGGGAAAAGGGTAGGATTCTGGACTTTGAGACATATACAATCTAATATTCATCTGTCTTATTTTACAAAGTAGAGAGTTGTATTTGAAAACATCCAGGGAAACTCTGCCCAGTTTACTATGAAGATAAAAACAACCAAGCTACCCTTGAAATTATGCCTATTGGTCAGTGGAAAACACACTGTTCATTTGATCATAGGCTTCTCAGTCTGTGGTGAAATACATTGAACTTTCATTTCAAATTGAGTCATTATGTTTAAAAAAATGCACATATCCATATCAATTCAGATATGAATATTTTATGCCTTCTTTGTCCTTCTTTGTTTGGTGATAAGTGGGAAATCTTGTTGTCAGTTTTGGAAGACAATTTTCTTTTTGCTTCTAAACTGCCACATATTTTAGCATGGGAAAGTTGGGAGGGAGTTGCTGTTGGAGCGGTAGAAAGTTAGTCATAACAACATTCCATATTCAAGGACTTTTGCCTGCATCTGATGGAGACTGCCTGAAGATTGTATCCGGTGGAGTGTGAAGCGTTGATTGGACAATGTGATGAAGTTGTGGGTATGGGACAGGGCTGTGAATTCTTAGCTGGGTGGGGGAAACCTGGAAGCTATCAGATTCGGGTTTTCCCAAAGTGAAGCCACTGGATCTTATAAGAAGAATCGGGGGGGGGGGAACACCTTCTCCTTATTGCATTCTTATTTCTTTTTAAAGTAGCATGCTGACTTTTTGGTTTAGGGACCAAAACAACTTGAGGTACATCACTAAAGATCAGAAAAAGTTATTATATTCTGTGGGTTGTTATTTTGATGATATATAACTTCACTTTCTCTCATATTCATTTTGGGAAAAGGAAACTCCAAAATGTTATACTTTAATCATGTGTTATATCAAAGAACAGCATTAGAAAAAAAAAAAAGATTGATTATACAGAGGCGGAAGAGAATTTAACCAATGGATCTGACTTGATTATTTTGTTCCAGTCTTCTACCCTCATAGAAAATTAGCGAAAATATATTAAAATGCTCTTTTAAGTACTAAACAGTAACTTTAATTTGAATGTGTAACATTTCTAAAACGAGCTTTAATATTTTAAAGATGACAGCACAGGGTTTAATTGGTAGGAAATTCCTGATGAAATATCTTGATTGATTACAAAGAAAATGGTTAATTAATTAAAAAAATTACTTAATTGATTGGCAGTTCTAGAAAACAATGCTAAATCACTGTGTCAATTCAACTAATTTTATTAGTTACTCCTTGGAGTCTGATAAAGCTTAGTATTAAGTTGATTGAAAGAACTGCCTCAAAGAATCACGTTTAAATGAACTGAAGAGAAGGAGATATGTTTGTTCTTGATATGTTCTAGAAGAAGAAGAAGAAGAAGAAGAAGAAGAAGAAGAAGAAGAAGAGGAAGAGGAAGAAGAAGAAGAAGAAGAAGAAGAAGAAGAAGAAGAAGAAGAAGAAGAAGAAGAAGAAGAAGAAGAAGAAGAAGAAGAAGAAGAAGAGCAATAGCAGTAGCACTTAGACTTATATACCGCTTCATAGTGCTTTTTACAGCCCTCTCTAAGTGGTTTAGAGAGCCAGCATATTGCCCCCAACAATCTGGGTCCTCATTTTACTGACCTCAGAAGGATGGAAGGCTGAGTCAACCTTGAGCCTGGTGAGATTCAAACTGCCGAACTGCAGCTGGCAGTCAGTTGAAGTAGCCTGCAGTGCTGCACTCTATCCACTGCGCCACCTTAAGTTGATTGAAAGAACTGCCTCAAAGCAGCACATTTAGATGAACTGCAGAAAAGGAAATATGTTTGTTCTTGATATGTTCTAGGAGGAGGAGGAAGAGGAGCAGGAGCAGGAGGAGGAGTAGGCTAGTTGCCATGATTCAATTTCCAGACATTGCTGAGGCAAATAAATTCAATATGCAGATTGGTTTGGCAGTTTAATTTTCAACACTTGATAATTTAAAAGGTAAAGGTTTCCCTCGCACATATGTGCTAGTCGTTCCCGACTCTAGGGGGCGGTGCTCATCTCCGTTTCAAAGCCGAAGAGCCAGCACTGTCCAAAGACATCTCCGTGGTCATGTGGCTGGCATGACTAAATGCCAAAGATGCACGGGACGCTGTTAGCTTCCCACCAAAGGTGGTCTCTATTTTTCTACCTGCATTTTTTAACGGAGCTCATCCTGTTATGTGGCACTAGGGATTCGAACCGCTGAACTGCCGATCTTTTGATCGACAAGCTCAGCGTCTTAGCCACTAAGCCACCACGTCCCTTCTTGATAATTAGCACTTCATTAGAAAGTGGGACCATAGGCTAAACTGGTGCTACAAACATACAGTATTTAACACCTCGCTCAGACTCTAGGAAGGCAACCACATTTTACCTAATGAGAAAGCTGACCAGGGCAGGACATTAGTCCATGAATATTATTTCTATAGAAAAACTTCACTCTCCCCCACTCCTGGTCTTAAATAAATATAAATTTACTATTTTATGATTAACCTCAAGATCAGAAATAACATACTGTAATTTCTATTAAAAAGATATTCAGGAAGCATGTCTCTTATAAAACATTTGCTGCGTATATTAAGTCTATGCAGTGGAATTAGGGCAACTGATGGAGAATATTTAAATGAATATTTTCTTCTTTCACCTTAATCTGGTAGATTAAGAACTAGCATTCCAAATTCATGAAACATAAAAGATTTATATTATTTCCTTGAAGTTGTTTATTACGATAATAAATCCCAAATGAATAATTTGAGCTACGTTAAAATAAGAGGCAGTACTTTTTTACAAGTGAGTAATTTTCTGATAATCATCACATTATAAAAATAGCCATACTGTTTTCAGAAACAGATTGTTCCAGGCCTTAGATCCTTGATAACAGGCATTAGAATGTTTCATTTCAGAAATATTAGACTTTTCCTCAAAAGCCATTCTTCCAGAGGTGGGTTTCAGCAGGTTCTGACCAGTTCTGGAGAACCGGTAGCGGAAATTTTGAGTAGTTTGGAGAACAGGTAAATACCACCTCTGACTGGCCCCGTCCACATCTATTCTCTGCCTCCTGAGTTCCAGCTGATTGGGAGGAAATCAGCCACACCTACATAACTGGTAGTAAAAAAAATTTGAAACCCATCACTGCACTCTTCCCATGTTAGAAACATTATAAGTGAAGAGTCCTAAAAAGACATTGTAGAAACTGGGACATCATTATGTTGCAAACTGAGGAAGAATTAGTGTATAAAAATTTCCATTTATTCACAATGTGAGGAAATATAAAAATATTTTATATTTTTTTAAAAAAACATTAGTCTCTGTTTCAGCCTGCCAACATGCTGCCATTGGATTATTTATGTCTTTCAAGAACTGCCCACTTCTGTCAGCCCCAGTAGGTAGACCAGGCCAGAAAACCATAACTGTTATTGCATTTTTTCATCAAGATTATCTTCTTTAGCCTCTATTCAATTCCAGAGTGAATTACGCTGTAAGAATATGGTTAGCCTTACTTAAGACTTACTTACTTTTTCTACAAATATTATATAAAAAAAAAATGATGGAATTTTTGTAACGACTTGAACATTTCCCCTATCCCACCTATCATTGGATAACATGATGATGGTGTTGATGAACCTGTCCTGAAATGAATTTGTTTCAGAAAGTGCTGTGGTTTTGCCTTGGTTATCTTGCATTCTGTATTTGTTGTTTTTTATGTTTGAAATGTATGCAAACTACCCACATCACATCATAAAACCCACATTGAGCATCATAAAAACAAATCTATCTATCTATCTATCTATCTATCTATCTATCTATCTATCTATCTATCACACTTCGATCATGGGAAAGATTGATGGGTACCCGGTATGATGTACCTCCAATATGAAGACAACACTAGGCCTTTTCATGACCCCACATGAATTCAATATACAGACCTGCAGCTGCCCTACTTAAACAGGGTTTTAGTTTTTCAAGAGCTGATGGAGACATGATGTTACCGCTTGGCACATTTTTCATAGCTTTGATGGGAAGCAAAATATCCCTGCTTCTATTTTCTACATGCAACGAAGAGCAAATGGAAAAGGCACAGTACATAAATCAGCCACTATGAATATTGTCGGATAGCAAAATTCAATGTGTCCTTAATGTGCCCTTTGTTTTCTCTCTTACTTGTGCATATGCATAGGCTAATTTCTCCTTGCCGCGGTGCCATGTGGTTGGCTGCAGGTCTGAAGGTATTTTTAAATTTCCTTCATTTAACTGTGCTTTAAAAAATGAACTAGGCAGACCAGTGGTGGGTTTGATATTTTTTTACTACTGGTTCTGTGGGTGTGGCTTGGTGGGCATGGCAGGGGAATGATACTGCAAAATCCCCATTTCCCCCCGATCAGCTGGGACTCAGGAGGCAGAGAATAGATGGGGGCAGGGCCAGTCAGAGGTGGTATTTACCGGTTCTCTGAACTACTCAAAATTTCTGCTACTGGTTCTCCAGAACTGGTCAGAACCTGCTGAAACCCACCTCTGAGGGAGACCAGTGGTGGGTTCCTCCCGGTTTGGCCCAGTTCCGCCGAGCCAGTAGCGGTGACGATATGACATCACCAAACCGGTTCTGCCCCCCTGCCCCCCAACCCCATGTTATTCTTACCTTTTATTTGGCCCCACCCCCAATCTATTGCTGCCTCCCAGCTGATGGGCTCTAAGGAAAAACGATTTAAACTCTTGCCGTGGGGCTTCAAAAGGCCGCCCTACAGCTGATCAGTGGTAAAAGGCAGTTTGGTGGTAGGCTGGTGCCTGCAAAAATACATGAGTAGACTGGTGCCTGCAAAAATAAATGGGTAGACTAGTACAGCTCTGCAAGCATTAAAAGCCTAGTAGACCAGTACCTCTGTTAAATCCTAAAGAATTGTCACATGACCATCAAGCCATGCTCACAAAATAAGCCACGCCCACAGAACCGGTAGTAAATTTTTTTAGAACCCACCTCTGAGGCAGATCCAATATCTTTTAAACAAGCTTTGAGTGAGATTGTGAGCACCATGTCTCCTGAAGCTAATATGAGCCACCTCATAGCTTCTCCTTGTTCAGATAAGCCCTATTAGCTGTCTGTCAATATTTGCCTGTGTGTTTTACCCACTGTTTTGTGGAGTTGTGCTAGTTTGCCAGGTTTCCACCCAGATGTCAACAGATTTGTATTTCTGTTTGGATCTATGCTTGACAAATGAGGAATTCTGCTGCATTTCAGGGCATTTTATTTATTTTTACTAAAGGAAAACTCTTGCATGTATCTGTTTCAGTTTTCATTATGTTATTTTCTGTCCAGTTGTCTAGCTATCAAAAGTGCTCTTAAATTTATGTTTTTGTTTTAATGTGTGTGTGTGTGATTATTTTTGAAGGTGCCAGAATACATTTGAAGCACTATTTTCAAATAAGTAAATTATCCACGACTTTTTTGGGCTTATACAGCTGCATTAAAAGCTGCCTTTGGCTATCTCAGCATGCTCACACAACCACTTCAAGTTTGGATTTTTTTCTACGGTTGCCAGGTCTGCTTCCAAAAAATAGCGGACAAGCGGGGGGTGGGTGTTTAAGTAGTAAGAAAATAAAAAAAAAATTACAATTAAATTATATATTTTCTTACAAACATTTTAACACGCCATTTTAGGTCAGTCGACACAAGCTACAATACATTTTAAAAATGTGAACTGTACATAATTTTATAATATATTTTTATTTTAATCTCATCATTAATTTTTTCGGAGAATCGAGTTCAATGGATATTCGAACTTTGTCTCATTCTAACTTATGAAAAAAAGGACAAAACACGATTCTCCTTTCCTTATTCTCTTAGACTGTGCAGCTTTAGATTACGTACCATTTCATCATAAAGCTTTTGAATAAAAAAAATGTCCACTATTTTGTGAAAAAAAATAGTGAACATAATGTGAAAAAAGCGGACTGTCTGCTCAAATAGTGGACACCTGGCAACCCTAATTTATTTTTTCCCAGTGAAGTGAAATAGCAATGCATGTATATTTATACTGAGATAACTGGTAGATACTATTCAAGCAGCTGCACAGATCTGAAGAAAATGCAGGTATTTTAATGATCCAGAAGAAGTGCTTTCCACATGCCTCCATCAGTGGTGGGTTTCAAAATTTTTACTACCGGTTTTGTGGGTGTGGCTTGGTGGGCATGGCATGGCTTGATGGGTATGGCTTGGTGGGTGTGGCAGGGGAAGGATACTGTAAAATCTCCATTCCCACCCCACTCCAGGGAAAGGTTACTGCAAAATCCCCATTTCCTCCCAATCAGCTGGAACTTGGGAGGCAGAGAATAAATGGGGGTGGGGCCAGTCAGATTTTTTTACTACTGGTTCTCCGAACTACTCAAAATTTCCACTACCAGTTCTCCAGAACAGGTTAGAACCTGCTGAAACCCACCTCTAGCCTCCATATTTCCAAGCATATCTTTTTAAAGGTTTCCGCAGCCCTATGTGCTATTCCACCAAGGTTAATTTTATTTGTAAATTTTAATCAGCATTCTTTGCCCAGAAAGTTTACTCATGTACTTTATTTGTAGCATGGTTATCCTGAAACAGAGAAGCAAAGCTATGCCCAATTTCTATTATAATGTACTACTTGAAGAATAGCTATGATTTCAACAGCTAATTTAATTTTGTATCGCTGTGCAATATATTATTTTAATGGAATCCATCCTCATGGATTACTGAAATAATTGGGTACAGTATCAATAGTCGAGCACCTGCAGAATTCCTATGCACTTTGGCATAGATCTTTCTGTCACAATCTATTAAGACTTAACATCTTCCTTTGAACTTTGGCTTCCTCCCTCTCTGCAAAGCCTGAAAGCTAAGATCAAATGAAATTTATTTAACAACCTCATATTACAGTTTATGGCTTCAGGGAAAGAAACTTTAAAGATTTTTTAAATTAAAGATTAAGGGATAAATACGGGGAAAACTATATTTAACCAATAAAATATCTAAGCTACTCCCTAGATGGGACATTCTGGGATTTTTTTCCTGTAAAGAAATACATTGATGTTATTTCTAGGATATATTTTTTATGATAATTGTTAACAATTATTTATGTAGCTGTTAATTTTCAAGACCGTATGTTGCGATCAGCACTGGAGATTCCAGATTATTCTGTGTAAATATTTATCTACTGTATGTGTTTACTTGGAACCTGCTTATACCATGTTTCCCCGAAAATAAGTCCCTGTCTTATATTTTTTGAACCCTGAAATAAGCGCTTGGCCTTATTTTCGGGGTGGTCTTATTATTTTGGGGTGCATGGAGCAAGATGGGGATCCTCTTGCCATCTTACCTGATTTCCAGCTCTGTCTCCCTAACCCTAACCAGAGGAAATGGCAGGGACCAGCTGTGCATGTGTTTAAATATTTTCAGGGAGGGCTTATTTTTGGAGAGGGCTTATTTTCAGGGGGGGCTTATTTTAGCGCATGCGCTCAAAAGCCAGATTGGTTTTATTATCAGGGGATGTCTTATTTTCGGGGAAACAGAGTAGTGAAAGTATGGGATGACTGCTGATGATATATGGTTTGTTTATTTGTTCCCAGTGATTTACAAACTAGCCTTTAGAATCCCACTTTCTTAATGTAGGTAGAAATAATTTGGGATGGGATTGGTTGCAAACTATTCAATTATTTTCTCCTGCTGTTAATGTAATTATTGTAATAAAGCAGGCTCTTGCATTATATCTCTAATGATAAGGGAAGGACACTCTTCTTCCAGTTATTAAGATATACAGAAGCTAGTTATGTAAATTATTAAGTATTCATTTACATGGCTAATTATATTGAACGTGTTCAACAAAAGAGAAAATCAGTAGTGTAGAGGTCAGGAGTGGGTTTCACTTACCTTTGCTACTGGTTCGCTCATGTCCGCTTGCTTTGCTCACCCACACACCACTTCTGCACATGCACAGAGCATATTTGATGACATCCGGTGGGTGGGCAGAGCCTCCCACCGCCACTGCTACCAGTTCGCCCACCACTGGTAGAGGTGTATCTTCCACAATTTGGAGATCGAAATTCAGTCCTATCAACGTAACAGTGAAGCCAGGGTGACAATGTGAAGTGTTCTTAATAAAATGAGGACCCAGATTGATGGTGGCAATATGCTGACTCTGTAAACTGGTTAGAGAGGGCTGTAAAGCATTGTGAAGTGTTATATAAGTCTTAAATGCTAGTGGTAGGCACATAACTTGGTCCAAATCTTCTGACCTCTTTGTTAGCCCTGGGGAAATATTCATTCAAGAATACTTATTATTTATTATTCTTTAATATGATTGACTTGGAAAAAAAAATTGAAGAGACTTTTAAAAAAACAAGAACAACGTTTTGCAACATTTTCAGAAATGACTTAAATGGGGAATCAGAAAGGATTCATATCAAGTGCAGAAGTTGGGGTGATGGATTGCCAATCAGTAGAGATGCTCAAAGTTCAAACGGTTTTTCATTGACACACCCTGACACACATTTTAGACTTGATGGAGTTGAACTCTGGGTGCTACTCAACAAAATGTGACAAAAATGTAGGGTTTGGCAGCTACTTAGGGGAAAAAAAACCCAGATACACAGCTATAAGGTAGATGGTACCTGGCTCCATGAGGGGACACGATGGCTCGGTGGCTAAGAAACTGAGCTTATAGATCGAAAGGTCAGCAGTTCAGCGGTTCGAATCCCTAGTGCCACGTAACGGGGTGAGCTCCCGTTACTTGTCCCAGCTTCTGCCAACCTAGCAGTTCAAAAGCATGTAAAAAATGCAAGTAGAAAAATAGGGAACAACTTTGATGGGAAGGTAACAGTGTTCCATGCACCTTTGGCATTTAGTCATGCTGGCCACATGACCATGGAGATGTCTTCGGACAGCACTGGCTCTTCGGCTTTGAAACGGAGATGAGCACCGCCATCTAGAGTTGGGAACGACTAACACATATGTGCGAGGGGAACCTTTACCTTTACCTGGCTCAGCAGTAGTGCATGTGAGAAAGATTTGGGTTTCTTGGTAGATCAGACTAAGAGCAAGCATGAGCACTAGTGTTGCAGCTGCCAAAAGAGGCAATGCAATATACAGCTTCATCAGCAGAGGGATACTATCAAGGACACGAAAACTGATAATTCTAGTTTATGCTGTTTCTTCAGACCATGTCTGATAGCTCAGCACTGATTGCCACAATAAAAGTCCAGAGAAGAAAGACAAATTCTTGATGAGGGGTTTGGAAACCGAATCCTATGAAAATGGTTCTAAGAACTTTGTAAAAGTGTAGTTTTTAAAGCTGTTTAGTTTTTAAAAAAGAGAAAGGTGACGAGAAACATGATCGCAATTTTCCAATACTTGAAAGGATGTTATAGAGAAGAGATTATATATGTATTGTCTATCAGGGGTGTCAAACTGGTGACCTGTGGGCTGGATGTGCATCACGTGCAGGTCACGCCCACCCCAGCTCCGTGAAGGGAAAAACATTGTGAAAAATCACATGATGGCAACGTGACACAGTGAGTTTGATACCCGTGCTCTATAGCAGCCAAGGGTAAGGTAAGAATTAATGAGGAAGATTTTACAAAGGGAGACCAGAGGTGGGTTTCAGCAGGTTCTGACCAGTTCGGGAGAACCGGTAGTGGAAATTTTGAGTAGTTCGGAGAACCGGTAGTAAAAATTCTGACTGGCCCCACCCCCATCTATTCTCTGCCTCCCAAGCCCCAGATGATTGGGAGGAAATGGGGATTTTGCAGTATCCTTTCCCTGGATTGGGGAGGGAATGGAGATTTTACAGTATCCTTCCCCTGGAGTGGGGTAGGAATGGAGATTTTACAGTATCCTTCCCCTGCCATGCCCATCAAGCCACTCCCACCAAGCCATGCCATGCCCACCCACAGAACCGGTAGTAAATTTTTTTGAAACCCAGCACTGAAGGAGACCCTAATTTTGAATAAGGAGCAATGAATGCTAATAAGCAGCGTAACTGCCTGCTTCCTTCACTACATAATTAAAGATTTTCAAGCAAAGATTTAGCAGCCATTTCTCTAGAAAGATATGAGGATTCCTGTCCTTAGCAGTCCTTTTTACTTTACTTTACTTTTATTTGATTTATATACCGCCCTACTCCCGGAGGACTCAGGGCAGTGAACAGCCAACAATAAAATACATATATACCAAATTTAAAAAGCAGAAATAAAATCGAATTAAATAGTTTGACCCTTGAGCGCGCGAAAGAAGATACGCAGATCAGGGATCCTCTGTATCTCCGGGGGGAACTCGTTCCAGATAGTAGGTGCCCCCACAGAGAAGGCTCTCCCCCTGGGGGCCGCCAGTAGACATTGTTTGGCCGACGGCACCCAGAGGAACCCCTCTCTATGAGAGCGTACCGGCTGGTGGGAGGCTATTGGTGGTAGTAGGCGGTCCTTGGCTTAAAAGACCTTCAAGATCCTATCCAACCTATGATTCTATGATGTACAACAATGGTATAAAGGGAAATAGTTTGTTTTCTTGATTTAGACCCAATCTCTCGGCATCAAGAATTGGTAAGGCCAAAGAAAAGTAATGTGTGTTTATATCACCTTCCTTTTGGAAGTTGCTGGGAAATTGATTTTCAAATCCAGGACTAACTACAATGATAAAATAAACACTAATGTAAGAAACTATCTGAATGAATCTAATTGCCAAAATTAGTTTTGACAGGTTACTATTACATTCTCTTGACCAGACGTTATTCAGCTGAATACACATTTCTCATCAAGTGTAGAAATTAGAATTGATGTCTGCAAGACATAAAATGTACAAATTATTTCAGATATAGGTTTTATTTGAGAGGTAGTTATGGTGCACATTGTACAGAACATACTCATTCAGAATTAAACCACTGCTGATAATGGTCCTTGATCTTCACAAAACTCATATGAAATTTCTTCCCCCTTGTATTTCACCCCAGGATTTAGCTTTTCTTTTTTCTGAAGTTGGTAAAATGAGGACCTGGATTTTGGTGGACAATATGCTGACATTGAAAATCGCCCAGAGATTGCTGTAAAAAACTATGGGGTGGTATATAAATCTAAGTGCTATGGTTATTGCTATTTCCCTTGTGCCATCACTCTATTGAACACCTAATTCTCACAGTGCTGTCTAATGTCTATGTGTTTCTACCATGTGGTATGGCTATAGTATTAATATCCTTCTTATTATCTTATTTAATTCCCTTTTTATTGGCATTATATATATAATAGCTTATTAATAACCTTGACTTCACTAAGTATCGTATCTTTTTATTCTTGATGAATGTATTTTATCCTCCTTATGTACACTGAGAGCATATACACCTAAGACAAATCCCTTGTGTATCCAATCACACTTGGCCAATAAAGAATTCTATTCTGTTCTGTTCTGTTCTGTTCTGTTCTGTTCCGTTCCGTTCCGTTCCGTTCCGTTCCGTTCCGTTCTATCATCGTTATTATCATTATTCTGTTGCTTTGCATATATTGAGAGCTTCTTCACCAGAGAGCTTTTGCACTGGAGACAAATTCCTTGTGTGTCTAATCACATTTACCAAACAAAGTATTCAATTCAGTTCAATTCAAACTGATTTCTAGCTTCTGGCATATTATTGAATGAGGTCTGCATGAACTCTGCAGTTTTACTTGGGTCATTTTGAAATGTAACTAATATGTCTCAAAGCTTTCTGGGCACTCAAAACGATGAACTGGAACTTTTTCATTTGTGATTTTAGAGTTCTAGCTTCTGTTATATCATCTTATTTCCCAGGAGAATTGTCTCAATGTTAGACGAGAACTCCCATTATATGTGTCAATCTGAGATGCAACATCTTGTAGTCCAGCAGCTATAGCTATGGTACTTTATGGCACACAAAATATATGAACATAAAAATAAATAGAATAGAATAACAGATTTGGAAGGGACCTTGGAGGTCTTCTAGTCCAACCCCCTGCTTAGGCAGGAAACCCTACACCACTTCAGACAAATGGCTATCCAATTTCTTCTTAAAAGCTTCCAGTGTTGGAGTATTCACAACTTCTGGAGGCAAGTTGTTCCACTGATTAATTGTTTTAGCTGTCAGGAAATTTCTCCTTAGTTCTAAATTGCTTCTCTCCTTCATTAGTTTCCACCCATTGCTTCTTGTCCTACCCTCAGGTGCTTTGAAGAATAGCTTGACTTCCTCTTCTTTGTGGCAGCCCTGAGATATTGGAACACTGCTATCAGGTCTCCCCTATTCCTTCTTTTCATTAAACTAGACATACCCAGTTCCTTCAACTGTTCTTCATATGTTTTAGCCTCCAGCCCCCTAATCATCATTGTTACTTTTCTCTGCACTCCTTCTAGAGTCTCCACATCTTTTTTACATCGTGGCAACCAAAACTGAATGCAGTATTCCAAGTGTGGCCTTGCCAAGGCATTATAAAGTGGTATTAATATTTCACGTGATCTTGATTCTATCCCTCTGTTTATGCAGCCCAGAACTGTGTTTGCTTTTTTGGCAGCTGCTGCACACTGCTGGCTCATATTTAAATGGTTGTCCACTAGGACTCCAAGATCCCTCTCACAGTTACTACTATTGAGCAAGGTACCACATATACTGTACCTGTGCATTTTGTTTTTGCCTAAATGTAGAACCTTACTTTTTTCACCATTGAATTTCATTTTGTTAGATAGATAAACCTCCTTATAAAATTGTTAGCCCAAAGATTTAAATAGTTAAATAGCCAAGTTTTTTTCTTACACCATTTTGGATCAACATACAATAGTCTAGCTGTTCTTTTCCCAGCTTTGAAGGGTGATCTGCTCCTTATTATCAAAAGTATGCTTGTTACTATTTTGTTAGCTTCCACCATTCCAGTCAATATTTATTGACTATTTCTGATGCAGAAATGAATGAGAAATAGAACTTCATGGTATCCTGACCATCTATTTATAATACTACATGTAGTATATTTTGGACTGAGGTTTTTGTACATTAGGAAGATGACTTTCATTATTTGATAGTGTGTGCACAGTTATTGTTAGTAATTATAAAAACTATAATTATAAAAAGTCAAGTTTTTAATGCCTGCTGATATAGTTTAAATAAGCTTCTGAAAAACATAATAGACATATATAGCTTTTGATTGTGATAAACTGTGGTAGCGCAGTGATTAGAGTGTAGTACTGCAGGCTACTTCTGCTGACTACCAGCTGCCTGCAATTTGGCAGTTCAAATCTCACCAGGCTCAATGTTGATTCAGCCTTCTATCCTTCCGAGGTGGGTAAAATGAGGACCCAGATTGTTGGGGGCAATAGGCTGACTCTGTAAACCGCTTAGAGAGGGCTGTAAAAGCACTGTGAAGCGGTATATAAGTCTAAGTGCTATTGCTATTGTGTTGTAACTTTAGATTGATTCTTGGTATATAATCTACTCTTAGTTGCAATTCTAGGATGTCTTTGGCTTTGAATCAGATGACTTTCACTACACCTGTAGCAAATTACCTGACTGAGTTGATCTTCCTCATCAATATATGAGATATCCATAACTGCAAAGCATTCCTTTTTATGATTCTGTTCCTAACACAGCAAGGAAGAATGTTAATAAATTCTTCCTGAACTTCAGGTATCAGATAATTTATTGTCCCATCCTTCATACTTAGTAATTTTCCCAGGATTCTATCACATTTTGCAAAAAGGTTATTAACTGAAAGAACATTTTCACACTAATCCACTTGAGTGCCAACCAATGTCACTGTGACATTAATAATGTTATGAAGTCTTTGACTCCAAAACTTTTCCTTTCTTTGGACAGTCCCTTCTAGATCCTGGATCAGAGGGCTCTGGGAATGCCACTGCTCAAGAAAGCTGGAGCACTAGACGATTCACGAATCATGCCTGTAGTCTTTCAGCAATAAGCAAGTCACCCAAGCCATTTATTCAGTCCTTGGTTTCCAAATTCAAAGTGGCAAGAGAACTGCTGTCATTTGCTTTCCCCTCTTCACTCATGAAGGCATGCCTTCATTTTTGTCAATAATGATTTGGGCGTGCAACTTTCCTGTGACTCAGGAACAGTGGTGTGTTTCTCCTGGTTCCACCCGGTTCTGCCAAGCCAGTAGCGGTGACGATATGACATCACTGAACCAGTTCTGCCCCCTGCCCCCGCCCCCCACCCCCTGCCATCCCACATTATTTTTACCTTTTATTTGCCCCCACCCCCAATAACTTGCTGTCTCCTGAGTGCCAGCTGATGGGCTATAAGGAAAAAAAATTGTTTAAATTCTTGCCATGGGGCTTCAAAGGGCCGCCCTACAGCTGATCAGTGTTAAAAGGCAGTGTGGTGGTAGACCAGTGCCTCCAAAAACAAATGAGTAGACCGGTGCCTGCAAAAATAAATTAGTAGACCAGTGCCTCCAAAAACAAATGAGTAGACCGGTGCCTGCAAAAATAAATGGGTAGATCAGTGCCTTCAAAAACAACTAAGTAGACAGGTGCCTGCAAAAATAAATGGGTAGACCAATGCCTCCAAAAACAAATGAGTAGACCGATGCCTGCAAAAATAAATGGGTAGACCAGTGCCTCCAAAAACAAATGAGTAGACCGGTACAGCTCTGCAAGCAGTTAAAAGCCTGGTAGACCAGTACCTCTGCTAAATCCTAAAGAATTGTGACATGACCATCAACCCATGCCCACAAAATAAGCCACGCCCACAGAACCAGTAGTAAAAAAAATTAGAACCCACACCTGCTCAGGAAGATAATCTGGTCTGTAGGAAAATCTTTTTTTTTTTTTAAGTTTTATTAAATTTTTCTTTTACATACATATTTTATGAACAAAGTATTGACCGGGTCACATTTTATACAATTTATAATATAGTTATATATTGATTTTTATAATCTGTTCCAATCTTCTTTTTTGTTTTTTCCACATACAATTTCCACATACAATTTTCACATACAATTTTCCACATACAATTTTCCACATACAATCAAGCCAAATTGATTTAATTATATTTTAAATTATTTTAATTTTCATATTGTACGTATTTTAATCTTGGCTGTTCACCACCCTGAGTCCTTCGGGAGAAGGGCGGTATAAAATTTTTAATAATAATAATAATAATAATAATAATAATAATAATAATAACAACAACAACAACAACAACAACAACATTAATAATTTACATATTTCAATTTCTGCCATAATATTCTTTTCCCCTACTTTTTTAAATTTTATTTTAATCTCTTCTTAATACATAATATATAAACAATATAACCATCCGCCCTTCAAATCCTAATTTCTTAGCATTGCTTCAATTACTGTGTTTCCTTGAAAATAAGACCCTGTCTTATATTTTTTTGAACCCTGAAATAAGCGCTTGGCCTTATTGCCATGCACTCAAAAGCTTGATTGGGCTTATTATCAGGGGATGTCTTATTTTGGGGAAAACAGGGTCATTATCTTATTTCTCCATTTATAATGTATGTTTCTCAAAATCCTCATCACACTTTTTGGCTATAAACAATGTACTTCATTTTATTCAATTCATATATTGAAACTCTGTAACTTAATTGCCCTTCCACATCTTATCTTAATCTCTTCTTAATACATAATAAGCAATATCACTATCCGCCCTTAATTCCTAATTTATTGTTGTAGCATCAATTAATTATTTTGTTTCATCATTTACAACTTCTTTTTTTTCAAAATCCTCATCACACTTTTTAACATTTCAATTTTATCTCTTCATTTCAGTTATTTTCATTATTGAACCAAATTACCATTTCATATTTCATTTTGCTGTTCCATTTTATAATAAACAATATATATTGTATATTGTATATAACATTATATTTGCTTCTTACATTCACGATTACTAATGTTAATACAGTTCCCTTAGATCTATTAATATATACCTTATTTCCCTTCCTCCTTTCCACTATTGTTCCCCTTTTAATCATTTTCTCTTGGTCTCTTCAAAATTCCTGTTCTTAATAATTTTGTCCCTTCATCCCATTCTCTCTTCTTCTTCTTCTTCTTCTTCTTCTTCTTCTTCTTCTTCTTCTTCTTCTTCTTCTTCTTCTTCTTCTTCTTCTTCTTCTTCTTCTTCTTCTTCTTCTTCCTCTTCCTCTTCCTCCTCCTCCTCCTCCTCCTCCTCCTCCTCCTCCTCCTCCTCCTCCTTCTTCTAAAAAATAATTATTGTATCTTTTCTCCTGAATCCTTTCTCTAACTTTTGAGTCCATTACTCACCTAATTCTCTCCAAGCTTTTACCGAATCTTTTTCCATCTGTAGAAAAAATCTTGAGAGATGAAGATCACATCCTGTGATGTTGTACTTTGCTTCTATTCTGATTACTATGATTAAATCCATCTTTTTTGGATTTGTACAGGAGATTCACCACTGATCTATGGTAATGCAGTGGTTGGAATGCAGAATTGTAGGCTGCCTCTGCCCACAACTAGGAGTTTGATCCTGACTGGCTCAAGCCTATCATCCTTCTGAGGTCGGTAAAATGAGGACCCAAATGTTGGGGGGTGGGGAATATGCTGACTCTGTAAAGCACTTAGAGAGTGCTTTACAGCACTCTTTAAGTGCTTTACAGAGTCATCATATACCCCCCCAACCCCCATGAAGGATAAATAAGTCTAAGTGCTATTGCTATATATACTATTTTGCATCATTATTTATTAAAACATGGTTTATGGCTGATTACCCTGTGTACCGTATATACATGCTGTGCATCTTTATTTCTATCCACGAAAAGGCTGATCTAAAGCAAGTGAGGCCTTGTTCCAACCTCAACATCAGCATCAAATCCAAAAAAGTCTTCTGGTTCTGTTCTACCCCAGCTCCAGATTTCCGAGGATATTGACACACACCAACGGTCTTTATCAAATTTATTAAGTAGCAAGAATAAACAAGACCGGCAAAGGTTGGCAACCAGCCCAGAAAACAAGATATGATAAACCAAAAGACTCTGATAATAAATACGAGTTGTTTCTAGCAAGAAACTTACTAACGGCGTGTGACTTAAATAGGCTAAGGGAGTGGCCAATTATCCTCAAGCCTTATTCTCGAAGAGACCTCCTCCTCCTGAGTAGCCACTCCTGCCTTTTGACAGCCCTGCGTGCTCGAGCATTGAGAAGAGGCTCCTCCACTTCGTTCTCTCCACTTGAAGGAGCCTCTGGAGATTCTGAAGGCCCTGGCTGAGTCTCTGCCTCTGGCACCACATCCTCTTCAGCCTCCTCGCTGTCAGACGTGAGCGCCGGCTGCACTGGCTGCTGGCGCGACACCACACCAGCCTCCTTGTCGTCGGGATCAGCCACAATCCAGGCAGGCCGCTGGCGGGCCACAACAGGTTCAGACTGCTCAGCAGCCTATGTGCTAAATGACTCTTTCTTCCAGATGCTGAAGCAAGATCAAAGCCCTACATGCACTACTCTCTGAAACAGCAGCTCTCTCATGACCAAGCACGATCTTAGCCAAGGATGCTCACTGTATACTGCCACCTAAGGATTATTCAAAGATTCACTTAACAACTCTGTTACCAATTTAATTAAATTTAACAAAGTTTTTTTTAAAGTTTTTTTATTAATAATTCAAATTTAAAAAAACAATGGACATGGTTTGACATCTCCAGTTTCTAACATTTCCGTCTAATTCAAATTAATAAATATTTCTTAATCTATACACAAATTTACGTATATCTTACTTCATGCATACTACACAATTCCTCCTAAACAACTATATCCATATCCAATAAACTTATATCACACACACAAATTCAGTATACATTGACATATATATTTCTAGACATTCACTACACCTTCTTCTTGGCATTCTTCCTCTTGTCTAACCATTCATACAATTTAGTCCAGATTTCATAATATGTTGATTCACTTTTGTTTTTGAGTTCCAAAGTGAGTCTGTCTATTTCTGTACAATTGAAGATTTTACCTAACACCTCTTCTTCTGAAGGTGTTTCTTTACTCTCCCATTTCTGAGCAAATGCTATTCTTGCAGCTGTTAATATATGTAATATTAGGTAGGTTACATTTTTATTATATTTACCATCTGTCATTCCCAATAAGAAAAATTCTGGTTTGACTTTTATTTTAATCGTTAGAATTTCTTCTAGCCAGCTTTTTATTTGATACCAAAATCTTTTTGCTTTAGAGCACTCCCACCACATATGGTAGTAGGATCCTGGGACCACCTCACATTTCCAACATCTTGAAAAATATTTGTTACTAATTTTTGCCAAACTTGTGGGTGGGAAGTGCTGATTGTTCAAAGTTTTTGCAACTCAAATATGATAGTCATTATCTAAGATCATAGATGGGACCCTGGGAGAGCATTGTCTGATGGGGCCAGCCCCTCAGAAAAAGCTATGGGGAGAATGTGGAAGTGAACATGGAATTATTAGCCACAGTTTCTTGAGTAGCAATAGTAGCCTGTCTGATTTGCTAGATGTCCCCTGGCAAAATGGTGAGCTTGCTCTCTATATCTCTATATCTATGTCACTCACTATGATGTCAGGGCATTGTTCTGAAGCAATAGTTTCGTAGTTTATGAAATGTGCAGAGAACATGCAAAATTGCTTAAGCCATCTGAGCTCAGATCAGGGGTGAAATCCAGCAGGTTCTGACAGGTTCTGGAGAACTGGTAGCAGAAATTTTGAGTAATTCGGAGAACCGGCAAATGGGAATGGAGTGGGAGGGAATGGGGATTTTTTAAAAATTTAATTTACATGCCGCCCTTCTCCGGAGACTCAGGGCGGCTTAGAATGCGTTAAGCAATAGCCTTCATACTTTTGTATATTTTTACAAAGTCAACTTATTGCCCCCACAAACTGGGTCCTCAATTTACCTACCTTAGAAAGGATGGAAGGCTGAGTCAACCTTGAGCCTGGCAAGATTCGAACTTACTAATTGCAGACAGCTGGAGTTAAATTACAATGCATTAGTCTGCTGAGCTATCTAAGCTCCTTTTGCAATATCCTTCCCCTGGAGTACGGTGGGAATGGAGATTTTGCAGTATCCTTCCCCTGCCACACCCACCAAGCCACACCACACCTACCAAGCCTCGCCCACAGAACCGGTAGTAAAAAAAAAATTGAATTTCACCACTGGCTCAGATACAAAATTTATAGCATTTGCCTTCACAAATAATAAGCCACTCCATGTATACATTAGTGTGCGAGATAGTTCACTATTAATGTGCTCTAACAAGACATGCTTCTAAGTAATTTTGTACCTGCTTCAGTGGAAAATGACATCAACTGTTGTTGCTACAGACAGCTTATTTTCTTCTGGAGGAAAAAAAAGTTGACAGGTTCTGCTTAGCTGGCTGCTTGCAGTGGACAAGTTATTCCTCTGTCCTTCTGAAAAACATGTTTGTTTTTCTGTCTGATGTGTAAGGAGAAAAAGAGACTGGACAATTCAATATACTGTACTTTGCTGTCCTGCCAGGCTCTTAAGTCATTTATTTAAAAGACATTTAAAAGATTGTTTGGGAGCCACATGTTGGTCAAAAATAATAGGAAAGAAATAAAATATTTGTAATAATAATTTGAATTATTTTAAGTTTGCCTTTGATTTTTCTATGGGCCATCACACTTGAAAAACAAACAAACATTAAGTTATAAATAATAGGTAAAAAAAAAAAAACTCCATACATTTCAGCATGTATGATCTTCACAAATGTTTTTTGACGTGCATGAATTGTCTTCAATAAGGGGGAATCATGGTTTCAAATATGGAAGTTTTTTTCTGAATAGATTTGGATCTAGTGATGATGTGCATCCTAAACTGAAACACAGGACCCTTTATATTGCTAAATTAAAATGATGTCTACAAGCTCTTGAGCTGGTAAAAATATATTCCAGCATAAATTGTGCTGCCTCCATTGCCAGCCTCTGCCAGTGAATGGTGCTGCCCTTTCCTTCAAGGTATATATATTTTTTTATTTTTTTATTTTTTATTTATTTTTTATTTATTTTTATATGCCACCCTTCTCCAGAGACTCAGGGCGGCTTACAATGCATTAAGCAATAGCCTTCATACTTTTGTATATTTTATACAAAGTCAGCTTATTGCCCCCACAAACCGGGTCCTCATTTTACCCACCTTAGAAAGGATGGAAGGCTGAGTTGACCTTGAGCCTGGTGAGAATTGAACTCACAGTAATTGCAGGCAGCTGGATGTTAAATGGTGCCTTAGTAGGAGGCATTAGCCTCCTACGCCACTCAGGCTCCTATAGGTTCCCCTTGCACATATGTGCTAGTCGTTCCTGACTCTAGGAGGCGGTGCTTATCTCCATTTCAAACCCGAAGAGCCAGCACTGTCTGAAGATGTCTCCGTGGTCATGTGGCCGGCATGACTAAACACCAAAGGTGCACGGAGCGCTATTACCTTCCCACCAAAGGTCCCTATTTTTCTACTTGCATTTTTTACGTGCTTTCGAACTGCTGGCAGAAACTGGGACAAGTAACAGGAGCTCACCCCATTACGGGGCACTAGAGATTCGAACCGCTGAACTGCCGACCTTCCGATAGACAAGCTCAGTGGCTCAGCGCATCCCATTGCCCTTCCTTATTACAGGTCAAATTCAAGAAAGGGATTGGTGAATTTCCCTTGCTTCATTTCCTCTCTGCCTAGTGTAAACAATTAACCATTCCCTCTCCCTGATGTGGAGTTTGTGGAACAGAGGAGAAGTTGAGGCAGGTGCTTACAATGGCAGGTTTAATGACCTATCAAGTGGCAAAAAGTAACAGGTTGAGGGAATGGGCAGATTGAAACAGAAGGGATTCCTCCCACTGATACTATTCAACACAGCCTGTTGTCTGTCTAGCTATCTCTGAACACAGCCGCAGTGTTTTAGCTTTCAGGGAAAGCTTAAACTGTGTCTTTGAAAAAAAAATCAAAAATCCCAGTTGAAGCTAACATGCATGTGTAAGCAGAGCATGAAGTTAGAGAGAGAAATCAATAACAAGTGTGTCCAATTCTTGAGTGGCACTGTAAGTGTTCAAAAAGTCCAGGCTAAATTTCTTATGGCTATATTGAAATGATATCTATCAGCTCACGACTCTGACCTCACAGTCAGTTGGCAGCATATGGAAATAACCAGAAAATAGCTACGGAGAAGGTCTTGAAGAACCATGCAACTGTGGTTACCCACCCATAGCCACCAAACATAATTACTACTGACAGCTAATGCGATTCATGCCCAGAGACTGGAGGGAAGAGGACATGCCAATAGGAGTTGGATAGATCCAGATGTCAAGCTACATTAGCAGCCAGGTTGTCACTGAAGTGTGCCAGATTATATCTATAGCCAAATTATGTTACATGTCGGGAAAACACTGCTTTAAAACAGGAACAATGAAGAATGACTTCAGGTTACCTCTAAAGATTCTACATCTGGAATAAGTCTATGCTTTGGATAAGGTGAAAGAGTCCACAATTTGTTTTTACACACCCTACTAAATTCCTTTACATTTTGGGACCTAAGAAAATGCGCATTTGCTGCTTGGTTTTTGCATGGCGCAGAACAATTCTGTAGAAGAGTTAGACTTTTGTTTAATCTGATGACTTCGTTTGGAAATATGTAAACTTCTTACCGTGTTTCCCCAAAAATAAGGCCCTGTCTTATGTTTTTTTGAACCCTGAAATAAGCACTTGGCCTTATTTTCGAGGATTATTATTATTATTATTATTATTATTATTATTATTATTATTATTTTGATTTATATGCCGCCCTTCTCCGGAGACTCAGGGCGGCTTACAATGCGCTAAGCAGTTTTGGGCGTGTGGAGCAAGACGGAGTTCCTCTTGCCATTTTACCTGATTTCCAGCTCTGTCTCCCTAACCATAACCAGAGGAAATGGCAGGGACCGGCTGCACATGTGGTTAAATATTTTCGGGGAGGGCTTATTTTTGGGGAAGGGTTTATTTTCAGGGAAACACGGTAGGAGTATTCCACAAAAAATTGTCTTTACGGGTTGAGCTAATCACGACACATCAAATTATCAGTAGGCAAAGTGTTGTTGTTTACCATTGCTACTTCATCTAGAGTTCTGGAATACACTTTTATTCCCCAACATAACTATGTCAACTTGGAGACAAAAGGAACATTTTCAAATAAAGTACATTTTACTTTTTAATACATATAGAGATCAGATGCATCCCTGGAAATACAAAGGATTCTGAAGGCTCTTTTCTCATTTACCTTCTTTTAAATCAACCATCAACTTAACTTCATTTTTGATTTAAAAAGTTGATTAAAAGAATATTTATTAAAAAAAATCAACTGGAGCAAACAGCCTGTTAGATACGAAGGATAACTCGATCAATGACAAGGAACTATATAGTCCCTGATCTTTCACTCAAAATCTGATGCCCAATAAAATGTTAATATTCCTATAGTCCTCATTTAAATAATCTGAGACCTTTATACTTTAAAAACCATCTCCGCATTTGATTTTCTGGTTCTACAAGCTTGTAGGTAATGTTTTTTTTTTTTTTAAATAAGAATAGATAATAAAAATGAAGGAAGTATATTGCCATGATTGAAAGATCTGATTCATAGTTTCCCAAGGAGAAATGTGTAGGAGTGATATTTTTTCCTGAGTGGTAAATCCAAAGGTAATACTAAAGCTGAGAAAGAACCCGCAAAATCAAATTTGCATGCATACATCCTCCCAAAACTTAAAGTTTTAAGTTTTAACTTAAAGTTATCCAAGTTGCTCCAAATTTGCAGTTGAATTTGTCATTATATTCCTCTGAACTTTCCGGTCTCTTGAATCCCATTTAAAATCAACTGTGGTTCCTGATTCAAAAAAAAAAAAAAATCAGCATTACAGTATTTATTTTTGACCATATGTGAGTGTATGTGTGGTTATAAGAGTGGGACAATTCAGTGGAATCATAAGAAGTCTTTGTAAGCTGATATTTGATTTCAAAGTTACAAGTGGAATCTACTGAAAGCAAATAGAATCCCCCAAACAGCCAGATTTTGTGTCAAATCCCTTGCAACAGATCTTTTAACGAATTCTGGAGTCCTTGGTGCTCTCTAAGCTGGGATGTTTGTTTGCAAACATTTCATTAACCAGCTAAGTTATCTCATCATTAAGTAAATAAATACTTAAACTGCTTTCAGTTGATTTTAAACATTCTCAGTTTATTTGCCTAGGAATGTCCCAAAGGTGCTTTTTCCAAAGATAACTGGACTTTCTGGTTTTTCGTTGAAGATGTTTCTCTTCTCATCCAAGAAGCTTTTTCTGCTCTTGAAGCTTCTTGGATGAGAAGAAAACATCTTCAAAGAAAACCCCCAGAAAGTCCAGATGTCTCTTGAAAAAGCACCTTAGAGATAACCATGACCTGGTTCAGAGATGGTATTCAGCAGGTTCTGACCAGTTCTGGAGAACCAGTAGCGGAAATTTTGAGTAGTTTGGAGAACTGGTAAATACCACCTCTGACTGGCCCCCGCCCCCATCTATTCTCTGCCTCCCGAATCCCAGCTGATGGGGAGGAAATGGGGATTTTGCAGTAATCTTCCCCTGGAGTGGGGTGGGAATGGAGATTTTACAGTATCTTTCCCCTGTAACACCCACCAAGCCATGCCCACCAAGCCACACCACGCCCACCAAGCCACGCTCACGTAACCGGTAGTAAAAAAAATTGAATCCCACCACTGACCTGGATGACTGAGAATCCCCATAGACATCTGTCTAGGAATGCAGAGCTGAAAGTAAGCTAGTATCATAAAACGTAGTAAGGTAAGAATAGCTCATGCTTGAGGTTGCTTTCAATCTGTCTTTTAGAATTACTAATAAAATAGTTCTGTTCTTTGTAAATCCATGTCTTTCTTATTGATTCCTAAGGTGACATTTAACATAAGATCGTTTATCATTTCTGAGATCTTAATAACTTCCCACTCGCCTACAGTTATAATATTAGAAGCTCAAGGTAAAATGATGAACACGTTAAGGTCAAAACAAAAGCTATTTATGCTTTGACAATTTGAGATAGAGACACCAAGTTTAGTTTTAAATATTTTTTCTCAATAATACAGCAACATTTCCAATACACTCCAATGTCTCATTTTGGATAGATGAGGATTTTTGCATCACAGAATCAGGTGTGTTTGAGCCAGGGGTGGGTTCTAATTTTTTTACTACTGGTTCTGTGGGCGTGGCTTATTTTGTGGGTGTGGCTTGGAGGTCATGTGACTAGGTGGGCGTGGCTAGTTGGTCAGAGTCATTTCTGGAAGGTCCTCGCACTTACGACCAGTCCTCACACTTACGACACGACTCATTTGTTTGCTTTTAACACTGATCAGCTGTAGGATGGCCCTTTGAAGCCCCGAGGCAAGAGTTTAAACAGTTTTTTTTCCCTCTAGTCATCAGTTGGGACTCAGGAGGCAGCAATAGATTGGGGGTGGGACCAAATAAAAGGTAAGAATAATGTGGGTGGGGGGAGGTGGGAGGGTGGGGTGGGTGGGAGAACCGGTTCGGTGACGTCATATCGTCACCGCTACCGGCTCGGCCAAACCGGAATGAACCGGGAGGAACCCACCACTGGTTTGAGCACATGCTAGACTTTAAAAAGAAACTTGTCTCTGAAGACAGATTTTCTTGCACAGGTATGCCAAAATCTAACTCTGTAGAGATTTTGGTTACTCCCCTATGAGATTTCATGAGATTCGTTGTATAGGTAGTCCTCGAATTGTGAGCACAACTGGGACCAGAATTTCTGTTATTAAGCAAGTGAGTTATTTTATTTATTTATTTTTATTTTACTCACATTTATATGCCACCCTTCTCCCAAAGGACTCAGGGCGACTCACAACAATAAAACACAAGACAATAAATTAATGCTAAAGCAGTCCAATTACAAAATTAAAAATCCCAACAATTAAAACTAAAAACTCCCAGCAGATCAAGAGATTTGCTGAAAAAGCCATGTCTTCAGGCCGGTGTGGAAAGAGCAGAGGTCAGGGGCCATCCGGATCCCAGCGGGTAATTGATTCCAGAGGGTCGGTGCGGCCACAGAGAATGCCCTCATCCTAGGCGCCACCAGCCGACATTGTCTGGCCGATGGCACCCGGAGGAGGGCAGCCCTATGTGAACGCACAGGGCGGTGGGAGGCCAGTAGGAGGTGGTCCTGATTTTTTTTTTTGGCCATGGTTGTTAAGTCATACTGTCATTAAACGAATCCAACTTTTCCCATTGGCTTTGCTTGTCAGAGGCCAGTTAGGAAGGTCATAAATTGGAATCATGTGACAGTGGTATGTATATTGGAACTCTCCTAAGTACATGCCAGTTGCCATCACTCCGAATCTTGGTCACACGACCATGGAGATGCTGTAAGTGCAAGGACTGGTCATAAATCACATTTTTCTAGTGCTGTTGTAACTTTAAGAGACACAAAGTCAGTGTTGAAATCTAAATTTTTTTACTACTGGTTCTGTGGGTGAGGCTTGGTAGGTGTGATGTCACTTACTGGGTGTGGCTTGGTGGGCGTGGCAGGAGAAGGATACTGCAAAATCCCCTTTCCATCCCCACTCCTGGGGAAGGATATTGCAAAATCTCCATTCCCACCCCACTCTGGGGCCAGCCAGAGGTGGTATTTGTCGGTTCTCTCAACTACTCAAAATTTCCGCTATGGGTTCCCCAGGACTTGTCAGAACCTGCTGGATTTCACCCCTGAACAAAGTGAATAGTTGAATATAAGTTGAAGAGGAGTTATATTATCTCCTTTTCCTCCAGTTCCTCCTCCTTCCCTTCCCTCACCTTTCCCCTTCCTCCCCCTTCTTGCATGCAGGCAGTTGCTGGGAACATATAAGGAGGGTCTGAAATAGTTACAGTATTCACCTAGGTAGAAGTGGGGTCTCCAAATTTAACTGAGTTGAAAAATGATCATATTGTATGTGAAGCAGAGAGCAACATCTACTCTAGTCCTATTGGACTAACCTTAAAGACTATGATGATGCAGTTGGTTTAATTTAGGTTTTAAAGGTAAAGGTTCCCCTTGCACATATGTGCTAGTCGTTCCCGATTCTAGGGGGCGGTGCTCATCTCTGTTTCAAAGCCGAAGAGCCAGCACTGTCCAAAGACATCTCCATGGTCATGTGGCCGGCATGACTAAATGCCAAAGGCGCACAGAATGCTGTTACCTTCCCACCAAAGGTGGTCCCTATTTTTCTACTTGCATTTTTTACATGCTTTCAAACTGCTAAGTTGGCAAAAGCTGGGACAAGTAATGGGAGCTCACCCCATTTTGCGGCACTAGGGATTCGAACCGCTGAACTGCCGACCTTTTGATCGACAAGCTCAGCGTCTTAGTCACTGATCCACCATATCTCTCTAACCTAGCCTCTAGGTTTGAGGCTAGGATTAAAATATTGTTTCCAGTAGGGGTAGAAAGAATTATCTGTGGAAAGAGCAAAATGGGGAAAATTCTGATCATGTAGAAATAAATACATCTAAATTCACATCTTTAATTAACGTGTTCAGTTTCTTATGTGTACAATCAAATTATAAAGCTTTTACATTTTTTCCCCAAAGCCTAATTACAAAACCAGAAAAATAAAAATAGCAGCAGACTGTTAGAATACAGAAACTTCTAGTTTTTCATGTAATTTTTAGATTCAGTTTACATTCTGCTTTAGAGGGAATGAATAACTTTCTGAAATATTCATGACAAAAGAATAGATTCGATTTCATATTTCAGGATCCCAGATTTTATTTTGATTACTAAAGTGATGGGCAGCATAATCCTTTGTCCCTCTTACTATGTATTGCCGTAGTAATGGGAGACCACCAGGCAGTGGTGAAATCCAATTTATTTTTACTACTGGTTCTGTGGCCGTGGTGTGGCTTGGTGGGCGTGGCTTGGTGGGTGTGGCAGGAGAAGGATACTGCAAAATCTCCATTCCCTCCCCACTCCAGGGAAAGGATACTGCAAAATCCCCATTCCCTCCCCACTCCTGGGGGAAGAATATTGTAAAATCTCCATTCCCAACCCATTTGCCAGTTCTCCAAACTACTCAAAGTTTGCGCTCAAAATTTCAACATTATTTCATGAGATTTTGGATATTTTTCATCTTCATAAATGTGTTATGTATATCAGGCTATCTAATTTTCTTTCAAGTCCAAGATTACCGGGAAACACCTATTGCAATCTTGGCATTTTCTATAACTTTTTAAGCGGCATAATCATGGAAGTTTTATTTTTATTTATTTATTTATTTATTTTATTCATTTTATTTGGTTTATATGCCGCCCTATCTCCCAATGGACTCAGGGCGGCTCACAATAATAAAGACACAAGCCACAATACAAAATAAAATCTAAAATCTAAAAACTTTAAAATTTAACCCTTAACCCCCCCCCACATCAGACCAGGTCAAGCGATTTAAAAAGCCAAGTTTTTAATTCACGACGGAAGGTGCGAAGGTCAGGCGCTAATCGGAGCTCCAAGGGAAGTTGATTCCAGAGGGTGTGCGCACCCACCGAGAAGGCTCTACCCCTGGGGGCCGCCAACCGGCACTGTCTAGCTGACGGCACCCTGAGCAGGCCCTCTCTATGGACGCGAACCGGGCGATGGGATAAGTTTTGGAGGCAAGGCAAAGTGGGGGCTCCATACTTGTAGAATACAAGTCAAATTATGTACTCTTGATCTCTGGAAAGACTGCATGCTCACCAAAGAGACAATGGCATGGTGTTAATTTCTTGTTTACTACCTTCCATAACATTGCCCTGAAAACAGGAGCTTTTATGTCTATTCTTTTCTGATGGATGGTTCATTTCCCATTAACTATAGGCTTTTAAATGATTTAATGTGGTAGAAGTGTGGAAAGCTATTAAATGGTCTGCTCTTAGAAGTTAATGGGTTCTAATGAATTATTGAAGACACAAGCATTTTCTGGCTGACGTGACTGGCAGTCCTCTCAAACATCTTATTGATTTCTGAAATTGAGAGTTTATTGGAATTTGATATAATCACACAGAAGTGACTATTTGCTGAGAGAATTGGAAGATATTTTAAGCACAGGAAAAATCCAGAATCTTATCAGGGATATACGTAGAGCAGACATTTTGATTAACTAAGAGTTCTTCCTCGCAGTCACATTAAAGTGCTTTCTTTTATTTCTTGAGCCAGCAGGAAAGTATGATAGCATACTTTACATTGTCCTTATTGCTTTTGATAACCCTTATCTTTCCCCGGAAAAAGGCAAGGGAGTGGTCCTATCCCTTCAATTTTAATATGGGACAATGAAAAGAAAGTTATTGGATGATTTCTTTGGCTTTGCTGTCTGGTCAGCAAAGGAATCTATTGAATCATATCTTTCAAAGATCATGGAGAATGAGAACAAGGAGCAAACTTCCTTCCTTCCTTCCTTCCTTCCTTCCTTCCTTCTTCTCCAAGTCATGGAGTCATGGCACTTTCCTTACTAGTATTGCTTCTTCAGCAAGATGTGTAGGAAATACCTATGTATAAATAGTAATACTGTTTTACTAGGTTTTAACTTCAGATCATTCTATATGTAATGCTCTCTACATGGGGCTCTCCTTGAAGAGCACTCGGAGGCTCCAGCTGGTCCAGAATGCAGCCGCGCGGGTGGTTATGGGCGCAACCCGTTGTGCCCACGTGACACCCCTCCTGCGTGAGCTGCACTGGCTCCCAGTGGTCTTCCGGGTGCGATTCAAGATGTTGGTCACCACCTTTAAAGCGCTCCATGGCACAGGACCCGGGTACCTTCGAGACCGACTTCTGCCACCAATAGCCTCCCACCGGCCAGTTCACTCCCACAGAGAGGGTCTCCTCAGGGTGCCATTGGCCAAGTTATGTCGGCTGGCGACACCCAGGGGGAAGGCCTTCACTATGGGAGCCCCAGCCCTGTGGAACGAACTGCCCCCGGAAATACGTAAGATCTCCGACCTCCGTGTGTTTCGTTGTGCTCTCAAGACCCTGTTGTTCCGCCAGGCTGGTCTATCAACATAACAATTTTAAATTGGGTTTTAAATTTCTGGGGTTTTAAATTTGAGCCGAATTCATTTAATAATTTTAAATGAAATGGTATTTCAACTGATGTTGTCTTGTGTTTTAATAGGCTGTACACCGCCCTGAGTCCTTCGGGAGAAGGGTGGTATAGAAATAAAATTATTCTTATTCTTATTCCATCCAGATCTTTTCATCTCAAGATTGCCACAACATCTCCAAAGCTGATCCACCAGAGTGACCATTGTTGCCTCAGTCGCTTCTCCAGGCCTAAAACCTGTTCATTTCAACAACTGTTTGCAAATAAAGGAAAGGCTGGACAATGGAGAGGAGTTGTCAAAAACGAATGGCTCCAAGGAGGATGTTTTTGTGATGGCTCTAGCAAAGTAACCTCCTAATAAGAAGTGACAGTCTCTCAGATGTAAATAGTCATATATGCTCTGAAACAATGACATGTGTCAAATCCATGTGAGTTACAAGCGTACTTTAGAAATACTATATCTCTAGCATATTAGAGTTCACAGACCACAAAGGAATTCCAGATAATTTATCTTCAGATATTGCTCCTATCATCCCATTGGATTTTACCTGTTGTTCTGACCCAGCCTTTGCAAGTAATGATAAGCTGCTTACTCATGAGTAAAACAAAACAGTCTTTTATTCATGTGGATAAACCACATTACCAATGTAATTAGTCCCAACAAACCTGTTTCTGGCCAAGTGATCTGAATTTCTTGCTGTATACTAGAAAATGAATAGTTGTCTGTGACAAACGGCCACTCCCAAACCCCTACTACTTATTTCCCACCTAGGGAGGGGCTGGCTAGTGTCTATATCTGCTTTTCCCTGAGAGCCGGCTTATTGCTTTCCTTTGCTCTCCTCTCCTTTCCTCTCTACACATCTGAGATGGGCTCCATCTGTTTCTTCCCCTCACTCAGCTCAGGCCAGCCTGCCTCTCAAGACAGCTGCCTCTCCACCTGGAGGAAGACAGAAGGCCTCGGCTCTGCCTCTGATGCTGTTTCTTTATCAGAGCCTTCCAAAGGCTCAGAAGCCGGCCCAGGCTGTCCCTCAACCTCTTCCTCATCTGACTCTGCCGCTAGCTCTGCTGACAGGCCACAAGACCTGTGTAGAGTATGAAGATGGTATTTGATTATACGTAGTGGATTTGTAGAGAATAAGATGAATAAGTTTATGCAAAGCTATTAAGTAAGGAATGTTTCCAGGAAGAATCAATATAGGTTTATGGGGTAAAAAGTAAAAATAAGGTTTTTACAATATATTTTATTTGAGATTGGTTAAAATATTTTGTTAATGTGTTAATATATGTAAGGGTTGGAGATGTGATGGTTAATTGTAACTGGGCTCTGATTGTGTAATATTGGAAGAAAGAAGACTTGCTTATTATTGAAGAACAGACAAGAACGAAGTTGGATTGATTACTTTCAAGCAATAACTGGTTTAAATAGTTAAATAGTTTAAATAGTTATATTTAGATATGAACAAGGGGAGTTAAAGTGCAAGAGAGAGATAAATCTATAGATAGTTAGCGTATGGGTTTTTTTTTTATGTTTGTTAAATGCTATACCCTGTATTTGCTCTGGGAAGTCTGGGGGGGGGGTTGGGGCAGGAGGTTGGAGAAGGGAGGGGAAAATATGTGAATTTTTTAAAAAAACTTTTCAATAATAATAAAAAAATCCCGTGTAGAGTTAACACTCAAATGAATTTGATTAACTTTATTATAAAATATTTTGCAATTGATTAGAGCACCTTGGGAAGGGGATGAGACCTAAGTCCATATTTCAAGAGATAGTTCCTGGTATTTCTATATAAAGGAATGGTGAAGCATATGGAATTCAGATTAAATTGACATGGCTCAGAATTGTGTGATTTCGTAATCTTACTTTTCATTACTGATTCCATATTTGGAATCTAATTTGAGCTTGGAAGTGGGAAGTGGGAAACATAACTCCCCGTGGCTCTTTCTCATTTTCAAAATTGCACAAGTGATACAACTGCCACATATTTATTTATTTGGATGCATATGCATAGCAGTCATTCTGTTTTGCTGAAATAAATAAAAAAGCATATTTGTGACTACAGAAGAATTAGTCACATACTGTATCATAATCCAGAACAATTATAGTGTGTTCTATTTCAGCTACCTTACTTGCAAAAGACCTCTGGCTGAAACCTTGGAATGCTCCTTCTATTAGAGTAGAATCTAATTCATTGAGGGCATTTCATACGTAGTTAATTAATTTTAAAAATGCTTAGAGGGTAGTCAGCAGGCAAAACGACAATAGTCAGAAACAGCTGCGAATCTATAAAAGACATTCTGTTGCAAAGGCATCTTCCTTTACCCTAATCTATAGATGCCTGTTGCAAAGGCATCTTCCTCTACCCTAATCTTATTAAGATGCATTTTCACATATATAGAAAATTAAATTTCAAATACATAGGTGGCAAACTTGATGTTATCTATGTAATTACCGTCTGCCTGCATCGAAATACTGTTCAATTTTCAATACAGTGGTATTTGAGAGGGAGAGTTAATTATGGGCATGAAGACAGATGGCTGTACCAACAGGAATTCTCATTGATTTTTTTCCCCCTCCAAGCTTGTGATTCAAGTGTGCTAAAGTGGTATAAGGAAGAGGGATGCATAGCATCTTTCTGTGTGCTAATTTTGTGTTCAGAGAGATGGTGGATTGATAGGGCCGCAAACCTCCAGATTCAAATTCCCAATCATTGTTAATCTCTCGCAGAAGAAAGGAGATTAATATTAGATTTGGGGTCTAGAAATGCTTATGGAAAGAGTGCACGTTGGATATGCTTTTGTGAGTATAGGAATTGAATGGAGACTTAAAGGGTCAGAAAGAGTTACAAAGAAGCTTACTATAGGCAGGTGTATTTCTTGCCCACAGTAAGGAGGTGAACATAATTACACACTCTCTTAAAATGTTATTTTGTACTGAGCATGGATCCTGAGATTTTTTTTACAGTCATAAGTCACTCAAAGCTAAAAAAAAAAAAAAAGTCTAATAGTTACATCAGTCTACTAAACAACTAATTCCCACAACACTGTCAAATTAACTACTATTAAGATTGTAGTTCTTCTCATCCTTACTAGGACCTATCTCTTCCCACTTATGGCTATATCCATGTTGCTTGTATCTTTACAACTTACATTGTTTTTATTGTTTCCTAGTATGATTTGATTGCTTATTAGTATCCTATGACTATCACTAAGTGTTGTATGTATGATTCTTGACGAATATATTTTATTTTTTCTTTATACTGAGAGCATATGCACCAAAGACAAATCCCTTGTGTGTCCAATCAACACTTGGCCAATATAGAATTCTATTCTATTCTATTCTATTCTATTCTATTCTATTCTATTCTATTCTATTCTATTCTATTCTATTCTATTCTATTCTATCCTATCCTATCCTATCCTATCCTATCCTATCCTATCCTATCCTATCCTATCCTATTCTATTCTATTCTATTCTATTCTATTCTATTCTATTCTATTCTATATGTCTGGTGTCAGCATTTCAACGCTGGCATAGAAAGCAGAGGAAACTGAGAGATAAACTCTGAAACTTTTGTCTGCTAAATCCCTTTGAAGTCGGGTTGTCGTGGAAATGAGGGGAGGGGGCACATTCCTGGGAAATGACGAGAAAAGGAGTCTGAAGAATGACTTGGAAGACAGCCAATGAGAAGCAGAGATTTGGGGATCGGAAAGGGAGGGATTGGGAGGCAAAAGGTCAGTCTTGTCCACACGGAGTCATGATCCGGTGGCTGTGCTCAATTAAAGAAAGATTTCCTTAAAGATTGGCAGTTTGGAAATTCATTTAATTTTGAGATAGCATCGCAGTCTGACATCTGGATGAATTGGAAGTGATATAGTCAAATTAATAACCTGATTAAGCAAAGGAGGATTATGAAGAAATTTTAAATTTCAGGTTTTTACTTTTAAATATTTAAGGTAATTAAAATTATTACTGTAGATATTCTTATTAATAAAATTACTATACCTAGAATCAGGAAGCAAATTTTGACCGGAGGTAAATCTTTCTAGAACCATTTCTGGTTTTTTTCCCCCTTTCATTACCGATGCTCACTAGCCCTTTTAATTAGACATTTGTCTCCATGCACCTACAATGATTTAACCTGACAAAAGTGCCAAAATTCATAGAGAACATACAGTAATTCAAGCAGCTCATAATCTAAATTACTACAAATGGATTGTAATGTACACAAAAACCAGTTTTTTGAAAATAGTTGTTTCCAAGTATAAATGTAAAGATTCTTTGCAGGTGTTCCTCAGGATATGATCACTTCTTCAGTGACCGTTCAAACTTTAAGTGGTGCTAAATGAGGGAGACCTATTAAGACTCCTTGAAATTCTAGCCATTGCAGTGTCCCACCAGTAACAAATCTGGGTACTCAAAGACTGGACTAGATTTCTGTGTACCATTGTGAAATCATTGTGATCATGATTTCTGATGTTCCCTAGTGGTTTCCCACAATCAAAGTCAATGATAAAGCTAGCAGGATGTTGGACATTGCATTCACATGAGCCTTTCACATAATTATTTCCACAATCCTTATTTAATGACAACAACTGGGACTGCAGGAATTGCCATCGCTAAGTGATATAGTCATGTGACATCACACTTTCTGTCCACATAGTGATGATAACTCTAGTCTCAAGAATCACCTGTACTGTTAATCCAGTTGCCTTATAGAAAGTCATATTGATTGTAGGGTGACAAGATCACTCAGCTTTTGATCAGATGAATATTTTCCCTATTGGTATCCATTTATCAATATTTCATGAACAATCCCCTTCATCAGGGGTGGGCTGCTGGGGGTTTGCAGGGGTTTGGGAGTGTCACTGCGTTTTTGTATTTACCAGATGAGCTCTTATTTTTGAACTTTCAGATTTACCGTAGCTTGCCAAGTTCTTATCAGTAAGCTAACTGCGCATGTCTACATTCCTTCACTTTCTTCTCTCTTTCTTTGTTCTCCGGCCAGGAGAGGTGGCCGGGAAAGCTTTGCCAAGATGTAATTAATTAGCTAATAAGATGTTTTATTTTCTTTATAACAAATAAATGAGCTTTTCTTAGAAAACATATCTTCGGGTTTATTTTCTTAACGTATACTTCAAGGAAAGGTCACGATCCATTCTCTAAATCAAGGTGCAATTACCCAAAAGCAGAATGGGATTAATTGCCACCCTGACAGGGAGAACCTCTAGCTAAGATTCTGTGCAGTTCGGAGAAGGCCCAAATCCCACTCCTGGTTGGCCCCGCCCATCCCTCCCCACCCAGGAGTCCCCAAGCGGCCCATTTTGGATGTAGGTAAGTGCAGGGCATGCACGGAGGCTCAGGAAGGGTGAAAAACATGTGTTTTTGGCTCCGGAGGCCCTCTGGGAGGCTGTTTTCACCCTCCCAGAGGCTTGAGGAAAACCTCCGGAGCCCGGGGAGGGCAACCCCATCCCCCTCTGTGGTGCAGGAGACCAACTAGGCCATCCCACCATGGCCACGCCCACCCAGCAAATGGGCAGAGAACCCCTTGCTAAAATTTTTGAAGCCCACCCCTGCCCTTCATGTGATTATTGTCATCTGTGGAAGAGTCTTGCTGAATCTTCTTAGCAGTTATTTGGGTACTGTGGTATATTTACTCTAAATCTAACTCTCTGTCTCCTTCTTTGTTGCCCCCAAAAGATATTTGTGCAAACTTAAAAGCTTTCTCGCAGCTGGCATATAATTTGTTTTGTCCTCTTTCTAATCTTTCCAGTAATATAATGTTTATTTGCGTTGAATTCTTTCAGATTTTCTACGTGTATTTCTTTGTAGACTATAATAATAATAATAATAATAATAATAATAATAATAATAATAATAATAATAATAATAATGTGTGTGTGTGTGTATGTGTGTTCTGTTTCCTCATGATTTTTATCCTTCAGTTATGGAAGAAAACAATGCCTCCAAGATAGTCCTTTTTAACTGACCTCTGGCTAGTCTATAAATTACTTCCTAGTGCATTAGCTCACTGGAAAATGTGTCAAGGAATTAAATTAATCTCAGTGCCATGCCAGTATTATGACACTAGCGATTATCTTCTTGTCTAAGTTAAAATCAGCATCGTGTCACTCTAAATAATGATATGCTCCCAATTAAATAGTTATATTATTTATTATAACATTAAGTAAAAATAATTTTGTTCAAAAATACATTTATTTTTTGTTAAGTCTCATGATATTTTTTATGAAAAAGTGGTGAAATCTTGAAATGTCACGCTACGAAGAATGAACCATTGGGCAATTGTTCAAGCTCATCTTACGAACCCCAGGGCCAGGGAAAAAATGTCTGTTGTTCTAAGAAGTACAGTAAAGGAAGACTGATGCTGGGCTTGTTGATTGAAAAGTCGGGAGATCAGCAGTTCAAATCCCTAGTGCCGGATAATGGGGTGAGCTCCCGTTACTTGTCCCAGCTTCTGCCAACCTAGCAGTTCAAAAGCATGTAAAAAATGCAAGTAGAAAAATAGGGACCACCTTTGGTGGGAAGGTAACAGTGTTCCATGTGGCTTTGGTTTTTAGTCATGTCGGCCACATGACCACGGAAACATCTTCAGACAGGGCTGGCTCTTCGGCTTTGAAATGGAGATGAGCACCACCCCCTAGATTTGGGAATGACTAGCACATATGTACGAGGGGAATCTTTACCTTTTACCTTTAAAGGAAGAAAAAACAATGGTCCAGCATATAAATGGTGGAAAAGCATATATTAGTAGCAGAACATGTTCTGTTCAAGAAGATGGGCTAAGGACTTCCTGTCTGGCTTCCGGCGCTGCCAGATGGTCCTCCGTGACCGCCGCCCCGTTGCCTGTAAAAGAGCCGCCTTTACACCTGAAGGGCGGCTCGAAAAACTCCATTTCCTGACGGAAATGTGAGTCAGAGTAGGCGAGGGCAGGTAGAGCCCTCTACGAAGTCCCCAGAGGCTTTTTTTTGACTCTTGGGGATGAGCAGGTTGAGGCTCCCTATTTCCGCTCGCCGTCGCTCCGGGCATCGGGAGAACTCTGCCTTTTTGCAGAGCTAGGCGCTGGAACCAGATTAACCAACGAACTTAACAGATGGATTTATTAAAAAAGATGAGACTTGGACTTGGGACCCTAAATTGCAAGTATCCTTAATGAATTTATAAGCATTTCAGAGTGAAAGAGAAAAAAACTTTAAAATGGCGACCGCTGAGGCTTGGGAAGTAGAAGAAAGCCGAAAGTGAGAATCCTTCCGTAATAGATACAAAGTAGCGGAATACATAGTGCTGGCTACAATTTGGAAGTAAATTAGTTATTTTAAGTTCCTTTCTTCTTGGAGATTTGTACTTGATCTTGTTTGGGGAAAAAAAAAGAGTTTGCTGGCAAGATGGCGTTAAAATTTATAAAGCCTGATAGACAAGCGGGGGGGGGGGTGCTCCCCCACTCACAACTGTTTGAACAAGCTTTGAGCCTACAGACTTTGCAGAATGGTTTTAACTTAAAAGAATTTCTTCAGGAGGAAATGGCAAAATATCATGAGACTGTGAACCAGAAATTTGAAAAATTAAGGCAGGAAATTAAAGAAATGATACAACTAAAGTATGATAACTTGCAACGAAAGATTGTAACAGTGACTAATGGTTTTTCAGAAGTTGTTATAAAGTTGGATACAAATATTAAATTACTAGAGTCTAAAATGGAGGAAATTGATGATAAGATTTATAAGTTGGACAACAAAATACTAAGAATTGAAAAGGATTTAATAAATATTCAAGACAATAATTTAGAAGTAAAGTCTAAAGAGGAAGCTGGTCACGAGACTTATAATGCAGAAGATATAAAGCAAGGGATTGAAAGAGAAGTTGTAATGATGCAATACAGGCTGACAGAATTTGCGATCAGAATTAGAGGTTTACAGGAAAATAACAGTGATGACCTAAGAAAAATATCTGCTCAAGTTCTGGCTGGGATCTTAAAGGTTCATCCTGAGGAGGTATCCTGTAAAATTGATAAGGCCTATAGAGTAAATTCTTGGATTGCAAAGCAAAGGCAACTGCCTAGAGATGTGGTGATTTACTTTACAAATAAAGAAATAAGAAATGATATTGTGCAAAAATCCTTTAATTCTACTTTACAACTGTATGGGAGAAAAATTTGGATATATAAAGAATTGCCGCCTAAGATGTTAAGAGATAGAAAGAAATTTGGACTTCTGGTGACTGAGCTAAGAAAACAAAATATTCTATTCAGGTGGGATGTCCCAGTGGGTATAATATTGAGATATCAAGGAGTAAGATATCAGTTAAATACTTTTGAAAAAGCGGAAGAATTTTACTACAAGGTCCTTAAAAAGCAAAATCAACAAGAGATAGAAACTCAAGAAAAGCAGAAGGAGATGGCAGTAATGAAGAAACAACAAGTCACAGAGGTCTCCACAGATGAGCCGCTTTTGGATTCTCTCTCAGAGGTCTCAGCTGGACTATTTAATATAAGAGAGGCGGTACCGGATTCTAATGTAATGATTTATCAAGCCACAAACCAGCATGGAAGTCAATCAGTTGATATACAATTTACAGAACTAGAAAGATTTAAGCCACAAAAGCAAAACCAACAAGATCAAGTTATAGATCAGCATGAAAACCAAATAGTCGATACACAATCTACAGAAAGGAATTCAGGATGGGGATCCAACCCACAAAAAGTCAAGAAAAGAAGAAGTAGGTCTCACAAAAACAAAAACTTTTAAATTAAACAACAGTGTAATGCCAGTTATTTATGAGAGGACTGAATATATGAAAAGATAAAGGGCAAAGTATTGGTTTATTTTATCCTGAGGAGAGTGACAGATCTCTGCAGTGCTGAACTTTTGGGATGTGAAAAGGGCCTTAAATCGAATGGATTGGAAATATCTTTTTCTTTTTTTGGATTTCTTGATAAATATATTACGTTTATGCTGAGTTACATGGCAAGAGATTTACTGGATTGGGGCACGCAGAAGATTTGGTTGTTACCCTATTATGGTGGTTGGAATTAATAATCTGGATAAATGACACCTCTATAGACATTATATGGAATATAAATATAAAGTCACTCGGGTGGTTGTTGTGTTTTTTTTTGCAACATGAAGATATTTGTTATGGATGGGGGCAGATGGTAATTGAAGATTGAAGATACTGAAAATACTGTTGGAATTAGGATGCGATGTTACCCTAACATGGCGATGGAGTTTATCATCCAGCTGAAAGACACTACAGAATATATGGATTACAAGCTTAAAGTTTTTTTTTTAGGATTTTATTTACATAAGGGAATATTTTTCTAGTTGAGTGGGCAGAAGAATAAAGATATTAATATGGTAGTTTTTTAGGAAAGTGGGTGGAGATAGGTTAGGTTATTGATTGTTTAGTTTAAAGGAAAGGGATATTATGTCTAGATGTGAATATATGTAAAAGATTTGAGCTAAGAGATGGGGGGAAGGAAATGGGTAGCTGAACTGAATAAATGTTAAATTAGGATTTACTATATAGTCTTATAGTGGAAGGTTGTTTTGAAATGTTATATTAATATATACAAAAGATTTGACTTAAGAGATATACGTATGGGGGGTAGTAAAAGGATAGATTATGAGCGGAAATCGCTAAATTGGGAGATATAATAATATTATTATGTTAAATTAGGAGTTATTAGATAATGTTATAATAGAATGTCACTTTGAAATGTATAGTATAGTATAGTATAAGGGGGATATGATAATTTTATTAGAAAGTAAGGGTCAGCATATGGAGATGGAGTAAGTGGATGGTAAAGTATGATATAATCTGTTATGAATTTGGGTTTTATGAAGAAGTCACAGGGGAAGGGGAGGGTGAGGGGGGGTTAGGGAGGAGGGGGGGGAAAGGGGGAAAAATCTGTATTTGAAAAACTTTTTCAATAAAAAAAAAATGAAGATGGGCTAAGATTAAATCCCTAACACACTGATATTTTTTTTTTAAGTTTGAGAGCCCAGGGACCTGATGCCATCACCATTGTAGAATTAAAATAAATCCATCATTGCCTTGGCAGAGAAAGTCTTTTGAATTTATCCTTGTTGATAGGAGATTGTAGAACCAGATAGCTCTACTCTTTCTAATTGCTAGGCAGAAGTTGTTATTTTACCTACAGTATAATGACTAAATATATAAACATAAACCACAGCAGATGATTTATTTAGGCTAATTCTTCAATCTAGGAGGTTGGAATATTTAGCTACAATAGTTGTCATCCAGTGTTTTTCGAACATAGAATAACAGAGTCGAAAGGAACCTTGGAGATCTTCTAGTCCAGGGGTGGGCAATTGTGGCTCTTTTACAAGCTGTGGACCTCAACTCCCAGAATTCCTGAGACATCTGGGAGTTGAAGTCCACAGGTTCTAAAAGAGCCACAATTGCCCAACCCCCGTTCTAGTCCAACCCCGTGCTTGAGGAGGAGACCCTATACCATTTTAGATCAAAGATTATCCAGTCTCTTTTTGGAAACCTCCAGTGGAGCACCCACAATTTCTGAAGGCAAGTTGTTCCACTGGTTGATTGTTGTCACCGTTAAGAAATTTGTCCTTAGTTCTAAGTTACTTCTCTCCTTCGTTAGTTTTCATCCATTGTTTCTCGTCTTGCCATTTAGTGCTTTGGAAAATAGTTTGATCCCCTCATCTTTGTAGAAGCCCTTCAAATCTAGGAGTGCTATGATGTCTTCCTTAATTCTTCTTTTCATTAGACTAGACAACATACCCAAGTCTTGTAACTTTGTAGGAAGAACATATTGGTAGGAAGCACCTATTGAAACCCAATTATTATATAAAGGACTGCTTCCCATTGATAGCCTCCCACCGACCAGTGCGCTCCCACAGAGAGGGACTCCTCAGGGTGCCATCAGCCAGGCAATGTCGGCTGGCGACCCCCAGGGGGAGGGCCTTCTCTGTGGCAGCTCCTGCCCTCTGGAACGATTTGCCCCCGGAGATACGAAGGATCTCTCGGCCTTTCGCCGTGCCCTAAAAACTTTTCTTTTCCATCAAGCAGGGCTGGTGTGAAACCCCCCCCCTTTTTAGCTCTTTTTAGCGTTTTAGCTTTTTAAGTGTAAATTGGGTTTTAATTGGATTGTTTTAAATTGTGGGCCAAAGCTGTATAATTCTTTTAATCGATTTTAAATTTTGTATTGGTATGTTTTTTATCCTTGGCTGTGCACCGCCCTAAGTCCCATAGGAGAAGGGCGGTATATAAATTGAAATAATAATAATAATAATAATAATAATAATAATAATAATAATAATAATAATAATATGATGATGATGATGATGATGATTTTTGCACTATGTTGCTTCAAAAGCTGTCTGATTATAAAACAAATTTGTTGAACACTTATCATGAAATACAGATTGGGAATGTTTTGCCGAAATTTACCATAATTCAATTGAAATGTTTTGTGTACAGTATGCCCCTGATTTACAACCACAATGGAGCCTGGAATCTTGGTCATACATAATGGTTTGTTTGTTTTTTGAAAAAAAAATTTTTTAAACAAAACATAAAATATCCATCATCCATTACAATTGCAAACAGTGTGTCGGTCGGTTACAAATCTTTTGTGCTTCATCCCATATTCATAATTTACTAATTTTCTAATTTCTCATATTATCAATCTAATATGTATCTTTATATTATTATTCTCATTTGTCCTTTATTTAACAATGGCATTTTCATCCCATAAAAATTATTTTCATGTATTATATTGTTACTGTCAGATTTCGAGGTCGTCTCAAATAAATTGCATTTCAAACAAAGTCTTTGATGAAAAACTCCCATTTATTAAGCACGACATTCTAACTCCGACTCCATCGCAGCCAACACTGACTTCCAGACCCAAAACCCTCCCTTTCTGTTCCCCACTCCTCTGCACTCATTGGCCATCTTCCAAGTCACTCTACCCCTAATGTACTGCTCCAGCTCAAAGGAATTTCCCCCCTCCCATCCCATCTCCTAGGGGATATTATCTCCAGGGAAAATAAATAGGTGAAAAGTCAAATGTCCCTTTCCAGACGCCTCCGCTTCTCCTTCTTATGTCAGCACTAGAGTAAATGCAGCTTGAAGTGCTGACAGTTACATTCATTTCATATTTCATTTCCATGTTTTATTATCGAGCCATTGATAAAATAAATCCCATATCTTATAATATTGTTTGTCTTCCTGTTCTCCAATTTCAAATGTCAATTTACTCATTTCAGCACATTCCATGATTTTCTTAATAACTTCATCGGTTATACATAATGGTTGGTTAAACTTTGGGGTACCACATGACCAGATTCAATTTTATGACTGTTTTTTATAATAGTTGTAACTGAGTCACTGCAGTTCTTAAGCACATGGTCCTTAAGCAAACCCTGGGCCTTCCTAATGGGTGTCGTAAAACATTGGAACACTGCAACCAGTCATAAATATAAACTGGCTGCTAAGTGCCCAAAATGTGATCAGATAACTGCAATGTGTGGGCGAATCATAACTTTAAAGAATTATCATAAGTAGCTTTTATGAAGTCCATCCTAACTTTAGTCATTAAACTGTTGATCGTAAGTTGAATACTGCCTATAATTATAACGATTTTGTACAACAATACCTGGAGGAAATGCAATTGTCACGTTATTTAACCACCTCTCATTTTATATAGGATTTTCCGATATGTCATAATCTCCTCTACCTACTGTAAACAGGAAGAAAGTAAGTAAAGAAGTAAACCTTCTTTAGCAAGAGCACTCCACCTCACACCCCAAGCCACATGTAGTCCTGTTAAAAATTTAGCTGCAGACCCAGAACTCTCTAAACATTATCCGCAAATTATATCTACTGTATGTTTAAAGTGAGAAAAAGGGCACATTATAAATGCTTATAGAGATTCTTAGTCATCCAGGCAGTGGTGGGTTCCTCCCGGTTCTGCCCAGTTCTGCCGAGCCGGTAGTGGTGACGATATGATGTCACCGAACCGGTTCTGGGCCCCCCGCCCCCCCGTCTTATTCTTACCTTTTATTTGGCCCCACCCCCAATCTATTGCTGCCTCCTGAGTCCCAGTTGATGGGCTATAAGGAAAAAAACTGTTTAAACTCTTGCCAAGGGACTTCAAAGGGCCGCCCTACAGCTGATCAGAGGTAAAAGGCAGTTTGGTGGTAGACTGGTGCCTCCAAAAACAAACGAGTAGACCGGTGCCTGCAAAAATAAATGGGTAGACCGGTGCCTGCAAAAATGAATCAGTAGACCAGTGCCTGCAAAAATACATGAGTAGACCAGTGCCTGCAAAAATAAATGGGTAGACCGGTACAGTTCTGCAAGCAGTTAAAGGCCTGGTAGACCAGTACCTCTGCTAAATCCTAAAGAATTGTCACATGACCATCTAGCCACGCCCAGAAAATAAGCCACGCCCACAGAACCGGTAGTAAAAAAAATTAGAACCCACCCCTGCATCCAGGTCATGGTTGTCCCAAAGGTGCTTTTTCAAGAGGCAACTGGGCTTTTCTTTTCTGGTTTTTCTTTGAAGAAGCTGAAGAAGCTTCTTGGCTGAGAAGCAAAACGTTTTCAAAGAAAAACCAGAAAGTCCAGTTGCCTCTTGAAAAAGCACCTTTAGGACATTGTAAATGTATCATTAGAAGCCATGTCAGCTGTAATACTAATTTCATTCCATTAAATGTAAATGTTGTTTTGGCCAGTGGCGGGATTCAAATAATTTAACAACCGGTTCTCTGCCCTAATGACCAGCTGAGTAGGCATGGCTTGGTGATCACGTGACCGTGTGGACGTGGCCAACTCAACGTCATTTCTATCGATGGCACTTAGCTGTTACAATGTAATAAGGGTTAACTAGAGAGGCAGTTTCTGTAAGCAGGGCAATGAAAATTAGGCTAGAAACAACACCAGAATGTTTCCTTTCTGCCTTCCTTACAGGATTAGCCCTGTAAAGTGGGAAAAAACAAAATAAGATTTCTTCCCCACAACCAGTTCTCTGAACTGCTTAGAAAGTTAACAACCGGTTCTACCGAATAGGTGTGAACTGGCTGAATCCCACCACTGATTTTGGCCCATCTGTAGTTTCAAAGTCCAGTCCTACCTACTGCTCAAAAGACTAACAGAAAAGGTGGCCTCACTGCCCTGCTTTCAGATGTTCTTTTCATCCTGACACCCGAGCATCATTGTCACTAGAGATGATAAAATCTTCAGATTAATTGCCATAGAAATCTGTCTCCTATCAATGACCTGTGTTTGTTGTTGTCTTGAGCAAAGGGGGCTATCAAATATATAAAATATATAGGTTGTTATTTATGTATGATTCATAAGTTGGCTTAGTGTTCTGCCCCAGCTACGGATCCCAAAGAATGTAGCAGACACAAACTTCGAACAAAACTCAGTTTACTTCAAAACACAGTCTTTTGCAAGTGCAGGCGGTTAATAAAACATTCTTAACAGCCTGCCAGAAATTCCACAGATAAGATAGAGTCTTACTAGAGTTGGCAGAAAGCCCAGAAGCCAGGTTTGCAGAGAAAATTCAAACTCAATGATCAGCGAACGAACAGACGAACACACGTTGTTTCCTGCAGCTTTTTACAAGCTGTGTGCAAACTTAAATAGGCTAAAGGAGTGGCCAATTAGCCCCAAGCCTTACTCTCGAGGAGACCTCCTCCTGAGTAACCACTCCTGCCTTTTGGCACCTCTGCATGCTCGTGCATTGAGAAGAGGCTCCTCTACTTCATCCTCTTCACTTGAAGGAGCCTCTGGAGGTTCTGAAGGCCCTGGCTGAATCCCTGCCTCTGGCACCACATCTTCTTCAGCCTCCTCATTGTCTGACTTGAGCGCCGGCTGCACAGGCTGCTGGCGTGACACCACACCAGCCTCCTCCTTGTCGGGATCAGCAACAATCCGCGCAGGCCGCTGGCGGGCCACAACACCTAGTGATGCTTCTGTTGTAAGCCAGTTCCAAGATGGATCCACTTTATAACGCAGCCAAAGCTTTGGATTCCTTTGGTTATATCTTTTTTGGGATGTTTGTTTTTAATACAGCTTTCTTCTGTGTAGTGATAAGGTTTTCAAATATATGAAAGGGACTATGAAAAATGCCAGTTTCCTCCTTCATACCATATCATACAAACAAAAGTGGAAAAGGGTCATGCCATGAAATAGAGTAGCAAGGAATTTATAAAGGAAATATTTCTTCAAAAAAGCAGCCTGTGTAATTTGCTACAGAAAGAAGTCATTGCAGTAATTCTTTGGTAAGTTTTGAATATCGGTTGAATAATTTTATGACCATTAATAAATGCCTGGGGGCTATATATGTTTAAATAGGGTTATAGATTGTCCAGAGTTTTATTTCATGTTTTTAAGTTCTTAGTAATAAGAAGAATTTATACCAGCTAGATATATTGTATTTTTCGGAGTATAAGACGCTCCGGACTATAAGACGCACCTATCTTTTCTGGTGAGGAAAACAAGAAAAAAAAAATCTGCCTCTGCCTCCCAGCAATTTTGCCTCATTGCAGCAAACAGCAAATAGCATGCTTTACTTTCATTTTCAGCATAGCTTGATTAGCACAAGAAAAAAAAAATCTGCTCCCAGCAATTTACCTCCTTGCAGCAAGCAGCAGAGGCCCACGCAGTAGGCAATGGCAATCCCTGTAGCCTGAAACAGCTGACAGTCAGAACGCCGATCCAACGGTGCGTGTGTGTGTGAGAGAGAGAGAGAAAGAGAGACACAGAGAGGTCGGTAGTGAGAGAGAGAGTGTGTGTGCTTGTGTGTGCGTTTGTGTGTGTGTGTGTGTGAGAGAGAGAGAAACAGAGACAGAGAGAGAGGTAGGTAGTGAGAGAGAGAGAGACAGAGAGAGATAGTGTGTGTGTGAGAGAAAGAGAGATAGAAAGAGAGAGAGAAAGTGTGTGTGTGTGAGAGAGAGAGAGAGAGAGAAACAGAGACAGAGAGATAGGTAGTGATATATATATATATATATATATATATATATATATATATATATATATAGAGAGAGAGAGAGAGAGAGAGAGAGAGAGAGAGAGAGAGAGAGAAACAGAGACAGATAGGTAGTGAAATATATATATATATATATATATATATATATAGAGAGAGAGAGAGAGAGAGAGAGAGAGAGAGAGAGCGTGTGTGTGCGTGAGAGAGAAACAGAGACACAGAGAGGTCGGTAGAGAGTGTGTGTGTGTATGAGAGAGATAGTGTGTGTGCTTGTGTATGTGTTTGTGTGTGTGTGAGAGAGAAACAGAGACAGAGAGAGAGGTAGGTAGTGTGAGAGAGAGAGAGACAAAGAAAGATAATGTATGTGTGTGTGTGTGTGTGAGAGAGAGAGAGAGAGAAAGAGAGAGAGAGTGGTGTGTGTGTGTGTGTGTGTGTGTGTGTGTGTGTGTGTGTGTGAGAGAGAGAGAGAGAGAGAGAGAGAGAGCAGGGTAGCCAAAATGGGGAAAAGATAGGTGAGGGGGAGTTGAAATATAGGAGCATACATGATCACATGTTCCTGGAGGAACTGCATCAGCCATAACTTCAGGGAACATTCACAACTACAATTTTCAACACTGTCATCTAATTTCAAACTATCTGTAAGAGAGGACTATCTGTAATGCCTGTCTTTGAGTATTAGTCACAACCTCTGTGTAGCTGACTGATAACAAACTGTTAATTAACTTAGACACAAAGCACAGCAGAGAATCTTCCCGATGTGACAGTCCAAGCAGAACCCTTTGGCAAGATGGACAGGATGAAAGTGCTAAAGTTGTTTTTCACAGATATACTGTATCTCTGCCGACAGACTTTATAGGGAGTCCTCTTATACTGTAGTAAATTTTCCATCAAACACATATATGGCATGGATTCACACTTGACATAACACCAGACAGAGAGAAGTAGGGAGTTCAACATCTTCCTCAGCTTGTGTCGCCACTGACTGTGCAGCAAAATGGGTGAAACTATGCATATATTGCTGTGGAATTAGATTGAAACCTAACATTTAGAAATTAGTATTTCGTATCAAAGGTTGTCAACTGTTATACTGTGAATTATGTCCTTGGAGAATTGTGTTCTTTTTGTGGAGCATTTATAATTGTTTTGTTAAGTGCTCACTAAAAAGAAGTACAACTATTCTTTCTAATGAACTTTGTCCAGAGGTGAAATGCTACCAGTTCGGCACAATTTGGCCAAACTGGTAGCGATGGTGACGGGTGGTTCGGAGAATTGGTAGCGACGGCAGTGCGAGGCTCCACCCACTTGCCCGGTCATCATTACTTCCTGGTTTTAACCAGGAAGTAACCTGTTTTTTACCCTTTGCACATGCACAGAAGGGTTTGTGCATGTGCAGAGGGTCCATGCATGCATGGAACGAGCGTGTGCACGTGGCATATGCACTTCTGAACCAGTGGGGAAGGTAAATAGATTTCACCCCTGCCTTTGTCTAATGGCTACTTCTCTGTATGGGCATTTACTATCCATACACTCTATAGCAGAGGTCTTCAAACTTGGCAGCTTTAAGACTCCATAGCTGGCTGGAGAATTCTGGGAGTTGAAGTCCACAAGTCTTAAAGTTGCCAATTTTGAAGACCTCTGCTCTATAGTAAGCTTCTTCCTGAAGCATTTGCCTCCTTTTTAATTCAACAAAAAAAAAGTTAAGAGAAATTAGATTTATAATTTATTTCAGCATTTAATCTGCACGTATCAAAAACATTTTCCAGGTCTAATGAAACCACAACAGCTGCTTGAAACATTTTCAGGATTTCTAAAACATCCATAAATAATCTAGTGTTATCAGAATCTTAATGTCTTTTCATAAAGTCAGACTGTGCAGAATGTATTATTGATGTACTACTTTCAACAGTAGTACATGCTAAAGTCGCAAACAAGATTTTTACATCTACCTTTAGCAAAGATATTGAAGAATAACTAGCATGCTGGGAAGCAAGCAAAGTGATAAACATTAGCAGCAAGGTTATGTATTATTGAAAACTGGTTTGGATTAAACTCGACTGAGATTGAATTATGATGTTGGGGAAGAAAGGAAGGAAGGGAGGAAGGGAGGAAGGAAGGGAGGAGGGAAGGGAGGGAGGGAGGAGGGAGGAGGGAAGGAAGGCTTTATAAAATCATGTATATTTGCATACCTCAGTAATAATTATCCACATTGAGCAATTTTTACAGATGAATCTCAGAAAGAGACCTTTCTCAGGTCTCAGAAAGATAATTTGGAAACAAATTAGAACAGCAGATCCAAACAACATCCAGGACAGTGGTGGGTTTCAATTTTTTTTTACTACCGGTTCTGTGGGTGTGGCTTGGTGGGCGTGGCATGGCTTGGTGGGCGTGGCTTGGTGAGCATGGCAGGGGAAGGATAGTGTAAAATCTCCATTCTCTCCCCAATCCAGGGGAAGGTTACTGCAAAATCCCCATTTCCTCCAGATCAGCTGGGACTCAGGAGGCAGAGAATGGATGGGGGCAGGGCCAGTCAGAGGTGGTATTTACCAATTCTCCGAACTACTCAAAATTTCCACTACCGGTTCTCCAGAAAATGGTCAGAACCTGCTGAAACCCACCACTGATCCAGGAGCTCTTGACATCTAACTTTCTATGCTGATCAATGAAAGTAGTGGACTTGTCTGGAAATCCTTTTAATTTTCTACTGAATAATTGTCTAAAGCATGCATCTATATGGATTTCACTGTATCCCTTTGACTGTTTGTAACAATCTGTTGATAATAAGGTAATATGATGTGAACCAAATAAAGTTACTGTCTTCTTCAATTCAGAGTTTGATGACTATGTGTATGTATGTATGTGTATGTATGTATGTATATATGTATGTATGTATGTATGTATGTATGTATGTATGTATGTATATTTCTAGTTTTGTCTTCATACATCTTCCTCCCCTCATCCTCTTCATTTTATTAGCTACTTCTCATAACAAAAGATAGCAAATTAATTTCTAGAACAAATATACCACAAACACAATTAAAAGGCTAGAAGCTAATATGCTTTTAGTAGCCTTTTTCTCATCTAAAATACTTCTGAAGCCGCTGCTGTTTTTAATCTAGTTTATTTCTGATGTTCTGGCAGAATAGTCTTCTTGGCACACGTTAGAGGAATTAAGATTAACATCACTTTATGTGAAAAGTATATAATGTGATTATTTAGAAAGTAGGCAGTTGTGATAAGGCAATACTTCCCTGTGAAACTATGGTTACTACCTCAAATTTAGAAATAACAGAAAAAATAGCAGCTGATATTTTATTTAGTATTGATATATCAGCTACATTTGCAATTAGGCAGCATCTCAAAATTTGCTTATGCTTATTTGATAAAATAACAGAATAACAGAATTGGAAGAGATCTTGGAGGTCTTTTAGTCAACTCCCTACTCAGGCAGGAAGCCCAATACCAGTTCAGACAAATGGTTGCCTAATCTCTTCTTAAAAACATCCAGTGTTGGAGCATTCGCAACTTCTGGAAGCAAGTTGTTCCATTGAATAATTGTTCTGTCAGGGAATTTCTGCTTCTCTCTTTTATTATTATTATTATTATTAATTGAATTTCTATACCGCCCTACTCCCGAAGGACTCAGGGCGGTGTACAGCCATGAAATAAAACACATAAATATACAAAATTTAAAATAAAATAAAATAAATTAAATAAATTTGGCTGAATTTATATCCATAATTTAAAATACCCATAATATTAAAATACAATTAAAAATTTAAAATTTTCATTTAAAAGGGAGAAAATTTAGGCGAGGCCCGCTTGATGAAATAAAAGCGTCTTCAACTCGCGGCGGAAGGTGCGCAGATCCGGGATCCTCCGTATCTCTGGGGGGAGCTCATTCCAGATCGTCGGTGCCCCCACAGAGAAGGCTCTCCCCCTAGGGGCCGACAGCCGACATTGTTTGGCCGACGGCACCTGGAGGAGTCCTTCTCTGTGGGAGCGTACTGGTCGGTGGGAGGCTGTTGGTGGTAGTAGGCGGTCCCGTAGATAACCAGGTCCTAAGCCATGGAGTGCTTTAAAGGTGGTAACCAGAACCTTGAAGCGCACCCGGAAGACCACCGGGAGCCAGTGCAGCTCGCGCAGGAGAGGTGTTACATGGGAGCTCCATGTTGCTCCCATAACCACCCGCGCGGCAGCACTCTGCGCCAGTTGGAGCCTCCGGGTGCACCTCAAGGGGAGCCCCATGTAGAGAGCATTACAATAGTCCAGACGAGAGGTGACGAGGGCATGAGTGACTGTGCGTAACGAGTCCCGATCTAGAAAGGGACGTAACTGGCGAATCAGGCGAACCTGATGAAAAATCCTCCCGGTCACGGCCGTCAAGTGCTCTTCTAAAGACAGCCGTGAATCCAGGAGGACGCCCAAGTTACGAGCCCTTTCCGTGGGGGCCAATGATTCGCCCCCAATAGCCAGCGATGGCACCAGCTGACTATATCGGGACGTCGGAAACCACAGCCACTCGGTCTTGGATGGGTTGAGCCTGAGCCCGTTTCTCCCCATCCAGATCCGTACGGCCTCCAGGCACTGGGACATCACTTCAAGGGCATCGTTGGGGTGATCCGGGGTGGAGATGTACAGCTGAGTGTCGTCAGCGTACAGATGGTACTTCACCCCGAAACCACGGATGATCTCGCCCAGCGGCTTTACATAAATGTTGAACAGGAGGGGCGAGAGAACCGATCCCTGCGGCACCCCACATATAAGGGGCCTCGGGGTCGATCTCTGCCCCCCTGTCAACACAGACTGCGACCGGTCAGAGAGAAAGGAGGAGAACCACCGTAAAACGGTGCCTCCCACCCCCAACCCTTCCAGCCGGTGCAGCATGATACCATGGTCGATGGTATCAAAAGCCGCTGAGAGGTCTAACAGGACCAGGACAGAGGAACAACCCCTGTCCCGAGCCCTCCAGAGATCATCAACCAACGCGACCAATGCCGTTTCCGTGCTGTACCCAGGTCTGAAGCCCGACTGGAACGGATCTAGATACGACGCTTCATCCAGGTACTGGGGTAGCTGTCGCGCAACCACACTCTCAACAACCTTCGCAACGAAGCAAAGGTTGGAGACTGGACGATAGTTAGCCAATACTGCCGGGTCCAGGGAAGGCTTCTTGAGGAGAGGCCTTACCACCGCCTCTTTCAGGGCGGCGGGGAAGACACCCTCACCCAACGAAGCATTTATAATCCCCTGGAGCCAGCCTCGCGTCACCTCCCGGGAAGCCAGCACTAACCAGGAGGGACACGGGTCCAACAAACATGTGGTCGCGTTCAATCTACCCAGAATCCTGTCCACGTCATCTGGGGTCACAGGATCAAACTCATCCCAGATAACAGTCTCAAAACCTGTCTCCATCACCCTCTCTGGATCTATCGCGTCAGAGTCCAGACCTGCCCGAATCTGAGTGATTTTGTCATACAGATACTGAGCAAAATCCTTGGCTCTTCCCTCCAAGGGGTCCTCCCACGCTTCCTGGTGGAGCAGGGAGCGGGTCACCCTAAACAGGGCGGCCGGGCGATTATCTGATGACGCAATAAGAGCAGCAAAATGAGAACACTTTGCTGCTTTTATCGCCACTAGGTAATTCCTAATATGAGATCTTACCAGTGTTCGGTCAGATTCAGAAAGACTAGCCCTCCAACAGCTCTCTAGGCGTCTTTTCCGGCGCTTCATCTCCCTCAGCTCCTCGGTGAACCAAGGAGCCAGGCGAGATCGGCGCCGGGTCAGAGGCCGCAAAGGCACGACTCGATCCAGGGCTCCAGCCGCCGCCCTATCCCAGGCGGCAACTAGGTCCCCAGATGAGGCGTGAGCCAGAACCTCCGGGATTGGCCCAAGTTCCATCTGGAACCTATCAGGTTCCATCAGGCGCCTGGGGCGGTACCATCTTACCGGTTCCGCCTCCCTGCGGCGGGGTGCTGCGGTTCGAAGGTCAAGGCGAAGGAGCGAGTGATCTGACCATGACAAGGGCTCGATGACTAAATCCCCTATCTCGAGATCACTCAACCACTGTCCAGAGACAAAAACCAGGTCCAGTGTGTTTCCCCCAGTGTGTGTAGGGCCATGAATTAGTTGGGTCAGGTCCATGGCCGTCATGGAAGCCATGAACTCCCGAGCCACCTCAGACGCCTCACCCACGGATGGCAGGTTGAAATCCCCCATGACCATAAGTCTGGGAGTATCAACCGCCACCGCGGCAATAACGTTGAGTAGCTCGGGCAGGGCTGCCGCCACGTGGCAGGGAGCCAGGTACGTGATCAGCAAGCCCATCTGAACCCCATGGCCCCACTTCACAAGGAGGGACTCACAACCGGCTGTCTGAGGTACAGTGGTCTCCCTCGGCCTAAGGCCTTCTCTAATAATAACCGCTACTCCCCCGCCCCTCCCCTGCGACCTTGGCTGATGGAATGCGTGGAAACCTGGTGGGCACATTTCTACCAGAGGGACCCCTCCCTCTGGGCCCAACCAGGTCTCCGTAATACCCACCAGGTCCGCTCCCCCCTCGTAAACAAGATCACAGATGAGGGGGGCTTTATTTACTACAGACCTGGCGTTGCACAACATCAAGCGAAGGCCCAGGCCCTGGAGGTCTGAGCTACCTGGAGAACGGGTGGAGCCTTGGGGGCCGGAGCACTCTACCGCTTGAAGACAGCGGGTGCGTGCTCCCTTAACATGATATGGCCCCCTGCTCCCGCCATATCTACCTCTCCCACATACAGTACCGATGGTAGAAACGCAGTCTGGACCAGCTCGACCCCCTCCGGATCCCCCACCACCCCCGCCGAACGTCCTGGCCAAGCCCGATTCTCCCCCTAGTGGGTTATCCCCCAAACCCACAACCCTAATTCCAATCCCACCCCCCTCCCCCCTCCCAGAACCCCTTAAAAGTTTAAACAAGGACAATTTTAAAAAACCCCGCAGCCCCCTCTTTGCAGCATGCCACCTCTCGGGACTCCAAAGCCCGTCATCGAGGTAGGCCCTCGATAGAATGGAGGGCCAAGCCTGCGAGAGGGGGGAGTCTCGCAGACCAAGAAGCTCCGCTGCTGAGTACATTAATCATAATGGGTGACACGACCATATCCTGAGGGTGTATATACAGGACCGAGGAGAAGGCAAAAAGATGGGAGAAATCTCAGAGACATATTTGCAGGACCAAGTCCCCTGTCCCCTCACAACAGAGGACATAGTCCAAGCCAGGACGACCACAGTTCCAAGGGGGAAATAGATCCAACCACCCTCTCACGGTGGTTAGGTCAGCTGGACAGCCCCCTCTTGTGGTGGGGTGGCAGCAATGAGCCGATGCATGTAGACAGCGTCCAGGGGTCAGGTCCAAAAATCGCCCTCTCACAGCGTTTTGTCCAGTGGTAAAGACCGATGGTAAAGTCCCCTCGCTGGTAAAGTCCCCTCGCTGGTAAAGTGCATATATGTAGAAAGCTGGTAAAGTGCATATATGTAAAAAGCATCTCTTTGATTAGTTTCCATCCATTACCTCTTGTCTTACCCTCAGGTGGTTTAGAGAATAGCTTGACCCCCTCTTCTTTGTGGCAACCACCTGAGATATTGGAACACTGCTATCATGTCTCCCCTAGTCCTTCTTTTCATTAAACTAGACATACCCAGTTCCTGCAATTGTTCTTCAAAGGTTTTAGCCTCCAGTCCCCTAATCATCTTTGTTGCTCTTCTCTGTACTCTTTCTAGAGTCTCCACATCTTTTTTTACATTGTGGTGAGTCGGGCGACCAAAACTGGATGTACTATTCCAAGTGTGATCTTACCAAGGCTTTATAAAGTGGTATCAACACTTCATGTGAGCTTGATTTTATCAAAGTTAAAAAAATATATTTTTGCTTCAAAAGAATTTTAAAAACCTTGAGATGTATTATAGGTCTTTATCTGATTACTGGATTACTAATTAAGGACTGGATATTCATGAAACACTCCCCCCCACCCCCAATATTGCTGAACTTTTCACAACCCTCACAATAGAACCACCACAGACTCCAGAGACTTTCTTAAGACAACCTGCTTCTGTCTTTAGATTTTTGCTAAAGGCTGAATATCTTTTATCAATGGAGACAGTTCAATGGGCTGCTGCTGGTTTCGACCGGTTCGGGCAAACCGGTAGTTCCAACTGGCTGGTCCCGCTTACCAGCCCATGAAGCCCAGCTGATTGCCATGCCTCACCTAGTCTACTCACCACGGCTGCCTGAGAAGATTTGCTGTGTGTTTGAAGCCGCGCAAAAGTGAGGAAGGCGCACGCGTGAGCGAAGCGACCCTGCACGCATGTACGCTTACATTTCAGGCAAACTGGTTGTTAACGTACATGCAGCCCACCTCTGAGTTCAGTGCCTGCTTCAAAAACAACTCCAAAACAAGGGGTGAAATACAAATTTAATTGAAAGTTATACAAGTATTTGACTTATATTTCAATTTAGTTTCAGTTCTAAACAGGCTTGACAATAGCAGCTTGAGAAATAATGATCAACCTATCCACTCACCCAGACAAATGCTATAAATGTTTCATGAGATTGCAGCTGTCAGGGAAGGACACACAGAAATTACCCATCAGGTCTCTAGAGTTTTAGCATGTCTGCTTTACTACCTCTTTTCGGATTTTAAGGAAGCACCTATAACAAAACCATTTATTTTCTGAAAGATGCATCAGGGAAATCAATTGCTTATAAGTTGGAATGACCAGTTCCCAATCTGTGACAAACCAATGTTGAAAGAACCCTTCCATTTGGGAATTGATTTTTCAAAGGTTTATCAAAGCCGAGACTTTTGTATGCTAAAAGTGTTGCTTCCCTGTTGATTTTCTTGTCTGGGTCTTCTTATATTTAAACAAGTCCATGCACTAATTTTCCTTTGCAGGTCGGTTCTTTGCCTTACATATTTAGAAACATCACAAGCAACACAAAAGATCTTTGTATTCTTTGTCTTTAATGTTACACTAATGGATGGTCCTCTTTTGTTAATCATGCTTGGTAACAATCAAGAAGATAGATTGCTGTTCTCTGAATTCTTACTGACAATCACAGGTAGCCAATCCTCCTTTGGAGGAGTAGAAATAAGTTGAAGAAGGAATGCAAGAATGGTAAACGAACATAAACCTAACCCTGACAAAGACGAAAGTCTGAGAAAGAAACTCAGAATAAACCTGCCTTAATTCTCTCCCCTCCCCTCCCCCTCCCCTCCCCTCTCCCCTCCTCTCCTCTCCTCTCCTCTCCTCTCCCCTCCTCTCATTTTCTCTACTCTACTCTACTCTACTCTACTCTACTCTACTCTACTCTACTCTACTCTACTCTACTCTACTCTACTCTATCATGTCTGAACTTCTATCTTGTCTTTGAGGAGGGAAAGGGAAGCTCTGTTAGGGTTTCTATTTGCAGCAGTAGAGCTCTAATAGTCTTTATGGTATATGTTTCTTGATCTAGCCTACCTTGTAAGAATAACATCTTCCCTAAGAGTTATCCAACTTTTTCCTTTTGCATATCATCCTCTGCCCTTCACCATTCTGATCCCCATCTCATCTTCTAACACCCATCAATCCTAAACACCTTTAACCCAGTACCCTGCCCAGCTGAATCCATTCTATGGCACAACGTTTTTATCGCACCATCTCACAAACACAGTCTACTCTCCACCCCAGCTCACCCATCCCTGGTGATACATTTGAGCTAATATTACTTTGCAGACTCCTTAGCTATTATAATGAAACCCATAATAATGCATTCTTCTGTCATCTTCTCAGATCTCAATTTTTTTTTCATCTAGAAGGAGAAGTTATTTACTTTGTCCACTCCCAATGTGAAGCTCCACTGTCCCTGTATAATAGTCTACACCTGTTCTTCTCCCTTCTCCTTCTCCTTTATTTTCTTTATTTCCAATCCCTGCTCAAAAAACTTTTTCACTGTCTGTTTTTCTTTCAGGAAACAGCTACAACAACAGAAGTGCTGTGTAATATTCTGTGACTTGTCTATAGATCATTATTGGAGATAAAAAAGGCTTTTGCTCAAGATTGTTGGAAGAAATCTCCTTCTAGGTTCTGCTCCAAGTGGGGAAAAAGACACTGGAAACATGGAGACTGCTTGGAAAGATGGTTTAATGGTGGACAGGATCACATGGCTTGAGTTCCTGAACAGAAAAGGGGCAGATACAGTAAATCTTCGTGTTTTTATGCTCTCTCTGGCTCTGCATTTCTTGGGGCCTCAAAAGAGTATCCTGATTGGTTGTCAGACTCCCAGGGGGTGGGGGTCTTAGCTAGCCTTGCTGGCTGATGGTCACATGTGCTTCCCAGGTCACATGTGGTGAGTTTCTGCTGCTATTGTGTAGAGGGCTAATCCTATCTTTGTTGGATCTTTGGCAATTCCTACTATGGCTCTGCCTGAAGGAGGTAGATCTTTGTTATGTAGAATAGACTGGCCCAGGCCTTAATGGCCCATTGACAAAGGGTGGGAGCAGGAAGATGGGAGCTGCTTCAAACCATGCTTATCCATTTCTCATCCAAGGAAATATAATATTCTGCCTTTTTCATATTTCCTAAAATATTTCACTCTTCCAGTCCAAAGTAATTTCTGGGCTTGGCTAACAAAAACACTCTAAGGGATCCAACTGCACAAGACAATGAGTATCAATTCAGCCCTCCTTCTCAAATCTTCCTCTCCTCTCCTCTCCTCTCCTCTCCTCTCTTCTCTCCCCTCCCCTCTCTGCCATCCTATCTGTACATCTATCTTGTCTTTGTTCTTCTGTAGTTTCTTGAGACTACAGGAATTACTTTTCCTCAAATTATTTTAAGCGGTACTTGGGTTAACAGTAGTAACTGTGAGAGGATCATTGTGTCCCGTCACGTAAGTATTAGCAAGCAGCATGCTGCAGCTGTGAGAAAAGCCAATAGATTCCTAGGCTGCATCTACAGAGGGATAGCATCAAAATCATGAGAAGTGATAGTACTGCTTTATAGTGCACTGGTGAAGTCACTCTTGGAATACAGTTCTGGAATACAGTTCTGATCGCCATGTTAGAAAAAAAAAAGATGCTAAGATCCTGGAAAATGGGCAAAGAAGAGCAACAAAGGTGATACGAGGAGTGGAGGCTAAACCACATGATGAGCAGTTAAGGGAGCTAGGTATATCTAGCCTCATGAAGAGAAGGATTAAGGGTGACATGATAGCTATCTTCCATGATAGTTATTTACTCAAGCAGCTGACACAGAGGAGAGGGGTCAACATATTCTCCAAAGTACCTGAGGGCAAGACAAGAAGTAATGGGTAGAAGCTTGTTAAGAGAAATCCAACTTTTGACGTTACACAGAACCCTTGTGGAGTGCTTGCTCCCAGAACAGTCAAGTTAAAGTGCCAGGGTCACAATAAATAAATTAAAAGCTAGGTGGCCTTTGCAACTGAGTCACTTATTAAAAATAAAAGGCTAATGGATAGATGCAAAAAGGCCAATGGGGGAAAAAAAAACACAATTCTTCAATCGACAGCATGGCAAATACTGAACTCAGTTGAGAAATTGAGGCTCATTTGGGAGTCTCTCTTTAACATTCAGCTCAGATGACTATACAGCAGACACTTTTCGTTACTTATTACTTTTGCCACAGCTACAAATAATCCTACTGATGCCATGCTGGTAGATAATTGGGAAAGGTGTAAATCTGAAAAGCAAGGGCTGAATAAAAAATTTCTACCTTCACCTGTCTGGCCCTATTTGACTGGTATTGATATGTTCAGCAGCCACGAGAAGCATGCTGTTATTTTTCTAATTCTCCTTCGGCATTTTCCTTTCCACCTCATTACTTGCCAGCAAACCATGGACTATAATTCCCTCACAGTCCTGATCTCCTGCCATCTAAGAAGGAAGCAAACCATCTGCTGATACTTAAGCAGCCACATCCCTGCTGGAGTTGTGGCTTTTTCTCCTTTTTCTTTTCACTTTAATGAAAAGGCCGCCAAGCAATCCAAGTAGAGAATTTTAAACATGTTCAACGGTTGATTGTCCACATTATACATTAATAAAATAGCGAATTATTGTATGCAGGACAAAATAAGGTACCACGCAAGAAAAACAAAATGCTTACAGTCATCAATTCCTTAGTCACTTTCCGAAACAGGAGAACAATTTAAAAAAAAGAGCTGCCCAAAGAATTAAGGATATAGAAGCACAAAATGACATAGCTATCCTTAGTAAGGTAGGTAACTTGAAATGGCTGAGCAAATACAAACATATTTTTCAAGTAGATAGCTATTTGAAGTTACAACTGCCAAAGCATCTTAGGGAGATATTTATGCCAACGAGATTCAAACAGCTTGACACAATGGTCAGATATGGGAGATTCCATTCTATACCCTACAATGAGAGCAGTGGTGGGTTGCCGGTTCAGACCTGTTCACAAGAACCGGTAGTAAAACTGGCAGGAGGCCCCGCCCACCGTCCCAGATGTCATCATCAGTGATCTGCGCATGCGCAGAAGCAAATGAACAGTGTGCACGCGAAGCAAGCACGCACACGCGATCCCGTTGTGAACCAGTGGTAAAGGTAAGTAGATCCCACCCCTGAATGAGTGTCTCTGTGGAGCGGCAGAGGTAGAAGCCTGGCTCACATCCTATTTGATTGTTGCTTGTATAAGGGGGTGAGAGACAGGTATCTTGGTCCATATACCAAACGAATGACCCATTGGGATCCCCATATCAAAACAACTTACTTTATGTGCGGCCAGAACTTGAAAATAACACAGCACAGTACTTAAACAAAATGGTTCGGTTGAGATCTGCATACATGGGACTGATTGGGGTAGATTGTAAGGGTGACACCGAAATACAATTTCATGTCATTTTATTCTATTTTATATATTTATGTATTAAATTATATTGTATCTTATTCTATAACTATTGTATTTTACCCTACTTATTTTAAATTGTTTGTATAGGATATTATTGGTGATACGTGTTTTAACTTTGTGCTTTGATATGGTCTATAGGCAGTGGTGGGATTCAGCCAGTTCGCACCACTTCGGGAGAACTGGTTGTTAACTTTCTAAGCAGTTTGGCAAACTGGTTGTTGGTAGAAATCATTAGGGCAGAGAACCGGTTGTTAAATTACTTGAATCCCACCACTGCCTATAGGCTAATCAATAAAGCTATCTAAACTTCCTTAGTCACCTCCTGTTTGTTTGGTTCCAATGGGGTTGTCCCTGAAGAACATCTGGAAGCTGCCACTGGTCCAGGATGAAGTGGCATGTTTAGTTCTGTGTGTCCCACAGTTCACTCAAGTAACAAACTCCACTGCTGTGTGAGCTACAGTGTCTTCCTGTTGCTTTCTGGTGTAATTCAAGATGTTGGTTTTCATCTTTAAAGCCATACATAGCACATATTCAGGTCACCTGCAGGTCCACCTCTCCATGAAGGTGTCTCTCATCCTATTAGGTTAGATAGGGTGGATACACTCCAAGTGACCTCCCTTAAATGTTGCCATCTGATGAGATCTTGGAAACATGCCTTTTTGGTGTTTCAGGTGTTCCAACCTTTCAGATATCTCCCAAATGATCAGAGAGTCCCCTATCCTTTTACCTCTTGTGGGGAGGAGGATGCTGTGAAGAGCTGACTCTTCTCCCAAACATTGGGTTGGATATTTGACTTGAGCTGTAAGGATGTTTGGGGAAGTAGGGTATATTTTTAGCTATGTTTTACAGATTGTTGCCTAGGGTCATTGTATGAGGGAGGCAATAGCTATGAAGACTTCTTCCAAATCAATTTACATTGGTTCCTCAACTATCATATCTAATTTCAACTAATTCTCTCGTTTTTCATCTGCTAATAATGATTTATATTTACACTGACATCTAATTAATTTTGAAAAAGAAGCGTAATGGGAAGAGTGGCAAATTGATTTACAAAGTCTAATTTATTTAGTATAATCTTATTTGAGTAGGTATTGTTGTTTAATTGCAGGTCAGACCCAAAACTGTACAGGCATTCAGGCGTGCTTAACAGAACTTCCATATGTCCAGATACTGTATAGAACATATCTATTATTTTTCTACCTCCATTTCAATCTATGTGCATTCACATTCTCATTAAAGGGACTTAGTCTCCCAATGACTTCCTTTTGCCTGGAGGACCTCTACTGCCCAAGGAGCTGCTGATCCAGTTCTACAGAGGAATTATTGAGTCTGTCATCTGCACTTCTATAACTGTCTGGTTTGGCTCTGCAACCCAACAAGACAGACACCGACTTCAGAGGATAATTAGAATTGCAGAAAAAGCAATTGCTACCAACCTGCCTTCCATTGAGGACCTGTATACTGCACGAGTCAAAAACAGGGCTGTGAAAATATTTACAGATCCCTCACATCCTGGACATAAACTGTTTCAACTCCTACCCTAAAAACGACGCTATGGAGCACTGCGCACCAGAACAACTAGACATAAGAACAGTTTTTTCCCGAATGCCATCACTCTGCTAAACAAATAATTCCCTCAACACTGTCAAACTATTTACTAAGTCTGCACTACTATTAATCTTCTCATCGTTCCCACCACCCATCTCCTTCCACTTATGATTGCATGACTGTAATTTTGTTGCTTGTATTCTTACGATTTATATGATATTCTTTCCTGATTGCTTATTTGTACCCTATGACTATCATTAAGTGTTGTACCTTATGATTCTTGATTAACGTATCTTTTCTTTTATGTACACTGAGAGCATATGCACCAAGACAAATTCCTTGTGTGTTCAATCACACTTGGTCAATAAAAAATTCTATTCTATTCTATATGCTTTTCTGAAAGAAAGAATGAAAGAAAAAGAAGGAAAGGAAGGAAGAGAGAGAGAGAGAGAGAGTATATAGCATCAATAAATGTATACATTCTAACTAGATTGTTAGAGCTCCTTCCCATACCTATAAATATTGTAAATAGTAGTATAATGTCATCTGTTTCGCTGATAACCCTCAACTTAACCTAAAACTGGATTTCTTTATCCGCCCACTTTCTGAAATTTGCCAGAAAACAAAAGGAGAGAAAACGACTGCAAGAAGGTTATGATTCCAGTTCTGCTACCCTCTTGCCTATCTCCAAAACTTATGATCCAGCACCAGTGATAGAGGAAATTATTATGGTAGATGATGGTGCAATCCCGTATTGCAAATCAGATTAGAAGGTAACTGCAAAGAGTCACTACAACCCACATCTAACTGAAGTGCAGAAACATTTGTGAAATGCAAAGAGGATGGAATTCCTTGCCCCTTGACTTAAATTATTTGGAAAAGTTAACATCACATTTAAAGATAAAATTTATTGTCCTTTGATATATATTAATCCTTACAATGTGCTTTCATATTTTTAGTCCTGTTCATGATTGTTGTGACCAAGGCCCAAGTAGTGATTACCAAATACAATTCAGTCCTCAACAAACTTATTTTATTAAAATAGCTGAGAATTAATTCATTCTCAGCTTAGTCCAAAACAAAATTCTTAATAACCAGCCCCTCAGCCTTATCATCAACCTTTGATGTCTTTGACATTCGGCCAAAGGCTTTTCTTGGCAAAACCCCCACAAAGTTCATGAGATGATGACAAGAAGCACTGGAATCAATATTGCTTTTCTACAAAGAACCCAACGGCTCATTGCTGCTCTTTTAAGTCTTATGGGAGTGGCCAATCATCTTATGGCCTTACTCCCGAGTTCTCCATTTTTCTTCAGCTGCTCTTGCCTTCTGGCAGCTCTGGGCATGTGTGCACTAGGATCAGGCTCCTCTTGTTCCTCTGCCTCTCTGCTATCCACTTCTGGAGTTCGTGCATCGCTCCCAGATGGCCCTGGCCCCATCTCTGCCTCCGATGCAGAGCCCTCATCCGGGCCTTCCCCTGACTCCAGGACTGGCCCATTGTCCTCCCCAGCCTCCTCACTGTCTGACTCCGTTGCCAGGTCCGCAGGCTGCTGGCGGACCACAACAATGATTACAAAAATAGTTCAAACTTGGAATGAGCTTTCTCCTCTGTGAAAATGCTGATGATGTTTAACTCTATAGACCCGTGATGACGAACCTATGGCACACGTGCCCGAAGTGGCACACGGAGCCTCTTCCAGGTTTATGGCGCACATGCACACGTGACGATCAGCAAGCCTTTGTGCATGCAGCAGTGTTGGAAACCGGAAGAGCTGGTCTTCCGTTTTCTAGCATGAGCATGTGTGCTGGCCAGTCTTCTGAGCTTTCGAACTTATGCTGGAGCCCATCCTGAGGGAGCTTCTCTGTAACCAGAACATTCTGGCTGACCCAAATATATCTTTCCTACCCTTATTTAATATCTATCCAAACAAAAGTATAAATATTAGAACTACAGTATATTAAATGCCTTGTGATGCGTGCTACTGTAGGCCATTTTAACTTATATATGGGTAGCTGTTCCCCAAAGTAATAATTCCTATTTAATATTCCAGAAAAATAGTTGGAGGCAATGTATATCTGTTTGATATTCATCTGTGGCCTATACGTAAATTTTCTTTTAGTTTTGTTTAGAAAGAGCTCTGCTTTTGTATCCATAAGTTATCAAAATGGTTAACATAAAAAACAAAAATAAAAAGTTGTCAAAATAGGCTATTTCCTGAATTTGAAAAATATTGAAGCTATTTCAGTTCATCCTATCAAGCATTATCATAAAATCAGGTCAATGCTACTCAAGTTAGTGTCAGGCATTTCATTTAAAAAGGGAAACATATGTCATGCAATTCAATCTATCAGACTTTGATTTAAAGATGTTTATGTGAAAGATTTATATGATCTGAAGAGAAAGCAGAGTTTATGGTATCTCTTTGAAGTGTGTTATTTGTGGGCTCTGGTTGCCAGCATTTAGAACAAGCCTGGACTACGGAAGCCAAGGTACCAAATCCCATTAAGCTTGGAGCAGAAGATGGTCTCTTGAAGTGGTTGCCCAGAAAACAGTGATCCTTCATGAGGAACAGCATTGTCTCATGTTCACATTTATGAGTAATCAAACCAGGATCACTTGGCATATAATTTCAAAATCTGGAAAAATAAACTGTGCAGGCTGAAACAATCCCCTTCGCATGCATAAAAATATTTCCATTTTTATTACATCTTTGCTCTCATTCCCTTCCCTCCCTGCTTCTTTTTGTTCTGCAGGGATTATAGTATTTTATACATTCAAGTTGAGAATGCCTTTTTTTTGATATCCTAGCTCCTAAACACTTTAGGTTTTATAGAAAAAAAACTAATACCTTGAGTTGCATGCTGTTCTGCCCCAGCTACGGACCCAAAGAACGCAGCACGCACAAAGTCTGTACAAACCTTAGTTTACTAAATTAAATCAGTCTTTTTCAAACAAAGGCTGTTAATTAACTTTCTTAACAGCCTACAAGAATCCAAAGAATAAATAATCGTAATCTTACTATGGTTGGCAGAAAGTCCAGAAGCAAATTGCAGGACACTGATAAAAGAACTAAGATCCAGACGCGAAGGAGAGTGAACTAAGTTGTTCCCTGCAAATTGCCTCAGTCGTTGTCTGTCCTTAAATAAGCTAAGGGAATGGCCAATTAGCCCCAGCCTTACTCTCAAGGAGACTTCCTCCTGAGGAGCCACTCCTGCCTTTTGGCACCTCTGCGCGCCATGCATCGAGAAGAAGCTCCTCCTCTTCTTCCTCTTCACCCATGGAAGCTTCTGGAGGTTCCGAATGCCCTGGCTGAATCCCCGCCTCTGGCACCACATCTTCTCCAGCCTCCTCATTTTCCGACTCGAGTGCCAGCTGCACAGGCTGCTGGCGCAGCACCACACCAACCTCCTCGCTGTCGGAATCAGCTACTAGCTGCACAGGCCGCTGATGGGCCACAACACATGTGGAAATAATGGGCTAAGGAAGCATATGTTTTTTTCCCCAATGGTACAACATATAGTTGGTGATATTTTGCTATACCCAATAAGATTATATGCTTAGATTATGATGATGAATTACCAATGCTCCAGTTCTTATTGTGCAATTCCAATCGCTCATAGCAATATAACATGCAGTTGTGACCCCATGAGAACTATAATCCAACAATAGTTGGAAGATCCAAAGCTCCTTACTGAAATACAAAAGAAAACAGTGATTGATGATGTTAGCTTGTCAATGAGCTATCATTTTAATTATCCAGATTTCCTACATTGCTCATAATAACATTTAGAGCATCTCTGCACAAGAACTTTAAAAATAGCTCTGGTTGTAACTACATAGATGATGCTGGGCTGCTGTAAGAGATGACCAGGCTGAGCCCGAGGGAAGAGTCAAACATGTCATAAGTGATGACTCCCTGTGAGCTCATAAGAGAGCTAAGTCAGCCCACCTTTGAATGCCTGTCTTATCTCCTGCTCCTTTCTTTTGACTGTTAGTAGTTCAGATTCTTGTAGAGAACTTGAGTTTACAGTAAACCTTTATACTTATTTGAACTGCCTGAATCTCCCGATTTCCCTGGGGCTTAATAGCTGTTTCCTTTGGTGCTAGATTACTGGAAACTGGAACAAAGACATTATTATATAGCTGTGGAACTTGTATAAGCTCTGTTCTTCCATTGGAAGGAATTCTTGCCTTTCTCCATCTTCTGATTCCTGAAATCAAGTATAAAATTCTGGTTCAAGGCAGTACTTTAAAAACAAATCAGATTACAACAACTAATCTGTTAAATGCTACTCATCCCTTCTTATTTTCCTTGGGTTTTGTTGTATGTACACAATGAAAATAATCTGCAAATAAAGCCAGCTATTCCCATATTCAGAGAGAATTCCTGAAGCTACTTGCATTGGTTAAGGCTTTACTCCCTTCTTCCTCATTTCATCTTGTTTAGAATATAATAAAGAAAAGCCCCTAGTTGCAAAACTGCTAATACAGTGTTGTTACATCTTAATATACTTTTAAATGTAGTAAAGGATATGGAGCTGATATAAATTTGTTTTCTGTAGTGGGGCAAGTGAGCAATAGGATTTGGGGGATATAACTCTAGGTCCTTTGGTATCTTAGGATCAAAATTATATATATATATGTAGGTCTTTGGTTATTCAGGTCTTCTCCCACGTAAAATTGGAAGTGTCTTGGCGATGTTTCGACGAAGTCTCATTCGTCATCTTCAGGCTGGTGTTCTCGGCTTCGTGCTTCCAGGAGCAATGTGAGATCGCAGTTGTCTCTTCCTTTTAACTGCTAGTGGGGGTGTGAGCTGATTGGGTGGGAACTTGGCTGTGTTCTGATTGGGTGGAGGTGTGTTCTGATTGGTTAGGGGCTTGGCTGTGCTCTGATTGGATGGGGGGTTGGTTGTGCTCTGATTGGATGGGGGTGTGTTCTGTTTGGGTGGGGGCTTGGTGGTGCTCAGCTTAGTCTGAGTTGCAGGGGGATTTGAGCTGGTGAGCTGCGTTGTTGTTGTTTGGCTTCGTGTTTGTGGCCGTGCAAGCTCTTCATGGTGGGTGTCAGTCTGCTTCACTGATTAATTGTTCTCACTGTCAGGTCATTTCTGCTTAGTTCTCAGTTGTATTTCTCTTGAATGATCTTCTCCATGTTACTTCTTGTCCTACCTTGGGTGCTTTGGAGAATAAGTTGACTCCCTCTTCTCTGTGACAACCCTTCTAGTACTGGAAGACTGCTATCCTATCACCCCTGGTCCTTCTCTTCATTAGATTAGACATACCTAGTTCCCTCAATTGTTCATCATATGGTTAGTCTTTCTTGCCTTTCTCTGAATTTTTTCTAGGATCTCAACATCTTTTTTAAACTGTGGTAAGCAGAATTGGACACAGTATTCCAAATGTGGTCTCACCAGTAAACTATAATGCAATACTATCACTTCATGTGATCCAGAAATTATTGCTTTGTTGCTCCAATCTAGGCCTGCATTAGCTAATTTGGCAGCTGCACCACACTGTTGGCTCATACTTAAGTGCTTCTCTACTAGGATACCTAGACCTCTGTCACAATAATTGCTACTATTGAGCCAGGTGCTTTAAGCCAGATACTATTGAGTCAGGCTTTGGAAAGGCTGAAAAGAAGAAAAGGCAGTAGAAAGGAAATCTTTAGCTGTATTCAGTCTTTGATTTGAATTACCTTTATCGATATGAAAACAGTACTTGAATTTGAAACTAAAATAGGAAAATGCATCAACTTGAGGCTTACTTCCATAGCACTGAAATGTAATGAAGCACTGCCTACAAATAGATCATTGATTTGCATGGATTTTTTTTTTTTTTAATATCTTGCATGCAATATATTCCTTCTTTTATAACAAGGATTGGGAAAGACCTTCACATGAAAATATAATATTAAAGAAAAGAGAGAATTTTTTTTTCAAGGTTCATTGGGCTTTTATTTTTAAACATATATCAACATCAATACATAAACAGTGTGGTCTCTGGGTATGGTTCATATTGATACAAATAATATCAGTCAATTATTACATTAATCAAATTTATATAATCCTAATATTAATGTACTTGATTATTTTAAAGTAGTTTTTCAATATTTCAATGTTTCATTCTAATGTCAATGACCTTCTTGAACATACATAGTAATACCATCTTTCAACCTCTCAACTTTCCATCTAATTATAATTTCAATTTATATAGAAATTATAACTACTAATATTTCTCCTAATTCTTATTTCTACCTCTGTTCTGGCTTCTAGTCAGGTCACTCTTACTAATCCTAATGTTAAAACACATATTTATGTTAATACATGAACATAAAGGTTCATATAAGGGTGTATATTCTTATTTTTACTTCTATTTCTAGTATATAATCAGATCATCATTATATTAGAAAAAAGAAGAAAGAAAAAAATTCCTTGCCCGTTTTAATACATCGATTCTTATTCATTTTTTTGGCTTTCCTCCCATACTGCTCTCTTGGATCTTTGTCTCTGTCAACATCTGTATCTTCATTATTCCATCTAAATATTTCTCCTATTTCTATCCTCCTAGGCTGTCATATCTCCAGAGTATCCACCCATACTCCTATCTCCCTTTCAAAACATCTTCCAGATTATCCAATTCCAATTCCATTTTTATATCTCTCAAAAAGTTCTCATCCTCTTGTTTTATTTGGTGGTTTGTCTGTTCTATCTTTTCCTCCATTCTTTCTGCCACCTTCTCTAAGAAGAGAGAGAATTTTAATGCTAAAATAATTTTGTTTTTCCATGTATCTTACCTACCATCATCACCTTTTAAACAGTAGAAAGCAAATTTGTATACTATCTTTAATTATCTGGGCTGTGATAAAAAATATCTTTGAACCATAGACATTCATTTTACATAAAGCCCTCGAAAGTCATTCCTGGGCTACTGACTAATTCCTGGCATGTGGAATCTCCTGGCAGTAAAATTCACCATGAAGCTCATTCAAAAGATTTATTGCAAGTCCTTGAGATTTGCAAAATTCGGACAAAGAAAAGCTAAGATTTTAGAATTTTAAACTGGTTCAGTTTCTAGTTGACTTTCTGTATGGAAATATCTCAGGAAATCCCTTCCTCCAAAACTTTCTCCTATCAAAGCTGAAAGGGATCTAAATCCCTTAATTTGGGATAGAGTTGGGGACTTGGGGTGACTTGGTGGAGCTGAGTATTTACTAGCCAGTTGCCCTTCCTGATGCCTAGGTGGAGTTTGCAGCAGATATTTTCTCTTTGCACTTGAGAGAGAAACATCTATCGCTGGTAGGATTGAGCTCTCAACCTTCCCAATGGGAGGTGAGCATCTTCACCACTAGGCCACCATGCTGCACATTTGTCCAAGCAAAATATTGGTTAAATTAATTATTTGTTAATACTCAGGCATTGGGAGAAACTGAACCAAGGTTCCAAGAAGAATTTAAATAATGCAAATTTGCCTTTTAAGGTTGGGCAGAGAGAGAGAGAGAGAGACCTGGGATGAGGGCCATTTAAACTGTGCAAATGGAAAACTCGATCCAACTTTATTTCTTTGCTGTCGAACACTCAGGGTAATAGTCCAGAAAGTTGACTGCTTGGATGCATCAGGGTTAATCAGAAGAAAAAGTAGTTTTTTAAATCCAAAATCCTTCCACTCCATTCCAATTTCTCAATCAAGAAAATAAGTAGACTGCTCTGAAGTTGGAACTAAAATAGCTGACCCTGATAACTAAGTGAACAAAAAGGAGAAAAAAAAAATAGTTGTCACTCTGCTTTCACCATTACTAACCTTAGAGGGCTTTGATATGGCAGTTTTCTATTAGAAAATCTGCTCCATAATAGAAAAGGCATGTTTTATAAAATTTAATTAGTTGAGACCAAAAGAACAAGTCAGTTAATCAGAGGCTAACTCCCAGGATTGTATGGGATTTAAACAGTGGTGAAATCTAAATTTTTTTACTACCGGTTCTGTGGGCGTGGCTTGGTGGGCATGGCAGGGGAAGGATACTGCAAAATCTCCATTCCCACCCCACCCCAGGGGAAGGATATTACAAAATCCACATTCCCTCCCCATTTCTGGGGGAAGGATATTGCAAAATCTCCATTCCCTCCCCACTCTGGGGCCAGCCAGAGGTGGTATTTGCCTGTTCTCCAAACTACTCAAAATTTCCGCTACCGGTTCTCCAGAACCTGTCAGAACCTGCTGGATTTCACCCCTGGATTTAAATACAAATAATTCAGACAATGATATTTCCCCCCCTTCAATTTATCTTTCTTCATAATTCTTGGGATACAGACCAGCTTTTATTTACTGTACATTATTTTAGTGATTTATTTTATTGATTTAATTAATTAGCTTTTTCTTAATTTTTGCTGAGTGAATAGAGTAAAAGAACCTGGATAAGAGCTTTCTAGGCAGTGTGGTTATTGGAGAAACATGATTTATTTTTATTTCATTTATATCCTGCCTTTTTATTTTTATAAACATCTCAAGGCAGCAAACATATCTAATACTCATTCTTCCTTCTATGTTTCTCACCACATGCATAAGCTTTTCTTTCAAAAAAAAAACTGTCCGGAAGCTTTTTCTCCAATTTTCATTTGAATCTGATTGATCTCCTTTCTTATCAACCTGTTGATGATGCAGACAAAAGAAAGATAAGCAAAGAGCATGAGGTTATCACAGAAATGTTTACTAGAAACCATTTTATAGGTTCATAATGAAGTTATCAAGTGGCATGATGCAAAACCTGAAGTGCAGCATGGAATACTCCTGTATGGGAAGAAATTAAATAAAATGGGGAAGGGGGTACCGTTCTCAATTTTGATGCTACAATACAGGAGTTCTATGAGCTATGTCTCTTGCTTGACAGATGCCATAAAATCCCAAATATCCTGCAACAAATCTTATTAATTAACCTGGGAAGCAACTCCTGGCATAATCTTACAAAGTAAAGAAAAAAGAAAAAATTATACCCCCCCCCACACACAGTGATGATGATTTTCCAGAAATCAATCCTAAATGCAAAATACACCAAATATGGTCAATGAAATAAAAGAAAGAAAGAAAAGAACACACACAATACCCAGTGGTGGGATTCAAATAATTTAACAACCGGTTCTCTGCCTTAATGATTTCTTCCAACAACCAGTTCACCAAGCTGCTCAGAAAGTTAACAACTGGTTCTCCCGAAGTGGTGCAAACTGGCTGAATCCCACCACTGACAATACCACTATATAAATACCACACACAGAAGAGCTCAAAGCACAGACTCTGCTAGACAGAAGTTCCCTGAGGATGGGCTCCAGCATGAGTCCGAAAATTCAGAAGACTAAACCTCTGGTCCAAGTGACCGGTCCAATTTGGATCCTGAAAAAAAAAAAGTTACATAGACACTTAATAACATGAAGGAGGCATTAGACAATTCCTGAAATCCATGGCTGTCAATTAGAATTTTGCAATCTTATCTTTCTTAAGGGTTTCTGAGAAACAGAAATCTCACAGTCACAGGAGAATTAAAGCTACAGACAATGGGGACTATGGTATCCTTACGCACAGTCACTCAGGCACTCGTCACTTCCCGCCTGGACTACTGTAATGCTCTCTACATGGGGCTCCCCTTGAGGAGTACCCGGAAGCTCCAACTGGTGCAGAATGCGGCCGCGCAGGGGATTATGGGAGCGAGGGGTCGCTCCCATGTGACACCTCTCCTGCGTGAGCTGCATTGGCTTCCAGTGGTCTTCCGGGTGCGCTTCAAGGTGTTGGTTACCACCTTTAAAGCGCTCCACGGCATAGGACCTGGGTACTTGCGGGACCGCCTTCTGCCGCCGATAGCCTCCCACCGTCCAGTACGCTCCCACAGAGAGGGACTCCTCAGGGTGCCGTCGGCCAGGCAATGTCGGCTGGCGACCCCCAGGGGGAGGGCCTTCTCTGTGGCAGCCCCCGCCCTCTGGAACGATTTGCCCCCGGAGATAAGAAGGATATCGGATCTTCGGGTCTTTCGCCGAGCCCTGAAAACTCTTCTTTTCCAGCAAGCAGGGCTGGCGTGAACCCCGCCCCCCTTTTTTAGTTTTTAATGGGTATTAATTGTTTAGTTTTAATTTGTTAATGGGTTTTAATTCGCACTGTTTTAATTCGGGCCAAAGTATATAATTCTTTTAATTAATTTTAAATTTTGTATTGTTATGTATTTTAGTTTTGGCTGTGCACCGCCCTGAGTCCACCAGGAGAAGGGTGATATATAAATTGAATAAATAAATAAATAAATAAATAAATAAATAAATAAATAAATAATAATAATAATAATAATAATAATAATAATAATAATAATAATAATAACACAATTTGCTTCCAAAGGTATTTTAATAATTTGAAATATATAATAAAATGTATTTAGATGTATGTATATTTAAGTGAAATTCATATATTACTGCATCATTTATGAGAACAAATGTTTAAAAGCATGTAAGCAAATGCCACTTCTATATAAACATTGCCCTGGTGGAAATGTTTATATAGAATATATAAATATATCCTTATTAAATAAACTTATTTATTTCACCTAGCCGGGCTGGCTTGATCCCACAGTTTTGGTTAAATGTAATTGATTTTAATTGGGTTGTTTTAAATTGCAGCCAAAAATATTTAATTATTTTTAAACTGTTTTTAAATTTTGTATGTTCTGTTTTATTCTGGCTGTTCACCGCCCTGAGTCCTGCTGGAGAAGGGCGGTATACAAATTAAAACAAACAAACAAACAAATAAATATATCCAATTTTTTGAATATATCCAATTTTCATTTGAATCTGATTGATTTCCTTTCTTATCAACCTGTTGATGAGGCAGACAAAAGAAAGATAAGCAAAGAGCATGAGGTTATCACAGAAACGTTTACTAGAAACCATTTTATAGGTTCATAATGAAGCTATCAAGTGGCATGATGCAAATATCAGCATCATAGATGCAGACCCAAAGCCTGAAGTGCAGCATGAAATTTCATCGTGATGGATGGGTCAGCTGATCACTGATGCATGTCCTTTATTCAAATATTCATTCAGAAATATGCTATTTAAAAATCTGCAGGGAAATATATATATAGATGTTAGTCTTCCCATAAATTATAGAATAATACATTATTTTTAAACAATATATTGTTAATATATTGTTTAAAAATAATGTATATACAATATATTGTTATACAATATACATGTATCTAATTGCACAGTATTACGCTTTTTTAAAAAAACCATTAAAATAACTTTTTGAGTTAGTACTGAATCATCGTAGTCCCTACTGTCAATTAATATGGTGCACCTAGCAGTATATTGAAATGTATGCAGAGCAGGAAAAACAGAAATGTTTCATATCAGTCAGGGTTTATATTTTACTATTTTCAGTTACATCTAAAATATGAGCAAGAGAGTCCTTCCAAACACTGGGAATTAAGGGGCAATCTTGATTAAAGTGATGATGATAATAATGATGATGATGGTAATATTAATAGCTAAAACTCCTTGAAGCAGTATGAATAATTAAGCACTGCTCTTGGGTTACATTTTCCCCAAGAATATTGAGAATTCTATTTCAAGGACAAGAGACTAAACATTTCATTACTTCTCACATTAAGGGAAGAATTCAGCTAGACTGATATACTCCTGTATGGGAAGAATTTTTTTTTTAATTTGATTTATATGCCGCCCTTCTCCGGAGACTCAGGGCAGCTTACAATGTGCTAAGCAATAGCCTTCATCCTTTTTGTATATTTATACAAAGTCAGCTTATTGCCCCCACAAACTGGGTCCTCAATTTACCTACCTTAGAAAGGATGGAAGGCTGAGTCAACCTTGAGCCTGGCGAGATTCGAACCTGCAGTAATTGCAGGCAGCTGGTCTTAATAACAGGGTGCCTTAGACCACTGTACTACCAAGGCTCTTTAAATATAATGGGGCAATACCTTTTGCCCCTGTAGTGATGATCCACTTATTACTCCAGTTCAGTGGAGCCTGGTTGTGCAGTGGACTAAACTACTGTTAAAGTAGTATTTAGCTGCCAGCTGCCTGCAATTATTGCGAGTTCAATTCTCACCAGGCTCAAGGTTGACTCAGCCTTCCATCCTTCCGAGGTAGGTAAAATGAGGACCCGGTTTGTGGGGGCAATAAGCTGACTTTGTATAAAAAATAGAACACCACTTGGGGGGGGCAAAAGCCCTACTAAGCAGGTATATACAAAAGTATGAAGGCTACTGCTTAAAAGCATTGTAAGCCGCCCTGAGTCTCCGGAGAAGGTCGGCATATAAATCAAACTAATAAATAAATAAATAAATATTCAGCCCATTCGGATCGGTTCGGGCAAACTGGTAGTGGTAACCTGTGGGTGGGCCCCGGCGCTATGCAATCCTATTTAGCCACGTTTTCTAAGCTGCGTGCATCAGAGGTGGGTTTTGGAAAAAGAGAAATCTCATAGTCACAGGAGCAATTAAAGCTACAGACAACGAGGACTATGGCAACACAGTTCTTTGCTCAGGAAGATTCCAAAAGTATTTTAGTGACTTGAAATGTATAATAAAATATATTTATTTGTACGTATGTATATTTAAGTGAAATTCATTTATTACTGCATCATTTATGAGAACAAATGTTCAAAAGCATGTAAGCAAATGCCACTTCTATATAAACATTTCCCTGGTGGAATTTTTAAATTGTCTGGACAGATGATAAGGCTGGACATAGGATCTGCACCAGTGATCAGCTGACCCCTCTGTCACCATAAAATTTCATGCTTCACTCCTGGTTTTGTGTCTGCATTTCCAACAATGGGAGATATGTGATAAACAGCAGCATTTTGGGCAGTGATATTTGCTAGATGCTGCTTGGCAACTTCAGTATGTAGACATCTGTCATTGCAAAAGCATGGATTAAAATTAAAACAACAGGTCTGCCTTCCAGCATTCACCACTGAGAAACCTTCCAAATGAGACTTTAGAATCCTCATTATAAACGAACCAAAGTTGTCAATTTAAACCAAGGTCAGTTTAAATCAAGCAGGTAGGCATGAGATAAAAATGCATCATTGGAGAGATAAGTGTCTGCAGATGTGTTTCAAGTTGGCCTCCTAATTGCTGAAGACAAAATGCATTTCTACTTATAAGCACCTTTGCAGATGACATCTTTTGCTTCCTCAGTAATTGGAGCAAGGGGCTCATTTTTGTACAAAACAACAGTGAGAAAATGGGCCATGTTCCTAATTCTTGTTATCTTCATTCTCTTATTTTTGGTCTTGGGGCTATTAGCACAACAGATGGCTCAGATTGTTGACACCTGCCTCAACTGCTTTGCTTCTGCAATTGTGTACAGGGGAAAAAAGTAGTTTATCAAAGGAAATAATTGACAAAAGCCAAGTTGGATAAAATTAGAAGCGTGCTAACTGAAAAGAAACTTACCCACTGTGGATTTATGTTCTTTGGCCTTTGTAAAGCTTAGCATTCCACTTTCTTCTTCAATAAAAATAGAAGTGAAGCTCCATTGGGTACCCATTCAAAACTCAGCTTTTAAAAGATACATATCAAATGAAAAAAAAATTACAGTGAGGTTGGGTCGTCCTGTATTAATATTTATAATCAGGAGATTATTCATTTTGCCAACCCATTTATACAATATATTGCATCTGAATTGTAAGAATTAAATTCTGGTAAAGTCAATTGTTCACTACAGATACATTGAAGAAAATCTCTTTTAAGTACAGCGCTTTCGTATGTTTGAAAAGAAGCAATGTTTCATTTCACTGTTTTACATTTTTTAGGATCCTCTTTTTATCATTATTTTGAGAATTTACTTCATGAGAAATTAGCAGTGGCTGGCAATGCGCTGCTTTATCTTTGTCTACATCAGTGCCTAAATCCACAAAATGGCTCATTTACTGTGCAACTTCTCATTCTTTTTCCCTTCAAAACTCCTTGACTTTCCTTGAATTCAAGAATCATAGAACCAAAGATTTGCAGAATAATGGTTGTGTACTGACTCTGCTTAAGGGTGGTGATATCTCTATGAATCTGGCTGAAAATTCAGAGAGTACCTTTCTCTGATCCCTTCCCCCTGAAATGATACCATGATTTGTGTCAGACTTCAATTATTTAAATTATTCTCTGTAATGTACTATTTCCATTGGTTTATCTTGACCAGGGGCCTCCAAACTTGGCAACTTTAAGACTTGAGGACTTCAACTTCCAGAGTTCCTCAGCCAGCTTTGCTGAGTTATTCACTGTAGTTATTACAGTGAAAATGGTCTAATAAGTGATTGCTGCTGTTGTATTGAAAATTGGCTTTGGGAAGCTGGTGAATTGTAAGTCTTCGATTAGGCTAATTCTTGGCTGTATCTTCCCATCTCTTTCTCAAAGGTTCTTTTCCAAAAGGCAACTGGACTGTTTTTTCCTAGAGGAAGAAGAAAACCTTTTGCTTCTCATCCAAGAAGCTTCATCAGCTGTGATGGGGAGGGGGGAGATGGGAGGATAGGTTCTGACAGGGTGGTGGTGGGGGATGGAAGACTAGAGGTAATCTCAACTTCTAGTTGAGTCCAGTCTACAACGCAGCCCCTTCAGCAGTTTCAGATTCCACTAACTAGAGCATACAAAATATTTGCTGGACCAATTCTCGAATACAGCTCATCTGTCTGGAACCCACACTGCATATCGGACATTAATACAATGGAGAGAGTCCATAGATATTTCACGAGAAGAGCCCTCCACTCCGCCACTCACAACAAAATACCTTATGCCAACAGACTTGAAATTTTGGGCTTAAACAATTTAGAACTACACCGTCTTCAGTCTGACCTAAGTGTAGTACATAAAATTATCTGCAACAATGTCCTACCTGTCAATGACTACTTCAGCTTCAACCACAACAATACACGAGCACACAATAGATGCAAACTTAAGGTAAACCACTCCAAACTTGATTGCAGAAAATATGACTTCAGCAACAGAGTGGTCAATGCCTGGAATGCACTACCTGACTCTGTAGTTTCTTCCCCAAACCTCCAAAACTTTAACCTTAGACTGCCTACTGTCGACCTCACCCCGTTCCTAAGAGGTCTATAAGGAGCGTGCATAAGCACACCAACATGTATACCATCCCTGTCCTAATGTCCCTTTTTACCCGCATCCATTTCATGTATTCATAACCATGTTTTTACTTTTATCTTTTATTTATGTTTGACAAATAAATAAAAGAAAATAAAAAATAAATTAAAAAAGATTCCAACACCAATTGCCCTCTGATTCAGATGACCCTGAGGGCACAGATTAAACCCCCAAATGGCCTCAACAGCTCTCAGAAAGAGTGCTAATGACCAGCTGACTGCAAAGAATTAAAATCCTTCCATCCCCAGCCACCAATTTGTCAGAACCTTTCCATCACAACTGATGAATTTTTTTGAGTGAGAAGCAAAACGTTTTTGTTTTTCTCAAGGGAAATTGTAAGTGCAGGTGGACTGCCAAGGACTTGAATTTTGATTGTGTGACCATGGGAGCACTTCAATGGCCATGACTTTGGGCACAAGTTGTAAGCTTGATTTTTCAATTGAATTTCTGATCTGAAGAAGCTTCTTGGATGAGAAGCAAAATGTCTTCAAGGAAAAACAAAGTCTAGTTGCCTTTTGAAAAAGCACCTTTGGGACAATCATGACCTGGATGACTAAGAATCTCCATAGACATCCATTTTTCAATATAGTCATAATTCTGAATGATCGCTGAATGAATGGTTGTGCACCAACAACTACCTGCCAAGGTAAATCATCTGACATATTTTTATAGGAATTCACTTGTAGTTTAAAATAAAAGAAACATATTTTACTAGCTTCACTTAATTTTCATCAGAAAAATTAATATTTGATTGTCAGCATGTCCTGAGAAATCACTGCAGGTTTGTCCCATCACAGAGTAGTTGAAAGTCAGGAGAATAGTTTCCAAAGTTACAACTTGAAAGTGACAAATATGTATTTTGGATGACTTGCTTACTGTCTTCTGATGATTCTCAAAGTATCTGTGAATCATAAAACTGAATTACAGGAAAATCATCTTTGTTCAAATAAATTTTGGTTTAGGGCAGGGGTCAGCAATCTGCAGCTCTGGAGCCACATGTGGCTCTTTCACCCCTCTGCTGTGGCTCCCTGTCACTCAAAATATACATCACAACCACCAATGGGCAACATCCGCTGGCACACAATTTATTGAGCTTTTCAACCCCCAGTAGGCCAACCATGGATAAATCTAGGAAAAGAAAAGTTTCAGAAGAAAACAGAACGTTCAATTCAACTACATATGCTAGTTTTGTGGCTGCTCAAGAAATAGGCACAGGAAGGGTTTTGTGGCTCCCGGTGTTTTCTTTTGTGTGGGAAATGGGTCCAAATGGCTCTTTGAGTGTTTAAGGTTGCAGACCCCTGGTTTAGGGGTATCTAAACACATCCTTCTCACTGATCTTCTGTTCTTCCAAATAGCAGCAAATTGCCTGGGATGGAATGCTAATAATACGTATCTTACCAGATATGTATTTCCTTATATTCTTCTTCCCTCAGTAGATTAAACATGGGCTCTGATCCAGCTGCATCTGCAAGCAATAACTATGTTGTAATCAGCGGTGGGTTCATTACAAGATAATTGCAAACTAGCTCAGCAGGAAAGCACTTTCATTTTTCTTGGTTGTGTACCATAGGTATTTGTTTTTGTTGGTTCAGCAATTTCAGCTCAAGCTCTGCGATCTATACATTTAAAAAAATGAGCATGTGTTTGCATGGAATGAAGGAAATTAAAATTACTGATATAGTCAAAATCTCTAATTATCTAGTTTGCAATATTAATTAGTCAATCCTTGCCATTCAGATAGAGTGCACACACAAAGGCACATTTGGTCTAAATGCTCTGCTGGGAGTGAAAATACGACAAATGGATTTTGTGTATTAGTTAATGCTAAATTATGTAGTTAATGCTTGGTTGTGTTTATCTCACTCTGCTTGAGATGCTCCACACAAAGCTTCATATTCACATTGGTGGCCACCCTGCTTTAAAATGGATCGGGACTCCCTATGCACGGTCAGTCATGCCCTCGTCACCTCCCGCCTGGACTATTGTAACGCTCTCTACATGGGGCTCCCCTTGAGGAGCATCCGGAGGCTCCAACTGGCACAGAGTGCGGCCGCATGGGTGGTAATGGGAGCGACATGGCGTTCCCATGTGACACCTCTCCTGCGTGAGCTGCACTGGCTCCCGGTGGTCTTCCGGGTGCGCTTCAAGGTTTTGGTTACCACCTTTAGAGTGCTCCATGGCTTAGGACCTGGTTATCTACAGGACCGCCTACTATCACCAATAGTCTCCCACCGGCCGGTACGCTCTCATAGAGAGGGGCTCCTCCTGGTGCCGTCGGCCAAACAATATCGACTGGCAGCCCCTAGGGGGAGAGCCTTCTCTGTGGGGGCACCTACTATCTGGAACGAGCTCCCCCCGGAGATACGGAGGATCCTGGATCTGCGCACCTTCCGCCGTGCTCTTAAGACCTTTTTATTCCATCAGGCGGGCCTGGCCTAATCTTTTCCCTCTTTTTAATTATGCAAATTTTAATCGGTTTTTTAAATGATTGGGGTTTTAAATCTGTTTGGGCCAAATTGTTTAATTCGATTTTACTTTGTTTTTAAATTTTGTATCTATGTATTTTTACTGTTTGGCTGTTCACCGCCCTGAGTCCTTCGGGAGTAGGGCAGTATATAAATTAAATAAATAAAATAAAATAAAATAAATAAAAATATTAACATTTTGAATCCAAGATGTGTTTACAATTTCAAATGTAATAAGAATAACTTTTTAAAGAACCATATAATTTCTGGGTTTTGTGTTATCATCAGCCTTTGATTGACACAATCTCCCAGTAACATAAAAGAACTTGTTATGTTTCATGCTAGAGAACTAGGCATGGAAGTTGCAAAGTAAATATAAGTTTTCAGAAGGCATTACAACAATTACAATTAGTTTAATGGAACCATTGATTTATTCATTAAACAGAAAACACTGAAACAATTATGAGTTTTTCCCCGGGATGATCAAATGTATATTGAATTTGATAAAAATTAATCAATATATAAGATTTCTTTCATTATGGTCATGGACCAGAAATGAAGACAGAAACACATTTAAAAAAAAAAAAAAGTAAAACCAAGGCAAAATAAAACATTGCAATTGGTGGAAGGATTTATCACTGGACAATCAAAGTCTGTCTAATTTTATAGGCAATATAATAATATAGCTATTTTCAGGAACATAGAACCATACTGATCTAATAACAACAACTATATATTTAGAAATATCAACATTTCTATAATATTTTAGCAGATAAGGAGATATAAGCAGTGGTGGGCTGCTGCCGGTTCAGACCGGTTCATGCGAGCTGGTAGTTCCGATGATCAGCTGGCCCACCCACCCCCCCACTTCAACCCACCCTATGCTGTCCTATATTTCCTTCTTTCTGGCTCAGCTGTTTCGCACAGCACAGCTGATTTCTGTGCCTCCGCTGTTCTACTTACCGGGGCTGCCTTAGAAGGTAAGCAGCTGAGCTTCAAATTGTTGTATTTTGAACACTGCGCACAAGCGTGTTAGGCGCGCATGTACGCTCACCAAATCGGTTGTTAAAACAGTAGCATCCCATCACTGGATATAAGGTGTGTCTTTGAGTCTCTATGCAGGATACAATATAGCAGGATATGAGATGTGGTTTCAACTGCCTCTTGTCCACAGGAACACAGTCTCAGAGGTGACGTTTTTGGAACAAAACCACTGTGGGGAGAGCATTGAAGTGTGCTCTTTAGAATGAGGAAACAAAAGCAATGAATATACAAAAGCTTCTCATACATCTACAGAAAGTCCCCAGTTAATGATAGTAATTTAGACCAGCAACTGCACTGCTAAGCAACATGATCGTAAAGCATGACATCACTTAGGACAGCAGTTCCAGCAGTTCTGGTTGCTGTCATTATGTGAATCTCATGTGGTCATTAAGTGCAATGTCACACGATCAATCACTATTTGTGACCTCTTGCCGGCTTCCCCATTGCTTGTGAGAAGCTAGTAGTGAAGATTACAAATGGTGATCACAAATGCGGCAAGTTTTATTTGTGAATCAGTTGTCAAGCATCCAAATTGTAATCATATGATCACGGGGATATTGTGGACAATTGCAACTTCATCTCCCTGCCAGGATGTGTACGGCAGGCAGATTTCATACATATCTGTCTGTCTGTGTGTCTGTCCATCTATGACAGGAGTCAGCAACCTGCGGCTCTGGAGCTGCATGTGGCTCTTTCACCCCTCAGCTGCAGCTCCCTGTCACTCAAAATATGTGTCACAACCGCCAATGTGTGACACCCGCCGACAAGCAATTTATTGAGCTTTTCAAACCCCAGTAGGCCAACCATGGATAAATCCAAGAAAAGAAAAGTTTCAGAAGAAAACAGAATGTTTAATTCAGCTACATATGCTAGTTTTGTGGCCGCTCAAGAAATAGTCAGGCACGGGTAGGGTTTTGTGGCTCCCGGTGTTTTCTTTTCTGTGGGAAACGGGTCCAAATGGCTCTTCCAGTGTTTAAGGTTGCAGACCCCTGATCTATTATCTATGATACCTATGCATTGTCTATGACATCATCTGATGTTTTAAGCCCAGAGTTACCTTGCAGCAAAATGGATGGCAAACACATTTAATAAACAAATACATTAATTAGAATAGAAAATTAAATTTAAAAATCTATCATCTATCTGACTACGGAGATTCTCAGTCATCCAGGTCATGGTTGTCCCAAAGGTGCTTTTTCAAGAGGCAACTGGACTTTCTGGTTTTTCTTTGAAGACATTTCGCTTCTCATCCAAGAAGCTTCTTCAGCTCTGTCTATCATCTATCATCTATCATCTATCTATCAATCAAACAATCAAAGCACAGAAATGTTTTCCATTTAGCTGTCCTCTCAGGATTTTAGTAATCATTAACTTTTCCCAAAATACATTTACATTTGAAGAGGTAAAACTACAGAGAGCCTTGGTAGTACAGTGGTCTAAGGCACCCTGTTATTAAGCTGGTTATTAAGACCAGCTGCCTGCAATTACTGCAGGTTCGAATCTCACCAGGCTCAAGGTTGACTCAGCCTTCCATCCTTTCTAAGATAGGTAAATTGAGGACCCAGTTGTGGGGGCAATAAACTGACTTTGTATAAATATACAAAAAGGATGAAGGCTATTGCTTAACGCATTGTAAGCCACCCTGAGTCTCCGGAGAAGGGCGGCATATAAATCAAATTTAAAAAAAAAATCCAGATGGTGGTAATGAAAGAATAATCCTTTTCAAGGTACAGTGGACCTACCAATGTTAACAGCACCAGATTCTAACATTTCAAGAATGCGATTGACTTCCGGTTTCCTTGTCTTCGGCGACGGCGGCGCTCTTTGAAGCTCCGCCAGCCCCGCCGCCTGTAGAGCCGCTTCGCGATCGAGAAGCGGCTCGAAAACTTCAAAATCCTGAGGATTATTGGAGGAGAGATAGCAGGGCACAGGTCGAGCCCCTGTAACCCCCCAGGGAATTGTTTCTGGGGAGGAAACAGGCGCGGCTCCCTTCCAACCTGCTGAGACTCCGGGCGGCGTGGGACGATTCTGCTCTGCAGAACAAGCCGGCTGCAGGAAACTTAAAGCGAAAGAACCAGCTTTAATAAACAGCGAAACTACCTGAATCCTGAAATTTGGAAACGCAAGTATTAGCACTTTGTTGACTTTTCAATCTGAGAAAATGCGAGTGAGTGAAAGTGCTTTGAAAAAACATGGCGCCTAGCTTCAGAGTTAACGAGCCAGTGAGTGTGGATTGGTGAAGTTACTTTGTTTTGCTACAAAGTTTCCAAGTTGCTACTAAGCTGCCTTGCTTGTTACAAGAGAAATAACTCGGAAATTTTTTCCCTTTTCAATATTGGACTTTGCTTTATTTTAACCCTTGTTTGATCAAATCTGGGGGACTTTTTTAGAAGTCTTTGTGCAGGAGGGAAAGGAAAAGGAACCTCCCTCTTTAGAAAAACTAGATCACGAGCCAGGATGGCTTCAAAGAAGCAGGAAGGGAAGGCATTAGGGGGGGGATCCCCCACACACAAACAGCAAACGCAACTTCCCCCTGCTCAACAGTTACAAACTCAGAAAAAAGAATTTGATGTGGCAGATTTAAAAGAATTTATTTCTAAAACTTTGGATGATAAATTTCAAGAATCACAACAGGAACTTCAAAAATCACATCAGGAATTTTTGCAGGAAATTAATGAAATTAAAGACATGGTGAAACAGAATCAAATTATGGTGACCAAAAAAATATCAGAAGTGGCGTCTGGCCTGGCAGATTTTATTGGGAAAGTTGATTTTAAAGTTGAAGAATTTAAATCAGAAGTTAATGTTAGGATGAAAGACAATGATTATAAAATTGATGAAGTTGACAATAAAATGCAGAGAATTGAAGATGAGATTGTTATGATACAATTCCGGGCGATGGAATTTGCCATACGGCTTCGGGGAATTCGAGAGGAGGAAAGACAGGACTTGAGACAAGTTTGCTCTGAAGCCCTGGCTAAGATTCTACAAGTTAATCCTGATTTGGTATTTCATAAAATAGATAAAATTTACAGAGTGAACTCTTGGGTGGCCAGGCAAAGACAATTACCCAGAGATGTGGTCATATACTTTACTGAGAGAGAAATTAGAAATGATATCCTGCAAAAATCTTTCCACACCTCTATACAAGTGGGGGGCTCACGGCTTGTAATTTTTAAAGAGTTACCTCCTAAAATGCTGAAAGCTAGAAAAGAATTTGGTTTTCTTGTTAAGGAATTGAAAAATTTACAGATACCCTTCCGGTGGGATGCACCAGCTGGGGTAATTTTTAGATATAAGGGAGAAGGATATCGGTTGAATACCGTGGAGAAGGCGCAACACTTTTACAGTACTATTCTTATGGAAAGAACACCATCTCCACGTACATCTACAGTTCTGGAGATTAAGGAGAGTGAAGAGAGGCAATTGAAAGAACAGTCTAAGCAGGAATTAGAAAACGTGCAAGGTGCAGAAGGAGGTATTCTGAGTGAGCCATCGCTGGATTCTTCTCCAATTTTGGATTTGATTCAGTTGACTGAAGTTAAAGATCAACGTATAACTAGAGCTCAATCCAAGCTACTTAAACAGAAGCAACAACAACAACAGGAAAGACAAGACAAGAAGGCAGTTAAGAGCACTGCACAAGAGATTGGCGCTATGGGAGGAGCGAGATCGAAGCTTGTGGATGAACTTCAAGCATATTGCTCCGCGCTCCATGAAGAGGTTAATGACCTTTAAGTGTTTATCTTGGAATGTCAATGGGTTGAATTCAGCACAGAAAAGGAAAAAATTATTTACATATTTGAAACAATTTAATAATGATATAATATGTTTACAAGAAACGCACATTACAACTCAAGATCAAAAATATTTGATAAATTCAAAACTAGGAGCACATTATATATCTTCAACTTCGCAGAAAAAGAATGGTGTGGTTATTTATGTAAATAAAAAATTAACAGCAAAAGTTATAGAAGTAGATCAAGATGGTAGATTTGTAGCAATTGAATTGTTTACAGCAAATGGACAAATTCTTTTGATTGGAATTTATGCTCCCAACCAACAACAGGATTATTTTTACAAGATGTTACATACTAAAATATTGCAATGGGACTACAGATCTATTTTAATTATGGGAGATTGGAATGGAGTAATTGATTCTAAATTAGATAAAAAGAGCTTGGCAAAGTCTAGAATTAGATTACCACAGACCTTTTTTGATATGAAAGAAGATATGGAACTAAAAGATGTTTGGAGAATACATAACCCAAATGAATTGGATTACACTTTTTTTTCTGATAGACATAGATCTTTTTCTAGGATTGATTTTATCTTGTTGTCAAATGATCTACTTGTTAAGACAAAAAGAACAAAGATTTTTCCAAGAATTTTGACTGATCATAGTCCTGTATGGATAGAAATCGAGATGGATAAGGTTGAGAGACGTTCTTGGAGATTAAATGAGAACCTGTTTAGATATGAAAAAAATATAATAGAACTTAAAAAGCATTTGAAAGAATTTTTTGAAATAAATTTGAATAAAGGTACCCCAGTTGAAATTGTTTGGGATGCAAGTAAAGCTTATATGAGAGGGGTACTTATCTACATGAATTCTAAACATAGACTGTTCCGACAAAAGAAAAGATCTGAGTTGGAAATGGAAATAAAGAATAAAGAACAGTTACTTATTAAAAACCCAACAGATGAAAGAATACGAAGTGCTATAAAACTTTTGAAAGATCAATTCCAAATGCTTATGGCGGAACAAGTTGCAACAAGTTTACAATACGCGAAGCATAATACATTTTGCAATGCTAATAAACCGGGCAGATGGTTGGCTTACACATTGAGGAAAAAACAAAGTATACGGACTATTGATAGTATTGATATTGGAGGGAAAGAAATCTTTCAACAAAAACTAATTAAAGAAGCTTTTGTGGATTATTACACTAAACTATATGCCAAAGATGAGGTGCAGAATGGACTTATAGAAAAATATTTAAAGGATAAGAGAGTTACAAAAATTACTGATCAACAAAAGGAAAGAATGAATTATCCTATAACAGAGGAGGAGATAACAGCAGCAATTAAACAGCTAAAAACAGCCAAAGCTCCTGGCACGGATGGTTTGACTGCAGTGTACTATAAAACTTTACAAGCTGAAATGATGGGACAACTTAGAGATTTATTTTGCAATATTCAACAAGGGGGTAAAATACCCCCATCCTGGACAACTGCTTATATATCTTTGATACCAAAAGAACAAGTTGGTCCTAAAAAACCAGAGAACTACAGACCAATATCTCTTTTGAATACAGACTATAAAATTTACGCGAAGGTATTAGCCAACAGGTTGATGCCAGTAATCCAAAAGGTGATTCATGAGGACCAAGCGGGATTTATTGAGGGTAGATACATGAAGGACAATGTAAGGCAAGTAATAGACTTATTGGAATATCTTGATAAGAATAAACAGATTTCTGCAGTGCTGGTCTTTTTGGATGCGGAGAAGGCCTTTGATAGAGTGGATTGGAATTTTCTACTAAAGACTTTAAAAAAGATGGGCTTTGGGGACCAGTTTACACAGGCAATTTCAGCAATTTATCAAGAGCAAAAAGCACAGATTATTATTAATGGAAGTTTGACGACAGAGTTTAAAATTGAAAAAGGAACAAGACAGGGATGTCCGTTGTCCCCACTTTTATTTATTTTAACATTGGAAGTCTTGCTAAATACAATACGGGACTCAAAAATTTTGAAAGGCATAATGATAAGGCAAGAGGATTATAGAGTAAAGGCATTTGCAGATGATCTGGTGGTTACCCTATCACAACCAATGGAATCAATAATCTTGATGAACGACATTATACAAGACTATGGTAGAGTTTCAGGTTTCAGAGTGAACTCAAAAAAGACTAAAATGATAGTCAAAAATATGACACAAGATCGTAAATATGAGTTTGAAAGGAGGGCAGGTTTTGAAATTGTACCTAAGGTAAAATATCTTGGAGTTCAGGTTGCAGAATCAAACATGAAATTGTTTCAAAATAACTATGAGGTGTTGTGGCGAGAGGCTCAGAAAGACATGGAGACTTGGAAAAAGCTGCAACTGTCTTTACTTGGAAGAATAGCAGCAGTTAAGATGAACATTTTGCCAAGATTTCTGTTTTTGTTTCAAATGATTCCGGTGCTTAAAAGTGATAAACAACTGAAAGTTTGGCAAACTGGACTTAATAAGTTTGTCTGGAACGAGAAAAAGCCGAGAGTGAAATTGAAAATTATGCAAGATGTTCCAGAAAGAGGAGGCCTTAAACTTCCAAACCTACAGTTATATTATGATGCAGCAGCTTTAACTTTAACAAGTGATTGGTTTGGAAGTAAAAAGGCTGGAATATTGAATGCAGAAAGTTTTGATCTTGAATTTGGATGGCATGCTTACCTATTTTATGATGACAAAGTTGATAAAGTATTTAAAAGTCATATACTTAGAGACTCTTTGATGAGAGTTTGGAAGAAGCACCGACTCAAATGGGATTATAAGATACCGCTATGGCTGGATCTTGGTCATACCTTGTGGAATACAAATATAATGTCACTCGGGGGGTTTTTATACAAAGAGGTTCTTTTTACAGATGCGGGCAGATGGCAGTTGAAGACATTGCAGACACTGTTGGACGAAGGGATTAATTTAACCTGGTTACAATATAATCAATTACAACTGAGATGGAAAGAGGACCAAAAAACTGGTATTATGTTGCATGAGGAAGAATTGGTTAGACATATAAGAGAGAAAGGTCCAATGCATATTAAAAGGCTCTACAATGTTTTGCTAGAAAGGGATTCAGAAACGGAATTAGTTAAAGATTGTATGATTAAGTGGGCACAAAATTTTGAAGAACCAGTGATGTTGGAAACATGGGAAAAAATTTGGGTTCAGAATGTTAAATTTACACAGTCGCAGAATCTGAGGGAAAATTTTTATAAAATGTTTTATAGATGGCATTTAGATCCTAAAAAGTTGTCATGTATGTACCCTAATGTTCAGCCAAAATGTTGGAGATGTGAATGTTTGGATGCTACGTATTATCATGTTTGGTGGACCTGTAGGAAAGTTAAGGCTTTTTGGATAAAAATATGGTGGGTCATGCAGAATGTTTTGAAGAAAAAAATTCAATTTTCTCCACAATTGTTTTTATTGGGCATAGTTAAGGGTTTTACACGGGATGAAACAAAATTAATATTGTATATGATAACAGCAGCAAGATTGTTGATAGGTAAATATTGGAAGAATGAAGCTTTGCCTACTATCGAGGAATGGACTTCGAAGATGGCCAGTTTTGCAGAGATGGCGAAGATTTCAGCATATTTAAAAGATTGCTCACAAGAGACTTATGAATGGGAATGGAAAAGGTGGATAGAATATGTTCAGAACAAATACCAAATTAGAAAGTATCAAATAGCTTTTATTTGAAAACAATGTATTAGAAATATTTTAATATAAAGAGACAAAGAGGGAAAATTATGTAGGGGGAGGGATGGGTTCAGGTATATATATCAGTGTTATTAGTTATGAGTACATAATAGGGAAGTCTGGGGGGGGGAGGGTTAGGGAGGGTTAGGGAGGACGGGAAGTTTGGGGAGGGAGGTGGGGGGGTGAAAAAAAGGGGTGAAAATGTAATTGTAAAACTTTTGCAATAAAAAAAAAAAAAAAAAAAAAGAATGCGATTGGTTTTCTTCACAGTTAATATCCCATTTCTTTGTATTTTTGTTATTTTATGTCTCTGTCCTCCTAAATCAACTTCAAGAAGTTGTGAAAAAGTAACAGATCAGCTCAACAAATATCAAACATTAAGTTCGGTAAATTATTCATTTTGTGAGAAATACCTAAGGTATTCTACTTATTTCTATTTGTGAATTGTTAATGAACAGTTCCTGTTATCTGTAATTATACACTACAAATGACTTGCTGTATAATTTGTACAAACAAATATTAGCCAGTGGGTGCTTGGGAAATGTCTCAGTTTGGCAGCAATTCTGAACACATTTATATATAGATATATACAGTAAATTTTCTTACTTCTTCGTAGGGTTTATGTGTGTTTTTCTTCTAGCCAGGTTTTCCCTACGTAACCAAGGTTTTTCTGCAGCACCAGCTCAGTAGAGTGGATGTGATTCTACTGAGCTGGTGCTGCAGAAAAACCTTGGTTACGTAGGGAAAACCTGGCTAGAAGAAAAACATACAGTAAATTGTATGTATAGTCATCAAAGCATAGCCAGCCAGACAAACAGGTTTAAAAACAGCTTCAGCCCATGGACTGTCAGACTCTTAAACACAATCACAATCACTCCCTGCACATACGGAAATGTTTGACTAGTCTTTTTTTCCCAATTACTTGTATAGGATTATTCTCTATACTATTTATATTGTTTTGTATTTTCTGTTATGGATTGCACCAGAGAGGCTAAACCAATTTCATTGTATATATGTTGTACAATGACAATAAAGGCTATACTATACTATGATGCAGGGGTGGAATCCAGCAGGTTCTGATAGGTTCTGGAGAACTGGTAGTGGAAATTTTGAGTAGTTCGGAGAACCAGTAGCGGAAATTTTGAGTAGTTCAGAGAACTGGTAGTGGAAATTTTGAGCAGTTTGGAGAACCGGTAGTGGAAATTTTGAGTACCGGCAAATACCACCTCTGGCTGGTCCCAGCATGGGGTAGGAATGGAGATTTTGCAATATCCTTCCCCTGGAGTGGGGTGGAAATTGAGATTTTGCAGTATCCTTCCCCTGCCATGTCCACCAAGCCACGCCCACAGAACCGGTAGTAAGACAAATTTAGATTTCACCACTGGTGGTAGCTATTAAATTTTCTTTTTTCTTCCCTGCTTTGTATGTGTCCTAAGACATAAAGCAAAATCAAAATAAGATTACACACAATAAGAATAGATAAGATCCATTTCCAAATTCATATTGCAGCATAAAAATTTTAAATGTTTCTGAAGTTAACAGCTGGAGAAGCATACTGTATTTAGAAACAATGTAGTTATCATAAAAAATTATAATTTTCATGGCCAATTGCCTATAAATTTTTGGGTAATTTGAGAAAAAGTACTCAAGCTAATAACTATTTTTGATAATAAAATGGTAAAAAATAGAATAGAATAGAATTCTTTATTGGCCAAGTGTGATTGGACACACAAGGAATTTGTCTTTGGTGCATATGCTCTCAGTGTACATAAGGAGAATAAAATACATTCATCAAGAATAAAAAGATACAAGACTTAGAAAAAACTGTGTTAAAGAGAATCCTTTATGTTTCTTACTAATATTTCAATATCTATGTGCATAATGTCTTAACCATTTTCATTATTGTAATGACGTGAGTCCAGACACAAACAGAAGATGAATCAAAAAATGCTTTTTATTTTTGAAAAGACAACTGGAGTGGGTTTGTTTTTTTTTTAAAAAAAAAGAAGACCTATTCTGGAAGCTTCATCAGTTGTACTAGATGGTGTAGGAGATGGAAGGACAGTTATTGACAGCTGAGATTTATAGAAGGGAAATGATAGGATTAAATCTACTTAAAGCAACATAGAATTTGAATAGGAATAATAACCACTTCTGAAGGATAATAATAGCATTTGGATGGGTGCTATCAATCTATAGGTACAAGGTACAAAGGAGAAATCTTGACTATACACTGAAATTTCCTTTTCAATATTCTATTTTCCCCTCCTCTATAAAAGAACATTATTGGTAGTGATTCTGAGCTTTATTCTTGCAAAATGGCAGAAAATTCTGTTTGTGCAATTATTATTACACTCCTATCCAGAATGTTGTAGGTATAGATTATCATGGACAAAATCTGTTTATGTAGTTGATGGCAGTCAAAAATGATTTGGTGGCATATAATTCAATCAATCAATCAATCAATCAATCAATCAATCAATCAGGAATCTCTCCCAAGCCCCTGGAAATGTATATGTAAAGGACTCATTATATTATCTTCACTCTGCTGGAAGTTATTCTTTTTCTTCATACCTAATGCGTAATGTAGACATTATCTGTATCTTTAATACCATTATTAAGAATATGAGTTCAATACAAATTAATTACCAAGGAAGTATTGGTACAAATTCATCACAAGAAAGTATTATGATGTTTGCCAAAGTGTTGGTATCTGATCATTAACAGTTTTACTTTTATTTGAAAAAAGCATTTTGTTAAAAATAAACAAATGGTAAACTCAAAGAACTTTTCTACCACTCACTGAGTACATAGAAAAGTACAATGTGCCTTGTATGTAAATGCACATAACTTCCATGAAAATTGCATTCAGCACAATAGGAATTAAATCTTCAATTCAACTTTTGACCCATCTGTCTTTTACAAGTGTATTATTTAATTTCTCTGGACCATTTGCCTTTTCCTCTTTATACCTGAAATTTGACCAGTTTATTCAAGAAACAAACATCAAGCTACCTTGTGTTTTGACAACCAGCATTTAAACGAGTTTCTTAACCCAATTCTTTTTAACTTTTAACTTTTTAACTTAGAAGAAAATGTTTTTACTGTTTTTTGGACCAGAGGAACAGAGGAAAATCATTCCAACTTGCAATGATTGAAACTTATTCATAGAATAAATGTTTCTGTGTTTCGTACAGCCACCCCTGGCCTTTCCACATAAGTAACTCAGAGGCAGTGGTGGGTTGTCCCCGGTTCGGACCAGTTCGCAAGAACCGGTAGTAAAACTGGCGGGAGGCCCCGCCCACTGCCCCGGATGTCCTCATCCTGTTGCGCGATCCCATTGTGAACCGGTAGTAAAAGTAAGTAGAACTCACCCCTGCTCAGAGGTGATATTCAGCCGGTTCGTACTGGTTCAGGTGAACCGGTAGCAAAGTTTGTGGGTGGGCCCGCCCCCCAGCCCCCGCCCCAGCTCTATGTCATCCTATTTAGGCAATGTTTTCGAGCCTGGGCTCATGCACGGAAGGCACACGAGCAAGCAAAGCACATGTGTGGAAGGCCGGATGCATGCACAGAAGACGCATGCAAAGTGAGCGTGCACACGCATGGCAAACCGGTGGTAAGAATATTGAAAACCTACAGCTGAAGTAACTTAATGAATGCTGTTCTAGTTCAAGGAATTGAAAGTCACATTCCCATTACTGAGATGGATCAAAGTAAAAAAAAAAAGGAGGGGGCATATTTTTCTGTGCCCAATACTTTTTTCATTCTTCTTCATTTCTTTTTCTCCAGTGCAATTCTCTTCCCTAGAAATATACAGAAGCATATGCACAGAGAAAAAGCTGCAGAGACCACATAAACTTCTAAAAAGGATGTTTAGGACTTTTAGGTGTTAAAATTATTTTTAGATTTTGGAACTGGGGAGCATATGGCTGATTTGCATTTATATGTGAATCTGCCAAACTTGTGTTTCCCAAACCTATACGATAGATTTGTTGTCCTATAACTTCCAGCATCCTTTGCCAGATGCCACAGCCCTGTGACATAATATATTGAAAATGCATTTTAGTACATTTTCAGTCTTTTTTGTAATTGTAAATATTATATACAAGATATACAATTATACAAGGTATACAAGCTGAGGTACATACAAAGGTACGTCTCTTCTATGAGAATATGTTTTGTCAGATATGCAGACACGTGTAATAGTTTTATTGTTTTTTAAAAAATGTAAATTCATGTAGATAGAAGACTTGATGTGATGGATTCATTTACCCCTACTTAGTTTAAGTCAACAGGTGTTGTTCTGAAATATATTTAGGCTTGTATTATTGTACTGTAGTTGGTCGCATAGTCAGCTAAATGTTTACACTGGATTTGGCTTTTTTAATCCACCACTCAAGTCTTCCTAAGGACCTGGGATTGATGGATGTTGCTGTTTGAGGGTACCATATATCCTGCAATATACCAAAGATACCATTGCAGGATATATGATACCCTCAAACAACAACATATGTTACCATTGCAGCAGTGGTGAAATCCATTTTTTTTTAGTACCAGTTCTGTGGGTGTGGCTTAGTGGGCGTGGCAGAGGAAGGATATTGCAAAATCTCCATTCCCACCCCACTCTGGAACCAGCCAGAGGTGGTATTTGCCGGTTCTCCGAACTACTCAAAATTTCCGCTACCGGTTCTTCAGAACCTGTCATAACCAGCTGGTTTTCACCTCTGCATTGCAGGATTGGTATAGTTGCAGGATGTAAGCTATTCCAAGCAAACCTGCCTTTGCAATTGACTGATGGTGAACTTGTCAATGCCGAAGGTACTTCAGATGTTTTGGGATTGCACCTGAGGCCTCTATTACTATTACTTTCTTCTGCCACAATTGTTTTACTTTTATTTGCAGGTCTTTGTGTTTTGTGTTTTTTTCTCCTCCAGTTCTTTCTTTTCTAGTCTTCTGTCTCTAGGTATTGCCATGTCCACTATCCAGACTGTTTTGTCTTTTTTATTGACAATTGTTAAGACAGGTGTTATGTGGTAGATGCTTGTCTGTTTGAATTCCAAAATCCCAGAGCACTTTAGCTTCTTCGTTTTCTATGACCTTGTCTATTTTATGGTCCCGCCAGTACTTTCTTGCAAACAAACAGTATGTCTTGCAGAATAATAATAATAATAATAATAATAATAGTTATAGATAGATTAGAACACCTCTATTATCTACTTTCCTGTAAGATCTTTGGATGCCTTAGAAAAATTCGAGCCAGCTTGTTTCTCTGTTTTGAAGTGGGTTATTAGGCCTTTCAGTTTCACTAGGAGATAAATAATAGCTTTCAAATTTATTGCATCTGAAGGTCATTTTTTTTTTGCACTACCTTCAGCAAGTTGTATTCATGATGACCAACATCTGTTGGGGAGAAAGCGTAAATTCTTTATGGGAAAATAATTGAAGCATTAGACAGAGAAGTACAAATATGAAATATGCTGCTATTAATCCCCCCTTTTCATTTCCAAAGTTCAGAATCTGCTGGGAGAGATTTGTTAGAATGATTTATGTATTTAATTTATTCTAGATAAGCATTAGAAGAGGTTCACAAATGTAAAAAGTACCTTATATCGGAGGTGGAGAATCAGTGGCCTTCTGGGTATCATGGGAATCCAACTCCCAACAGCTTGAGCCAGTTACGGTCAATAAATCAGAAGAGCAAGTATGGAATAACACTGCCCCACTTTTGTTACAATAATAAAAATAATATAAATTAATTTTGATATCATACTTCTTTTTAGACAAATATTTGACCCCTAGTTGCATTGTATCAAAGATATTCACAAGATTCCTAATCTCAAAGTTCAGAACAAGTGGATAAAATTTTTGTTTAGCACCATTAGATGCACAGTAGAATTTTCCTAGTGATTCCATAAATAGCATCTATCTTTCTTTCTTTCTTTCTTCCTTTCTTTCTTTCTTTCTTTCTTTCTTTCTTTCTTTCTTTCTTTCTTTCTTTCTTTCTTCTTCCTTCCTTCCTTCCTTCCTTCCTTCCTTCCTTCCTTCCTTCCTTCCTTCCTTTCTTTCACAGCATTTATATTTGGCAATGTGTGCTAATTAGAAAAAAAAAACATTGGGCTTCCTATTATTATTTTGCCAGTGAAATAAATTTAGGTCAAAATTAAGGCAAAGAAATAATTATGGTGGAATCTGATACCATAAAAAGCTTAAAAATTCTAGAACAAGGGTCTCCAACCTTGGCAACTTTAAGACGTGTAGACTTCAACTCCCAGAATTCCTCAGCCAGATTTGCTTTGCTGGCTGAGGAATTCTGGGAGTTGAAGTCCATACGTCTTAAAGTTGCCAAGGTTGGAGACCCCTGTCCTAGAAGAAACTTCTACTATTGTAAAAGCCATATCATGAACATTTTGACTTTTTAAAATAACATGTGCATGATAGTATTTGTGGTATGAAATGAAACCTATCCTTTCAGTACCCACTCATCCTTAACAGCATATACTGGCTACTGCTTTTCTTATTTAATCTTATGGAGTAATTGAATTTAAAACAAAAACAAGTTTTTGTTTTGTTATTAATTTTTGTCCTGCAAATCTACTGCACCATGATATATTTTCTCAGACTCTTATCCAAAGAAGTCTCGTGCATACTAGTTTCTTCTGAATTATGATGAGAACTAACCTAAGGTCTATCCAAAAAGATGTACGAGAAGTAACATGTTTGAAAGATATGCCAATTTATTTTCTTACAATTATGTGTGAAAACAGGAAAACATTTATTCAGTTTCACAGGTACTCATATTTGCAACTATCATCAACCTATTTAAAAGGCACCTAAGCAATCAAGGGATTAGTGCAAATAAGAATGATGACCACTCATTCATCAATTGGCATGAATTCATGAGATGTAAAAGTGATAATAAATCAGATGTTCTCAAACTACTGTGCTGGCCAAGCATGAAATAGTTAATTGCTAAGATCTGAATTATTTTAAAATAGTATCCACTGGGATATAGCATTATGACTGAAATACTTTTTGGGAATGGCATTGTACTATTGCTATTCAATACCCCTCTTTTATAAATCTGTAGTCTTCACCGCTCAATAAGGCTAAATAAATACATATGTAGGATGGTATTGGCAGCTATGAATGTGTCCCAAGGTTAATAGATCTTGGCACTGACTGTTTTTCTTTAGCATTACTTTTCTGTATAATAAATGTGTGGTGTTGGCTCATTTCTTCTCTTGCAGAAAATGTTGCAATAATATAAAAAGAAAACAAAAGTGTTCTAATCATTCATGTGCTAAGCAGCTTCACAGAAGTTGTTTATCACATGCTTTGCCTAAGGGGAGATAGAGGGTGAGCTTGCTTAAAACATCATTTAATGTGTTCCTGGCAAAGATGAGATCCAGAACAGGAGCGCCAGATTTATAGTTATTATTTACTTTATTTGTTAACTACCAACTAGTCATCAACACTGAAAGCATAACGTAATACATGATTGATTTTGTGCAATTGCCTCAATTTCATTCTTAGTGACCACAAACATACTGTAGACTTTCTCCAGCATGATCTGTCCCCAACTAGCCTTGTTGTTGTTAGTTGCAAAGTCATGTCCCATGCCCATTGCGACACCATGGACAACGTTCCTCCAGGATTTCCTGTTCTCTACCATTCTCTGGAGTCCATTTAAGCTCATGCCGACTGCTTCAGTGACTCCATCCAGCCACCTCATTCTCTGTCATCCCCTTCTTCTTTTGTCCTCAATCTTTCCCAGCATTAGGCTCGTCCTTCTGAGTCCTTCCTTCTCATTAGGTGGCCAAAGTATTTGAGTTTCATCTTCAGGATCTGGCCTTCTAAAGAGCAGTCAGGGTTGATCTCCTCTAGGATTAACTGATTTGATCGCCTTGCAGTCCAAGGGACTCGCAGGAGTCTTCTCCACCACCATAGTTCAAAGGGTTCAATTCTTTGGCGCTCAGCCTTTCTTATGGTCCAACTTTCACAGCCATACATTGCAACTGGGAAAACCATAGCCTTGACTATATGCAGTTTTGTTGGCAGGGTGATGTCTCTGCTTTTTAGTATGCTGTCTAGATTTGCCATAGCTTTTGTCCAGGATCAAGCATCTTTTAATTTTTTGGCTGCAGTCCCATCAATTAGCCTTTCAGGTCTTCAAATGATGCATCTTTTTTTTCTTTTAACAACCCTGTAATTCCTTGCATTGGAGTGGAGTTGGGACAACTAAATAGAGCTTGAGCATTTACTGGCCGGATACCTTTCCTGATGCCTATGAGGAGTTCACAGTAGACAATTATTCATTGCATCCAGTGAGAGAAATATCAGTTTATTTTGTTGGCTAGCCATGGTATTCTCAGTCTTTTCAAGCACACAGTATCAAAAGCATCATTACTCTTTCTTCTAAATGCTTTTTTTTCACATTCATAGGGAGTTACAGAGAAGATCATTGCCAGAATTCTCATCTTTGTAAATATAGACACACTGCAACATCTGAAAACTGCTCCAAGGCCTTCGTTCCAATCCTTTTCTTTGTTCGAATATTTCTGCAGAAATATTCTGCAGCATGTTTCTTGACTAGTTTCTTTACCATTGTTATTAAATTCTGAAAAGCAGAAACCATCACTTTGATATCTTCATTTTCAATTCTAAAATAGTTGCTGTACCTGTAATCATTAGTTTCACCTCCATATTTAATAAACCAATAAGTTTGCTTGCTCTCTCATTTATACAAACAAAACCATCACAGGCCCCAACATCAGAGACACCTTCATATTTTCTTCATCCAATGTAATATGACCAGGGGTGAAATGCTACTGGTTCGGACTGGTTCTCCTGAACCGGTAGTAAAAAATACTACCGGTTCAGGCGAACTGATATTTCCTGTGATCAGCTTCCCGATGATCAGCTGTGACGCATGATTTATATTAGTTAGAATGTCAGATTTCATGCTTTCTAGGTAATCTAAATCACGTGACACAGCGGATTCCCTCCCTCGCTGTTCTACTTACCTTTGCAGACTCAGAAGGCTACAAAATGTTTCTTTTCTAGCGCTGCATGGGCATGCAAAGCACGTACTCAGTAGCAGACTCACAGAACCAGTAGCAGACTTCAGAGGAATTCACCACCATTACCAGTAGTTTTGAACTCAAGTACATCAAAGGGTTTCAGGTTATTTCAGAAAGTCTCAACAGACATGGTAAATTTTTAACACATTGTAACTGTAAAGTACCTTAAGTAATAAAGTATTGGTAAATGTGCCTCAGCCATAGTCATTCCATCTTCCCCTCCTTTTCTCTTCCCTCACCTCATGCAATTTAGTTTGACATCAGCCTAAGCACTTTGTGCATTTGTTGAAGTGAGCTGCTGATGTAATTTTAATTCACTAGAAAATTGGGTAATGTACAGGCTATTTTGGCCTTCCCTGGCACCAATATAGATCTTCCAGAATGATCTGAGCAGAAAACTGCTTCCTTCGTTCTAGCCAGGCAAAAGCAACTATTTTCCCAACCTCTTGAGATTATGTAAAAAAGTACATTAGAATTTAGCATGACTCAGCAAAATATTAAAATTAATTGAAAATTGTATGATGGTTATCAGTCCATATAGTCTAAACTGCAACTGTGCTAATATCTTGTTAGAGTGTTTTTTATTGCAGTAACTTAATGAATCAGGAGCAGCATAATTGCTATATCATTTACTTCATGAAAAATCAAGATAAAGGAGGAGGGCCTTCTTTGCTGTTGCACCAGCCCTGTAGAACATCTTGCTCCCCAGTGTGAGGTAAGCCTTGATGCTCCTGACCTTCTGGAAGACCTGGCTCTGCAAATTATCTTGGGGCTCCAATGGGGGAGTATCACAGTGGAGATGGTTGATCAATTAACCATGGATTCCACCTTCTCCCATTCTGCTCCCATCTCCATTATTTTAATTGGGCCATGAAGTTCTGGTTTTTATCCTAACTTATTTATGTTTTAATTTATGTAGTTTTTATTGTTGATGATTGTAAGCTGCCCAGTTACCTTGAGGTGAGATGGGCAACCTATAAATTTTAATAAAATATAAAGGTCCTTGAAAGACTTTGCAAGGTTAAAAATATCCCCTATAGGTAAAGGTAAAGGTTCCCCCACACATGTGTGCTAGTCGTTTCCAGCTCTAGGAGCGGTGCTCATCTCCGTTTCTAAGCCGAAGAGCCAATGCTGTCCGAAGATGTCTCCATGGTCGTGTGGCTGGAATGACTAAATGCCGAAGGCGCACAGAGCCTTCCCACCAAAGTGGTCCCTATTTTTCTACTTGCATTGTTTATGTGCTTTCGAACTGCTAGGTTGGCAGAAGCTGAGACAAATAACGGGAGCTCACTCTGTTACATAGTGCTAGAGATTCAAACCGCTGAACTGCCGACCTTCTGATCGACAAGCTCAGTGTCTTAGCCACTGAGCCACGGTGTCCGTATAAAAATATCCCTTAGGCTTGATTAAAGGATATTGAAATACTCAAAGTGTTTGGTTTGATTTTGAAAGCATAGCAGTCTGTCAGAGGATTTTAACAAACCATGATTTCATATTGGTAATTTCCCCAACTCATCATCTTTTTCTCATGAAAAGATTATTTTGTCCCTTTTCAGTATACAGTCATAAGCATCTACATGTTATTGACTACATGGCATCACAACTTTGTTACCTGAACTGCAAAATTAGATTGATTCATGATCTGAACATAACAAGACAATTGATTTATTCTGGACTCCTCTGTGTGTTGTGTCTTTGAAATAATTGAAATGAAGATACAGGATTTTTTTTTAGCCAGACTAAAATGCAGGAGACAGTTATAGAAGTTTATATGTTCACTACTTCTGTCCAAATATTAAATCTAGAATAAAAATGTATTCTAGGGGTATAAGCTTGTAAAGATAACATTAGTGCAATTATGTATTCATATTCTTGAGTACTGGTTGTAAGTAGTATAACTGAATATTTATTTGCCTATGGTTCAGTCAGGATTAATTTGTGAACAGAATTGAGATGCTGAACATCATTCAGTCTGAATACAGGTACTTATATAGGCAAACTATTTTGTCACTGTAAATTATGTCCTATATCAGATAATTGTTTGGAAATTTAACAGTGATATTGGGAAAAGAGTGTATAATGATCATTGGTTGATCAATAAGTTGAGGTAGGCTACCGAGCAAGAAATCAAATCCTAGAAAAATGCAGTGACAAACCACTTCTTTTATCAAGAAAACTGGATGGTTTTATCCATATACTGTAGCTATCAAGAATCAAGCTTAACCCAAGACGGTTTTAATTGATATCTGAAGATATACATAATTACGTTCTTCTTTCTATGAGGAAATACTAGATTCAATACTAGATTCAAATCTGAGTTCAGTTATACACAGTGGTGGGTTGCTCCCGGTTCGCCCCAGTTCGGGCGAACCGGTAGCGGCGGCGGTGGGAAGCTCTGCCCAGACATCATCAAAAATGCTCTGTGCATGCACGGAAGCACGTGTGCTCACAAAGCAAGTGAGGGCGCCTGCATGCTACCGATAGCAAACCCATAGCCATGGTATTTGAAACCCACTACTGGTTATACAGTTCCAGAAATAGCCTTGTTCAAAACGTATCTACCTAACTTATCTACAAAACGTATCTCACCTAACTTATTGAATTTTATTAAAGGAAAATACCCTTTGAAGAAAAGATGAAACGTAAATTCAACAGTCAATTGGAGGGGTGGCTTAACTAATTTTTCTCCAAAGAATATCTGCTGCCATCTGTTGACTTTTAGTGTCTCTAGTTTCGTATATAAAATAGGCTATTGCATGCTACTCACGCAGTCTGCTCTCATAATGTATATTTTCCAATTAGCCATTAGGAATTACAAACCATATGCTTCCCTTGGGTATTTAAGAGGTACAGAAAAGACATAAAATTAAACTAAGACTAAAATCCACCACTGTACTAGATTGAGTAAGAAATATATATATATTCCTAATTAAATTCAGTGACCCGAGAAATTTTGCATTATACACTTGGGAATTCGAAGTTTGTTCTCTGGTTCTTCATGACTTCATTTTGTTGTTATCATTGTATTAATTTTAATTTGTGCTAAAAATTAAACTCCAGCATTTATAATTGCCTTGAATAAAAAAAAATAAAAAAAAAATAAAAAAAACATGTATGACTTTGAGAAGATAATCTCACTGGAAGATTTTCTTTAGTTAATTTAGAATCTCAATCAAGAGAGGTGTGGTGACCTAGAGGTAGAGCTTTTACCTCACAATCAGGAGACCGTGAGTTCAATCCTAGGTAGCAGCAAATATTTCTATCTCTGGGTACAAAGAGATAATATCTGCTGTGAGCTCTGCATAGGTGTGAGGAAGGGCATCCAGCCAGTAAATGCTCAAGCTCCATTCAGTTGACCTAACTCCACCCTGATGCAATTATGGGGTCATTGAAGTAACAACAACAACAAAATAGGAACTCAGTCAGATTTGTATTTCAGGTTCATGTCTAATTTTTCCCAGCATGAAAAATGCTGTTGAACAACTTCAAATATGTTTTATATTTGGAGGAAAATCAAATAAAGAAGTGTAAATGCTAGAAGGAGACTTATACTTTGGGGATATGAAACTGGTGAAAATCTAACAATGTTGCCTTTGTGAAATGTTAAAACTCAAGATCGGATGAATACAAAGAATAAAAAGGTATATATGTTCTTTAAACATGGATCAGCAACATGACTGAATTCCTTCCAAATTTTTAGGAGGGGAATACCGTGTTCACATCATATCACACATAAAGTATGCACAGTTGTTCCCAATGAAACTTAATTAATTGGCAATATTTGCAAACTTGACAGAAAACTCTTGGCATTCTATGTATAAAAGAGCAGTTAAGGACATAAAACCATTTAAAGTCTGGTGAAATTCAGCTGCCATGATTTTATTCACTGTAATTTTTTTCAACCATTTAAATGGTTAAATAATAATGATATTTACAAACAAAGCATGATGAGTTTTGATATGTAATATAGTGCTTCAACTACTATTTTTTGTCTTGGCTTAAAATTGAAGCAGAATTAACCCTTGACTGGGTTTCAGGTTAATTCCCAGGTTGCAGGTTATCAGGAATTAAAAAAATAATAATAAAACACTACTGTTAAGAAAAGTATATAAATGTACTATCCTGGATTTCACCAGAGTTAAACTCAACTTTGTAACAACTTGATGGTTGGTACAAAGTTCCTTTCTCTCTCAATCTTTTAATCAATTTCCTTTTAATTTTTTATCGAAAAGTGAGCAAGAGCCATATTTGTTACTTATCCATCCACTGTCTCCATGGTTCAGATGACTTCCAAAGGATTATTCCTGGTATTTTATTTACTTATTTATTTATGTTATGTGAACAATATTACTGATTAGAAGTTTTGGATATATTTGCTACTGGCAATGTAACCTGCTACAGTGCAACCATGCATTTAGATTAAAATGTGAAATTTTAGGCATGTGAAGAAGTACATCTGTCAAGCTTCCAAACTTCCAAGACTACCGTATTTTTCAGAGTATAAGACACTCTGGAGTATAAAATGCACAGTGTTTGAGGAGGAAAACGAGAAAAAAAAAAACTGCCTCTGCCTGCTAGTATTCATTGATATTCATCTGACTAGTGTCCTTGCAGCAAACAGCAAATAGCCTGGTAAGCTTCAGCATGTTATCACAGCCTGATTTAGCATGAACAGCTAATTGGCGGTTGGATCGGCCTCCCAGAATACCACCAATCAGCTGTTCCAGGCTGCAGGGATCACCAGAGTCCATTGCCACTTCTGCATGTCACGTTTTTGGTCTCCGCACACCCTGTTTATGTGCTGAAATATTGCATTATCAGCATTGCCTCTATTCCTTCATGTTAGCTGCAGATACCAAAGGCCTGATAACCTATGTTGTTGGTAAAATTGAGCTTGTTAAATTTGGAATGTAATAACTCCAAAACTATCACTGCAAAGCTCAGTTTTGGAATTATTACATCACTGAGAGAACAGGCAGAGAATTAATATAATTACCTCCAAATGAACATATAAAGGCTAATATGTTGGCATATAAACCAAAATATTTGTAAAAACAGTTCAGTGGTTGTTTGCTACAGTTTATTTCTTTACCATTCAAATGGAAGTTTTAGAATTCATATGCTTGTTCTGCTTAATTAAAAAGTAGCAATAACAATTATTTGCCATCAAACATCAAGCATGGTTTGGTCAATCTTCTGGAGACAGCAGTTCTTTAAACAATGTTACTTAAGGCAGCATCTTTAACATCTGCCATTGTTTGACCAACTAGACATTTTCCTAGACAATTTTTCATTTTCAGAGGAAGCCTAGAGCTTAAAAGAATCTGCAGTTTTAGCAGAGGAAAATGAGTGTCAGGGAAGCTGCAGTGGCATATTTTTATTAGATCCCATTTAGATAGCTGCAAGGAAATTATTATACTTGCACCTCATGTTTCATAAATTCATCTGCATTAATATGCCATTTTGTTAAAAAATCTGTAACCTATAAGGTTTCCAGAAGGGGTGAATTTGAAAACTCAAAGCAATCCCTGTATTTGTGAATGCCTAAGGTCATAAATATATTGGTACATTTCCTTATTGTTCTTAAAGAGGGAAATCTGGAATTGCTTGCAATTTTATTCACTTATATTTTAAACCTTAGTTACAGAGATCACAGGTTGTTCTCCTTGTCCTTCCTGTAATGCAGGTTGCACAAGGTTCATTGGATCAATTCCACACTTTACATGCTGACAACACTTCAAAAAGCTGTACTGGATAAAAACTAATTTTAAGTTTACAATTTGGTAACTGTTTGGAGAGGTCTGTGACAGTTCACCAAAATGTGCAGCCGCAATATTGTAGATTTTCATCTCAGCAGTAATAGAAGTGGTACTTAAACGTTTGTGAATCCTCTTGCATTTTTAACATTTTTTTTCATAAATATGATCTAAAATATGCTCTCTTCTCCAAAGAAGCCCTAAAACTATAGAATGAGAATCCAATTAAACAAATGAGTCAGAAATATTATATTTGTTGATTTATTTATAGTGAGAAATTAGCCAAAGCTACATCCTTCTGTCTGGCAAAAGTACAGTATGTGACCTCGGGTTAGCAATTCATTTGAAGGAAATTAGAGAATTCCAATCAATGAGATGATAATCAGGAGTGAATGTGGGAGATCCTCCATTATTTAAAGAAGAGGATTCTGGGTTTTCACTATCAAAGGCTGGTCTTTACAGCACAGTTATTGGACGTCTGTTATGGCTCACACAGTGGGGATTTCTGAGGACTGCTCAAAAACTGTGGATGCATACCGTTATGGAAAAGGTTATAAAAGTAGATCCAAAGAGTTTGGACTCTACCAGTCCACCATCTGACAGACTGTACAAATGGAGACAATTCAGTGTTACTGTTAACCTCCTCAGCAGTGATCATCCAACCAGGTTTACCAAGTTCACCAACATAAATATGAGCCAGCAGTGTTCAGCAGCTGCCAAAAAAGCCAACACAGTTCTAGGCTGCATAAACAGAGGGATAGAATCAAGATCACCTGAAGTGTTAATACTACTTTATAATGCTTTGGTAAGGCCACACTTGGAAAATTGCATTCAGTTTTGGTCACCATGATGTAAAAAAGATGTGGAGACTCTAGAAAGAGTGCAGAGAAGAGCAACAAAGATGATTAGGAGACTGGTGGCTAAAACATATGAAGAATGGTTGCAGGAACTAGGCATGTCTAGTTTAATGAAAAGAAGGACTAGGGGAGACATGATAGCAGTGTTCCAATATCTCAGGGGCTGCCACAAAGAAGAGGGAGTCAAGCTATTCTCCAAAGCACCTGAGGGCAGGACAAGAAGCAATGGGTGGAAACTAATCAAGGAGAGAAGCAACTTACAACTAAGGAGAAATTTCCTGACAATTAGAACAATTAATCAGTGGGACAACTTGCCTCCAGAAAGTGTGAATGCTCCAACACGGAAGTTTTTAAGAAGATGTTGAATAACCATTTGTCTGAAGTGGTGCAAGGTTTCCTGCCTAAGTAGGGGGTTGGACTAGAAAACCTCCAAGGCCTCTTCCAACTCTGTTATTCTATTCTATTGTAACAGAAAGACATGTAATATTCTGGAAGGTCTAAAAGATTCCCAAGGTAATATCTAAGGAACTAAAGGCCTTTCTTGCAATGATGAATGCTGGTATTCATTAAACCAACATCAGAAGAGCCTTGAACAAAAATGGTGTGCATTTGTATTGGCACCCATTTCTCCAAGTGACTCAGTAAATTGCTGAAGTTCATGTGGTTAAGCCAGAAGGCTATTGGAAAAATGTTCTCTGTACAGAGAGTACACAGAGTAGAACTTGAATGAAAAGTGTCATGTTTGTTGAAAGGCATGAATTCCATCTGTAAAATGGTGCTGGCATTACCACAGTTTGGGCCTGTTTTGCTCCTCTAGATTAGGATGATTTTCCATCATTGACGGAATTAGAAAATTCTGAAATGGACCAGCAAACTCATTTTTGTGATAGTAAAAATGAAGGAAGGGAGGGGTACTTTCAGGTTTGCAGGACTGATGTCAGCCTTATGAGGTATCCTAGACAATAAACAAGAGAACCAAGAGAAATAGCTCTATTTTTTTTTATTGTAAGGTTACCTTGAAATAATCTTGCAATTTTATTGCGAATTAATATTTAGCTGTTGGGGAAAGTGTGCAGCTGGCTTTCAATGCTTCTGAAGTTAACATGAAGCATATATACATCACTTTTAAATCACAGTAAAGCTACAATGTTGTAATAACAGAATAGCAAGGAAAATGCTCTTACAAATACACTGAGAAAAAAATAATAACGTAAACTGTAACGAATTCACAGTTCTTTATTTTGTGTACATAATGGAAAGCTTATGTTCCTTTAGACGAAATCGTTAGATTCTGCCAGCAAAAGTTTGTTACAGTCTTGATGAAAATGATAATTTTTGGGAAACATTTGCAAAGTTGCAACAAGCTGCAAACAAAAGATTTTTGGGGGATAAAAAGATCACTGCTAAAAAAAAAACACATTGTTTTCCAGCGATGTTTTTTCAACACAGTGATGGTTTTTCAGTGTCAGAAGACTATGATGGAAATATTTTATGCAGCAAATGTCTTCCAGGACTTTAATATCTATCATGATGTCTGTAACATTCATTTTTGAGATATGAAATACAAGTGTCAAAAAACTCACAATTATTAAGGAGAAGAGCACTGGGTTAACTGGTACATGTGCTTTCCACATAATGGATACCAGATTTATTCCATAATATTTTTATGTAGAATGTGACAAGGAGAAGAAAAATATCTGAAGCTAATGGTTGCTATTGTTTATGGATTGAGACTCTCAATCAAGTACATTTTAGATATGTCGGACTAAACCATTGTGTTTATCAATTAATTCAAACTATCTGGGGTGATGATGATGATGATTAAATTGTATTTAACAAAATAGGAGAACAGTGAATTGGGCATCTAGTAAAGAAACATTTATCTCAATAACAACATTGGGCCGATGTCTATGATTCCACATAAATTTTATATTCTCATTGGTCTGACTGGTCATTGGGTTTATTGGATAAGCACATAACAAGGGTTTTTGCGTGATAAGCCTCAACACCTCTTTACCTAATATATATATTGAGTTATATAATCTTTTGTCACAGCGCACAGTGTGACTATTTTGAGACAACCCAGGAGTAAAATACAGTAAACAGAGGTTTGCCTTTCAAATAGTGGTTTATCTACAAGGAATATATACATACACATACTAGGCAAAGTCAGGCAATCAGTCATCAGCTATAGCACGGAAGCACACACACACACACAGATGCTCTCACAGAGCCTCTCTTATATATACAGCCTCTTAAAGTCATATTAACCCAAAAACCTTGCTGATTCATTCCCTGCCTCATATCATTGTAGCAGCTGGTCAGCTCTTAAAGTATTTCCCTGACATCTTTTATTTTTAGTCTTATCCAGCAGACCTCCATTTTTACTTGTACCATTGTTTTCAAATTGGTGGTTTATGGCAATAATAAAGTTTTTATTTGAGTTAAGTTGTCTGAGTCTTTCTGGAATTTTTTTCTTCCTTATTATACATATGTTATATCTGGAAGAAGGACTTAGGGAGTTTGGGTAGTTCTGTTCTCTTCGTCCATTTTCTTTAACTTTTAAGAAGATAAAATTCATTTATATAAAATGAAGATAGCCTTCCTGAAGAAAGATATAATGGGTAATGCATAGCATCATCAAGATGAAATCTGTATGATTCCTCGGTTCTTTGTCTTGACTGTTTTCACACATATTGGTACATCAGAGATCACTAATGATGATATTTTTAGGACCAGTCAATTGATTGTAAGTGGCACTAGTCTGAATTCTGTGGTCAACGAATAAAGGAGACCAACAGGTAGAGTTAAAATTATATTCAGCAATTGTTGCTGGATGTGTTATGCAGGTCACCTCCTGAATGAATTGGAATGGTCTTATAAACCTGTTCCATATATGGTGCTGACTGGTCATTTCTCCATTCTAGAATATTCTGACATACTGATTTATTTGTCAGGGTTCCAAGTAGCATCCCCAACGAAAGAAAACTCAGAGGCTTGAGTTTCCTCAAAGTTCCATTTTATTAGAGATGTCCTATTGGCACATTTGGGAAAACCCGAATCTGAAAGCTTCCAAGTTTTCCCCACCCAAAGAAAAGTTCAAGTCCCTGCCCAACACCCACCTGCCCATCACATGGTCCAATCCAAACACCGTCCCAACTGGAGATGCCTCCCAGTTCCAGCCAGGTGCAGGGCAAAATGTCCTTGACTTTCTGAGAAAGGAATGTTATTATGACTATATATCATCCTGGCTCTATACAATCCCCTCTCCCAGTTTCCCACAGTAGTAAATGTGGCAGGCCTGAAGACTCAGTGAAAAAGATGCCTTCCAGTCCTGACATAATTACCTTGGTTTCTTTGTATGTGACTTGACCATTTATCAACAGTGGTTATTTGTCTCTACTCCGATATATACATCTAATCACTTTCAATGGGGAATATGTTCAAAAAGGTTTTGAGCCCAAAAAGTTGAATAATATAGTGAAGATATTAAATATACATGGAATCTGTTGTGATTAAAGAATTAATTATTGTTTTCCCAACAAGTAAATTTCTTTAAATGATTTTAAAAAAATGTATATATTTTAAATGTATAGGGTACCACATAGCAGTGGTGGGTCCCTCCCGGTTCGGCCTGGTTCCGCTGAGCCGGTAGCAGTGACGATATGACGTCACCAAACTGGTTCTCCCCCCACCCCCATCCCCCACATTATTCTTACCTTTTATTTGGCCCCACCCCCAATCTATTGCTGCCTCCTGAGTCCCAGCTGATGGCTAGAGGGGAAAAAACTGTTTAAACTCTTGCCGCGGGGCTTCAAAGGGCCGCCCTACAGCTGATCAGTGTTAAAAGAAAACAAATGAGTAGACCGGTGCCTGCAAAAATAAATGGGTAGACCAGTGCCTGCAAAAATACACGAGTAGATCAGTGCCTGCAAAAATAAATGGGTAGACCAGTGCCTGCAAAAATACATGAGTAGATCAGTGCCTGCAAAAATAAATGGGTAGACCAGTGCCTGCAAAAATACATGAGTAGATCAGTGCCTGCAAAAATAAATGGGTAGACCAGTGCCTGCAAAAATACATGAGTAGATCAGTGCCTGCAAAAATAAATGGGTAGACCAGTGCCTGCAAAAATACATGAGTAGATCAGTACAGCTCTGCAAGCAGTTAAAAGCCTGGTAGACCAGTACCTCTGCTAAATTCTAAATAATTGTCACATGACCATCAAGCCATGCCCACAAAATAAACCACGCCCACAGAACCGGTAGTAAAAAAATTTAGAACCCACCCCTGCCACATAGGGATTAGAATGTTTTCTATTCTGACTGATAAACTATGTGGAATGATAGAACCATTTTCAATGTGTCTGTGAACCTGCAAAAGAAGTGGGGGAGAGTTTTGGCAACACGGAGACTTGAAATTAAGAGACTGGATGGGAGAGTGGGGAAGAGGTTCAGGGTAGCCATACCATAGAAACTTTCAGATATAGCGAATATTTAGTAGGTTAGAAAGTTACAGCTTTATTTTGGAAAGATTCTGTCGATAAGGTATAAGTAAATGCAATATTGAACTTGATTGGATTTTACTGTGTCTCTGGGATTGGGCCTGACAATTCTAATGAGGGCTCTTTTCATTTTAATAACCCTGAAGAAGGCAAGATAAGCAGTGGTGGGCCGGTTTGGATTAGTTCGGGTGAACCGGTAGTTCCGTTGATCAGCTGACCTCGCCCATCCACCCCGCCCTATCCTATCCTATATTTCCTTCTTTCTGGCTCAGCTGATTTGCGTGGCACAGCTGATTTCTGCACCTCCGCTGTTCTACTTACCAGGGCTTCTTTAGAAGGTAAGCAGCTGAGCTTCAAATTGCTGTATCTTGAACACACAAGCGTGTTAGGCATGCGTGTGTGCAAAGCACACGTGTGTGCAAAGCACATGTGTGCGCGCAAAGCACACACTCACTGAACCAGTTGTTAAATCGGTTGCAGCCTACCACTGAAGATAAGTTGTTCTTTACATGAACCTAGAATTCTTTCTGATGACTGGGAGAAGAATCTATGGAATTCAAAAGACATTGCTGAAGAATTCCACCCAAGTGGCTAAGTAGGCTTTTTGAACAGAATACACAATAATATCCACTTCTCTTCTTGGAATGCACGCCTTGGGTATCTTCCTGTTTCTTCAAGCTTGTTCCTTGTGGCATAAAACTCAGGGATAAAACTACATACAGTACATTTAAGTGGTCCATGCAGCTCAGTTCTTGTAGAATTATTTTATGCAACAGTGAAAAGTGGGAGTACAGTTAGCCTTCATTTTTTTCCCCTTTTAATTTAGAAAAGAAAACGTCCTGGTATATTTCACTTTTTATATGGTATTACTGTATACTTCTAATATTTATTGAGATATTAACATGGAAATGTTGGTGTTAAGGAATACTTCAAACAGCTCTAAAGGTGTAGGATTTTATATGAAGAAAATTACTTACATGTAATAGATAACATTTTAATATATTTTCCCATAGGGTCCCTACATCAAGCCAGAATTTACTATATTTTAAAGCAAAGTTGCTTGACTTGTTCCCTATGCAAAAGAATGGAGCGCTCTCCTAGCATAGCACACAAGATGAGCAAAGACATCTGTTAATGGTATCCCAAATAGTTTTAAACCGTGGTGCTCAGATGGCATCGTCAGCCAAGCTAAGGCCTTCTAATTTATTTTTATAGCCAGTGGATGCCTCATTTTTCATGGTTTGATAGTTCGCATTCAAATGTACCAATAGCTTCCAGGGCAATCATTTTTACACAGCATGTTTCACTGGCAAACACAAGATGCTATAGTTAATGGTCTGCTTGTGGGTAGCCATTTTTAACATCAGGCTGGTACATGGAGCCTTATTTGCTTGCTGAAAAATTAATTTTGCAAAAAGGATTTTATTATATCAACCTACAGTTTGTCTTCACTCATAGAAGTGTGCATTAAACTAATAAGCCAAAAGAGACAAAATGTCTGAAAGTTAGGAACTTTTAACTTTTTTAAAAACGCTATAATGTTGAACTGAATCCAAGTATTGCTGTCAGAGAGACGTTATTTTGAGTTAAAAGACAGGGTTCCTCTTTCTTGTTTCTTTCTGGAGAGTAAATGGAGCCACATTAAAATTCAGAATATAACAAATTATTTATTTCTTTTCTAAAAAAAAGTCCATCAGGGACCTGAAAATTGATGTGCTCCTTTTTTTCTTTGGAAGTCGTGAATACCATGAATCACAATCATCTTCCATTCTCCTTGCACTAATCAGAGGAATGATAATCTTGGCTCTATTCTTTTGTTGCTTAAATTGTCCCCTTCCCCATATACTTAATTCATACTTCTATGAATATATACAACTCAGTTGGATGCAGCAGACAAGTAAAGGCAGTACTAGATCACTTTGCTGGGAGAATGACTGCCTCACTTTGCTGGGAGAAATTAGAGATATTAACTTGGATGCTTGCAATGGTGGGTTGCTACCGGTTCTCCCCAGTTCTTGCGAACCGGTAGTGGAAATTTTGAGTAGTTCAGAGAATCGGTAAATACCACCTCTGCCTGGCCCTGCCCCCAATCTATTCGCTGCCTCCCGAGTCCCAGCTGATCGGCTAGAAGGAAAAATCAGGGTTCACTTGACAAAGAGCCAAGGTGGCACAGTGGTTAGAGTGCAGTACTGCAGCTACTTCAGCTGACTGCTAGTTCAGCAGATCAGCAGATCAAATCTCACCAGCTCAAGGTTGACTCAGCCTTCCATCCTTCCGAGGTGGGTAAAATGAGGACCCAGATTCTTAGGGGGCAATATGCTATTTAATATACTGTCTTTGGTGTAAGCTGCCCAGAATCCTCGGAGAGTGGGCGGCATAGAAATATGACAAATAAATAAATAAATAAATAAATAAATAAATAAATAAATAAATAAATAAAATAAAATAAAGAAGAGAGAGGGAGAAAAAAAAGACACCTTAGCTTTAAATTGAGAAGCCAAGAAGCCTCCCAACTGATCGGCTAGAACCGACTCACTCCTTGTAAGGTGGTAGATTGGCAGTTGAGGCTAAGCTGCCTGAAAGCGGTTTCCGATGCTCTTGGTGGTGGCAGAGTGGCAAAAAAATGTTTAAACTCTTGCTGTGGCACTTCAAAGGGCCGCCCTACACCTGATCAGTGGTAAAAGGCAGTGCGGTAGTAGACCAGTGTACTCCAAAAACAAATGAGTAGACTGGTACAGCTCTGCAAGCAGTTAAAAGCATGGTAGACTAGTACCTCTGCTAAATCCTAAAGAATTGTTTGTCACATGAACATCAAATCATGCCCACAAAATAAGTCACGCCCACAGAACCGGTAGTAAAAAGATTTAGAATCCACCCCTGGATGCTAGTGTTCCAGTTGGGAAGGTTTCCAAAAGCAGAGGAAATGGAAGGAAAGGTAAATAGAGATTGAGTTTAATTAAAGTCACATTGGAAGCTTCTTATTAGATAGAAAGAAGTCTGTGAAAGAATCAGAATTAAGGCCAGGCGAGAAAGGGAGTCTGTCTGAAGGAAACAAAACTCAGAAATATTAGAGAAAATACAACAAGTTGTAAGTAAGTAAATAGAGTCATCAAATACGCATGAGAGAAATTAAGCAAAATGAGTTTATTTTGAAAAGCCATAGAAAGGCGGGGGGGGGGAAACAAAAAGAAAGAAAAGAGCTCAATATAATGACATATGTGAGATATAAAATAGTATTTTAGGGAAAAGAGAAATCATAAGTAAGCATCTTTTCACTGATGCAGTTTGTCCAGATGAGAGGGAAGAGAGATTTCTTGGGAGACACAAAATTCGGGCCCAGAGCTTAGTTCAGCCAGGAAAAAAAAGAGGTTGGCAGATTTACAGGGAAATACATCATGGGGAATGTTTAAATTGCTCAGACAAGAGCTGCTAAATGAGACTTTTATCAGACAGCAGTTTTGAGCAACTCTCTGATCGAAAGTGGACCTGTTGTCCTCCAGATATTTTACACAATTTCTCATCTTTGGCAATGCGGCCCCCCATGGCCCGTTTTTGCTCCAGGGAGATGCAGGAGACCAAGTGCTGCCTGTCACACACCCTGCCCCTGCCCACCATGGCTACGCCCACCGAGCTGGTCATTAGGGCAGAGAACCAGTTGTTAAATTATTTGAATCCCACCACTGCTCTAGTGGTATAAGATTATATTCTCTTTGCAAGAGCCTACAACACATTCCCATTTTCACTGCCCCCCCCCCTTTTAAAAATTCTTAATTACATTAACAGAATGTCTATTCATTAAGACGATGTGCATATTAAAAGGGGCACTTATTCATTTATATACCTCATCTAAGAGGCCATTGAAATAATGCCAAGGTTAATACTGGAGCTAGAAGGAGCTTTTGCCCATGTAGAGACGCCCCTTAAAACCATTAGTTAAATCCATTTGAGATTTAATTTATTACATCTCACCATTATATATATATTTATTCATTTTTATTTTTATTTATTTTTATTTTTATATGCCGCCCTTCTCCGGAGACTCAGCAATAGCCTTCATACTTTTGTATATTTTAGACAAAGTCAGCTTATTGCCCCCACAAACCGGGTCCTCATTTTACCCACCTTAGAAAGGATGGAAGGCTGAGTCGACCTTGAGCCTGGTAGAATTGAACTCGCAGTAATTGCAGGCAGCTGGATGTTAAATGCTGCCTTAGTAAACAGGCTCTTTTGATAATTTAGTGTAAATTTTGAATTGTAGTGAAACTCTGACAGATTGTTGTGATGATTTGGATTAAGGCAAAACCTTAAAATAGAAAATACATGACTTCTCACAACTTTACTATATGCATACTGTATATATTAATATGGATAGTAATGGAATCTGAGACTGTTCCCAATACAGATTTCCTTTAGTAGATAGGTGATTTTGCTAATAATTTGTGTCTAATTACTATAGACAGAATTCCTATGCATAATATAAGAATATTGACTTCCTTTATTAATATTTTCATTCCCATGTCATATAGAAAAATGATATAAATAAGATATTGTTGCATCTTGCGAATAAATTTGGTGGATGTCCTTATTTTATCTGCAGATATTGAAATGTGCTTTTAGTCTCAGATCTCTCTGGAATGCACTCCTTTAATTGTTAAGTACTCAGTGCCCACCTGGAAGTACCAACTGATAACATTTTTAATGATTCTGTATGTTATGTGGGAAGAGAAATGTTAATTTTGGAAAGTGTGCAACTTCATCATTACGATTAAGATCGGGGTGATAATTTACAAACTTATTTCCACTTCTCCATCTTATGAAATTCTCATTATACATTTGTAAATGAGTAACTGCTTATAATATAAATATAAACCCAGAAGGTGGTAATATGTTGCAGTTAGTTAATAAATAATTACTCCATTTAAAAAAAAAATGCCCCCAAAAGAATAATTATAGATTTGTATTTTTAAATTATTTTTTTGCAATTTAAGCCCAATTATCTGGGCTTCTCCTAGGTAGAAAAAGAGTTTAATGGCCCACTGGAAATTACCAAGACATTTCTAAATAAAATAAAATAATTACCTAGACCCATGATGGCAAACCTATGGCACTCGTCCACAGGTGGCAAGCAGCACCCTCTCTGTGGGCACACAATCCGTCGCCCCAGTTCAGGGATAAAATTCCCTTATCTTCCCTACCGGTTCACAAATGTGCGCATGCACAGAGGCTTAAAAACATCACAAAAAAAGTGATGTCATGACATCCGCATGGGTGGGCGGAGCCTCTCGCAATCGCTGCTACCAGTTCACCTGAGCCAGATAGAACCAGCTGAATTTCACCCCTGCCCCAGTTCAGTTCTGCTGCGCATGCACATGCCTCCCGCCAGCCAACTGGTTGTTGTTGTGGCTCCGTTACCTGAGCCTGTGTCATCGGCAGGAAAGGACTCTGAGAGTGAAGAAGAAGAGTTGGCAAGGCCTCCCTCTCCAGGACCCTCCTCTCTGGCAATGCCTTCAGTGTCCGCCGAAGGGCAAGAGATAGGGCTGGGGCCAAGCACGTCCACGCAGCCACAGGTGGACAGTGATGAGAGTAATGAGTCTTGGCTGGATCCTCGACAGCGTCGCAGAGATAAGCGCGCACAACAGAAGAAAAGGTGTGCCCGAGATTAGGCTGAGTCACTGGACCACACCCCACAGGGTATAAAAGGGAGCGGGGTGGCCAGTCAAACCTTGTGACGAACAAAGCTGAAAGCTTCCACGCCATTCTGCATTGCCGGACTTTTGCTATAAGATTTAGCTGGATTATCTCTGGACTTGATTACCTCGGTAATTATTGAGCTGTTTCTTTGGATGTATCAGAAGTGGGGAGAAGTTATCTCTCCTCTTCGTAAATAATAAACTCTTGGCAGGCAGCCACTAGGTTGTTGCCAAGTTCCGTTATTTTAAGGAAAAGGATCTTGCCTGCTGGTTTGGTCTTTAACTCTTGAACATCTGTTGGTGTGTGTGCGTTTGGTTAGGGACAGAACAGTTGTTGGGTCTCTGCCATGCATGCGTGGGGGGTCATGTGTGCATGCGAGGGGGTGGGGTGTATGCAGGGGTGTGCATGCATGTGGAGGTGGGTGCATGCGGTGCGGTGGGGGGCATACACATTGCATTTTGGGGGTTCAGACATGCACTTGTGCTTTGGGCACTCGGTCCTGAAAAGGTTAGCCACCACTGACCTAGAGCTTTTACATTACCTAGACCTTGGATGGAATACAGGTATTCCTCAAACTTACAACAGTTCATTCCGTGACCATTCAAAGTTGCAACGTCGCTGAAAAAAGTGATTTATGACCATTTTGCATAGTTACATTGCAGCATTGCAGCATCCCCATGTTCACATGATCAAAATTTGGATGCTTGGAAACTGATTCATTCATTTGGTCCTGTTTGCGGCCTTCTGACAAGCAAAGTCAACGGGGAAGCTGATTCACTTAACAACCGTCTTATTAATTTAACAATTGCAGTGATTCGATTAACAACTCTGACAAGAAAGTGTTGTGGTCCGCCAGCAGCCTGTGGAGCTGGCAGCTGAGTCGGACAGCAATGAGACTGAGCAAGAACACGGGCCAGTCCTGGAGGCTGGGGAAGGCCCGGATGAGGGCTCTGCGTCGGATGCAGAGATGGGGCCAGGACCATCGGGGAGTGATATGCGGAGCCTCCAGAGGCTGACAGTAGAGAGGCAGAGGAACAGGAGGAGCCTGTTCCTAGTGCACATATGAGAAGAGCTGCCAGAAGGCAGGAGCAGATAAAGCAGAGAGGATGACTCGGGGGTAAGGCCAAGAGATGATTGTCCCTCCCATAAGGCTTAAAAGACCCTTAAAAAATGGCTCTTGGCCTCTTTGCCAGAAAATAAACAATTGCTTCTTGTTTCACTCTATTCATTTCTTATCGGTGTCTTCTGCTTCTGAACTTTTGCCAAGAAAAACCTTGGGCAGTTTACCTAATTATACTAACATCAGTGATAAACTGAGGAATGGTGTTTTGAAGAATTTGCTTTAATTTAGTTTGGACTACGCTGAGAATGAGTTAATTCCCAGCTGTTCTAATAAACTCTGTTTGTTTTCAAACTGTTTGCATTTAATACTAACTACTTGGGCCTGGGTCACAACAGAAAGGTTGTAACATATGACAACATTCATTTAACAAAGGTCTCATTTAGCAACAGAAATTTTAGGCTCAATTGAAGACTTCCTGTAGACGTTTTATCAGAGTTTATAATTTGAATAGAATTCTCCTAATAAGATTCGGAGGCTAATCTAAAACTAGATTAGAAAACAAAATGCAGAATAGCTTTTAAAAAATAACGTTGCTGCTGCTGGTGGGAGATACGGAAGAAACCTAATTACTGCTTCATGATTATATACATCAGTGGCAGCAAATGGACAGCTTAGTTTGTGTCTGTGGATACTAAAGCACCATAGAAGTCAAAATGCAATCAATCCACCAATTTGCAATGACAGAATGGTACTTTAGAACAAACTGATCTTCCAGCAGCACTGGATCAAGTTAACCTTTTTATATTTCCAAGGGGATGCTTTACGAAGTCATTTGCTTGTCAGTCTTTCGCCAAAGGTTGTGCCAAATGTTATTGTTTGTTTGTTTGTTGTTGTTTATGCAGGCATGCTTTCTGTCAGATTGAAATGCATGTCTCTTGACAGTAATAATATATTGATATGAAAGTTGAATAACAGTTAGTGAGAAAACCATGCAACAAATTTAAAGAGGGGCTATATCCGATAAGGAGCATTATGTCTCCAGTCAGGATATAAAACCAAATGCCTAATGGTCTCTTTGGTTCCTGCAATGAAGTTGCAAATCATTGCTGAGCATGATATATGTTTCTGGCCTTCCCAATTTATTATTTATGAATTTAGAAAATGCATAAGATAAAGGTAAAGGTTCCCCTCAAACATATGTGCCAGTTGTTCCCGACTCTAGGGGGCAGTGCTCATCTCTGTTTCAAAGCTGAAAGTCAGCACTATCCGAAGACATCTTCATGGTCATGTGGCCAGCATGACTAAATGCCAAAGGCACACGCAACACTGTTACCTTCCCACCAAAGGTAGTCCTATTTTTCTACTTGCATTTTTTATGTGTTGTGGCTCCAACCCCCGAGCCCATCTTATCGGAGGAAGAAGGCTCTGAACATGAGGGAGAGGAGCCAGCCAGGCCTCGCTTTCCAGGCCCCTCCTCTCTGGCAATGCCTCAGGTGTCTGCCGAGGGAGAGGAGATTGACCAGGAGCCAGGTGTCTCCGATGACAGCGATGAGGGTGATAAGTCGTTCCTGGATCCACGCCAACGAAGGCGAGATAAACATTTGCAGCAGATGAGGAGGGATTAAGCTGAGTCACTGGACCACACCCCACAGGCTATATAAGACAGTGTGGTGGCCATTTAGACTCTGTGACGGAAAAAGCTAACTTCTGGCTAATCACTTTGTACAACGCCTGATCTGCTGAAGGTTTCATGTTTGAGCTGGACTGTTTTGAAAACTGTGTGTATTCGTTGGTGTTATCTGGTGGAGGAACACTCCCTCTTCTTGTAGTAAAGCACTTGGCAGATGGTTATCGTATTACTGCCAGGTTCCTGATAACGAACCTTGTGTGTGCCAAGTACTTCTTTAACCCCCGGCTGGCTGTTTGTGTGTGTGTGGGGATGGGGACAGAACATTATGTGCTTTTGAACTGCTAGGTTGGCAGAAGCTGGGACAAGTAATGGGAGCTCATCCCATTACACGGCACTAGGGATTCGAACCGCTGAACTACCAACCTTTCAATTGACAAGCTCAGCATCTTAGCCACTGAGCCCTTCTAGTCCCTCCTAGAAAATGTATACGGCTACCCAGCTCACTTCATGACAAGCTTATAGAAGTTAAACCCCAATTCAAAAGCCATTAAATCAATAAAGTCTCATCTATCTTTTGACAACAATCAACACACCACTTGAGAAGCTACATATCATCCAGGGGTCCCTAGGTTTGCTGGCAAAACTAGGTCTTTGGTTTTGAAAGAGTATCAAGATATACGTCATTTTTATCTCCATGGGGATGTTGTCCATAGGGTGGGAGTCAGTATGGAGGAGGCCCTTTTTCTTGGCCTACTAGGTGGATCTCCATAACATTCCTGCGTCCCTGCTCAGATAGATGTAACTGGGAAAAGTTACATCTGACCCCAAGTCATGTAGGATTTTAAAGATGACAGCCAGCACCTTGAATTGAACCTAAAAGGAAAGCCAAGACAAGAGAGATGACACCTGTGCACATCTAAAGGTAAAGGTAAAAGTTCCCCTCGCACTATGTGCTAGTCGTTCCCGACTCTAGGGGGTGGTACTCATCTCTGTTTCAAAGCCGAAGAGCCAGCTCTGTCCAAAGACATCTCTGTGGTCATGTGGCCGGCATGACTAAATGCCAAAGGCCCACGCAATGCTGTTACCTTCCCACTAAAGGTGGTCCCTATTTTTCTACTTGCATTTTTTACATGCTTTCGAACTGCTAGGTTGGCAGAAGCTGGGACAAGTAATAGGAGCTCACCCCGTTACGCGGCACTAGGGATTTGAACCGCTGAACTGCCGACCTTTCGATTGACAAGCTCAGCATCTTAGCCACTGAGCCACCGCGTCACCACTGACTAATCATATCAGTATTAAAAATGAATGAATGTCATGTATCACTGCTAAAATTATTTAATATCAAAGCTGCTTGTTAATGATCTCTTCCATCCAAATGGGAAAAGATGATTAAAATTAGACTTTTAATGAACACATTTAATCTTAGCTCAATAATAATAATAATTTTAAAAAAGAATCTTTTTTTCTGAACTTATGTTTCTTGATTTCTGCAATAGTTTATATTCCCAGTAGGAAGTAAAAAGGAACATCTTAAAGTTCAAGTTGTAGCAGTTACCATATTATAAACAGTTTAAAAAAAACCCAGCAAAACCCAACAGCCATATTAATTTAAAACCATCTGCTGAACCAAAGATATTTGACTGAAAAATATGTATTGCCTTGTATTCAAGTATGGGTATGAATCTTTACCCTTGGATTACACAGCCCTCAAGTCTCTTTTGATTGCAAGGGATAGAAATATGAACGAATAAATAAATCTGGTACTCTGCAGGAATTTTGGAATAACAAACAGCTTCAAAATTATTGCGTAACATGTGGTACAGGTAGGACCTCAGGCTGAGGAGAATTATTCTAAACAGTAGCCAATGTGAAGAGCATTAATTTACATGTACAAGAATAAGTGACCATTACATTTATCAGGCTAATATATAACAACAGAAAAGCAGAGAAAAAAATTAATAAGTTTCTAGGAAGAATTAAAAAAAAACCCTTCTCCTTCCTCCTTCTGTTCCCCTCCTTAACTAACCATATAAAGTCTCAGATCAAGATTTTCCTTCAGATTTTATTAAACTCTGTATGTACTCCCAGTTAATTCTTCCATACTGTCAACATCAAATGTATTCCAGGCCTACATTCACACCAATATTGGATTTATATTACTTTCTCTTCAGAGATGCTCTGAGTCTTCCCTGCAGGCCAAATGTTTCTCATCACCGCTTGACTTGATTTATGATTCAGGCATTCAGCATAAATCGGCCTTACTTGCATGAATCAAATGTCGAGAATCTTGACATGGTCATAAGTTACACCGCTGAGCCTGGGTCCAGACTGATTATAAAACATTTAACTGGGGATGCTCAGTTAGAACCCAGATTTGTTCAACAATCAAAAACATAGCTCGAAAGCTTAGAACACAAATCACTTTTAGAGGTCTGTGATCTTGTAAGTTATTATACTTACAGGGATGCTGGAAGGAAGGAGAAGCCACACAATGTATTCAGCAAATGTAAGGTTTTATTACTCGGGACTTGCTTAGGAAGCTGATGTTCAGTCTGTGCTACACATGGGTAGAAATGATGCATTTAGAAGCTACAGACAGTTTCTGCAAACCTTAATCTGAATTGGCTAACTTTCTTCTTCTGCCTGACTTGGCATTTCAGGGATAATAGCACACAATTCTAATATCACAAAAAAATGTAGACATCACAGCTCGGATGCAACCTATCTCTCATTCTATGACTAGCTATGTGTTGTGGCCCCGCCCTCTGAGCCTATCCCATCGGAGGAAGAAAGCTCCGAGCATGAGGAAGAGGAGTCAGCCAGGCCTCCCTCTCCAGGCCCCTCCCCTCTGGCACTGTCTCAGGAGCCGGCCGAGGGAGAGGAGATTAGCCGGGAGACAGGTGTCTCGGATGAGAGTGAAGGAGAGATGTCATTCCTGGACGCACGCCTGCGAAGGCATGATAAACGATTGCAGCAGCTCAGGAGGCGTGCTAGGGATTAGAACTGAGTCACTGGACCACACCCCAGAGACTATATAATAGAGGGTGGTGGCCAGTGATCCCTGTGATGAACAAAAACAAACCCTGGATAGTCACTAGAGCCTCGTCCAAAGCTGCCGAGAGGAATATTGTTTCTGTTGGACTCTTGTACACTGAGTATATTATCTTTCTGTTTCTGTGGCAATAAAAGCACTTGGCAGACGGTGTGTATATCGCTGCCAAGTTGGAGATAAAGACCTGGGTGTGTGCCAAGTGCTTCCTTAACCCTTGGCTGGCTGTGTTTGTGTGTGTGTGTGGACGGGGACAGATCACTATGTTCACCAGGAATCACAAGTGTTGGTGAGTATCCATCAGAAAGTAGGTTGCTTTTAGCTAGTTCCTAATGCTAAGTCTAAAATGTTCTTCACACACTTTTTATTTATTCAGTTTGAGGGAAAGGAAAGGAGATTACTTATACAACTGTTACCTTTATGAGTTTTTTTAGCTATATGATGCGTTAGTGGTATGTACAAATATCCTATCTTGCCCTGAGTGTCTGTTTGATCACTCCGGAAATCCACATACACATACACACCTGGGATGACATCTACTTACCTTTCCTACCGTTTTGGAAGTGCACGCGCCATATCCTGTTGAATGAAGGTGAATTAATAAATTGGATGAAATAAAAAGTTAAATCATTCTAGGATATTTTTGCACATGTAAATGAACAAGTCCAACTATTAATTTCACTTTTTGAGATTATTAACAATAACATAGCGACAATAGCAACGGGAAGCAACTTCAGACATTAACATTGAGATCTGATCATTTTAGTTTTACTGAGAATGTAAATGTTTTCTTTTCCCTCTACATTGAAATATAGATAATTTTTAAAATTATTGTTTTTTAAATGTGGGAATATGAGCAAAGTACCTTGCCTGCATGGTATTCAAAACATTTGTATAACCCTATGACTAGGGTTGCAATAAAAAAGTCACACTTTCTTAAGAAAAGTTGTATCTAAAATAGGACAATAGTTTAGCAACTGCTGTGGGAAGAATTATTTGTTCAGGGAGTATCATTTTCCCTCTGCAAATTAGGGTTGCCAGGTGTCCACTATTTGAGCGGACAGTCCGCTTTTTTCACATTATGTTCACTATTTTTTTTCACAAAATAATGGACATTTTTTTAATTCAAAAGCATTATGATGAAATGGTACGTAAGTTTTGCAAGTCAGAATTCCATGAAGTTTTGCGCCATGTTCCAACACGTTGGTGAAGTTTGTTTAAAGCGGTTGAAAGACTTCTTTTAAACTGGATACCTCTAAAATCGTATTTTATTTCTCTTGGATCTGATGAGTGCCATAAGGTTATCTGGAACCTTATTTCGGATCAGGAAAATGAACTCGCAAAGGACGATGAACCAACAATTTCAGAATTGTATTTATATTTCACACACTTCTTCATGTCAATAATGCAAGACACCCTACTGAAGCTGGAAAGCAAGAAAATTCTTGCATGTGATCTTCACGTTATCATGTGTAAGCTGCGTGATTCTTTGCAAAAAAAATACGATGAGCAGTTTTTTGGAATGAAAGTTTTATTTGCCTTACGTAAAAAACATTTGCCTGAAAATGTCGTGCAAAAGTTCAAGAAAGAAGCCATAAATGTGTATCAAAGAGCCATTGTGTACCTAGAAAAGTGGTATAATTTCACCGATTCAGTATATGAGACGCTAAATTGTTTCAATCTAATTGATCTCAATAATCCTCCAACTTTAGAAGAAATGACGAACATCTGGTTATTATCACCATGGCGAGAAGAACTTCCACCCAACACTCTCTTCGATGAAATTTCTGCCTTAGAAGAAGTTTATGTTCATCTGCAGGGCGATTCATCCCTTGATAAGTGGACGTACTTTTTCAAGAAAGAGCCAGCTCCGAGTTTACTGAGTTCCAGTATTGTGCATCAATTCCAGTATCAAATGCAAACGTTGAACAAATTTTCAGCGTCATGGGAAATTTGAGGACTGACGAACGTAACTGACTGCTTGTACACATCAGTTCAAAGTGAACTTTGTATATTTTTTAAAATTCTTAACGTTGTACTGAAATTAAAGAATTATTCCTTAAACACAAAGAATCGATCAAAGCTGCGCAGTCAAATAAAAAATACACATGACAGCAAAGTAAAATGTAATTTAATATTTTACATATTATTATAATATATTTGATGTTTTGAATTTTAAGTAAAGTTTTGAAGTGATTATTTTAATACGTGTTAAAATGTTTGTAAGAAAATATATAATTTTATTGTAAATTTTTTTTTTTTACTACTTAACCCCCGCCCCCCGCTTCTCCGCTATTTTTTGGAAGCAGACCTGGCAACCCTATTCTGCATTAGCTTGATTTTGTCCACAGATCATTCAGAGAGTCCAGAGCACCTTATAGTCCAAAAAATTGTAATAAAATTGTATGTAATAAAAATTTAGAAAATCTGATTTTATTGTCATTTGCAGATTTTTCTCATAAACACTATTGCACATAACTTTCCGAAATATGCACTTTTACAATTTTGAACACATCTTTCCCAAATGTAAGCTTCTTTGTACGCATTTTTGAGGAGAGAATGAATTAGATTCTCTGGTGCAGATGCATGCTGTCGCAGAATCCATTTTGATAAAATGTGCCTTTTTTGCTTCCACTAAAGTCTTTGGCTAATATCTTTTATACGCTTATCTTTGCAGATAGATTAAGAAAACTGAACAGTATGTTCAGCATTCATTTAGATATAGGTTTTATAGCATCAGAATGTCAGAAGTTGATATACTTTTGAAAAAAATGTAAAAATACATATAATAATAAACAGTAAATGTTATGATCCCAAATATACCCAGTGTTCATTTATTATATATATATATATATATATGCACACATACATTTATACTATTGTCCAGTGGTGAAATCCAAATTTTTTTACTACTGGTTCTGTGGGCGTAGCTTGGTGAGCGTGGTGTGGCTTGGTGGGCATGGCTTGGTGGGCATGGCAGGGGAAGGATACTGCAAAATCTCAATTCCCACCTGACTCCTGTGGGAAGGATATTGCAAAATCTCCATTCCTACCCCACTCTGGGGCCAGCCAGAGGTGGTATTTGCAAGTTCTCTGAACTATTCAAAATTTCCACTACCGGTTCTCCAGAACCTGTCAGAACCTGCTGGATTTCACCCCTGCTATTGTCCCTTCTTCTACCCCCTATTGGTTTTAATTCTAAAGTAACCAGAACTGTAACAATACAGACTGACAATGAAATACAGGAATGTCTACCAGTGTCTGAAATTCTGAATCTCACACTAAAATACAATTTTCTATTTGATTCTGAATCTATCAACTACCTGAGAACCAATCAGCCAAAGTGTGAAGTGACATAAAACACTGCTTCTATGCTTAGCGGTGACCTTTGTAAGCTTCTAAATGTTAAAGCCATTAAAGCCATAAAAATTAAAATATTTTATATATATATATATATATATATATATATATATATATATATATATATATATATATATACATAAAATATGAGGAGGAGAATGAAATATCCTACAGATAAATATAGTCTTAATGCATAGAATGGTTACCCTGTATACATCTGAAAAAGAAAAAGTCGTATATTTTGTACATCATTTTTCTTTTCGTATTCCAATACCGTGAAAAGAAAGAATCTGTGTTGTGGAATATGAGTTTTAGTAGGAAACACGGTTGCATTTCTTTTTGATAAAAAACAAAACAAAACAAATCGCACACATTTTGATTACCATCTTGACATACATTTCAAGACATTGAAATGCAATTTCTGTGTTGGCCAGGATATGTGATTATAGATCAAGGCAAGGCTGATGTCTCCTCATCTGAAAAGTTCCTGTTCATTTTTCTTTTCTTCCTTTAATGCTTAGTTCTGTGACTGGAATAGCCAATCTGATCATGTTTTCTGATTCTCTAAAGATTGTGTCTCAGTTTCTATCTTTCAAAAATAAATATGAAATCACTTGATCTTATCAATGTAATTGGAGGTGCAAAACAGCAGTGACATATTTTAGGGGTAGATGCCTCTTATATGGCATTGAGTGCTTATTTTGGACAAGACCTTAGTTATCGTAGGGTTGCCAGGTGTCCACTATTTGAGCGGACAGTCCGCTTTTTCACATTATGTTCACTATTTTTTTTCACAAAATAGTGGACATTTTTTTTATTCAAAAGCTTTAAGATGAAATGGTACGTAATCTAAAGCTGTACAGTCTAAGAGAATAAGGATAGGAGAATCACGTGTTGTCTTTTTTTTCATAAATTAGAATGAGACAAAGATCAAATATCCGTTGAACTCGATTCTCCGAAAAAATTAATGCTGAGATTAAATTTATTAATTTATTTATTAATTTAATTTATATAAAATAAAAATATATTATAAAATTATGTACAGTTCACATTTTTAAAATGTATTGTAGCTTGTGTCGACTGACCTAAAATGGCGTGTTAAAATGTTTGTAAGAAAATATATAATTTAATTGTAATTTTTTTTATTTTTTTACTACTTAACCCCCACCCCCACCCCGCTTATCCGCTATTTTTTGGAAGCAGACCTGGCAACCCTAGTTATTAGCTTATAGAAAACAGGAATACATAAGAACATAAGAATAACATCTGCTGTGATTACATTATTTGAATAAGATGAAATATATTTTGTAACCCTGAAAGTGTAAAGAAATTGTATTACTTAAAAAGGGGGTTATAAAAATAAATGGGAAGAATTGTATTGTTTCGGGTAAAATGGTAAAATGATTAATTTTTAGATAAAGATGATGTAAAACAAATATAAAGAAATATAAGCTTAAAAGGATAAACTAATGGATAAAGTAGTAAGATAGGATAAAATTTGGTCCATCTTTGGGAAAAAATGAAATTAAAGAAATAATTGTGAAAAATTAAAGGATTGAATGACTGTGCTTAAAGTAAATAGATTAAATAGATTTTTTAATAGATTAAAAAATTGTGATAGGTGAAGATAAGGAGGTGAGGGCGGATGGTAATATTGATTATATATTCTATAAAAAATAGTTAAAAAGGGGAAAGTAGAATATTGGCAAAAATTGGAGTATATATAGTAAATATGAAGAAAATAAGCTGTATGAATTTTGACTCGGTCAATATTCTATTTAGAAAATATGTATTTTATGTTTGTGTGTTTGAAAAAAAATAAAAAACTTTTTTAAAAAAAGAATAACATCTGCTAGATCAGGCCAAAATCCTATTTAGTCCTGTATTTTGTTTCTTTTAATAGATAAACCAAATGAAAGATCTCCATAGCTGATCCCCCTTGCAAACCCATCCAAATTAGCTGGTACCACAGCTAATGTGGTTTTGAATACAAGAGGGTCATTGTGTACTGTGAGAAGGTTCTTATTTCCAATTAGTTTCATAAAATGACTCTTGATGCTAGAGTTTTGTCTTTGTTCTTTTTCATAAAAAATAAACGATGAAATAATGATATTCTAGGGAGATTCTCAGTTGTCCAGGTGATGGTTGTCCCAAAGGTGCTTTTTCAAGAGACAACTGGACTTTCTTTGTTTTTTCTTTGAAGACATTTAACTTTTCATCCAAGAATGAGAAGATGAGAAGAGAAACATCTTCAAAGAAAAACAAGAAATGAAAGAAGTTGCCTCCTGAAAAACCACCTTTGGGACAAAATAATGATATTATTTTTAATTGTAAAGTGTCTGTCTGACAAAGGGAGCAATACATGTATCCAGGGTGGATAAAAATCAATGATTTTTTTAAAAAAATCAGATTTTTTTAATTTAAATTGGATTTTTTTGAGTTTTATCGAATTTATTTTAATAAAAAACTTTTGGGGTAAGAATCTATTGTAATATAGTTTTCTATTTAAGATATATAAATAATTTAGATTATTCAGCATGAAATGGAGCTTAGTTATGCAGCATGAGGCTGTACATTCTGCAACACTGGGACTATCGGTGAGTCAACAGTAGGTCAAAGTAGCAGAGATGACAGTTGCTCTTTAAAAATTATGATTTAAATCGAGTTGATTTAAATCAAGCCTTTTTACTAGTGATTTAAATCATGATTTAAATTGTGATTTAAATCAACTCGATTTAAATCAATCCACCCTGCATGTATCACCCAAAGAATTTTAAATTGAAAAATATGCCAGCAATACCAGGGAACAGTCATAATTAGGGATTGCTTTGGACCTCAATAAAAAGTTTTCTTCATACATTACAATTGCAGTACATTACATTACAGTAGAGACCTTCAAATTTCTAGGTTCTATCATATCACAAGACCTAAAATGGACACCTAACATCAAAAATGTCATCAAAAAAGCACAACAAAGAATGTTCTTTCTGCTCCAACTGAGAAAGCTCAAACTGCCCAAGGATCCAGTTCTACAGAGGAATTATTGAGTCTGTCATCTGCACCTCTATAACTGTCTGGTTTGGTTCTGCAACCCAACAAGACAGACACAGACTTCAGAGGATAATTAGAACTGCTGAAAAAACAATTACTACCAACCTGCCTTCCATTGAGGACCTGTATACTGCACGAGTCAAAAAGAGGTCTGTGAAAATATTTACAGACCCCTCGCATCCTGGACATAAATTGTTTTAGCTCCTACCCTCAAAACGACACTATAGAGCACTGCACACCAAGACAATTAGACACAAGAACAGTTTTTTCCCGAACGCCATCACTCTGTTAAACAACTAATTCCCTCAACACTGTCAAACTATTCACTAAGGCTTTATTACTATTACTATTAATCTTCTCACCATTCCTATCACCCATCTCCCCCCATTTATGAAAGTATGGCTGTAACTTTGTTGCTTGTATCCTTATGATTTACATTTATATTGATTGTTTTCTGATTGCTTATTTGTACGCTATGACTAACATTAAGTGTTGTACCTTATGATTCTTGACCAATGTATTTTGTCTTTTTATGTACACTGAGAGCATATGCACCAAGGACAAATTCCTTGTGTGTCCAATCACACTTGGCGTATTCTATTCTATTCTATTCTATTCTATTCTATTCTATTCTATTCTATTCTATTCTATTCTATTCTATTCTATTCTATTCTATTCTATTCTATTTCATTCCATTCAATTCTATACTTTCTATTGCAAACATATTGCCCCTTCGATATGTTTTGATGCTATATTAATGATTTTATTCCTTAAGAACAAAAACATCTATTAATACTTGTTCTAGGCTTTCAATGCAAAAAGATGTTAAAATACAAGGCAGGATCTTTTCCGTGTCCTTCCATGTTTCAGTCTGACAGTATAGCTTTAATGTCAGAGATCAAAATAAGAGAGCTTGGGGGAGAGAGAGAGAGAGAGAAGGGAGCAGCAGGAATGCATGTTTGCCAAACATAAAAAGGGACCGTTTCTGTTTTCTTGCACTGTAGACACAATGGAGGGAAAATGTACGCTCAGAATTGCAAGATTTTGTTGATGTAACTTTTCAATAAGGCAGAGTTAGCTCTCCCCAGAGAGCTTCTTATTTGAATTACCTTCCAAACCTGACATCAATCTTACTGGCCAAGAAACTAGGGAGATCCTTGCTGAGACATTTGCCATGGCCATATTTCTGCTGTGGATTAATCTTCCTTTTATCCAACCTTTGCCCTAACTTCAGCTCTTCACCCTGTCTGCCAAGATCTCTCCCACATTCCATTGCATCTAGTCGAATGTTACAATTCTAGGGTGATTTTCTGTGAAGTCTTCTCACAGACTTTCTCCATATAAATTTGTATCATACAACTATATTGACTGATTTTATTTAAGGGTTGGGCCAGGGCAATTTGCACATTCTTCTCATGAAAAGATAGAATAGAATAACAGAGTTGGAAGGGACCTTGGAGGTCTTCTAGTCCAACCCCCTGCCTAGGCAGGAAACCCTACACCAATTCAGTCAAATGGTTATCCAACCTCTTAAAAACTTCCAGTGTTGGAGTATTCGCAACTTTTGGAGGCAAGTTGTTCCACTGATTAATTGTTCTAACTGTCAGGAAATTTCTCCTTAGTTCTAAGTTGCTTCTCTCCTTGATTAGTTTCCACCCGTTGCTTCTTATCCTGCCCTCAGGTGCTTTGGAGAATAGCTTGATTCCTTCTTCTTTGTGGCAGCCCCTGAGATAATGGAACACTGCTATCATGTCACCCTGGATCCTTCTTTTCATTAAACCAGACATACCCAGTTCCAGCAACTGTTCTTCATATGTTTTAGCCTCCAGTCCCCTAATCATCTTTGTTGCTCTTCTCTGCACTCTTTCTAGAGTCTCCACATCTTTTTTACATTGTGGCGACCAAAACTGAATGCAGTATTCCAAGTGTGGCCTTACCAAGGCATGATAAAGTGGTATTAACACTTCACATGATCTTGATTCTATCCCTCATGTTATTTATACAAGGTATATAAAGACTGAATATAATTTAGTTCTTATTTTTATCTTCTGGAAAAGGAAATTGATAAAGGATCTCAATTTTAACTTGAATATGAATAGCTGGGAGAGAATAATACTTCAATTACCATAACTTTATATGATCTGGGGTGTCATCTCACTGCATTAAAACTACTAGTGAAAGGATAGTGAACACGGTGTTTCTAAGTGTTTTAGACTGTAATAACATACATCTTGACACCGAATGTAGTATTTTTGTTGATAACTTCATTGTTATGAACTGTACTGTCGCTTATCTCTATGTTTTTCTATCTGCTCGTCTATTACAATAAATGAATCATATAAATGAAAAATCATTCAGAGAAGAATGGGCAGTATTTGGCAGAGTTTAAAATGAAGGGGAAAGTCTATACCCGTAATGGTGAACCTAGGGCCCGCGTGCCAGATGTGGCACACAGTGCCCTCTCTGATGGCACACGAGCCATCATCCCAGTTCAGCTCCGCTGCACATGTGTGCACACCTCCCACCAGCCAGCTGGTCTTCAGGTCTCTGCCATGTATACGCGGGGGCGGGGTGCATGCGGGGGGCTGTGCACGTATATGCAGAAGGGTGGAGCACACACAGGGGGTGCACATGCGTGCACAGGGGGAAGGCGCATGCAGGGGTCCACACACACATGTGGGGTGAGCGTGCATTGCATTTGGGGGTTCGGGCACATGTGCGCGCATGCATGCACATTTTGGGCACTAAGTCCGGAAAAGGTTAGCCATCACTGGTCTATAACTAGTAGTCCCAATAAAGCACTTTTTTAAATTTTAAAATAAATTTTTATTAGAGTATAAATACTAAAAAAAAACATAACGTAACATACACACAACAAACATTTATACAACATATAAACGAAAGAAATTTTGTTTCCTTCTTAAGCATTGTTTCAAAGTGACATTCTGCTTGTTATATATTTCTTCACCTCAACCTTAATATAATAACATTTTCTATATCGGTAATATTTCCCCTCTAGGTTTTTTGTTTATTTCTAGTTTTTAACCAATTATACCATTTATTCCATATTTTATAGTAATCTGATTCTTCTCTTTCTTGTATCTCTTTGGTTAACCTATCCATTTCAATGCGTTCTAAAAAAATTTCTATTAATTCTGTTTCGTTTGGCGTTTTTTCTTGTTTCCATTTTTTTGCATATATTATTCTTGCAGCTGTTAGTATGTGAATTGTGAGATATTTAATATCTTTAGGGTATGATTTATTAAAGATTCCTAATAAAAACGTTTCTGGTTCTTTGTCTATCTTTTATGAGAGTATGTGAAGAAATATTTTTTAGAAACCTGGGACAACAGGAATTTCATTCGTAATTGTAATTCCCAAACTAGTAATAAAAGAAAATTATAATGGATTTATACATTTCATCTCTAAACCTAGAGCACAGTTTATTTTTTAAAAAAATCAGACAAACTTTGACTGTAATGACACTGGAGTAAAATGAAGAAGTTTGATTATCAGTGAAAATACCAGCAATGTAATATATAGGTTTTGAATTGAATAGAAAGAATCCAAATATTAACTTTTATAATTCATAAATACTTCAGGAATTCTAACGCATTTATGCATCAGCATCTAATATAACATTTCTAAATTTTCTATTAGAACAAAGTTTATAAGATGTAGATAAAGCTTAAAGCATTTCAGTAAAATTACTGGAATTTCTCCACTTCTAGGGAATGCCAAGGTTATGGATCTTTAATCTGTCATCAGATTTTGCCACAGTTTTGACAGACAATAAACTGTGACAGGGTCTGTTCTGTTTCAGGAAGATGTAAATGCTTGAAGAGTAGAAGGAGGAGGAAGAAAAATCCTTTTGCCCCATATTAAGGGACATTTCGGAAAGAGAACTAGAACCCAATGCTCTGAAATATGAAATACTGGGCCTATTTCACTTGGAAGAAATCCCCATTGGTCTCAATAGGGTTATTTTAATAGAAATTTATAAAAGGATTATTTGTCAATGCTGGTGTGTGGGGTTAAATCCTCAGATTCAATCTCACATGCCAGGGGGGAAAAAATCAGGTATGAAATGTCAGAGTGCTTTGGAAGTCAATATAGATAGACTAATGGTCTGACATAGTCTGAGACATTTTTCTATGGTGTCATTTTGTCACTTATCTATAACCAGAAGAGATACAAAGGAGTCAAAGATCATTATTTTAATAAGCTTGGAGTCTTTTTGAAAAAAGTCATAGGAGCTTCAACAGGAAAAAGTTCTGGATTTTAAACTGATGCATACTTGGCACTTCAAAGTAAAAAAGCTGCCTGTGGAAAAAAATGGTTCATAAAATGATATGCACATTAACCTAAATATATTTGCATTGGGATAACCAGTGTTATTGCAAGTGAAAGATATTATTATTTGTTTCTTCTAAGCATCATCATATTTTGTACTGATAACTCAGGAACAAACATATAAACAAAGATTTGTTGCTAATATTAGTAGTAATCCTAATATTTTAATATTAGAATTAACCCTAAATTTCCAGGACATGCCTACTGTAGAGTACAAACCCATAAATATGCATAAGCCTTATTTTTAATGCCTAGGTTACATAACAATGAATTTAGAGCTTTAAAGTGGAATTTTGTATGAATATTCAAACTTATCTATAGTTTCAGGTAAGTTTGAATATTCATACAATCTCTTTTACTTTTCAAAAAGAAAAGTGAAAAAAAATATTAGGAAAAATCATTTTCAAAAATGTTTATTCAGACCATGCATATTAAAATATACAGATGAAAAACCAAAAACTATTTTAATTGACGTGGTAAGGTTTTTTGTTTTTTTTTTTTGAAGTACATATTATGCAGAAATAAGATTAAACCATTTTTAAATAAATAACAGGGGACAAAATCCTCCTATTTACTGTTTTGTTCCATTCATTTAGAAACATTGCTACTTTCTTCCCTGCGACAAAAATAAATGTTTCATCATAGAGATGGAATGTCCTCTGCATTTTTTAATATCATAGATTTCATTTTTCCCTTGACCCAGATAGAGCTGTAGGTAGATGAGATTTAAAAAGTGAGAAAAGAAAGTAAGCATTTTTTGCTTGAAGAGAATAAAATGTCAATTTTATTTTTGGCAAAACAACAGCTGCATGCATGTTATTATTAATATATATTTCAAAGGAGAAATCAGTTTGGTATAAATTATAAAGGTACTGTCAAATGCTGGGGAAATCAGGAAATCCAGGCAGTACAAAGATTTATTGGAAGCTTAAGCTGTCTACAGGGACGCGGTAGCTCATTGGCTAAGATGCTGAGCTTGTTGATTGAAAGGTCGCCAGTTCAGAGGTTCGAATCCCTAATGCCGCATAACGGGGTGAGCTGCCGTTACTTGTCCCAGCTTCTGCCACGCTAGCAGTTCGAAAGCACATAAAAAATGCAAGTAGAAAAATAGGGACCACCTTTGGTGGGACTGTAACAGCGTTCCAGCCATGCCGGCCACATGACCACGGAGACGTCTTTGGACAGCGCTGGCTCTTCGGCTTTGAAACTGAGATAAGCACTGCCCCCTAGCATCGGGAACGACTAGCACATATGTGCGACGGGAACCTTTACCTTTAAGCTGTCTACAAGAATCTGAGCTACTAATGGTCAAGGGAAGTGAGTAGGAATTAAGAAGTCATTCAAGGTGAACTGAGCAGGGACACATGACTTATGACATGTTTGACCCCTCCCTTGGGCTCAACCTGGCCATTTCCTACAGATATTTGAACCTATTTTTAAGATTTTCCTTGACTGGAAGTAGGGATGAAAAAAATAGTGTATATTAGTTTGGTTTCATAATATAAAGTAATATCTAATTACATGATTTTGAACAAAACGCACAATGAATTTCAGTGGGTTCTTTGAACTGTATCCTCCTAATTTCATATACAATTCTACAAATGACAAATGCATCTCAAAGAAAAAAAATCTGAATTATTGCACAACTTCCTCTTATTTACTTCCAATCTCCAATTTATTTTTCATGCATACAATACTATCAAGCAAGATGTAAAAAAAATGCTGGTATCAGGAAACAATTTCTTTCTTCAGGTAAAAGGATTCCAGTATGCATTGAAAGGAGCCTGGTTAGCATATCTTATTGGGAAACTGCCTCAGCTTGTACCTTCAAGATCCCTTTAATGACGCCTCTGTACAGTGGTTCTAGTTGCAATAAAAATGCCAATAAAAGGACCTTAGAATGATCCAATGAAATCCTCCTCAACTTTTCTCATTTACATTATTCTTTGCTGGTTCTTGACAAGACAATTACAAATGATGCAAAAAGAAATCTGCATGAAGTAATCTTGTAAGATCCATAAAATCTTTCTTGGGCATTCAGACCAAATGGCATGTGATTTTTCAGTAGTTAATCTGTTTTCTCTTATAATTCTTTGGTCAAACAAAACCAATTTGAAAAATAATTTTAGAGCTGCAGGTTTTTAGATACTGTTTGTCCAGGCTAAAGGAAAGCTGTTAACTTACCAGACCAAACTTCCTTCCTTTTGTGTCTCTTACTGACTAACATGGCCAAAAATTCATATAAAAGGAGAAGGAAAACCCTGTATCTTATGGCTGTCGTCTTTTAGCTCCATTCATAGATGAAGCCACTCTTAAACACTTCAGAAAGTAACTGCCAATCTTGACCTTTCCATTTTATTTTTCAACTTGCGTATGTATGTATGTATGTATACATGTATGTATGTATGCATGCATGGATGTATGTCTGTATGAATGTATCTATATCTATATCTATATCTATATCTATATCTATCTATCTATCTATCTATCTATCTATCTATCTATCTATCATCATCTCCTATTACCTTTATGTATTTATTTACCATATTTTTCGGAGTATAAGACACACACCCCCTCCAAAAGAGGGTGAAAATTTGGGTGCATCTTATACACAGAATATAGCCCTGCCCACCCGCCGGCCCTCACCCTTTGGCCTCTGCCTCCCAGCAATTTACCTCCTTGCAGCAAGCAGCAAACAGAAAACAGCCCGTTTCAGCTTCAGCACAGCCTGATTAGCACAAGCAGTTGATTTCAGGTTGGCTCAGCCTCCCGACCCTCAGCTGTTTCAGGCTGCAGGGATTGCCACTGCCGTGTGGGCCTCCGCCGTTTGCTGCAAGAAGGTAAATTGCTGGGAGGCAGATTTTTTACCTTGTGCTAATCAGAATGTAATGAAAATGAAACTAAAGCAAGCTGTTTGCTGTTTGCTACAACGAGGCAAATTGCTGGGAGGCAGAGGCAGATTTTTTTTCTTGTTTTCCTCCCCAAAAAAGGTAGGTGCGTCTTATAGTGTGGAGCATCTTATATTCTGAAAAATACAGTATATTTATGTATTTATTCCTCCCGAATTTCTGTATAAGCAAACCTGAGCTCTTTTGTTTATCCCTCAAACAAACCAAGTTGAGCAATGGGACTGTTCATGGACTGCACTTGATTCCAGCCAATATAATTCAAGGGAGTGACTATCAGGACTCTCTAAGAGTTGGATTTCAGGTGACGTCCCAGGTAGCTTCTCAGCCTTCATCATCTGAATCAAAGCCCTTGTCAGAATTGGGAAAGAATCTTCCTGTTTCCCCTAAAAAGCCCATCTGAAAGAGCCACTTCATATTATCCCCTTGGTTCAGCAATTGATGTATTATATCAATACCCACCCTTGGAAGTAATCTGAGTCCCTATCTTAAGGACAAGCATGGTTTCAGGAAGCTAAGCTGCACATTGAGCAAATCCAGACAACAACAACAACAACAACAACAACAACAACAACAACAACAATAATAATAATAATTTTATTTCTATACCGCCCTTCTCCCGAAGGACTCAGGGCGGTGTACAGCCAATTTAAAAACACAAGACACAACAATAATTAAAAATTAAAATAATTAAATAGATTTGGCCGATTTAAAACCCCAAAAATTAAAATACCCCAATTTAAAATTATTATATTGATAGCCCTGCCTGGCGGAACAACAGGGTCTTCAGTGCGCAGCGAAACACCCAGAGGTCGGAGATCTTACATATTTCCGGGGGCAGTTTATTCCACAGGGCTGGGGCTCCCACAGAGAAGGCCCTCCCCCTGGGTGTCGCCAGCTGACATAACTTGGCTGATGGCACCCTGAGGAGACCCTCTCTGTGAGGGTCTTGTTCTCAATGAACAAGAGCTTCTTGCCTTTCTTTTATTCAACAATGTGCTAAATTTTCATACTACTCCCCTGATTACTTAATATGTTAGCTCTAAATATTCTTTGTGCTAGATTCCCATCCATCTTTTATTTGAATGCATTCATAAAATATTAATTTTGTAAAATAGTAATACATAACAATACTAATAAATTGTATTGATTTCTTATGAATTATAATTTCATGTTTGGAATTGCATGTTGGGTAAACCAGTTTAATAAGCCATAATGTGAGAGTCCAGAAAGAATAAGTCTTGTAGAAATAATATTAGGAAAAACAGAAAACAAAATAACAAAAGTTATGTTATTTTGGGTGGCTTTATCAATTAAATAAATGTCTTTTAAAAAATGAAAAGTGGGTACTGCCTATTACCTACTACCGCCTACTACCACCAATAGCCTCCCACCGGCCGGTACACTCTCATAGAGAGGGGCTCCTCCGGGTGCCGTTGGCCAAACAATGTCGACTGGCGGCCCCTAGGGGGAGGGCCTTCTCTGTGGGGGCACCTACTATCTGGAACAAGCTCCCCCCAGAGATACGGAGGATCCTGGATCTGCACACCTTCCTCCGCACTCTTAAGACCCTTTTATTCCACCAGGCGGGCCTGGCCTAATCTTTTCCCTCTTTTTAATTATGCAAATTTTAATTGATTTTTAAATGATTGGGGTGTTTTAATCTGTCTGGGCCAAATTGTTTAATTTGATTTTACTTTGTTTTTAAATTTAGTATCTATATATTTTTATTGTTTGGCTGTTCACCGCCCTGAGTCCTTCGGGAGTAGGGCGGTATATAAATCAAATAAAGTAAGTAAAGTAAGTAAGTATAGATTTTATTGGGAACATTCTTTAAACAAAATTCTTTTGCAAATATAACTAAGCAACATGGACAATTTTATCAAAACAAGGAAAACTAAAGAAAACTGATATAGAATAGCAGCATGAAAAACTGTGGAACAAAAGCTGACAAATTCACCCACTCCCCATGGCAACTGACTGAGAATAAATATCTCCTAAAATAAATGAAAAGAATTTGGCCTGGGCTGAAGAGTGATGAATGTAGACATAAGATCTATAATATATTATATAAGCACCCTACCTGGTGTAACTATCAGCAGAATCTACATTTTTTCACTGAAAAGAAAAAAAAAATCTCCAAATATCTGGAGCAGAATAAATGAACAAAATTATTCAATGTCATCGAAGAAAAGGACGAGTTGTAAAATTAAGCAGAACTTTGTGTTTCATTACCTAGTAGTATTCTTAAATGATTAGCAAAGATAACTGAATTTTCTTAAGTTCATTTAAATTTCTTTTTAAAAGCAATCAAACATACACCAAGGGAAGAGAGGAGAGAAAGGGAGTCTTCTGTATAAGGGCATCAGGAACTAAATCAGGCCACCATTGCAGATAAAAAAGAAAAATACATATTTTTTCAACATCTCTAATGGAAGTTTCTTTTTCAGCCTATCAGTTTTATATTTGGCCATCTAGTTCAATGAAGTTAATTTGAAATGCTGCGTTGTAGAATCAGTAATTTAATGGCCTTTCATCTCCATTAAGATTTGAGGAAATAAAAAGATTTGTTTTATCTGCCATAGGAAAATGTCATCTATATAAAGGCTTTCTATAGAGAGATTGTCAAATATAAGCAATGTTATATTTGATGATTTCTGTAAAAGGACTTTATATGTCATTTTAAACAATGTTTTTGCCTGGGCAGAGGCTAAATCAGTATCTTAAAAACCTCTGGGGAAGCAGAACAAAATATTTTGATCTCTTAACAAAAGCCATAGAATATTGGTAGTTCCACAGGATTTGAAGCATTTATCAAAATGATGGCAGCATCTTTGGCGCATCGTAATGCATGCAGCTTCTTTTCTGTGTTTTCTTTTCTATGTTTTCTTTTTCTTTTCTAAATCTTTTCTCTGTGTGTGGTGTCACATACTGTCCATTGTCTCCATTACTGTTGCCATTTTTCGTACCATGCAGTTGGTCACTGCATGATCAGACATTAACTTGTTGCAAAGGCTGATATTGATAGGGCTGAGAGACTGGTCCAAGCCTACTTTGCCTGAAAGAGGACTGGAAACTAGGCCTCTCTGCTTCTAGTTACTAGAATACTGCATCAAATTTTGGTCACCACCATATAAAAATGGTGTTGAGACTCTAGAAAGAGTGCGAGAAGAGCAACCAAGATTAGGGAACTGGAGGATAAAACATATGAACAACAGTTGCAGGAACTGGGCATGGCTAGTCCAGTGAAGACAAAGACCAGGGGTGACTTGATAGCAGTGTTCCAATATTTGAAGGACTGTCACAGAGAGGAGGGGGTCAAGCAGGGGTGAAATCCAATTTTTTTCCCTACCGGTTCTGCGGGCGTGGTTTGGTGGACTGGCAAGGGAAGGATATTGCAAGATCTCCATTCCTACCCTACTCCGGGGGGAAGGATACTGCAAAATCTCCATTCCCTCCTCTCCGGGAGGAAGGATATTGCAAAATCTCCATTCCCACCCCACTCTGGGGCCAGCCAGAGGTGGTATTTGCCGGTTCTTCAAACTACTCAAAATGTCCGCTAACCAGTTCTCTGGAACCTGTTAGAACCTGCTGGATTTCACCCCTGGGGTCAAGCTATTTTCCAAAGCACCTGAAGGCCAGACAAGGGATAATGGATGGAAACTGATCAAGGAGAGATTCAACCTAGAAATAAGGAATCAATGGAACAGCTTGCCTTCAGAACTTGTGGGTGCTTCATCACTGGAAGCTTTCAAGAAGAGATTGGACAGCCATCTGTCAGAAGTGGTATCGGATCTTCTGCTTGAGCAGGGGTTAGACTAGATGACCTATAAAGTCCCTTCCAACTCTGTTGTTCTGTTCTGTTCTGTTCTGTTCTGTTCTGTTCTGTTCATTCCGTTCCGTTCCGTTCCGTTCCGTTCCGTTCCATTCCATTCCATTCAATTCCAGCACATGTTTTGGAGAAACAAACTGCTCTTCAAAAACAACAACAATAACAACAACTGCACCATACCTAATAAAAATAATGACAATTCTTAAAAAGCTTATAAATGACAATAAATGAGTCATTAAATACCAAACCATATCCATTATTTGAAGAAAAGTGAAAAGCATTTGCTTGTGAAAGTATTAGAACAAATCAGAGAATAAAGATGGAAAAATGAGACTACACTGGCTATCTTACTGTATCTTTGTATGAGTTCTCTCGCTGAACTTTGCTGCATTTGGATATTTGAAGAGAATTCTACTTTCATTCATTTTAACTCTTCCGTGCTATTGTGGACACTTATCATGTGTGTTTGTGTGTGCCTTCCACACACATGCCTTCCAGTCGGTATCGATTTCTTGTGAATGTCTAATGAAAACTGAGTCCCTGCAGTTTTCCTCACAAGATTTTCAGAAGTGATTTGCCATTGTTTTATCTCAGGGCTGAGAAAGAGCAACCGGCCAAGGTCAATCAGATTTTTGTGCTTAAGGCAGGAACAAACAGGCTCTGGATATTGATAATACCAAATCAGTAATATGACAATGTTCTTGAAATGAAAACTCTTGTATTATCTTCAAATTTCGCTACTTCACATAGCAGTGTCTGTAACTGATGTTCATGGTCTCGAGATGGATGCGGTGGTCAGGGCCAAAAGATATAGCTCTATCACTCAGTTTAACTTCAAACTGTCACTCATTGACAATGGTGTTAAACCACTGAATTTTGTCAGTCATTGCTCAATGATAGCATCAAACGGTAGACCAAGTAATTGGCACTGTCATAATTTTAAAATATATCTCTTATTACATTTTCCCAACTAAATTGTTACGTTTACCAGAATTACATTTTTCAAAAACAACATCTGAATTCTATTTCTGGATTTAATTATTAAAAATCAAAGATTCCGTGTGATCAAGCTGTATATAAATCTATTATTGTTTGTTAGAATTCATTCACATATTAAGAGCTCTATGCTGCTGGAATTTTTTATTACATAATACAAAGCTTGATTTCTATTATTATTATTATTATTATTATTATTATTATTATTATTATTATTATTATTATTATATTTCTATACCGCCCTTCTCCCGAAGGACTCAGGGCGGTGTACAGCCTATTAAAAACACACACACACAAAATATACAGACATCAATTAAAAATAATTAAAATTATTAAATAATTTCGGCCCAGATTAAAACCCAAAAATTTAAAACACCCAATTTAAAATCATTTACATTGATAGCCCAGCCTGGCAGAACAGCAGGCTCTTGAGGACACAGCGAAATACACGGATGTCAGAGATCTTGCACATTTCCGGGGGCAGTTCATTCCACAGGGCAGGGGCTCCCACAGAGAAGGCCCTCCCCCTGGGTGTCGCCAGCTGACATAACTTGGCCGATGGCACCCTGAGGAGCCCCTCTCTGTGGGAGCGGACTGGCCGGCGGGAGGCTACTGGTGGCAGAAGTCGATCTTGAAGGTACCCAGGTCCTAAGCCATGGAGCACTTTAAAGGTGATGACCAACACCTTGAATCGCACTCAGAAGACTACTGGGAGCCAGTGTAGCTCGCGCAGGAGAGGTGTCACGTGGGCACAACGAGTCGCGCCCATAACCACCCACGCGGCCACATTCTCGACCAGTTGGAGCCTCCGAGTGCCCTTTTTTTTTAAATTTGAATTTATATGCCACCCTTCTCCGGAGATTCAGGGCGGCTTACAATGCGCTAAGCAATAGCCTTCATCCTTTTGAATATTTATACAAAGTCAGCTTATTGCCCCCACAACTGAGTCCTCAATTTACCTACCTTAGAAAGGATGGAAGGCTGAGTCAACCTTGAGCCTGGCGAGATTTGAACCTGCAGTAATTGCGGGCAGCTGGTCTTAATAACAGGGTGCTTTAGACTACTGAACTACCAAGGCTCTTCAAGGGGAGCCCCATGTAGAGAGCATTACAGTAGTCTAGCCGGGAGGTGACCAGGGCTTGAGTGACCGTGCGCAAGGCGTTTGGTTTTTATTAGTTTTTATTTGTTTTTTATTAGATGTTATTGCATGATATTTCTTATGTCATAGATACAGTCACGAACCCTTTATCTCAATGGTTGCATTTCTCTTGAAGAATTATTTCAACAGTATGAGCCAAATACACATTATAAGGAGAATTCATAAAACCCTTTCCTCAAAAAAAAAAAAAAAAAAACAGATGCACAACAATATGTGACAACATTATTATATCTTTGAATAATACCCTGCTTAAAAATCTTGCAGTAAAAGCATTCCCAAGAAAAAGAGGCAAAGGGTAAATTATTATTCAGCTTCCAAAATATCATATAGGCAGTAATAGATGTCTCTTTCTGCAAAGGTGTTGGTTTTAATCACAGCAGGTCGTCGCTTGGTCTGCTTTTAGAAATCCTTGCTAAACTTAGCAGCAAATGAAAAGGAGAGTTATAGTGGACTTCACTATGCTGTATTCTTTATATTTTAAACTCAGAATCACCCCCCCTCCCAGCTATTATAATATTACTCCTCTTCGTTTCTATACTTATTCTTTCTTTTTTCCTGTCTCTGTCTCTTGGAAACAAGCAACCCATGTTTTTTCAACTAATTTCATATAGACTGGAGGGGAAAACTCAGTGGAAGGTGAAAGGGCTGAGAAGAAAAAAATTGCAGGCTGAAATGTGTGAAGCAATGTAAAATAGAGGAAAGTTGAATGTGATAGATAACAAGAAAGGGAATGGGAAAAATGGGAAGAGAGAGAGAGAGAGAGAGAGAAATGGCAGACAATGGAATATCAGAAATTGAGAGAACAGACAAGAGAGAAAATAGCACTAGAAAAGAAATAAGAAAAAGAAAAGAAAGAAATAAGGAAGATTGCTGTGCTTGGGTATGATCTCAGATGAAAAAAAAGAAGTTGCTTGCTGCAGTCATTGTAGGAAGTTAGCACCCACCCTCTCCTAGAAAAATGAAATATTGTAGGAAACATTAAAAAGGCAGAATATTATATTTCCCTGGATGAGAAATGGAGAAACATGTTTTGAGGCAGGAAACAGACTCACTATTACTAGCCCTCAATAGCCCACAGCAGATGTCCACACTTAAGAGATAAAGAGACAGCTAGGTCTATTCATAGGCAAATGCCCTCACCCAAGATCTAACAAAGGTAGGATTAGCCCTCTACCCATCTAGCAACAGAACTCACCACATGGCACCTGGGGAGATTACATCATCATCCAGCAAGGCTCAACCAAGCTTGGGACTCGGGACAGCCTTCAGAGTTGCCCCTGAATGGCCCCATGGGAGTCTGACAACCAATCAGAACACAAGGTCAAATTCAAAACCCAACAGAAGGCATAAAATCAAGGCACTCTCACCATATCTGTCTTTTTTTCTGCTCAGGAACTCAAGCCATGTGATCCCATTCATCAATAAATCTTCTTTCCAAGCAACTTCCATGAATCCAGTGTCTTTTTCCCCACTTGGACCTGAACCCAGAAGGACATTTCTTCCAACATCATTATAATCCACTGGTTTTTATGCTCAATATGGACAATATATTTGAAAATATGCTGATGCGTACTGCGGTGCACTGGGAAGATCCTATGACTGGTTATCTTCTTGTTCATTTCAATAAAAGGAATGTTTAGCACACAGAAAACATTTTTTTTCTGTGACGGTAGGCTTCTTTCATTTAATTTGCTATAACAGTTGTTTCCTTTGTACAGGGAATACAAATAGTTTTTGAAAACTAGAGATTTTTTGAGAGTTCTCATAAAATACTCAGAGAAATTCTAATATGGGAATGAACACCTAACTTTTCAGACCAATGACTGCAGTGAAGCATTCAGAGAAATCCTGTGCACTACCTTCCAAAGCCTGAAGAGCCCAAGACAAACATTATATAGACCAAGACCAAAGCTAACATGTGATTAAACATAAAACTAAGGGTAGTCATTATAATTAGTCCCCATATACAGAATCATTTCCGTTTCTGATACATTAGCAAGTGAGAATTGCATTCAATTCTCAGGTGGGTTCTATAGACCACACTCAATCTTTTAAGCTTTGCCATTTGCAGGAAATATAAATACAGTAGGTACTTCTTTCAATAAAATAAGTAAAAGAGTGCTTTTCTGTTTGCAGCAATTGCATCTTTTAAAGGCAGAAACAGTGAATATATGAGCTTTTAAAACAGATGGATAAGGCACCAATCGCTCTATGTGAGTGCCAAATACAAACCTTGGTCCAGGAAGGAAACATCATTCTCTTTTATGCCTCAAATAAGTCAACTTACTTTCATGTGTAAAATTCATGGGAACTTCATTTAAATTCCTTGGCTTAGCAATTTTCCAGTTGCAGCTGAGATGAAATCTTGTAAAAGACATTTTTTCTCTGAGAAAATTTTGAAGGTTTCTCGTTTGCTTTCCTTTCTCAAATAAATTAGGCCATTAAAGAAGATTTTCTCCTGCTAGTCTCAAATCTTTATATAAAACTGTCCTTCTTCTCTTTTTCGTCAAATACATAGTACAGGCCTTATGGAAGCAGAAAATGCTGTGAAATACAATGCAGCTCAGGGGTGGAATTCAAAAATTTTAGCAACTGGTTTTCTGCCTGGTTGCTGGGTGGGCATGGCCATGGTGGGTGTGGCCTCCTTCACCATGGTGGGGAGGTGTTTTCACCCTCCCTAAGCTCCGGAGGCTTTTCTTGAGCCTCCGGGAAGGTGAAATCAGGTTCCCTGGACTCCGGAGGCCCTTTGGAGGCCAGAAACAGGCCTGCTTTCAGACTTCCAGAACTTCCGGGAGGCTCATTTTTCATCTTCCCAAAGCCTCCTTGCGGGCACTGTACTTACCTTGCATCCAAAACAGGCCACGTGGAGACTCCTGGGAGGGGTGGAGTGGGCAGGGCCAGCCAGTCCTTTCAACTACCAGTTCAGAGAACCAGATGTAAAATTAGCATCCGGTTTACCCAAACTGTTCCGACCCAGCTGAATCCCACCGCTGATACAGCTGGAGAATTTACCTTCCCCTGGAGAAACATAATGAGGTAGAATGATGGATTGTTAGAAAAGCCATTGCTCATATCTGAAAGCAAGACTGTTATTAAAACCTTCATTATAAACTGCTTAGATATCTGACAGAAAGACAATGTGGTTTTTATTCAATGTAAGGGTTGGCTATAACTTCCTTATCGACAGCTAGTATGATAATATTAAAAACATGCTGTAGAACAAAAGATCAAGGACTTAAACACTTGGCTACAGTTTTCCAAATATTTCCCTTATTAGTATCAACAGGGAAAAATAAGGGAACCCCTTATTCATCGGAATAAAACGTTAAGCTCAACCAGTGAAGTGATGTAGGAGGAACATCTGTCCTTTAAAAAAAGTGTTAATTGGGTCAATCCCCTTTGGATAGGTGTAAATAGATTCCTTCTCACCCACTTGTCACTTATTCAATGAATTTCATTATCACGTTGCCAGAAGGCAGGGACTCAATTACACCCAGCCAGAGGGGAGCAATGTGGTGACTGGCTCAGTTTAATGAACCAGAACCAAAGTGAGCTGATCAGTATATGTAATTTAGAGACTAACAACCATGTAAATCTAATGATGCTTAACCAATTGGCACCTTTACTCCACAGTTGAGTGTAAAAGGTATTGGCAATGTACTGATATGTGTCCATTGAGATGTGACAGCAGACAAACTGTCATCTAAGTAGTATATCCTGCTTCTTTAGCCCCTGATTATATAACTCCACATGTGAACAAGCAACCATTTAGCAAGAGGATGCTACTGACTCATGATGTTGGAAATGCTTATAATTCATTGAATGGTGTCTTACATGGAAATGGTTGTAATCTTACTTTTTTCTTCTTTTAAAGTGATACTGTACTACCAAGTGAGCCTTGGTAGTACAGTGGTCTAAGGCACCCTGTTATTAAGCTGGTTATTAAGACCAGCTGCCTGCAATTACTGCAGGGTTCGAATCTCGCCAAGGCTCAAGGTTGACTAAGCCTTCCATCCTTTCTAAAGTAGGTAAATTGAGGACCCAGTTGTGGGGGCAATAAGCTGACTTTGTATAAATATACAAAAGGATGAAGGCTATTGCTGAGCACATTGTAAGCTGCCCTGAGTCTCCGGAGAAGGGCGGCATATAAATCAAATTAAAAATTAAAAAAAAAATTAAAAAAAAATACTTGTACCTCATGTTTCTTCTCACCTGTTTCAAAGGAAATTTGTCAATGTTGCAAATTCTTACCAATAAAGCAATGGAAAAAGTCCCTTCTATCTATCCAGATGCAATTAATTGGTTGATTAATTTAAAACATGTACATGGCTGCCCACCTTACAAATAAATTCAAATAAATAACAAATAAATAATGAAAACAATATACTAAAATCTGTATGAATAAAATGGAAGAAACTGAACTAAAACAATTAGAATGCAATTAATTAAATATGCTTACCCCATCAGCAAATAAAAACTTATCATAAGACTTCCTTAACCTTCTTTTCTGGATCAGTGTTTCTCAACATTAGCTGGGGGGATTCTGGAAATTGAAGTCCACACATCTTCAAGCTGCCAAGAATGAGAAACACTGTTCTAGATTCACTGGCATTGCTACTCCCAGATTTAAAATAGTAAACTGTGTCATATTGGGCAACCAGATTAATCTTGAAAGTTCATAAACAGAATTTAGATCTGGGTTGAAATGCTCCCGGTTCAGACCAGATTGGGTGATCCGGTAGCGGTTGTGGCTGGTGGTTCGGAGAACTGGTAGCGATGGCGGCACAAGGCTCCGCCCACCCGCCCGAGTGTCATTGCTTCCTGGTTTTAACCAGGAAGTAATGTGTTTTTTACCCTCTGCATATGCGCAGAAGGTTTTGCACATGTGCACAGGGTCTGCGCGAACCAGTAAGGAAGGTAATGGGGTGAAATGTAAAATTTGTTACTACCGGTTCTGTGGGAGTGGCTTGGTGGGGGGGTAATGTGACTGTGTGGGCGTGGCCAACTTCTTTTTTTTAAGCTTTTCAAAGCATTTTTTCTAATGCTTTGAAAAGCTTCTCTGCCGATCAGGCAACTCAGCTGGGATCGTCAGAGACTTTTCAAAGCATTTTTTTTACCACCTCTTTGGCCAAGAGGTTGCAGAAAAAAAAATGCTTTGAAAAGCCTCTGATGATCCCAGCTGAGCCGTGCGATCATCAGAGGCCTTTTTAAAAAAACTTTTAAAAGCATTTTTTCATCAGAAGAGGTTGTAGAAAAAATGCTTTTAAAAGTAAAAAAAAGCCTCTGATGATCGTGCGGCTCAAGTGGGTGGGTGGGGGGCAGGGATTTTTGCTACTGGTTCTCCGAACCACCCACCGCCATCGCTACCGAATCGGGCGGTTCAGCCCAAACTGGGAGCATTTCACCCCTGGAAGGTAAGTAGATTTCACCCCTGACTTAGATGTTAAACTGATTTCCATCATCTGGTATTTAAGGGACAGTATCTTTGATATAGTCTGCAGGACTAATAACATAGCTCTGCTATTTCTCTATAAATCTGTGTATACATCACTTAAAAGTACCTAAACAGGAAGCTGTCCCTTTTTACAGAATAACTAAACTGTACTGGAAAAAGGAAAAGAAAAAAGTGTAATCTTGTTCAGCATCACAAGCATAGTCCAATATAATTTAAACACTCAAAGACTCTATCCTCAACTGGAGCCAGTTTTGTCTTTTTTTTAACTGTTTCTTTTTATCAATGAAAAAGAATTACATTTTTTTCCTAAATGAAAAATGAGTTAATGAAATCCTTCATTAGAGTTGGACGTTTGATTCAATTCTCCTAATTGTCTATATGGCTTAACTTCCACACGACATTAAAGCAGGGGTGTCAAACTCGTGATGTCATGTTGTCATCACATGACGTATCACGACTTTTTTCCCCTTCACTAAACTGGGGATGGGCGTGGCCAGTGCGTGACACATCCAGCCCATGGGCCATGAGTTTGACACTCCTGCATTAAAGAGTCTGAGGAAACCTAACAAATGCCTAATCTCTATGTCAATTTTCTGAATCTATCAATACCAGTGGTGGGTTGCTCCCGGTTCGGCCCGGTTCGGGCGAGCCAGTAGTGGTGATGATGTGATGTCAGCAAACCGGTTCTCTATGACTGTGAGCTGGGCCCTCCTGTCCGCCCCCACATTATACCTACCTTTGTTTGTCAGTTTTTAGCCCAGCTGATAGGTGCAGCAGAGTGGATTGGTGAGCCTCAGCTGGGCAGAAATCTAATGCGCTTGCGTGGAGCAAAGCACATGCACGAAGAGAACCGGTGGTAACACCAGTTGGAACCCACCACAGATCAATACTATGCTACAGCATATCTCTCAGCTCCCCTTTGAGTTTGGCATTTTTCTAAAAAATGACATCATCTCAAAATATCCTTCATAAGATTCTTCATCTGGGCAATGGCATATCTATGTTCAGGATGTAAAGGTCAGTAGAAAAGGCCATCTTAAAGTTACCTTCACTTTCTGATATTCATTTTATGGGCAACTCTTTTGATTGGAAGTTGGAATATCAACTGTCATTTTAAACATATATTTTCTGTAAAAGTTAATTTTTTATTTATTTATTTATTTATTTATTTATTTATTTATTTATTTATTTATTTATTTATTTATTTATTTATTGGTTCGATTTATATGCCGCCCTTCTCCGGAGACTTAGGGCGGCTTACAATGCATTAAGCAATAGCCTTCATACTTTTGTATATACCTGCTTAGTAGGGCTTTCGGGCCCCTCCATAAGCGGTGTTCTTTTTTATACAAAGTCAACTTATTGCCCCCACAATCCAGGTCCTCATTTTACCTACCTTGGAAGGATGGAAGGCTGAGTCAACCTTGAGCCTGGTGAGATTTGAACTCGCAGTAATTGCAGGCAGCTGCCAGCTAAGTGCTACTTAACAGCACTTTAGTCTGCTGCGCCACCAAGGCTATATGAGGGCTATATGCATCCTAGTCTAGCTTCTTCTAAACCATTTTGTTTACTTGTTATAATAGATTCTTGTTCTGGTACAGTCATCATTACATTCTACGTTTTGGTGTAATCTGTACAATCAAGGTATAGCTATAGTCAATTACACAAAGCAAAATCTCCTTTTCATATTCTCTTGCTTTCTCCATCTGATCTGATGTCTGAAACTCACCTGTTCATTTGCCATTTCTGTTTTTAAGCCCAGCTCTATTTTTGCTTCCATTACGCATTAGTGCAATGGTTTGCAATTTGAACATTTTGTTGAATTTCTCTTCTTAAAATGAAGACTAATTTTTGTGATCTCTAGGCCACACAGTCTTGTTCCATATGTGTTGATATAGTTAAGACTTTAATTAATTCTTCACCTACAGCTCTAAGCATTTCAGTGAATATTTCATCTGTGTATCATGCCTGCTGCTTTGACAACTATCTGTATGTTTTTCCTTCCTTCCTTCCTTCCTTCCTTCCTTCCTTCCTTCCTTCCTTCCTTCCTTCCTTCCTCCCTTCCTCCCTTCCTTCCTTCCTTCCCTCCTTCCTCTCTCTCTCTCTCTCTCTCTCTCTCTCTCTCTTTCTTTCTTTCTGATTTTGGTATAATAAAAGCACTGTATCTCATCCATGATTGTTTTAATTACTGCTACTCAGGGGTGAAAACTACTTACCTTCCCTACCGGTTTGGAAGCATATGCACCACTCCGCTTGCGCATGCGCCATTGTCATGTCTGATTTTTGACCCTCTGCCCATACGCAAAGCATTCTGCGCATGTGTAGAGGGTCAAAAACAGGTTACTTCCTGGTTAAAACTGTGAAGTCAAGGTTGACTCAGCCTTCCATCCTTTCTAAGGTAGGTAAATTGAGGACCCAGTTTGTGGGGGCAATAAGGTGACTTTGTATAAATAGACAAAAGTATGAAGGCTATTGCTTAACGCATTGTAAGCCGCCCTGAGTCTCCGAAGAAGAGCGGCATATAAATCAAATTTAAAAAAAAAAAAAGTGATGACGTTTGGATGGGTGGGCGGAGCTTCGCACTGATGCCGCTACCAGTTCACCGAACCACACGCTGTCGTCACTACCAGTTCGCGCCAGCCGGACAGAACTGGGAGGATTTCACCACTGTTGCTACTGCATCTTCCATCCATCTTTGGTTATTATAATAGCTTGTTCTAAAATCTCTCCGAATGATTTTTCTCCTTGAGACTTTGAGAATATGTCTTTCATCCCTTCCCATAGCTTATCAGATTCTTTTTCACATAGGTTTAAATATTTAAAATAATTGTTGCATTGTTTTTTTCCTGCTTTCCCCCCATTTCATCACAGTTAAATATTACTGGCATGTCTACTCTCTTTAGTTTTCTAAGTTTAGTCTGTATAGTTAACACCAATACTTTATATTCTGTTTCGTGGATTAGAGAAATATATTTGAGTGAGTGGATTGCACTTTTGCATCTTTAGTTTCCTATTATGTAATCTGATTCCAGTGTTATTCTATTAAGAGCTATGATGGTGCAGTGTTTAGAATGCAGTATTGCAGGTTAACTCTGCCCACAGCCAGGAGTTCGATCCTCACTGGCTCAAGGTTGCCTCAGCCTTCCATCCTTCCGAGGTGGGTAAAACGAGGACCCAAATTTTGGGGGGCAATATGCTGACTCTGTAAACCACTTAAAGAGGGCTGAAAAGCACTATGAAGCAGTATATAAGTCTAAGTGCTATTGCTATTGCTATTACTGCCATTTATTTCTTTGTATTGATATCATCTAAATTAAAGTGGCAAATTCCAATCTACCAAAGTTCACTTTTTCCTAAAACATCCAATTTTGTATATTTCATTTCTACCTTGACAATTTCATATTTTCCTTGGTTCAGGTTTCAATTATAATTGTGTAAGAATGGGGAATAAAAAATCATGCACAGATCATTCAGGTCTTGTAGTAGATTGTGGCACAGTGATTTCTACTGCTGTAAATCCTTCTTAATTTTTCTGATTACCCTTATCGGCATTTATGTTAATCCTGTGTTTCATGTATTTTAATAGATGATAGTATCATTTTGTTGTTAGAAAGGCAACTGAGGCATTTATTAGAACACTTTTTCATGGACTACATCCTGTTATATATTGGGTGATCATTAATTTATTAATCTTACAGGTGAGCCTGTATTGCTGATCAAGACAGCCTATATGTTTTATTAGTTTTGAAGACTCACTGAAGCATCTAAACGTATCATTAGAGAAAGCAACAGAGAAATCCCACTCACTCGAAGTTTTTATTTTTATTTAATTAGTAGGAAAAAAACATAAGAGGTCCCATTTTTGACTAGACACAATTAGTTATTTAAAGTTCCATAACCATTTTTTTTCCCTTATAAAGAACATCATCTCACTTTCTTTTATGAGTTGTTCTTTATTATTTTCCCTCACGATTTGGCTTTACTGAAGCCAAATTTTCCCGCACGATTTGGTTGTACTGAAGAATTAATTAACATGCAGCCTGTAGGCGTTTACTGAGAAGACTGATATTTTTTCTTTCTTTCTAATTTCAGTAACAGGAAATTTAACCTTAAGATATCTGACATATTTTCGAATATTAGACTGAGCAGACATTGATGCATGGAATCAATCTATGGAAGAGATGCTGTAATGAAGCAAAATTAGTAGCAAACCCAAACATGGGTTTAAAGGGTTACCTATGTTCTCTTATGTTCTCTTAGAAGGGGACGTGATGGCTCAGAGGCTAAGACGCCTACCTTGTCGCTTGAAAGGTCAGCAGTTCAGCGGTTCGAATCCCTAGTGCCGTGTAATGGGGTGAGCTTTCATTACTTGTCCCAGCTTCTGCCAACCTAGCAGTTCGAAAGCACGTAAAAATGCAAGTATAAAAATAGGGACCACCTTTGGTGGGAAGGTAACAGCGTTCTGTGCGCCTTTGGCATTTAGTCATGCCACATGACCACGGAGATGTCTTCGGACAGCGCTGGCTCTTCGACTTTGAAACAGAGATGACACCCCCTAGAGTCAGGAACAACTAGCACATATGTGCAAGGGGAACCTTTACCTTTTATGTCCTCTTAAAGGCTATCTTTATATCAATCCTCTTCATTTATTTTTATATGATTCTTATTAAATATTTTTTTAAAAAAAATAAGATAAAAACTAATGCAAACGAATGCAGTTAGAAAGAAAAAAGAAAAAGAATGAAAGAAAGAGAAAGCTAAAAGTTCAAGAAAGGAAAAAGAAAAAGATTTTTTTTTAAAAAAAAAAGGAAAAAAATTATGCAGTTTATATTGAAAAGTTAAAAAGAGTACAGTTGATATAATACCAATAAAGGGATAATAAATGGTGAGTCGTATGATCTTTCTCTCTCTCTCTCCCTCCCTCCCTCCCCCTCCCTCCTCCTCCCCTCCGCTCCCCCTTCCCCTCCCCTAACAAAGAATATTGAACAGGGACCTGAGACTTGCAGTAGCACAATCATAATTCTGCCTCATTTAGCAACAGAAATTTTGGTCGCTAAATTGTGGTCATAAGTTGAGGACTTGCCTATACTGCTTCATCTCAGGAAAACCTATGTTTACTTCAGTGATGGGCTGGAGGCAAAATATAGGCAACACGGTGGAGAAAATGGCAAAAGTGTTACCAAGGAATGTTTTTGCCATGGCTGAGTACAAGAAGGAATTCAAGAAGGAAAACAATCCGAGCACTAAGAGGAAAAAGGAAACGTCAGAATATAAAATCAGTGTTGTCTATATACTTTCTCCTTGAGACCTATGAAGAGATTTTGAAGTATACTATTCAATGTGTAGGTGACATAGCTTGCAGCCAAATTTATTTTCATTTGATTTTCAATGTGGAAACACCGAGAATTATAACTCAGACTTGATCCCTGTCAGCAGAAGGGCAATAAAATATGATACAAGACAATAAATTGATTTCAAGTGAGCTTTTTCACCCTTCATTTTTTGACATATTGTATCACAAAAGGTATCACAAAAATATACCCAGGAATAAATTAATAATAATAATAATAATAATAATAATAATAATAATAATAATAATAATATCATTGAGCCAGAGGTGGGTTTCAGCAGGTTCTGACCAGTTCTGGAGAACCGGTAGCAGAAATTTTGAGTAGTTCAGAGAACCAGTAAATACCACCTCTGACCGGCCCGCCCCCATCTATTCTCTGCTTCCCGAGTCCCAGCTGATTGAGAGGAAATGGAGATTTTGCAGTATCCTTCCCCTGGAGTGGGGTGGGAATGGAGATTTTACAGTATCCTTCCCATGCCATGGCCACCAAGCCATGCCACGCTCACAGAACTGGTAGTAAAAAATTTTTAAACCCACCACTGCACTGAGCCTCAGTCAGATATTCATGCAAACAATTCTAGCGAATGAATATTCAAGTTTTCTTTCCTATTTTAATTTAGGAACGTTAGGGGAGAAAGTCTAATGTATTGATCATCTAAATCAGGGGTCTCCAACCTTGGCAACTTTAAGCCTGGTGGACTTCAACTCCCAGAATTCCCCAGCCAGCAAAGCTGATTTAAATGGATTTTTTCTATGGCGGCTAAGAATTATCTCTCTTTCTACCCTTGCATTGACTTTGAATGAATTAGTTTGCCCCAAGGGTTCCCACACAAAATTGCTGTGATAAGTGGGATGCCATAAAAACATAATCCCTCCTTGTACATTTATATCTTTTTTTGTGTCTGTACAGAATTGATAATAGCCATTGCATGCTGGACTTCATAAGGGACAAAATTACAAAAAGGAACAGGGAGGAAGGAACCTTGAGGCTCAGTTAATAGAACAATTTGTATCAGAAAAGAGATGATGGTTGACATTCAATTGTTGCCATCTGAAGATGGCACCCCTCCTTTAAAAAAAAAAAAGCTTTCACATGAGGGGAAAAAATGTATTAAACCATAGACAAGAAAAAGAACTGAAAGATGTTGGGGTGAGATTATATAAAATATATGAAGTAAAAAAGGCCCTTGAATTGTCCCATATTAGGATATGGAGAAGGATTTGCTAATCATGAATAAATATGTAGCTGCATGCTGCTAGTATTTAACATCTTATCTAATAAAAACTAAATAAAACAAGGACTTAGACACTTATCTATATGTTAACATGGAAAATATGATAGCTTCTGTTCCTTATCTGTTCCTTATCTATTCCAGAATTAATAATGCATTTTTACCCCTAAAGTGAAATGGTAATTTTTCCCCTTATACCCAATGTTTTAAGGAGTTTTATTCACATTAAGGAACCTGTGCTATTATAATGTTAATCTAAGTAAACTCCATCACTGGAAGTTTTCACGAAAAGATTCCAAGAAGGTATGATGGATCCTATCTTGGGCAGGAGGCTGGACAAGATTGTTGAAGCGTGAATCAGCCCCATTCCCTCCCCCTGGGGAAACTGTAATTAATTAGAGGTGAATGGATCTTGTTTTCCATGCTGTATACTTTCAAAGAAAGAAAACCCGAATGTATTCTAAGAAACATTTTATTATAAAAGTAAAAAACTAGCTAACTACATTTTACTGGCAGTTATCTCAGAGACGAACAAAGGAAGTATAGATCAGGAAGTTAGAAAAGAAGGAACGTAGACATGCGCAGTAGTCCAATGTCTCACAAGACCAATCTTATCTCTATTGCTGCAGATAAGTTCTCTGGCAAACTATCGTAAATCTTGGGATGGTGTTCTGTCCCTGTCTCACACACGCACCCCCACACATAGTCAATAGTGAAATAAACCAGTGGACAAAGGTTTCTCTAAGAGCAGAATTGGCAGCAACCCAGTGGCTGGCTGCCAAGAGTCTTTTACTTACTAAGGGAGTGTTTTTCAAAGCCAACACACAACAGATAAGAGAATATTCAAAAAGTCCAGCAGTGCAGAGAGGTTTGTTCAATATCAGTTTTTGCTCATCACAGAGCTTGAAGGGCCACTACACCTTCTTATACCCTGTGGGGTGTGGTCCAGTGACTCAGCCTAATCCCTGGCACGCCTCTTCCTCTGCTGTGCACGCTTATCTCTGCGATGCTATCGAGGGTCCAGGCAAGACTCATTATCATCATCATTACTGTCCACCTGCGGCTGCGTGGAAGTGCTTGGCCCCGGGCCTATCTCTTGGCCTTCGGAGGACACGGGAGGCATTGCCAGAGAGGAGGGTCCTGGAGAGGGAGGCCTTGCCAACTCCTCTCCTTCACTCTTGGAGTTCTCTCCTGCTGATAACACAGGCTCGGTGATCAGAGCCACAACAGATGGAAGCTCAGCTCGCAAACACATAAAGCAGTGACAAAGATGACCTCAAAGGTCCCGTCCAACCCTATGATTCTATAATTTGGCCATTTGGCCTATTATGAGACAAGGCACTCCCAAAGCACTAGACCAGGGCTGTCAAACTCCTGGCCTGCGGCCCAGATGCGTCACACGCTGGCCACGCCCATGCCCAGTTTAGCGAAAGGGAAAAAATTCCCGATATGTCACATGATGACGTGAGTTTGACACCCCTTCTCTAATCTTTCTCCAATCTTTCATGGAATTTTATACATCTCAAAAGGAAGCTTAAATACAGACAACATGGACAACAAGGGAGACTGAAGAAAAGTCTAACTCTCTTTGTAATCTTCAAATGAATCTTGGTTATTCTATGAAATAGTACACAATTAACCAATAAGCAGTTGAAATGAATAGCAACAGCACTTACTTATATCTTGCTCCATTGCGCTTTTCAGCATTCTCGGAGCAGTTTACAGAATCAGCGTATTGCCCCCAACAATTTGACTCATCATTTTACCAACCTTAGAACGATGGAAGGCTAAGTCAGCCTTGAACTGGTCAGGAACGAACTCCTGGCAGTGAGCAGTGAGTTAGCTTGAAATATTGCAGTCTAACCACTGTACGACCACGTTTTTTTTGATTGGTGAAGGAGAGCAATGCTGCAATGACAATGTGATATATGAGTAAAATATTAGACCTGAAGCAAGTGATTGTTTTTGTTCCTTGCACTGAATTGTGATACCTTTATCAATGGAATAAGAGCAACAATATTAGCAACCGCAAATTGCATTTATGATAAATGGCAGGAAAAAGTTATAACTTTCTGGTAGTAGCATACATGCAGGGGTGGGCTTCAAAAATTATAGCAAGGGGTTCTCTGCCCAGTTGCTGGGTGGGCATGGCCAGGGTGGGCGTGGCCTAGTTGGCTGCCTGCATCATAGCAGGGGGGATTTTTGCCCTCCCCAGGCTCTGGAGGCTTTTCTCGCGCCTCCAGGAGGGCGAAAATGGCTTCCCAAGGCTCCAGAGGACCTCCGGAGGCCAGAAACGGGTCCGTTTTTGAACTTCTGGTAGGCCTGTTTTTTGCCCTCCCTGAGCCTCTGCGCGCGCCCCGTATTTATCTGCATCCAAAACAGGCTGCATGGGGACTCCTGGGAGGGGCAGGATGGGGTGGGCAGGACCAGCCAGGAGTGGGATTTGAGAGTTCTCCGAACTGCACAGAATCTTAGCTAGAGGTTCTCCCAAACCCCTGCGGACCCCCAGCAGCCCACCACTGCATATATGCATATGTTTGACAGATAAGTATCTATGACTGGACAGAGAGAACAACCGCAAAGCTTGTCAATAAAAATAATATTGAAAAAGAAACCTAAAAGTTTTTGCAAGGAGTGCTTAAAGGGAGAATGTCTTATTCATCTTTGTAACAGAGAGTGACAAGTTTAAATAAGATTTATTACACTACTTGACTAAAACTCTGCATGATGAATATACAAGCTTTGTTGTCAATAAATCTACACAACAAATATAGTTAAATGATATGCCACCGACGATGATTTATTTGAAAAGATAATGAAGCCAATGACAAGATTATGTGTTTATGTGATAAATTGGAAAGGTCATAATAAAACACGCCATTCCTTGTCTTAATATAATCTTAATCCTATTTTATATTTGATACTGAAAGGGTTCAATATGTAATTCAAACATATCTTTATCTCAATCGATAGGGCAAAGAGGGGATTTGTTTTAGGTGGCATAAATTTGACATAAAAAGTGAAATGATCGGTTTGTATTTGAGTATTTGCTTAGAATTGACATTTTGGTCAATTACTGAGTTCTTATGGTACACTAAATCATTATATATAGTTTGATTGTAATGTAAGCCACATGGCTGAATTCATACATTATACTATAATGTAAGTTTCCTTTGGACTGTTTGTAATTATATACCTTATAATACACTTATATACCTTATAGTTGTATACAGTGGTGAAATCCAATTTTTTTTTACTACCAGTTCTGTGGGTGTGACTTGGTGGGCGTGGCTTGGTGGGCGTGGCAGGGAAGGATACTGCAAAATCTCCATTCCCACCCCACTCCAGGGGAAGGATACTGCAAAATCTCCATTCCCACCCCATTCCTGGGGGAAGGATATTGCAAAATCTCCATTCCCACCCCACTCTGGGGCCAGCTAGAGGTGGTATTTACCGGTCCTCCAAACTACTCAAAATGTCCACTACCGGTTCTCCAGAACTTGTCAGAACCTGCTGGATTTCACCCCTGGTTGCATGCCATGTGTAAATCCAAGAAAAAATATGGTGGGAAAGTAAACCATGGTTGTTAGGTTTATCCTTAAAAACAATAACAAGCAAGCAACAGGAAAAACCTTCCCTGAAGATAGGAAACTAGTAGTGAGGTTGAAAGTTTCCATGTTCATTATCTGCAATTATTAAAATGATAATAAATCTGATTTTATTTTCAAAGCATTTGGCTCCTGCTTTTTAGCCTGGATGGACTCACATAATGTTATTAAAGTAATAACATTAAGATAATTATTATCCTTGAAATTATAATCTTAAAACATCTGATATATAAAAAAAGGAAGCTATCAGTTCTTAATATATTCCAGCTTCATAATAGTTAGCTGCTATGCAAATAGGCTATTCAAGGTGGCCTAGGAAACTTCCTGTCTGGTAGACAGCCGGTTCTGCTTTTTCCACTTCCTGGAGAGTTGTTCCCGATTACCTCTGTAACAACAAGAGTGTGTACAAGGCACAGTTCCATGAAATGATGGTTCATTATGACGTTCTCTATTTTTATGAACTCAAGTTGGGAAGCCGATGATCCCAGAGCACATTTCCAGAAACCCACAGTATAGGTCTGTGATGGCGAACCTATGGCACACCTGCCACAGGTGGCACACAGAGCTCTCTCTGCGGGCACACGAGCTATCGCCCCAGCTCAGCACTGACGCGCATGCGTGCGCACCTCCCACTGGCCAGCTGGTTTTTGGGTCTCTGCCACACATGTGGGGGGGGCAGGGTGCATGCGGGAGATGCGTGCACATGCGCGGGGGCATGTGTGCATCAAGGGTGGGTCCTACTTACCTTTACTACCGATTCACAACCAGTAGCATGCAGAGAAGCATTTTGATGATGTTGGGATCGGTGGGCGGAGGTTCCCGCCAGTTTTACTACCGATTCTATAGAACCGGTGCAAACCGGGGGCAACCCACCACTGGTGTGCATGTGTGGGGATGCATGTGAGGTAGCGTACACGTGCGTAGGGTGGGGTGCACGGGGAGGGGTCTTGTGTGCATTGCATTATGGGTGTGTGCGCGCTTTTTGGCACTCGGTGATGGAAAGGTTAGCCATCTCTGGTATAGGTGGTCCTCAGCTTACAGCCACAACTGAGCCCAAAATGTATGTTGCTCAGTGAAACATTTGTTAAGTGAGCTTTATCCAGAGGTGGTATTCAGCTGGTTTGGACCGGTTCATCCAAATCAGTAGCAGAAATTGCAAGTGGGCCCACTCACCCACCCACCCCGGCTCTATGCCATTGTTGTGGCCCGTCAGTGGCTTGTGCATCTAGTAGCTGATTCCAACAGTGAGGAGGCTGATGTGGTGCTGCGCCAGCAGCCTGTGCAGCTGGTACTCAGTCAGACAATGAGGAGGCTGGAGAAGATGTGGTGCCAGAGGCGGGGATTTAACCAGGGACCTTCAGAAGCTCCCTTAAGTGAAGAAGATGAAGAGGGGGAGCGTCTTCTCGATGCACAGGTGCGCAGAGCTGCCAAAAGGCAGGAGTGGCTCCTCAGGAGGAGGTCTCCTTGAGAGTAAGGCTTGGGGCTAATTGGCCACTCCCTTAGTCTATTTAAGGAGGAACGCCGACTGAAGCAATTTGCAGGGAACAACTTCGTTCACATACCTTTGTGTCTTGTCTTACTTATCTTATCAGCTTCCTGCAAATTGCTTCTGGGCATTCTGCCAACCACAATAAGCTTTCAGTATTATTCTGTGAATTCTTGGCGGCTGTTAATGCACTTAAGTAATAGCTGTTGTTGTAAAAAAAGTTTATTTAGTAAACTAAGGTTTGAACGGACTTTGTGTGTGCTGCGTTCTTTGGGGTCCATAGCTGGGGCGGAACAGCCATCCTATTTAGGAACATTTTTGAGGCCGGAAGGTGCACGTGTGAGCAAAGCGCATGCACGGAAGGCTGGATGCATATGCAAAAGGCAGGCACATGTGCAAACTGGGTGCACATGTGCATGAAGCAAGTGTGCACAGCAAACCTGTAGTAACATAATGTGAAACCCACCGCTGGCTTTACCCCATTTTACAACTTTTCTTGCTGCTGTTCTTAAGCGAATCATTGCAGTTCTTAAGTTAGTCATCTGGTTGTTAAGTGAATCTAGCTTCCCTGTTGACTTTGCTTGTCAGAAGGTCTCAAAAGATGATCACATGACTCTGGGATACTGCAACCATCATAAGCTGCCAACCATCTGAATTTGGAGCACGTGATTGTGGGGATGCCACAACAGTCATAAAGTTGAAAAATGATCATAAGTGCCCATTTTTTCAGTGCCATTGTAACTTTGAACCATTTCTAAACAAACTGTTGTAAATCGAGGACTACCTGTATTTGCAGAGTGAAATATATATATACTAGTTAATAACACACACACACACATATATATAGAGAGAGAGAAAGAGAGAGAAGGAGATACACTAGCTAATAACACCACTTTTTTTGGAGTAGTAGTACCATAAAATTATATATCAATTGAAAGATAATTTAATCAAGAATGTAATGCAATAACTTTTATGAAGGATTTGCTATTGGAATAGCAGTTACACTATAAAGAAGAAAAGTGAAACAAGTAGAAAAAAATGAGATATACAAAAATTATCACCATAGAAAAAACAAGATATACAAAAATGATCACCATGTCAGTTAATACTTAGTTGGGTAACCTTTAGCATGAATTATGGCCTTACAACGTCTTCCCATGGACTGAACCAAGTATTTTAGTTCTGCAGCGGTTATAATGTGAATCCAAGATTGAATGATTGCTTCTATTAACTGGGTTTTATTGCTGGGTCACTTCTGACTAAGTTTCTTTAGTCGGCTCCATAGATTTTCCATTGGGTTAAGGTCTGGGCTATTCCCAGGCCATTCCAGCAGTGGAATAGGATTATCTTGAAACTCCAAAAAAAAAAAAAAAGGGGGATGTTATTAGCTATCAAGAGCCCTGGTAGCGCAGCAGATTAAAGCACTGTTATTAACATCAGCTGCCTGCAATTACTGCAAGTTCAAATCTCACCAGGCTCAAGGTTGACTCAGCCTTCCATCCTTTCTAAGGTAGGTAAAATGAGGACCCAGATTGTGGGGGCAATAAACTGACTTTGTATAAAATATACAAAAGTATGAAGGCTATTGCTTAACGCATTATAAGCCGCCCTGAGTCTCCAGAGAAGGGTGGCATATAAATAAATAAATTAAAAAAAAACCTTAAAAATACACTTTTCCCAAAAGGTTTCCACAATGTTGGCCACTACTGTACATACATACATAAGCAAGTTTAAAAATAAAATGGAAAGGTCAAGATTGGCAGTCATTTTGTAAAGTTTTTAAGAGTGGCTTCAGCTATGACTGGAGCTAAAAGACGACAGCGATAAGATACAGGGTTTTCCTTCTCCTTTTATATGAATTTCTGACCATGTTAGTCAGAAAGAGACACAAAAGGAAGGAAGTTTGGTCTGATAAGTTAACAGCTTTCCTTTAGCCTGAACAAACAGTATCCAAAAACCTTTTCCCAAAAGGTTTCCACAATTTTGGCCACTATTTGGGACATAAATAGTGCGTTATTGTTTCAGGTCATTTATTGTACACTAGCATTATTAATTTTTTTTTAAAAGGTTGACTTTTAGACTACACAGACTATACAGATATCTTTAAGAAATAATAAACCCAACTCCCAGTCATGTGGGAAATAAGAGGTCATGAGAAGGAGGAAAACCCACAGTATTTTAGCTTGTCTGTTAAGAACTTCTACACACAGGAAGTTCTCTGGTTTTAATTTTTCACCTCGTTGTTTGCTGAAATGAGAGAGACATTTGGCAAAGAAGTGACTCTCTGTGGGATCGATACTGCAGGTGTTTAATTGCACAGGGCAATCACTTGCCTGCAAAATAAGGCTCTTAATGGCACTGCCGCTCCAATCAGCTCCAATCCGTGCTTCTTCAAATGCAGAACAAGAATTACTGCTAAATCCAAAGGTAACTAAATGCTTTTACGCACACTGCAGGAAGCATAAAAGTGGTTTGCTGATTAATATCCAATAATTGAAGGTTATCACACTGTCTTATGTCAGGGGAGTTGCAAAGAGATTAGCTGCCAATTATCTGTTTGCTGATAGCGTCAAGTTCAAAGAGATAGAAATAGAGCTGGCCCCCAAACTATAGATATCAGACTTGAAATCCTTTTTGTTTCTTGTTCATCAGATCTTGGATGTGGAGATGTTTCTATGCCTGTGTTAATCCCGCTTTAGTAAATACCTCAGCCTGTCATCACCACATTTCTTGGTTGTTGTTTATTTTAAAGATTCAAACTTATTTTTTAAAAAATTATCCTTTCTGTTATGGTCCAGCGGAGCTGGTGGCAGACTCAGACAATGAGGAGGTTGGGGAGGACTTGGGCCAGTGCTGGACTCTGGAGAAGGCTCTGATGGATGGTCTGCGTTGGACGAAGAGATAGAGCTAGGGCCATCCGGCATTTCCCAGCCACCGGAGAGGCAGCTGCCTTTGGAGGCTGATATGAGTGAGGAGGAAGAACAGCTGGGGCCTGTTCCAGATGCACATATTCACAGAGCTTTTAGAGAGGTGAATAATGGAGGACAAGGAATCAACTCAGGAAGCAAAGCACACATGGACGCTGAATGGCCCCTCCCTGGCTGGGGAATAAATAGAAGGAAAGGGGAGTGGTTGTCGTAGGAGACAACAGTTCATATTTCTTTTTATTTATTTATTTTTTTTTAAACATAAAAACAACCATCATTCAATACAATCACAGAAAGTGTGTTGATCGGTTAAGATTCTTTTGTGCATAATCCCATATCCAAAATTACAATTTATTTAATTTCTTTTATTTGACAACTTTATATATCCTTTTATATTATTATTCTCATTTAGCAATTATTTAACAAAGGCTTATCTCCCATAAGAAAACACTTCATATATTTTATCATTACCTTAATTTCATATTTCATACTTCATCTCCATGCTTTTATCATCTAGTCATTGATAAAACAAATCCCATATCAAGTAGTATTGTTTGTCTTCCTGTTCTCTAATTTCAAATGTCAATTTACTCATTTCAGTACATTCCATAATTTTCTTAATAACTTCATCATCAGAAGGTATCTTCTCTCCTTTCCAATTTTTAGCAAATGCAATTCTAGCCACTGTTAAAACATTCAAAATTAAATATCTCAGTTCTCTATTGTACATTTCTGGTAAAATCCCTAATAAAAATATCTCTGGTTTAAAGTCTATGTGTTTCTTTGTCATTTTTTCCAACCATGTGTGAATTTTAGTCCAATATCTTTTAGCATGTGGTGCACATGTCCACCACATATGGTAATATGATCCTGGAGTCTGATGACATTTCCAACGTTTCTCCGATTTGTTCTTGAACATTCTGGCTATTCTCGTCGGGGGTAGATGCCACCTGTAAAACCTCTTATACAAATTCTCCTTATATGCTGTAGACATTGTCATTTTATAATTTTGCAACTACAGTTTTTGCCATTTCTCTAAATCAATCCCATGACCAAATTTTTTCCCTCATGCTATCATTGTTTCTTTAACTTGTTCTTCTTCCAATTTTACCTCTAATAAATAACCATATAATTTTTTAATTACATGGTCATCAGAATCCATTAAAATCTTATCTAAATTAGTCAAAACATTACAAAAACCTTCTTGTTTAAAATCTTCTTCATATCTAGAACGTATTTGCAAATAAGAAAACCAATCCATCTTAAAACCTTGTTCTTCCAGTTCTTGCTTCGATTTAAGTTCACCCTTTTCATCCATTAATTCACTATATCTAACAATTTGTTCCCTTCTAAATATTACTGAATATGAAAATGCTTCAATCGTTGATACCCAGACTGGAATTTTAAAATAGTGTTGTTTTTTAATCTTCTCCCAATTTAATAGCAAAGCCTCATGTATATGGTGTCTTCTAAAATACCCCTGTAGTTTTGTTCCTTTATACCATAAAAAAGCATGCCACCCCATCAACAAATCATGACCTTTTAGATTCAATAATCTAGTATTTCTTAACGTTATCCATTCTTTAATCCACATCAAACTTGTTGCTTGGTAATAAAGTTCCCAGTTAGGTAACCCAAAGCCCCCTCTCATTCTAGCATCTTGTAACAACTTTAATTTTATCCCCGCCTTCTTTCCCTGCCAAATGTATTTTAACACTATTTTATTCAATTCTTCAAAAAAGTCTTTCCCCAACCTAATTGGAATTGTCTGGAACCAATATAAAATTCTAGGCAAAATATTCATCTTGATAGTTGATATCCTTCCAATCAAAGAAAGCTGTACATTTTCCCATTTCACCAAGTCTGTCCCTATCTGTTGTTTACGTTTATTATAATTATTTTCTTTAAGCGTGCTACCTCTTGCTGTCAAGTATATCCCCAAATATTTAACTTTATTTGTGACCTGCATCTTTGATATATCCGCCAATTCTTCTTTTTGCTTTACCAACATATTTTTAGTCAAAATCTTCGTTTTATCTTTATTGATTTTCAAACCAGCCACTTTCCCAAACTTTCCAATTTTATCTAACAGTCCATATTTTTGAAGATTTTGCTCATTGTGTTTCGTGCCACAAAGACTGCTTGCCAGAACTTAATTTGCAGCCCTTTCGCTGGGAACTCATGGCCTTACAATTATCGCAAGGAACTAATAAGGTCTGTTGCTGTCCTTAACTCCTTGAAGGACTATTGCCTGGACTTTTCAGTAGGTGAATGCAATTAATTCACAAGAGGTAATTAAAGGGGCTTTTCGTGACAAGGAGTTTGTTTCTTGCTTCTGCTAAGGCTGAGTCAGAACACTTTCTTCTTGAACTTTATAATTCAATGTCTAACTTTTGATCGATTGTATCCAGTAGTTTTTGACAAAGTTTCAGACATTATATTGTACAATCAAGTGCACACCCTGGGATCCGTGAGTGAATGCTGAGGTCCCAATTCCAACTGCAACTCTTTGTGATTTTCTGGTATGTAGTAAGAGTCCTAACTGTACCACTGGAATATCTGCCATCCCAGCTTGGCATGCTATGAATTTTTTTTATTGTCAGAATTTAAGAATCTAAAGAAGTTATTGAGACCAGACATTTGCTTTTTTAGCACTTTTGCTTAACAATTTCCCCCATTCGTCTCCAGAGGAACTTTCATAAAAAGACAGTTCCCGCTCGACAACTGGAGATGGTTAAAAAGACAGCTGGAATGAAAGAAAGTACTCAAAGTCTGGGAAAATCTTGTCAGTTTGCAGTTCTTCCTCTGCAGACTCAGTGGTGGGTTGCCCCCGGTTCAGACCGGTTCTATAGAACCTGTAGTAAAACCGGAGGAAGGCTCCGCCCACCGACCCCAACGTCATCAAAACGCTTCTGCGCATGTGCGCGGCCCCGTTGCGAACCGGTAGTAAAAGTAAGTAGAACCCACCCTTGTCCAGACTGGCTAGTAAAGGGAACTTGGCAACTGAGATTCCCACCCCTCTTCTGATAGTTTCTCCTGTCAACCAATGTAATGAGTGCTGCTGACAACTGAACAGGATTACAATGTTGGTTTTCTTCCTCTGTGCTTCATAATAAGCTTCATTGTCTTTATTCAGTGAATGTTAATATATTTTTATTAGGTTAAGCATTTGAATAACACAAATGATAGCTAGCTGTTTATGTACAGAGAGTCGGTTTAATTTTTTTAAGAAAGTTTTTTATTTATTTTTTAAAAAATATAAACATTTCATTTCTCCTTGAGCAGTATATCGTGTGGGTACAAACATTTCTGTACAACATCCTTCCACAAGTTATATACATTGAACAATTATAAGAGTTATGCGTAACTCTTAATTTCCTTCATAACATATTTTCTAATAAAAATACAATAATAACGTTAAACATGGTTATTCTCATTGTACTCATGTTATCAATTGCCATTTTATTCTTATCTCTATCTTAATGTATTTTCTATTCTTCTTATTGTCTTCTTCCTTTATTTCCAATTTCCTTTTTTATTCTCTAACTATTGGTAAAATGCTTCCCACATCATATAATAATCAGTTTGTTCTTTCTCTTTAATTGCTAGTGTTAGTCTATTCATTTCTGCACATTCTAATATTTTCCTAATCACCTTCTCTTCAGTAGGAATCTCTTCACTTTTCCAATATTGTGCAAATACAATTCTAGCTGCTGTTAATACATGAATAATTAAATATATATATTCTTTGTTATAGGTTTCAGGCAAGATCCCCAACAAAAATATTTCTGGTTTAAACTAGAGAGTCAGTTTAATTTTGATACACTGTTCATTGTGACATTTACATATTCAGCTTTTTATTTGGAAATTCAAGATGAAATGCATACATAGTGAGCTTTTTGAACTGAGCGGGATTAGCTAATAATTAAACATACCCAGTAAGTTTTTAGGGTGAAAGTAGATATGAACTCTGATCTATCCAGACTAACTCCTTAGCCACTATTCTATAAAATAAACAGTATTTTTGCCCAAGATTTCAAAGATTCCATCATGTAAATTTTCAGCATTCTTCTTTTCGCCGTGTACATGTATACATTTGGACTGCATTGTGATGTTTCTCTGTGTTATATATGTGTGTCTATTTAGGTATATGTATAATGGTTTGAGAGATGAGTGCAATGAAATCTCATTTTAATGTATGCTGATTAGTGTACATTTAAACTGACAATAAAGTTCTGTTCTGTACTATTCTATTCTAAAAAGATATACTAGTAGTATATAGCAGCTAATATTAATTAGAAGCAAAACAATTCGAACCAATTTTAGATATAAAACATAACAGCTAGTATTACATTGTAATGGACAATATTTCATTCCTCTGCCCTTTACTAGCCATTATAATACAATACTAACTATTCTAAGAAATCATTATTAATTTTATTATAAAAGATAATTATAGCATTCTATTCAAATAGGCTTATTTGTCTACAGATCCAGATAATACTTCCAATCAGTTTTAATTTCAGATGCCTGGGAAAGACCGTGTTTTCCCAAAAATAAGCCATCCCCAAAAATAAGCCCTCCCCAAAAATAAGCCCTCCCCAAAAATATTTAAATGCATGTGCAGCCAGTCCCTGCCATTTCCTCTGGTTAGGGTTAGGGATACAGAGTTGGAAATCAGGTAAGACAGCAAGAGGAGTCCCATCTTGCTCCATGCACCCCAAAATAATAAGACCTCCTCGAAAATAAGGTCAAGCGCTTATTTCAGGGTTCAAAAAATATAAGACAGGTCTTATTTTCGGGGAAACACAGTATAACAGGCAGAAAAGAAAATAAACGAAAAAGCAATTATCAAGCATTGTCTTAATGAGCTGCCAGAATAAACTAAAGCTATAGATAAATAGCTATATACTAAATACTTCAAAATGTTAAGATTAAGCAAAGACAGATGCGTTGCTTGGTAACAGCCACTCTTGTTTTAATCACCGATTGTCAACCATAAATCAATGGAAGATTTCAAGAACAGATTTCTCTCTAGTGTGGCTCCAGAATATTATAAAAGGATGCTCTTGGAAATTAATTATCTTATTTTTCCTGTTTACCTTTCTACCCTAGGTGTAAATCCTAATAGTTATTTTATTTTTATTTTACACACTAGTTATTTTACTGTTCTATTAGTTTTACTTCTGTTTTGTTCACACTTTTCATTTCTTCATTTTTATCGTTGTAAGCCATGTAGAGGAGTCCCTGCAAGCTAGCCAGCAAATAAATTTAACACATAAATTAATAAAAAATAAAGTTGCATGTTTAAGAACCAGGCTGTAGCTTAAGTCCAATAGAGGAGCCAAAGCTACATGTGAGATATTTTTACAGAATCTCCTTTAATATAGTTATTTAACATTCAAATAACTGTCAGAACACATATTGATTGCTTGGACTGAGCATTTCAAAATACAGATGAAGTATGTGCCACATTGTCACAGTTTGCATGCAAAAACTGAACATCTTGGGAACAGAAGTTTGCATAGATTATAAGATCTGTGACTTCCACTGAAAGACACAATTAAAGAGTCCCCTTGACAGAATGCGGCCGCACGGTGGTTATGGGCGCAACTCATTGTGCCCACATGACACCCCTCCTGCGTGAGCTGACTGGCTCCCAGTGGTCTTCCAGGTGTGATTCAAAGTGTTGGTTACCACCTTTAAAGCGCTCCATGGCACCGGACCTGGGTACCTTCGAGACCGTCTTCTGCCACCAGTAGCCTCCCACCGGCCAGTCCGCTCCCACAGAGAGGGTCTCCTCAGGGTGCCATCGGCCAAATTATGTCGGCTGGCGACACCCAGGGGGAGGGCCTTCTCTGTGGGAGCCCCTGCCCTTTGGAATGAACTGCCTCCAGAAATGCGTAAGATCTCCGACCTCCGTGTATTTCGCTGTGCCCTCAAAACCTTGTTGTTCCGCCAGGCCGGGCTATCAATGTAAAGATTTTAATTGGTTTTTAATTGGTTTTAAATGTGGGATTTTAAATTTGGGGGTTTTATAACTGAGCCAATTATTTAATAATTTTAATTATTTTTAAATCTTGTTTGTCTTTGTGCTTTTAATCAGTCTGTACACCGCCCTGAGTCCTTCGGGAGAAGGGCGGTATAGAAATAAAATTATTATTATTATTATTATTATTATTATTATTATTATTATTATTATTATTATTATTATTATTATTAACCAAGAACATTTCTAAGTGACCCTAAACCGGTCACTACTTCCTTTCAGTCCAATCTAACTCACAAAATGCTAAAAGGAGAGGAGACTATGTCCCACATATAAGTCACCTTCAACTCTCTGAGTAACAGTTAGTCCTTGATTTACAACAGGTCCTTTAAATAACCATTAAATGTTACAAGGCACTGGAAAAAGTGACTTATGACCATTTCACATTTACTACCATTGCATCATCCTCATAGTGGCATAAGCAAAATTCAGATGTTTGGCAAGCGACTCACATTTATGACGGTTCCTGTGTCCATGGTCATGTGATCAGTTTTTGTAACTTTCTGATAAGCAAAATCAATGGAGATGTCAGATTCATTTAACAACCGTGTTACTAACTTAACAACTACAGTGATTAGTGTAGTGAATACACTAATTAGTAGTCAGTTAGTGTAGTTAATAACCGTGTTACTAACTTAACAACTGCAGTGAACAACTACTTAACAACTGTGGCAAAAGGCTCATAAAATGGGGCAAAACTCACTTAAAAACTGTCTCACTTAGCAACAGAAATGTTGGGCTCAATTGTATTCATAAGCCAAGGACTATATGTAAATAAATAATATCAGGAAGAAAACTAGGTTATAAGTAGCAGCTTTCTTGTCTGGGCTATGAGTGAAATAGGGTTTTGAAGTGTTCCATTTTTAAGCAATCCATATTATTTTCCTGACTGTACAAAGTGGCCTGGAACAGTGAAAAATTATACAAATTAGGGAGTATATTTTGTGTATTGAGGATGGAATCAAGCTAGCTTTCTCAACCAAAAATCAATGACTTCATTTTTTTTATACTAAATGTCAAAAACAGTGGCTCACCAAGACTTCTGTGATATCAGTTGAAAGCTTTCATTTTTGTAACATAATTAGAAATTATAGTAGATAGTCGCAATGATTGTGCCAGCTGACGTCAAGGCAGCATATCAGACAGAGGGGGAAAAAAAGAAGATAGAACTTGGCAGACATTCTCAAATCTACTTTATCAAATTGCCATTGTGTCTTCTCCTTCTCAATCTGCACATTACTTTGAAAAACGAAAAGGATAGAAAATGAATGTCTGATTTTCTATCAGATATTCAGACAGTGAATAGACTTTAATAACTCAATCTTTTCTTTTGAACAGTTGCGATCTGTAAGACCAATTAAGCAATCATTTTTCTTGTAAGGGACTTCCACTGAGTTATAAAAACAGATAATAAAAGCTCTTATTGAAGAAGAAACTTACACATTTTAAAAGCCAAACCTTATTCACAAAATGTTTGCACCTGAAGTTTTTCTTGCATCTGAAGAGAATCAAAAAATTCAGAAAAAATAAATATTATGATACTTTTTGTAAGGAAGGGAATTAACTCCAAATGAATAAACCGTTTTGGCTCTATCATAGACCTCTTTAAGATGAAAAGTAGATGTTAATAAACTTAGGGCAATGAATAGAATTCCATAGGAGAGAAACAACAGGAACTGAAGCTTAGAAAGAGATACAAATTTTTCAGAAAAGAGAAATAAAAACAAAATTTCGAATGATTTCTGTGAGGAAAAATACTGTCAGTTAAAACAACATGCCTGCATAAACTGCTTAGAAATGAAAACAAAAATGCTACAACAAAAAAGACACTGGAAATGAAAGAAATTAATTTTCAAGGAAGAGCCTAGAACTTTAGACACTGTGTCAAGGAAGTTAAAAGTCAGAATAAATAGTGGTTGATGAAGAATAAGAAACTCAAGAGGAAAATAAACAGGATGCCAGCAGTTTAACAAAAAAAAGGCAAAATGGTAAGTTGTATCAAAGGAAAAACAGGCTGATTCAATTCCTATTTGGGAGACTGTTCTACTACTCTTGCATTGAAGTGCAGGATTTAAGATTGAGATTTACTTCAACAGTTTCAGTCTAGTAATTCAGTAGAAGTACTAAAAGGATTGTTTGATAGTTGGGCAAAAAAATGTATATAGACAGAAAAGTTCTAAAGACAACAAAGATGACCGAAGATGGATGAAGACAAATATTTACTTTTAAAAAGGAATGATCTAGGAATAATAATCCAAACACCTAGGAATTGACCTGGGAAGATTCTAGAGTAGATAATAAAGTAGTTGTTCTGTAACCATTTGGAGAATGTCATAGTTATTATCACAAACCATCCCTCTATGGATTTGTCAGGAGCATATCACGCCTGACAATTGTCAGGAACAAATCATTCAAAAAGAGATGGACAACCATTTGTATTAAATGGTATAGGTTTTCTTGCTTGAGAATGGGGTTGACTAGAAGACTTCAAGGTCCCTTCCAACTCTATTATTGTATTTTCTATATTTAGACTAATCTGACTTTTTTATTGGTAAATTCCTTAGTACCATGTTTCCCTGAAAACAAGAACAAATTTTATTTTCTTTTGGGCCCCAAAATAAGCACTAGGGCTTATTTTCAGGGGTGTCTTATTTTTTTCAAGTATATTCTTCTGCTTGCCCACGGAGACGCAGGAGGCCACATGGCATGCCAGTGCCACTGCTGCTGCCACAAGGAAGGGCAGGTGGAACTACCCCATGTACCCACACCAGCTTACCTCAGGGCCCCCACAGCCAGGCCATCCATGCCCCAACACCTGCCTCGCCTCATGGCCATGACACCAACACACCGCTCAGCCTCCTGCTCCATTGGAGCCACAAGCAAGCAGAAGAAGTGCACTGGTGGCCCTGTGGGCTCCTGCTGCATATGGCTGCCAGTGCTTCCATTGTGAGACAGGTGTCAGGGCATGGATGGCCTGGCTGCGGGGGCCCTGAGGTAAGCTGGTGTGGGGCAGCTCCACTCCTCTGCCTTGCAGCTGTGGCACTACAAGCAACCAGACATAATCGGCAGCCGGCCGGCTGTGCAGGCTCTTAAGTAGGACTTATTTTGGAGGTAGGGCTTATATTAGGCACACACGTAAAAACATGATAGGGCTAATTTTCGAGATAGGTCTTGTTGTGGGGAAAATTGGGTAGAATATAGGAAGGCTTGTGTTTGACAAATGGTTTGTAACATTCTGATTCAGAAGTTAGATAAAAGTGCTTAAGATGGCAATATAAAATGCTATACAGATGGCACCTAGCGCCCGCAAGATTAGCAAAAATCTATCCAAATGTAAGCCCCAAATGTTGGAAATGTGGATGTCACCAAGGTACCTTCTTTCACATGTGGTGGTCCTGTCCTGAAGCGATGAGGTATTGGAGAAAAATTCAAAATTGGCTACAAGAATCAACCAATGAAAAAATTGAATTGATACCTGAAACATTCCTCCTGGGAATACTAAAGACAAAGTATCGGGGGGGGGGAGATATCTAATCATACATATAGGCACCGCAGCAAGAATAGCGTACACCCAATATTGGGAAGGAAAGGACACACCACCAGAGGAACATATTATTCAGAAGGTTCTAGAATGTGCCAAAACGAACAAATTAACGTTAGAATTAAATGAGAAAGAAGACTTAGAATATTATATGATGTGGGATGATTGGTACAGGTGGATTGATAATAGAATAAAGAATAGATAAAAGTTAATATAAATTTTAAGATGCATGTGTAAATTACGTTATATTACGATGAAAAGTAAAAGAAGAATCAATCTAACCTGTGTAGAAAAATAACGTTGTCTGACTGATTGTACTGTATTGTATTATAATAAATTTCAATTTTTTTTAAAAAAAGTGCTTAGGATGGCATGAACATTAAGTGGTTTAACAGGACTGTGCAAAATTATAAACTTTCCACAATGGGCAAAAGTTAAAAACAAAGTAGTGATTTTCATACCATTAAAGCAGGTATATCTTTTTTTCAGGCTATAGAAGCTGATTATTATTGTTGTTGTTGTTGTTGTTGTTGTTGTTGTTGTTGTTGTTTATATTTATATACCGCTCTTCTCCCGAAGGACTCGGGGCGGTGAACAGCCAACAGATAAAACACAAGAAATACAAAATTTAAAAACAGTATTAAAATCCGATTAAATTAATTTGGCCCACAATTAAAAACATCCCTGTATTAAAACCCATAATTAAACAGTTTAAAGATTAAAACAATTTAAAAGAGTTAGGCCAGCCCGGCTTGTTGGAATAAAAACGTCTTTAGGGCATGACGAAAGGTGCGTAGATCCGGGATCCGCCGTATCTCTGGGGGCAGCTCATTCCAGAGGATAGGTGCCCCCACAGAGAAGGCTCTCCCCCTGGGGGCCACCAGTCAGCATTGTTTGACTGATGGCACCCTGAGGAGCCCCTCTCTGTGGGAGCGTACTGGTCGGTGGGAGTCTATCGGTGGCAGAAGGCGGTCTCATAAATATTATCTCAGCATTGCATGTACATGGACTAGTATTTTTCTTCACTTAGAAGAAAGTATCTTCTGGTTTTTCATGGCAAAGCACACCTGGAGGAAAATATGAGCAATATAAAGTTATGCACTTAGTAAAAGAATAAAGAATATAAACCATGTAATAATATCAAGTGTTCCCCAGATGACTTGAACTTGACTCCTGTCCTTCACTAGAAGGTTTTATATGGTTTTGTTTTATTGGTGACAATACAGAAATAGGTTACCATGATTGCCTTCTTTAATGGTTACTGTTGTGTACAAATGTGATAAAGTTAAAAAGTTTTGGCAACAATTGGAGGAAATGATACTTGAAATGATGGGGAAAGCAATAATATTGAGACCAGAAACTATATTACTGTTGATAATTAAGGAAATAGAACCAACAAAATATGAAAAAGAATTGATTAGAATTATGATTATAATGGGTAGAATTATAATAGCCAGATATTGGAAATTAGATGTGAATTTTAGAATAGAAGAATGGTATTGTGAAATGTGGAAATTAGCTTTAAACGATAAAATGACATGTGATATTAAAATTAGAAATGGTGACTATAAAGAAGATATTTTCTGGAAAATTTGGAAACCATTCGTGGACTATGCGCTGGGAAAATTGGATGCTTCGGTACCTGTACCCCGAGAACATGGATTTTGGTGATTATGAGGATATATCCGAAGAACCAAATCTTCCTTTCTTATGTATAGCACAGAGTGAAATATTGTATATGTTGTTTGTAATGTTAGTAATTAAATTTTTTTAAAAAAAATAAAAAAAATAATGATTACTGTTGTTATTATTATTTCTTGTCTGGTGGCTAGAAACTAAGTCCTACAAAGAGAGATGGACAGGTCAGGAAATGTTTTTCCTTGAGAAAAGAAGACTAGTGAGCAAGTTGATGGCATTTTTTTTTAGGACCTCATCTATGATGGCAACATGCTGAGCTGTACTTTTTACCCTCCTGTCCTTTGTGAGATGCTGAACATCATAACGAGACTGCTCATTAAAAATAATTGGTAAGCATAAATGTTAATTAAGTTCTCTACTAAGTTTAGAATGTTAGGGTGACAACTTGCCTCATAAACATAAGAAACAAACTTCTCTTCCACTGTCTCGCCTACCTGCATAGCAATTTCTCTGAAAGAGCTGGAAAAATTCTTACCAAGTGGTTCTGGGCCAGAGAGCTTGTCTTGTTCTGAGAATACAAATGCTTTGACTGATAGTTGACCAAATGTGAGATCTAGAGTAGGGCTGTCAAACTCAAGGCTGGTGGGCCAGATCTGGCCCATGGGGTGCTTAGATCTGACCCGTGGGACCACCCTGGAAACTGCAAAGGACCGGTCCACTGTGCTCCTACCAGCAAAAACAGGCTTAGTTTTTGGCTGGGATGGCATCCTGCAACCCTCTGCCAGCAAAAACGGAGCTCGGGAGGGCTCTTCTGCTACAATAAATACCATATTTTTTGGAGTATAAAGACGCACCGGAGTATAAGACACACCTTAGCTTTTGGGGAGGAAAATAAGAAAAAAGCTGATTGGCAGGTAGATCGACCTCCCGGAATACCCCCAATCAGCTGTTCCCAGAGGTGAATTTTTGCAACAGGTTTCTTGGTTTTGAGCTCTGTGCCTTGCTTTTTTTTTGCTTTTTTCTCTACCTCTGAAACTTTTGAAACTCCGTTTCAGAAAAAAACTTTTTTTCCTGCCTCTGAAAGGCTCCAAAACAGAGCTTCAGAAAAAAAAAAGCCTCGGAAGCTCTGTTTGGGGGCTTATTTTTTTCTGAAGCTCTGTTTGGGGACTTCTTTTCTGAAGCTTTGTTTCTGATGCTTTTTTCAGCCTCTAAAACCTCTGTTTGAGAAGCTGGGTGGGGCTACATGTGGAGTATAGGACGCACCCAGATTTTCACCCTCTTTTTGGGGGGGAAAAGGTGCATTTTATACTCTGAAAAATACGGTATCTATTTCAGTCCCTTGCAAGACAACAGTGACATCAATTACAACACTGATAGTTAATCAAACTTTGGAAAAAATAACAACAAACTCTTCTACTAAATAGAATACACTTCCATAAAATGATGTTGTGAAAGTAGGTTTGTATTCTTTACTTACATGATTAAATCCACTCCAAGTCACAATGTATTCTAATTACCAGTATAACTTGAAAAATGAAGTTGTTTATTCTCATGTTTCACAGTTCCTTCTGCCTAAAATGACTGCCAAACATCTGAAAAAATACACACATAAAACTCTTCTCACTCATTTGCACCTATTCATGTAGGAACAGATTGTTAAATTACTGGATGATTATTTATGCATGCTGGAGCTGTTAAAATCATATACCATATTAGAAATTTTGCCTTCATTTAAATTGCTAAACAGCAAGGCTTTTTAAATATAAGGGGTTAAAATTGTCAGCAAGACAATAACAAACTTGTTAACCTCATGTCAGCCTTACAAAAATCACCATTTCCATTTCTTTCCCTATTTAGATAAGCTAACATAACATATTCAAAAAATACTATTCATGAGTACAAGTAACATTAAGCCACTGCAAACTGACAGAAATACTTACCCAAATGTCTGTGCCCACAGAGATACAAAAAATAACACTCCTTCCAAAGGAATAGTACATGCTGTAGGCAATGGTGGATTGTCCCCGGTTCAGACCGGTTCGCAAGAACTGGTAGTAAAACTGGCGGGAGGCCCCGCCCATCACCCTGGATGTCGTCATCGGCGATTTGCGCATGTGCAGAAGCAAGGTGCATGCGTGAGGGAAGTGAGGGCACGCGGGCGATCCCGTTGCGAACCGGTATTAAAGGTAAGTAGAACCCACCCCTGGCTGTAGGATAGATTATTGATTTCACATTGGACTTTTTTTTTTATCATTTCATATGATTTTATCATTTATCAATCCTGAATGCTAAAACAGATTGCTCATTTTCTAAAGTACGATGACCTTTATATGCAGCATTTTGAAAAAGGATTCATTTCAGAACAAAACAAATCTTAAAAGCTGAATTTCCAATTCAGTCTGCAATATCCTTACTAAATTTTATTAAACCATTTATTTTTACAAGATATGCTGATCTATGTTTGTGTATGCTTCTGCATATGTTTCTTAATGGAAGGAAAATTTAATTCCATCAATGGAAGAACAACTAATGAAATTGTGGAGTGTGCTTTAGGGTCTAAAATAACTGTATTTTAAAAGTAAACCTGATGCACAATTTAATTTAATTTGGAAGATATTTTTACACTACAAGTTAATATGATATGGATTTGTACCAAATAAAAAAATGTTGGTTTCTTTCTAAATGAAGTTTTAATGCTTCATTGTGTAAGATCCCTTGAATAGTCTTCTAGTAATATAGACAGAATTTATCATAATTTACAATTCCAACTTATGCTTCCACTGTTCCTAACATTGGTATTCTGCTTATAGATTCATAGTAATTTTCAGGGTTTTTTAAAATGACAGTTGTCTGTAATTTAATCAAATATTGGGAAATTTCCAACTTTTGTGATGACACTATGCCTTACATTTGATAAGGACTCACTTCTCACTTTCAACTTTTGTCTACTGTCAGAAATAGAGGAAGAAAAAAAATCAAATGGCAAAGTCAGTACTAATGGGAAAAATGTACGGAACACAGTATAAAACAATGGCATAATCTTTGACCTGTGGAGAAATTCTAAGAACCTTCTCATGTGTCACAACTCTTAATGTTCTCAAGTGAGAGTCAACTAAAGTTTCAAGTAGAATAGTGAGGAAGAAGTTTATTCACTAGTTTTCCCTGCTGGCACGGCCTGCGGGCAAATAAGTACATATCAAAATCCTATAATCATAGTTGTGTATCAGTCAAATCTTATAAATACCCATATTATTTCCCACACATATTAGCCTCGCTGCTGAAGCCTACATGCCCAATAAAAAATTAGATTACAAAAATTAGATTACAAAAAGAGAAGAAAAGAGAAAGGGAGAAAAGAAAGGGAGAAAAGAAGGCAAGGCCAAGTTTTCAACAATAGAAAGTTTTAATGGGATGAATGAGGAAAAATGAAGACCATAGCATGAGCAATTTTTTATCTAATTAGAAAAAAAAAAGGAGTGTCCCAACATGCCAACAAGAAAATGAACGTCTTCCCATTGATGTTATGAGCCACCAATTTTCTGTCTCTGAGAATGTATCCTAGATATCTGATAATAAAGAAATGAAGTTAATTGCATAAATTATACACAGCGCCCTCTCTGTGGGCACGCGAGCCATTGTCTGAGTTCAGCTCAGCCACTCATGCCTGCGTGCCTCCCACCGGCCAGCTGGTTGTTGGGTCTCTGCCACACATGCATGGGAGGTGTGGGCGGGGGGGGACATGTTCATGCATGGGGGTGGGGCACGCGTGCATGCATGGGGGAGCGTGTGCAGGTGCATGTGGGGCCTGCATGCAGGGGTGGGGTACATGCCCGGGAGCCGCATATGCATTGCATTTTGGGGGTTTGGGCACACGCACATATTCATGCGTGCATGCATGCACTTTGGGCACTCGGTTCAGAAAAGGTTAGCCATCACTGAACTATACTGTGGAAAGAGCATTAAAGGACACTAGTAAAGAATATCATAGATAATCTAACTGATTTTTAGGAAAAAGGATTCCAAATTGAACTACTCTAGAAAGTCAACAAAAGTCATACTGTATTTACTTTGGTAAGCTCCATCTTTTCTATCATGCAATCTAAGAATATATTGTCAATCCTTGCTCTAAAGATTAAGGTAATTCTTGTTTCATTAAAGAAGAGCAGAGAAGAGCAAAGCGGAACTCTGAATCGATAAGCCAATGTAATTTTAGTTGAAACAAGAGTCTGTTGCCTTCTGATTAGTGTGGATGCAGGATGCAGTGATACTAATTTGATTTAAGTTTAGCCAATCCAACAAATAGTGCTGGAGACAGACTTTTTCCTCAAACTGTAATAAATCTTTTCTGCTTCTTTTCCCTCATTCTTCTGGGGAAAAAGTAAAGAGGATAAAGAAGCAGAAAACACGTATTATAGCTTGCTGGTTATTAAAATGGTGTTTAAGGCTTAATAAATATTAGACATTTTTTTAGACAATTGCTGTAGTCTTCAATTTATAACTGGTCATTTAGCAACTATTCAAAGTTATGACAGACCTCCCTCACTAAAGCTAGTCATGGCCTGGATTTGAAGTTACAGCCACTGCAGTACCCCTGCAGTTATTCGCCCTTACAACTGACCATAATGATGTGCAGCAGTTCTCCCTCTACTTGTCTCACCCCTATTCTAACCCTAGTGTTTCTAAAAGTGTTTGGGCCTACATCCAGGGGTGAAATCCAGCAGGTTCTGACAGGTTCTGGAGAACCGGTAGCAGAAATTTTGAGTAGTTCGGAGAACCGGCAAATGCCACCTCTGGCTGGCCCCAGAGTGGGGTGGGAATGGAGATTTTGCAATATTCTTCCCTTGCCACGCCCACCAAGCCACGCCCACCAAGCCACACCATGCCCATCAAGCCACACCCACAGAACCAGTAGTAAAATGATTTGAATTCCGCCACTGACTTAAACTTTTTTCTGGCTCAATTTGTCATGTTTTAAAATGGAAGGATATCAATTATATTTTAATTTTTCACTTTTCCTAATTTCACTCTGATGCTTAATAAATATAAGCTTATTTTTTAGATCATATTGAAGCAGATTTCTGGATCCTTATGGGTTGGACTGAGCGCAATCAACATTTATTCTGTAGAAATAAATTATCCTGAATGTTATAAGAAGCACTGGACTAAGGAAACAATGCGTGCTACTAATTTTTAAGACAGCTAAGAATCATCAAAATCAGCTTTTGCTTATGATAACATATTCATTCTCTGAATGTTCTGACATTTTCACCATGGACAGCTGCCATCCATTTTATTTTGGTATTTGTGATTTGTTCCACCACTGCCTACATCCCACCCAGTGGTGGGTTGCCCCCGATTCGGACCGGTTTGCAACAACCGGTAATAAAACTAGCGGGAGGGCCTGCCCACTGCCCCGGATGTTGTCATCGGTGATCTGCGCATGTGCAGAAGCTACCGCAATCCCGTTGCGAACTAGTAGTAAAGATAAGTAGAACCCACCCCGATCCCATCCTGTTAGGTCCCACATGTTCTTGCCCACCCCTGTCACTGATCAGCCATTTGGATGTTTGCTGCATTCTGTGGATTCATTGAAGCCTAACCCTAACCCTAACCCTGAACAGATTTCCACCACAATAGAATTTTCCCCTATGTTTTACCAGGAAATGAAAATAATTGGGATAGGAAGTGTATAATGAGCCTCTCCAAATCTCTCAATAATGCTTGTTTTACTTTCCAAATTCATGGAAGCCTAAATGGATAGATCACCTAATAGGAATTTCCCATCTATCCTGCCTTATGAACGCGAAATAATCTCTAATAATGAAGTGTCCATTTTACACGTTAAACTTCACAGGGCTTGGGCACAAACAATGTCCATTGACTGCAAGTTTTGCCAACTCCTTTTGCCGACAGCTTTGTTGCTGTTCTTACTCTTCTCAGCTCCTAAGCAATATCATGTCCTCACATCACACACTAAGCCTTTTACGGGACAAACCATTTCCACGTCACCTGGCATTTGGATTGCTTATTGCCTCAAGCTTTGAAGAAACGAATAATATTCTTGCTCTAATCCACAAGGCTTGCATATTTAATTCAGCCCAGCACACGATCACTACTGCATAAATATTTAGGAATCTCAGCAATAATCTTACAAATTACAATTTTCTTAAAGAAAAAGGAAACCTCATAGGCCTCATTAACTCTGTTTTCCAAATGTTGCATTTGCTTTTGCAGTTCTTAGATGCCCATGGAGAATGGATAAGTATCTGTTTTTAAATAGGAAAGGAAAAATGGAAACAAGGGACAGATGTACAGCTGTATTTGTGTTATCAGTCTCCTCCTGGCCACACACCAGTTATTGCTTGCAGGGGGTGTTAAGAGAAAGCATAAGATTCATGAGTATTTCTGATTGCTAAAAGGAAAACTAAGGTCATCCAGTGTCATATGTGCAGTTAAGAAACTAATGGAGAGATGAATTAGTCAAGTGTTGTTATATGAACAAAATATTTTTGTTCGTATTTTAACTTTGGCTACATGATAACTGGCTACGTGTAGGAAAATACCACATTGTTTTCCTTCCTTCCAAATTAATATTCCTCTAAAAAAGTGCATTTTCTTAAGTGAATCTGGCCTTCTACGTTGACTTTGCCTGTAAGGACGTCTGTAAATTGGGATCATGTGATTCTGGAATATCAGAAATACAGGCCAAGTGCCCAAATTTTGATCTCTCTCTCTCTCCCTCCCTCCCTCCCCCTCTCCTTCTCTCTCTCTCCCTCCCTCCCTCCCTCTCACTCTCTCTCTGTTTGTGTGTGTGTGTGTGTTTTAATTTTCTTATTAGCAGGTTGAATTGTGGAACCAAGCTACTTCAGGGTAAGGAGAATCATCTAAAACCCTTTGTAATCTGCAGAGTTAAGCATGCAGAATTATTTCAGCTAGTTTGAAGAACTTACTTTGATACTGGAATGATACAGGAAGTTTATTCTAATCTAAGTAATCTAAAAGCTAGAAGTGTTTATTAGCACCTCCAATTCTGAACAAGCAGCTTTAGAAAATGCATACTGCTTTCCTCAAAATAACAGCTGCAGATTAATTACATTTAGCTAAGTGAATAAATTTAAGTGTCTTTTTTTTTCTCATATACTTTACAATTTTCCAATAGCAATGTCAAAGCAATTCATGCTTTGAATTCCATAAAAGAAATTCATGGAAGAAAAGAATTTGCTCCCCAAAACATGTTCTAGTTCATAGCGAATTCCTCCCATTAATTAATTAATATGGCTAATTAATTAAACATGGCTAATTTCTCCCATTATTTTTGCATGGCTTTTTATGAGCAACGATGAAAAAAAAAAACCTGGATGCACTGGAAGAAAACTGAGTTTTCTGTTCTATCATGACTACATAATGAAAACAACCTAAGATTAACAAAAGTCTACTAAAAAACTTTTGATCGATGAAAAATTGTCAAAAATAAAGCAAAGCAAAAAAAAAAAGTATTTAAAAATATGCTATTGAAACTTTTTTTGAAAAGTTTTTCAGTTTTATTTCTTATAACATAAAATGTACATTTTCTTATACATAATTAATCATACATATACATGTTTTCCTTAAAGAAAGCATTAAAATCAGAGATTTTAATTTACATTTGGAGTTGCTCTTCTACCTTTTCTTCTCTCATTTCACAGTAACCCTTCTTCTTCTTCTCCTCTTTTCCTTCCTTCTCTCCCTCCCCTTCTCTCCTACTTTCTCCTTCCTCCTCTCCTACCTCATGCTACTTCCCCTTCCTTTCCCCCACTCCTCTCTTCTTTTCCCTCTTCTCACCTTCTCTCCTACTGTCTCCTACTCTTCCTTCCTCTCCTTTTCCCTTTCTTCCATTCCCCTCCCTCTCTCTCCTCTTCCTACCCTCTACTCCTCTTTCCTTTCCAACTTCTTTGCTGTGGAATATTCTCCTTGTTTGGCATCCAAGCAACTCCCGTATTCTAATAGTATATACTTTCTTATTGAAACTTGTATGAAAAAAGCAGTAGTTTCATTACCTAAAATATAACCAATAGAACAGTCTCAATATGTCACATTTGGATGATGAATATTTTGAAAAACCATTCTAAACTTGATGTTTTTTCCCAACAGGTAAGGAAAAGATAGATTGAGCAGGAGAACTTTGGTGTATATTTCTTTGTCATAGTAATTCGATTCTTATTTAGATTTAGTGCATCCGTGGTTGCTTTTTTTGCAGTAGAAGAAATACTGTTGAAATGTTCCATATTTCTTAAAGAGACATAAATTGTATATTCATCTTCCAATCCAAATCAAGTTACGGAGCATGACTGAATTGATCTTTCACTGCATGTAAAAAGAAGCATTTGAATTGAAATGATATATTATTGAGAGCAATAATGGTGCCCAGCATCTGTTTTATTGGAACTATAAATCAGGACTTCTAATGAAGACCTAAAATCCTACTTAACGACTGCAATATTGACAATTGCACATTTAGCTTTATCATCACGTTGCAATAAAAGTTTATCTGTCTTTACTCGTTTATATTGAAGAGCCAGCTTGAGATTGCAGGAGCTGAGGAATGAAGACGATATCAATTTCCCATTAAAAATCCATTAAGTTATGGAATGGAGGATATATCTATTTATGGATAGATATGGATATATCTGATGAGCCATGGTTTTCCAAAAGGTATGATGAGACCTTTAATTAACTCAGCCTGGGTTGGTGTGACCCCTAATTAAATTTTATTTCTTTTCTTCTGGCAGTAAAATAATTAACTTATTCAAACTAGGCTTCGAAACTATGCAGAGTAAAAACTGATTAGTAGCTAATAATGAAATATGTCAATACAAGCATAAAAGGCTTGGAAATAGAAGTAATTAACATTTTGTTCCTACGTGAATCACCCTTATGATCTATGAGGCTGCATAGTGAATATGCTTATACTATCAACTACAGCTAATGAAGAATTTTGTTAGGTTTGAAATACTGAGTTGACAATATCATCTTCATTAGAGAGAAAGAAGCAGAATGACACCAGCACTGCATTATCACATAAAGTTTTGCTGGCATAGTTCTGCAGAGTCTGAAGCTGAATATGTCTGTTAAATCTGGGTGCATGATGATATAATAGCAATAGCACTTATATACTGCTTCACATTGATTTACCGCCCTCTCTAAGTGGTTTACAGAATCAGCATATTGCCCCCAACAATCTATGTCCTCATTTTACTGACCTCGGAAAGATTGAAGACTGAGTCAACTTGAGCTGGTCAGGATCAAACTCCTGGTTGTGGAAAGAGTTAGCCTGCAATACCGCATTCTAATCACTGTGCCACCACAGCTCAGTAATATGTGTTCAACACTTGAGATCCACGTTGTCATGCCTCCATCGGAGTCTGACTCTGAGATGGAAGATGAACAGCTGACAGAGAGCGAGAGAGTGGTTCCATTGGCTGTGGAGGAAACTGGGAAAGGGCAAAGTCAGGCTGGGCAGAGCAGGGGAGAGGTAGAACAAGGGAGAGCGGGTTCTGATGAAGACCAAGGCCTGCCCCCTCCTCATCCTAGGCATGCAGGGAAGAACACAGAAGAAAGCAACGTGGGTTGTGTGGCTTACGATGGAGGAAAGGGCCTGATTCCCTTCACAAGGCACACCTGGGGATGGAGTTTAAAGGAGAGGCAAATGGGAGGGGCGGTTGTCGGGAACAAACACTGAGTTCATCTTGTGTTAACTGCTTTATCTGAGCAAAAATGCCCCCCACTGTGATGCAGGAGGCCGAATAGGCCATGCCCACCATGGCCATGCCCACCCAGCAACCAGGCAGAGATCCCCTTGGTAAAATTTTTGAAGCCCACCCCTGATGTGGCACAATGAGGAAAGGCTTCTGCCTACATTGCTGAACTGTTTGTTTAAGATGCTTGAATAATCTAATATAGCATAAATTTAGACCTATAAGATTAGGAAAAAAATATATAACTTCTCTCTTATTGCTACAAGAAAAAGTAGTGGTGAACTTTTTCCTAATGAATTGTATTGATAAAGTGGTGGTACTGGGAAATGCTTTGCTTCTATAGGCCATGTGTCTCATCATCACCAGCCTTGCTTCTGAAGGGTTGGAGATGGAGACTGTAAAGGCCAAGATAAGTGTAAATGTCAGGTAGATCCATGTGAATTCAAATGGTTCTTGGAGACCAGGTGCCAGACATAGCAGGTAATAATGTGGTATAGAAACTTTCAGTATAAAGGGGTTTTATAAGCAAATGCTCAACAGAGTTCTATAAAATGCTTTGATGTGAACATGTTTTTAATCTGAAAAGATCCCATTCAAACCACAGAATGGTTGTTTCAGCCTTCCTGAAAGTTTTCTGATGCAATTCCAATCTTGCCAGAAATGTTATGATCTCAAAACCAAAACCAATATACCAAACAAAACCAAATCAAACCCCTTAGTCTTGCTGCCAAATAAAGGTTAGAATCCTTTGTTTTGAGACAAGAATACTTCCGCTAAAATTAGAATTTAGGAGTGCTTTCAGTAATGCTTTCAGAATATTCCTGATAAGTCCAGAATCGTCTAGAATAAGATGTTTAAGGTCAACTGTTTCCACTTTGTTTTTCCACACCTTCATAACAATAGAATAGAACAGAAAGAATAGAATAGAATAGAATAGAATAGAATAGAATAGAATAGAATAGAATAGAATAGAATAGAATAGAATAGAATAGAATAGAATAGGAATTCTTTATTGGCCAAGTGTGATTGGACACACAAGGAATTTGTCTTTGGTGCATATGCTCTCAGTGTACATAAAAAGACAAGATACATTCGTCAAGAATCATAATGTACAACACTTAATGATTGTCATAGGGTACAAATAAGCAATCAGATCATACTAGGAAACAATATCAATATAAATCATAAGGATACAAGCACAAAGTTACAGTCATACAGTCATAACTGGGAGGAGATGGGTGATAGGAACAATGAGAAGATTAATAGTAATAGTAATGCAGCCTTAGTGAATAGTTTGACAGTGTTGAGGGAATTATTTGTTTAGCAGAGTGATGGCATTGGGGAAAAAACTGTTCTTGTGTCTAGTTGTTCTGGTGTGCAGTGCTCTATAGCGTCATTTTGAGGGTAGGAGTTGAAACAGTTTATGTCCAGGATGTGAAGGGTCTGTAGATATTTTCACAGCCCTCTTTTTGACTCGTGCAGTGTACAGGTCCAATTGTTTTTTCTGCAGTTCTAATTATCCTCTGAAGTCTGTGTCTGTCACGTCGGGTTGCAGAATCAAACCAGACAGTTATAGAGGTGCAGATGAGAGACTCAATAATTCCTCTGTAGAACTGTATCTACAATTCTACTGAATTTGAAAAACAGGATTGTGCATGCAGATATTCACAACCATATTAGTAATGTGCATATGGTTATCTATTTTTTTGAAAGACCAGAGTTATTGTCCCTAGATTTTAATAAATTGATTCTAATGAAAAGACTTCTAATGACTTCTACCTAGGAAATAAGAGTGATGGCGATCAGGTTTTTTTAAATTACTGTAGTGCCACAAAATTAGGAGACAAAAAGAAAGAAGCAAGCATGTGATTAGTTTTGCACTACTGTACATTAGAGTCAGGGATTGATTTTAACATTTGATTTAAAGACAAATTGATGAAATCGTTTTCTGAACTCAAATATTTAGACTGAATTGCCAGATCAGTTAAGTGATTTTGTATATCTCTAATATATCTCTAAAATATATAGATGTAGAATGAGCTTCTCAAATTAAAAACTGAGAATAAATAAAGTACTATAGTAAGATATGTCACTACTGAATAACCATGTACATGCTTATTTTACTGAAATGGAAAATACCGTAAATGCTGCTTTCCACTTTATTAAAATCAGGCATACCTGGTTATTCCATCTCAGTCTAATGTCTAATGATCATTAAATATAATTCTGAGTAAGGGAATAGTAGAGCTGTGTAAATTAGCTGCCTATTTTTATCATGTTCCTGCCATTTTCTCTGTCCAGTGGCACCTTTGAAAATGTAAAAAAAAAAATGACTCTATATGCCTATCTGACAGAAAATGGGTTAGGACTGGAGTTAATAAAGACACATCCACAGCAATAGTTAAAAAGAAAAAAGAAACTTTATGCTGGACATTATGTCTACGCTAATTAATAACTAATTAATTAATAACAGAGCCTTGGTACTACAGTGGTTTAAAGCACCCTGTTATTAACATAGCTGCCTGCAATTTACTGCTGGTTCGAATCTCGCCAGGCTCAAGGTTGACTCAGCCTTCCATCCTTTCTAAGGTAGGTGAAATGAGGACCCAGTTTGTGGGGGCAATAAGCTGACTTTGTATAAATATACAAAAAGGATGAAGGCTATTGCTTAGCACATTGTAAACCGCCCTGAGTCTCCGGAGAAGGGCGGCATATAAATCAAATTAAAAAAAAAAAATAAAATTAAATAATATGACATAATCATAATGTGGTCAATAGAAGGTCAGTGCATAAGGGCAGTAACATGCCTATCGCCCCTGTCAATTGTTCTTTTATTCTCATATTCTTGTTCTCATTTTTGTTTGACAAATTCAAATAAATAAATATATAAATAAATAAATACATATGTGGAAGTGGAAGTATTGTTTACAATGCCTGTATGTGTTCCTATGTTTGTACAAGTCGGAAGTACTCAGAATAATATGCTTATAACAGTATGTTACAAGGGCGCAGTGGCTCAGTGGCTAAGATGCTAAGCTTGTCGATCGAAAGGTCAGCAGTTCAGCAATTTGAATCCCTAGTGCTGCGTAATGGGGTGAGCTCAGTGGTGAAATCCAATTTTTTTTACTACCGGTTCTGTGGGCGTCGCTTGGTGGGCATGGTGTGGCTTGGTGGGCATGGCAGGGGAAGGATGCTGCAAAATCTCCATTACCACCCCAGTCCAGGGGAAGGATACTGCAAAATCCCCATTCCCACCCCACTCTGGAGCCAGCTAGAAGTGGTATTTGCTGGTTCTCCAAATTGCTCAAAATTTCCGCTACCAGTTCTCCAGAACCTGTCAGAACCTGCTGGATTTCACCCCTAGGTGAGCTCCGGTTACTTGTCCCAGCTTCTGCCAACCTAGCAGTTCGAAAGCGCGTAAAAAATGCAAGTAGAAAAATAGGGACCACCTTTGGTGGGAAAGTAACAGTGTTCCGTGTGCCTCTGGCATTTAGTCACGCCGGCCACATGACCACGGAGATGTCTTCGGACAGCGCTGGCTCTTCGGTTTTGAAACGGAGATGAGCACTGCCCCTTAGAGTCGGGAATGACTAGCACATATGTGCGAGGGGAACCTTTACCTTTTTAACAGTCTGTGCCCAGGCTATAAAACAAATCCAACAATATACTTATCTTGCCAGCTATGGATGGAGTCCTGTATTTATTCAGTAGATATCTTTGATGTAATTTATCAGGATGAGAACTTCTGGAATACACTCAGCATGCTTTTCCTTGTATGATTTAACCACTGAAATTCTGTAGGCCAGGGAATATTTTAATGTTAATTACAAGATGTTTTCTGCCAAGAAACACTTAGTGGTGAGTTTTATCCAAAAGTATTTTAGCATATATTTCTGGAGGCTTTTAATGGAGTCTTCAAGATTAGAAAGCTTGTGCTTCTAAAGACCCCTGAATCAGTCCAAGGTCTCTGTCTGTTCTATTAAACACAAAGTTTAATTGTTTTAATTATTATTAACCAAACAAATATTATTTTAGTGATGTCTAGTAAGGGAAATTGCAGTTCCTTGACTTGAAAATATTCCCTTATTCATAGTGGAAAACTATGAAAATTTCCTTATAAATCCAGTGTTACCTGGTTGAATGGAATAAATCTGAGACTTAGTCATTTAAATGACTCTTGGCTCAGTCATTTCAGCAGCTCTTGTACCTATTATGAGTTAAATGCTTTAGCTTTCTAGGACATCCTCCCATTTTTGAAAATCAGATTCCCTTCCCACATACTCTAATTTTGGAATTTCTACATAGGTATGAATGCAACTACCCTGTTTCTCCTAAAATAAGACATCCCCTGATAATAAGCCCAATCGGGCTTTTGAGCGCATGGCAATAAGGCCAAGCGCTTATTTCAGGGTTCAAAAAAATATAAAACAGGGCCTTATTTTCGGAGAAAACATTTTGCAGTCAGCACAATTTTCCTTAGACATTGCTTCTCAAAAATCGAGGAGAAAAAGGAAATGGTATTGTAATAACACTGCTAACTAAGTGCTGAACATCATTAAATTTCCATAATATCTATGTAGGAAAAATATATACAGGTATAAAATGTTATATATAGTGAATTCTGGCATCTTAAGAGGTAATGGAAATAAATAAATACATGTGTTGGAATGTTGTAAAACATCCCCAAATCTTGAAGGAAGTAGGCAATTAAATAACCTATATAATTTATATAACACTTAGTAAGCTATTAGTATTAATAGACAATATTAAAGCACATTAAATACATGAATACCATCCTAACCCTAGGAACCTAATAGTACAATCTGATAAATGTTTACTTGAAAAAGATAAACAGGTAAGTGTAAGATTGCATCCTAAATCTACAGTACATGTAATGTGAAAGGATGTAAATGAAAAATTGCTTGGGTGTATTACAAAGTGCAGAGCAAGCATGTTTTCAGGTAAATGTAAATAGAAATTAGTACCAGGAAGTTGACAGCTGTGAAGTTTAAGAATTTGCATTGTCAGGCAGACACTTAAAAAGTAATTGGGAATATGCAGCTATGAATCAAGGCACTGTGATTCCAAAGCAGTTTGCTGAGCTAAAGTTTCTTCAGAACCAATTTACTGTTTACATTTGTGTAAATGTAATGTGTATGCCAGAGAAGTAACCAAATGATAATTAACACAAAAGTTACACAGACTTCACTTTTAAAGGCTTTTCTCAGTTCTTTCAACAGTTTTGTAAGCCTGCATTACTTTGAATTATTCTTTTAAATATTCTTTAAAGGGGCAATTGTTTTTCTTTGAAAACCTACATCTGAATAGGTTTTTTAGGTGGGTTGTTATTAAATATAGAAGAGCATCACCTTCTTAAATACACTGACTTTTAGTAAACCATGTTGTCTTAAATAGGAAGGAGACTATTTGATTTTAAGGCTACAAATAATCATTCTGGTGATATTTAAGGGCTAGAAACTTTTCAGAAATTAACTTTTAAAATGTAGACTTATTTCCCAGTTTATATACCCTGTTTCCCTGAAAATAAAACATCCCCTGATAATAAACCCAATCGGGCTTTTGAGTGCATGCGCTAAAATAAGCCCCTCCCAAAAATAAGCCCTCCCTGAAAATAAGCCCTCCCCAAAAATATTTAAACTCATGCGCAGCTGGTCCCCACCATTTCCTCTGGTTAGGATTAGGGATACAGAGCTGGAAATCAGGTAAGATGGCAAGAGGAGCCCCATCTTGCTCCACGCACCCCAAAATAATAAGACCTCCCCGAAAATAAGGCCAAGCGCTTATTTCGGGTTCAAAAAATATAACACATGGTCTTATTTTTGGGGAAACACAGTATTTTGGCAGAAAACTAATTTGCTGTCTTAAGACCCCAACTAGAGACTGTGAGTTTTAGTTCTGCCTTAGAAAACAGCTGGGTGATCTTGGGTCAGTCTCCTTTTCAATCCTAGGAAGCAGACAATGACAAATATTAAATATAAATAATTTTGTACAGAAAACTGCAGGAACATGTCCAGGCAGACTCCAGGAATCAACACTGACTTGAAGGCACACATAACGGTTTGTGACTTGTTTGATACAGTTGGAATGTACTACTGATTTCATTAATTGGTCTTTAAAGCTGAAGACTGGTGCAAGGAAACTTAGAATAAATTTGGCAACATGATAAATGTATTCAAATCTATTCATTGTGTCTGGGTTCCCAACCTCCAATGACACATGTGGAAGGATTAAATTAGGCACACAGTGTGTGGAAAAAAGTGCTTAATCATTTTCTTCCTACAGAGTTCCCAATGAAATAACTGTTATTAGTTTTAGGTTCCACATAATAATTTTCATCAGAATGATAATAAGACAAGGTTCAATTACCCTACCATCATAGTTACAAATCTGATTTCCTCCCAGGTGCTATTTAAAAAGAAATAAACCTAAAATGTTAAATATATCCATAAAATACTAATTTTGGCTGTAGCCTTATATGCAGTACCAGAGATATGTCCTGTCATATTAAGACTTATTTGTTGTTTATTTATTTATTAAATTAGTAAACAACCACATCTCAGCAATTTTTGATAGTTTACAAAATTAAACCAATGAAAGTGTCTATGGTTTATGTAACTCAGATTCATTCCAAGTGGATACCAAGTGTGGTGCAAGTCCTGAGGAGATGCTTTGCTTACTTAGTTATCTGTAAACGATATGATTCTTTTGGACCTAAAGAAGTAAACAGGGTCTTCTGGAATGTTCAGTAAATGCCCCCACCCATGCATTAAATCCATGGCCCTCCTGGCTACTTGTTTTGTCTTATCTAGACTCCAGTTGTCATCATGTACTGGGACAAAAGAAAAAGGACGCGGTGGCTCAGTGGCTAAGACGCTGAGCTTGTCAATCAAAAGGTCAGCAGTTCAGCGGTTTGAATCCCTAGTGCCTCGTAATGGGGTGAGCTCCCGTTTCTTGTCCCAGCTTTGGCCAACTGAGCAGTTCGAAAGCACGTAAAAAATGCAAGTAGAAAAATAGGGACGACTTTTGGTGGGAAGGTAACAGTGTTCCGTGCACCTTTGGCATGTAGTCATGCCGGCCACATGACCACAGAGACGTCTTCGGACGGCGCTGGCTCTTTGGCTTTGAAACAGAGATGAGCACCATCCCCTAGAGTCAGGTACAACTAGCACATATGTGTGAGGGGAATCTTTACCTTTACTGGGACAAAAGTTCATATAGCATCTTAAGCTGGACATGGGATGGTTATATATAATCAGTTATCATCAGCATATGGATGATTTTTCAGCTTGTACTGATAACTGACTTCATGCATTGAAAATCAGAGGAGATCAAAATAATGGAGACAGCAGAAAAATACCACTTTGGATGATACTGAAAGCCACTGAGGACTAATAGAACCAGGAGTGGTACTTTATCCCATCCACATGATTGTTAGTGACAGTACTGTCAGTTAGATGACAGTATTTCCACCACCACAAAAACCTTTACATTCCCATGCATAGTCCATTCAGTCCTGACTGAAAATCTGAATGAAGGCAAATATACACATCCCAGGATAATGTTGCAGCACAAGGAAACAACAGTCAACAACTTAATATCTGGCCACAGCATCCCAGTTAAGCAACTAGAAGACACACATTACCAGGCATCATGTAAATACTATTCATAGAACAGAACCGCTGTACACATTGTGGAGAGAGAGATGTTACCGGACGATGGGCTCACAAGTCTGAAAGCTTGGAAGAATAGACCTCTGGTCCTAGTGACTGATTGAATCCTGACTGAAAATGATTTAGATGGCCCGTTTCTCCTAAGGTGATCTGCAGCTATATTCTACTATCCACTCAGCAATCTTCCTTAAAAAGCTTTACTTCTGTAGGAAGTTAGCACCCACCCATTCTCCTAGGAAAAGGAGATATTTTAGGAAATATTTAAAGGGATGAATATTTCCCCTAAAAGAGAGGCAGAAACTCAGTTCCCCCCCCCACCTTTGTCAATGAGCCATTAAGGCCTGGGCAGGTCTATTCTACATAACAAAGATCTACCTCCTTCAGGCACAGCCGTAGTAGGAATTGCCCAAAGCCCTTTCATTACCCATGTTTTCCTGAAAATAAGACCCTGTCTTAAATTTTTTTGAGCCCTGAAATAAGCACTTGGCCTTATTTTGGGGGAGGTCTTATTATTTTGGGGTACATGGAGGAAACCAGAGGAAATGGCAGGGACCAACTATGCATGTGTTTAAATATTTTTGGGGAGGGCTTATTTTAGTGCATGCGTTCAAAAGCCCGATTGGGCTTATTATCAGGGGATGTCTTATTTTAGGAGAAACAGGGTACATCATCACCCAGCAAGAGTCAACCAAACCTGGGACTCAAAAACACAGCCTACAGAGTTGCCCCTGCATGGCCCCATGGGAGTCTGACAACCAATCAGAAAACAAGCTCAAATTCAAAAGCCCACAGAGGGCATAAAACCCAGGCGCTCTCAGCATCTCTGCCCTTTTTTATCTTCGCCCAAGATCTTCAAGGCATGTGATCCCTTCCACCATTAAAACCATCTTTCCAACCAGCCACCATGTTTCCAGTGTCTTTCTCCCCACTTGGAGCTGAACCCAGAAGGATATTTCTTGCAACAGTTCTTTAAGAACAACATTCTTACTTCTTTCTGTGCAAGGCCCTTGAGGAGGAGCCACGAATCCACAAGTATTTCTAAATTATGCAACAGCTCTGTCCTGGAAATGCTGCCCCTTATCAATAATTATAATGACATATCTCTGGATCAGTGGGGAGAAGGAGGGAGATCCAAGCTGTTAAATAGAACTTGGCTGTTTCTATCAGAGTTTGTTGCAGAAATTAAATCCAGAAAGCACACAAAAAAATAAACTGATTCAGCAGGGTTGATTTAAATAAGAAACTTCTTTATATACAAGAATATATATACAATACCAACAGCAGAGAACAGTTTCTTTCAACCTGGTAGAAGTTACAGGCAGAGCACAAGGCAGGAGAGAAGAGTTAGTTTCATTTCAGCAGAGCAGATAGCATGCACAGACTGCTTAGTTTCAGTTTCAATTCTCTGCAAAGACTCAGAAGCTGCAGACTAAGACACACCCTGGCTCCAGCCTGTCTCAGCTCCCAAACAGCCCTCATTGGCTGACTTAGTTGCTAGGTCTCCATTCAGTCCCCATTGGCTGATCTATTCCAGTCCATGAATATTCATACTCTGACAGTTTCTTCTAAAGGCTGTCCACCAGCTTAGAATTTTTGTCACTTCTTGGCTAATTAGCTCAACATTAAATCTGTATTTTTTGTTAGATACTACTGGCCTGATTTTTTTAGACACTACTGGCTTGATTTTGAAATCATCAAAATATGACTTTCATAAATTTGTGGGGGAAAAACTCTTTCTCTTTTCAATTAAAGTGAGTGGAGCAGTTGGATTCTTTAATTAGGGTTCTACTGCCATAAAAGGAGCTAGCTAGGGTATTATTTTATTGTTGCTGCTTCAAATTGATTTAGTGCACCATGTAGCACTTGGCTGAAAACGGTAATAAATGACTAACAAGAAAGCAATCTATACTCATTAATGATGTTGGAATGATGGAAAGTGTTATTTAATATATTTAAGTATCATAATAAAGTGTTATTCAATTGTCATATTTCTAGGCCACCCAAACTACTAAACAACCTTGGACTGTTTCACAAGACACAGTACTATACATAAGACAACACAAAACATAATAGAAAAACAGAACCGGTATATGAAAAAAAAAAAAAACCCAGAAATGTTACATACCTCAGTGTCATCCTTAACTGACCTTTCCAAACCACCTATATCCTCAGGGGGAGAATACAGGTTTTTAAAGATCACCTCAAGGTGGACAAGATGGCAGCCATAAGGACCTTGAGGGAATGTTGTTCCAAAGGGCAGGTGCAGTGACACATACAACTCTGGTTTGTGGACTCATTAGACAGCTTTATTTAATTGACTTAAAGCAAGCCAAGCCTATTCTATGAATAGGATGAGCAGATATTACTTCAGCTACAGAAGAGTTTTAAAACTGATTTAGCATATCACATTTATCATTAATAATTCATTACTGAAAAATCTTACACATATTTGGACTTCTGATGGCATAGAGGTGTAAGTAATTCTCTTCTCTCTTCCTTTCTAAAAAACAATTTCTTCAATTGGATTGAGATTTTGGTGAACCTGTTTACAGGTTTGTTTGTTTTTTTTTTTGGTTAATTTATAAAAAGCACTTTGGCTCCTCAGTGAATAAATGCAGATTTAATTATGCTTCATAATTGGTTTCTGCTTATTCTTCAGTGTGAATATATTCCTATCCCTTCCACTATAGAAGGGAAGGTAAGAAAGGTAAACCCTTAAGATGAAACTGTCAAGATTTTCAATTTTCAAACAGAACAGACTTCTGTATCTTCCGATAGAATCCAACTGGGGGTTGTGGCTCTTCTTAAGGAAGAACTAATTTTATGGTTCTTCCATAAAGAATGGAAGGCATAATTATCTGGTGGACTACTTATCGCTCATGGTGTCCACACAGCTGATATGAGCAGTGGTGTGATTCAAATAATTTAACAACTGGTTCTCTGCCCAAATGACTGGCTGGGTAGGCGTGGCCATGGTGGGCATGGCCAGGGTGTGTGACAGGCAGCATTCAGCCTCCTGCAACCCCTGGGAGCAAAAACAGACTGTGTGTGGTGGGCACCACACCCCCTCATGCGCCCGGTTTTCAGCCTAGTAGGCCTCCCTGCACTTACTGGGAGCCAAAATGGGGCAAGTGGGAATTCCTGGAAGGGGCAGGAAGGGCAAGGGCCAGCCAGCAATTTAACTACTGGGTCACCTGAACTGGCCCAAACCGGCTGAATCCCATCATTGGATATGACCCAAGAACATCTGTGGCCTCTGGGCCATTTCTATTAAATAATATCATATGTTGGGATTCAGAAAGCATGCTTATATCTGTTTGTGGCTCCTGCTTTCTGAAATGAATTTCCCCTTGAGATTCTCGTGGTTTCCAAGAGCCTTAAAGTCCTGACAGTTCTCCCAGGCCTTGGGCTGAGTTGTTTAGAGCCCTGTTTGGGATGTTTTTGTATATGTATGTGTTGCCATTTACTATCTTGTTTTCTATTTTTCTTCTTTCCTCCCTTTTCCTGTTACCATATTTTATGTTGTGAGCCATTCAGAGTTGTTCTGGAAAGACCAATCATGATTCATTATGTTCTGTGACAGCTAATGCTTACAGGAATAAGAATAGGTAAAGGTAAAGGTTCCCCTCGCACATATGTGCTAGTTCTCAACTCTAGGAGGCAGTGCTCATCTCCGTTTCAAAGCCGAAGAGCCAGTGCTGTACGAAGACGTCTCCGTGGTCATGTGGCCAGCATGACTCAATGCCAAAGGCACATGGAACGCTGTTACCTTCCCACCAAAGGTGGTCCCTATTTTTCTACTTGCGTTTTTATGTGCTTTCGAATTGCTAGGTTGGCAGAAGCTGGGACGAGTAACGGGAGCTCACCCTGTTACGCAGCAGTAGGGATTTGAACCGCTGAACTGCCAACATTTCATTTGACAAGCTCAGCATCTTAGTCACTGAGTCACTGCGTCCTTTTCCCGGAATAAGAATATTACAACATAAAAATATTATGGGAAACATTTAATACAAATGTTTTAATGAGAAAGGTAGTTGCTTATTCCCATGAACGCAAGCTAAGGGTTGATAAATCTACAATTCAAAAGCAAGTTGAAAGGTCATATATTTGCATAACAAAGACTTGGTTAAAGTACAAGAAGACTTGACTTCCTTATGCAAATATATGGTCTTTCAATTTGCTTTTGAATTGTAGATTCATCACCCTTAGCCTGGATTCATTAAAAAAAAGGGGGTTACCTATAAATATGGAAATTTCAGATCTTTTGTCTGATTTTTTGGAAAAAATGATTAGAAGAGCTGTTTTCTTTTCTTTTTTATTAAAAGTTTTTTATTTTTTAAACAAGCAAACATTTAATACATCAGTCATTACTTCCATGTGACATCTCGGTGTTGTCTCCAATCATTCTTCTTTTTGTTATTTCTTCTGTCTTCATTCTCATCCAATCAATTACAACAATTCATCACTAACAGAATATTCTGATTGTAGCCTTTTTATACATAACTGTTAATTTACTTATTTGTATCTCTTTTCTAACCAATAGTAGAATTGATTCCATATCTTAAAGTATTCTGAATCTTCTCTTTCTTTAATCATCAAAGTCAATCTATTCATTTCTGCAGAATCTAATTTTTTTTAATTACTTCTCCTTCCAAAGGTATTTTCTCTGCTTTCCAATGTTGTATCTGTTAGTAAATCCTTATATCTAACAATATTTTCAACATTAAAAACATTTGGGTGTGGAAGAGGTGTTTTCATTGTCATTTGGATATTGATACCAATCGGATTACAACCAGTATGAAAATTGGTAGGATTGCCATTTCTATCATTGTAAAATTTCTTCAAGTTGGTAATGTAGACTTGAGAAAGGCATCCTGTGGTCATGTGATCAAAATATGAGCACTTGCAAAGGGCATGAATTAACTATGGTTGTCCATGACCTTCTCAGCAAAACAAATAAGTAAATAGGGTAACCCAGATTTATTTAATGAATCTGCAGTCCAGCGGTGGAATTCAAATGTTTTTACTACCGGTTCTGTGGGCGTGGCTTGGTGGGCATGGCAGAGGAAGGATACTGCAAAATCTCCATTCCCTCCACACTCCTGGGGGAAGGATATTGCAAAAGCTCCATTCTCACCCCACTCTGGGGCCAGCCAGAGGTGGTATTTGCTGGTTCTCCGAACTACTCAAAATTTCCGCTACCAGTTCTCCAGAACCTGTCAGAACCTGCTGAAAAGCACCCCTGCTGCAGTCATTCACTTAATAGCCATAGCAAAATAGGTCATAAAATTGGGCTTGACTCACTTAATGACCATCTCACTATTCTAATGATAATATTAATAGATGCTAATTTAATAATAGATATCAATATTCATGCTAATAGATAACTATTCACTTCCCAAAACAGAAAGAAATTAAGCCCTTTACAGCTTCATTGTTATCTTGGAATTAAAAAGAGGGAGGGGAGAAGCTTACATATTCCCATTAACCAGTTTTCCTTTAATACCAAAGAACTCTTGGGTCCTATAAAAATAAGTACCGGTAAGTAGAATTTAAATGAGGCAATGCGTAACTTTTTATTTGCTCTTGGGCATATTCTTTGGCTTCCGGGAATTCATAAGAAAATTGAAAACAAAATATTTGATTTCTATTTCTTAGGAAAAATTCATATATGCTTGCGCATAAGAGGAAAATATGCATGATGTATTTGAGAAAATATCATTAATTAAAAATCAATTAAATTACATCTTGTCAGGTTCAGTGCATTTTAGCTGAGAAAATGACACATTTCACTGCAAGACAAGGTAATGAGAAAGCTTGAGAATGATAGGCAATTGTATTATTCAGTTCTTAGTCCTCACTAAGTTAGAAAAAGTATATGGCATAAGCCTTTAATAGAACTTAATTTATTACAATAAATAAAGTCCCTGGATTAAAATCTTATGTTTAATTCTTATCATTTTATGACAGGTAGATTTCAGTGGTGAAACTGCAAGTGTTTCTTATTCTACTTTGTCATAACATATATTATCAGGAACAGTAAAAATGTTAACAAATATTACAGTTCTACTTTGAATCCAGGTGTGATAGATATGTCAGAATAAATGAAAAATGTATTATATGCACTCATATCTCCCGAGAAACTGTGTTCATTTGTTTACTAATTAGAATAAGACATAATTTAGGGACACATTTTTGTGAAAAATTAGAAATAATATGATTCAGTGTGTCATGAATATTTAGAAACTATTCTGTTGCTGAATGTCATTAACATCCTAATACTTTGGCCTTCTTCAGAATAGATTATAAATTCAGGTCCCGAGCAGTGAGTTCACAGAGAGAGTAAACAGGAATTGCTATCAGGAGTTTGCTACTGAGTTCAACAGGAAAAAAAAACCCCCATAAATCTGAAGTTTTGTGTTTGGAAAGATTGTATCCTTAATAGTGAAGGATCAATGTAGTTACTGATTAGAAATGTAGGTTCTGAGAACTGCTGATCAGAGGTGGGTTTCAGCAGGTTCTGATCAGTTCTGGAGAACCGGTAGCGGAAATTTTGAGTAGTTCGGAGAACCGGTAGTAAAAATTCTGATTGGCCCCGCCCCCATCTATTCTCTGCCTCCCAAGTCCCAGCTGATCGGGAGGAAATGAGGATTTTGCAGTAACCTTCCCCTGGAGTGGGGTGGGAATGGAGATTTTACATAAGGTGACCAGACGTCCCGCTTTTGGCGGGACAGTCCCGCTTTTGAGCAATTTGTCCCGCGTCCCGCGGCGTTTTAAAAAAGTCCCGATTTTTCATTCTGCCTCCTGAGTCCCTGCTGATGGCTAGAGGGAAAAAAAACTGTTTGAACTGTTGCCGCGGGGCTTCAAAGGGCTGACCTACAGCTGATCAGTGTTAAAAAAAAAAAAACCTTGGTATATTTGCGGCGCAAGGCAGCCCTCGTTTCCTGCCGACTCGGAGCGGTAAACAGCGTCTGGTTCAGGGAGCAGCCGGATTTTGCTCTCCATTGCTCTCTCGGTCCCCTGCAAGCTCTCATCTCTCGAGAAGCCCAACCAAAGTTTCCCGCGCCATTTCAGGGAGCGTTCCTCGAGAGACGAGAGCTTGCAGGGGGCCGAGAGAGCAATGGAGAGCAAAATCTGGCTGCTCCCCGAACCAGACGCTGTTTACCGCTCCGAGTCCCAAGCGACAGGAGAGGAGGGCTGCCTTGTGCTGCAAATATACCAAGGTGGAATCCTGATGCCACCCTTACAGCGGAGAGAAGAAGCCGGATTTTGCTCTCCATTGCAGACACCAGATCGTAATGCACCACCTGCAAAAATGTGAAAATTTCCAAATGTAGCCCTGCCCTCTTACAGCTCTCCTGATGTTCAACTGTTGTCTCTCAAGGAGGATACTTGGCCAGCTTCATGTCTCCCACCTTGGCAGCTTTAAGACTTGTGGACTTCAACTCCCAGAATTCTCCACAATTCCCCAGAATGGGCTCGGCGGGAGTTGAAGTCCAAACGTTGTAAAAGAGCCACAATTGCCCAGCCCTGGGCTAGGGTAGGCTGACGCCGCGCGGATGGGAGGAGGGGCAGGCGACCCAGCAATTAAGTTGTGGTTTGGAAGTATATATGGGGGAAATTATTTGGTTTATTATTATTGATAAATATAATTAATTGATTTGTAAGAAATTGGATTGCATGGAAATAATTGGAATATTCATGTTCATATTGATTAATATACAAAAAAGATAGTTATATAACTAATTGATTTATATTAAAATGTTGAATTTGTATTAAACAACTGTATTACATAATTACATAATTAACCAATGTAAGGATGGATATAAAAATAGATGACAATGGGAAGGGGTATAATATAGAATAGAAGGAAAAAATTGAATTTGATTAAGATTAGAGATGAGGATGAAGGGTAATATTGGTTTTTTTAAAAAATAGATGAGGAATAAATATGGCAAAAAGGAAATATAGAAATTGTAAATTTAATTGAAATGACTAAACGCTGTTTAAATTTGTGAACCAGCCAAATATTCTGTTCAAAGAAAATACATTGTATGTTTGTATGTGTGTTTCTAATTACTGCTATTTATTCATATTTGTTCTCTTTTATTCTTTAAAGTTTAACAATTCATTCTTTATCTTAATATTTTTATATTTGCTTGGGGTTGGCTTTCTTCCCTTTCATCTTTTTTATTGTACAGCAATCTTTCTCCTCAAACCTACCACCTCTCTCTTTTCTTTCCTTCTTACTTTCTCTTCCCCCCACCCTCTTTTTCTCCTCCCTACTTCCTCTTCCTTTCTCCTCCTCCTCCTCTCTTCCTCCCTCTCTTACCCTTACTCCTACTCTAATTTCCCTTCCTTCATCCCTCTCTATTGCTGTATCCTTTAATGCATATGGACTACTCAGAGGGCTGAAAAAGTTATTTTTGACTGGTCCTCGCACTTTTGACCAGTCCTTGAACTTACGACTGCCCTCATATTTTACATTTTTGCCCTATCTTGTCATCATGGTGAAGAGAAGCAGTTGTGAAATGAGTGACATGGTTGTTAAGAATGCTGCACAGGCATAAATATGAGGATGGTCATAAGTGTGAGGACCAGTCAAAAGTGCGAGGACCTGTCAGAAATGACTTTTTTCAGCCCTCTGGTTAGTCCTTTTGTGCATATGGACTACTCGGAGGGCTGAAAAAGTTATTTTTGACTGGTCCTCGCACTTTTGACCAGTCCTCGAACTTACGACTGTCCTCAAATTTTACGTTTTTGCCCTATCTTGTCACCATGGTGAAGAGAAGCAGTTGTGAAATGAGTGACATGGTTGTTAAGAATGCTGCACGGGCATAAATGTGAGGATGGTCATAAGTGTGAGGACCAGTCAAAAGTGTGAGGACCTGTCAGAAATGACTTTTCAGCCCTCTGAGTAGTCCCTATACACATAGCCATGGCCACCCGGTCACATGACCAGCTAGCCACACCCACCCAGTCACATGGCCTCCAAGCCACGCCCACACAATAAGCCACGCCCACAATGGTGTCCTTCTTATCAATGTTAAAATCTGTTCACCTTACCCTATACACATAGCCATGGCCACCTGGTCACATGACCAGCTAGCCACGCCCACCCAGTCACATGACCAGCTAACCACGCCCACAAAATAAGCCACGCCCACAATGTCCCTCTTTACCAATGTTAAAATCTGGTCACCTTAATTTTACACTATCCTTCCCCTGCCACGCCCACCAAGCCATGCCACGCCCACCAAGCCACACCCACAGAACCGGTAGTAAAAAAAATTGAAACTCACCACTGCTGCTAATCCACTATTGTTGGTGACTGAGTGATTAATTTCTGCTTACACATCATAAAATTGTGGGGTTCAAAAGGGCCTTGGAAGTCAGGGAACTACCAGAGAACTGGAAAAGCGCTGATGTGGTTCCCATCTTCAAAAGAAATAAATAAATAAAAAAGATAGAGGAACATGAGATATTGCTGCTGATGCACTCTGGATGCACAACAATACAAAAAAAAGGATGTGGGTTATTGATTATAAAAATACCCCTTTTGATTGTGTCAATCAGGTGAAGCTATGGCATGTACTCAGAAAAATGAAAATCCCAGAACATCTCACCGTTGTAATGAAAAACATATATACAGGTCAGGAAGCCACAGTACATCGTGAAACAGACTAGATGCAGGTTGAAAATGGAATGAGCAGTAATAAAAGTCAAAAAATACAGTGGGAAAAAAATGAGTAAAATTAAATACAAACAACACCAAATTAATGAAAGCGGTTACAACAACTAGCCTTGGAATTGACAATGAAGATAGGGAAGTGAGAGATTGCTTCAATAGTAAAGGAGCAAGCAATCAGGAAATATGCCACAGACCAGCGCCTGTTAAAGCAGCCTTGAAGGTTTTGGGGAAAAAATGTTCAGCTACTGTGATGTGTCTACATTTGCAACAGTGGTGGGGATTCAAAACTTTTTACTACCAGTTCTGTGGGCATGGCTTGGTGGGCATGGCAGGGGAAGGGTACTGTTAAATCTCCATTCTTACCCCACTCCAGGGGAAGGTACTGCATAATCCCCATTTCCTCCTGATCAGCTGGGACTCGGGAGGCAGAGAATAGATGGGGGCGGGGCCAGTCAGAGGTGGTATTTACCGGTTCTCCAAACTACTCAAAATTTCCGCTACCGGTTCTCCAGAACTGGTCAGAACCTGCTGAAACCCACCTCTGATTTACAAAAATCAGAATAGTGTAGAAAATTGAATTCCCTGTGACACTCCGTGGGAGCAAAAGTTGGATTTTAACAACGCAAGATAAAAAGAGCTTAAATGATTAGCAATGTGATTCAAAGTGACTAAATAATATTGAGAAATGAGGGATGGCAATACTGTTGTTGTATCTCTTACTTACTGCCCAGTCAGTGAACGAGATGTAGATGATACTTTTCACGAATCAAGTCCATATCCTTTAAAGAAGTAAAAATGAATATTTACAAGAAATTATGACAGGAGAAATATCTGTTGAACAACAAATACTGAAAAGTAGGATTCCTCTAGGAAATTTCTAAAGTGCTGTATGTGACTGACAGTTTTCTCTGTCAGACAGTGAAGAAGGACAAACAAAACCTACAAGATTACTGTCAGCTTTTCAAAGTCAATGAGGCCAGGCAAGACTTCATAAGGACTACTGGAATTCTATTTTTATTGCTGCAGGGCATAATAACAGAATCTGAAAGGTTGATAGAGTTTGTCTCTTATACTAAAGAGAATCCAAGGGAGGTCATTTCTGAGTTTCTTCGGATTTCCTTTTCACTTTTCAGAGCTAACCTAATCTTTATGTATTTGTCCTTGTATTCCTTCTTCAAGGTTATGTCCATATTCCTCTAAGTTTATTTAATCATGACTTCAGAATTATTAATAGTTAAGTTGAGGAAATGAAAGTAACAGAAACAAAACAATTTGGTTAAGTATGCATAAAATAGAGTAATGATTTAATGCTTATCAACAGCTGTTTATGAACCTGAATAACCGAAGGCCAGAATGCCAACTAGCCAAGGATTCCTTATCTGGATTCCTGGTTTAAAAGACACTTTTTAATTTTCTATAATTAGAATTATTACCAGACACACAACATTCTATTCTTATTATAAATAATTTCATTATTTTATTTATTTTTTATTCAGATGTATATTTACTCTCTCAATAGTCCTCAGAAAAAGGGACCGTTGATTTGTCATTGTGGGATGATGTACATTATTTTCTTTGACCTGTGTTGTTTCTACTGATGGATTTCCAGGAGGATTGACATACAGTGGTACTTCAGTTCTCATCCTTAATTGGTTCCAGAAGGGGCGGTAAGTACCAAAAATGATGAGTACCAAGCAAAATTTTCCCATAAGGAAAAATTCTAGCTTGTATGTTCAGTACTAAACAAACAATGAGTACCAGGACAGAATTTTCACATCAAAATGTGTTGAGAGCTGAGGTGGCTCAGTGGTTAAAGTGCAGTACTGCAGCTGACTGCTAACTGCAGTTCAGCAGTTCAAATCTCACTAGGCTGAAGGTTGACTCAGCCTTTCATTCTTCCGAGGTGGGTAAAATGAGGACCGAGATTGTTGGGGGCAATATGCTGACTCTGTAAATCACTTAGAGAGGGCTGTAAAAAGCATTATGAAGCGGTATATAAGTCTAAGTGCTATAGCTATTGCTATTGAGTACCAAATTTGATGAGTTTCAAAGCAGTTGAGTTCCAAGGTACCACTGTATTTGATTGGCAAGCTTGTTCCACCCTGAAGAGGATTCCTTCATCTTTGTCAACAATTGGTTTGTCAGAGGTATGGATTATTGGCAATAGACAATATTAGGGAGGGAAAACCAAAAATTATGAGGTACAAGTCACAGCGTAAATGATATTTATATCCTTATTAACTCATCCTTATTTTTAGAACAGTAAATGTTTGTGCCAGGACCAGTACATGTTAGGTAGACACTCTTAAGAAATTTAATCTGATCCACCAAGAGATTTTTTAAAAACAAAACAAAACAAAACAAAACTTTTAAACCATACACTGAAAGTTGATCACTGGATTTATCATTGGCAGGACTTTGGCAGGACCAGCAGCAAACCAACAGCATAAAAAAATGCAGTAACTGTAAAAAAAAAAACCAAACCCAGCCAAATTACATATTATGAAGAAAAATGATTGCCAATGATGTAAATATAGACAGAGAGCTTAATGAGGTGATAAATTGCTTTGGCTAGCTGCTTGTTTCAGTATCAAACGGCCCATCAAACCTTTCAACTATCCCAGTTAAAATATCATGGCAATGTCAGCGTTCCAGAAAAACCCCAACTCCAAGAAAAGACTCTGAAGCAAGCATCTTTCAAAGTTCTATTTACTAGAATAGATAAACTGGCACATCTGGGAAAACCTGAATCTGAGAGGTCCAGGTTTTCCCTCAGTAAATCAAAAACCCCCAAACCATCCCCTCACTCCTCAGTCGATCACATGCTCCAATCAACCGCCGTTCCATCTCGAGGCATCACTCCGACCACTCCTTCTCCAGATGCAGGATCGCCCTGACCTTGACCGAGAGGAAGAATGCTATTATGTCTACAGACAATCCCTCTACTAATTCCCCCCTCCTACTTTCCCACACATGAGAAGGTGGCAGCATGGAAGCTTCCGGCCTAATATGACTTCCAAAGCTGACAGCAACATTATATATTGTCTGTTAGAATTTCAGAAGCAGCAAAAAGCTGATGAAATGCTTTGGAAAACTCCGAAGCTCTTCAGAATCACCAGTTCAGTTTGTTACTTCAAAATAGGTCCCCATTTCAATTTCCAAGTGTGATTTGCTCTAAGATTCATTGAATTGAATTACATGTTTGAAACTAAATGCAGCCCTAACACGTGAAAGGAGTTAAGTTGCAACAAAGATAAAAATACAACTTTAATTTCTATACCTTCTCATCATCTTAGAGAGCCAGATACATTAAAGGAATGATTCACCTTTCCTTCTAATGACACTCTTACAATATGCTTTTAATATCTTTCTCCAATAATATTTTAAAAGTTATAATCAGCACACACTTTGCAGATACATTAAAAAGATTACGATTCCCAGGGTGTGTAATAGCTAATATTCTGCTATGATAAAGCCATCTGGATATTTAGCAGCATATAGTGAAGTGCCTCCACAAAGAAAATATTCTGAAATATGCTATCAGCAGCTGAACATCTGCCAAAACGGCAAGGAATTTATGCACCACATGGAATGGCTAAAGAAACCGAAAGCGCAATGCTACTTTAATGTTTGTTGTGAGGAACCACAACATTATGTTCACATTTTTTGATATTTTACCTCATATATATATAAGCTAGGAGGGAGGAAACACTAGGAATCAAGCCTCCATTATCCAGCATGATGACAGCAAAAACGACACAGCTGATTACTAGTGGGAGACGGCTGGAAGGGCCTATTACACGAGCAAGGGCTAAATTGATTAATGGCATATAAAGGCAGAGATCTCTGTAATGGTAGTTTAATAATCTGATGTTTGTATGTAGGTCTTTGGTTATTCGGGTTTTCTCCCACGTAAAATTGGAAGTGTCTTGGCGACGTTTCGATGAAGTCTCATTTGTCATCTTCAAGCTGGTGTTTTAGGCTTCGTGCTTCTAGGAGCAATATATGATCGCAGCTGCTTCTTCCTTTTAACTGCCAGTGGGGGTGTGAACTGATTGGGTGGGAGCTTGGCTGTGTTCTGATTGGGTGGAGGTGTGTTCTGATTGGTTGGGGGTTTGGCTGTGCTCTGATTGGATGGGGGTTTGGCTGCGCTCTGATCGGATGGGGGTGTGTTCTGTTTCAATGGGGGCTTCGTTGTGCTCTATGGTCTCCCCAAGCTCTATGGTCTCCCCAAGATACACAAAGAAGGAACCCCACTTAGACCCATAGTCAGCTCCATAGGCTCACCTCTACAAAACCTAGCCAAATTTCTCGCCAAACAACTACAGCCCTATGCAGAATACATCACCTAAAAATATGTATATGTATATATGTATATATATATACACACACACACACACACAAACACACACAAAGAGTGTGTGTGTGTGTGTGTGCATGTGTGAGAGAGACTTATGACTGTTTTTCATATTTATGACCATTGCAGCATTCCTATGGTCACATTATTAAAGTTCAGATGCTTGGTAATTGACTCAAATTTATGACGGTTGCAGTGTCCTGGGATCATGTGATCCCCTTTTGTGACCTTCTGACAAGCAATTAATAGGGAAGCAAGATTCACTTAACAACTGTGTCATTAAGTTAAGAACTACAGCGATTCACTTAGCAACTATACCAAAAATGGGTGTAGAATGGGGCAAAAGTGTGGTCGTAAGTCAATTATGATCATAAGTCGAGGACTACCCGTGTATGTATGTATTTATAAATATTATACACACACACACACACACACATAGTATAATATACACACACACATACACACAAATACACACACACACATATATACACACACATATACACTTATACATACATATATTTATACACATATATATGTATGTGTGTGTGTGTGTATCAGTGGTGTGTTACTACCAGTTCGCACTGGATCGGGCGAACTGGTAGCAGCAATGGCAGGAGGCTCCACCCACCCACCCAGACACTTCTGTGCATGTGCAGAAGTGCTGCACGCGAGCACGCACTCATGAGCGCGCACGCACGAACAAACCGGTAGCAACGGGATTTGGAATCTGTCCCTGGTGTATATCTATCTATCTATCTTTATATATATGTGTGTGTATCTATATATATGTACAGAGAGAAAGTATATATGCAGCGTATACTATAAAACTATATATATAGTCTTATAAACCACAAAATTACCCAGTCCATGTGATCTTGTATATATTTTTCATTTCAGAGAGAACAAATTCTCTCGGGAAATGCTCACATGAATTAATTATGTTGAAGTATTAAAATGTTATGTGCAATCTCTTGAATATAATTGGGATGGCAATGTACGATGTTCTTTTAACCTAGCACTTGGAGAAAAAGAGAAAATTATGCTATCGTAAATGGCATATGAATCAACTTTGAAAAAAGAATATATATTCAAGAATGTCAACTAACATATTCCTGCATTATTAGCTCATCTCATGTGCAGAAATCAAAAATGCTCAAGCAACTGTAAATTCTAATTTGTATAAAAAAATCTCACATGTGGTAAAGAGGACATGAATATCATGGAAATCCATGATTATAAACTCCCCTTTAAAAATGACTGCAGTAAAATTTGAAACAAGAGATATAATCATATGGAACTCTGTCCAATTTGAAGGAACTTAAAATAAGGAGTTCCTAACTTTGAACAGGATTTTAATTGATTGGGTTTTCCTGCTGACAATAATTTTGAGCCTATGTTTTATTTAGCTGTTTAAAAATAGTATTAATTATATTTAAGCACATGATACGTATGCTGTACTGTAGTTTATGAAAGGCAAAATATGTTTTTACTGCAGTATTGCTGATTAATAATCTACCCCAATAGATTAGAGACTGGATCTAGAGCTTTTATTTTTTTTTTTCCCATGGAAATACTTTTGCTCCATGAGAAAATGCTGGTAAATCGAAACGGTTCAACAATTGATATAACATAGAATCTTTATAAATGGAAATGGATAAATAACTTTATAAATCCAGGTTCCAACAAGGGGTGAAATCCAGCAGGTTCTGACAGGTTCTGGAGAACGGGTAGCTGTTCTGCCCCAGCTCCGGATTCCCAAGGATTGTGACACACACCAATGGTCCTTATCAAAGTTATAATGTACCAAGAATAAACAAAGTCCGGCAAAGGTTGGCAACCAGCCCAGAAAACAAGATACGATAAAACACTCACTATCCAAACTGCTCTTTAGTAATTATACATTGTTTCCAGCAAGAAATTACTAACTGTCTGCGACTTAAATAGGCTAAGGGAGTGGCCAATTATCCTCAAACCTTACTCTCGAGGACACCTCCTTCTCCTGAGTAGCCACTCCTGTCTTTTGGCAGCCCTGCGTGCTCAAGCATTGAGGAGAGGCTCCTCCACTTCGCTCTCTCCACTTGAAGGAGCCTCTGGAGGTTCCGAAGGCCCTGGCTGACTCTCTGCCTCTGGTACCACATCCTCTTCAGCCTCCTCGCTGTCTGACGCGAGCGTCTGCTGCGCTGGCTGCTGGTGCAACCCCACACCAGCCTCCTCATCGTCGGGATCAGCCACAATCCACACAGGCCGCTGGCAGGTTACAACAGTAGCGGAAATTTTGAGTAGTTTGGAGAACTGGCAAATACCACCTCTGGCTGGCCCCAGAGTGGGTGGGAATGGAGATTTTGCAATATCCTTCCCCTAGGAGTGGGAAGGGAATGGGGATTTTGCAGTATCCTTCCCCTGCCACACCCACCAAGCCACGCCCACCAAGCCACATCAAGCCCACCAAGCCACACCCACAGAACCAGTAGTAAAAAAAATTAGATTTCACCACTGGTTCCAACTGTAGGTACATACCTGTCCTTCTATGTCAGTGATGGCTAACCTTTTTCTCGTTGTGTGCCGAAAGCGTGCATGCATGCTGGCACCCATAATGCAATGCGTGCCCCCCTCCTGCACATGCGCGTACAACCCCCCACACACTCCACATCCATTTGCACCACTCAAGTGACCCTGATGACACACAGAAATCTCCAGGGGACCTTAACAACTCACTAAAAGAAATGCAAATGTCCAGCTGTCTACAAGGAGTATAAATCCTTCCATTCCCCACCATCCAGTCAGAGCTGAAGAAGCTTCTTGGATGAGAAGCGAAACGTCTTCAAAGAAAAACCAGAAAATCTAGTTTCCTCTTCAAAAAGCACATTTGGGAGAGAATAATATACTTTAAACAATTAATCTATTTCTCAATGTTGGCCAGAGTTCATCACAATTATAAGGACGTATCCATAAATATGGATTTGTTAGGAATATAAATTATCTGTATAACATTGTAGAGATCAGTAATTTTGAATATGTCTTCTACTTCTGAATTAAATATTGCTTCTTCTTACGTGTTACACTTGCATTTTTGGATAAGTGGAGTATTTTTCAGACCAAGGGGGGAATTTTAATAATAATTAAAAAAAACCCACATCTGATTGACACAAGTGTTAAGAACCCATGTGTTGATCATAATCACAAATTATATCTAAGGAACTGCTCTTTTATAATCTTCAGATTGCCAGGAAGTCTTTTCCTTTCAATTATGTGCCAGAAAATGTTCAGAGTAATGTTTTGACCTGCATGTCTAATACACCATATGCTTCCTCTTGGCTCATCTTATTTTGTATGCATGAAATATTCTCCAAGTATGGATAATTTTTAAATACTTAGGAATAATTCTGAAGCTAATTAAAATTGAGAAGACTTTATTTTAATTTAATTTTGGAAAACTGGCATAAACACATGAAAACTGAAACCGTAGCACTGTCTGAATACTGAAAGAAGATAATTTTGTTGTTAGTTGCGAAGTTGTGTCCGACCCATCGCAACCCCATGGACAACCTTCCTCCAGGCCTTCCTGTCCTCTACCATCCTCTGGAGTCTATTTAATCTCACGCCAACAGCTTCAGTGACTCCATCCAGCCGTTCTCTTGTTCTCTGTCATCCCCTTCTTCTTTTGCCCTCAATCTTTCCCAGCATTAGTCTCTTCTCCAGTGAGTTTATCACTTATCAAAGAAGATAATAGTGAACAGTAAAATTTATAAAAGTTAGCAAGTCATCCTTATCAAATGAAATGTACAATTTCATTGCTTTAACTTCTGAGTACAAAAATATACTTTTTAATGTATGAATAATAAAAAACATATTTTAAAATAATTTTAGAATTTATCTTTCAGAAGTTAATTTTTTTGTTTTCTTTTGTTTTTTGGAATGGCAGTATCTACGTTATAATCAGCTATATAATTTATTAACAAGCTCAGATCTTTTCTCCTTCCTTCCTTCCTTCCTTCCTTCCTTCCTTCCTTCCTTCCTTCCTTCCTTCCTTCCTTCCTTCCTTCCTTCCTTCCTCCCTCCCTCCCTCCCTCCCTCCCTCTCTCCCTTTCTTTCTCCCTGCCTGCCTGCCTCCCTCCCTTTCTTCCTGCCTCCCTCCATCCCTCCCTCCCTCCCTTCCTGATGCTCTGTCTCTCTGGTCCAGCAGGGACAGTCAAGCAGCTGGCAGCAATATGGAGAAAAGCAGATCCCTGTTGAGAGATTACTGATAATGGCAAATAGTCAGTAATCTTGGCTTCTTTCCCCAGCATGACTCCTGTATTATGAACTTTAATAACTATCTTGACAGATACAATAAAGCGACTGCTGATAATTCATATCCATGAATTATTGAAAAGTACTAATTTCAAAAAGATGATAACATATGTTGAATTTCAAAGGATACAGGAAGCAAGAAATATTTGTGCATACAAAGGTAGACCAAAAGGGTGGGGAAAATCCCTCTGTACTTATGTTGATATAGGTCAATAAGAAAAGTTAAAACATCTTCTATTTTCAGAGAAATTCATGATCAGACTCTCTATAATAACTGTATTGATGTAAACCCTGAGGGAAATGTTGGCATAATGTAAACTACTTTTCACTTAGTTTAACAGCCAGAAAATCATTATGTATTATTAGTGCTTCTATCCGCAAAAGAACAGTATTCTGAATGTGGTAGCCTACAAACACATAAATCTGATCAGATGTTTGATGTGATTGTGACTGTTGTCATTATTGTGGGGATGGGGGGGGGGTTATGGATTTTATGCATTGTGGAAATTTAATTTTGTAAGTTGCCTAGAGTCACCGTGCATGAATTTTGGTGGCCTTATAAATGTGGTTAATAAAAATAAAATAAAAGAACAAATAAATTGGATCAGAGCCAAACCAGTCCACTCCAAATCTGTTTAACTTTATGTACACAGTGTGTGGTAAAAGGTATCCGTTTCCCAATAGACATGTAAGTTGCATTTGACTTACTGTAAACATGGCCAACAGAGACAAGCCCAGGGAGGCTTATCTCTCTGGATTGTCATTTTTTTCAACTTACTAACAGAAGAAACAGGCATTCTTTTGGTATATATGGTTCTCCTGGCTAGAAGAGATTCCTAGAATCGCTCCACAAGACACATACACCTCATACAGCAGGATCTGCAGGAAACTTTGAAACCTGTGCTTCAGAGCAGCTGTTTATATGGACAGGGACGTCCTACAATTCACTTCATTGTTGAAAAAGCAGCCAGTTTGGAATTTATTTTTCAAATAGACAATGAGTCGTGTCTTTCATTTCTTAAGTCAATTTATGGGATTATTATCTGTATTATCTGAAAGAGGCTCTTTCCCAGGGGTGGGATTCACCTGGTTCAAACCTCTTAGGGCGAACCAGATACTAATTTTACATCTGGTTCGCTAAACCGGTAGTTGCAAGGACTGACTGGCACCACCCACCCCGCCCTGCCCCTCCCAGGAGTCTCCACGTGGCTCATTTTTGATGGCGGGTAAGTGCAGCGCCTGCACGGAGGCTCTGGGAGGCTGAAAAACAGGTCTCCCAGAAGTTCCAGAAGTCTGGAAATGGGCCCGTTTCTGGCCTCCGGAGGACCTCTGAAGCATGGGGGAGCCGTTTTTGCCCTCCCAGAGGCTCGAAGAAAGGCTCCAGAGCCTGGGGAAGGCAAAAATGCCCCCCCACCCCCCATAGTGCAGGAGGCCAAGAAGGCCATGCCCACCCAGCATCTGGGCAGAGAACCGGTTGCTAATTTTTTTTTTTAATTTGATTTATATGCTGCCCTTCTCCGGAGACTCAGGGCGGCTTACAATGCGTTAAGCAATAGCCTTCATACTTTTGTATATTTATACAAAGTCAGCTTATTGCCCCCACAAACTGGGTCCTCAATTTACCTACTTTAGAAAAGATGGAAGGCTGAGTCAACCTTGAGCCTGGTGAGATTCGAACTTACAGTAATTGCAGACAGCTGGTGTTAATCACAATGCTATCAGTCTGCTGAGCCATCAAGCCCTGTTTTTGAATCCCACCCCTGCTCTTTCCAGTCTGTTTATCATTTCCTTTTGAAGTTCTGCGTTATATTTGACACTTCTTCATTGCTAAACAATGAAGAAGAGGTTAGAACAGAATAACAGAGTTGGAAAGGACCTTGTAGGTCATCTAGTCCAACCCCCCCTAAAGTAGGAGATCCTACATCAGTTCTGACAAATGGCAGTCCAATCTCTTCTTGAAAGCTTCCAGTGATGAAGCTCCCACAACATCTGAAAGCAAACTGTTCCATGGGTTGATTGCTCTCATTGTCAGAAAATTTATCCTTGTTTCTAAGTTTAATCTTTCCTTGATCAGTTTCCATCTATTGTTCCTTGTCTGGCCTTCAGGTGCTTTGAAAATAGCTTGACCCCTTCCTCTCTGTGGCAGCCCCTCAAATATTGGAACTGGTTGCTGGAGGCAAGCTAAAGTAAGAAATCTGGAGCTTCTTTTTTAAAATTTTGATGGAGAAACATAAAGATAGAAAGTTGTGTTATAGGTGGCTGAAACTTTTTGATTTTTATGAACTCTGATTGGCCAGGAACCAGCAATTGCTTTATAAATATATAAATCCTTTGACCACAAGAGGGAGCTAAGAAGATTTATTTTTCTTTATTTATTTATTTTGTCAAGTATGTATAAGATAATATATAAGTATAAACATGATTATGAATACATGAGATGGTTATGAATAAAAGGGGACAGTAGGACAGAGACGGTAGGCACGTTGGTGCGCTTATGCATGCCCCTTACAGACCTCTTAGGAATGGGGTGAGGTCAACAGTAGGCAGTCTAAGGTTAAAGTTTTGGAGGTTTGGGGAAGAAACTACAGAGTCAGGTAGTGGATTCCAGGCATTGACCACTCTGTTGCTGAAGTCGTATTTTCTGCAATCGAGTTTGGAGCGGTTTACCTTAAGTTCGTATCTATTGTGTATTCGTGTATTATTGCGGTTGAAGCTGAAGTAGTCATTGATGGGTAGAACATTGTAGCAGATAATTTTGTGTATTACGCTTAGGTCAGACCGAAGGTGACATAGTTCTAAATTGTCTAAGCCCAAAATTTCAAGCCTGGTGGTATAAGGTATTCTGTTATGAGCAGAGAAGTGGAGGACTCTTCTCGTGAATTATCTCTGGACGCGCTCAATTGTGTTAATGTCCAATATGCAGTGCGGGTTCCAGACAGAGGAGCTGTATTTGAGAATTGGTCTAGCAAAGGTTTTGTATGCCCTAGTTTTCAATTCAATATTACCAGAGAAGATGCTTCGCAAGATTAGATTAACAACTCTTAATCCCTTTTTGGCAATGCTGTTACAGTGAGCTCTGGCACTTAGATCATTAGAGATGAGTACTCCAAGGTCCTTGACAGAGTAAGGGTCATTTATGAGGTCGTATCCGCCCAGCTTGTATTTGTTCTGGGTTATTTTGCCAATGTGCAAGACAGAGCATTTGTTGGTTGAGAGTTGGAGTTGCCAATTGTTTGACCATTCTGACACATAGTCAAGGTCTCTTTGTAGGGCAGCAGCATTGTCGATGGTGTTGAATATTTTTCCATCATCAAGATGTATTTTTCCATCATCAATATAACTAAGATGGCTAATACAAGCATATTTTTTCAGAAGTGTTTGAAAATTATTTAGAGAAATACATTCACTTTATAGACCCACGATGGCGAACCTATGGCAAGCATGCCACAGGTGGTACATGGAGCCATATCGGTGGGCATGCAAGGATTGCCCTAGCACAGCTCCGGCGCGCATGCACACACTGGCCAGCTGATTTTCAGGCCTTCCGGGCTCACCAGAAGTTAGGAAACAGGCTGTTTCCGACCTCCGGAGGGCCTCCAGTGGGATGGGGAAGCCTGTTTCGCCCTCCCCAGGCTCCAAGAAAGCCTCTGAAGCTTGGGGAGGGCGAAAAACGGGCCTACCAGGCCCACTGTGCCACCGCATGCCAAAAGTGGGGGGAGCGGGGGGAAGAGTGCACAGGGTGCTGGGGCACATTGAATTATGGATGTGGCGCGCGGCCCTGCCATGCTTCCCCTGCTTTTGGCACAGGATGGCAAAAAGGTTAGCCATCATTGTTATAGACCAATTATGTTCTAAGGACAAAGGAAGATATAATTAATATACAGGTAGTCCTCAACTTAAGACCACAAATGAGCCCAAGATTTCTGTTGCTAAGTGAGACATTTGTTAAGTAATTTTGCCCCATTTTACAATCTTTCTTGCCACAATTGTTCAATGAATCATTTCAGTTGTGAAATTAGTAGTATAGTTGTTAAGTATATCTGGATTCCCCATTGACTTTTCTTGACAGGAGATTGCAAAAGGTGATCACATGATCCCAGGACACTGCAATTGTCATAAATATGAGTCAGTTGCCACACAAATTTTGCCACACTATGAATTTTGATCACGTGGCCATGGGAAGGCTACAACAGTCGTTAAGTGTGAAAAATGGTCAGAAGTCACTTTTTTCAGGGCAGTTGTAACTTTGAGCAGTCACTAAATGAACTATTGTAAGTTGAGGACTACCTGCAGATGCTATAAAAGAAGAGCAAGAGGTGCAATCAGGTGTAGAAAATTATCAAAACATTCGGGCAGTTTCACAGGTTTCTGACAATGTAAAGGATTTCACTGTAACTCTGGATTATAAATCTGACACCAAACTTTATTATGATGATAGATTAAATACAACCAATCCAGCACAATTGAAATAAGGGTTTCAAGTAAATCCACAACTCTCATGAGGACAAATTTTGGATTTTTTGTTCATGGACACTAACAAGATTGAAAATAAGTAAACCAGTGGCTCAGAAAATCAAATTGTTTCTATCCACAAACCGTATTTAGATATAGCATGACTAGTAGTGAGCAAAGGCCACACTCCAGTGGTGGGTTTTAAAATTTTTTACTACCGGTTCTGTGGGCGTGGCTTGGTGGGCGTGGCAGGGGAAGGATACTGCAAAATCTCCATTCCCACCCCAATCCAGGGGAAGGATACTGCAAAATCCCCATTTCATCCAGATCAGTTGGGACTCAGGAGGCAGAGAATAGATGGGGGTGGGGCCAGTCAGAATTTTTACTATTGGTTCTCTGAACTACTCAAAATTTCCGCTACTGGTTCTCCAGAACTGGTCAGAACCTGCTGAAAACCACCTCTGTCATACTCACTAGCTTACTAATGAAATGTCTGAAACCAAACAATGCGGCTCAGAGAGCATCAAGGACTTTGAAAACGCATATTTAATTTAAATGCCAGCTGCCACGATACAAGAAACTAAGAAAGAAAAGAATCAGTATGTCATTTATTTATTTATTTTAAAAGTTGTGCTTGTAGAACAAACATAGTTAAATAGCACAGATTATAAATATAATTTTATGGGAGGATATTCAGTCTACTCGTTTAGCTTAAATGGGCTATCTAATTTTCCTTCCCAAGAAATAAAACCATGTTTTCCTTACTTTCATACTCATAACAGGAATGTGATTCTGTAATTCAGTAACACTGCAAAGCTAGATCCTATAAAAAACATAATGACCTCTCTTGTAATCTTAAATTTTTTGTTCAGAATTTTCATTCCTGTTATAATGATAATTTGACATTGTGCAATGTTCTTAAAATACAATCCAATAAATGTCTATTTCTACTAGAGACATTAGTTATGTAGTAGCCATTAAAAACGTTTAACTACAGCAATAAGTGAAGCAGAGAGTAGGAACATAAGACAAGCTAGCATTTATTTATTTATTTATTATACATTTTTGACTGTAGAAATATATATTTTACGTTTATGCATAGCATTTATTTATTTATTTATTTATTTATTATTTATTTATTTATTTATTATTTAAAATACATTTTCGACTGTAGAAATATATATTTTACGTTTATGCATAGCATTTATTTATGTTTTATGTATTTATTTATTTATTTATTCATTATTTATTTATTTTAAATACATTTTTGAGTGTAGAAATATATATTTTACATTTATGCATAAAATCTCCAAGATTGGTTGCATACAAATACATATAATTCCAATCACCTTTTTTTTGCATATTTTTTTTTTATTTTTATTTCTCATAAACATATTTAAGTGTACAGTCTCTTATCCATCATTAATCATTGATCATTCATCTTATCCTTTAACTTTCATTTTTATTTGTCCGGGGCTGCTCTTTTACCATTTCCTCTTCTTTGTTTTTCCACAGCCTTTCCTCTTCTTCTTCTTCCCTTCTCTTTCTTCTTCTGTCCCTTTCTATTTTCTTCATTCCTCCTCTCCTCCCCTTCTACTTCGTCTCCCCTTCCCCCACTCCTCTCTTCTTCCTCCCTTTCTAACCCTCTCTCCTACTCTTCTTTCCCTTCCCTTTTCTTCCTCTCCTTTTCCTTCTCTTCTATCCCTCTCTCCTTTCCTCTCTTCTCCCCTCCTTCCCTCTCGCTATTCCTCTCTCCTTTCCCACTCCTTTGTTGTGTCCATTTTCAATTTAATCTAGAATGGTATACCATACCATACCATTCCAATCAAATTTTGTTGTTGTTGTCGGTTTACATATAAAATATAACTTAACATTTGACATTGCAGAAAATCATGAAAACGGCATAGAAGTTGATAAGACAGAAATATACTAAATTATACTGAACTGTGACAAGGAAGATGCCAGAATCAAACCTCATGTTAAGTTGTTCCAGAGTGTAGAAAAAGAAGTTAAATGTGAAGTTTGGTAAATGTGTGATAGGAATTGCAGAATGTGCACTATTGAAATTTTAAGCGCAACGATTAAAGATAGAGTAAGCAGGTAAATCTTAATACACCATAATGAACAATCTGAATTGATTCAGAAAACAACCCACCTCCATCAGAACTATTTTGACATGGAAGCAAAAAACCTTTTGCTAGAAATATCAATCCCTAGCCACCAGTTTTAGACCAGTTGCAGTTTCCAGAACAATTTTTAAGGTTACCACTTTGAAGCAAGCTTTGCAATAATTTCACCTATATAATAAGATTATCTAGTGTCAGCAATGGTTCTAAATTGCTGTATCTCTGACCATTTCAATTATTACTTTCCAAATCCCAAAGCTGAGGTCCTAGAATCAACAACATTTTCACTTTGTATGAATTTAGCTCCAGCTTCTTCTTTCAGATTCAACCTATGATACTGGAAGAAATAGTAAAAACTCTTTAGATGTCAACCCTGACTTCAGGACAAGAAGAGAAATATAGCAGGTTATCATTAGTATACTAATGATATATAATGATATAACCAGCCCAGTGATGCCCTCGACATGATAGCCCGGTGCCTGGAAGCGGTACGGGTCTGGATGGGAAGGAACAGACTTCGACTCAACCTGGCCAAGACTGAGTGGCTGTGGGTACCGGCATCTCGGTCCATGGGAGAGGTTCCATCGCTGGCTATAGGGAGTGAAGTTTTACCGCCTGTAGACAGGGCACGCAACTTGAGTGTCCTCCTGGACTCACGGTTGAGTTTAGAAGATCATATAACGACCGTGATCAGGAGGGCATATGCCCAGATTCGTCTGGTGCGCCAGTTGAACCAGTATTTCTAACTCTTTCATTTCTTTGGTGACTCCAAAAAGTAGTCACTAGAGTCAGAGGTGGTATTCAGCAGGTTCTGACCAGTTCTGGAGAACCGGTAGTGGAAATTTTGAGTAGTTTGGGGAACCAGTAAATGCCACCTCTGACTGGCCCTGCCCCCATTTATTCTCTGCTCCTGAGTCCCAGCTGATTGGGAGGAAATGGGAATTTTACAGTATCCTTCCCCTGCCACACCCACCAGGCCATGCCCACCAAGCCATGCCATGCCATGCCCACCAAGCCACACCCACAGAACCGGTAGTAAAAAATTTTGAATCCCACCATTGACTAGAGTCAAATGTCAACGAATGATACAGGAATATCTGAATAGCTACCCTTGTGATCCTCTAATACAGATTGTCCATGAAGGCAATAAATGCTTGTCTCACCAAAGCCATATCTAAATTTATAGTGGAAAGATATATACTTAGTATTTTTTTCTAATATTTCTAGGATCTGTGATGTTAATTTTCTTATGTACTATCTTGACCCATACAGAATATGACATTTGAATCTTTTACTTAACCATGCTAGGATTCCATCTTATTTCAACTTTCCATCCATAATATGACCTAAATATTCTTGTGAAATACTAAGGTTGACAGCAATTTCCCTTGGAGAAGTCTGACAATTGCCCTTAATTATCATTAGTTAATTAATTATATTAGATTTAATTATTAATTCTCATATGAAAATCAGCATTTGCTGTCACTGGTCATCCATTTTATTATTAATCACACAGATCAAAATTTCCCAGTTCATCTTTACATATTTCAGCCCAGCAATACATATTTGTCATGTCAATAGTCATCACCATAAACAACCTGCATTTAGTCATGAATTTCAATTGGAAGGACTCTTCAGCAGTCAGAAATTTAATCATGATGAGTTGATCAAAGCACACTTTTAATTATAAGATATGATTATAACTTCTAATGCAACAATAATTTAATATTTCAATTAGATATGTGATTATCATTATTTCAACAAGATGTCTATCATTTCTCTGCATTATAATTTAACGAATCAATTTTCAGTCACAATCATCAATATTGGCACATTACTATTAAAACTGTTTCTTTTGGTCACATTTTTGGGTTACAGAAATAATTTGGACATATTTCTATGCAAATATAAAATTACATTTCCCATTTTACTTTTCTATGCATATTACAAATAAAGTTTTCTAGAAAAATGAACATTTATATTTTTGATATGATAGGAACAATCAAGCAGAACATGGTCATATTTCACATTCTGTCTAATTTATGGAAAAGCTATCAAATAACTAAATAGTTGGGTTTGACTCTGTTTTTATTTTCTGAAGTTCAGATTCAGGTTCCAGTGTTAATTAGCCAAAGTGCAATATTTCCTGTTTTAAAATTAATGCATTGGAAAAAATTAGACAACGTTTATTGTGCTATTTAGCAAGTGTTTGACAATATATCTTTTTAACAATTACATGGATATGGGTTAAATTATGCAGTCTTATCTATTGAAAACATGAAAAGTGGAGGATAAAACACCCTACTATTCAAAGTTTCTTAGCTTTTTGTTTGTAATTATTAAACATTAGTATTTTCACCAGGGGTGGGTTCTAAATTTTTTTACTACCAGTTCTGTGGGCGTGGCTTATTTTGTGGGTGTGGTTTGATGGTCATGTGACAATTCTTTAGGATTTAGCAGAAGTACTGGTCTATCAGGCTTTTAATTGCTTGCAGAGCTGTACCGGTCTACCCATTTGTTTTTTGAGGCACCGGTCTACCCATTTGTTTTTGGAGGCACCAGTCTACTCATGTTTTTGGAGGCACCAGTCTACCCATTTGTTTTTGGAGGCACTGGTCTATTCATTTGTTTTTGGAGACACCAGTCTATCCATTTGTTTTTTGAATGCACTGGTCTACCACCACACGGCCTTTTAACACTGATCAGCTGCAGGGCGGCCCTTTGAAGCCCCGTGGCAAGAGTTTAAACAGTTTTTTTCCTTCTAGCCGATCAGCTGGGACTTGGGAGGCAGCAAATAGATTGGGGGCGGGCCAAATAAAAGGTAAGAATAACGTGGGGGAGGGGGGGTAGGAGGACCCAGCTCCCGAACAAAGAGAACCGGTTCGGTGACATCATATCATCATCGCTACCGGCTGGGCCGAACTGGGCCGAACCGGGAAGAACCCACCACTGATTTTCACCCTTATAGGTAGGATGTGTTTTCCTCAGTTTCAGGTCCTGTACCAGAGACCTGAGAACCTGAGGGCCCTGGGCAGTATCTCAGCTGTTCCTAGCACTGCACTCTTCTGAACATTGCTCTGATATTGTTCCTGGGATCTCTTGGAGCCACCTTCCCAGCTTAGGAGCCACAACCCAAGTGCTTCTATCACCACTGAGAACACGTTGGCCTTTGCTTTCCACATCCTCTCCAATGTGGAGAGTCCCTGATACATCTCTCCTACTCCTTTTTCCTATATGTTGTTATTGTTTGGCATTGCTGTATCTATCACCACCGCTGTCCTTTGATCTTTGTATCCGCTTGCCTACTTGGATCTGGAAGTCCCACATGATCTTACCTTTCTTATTCTCCACAATATTCTGTGGGATCTCCCATATGGACTTAGGATGGTCTAGCCTATATTCTGTGGAGATGTGTCTGCACACAATGTCAGCTACTTGGTCGCGCCATTTAGTATATGCTGTTCCTGCCTGCATCCAGTGGTGGGCTTCTGCTGGTTCGGACCGGTTCGGACAAAGCGGTAGTTGTGACCTGCTTGCAACATGTGGGTGAGCCACCCACCTGCCCCGGCGCTATGCTGTCCTATTTAGCCACATTTTTTAAGCCGTGTACATGCTTGCAAGCTACGCGTGAGAGCAAAGTGCATGCAAGGAAGGCCCTGCGTGCGCCATGCTCACATTTTTGGTGCTGGGCAAACCAGTTGTTAATTCATGTGCCGCCCACCTCTTCCTGTGTCTCACACCCTGCCACTATATGTTGGGCTGTCTCTGAGTTCTCTCTGCATAGTCTGCACCTTGGATGTTGTCTAGTGTGGTAGACCCCTCCTTCTAGGGGTCTGGTGCTTAGTGTACCTTCTTGTGCTATTATGATCAGTGCTGTCTTTTAATCCAGGCCTTTCCAGCCACTGATGATTCCTCTGCTAGATATACATACATACATACATACATACATACATACATACATACATACATACATAGGCTAAGCAAAGCCAGGCAATCAATCAATCTTCAATTATAACACGATACATGGAGAGATAATACACAGAGAACTACAATGGAGATAGAACATGAGGAGATAATACACGGAGAGAGAGACTGCCCTCACAGGGCCTCTCTTATATAGACAGCCTCTTAAAGTGATAACCCTGCTGACTCATTCTCATTGCATCATCTCAGTTTACAGCCTTGTAGCAGCTGGTCAGCTATTAAATCATCATTACCTTAACACTTTGAGACTCATCAGATCCTGATCTCTTTCTTTCTAGCTAGTGTACAGTATCTGGGTATAGGACTTGGGGTGGAAACTTCCATACATTGTGAAAAGCGTCCAGTTCTTCACAATCGTTCTGTGAATTCCTGTCCTGAAACATTAAGCAAATTGTACTTGTACTTTTCATATTACATTACATTCTTCTCACTGTCCACTCAAAATTATAAACAAACGGTTATTCAGGTGTACTGGCCTAAGGGAGAGAAAGTAGGGATTTTTTCTTCCTATCCTTTCATATGGTATCTCTGTGGCATAGGGGCAGGGGAGATTATTCATTTGTAGCATTATACAAAGCTTTTCTGTTCTGAGATTTACAGAATGGTTCTATATGACATCCTTATTTGAATCAGAAAAGTCTAAAACTGTGCACTATATTAATTAACACTATAGAGTTTCTATTTTCATTGCTGTCACAGTTTTTGTACTTGCTGTCCTCACTGTGCTGTTCTTTTAGCTGTTTTCCATTATGTTTTGACAAGTCTGTGAGCTTGCCAAGTTTCAGTAATAACAGTAAATGTTTCAGAATAATCTATGGTGAGTGTCAGGGTTAAACAGAGATTTAAACCATATCTCTAAAGTTCAGTGGGGGTGTTACTTGGAACCCTGACACAATATTTTATTCATCCTACAAAAGTCTTTACATAGTATTTTGAAAGTTACTAATACATCTTTCACATTTGATACCTCCCTTGGAGTATCAAACAGCACCGAGACTCCATCCCATTTCAGAACCCAATAATTTATTTATTTATTTATTTATTTATTTATTTATTTATTTATTTATTTATTTATTTATTTATTTATTCGATTTATATGCCGCCCTTCTCCGGAGACTCAGGGCGGCTTACAGTACGTTAAGCAATAGCCTTCATACTTTTGTATATACCTGCTTAGTAGGGCTTTTTGCCCCCCCCCCAAGTGGTGTTCTATTTTATACAAAGTCAGCTTATTGCCCCCACAAACCGGGTCCTCAGTTTACCTACCTTGAAAGGATGGAAGGCTGAGTCAACCTTGAGCCTGGTGAGAATTGAACTCACAGTAATTGCAGGCAGCTGGCAGCTAAGTGCTACTTTAACAGCAGTTTAGTCCGCTGCGCCACCAAGGCACCTTCAATGGCTGGTGTCTGTAGCAGTCATCATTAGTTTGGTCTTGTTTACATTGAATCTTAGTCCCATTTTTTCCCCTTGACTTTCATTACTAGGCCTTCTAAATCATTTGCATTTTCAGAGATCAGAGTAGCATCAGTAGTGTAGCATAAGTTATTGATGGCTTTTTTACTTCCAGTTTTATAACCATTGCTCATATTTTTTAGATTCGGTTTGACTTAATTTAATTTCATCATAAAATTAATCAAACTACTTTTGTTTTGCAACTGTGGTTAGAGCATAAACTTGGATCATATTAGAAGGATGTCCAGAAAGTCTAATAGGCATTATTTGGTTATTGACAACTAATGTTCTATATCCTTGCTGTATCACTGTGCCTTCTTTACTGTTCGTGTCCTGTGTAGTAAACAGTATGATTTTCTGAGTGAAATTGTCCAATTCTAATCCATTTCAATTTGCTGATGCCTAGGTTGTCAGTCTGCAAAACTTTCATCTTTCGCTGTGTTGAGCTTTTTCATGTTCCTACTTCTTATATTTCATGTTCCCATGGTTTTTAGAGCTTCAGATTTTCTTTGCCTCCAGGAAAACAACTACTAGATATGCCCAAAGCTTTTACCTACTCAAGTCATAAACATCACTAGTATTCTGAAAAGCTCTCAGCTTTTTTCAATAGTATGTTGAGTGCCATCCAACTAGAGAGGCTCATCATCTGCACTCTATCATCAATCATTTTATATTCTCTAGCCATGTGGCTTTCTTGATAAAAAAAAATACAGGAGTAATTTGCCATTGCCTTCTCCAGTGCAGTGTGAATTGATACCTATGCCTGATATCTTTTATCACTAAAGTCATCCCTGGCATCTTCCTATATCTCTGCTGCCCAATATAGCTTGTTCTAGTTGGGCAGCTGGAATGACCTTCACACCTTGGATGACTTGCTACAAGTATTGTCATATATTCCCAACATCCTTCTCTAGTCCCTCTTAGGAGCACCCTTCACATCAATCACAATGATCCGAGGTGGTGCAGTGGTTAGAGTGCAGTACTGCAGATACTTCAGCTGACTGTTGGTTCAGCAGATCAGTGGATCAAATCTCACCGGCTCAAGGTTGACTCAGCCTTTCATCCTTCCGAGGTGGGTAAAATGAGGACCCAGATTGTTGGGGGCAATAGGCTATTTAGTATACTGTCTTTGGTGTAAGTTGCCCAGAGTCCTCGGGAGTGGGTGGCATAGAAATATGACTAACAACTACAACAACAACAACAACAACAACAACAACAACAACAACAACAACAACAACATTTTGATTCTACAAAACCCACCTTACTCGGAACAGCTTACATCCTCCAATGATACCTTAACAGTTCCTAGGTCCTTGGTTAGGACTCAAGCTGCTGAGCTATTAACCAGCCTCAAAGGCTGTGAATCTCACTAAAGATTAAATAATAATAATAATAATAATAATAATAATAATAATAATAATAATAATAATAATAATAATAATATAGGCTTGGCATAGTTATAACAGAAATAGACCTTTCAAGATTCATTCATAATGCCTGCCTATATAAATTACACAGTATTTTGTGTTATCACTCTTGTATATTGCAATTTTACAATCCCCGAAATAATCTTGCCATTTTGCTATAGAATGATTATTCACCTCTATTGTATAATGCAGGGTTCAGCGACCATAAACATTCAAAGAGCCACAAAGGTCCTCCCTGTTCAATTCTGGAGCCGACCAGAAGTCCAGTTCCCTCATCATAGTCTCCTCCTAGCAGGGCATCCTTTTTCCTCTGCTGACCGGATGTCCGGTTCCCCCACCATAGAGTCTCCTCCTAGCATGGTGTCCTTTTCTCTCTGCTGACTGGAAGTCGGTTCTCCCACCATAGAGTCTCCTCCTAGCACGGCATCCTTTTTCCTCTACCTGTCCTAACCAAAAGCCCTATCAATTGTGGAGCCGACCAGCAACAAGGAGCTGCAGCAGAGGGATGAAAGAGCCACGTGCGGCTCCAGAGCCGTGGGTTGCTGACCCCTGGTGTAGTGCATCCTTATTCAATGAAGTTACACTCAGTGAATCATCCGTTTATCCGAGTACTTTCAGTACTTACACTAAGGGATGCAGTAGCTCAGTGGCTAAGATGCTGAGCTTGTCGATCGAAAGGTCAGCAGTTCAGCGGTTCGAATCCCTAGTGCTGCATAACAGGGTGAGCTTCCGTTACTTGTCCCAGCTTCTGCCAACCTAGCAGTTCGAAAGCACATAAAAAATGCAAGTAGAAAAATAGGGACCACCTTTGGTGGGAAGGTAACAGCGTTCTGTGCGCCTTTGGCATTTAGTCATGCCGGCCACATGACCACAGAGACGTCTTCAAACAGCCCTGGCTCTTCGGCTTTGAAATGGAGATGAGCACTGCCTCCTAAAGTCGGGAACAACTAGCACATATGTGCAAGGAGAACCTTTACCTTTTCCTTACTTAGACTAAAAATCAAACTCTGCATCTTATGCAATATGAAATATGTAATACATACTTCTGTACTTTCTTCTGCTTTCCTTCCAGTAATGTTTTCATGCCATAACTGCATCTATTTTGCAAAAAGAAATGTTTAAAAGCAAAGAGCCCGTAATAGCTGAGGCTTTGAAGATTGATCCCAAACCTATTGATATCGATTGGAGAAAAGTGAGCTATGCCTTCACTTGTAAAGCAGTGTGATCACATGGAGCAGGATGAAACCATTTTATCAAGAAAGAAGAACCTAATTGAAGTGGTCCAGATTGCCTTTTGAAGTAGCCCACTGGGTGGTTTTCAGCATTAAATTGGCTACAATAGCCAGTGACAAACTATACGAAATCTGATACTTTCTGTAGAAAGAGTATTAACTACCTGGAATATCTAGCTAAACATTTTCTGACACCAAAACACAAAAGATTACTATCATTTTCAATAAAAGAAGTAGACCCAGATCTGTGATGCTTAAGATTTTGAACCAGATATTGATCTTGAGTGAGATTTTGTTTTTTTCTGGCTCTTCCAATTTTCTGAGATTAAAAAAAATGATCTTATCAGGCAGTAGAACAAAGCATTTGATTTTTGTTGGATTAAGTTGGGAACTGGGTTGAATATTGTGGCGGGGGGACTCTGTGATTAAAATAAAGTGACATTTTATTTTAGCTGTTATGCGGAAGGATGAATTCAATATTTATAGTTGCAGAGTTCTATATTGGGGAGTAAATAGGTTTTTCATAACTTTATTATTTTCAACCAAATTAGAATAGAATAGAATAGAATAGAATAGAATAGAATAGAATAGAATAGAATAGAATAGAATAGAATAGAATAGAATAGAATAGAATAGAATAGAATTACAGAGTTGGAAGGGACCTTGGAGGTCTTCTAGTCCAACCCCCTGCTTAGGCAGGAAACCCTACACCACTTCAGACAAATGCTTATCCAACATCTTCTTAAAAACTTCCAGTGTTGGAGCATTCACAACTTCTGGAGGCAAGTTGTTCCACTGATTAATTGTTCTAACTGTCAGGAAATTTCTCCTTAGTTCTAAATTGCTTCTCTCCTTGATTAGTTTCCACCCATTGCTTCTTGTCCTACCCTCAGGTCCTCTGGAGAATAGCTTGACTCCCTCTTCTTTTTGGCAGCCCCTGAGATATTGGAACACTGCTATCAGGTCTCCCCTATTCCTTCATTTCATTAAACTAGACATACCCAGTTCATACAATCCTTCTTCATATGTTTTATCTTCCAGACCCCTAATCATCTTAGTAGCTCTTCTCTGCACTCTTTCTAGAGTCTCAACATCTTTTTTACATCATGGCGACCAAAACTAAGTGCAGTATTCCAAGCGTGGCCTTACCAAATTAATTCTTATGTAGTTAAAAATCATGCTGGAGGATATAAAAACATTATAATTTATCTAAGAGTTCTTTTTTTCAGTTCATCCAGCATTTGATGTACTGTATGTTCCTGACCCCGGTGCTGAGGCTCTGGAGGAATTGGCTAATGCTCATTAGTTTTTTTTTTCTTTTCTTTTTTTCAGAAAATTTATAGCAAGGGCTGGATGAAGCTTACAAGTTGGTACAGTATGCAATATTATTGCATATGGCACTGACTTTGCCATATTGCCACTTTGGGGGCTAAAACCTACAGGCTTATTAACATGCATAGATTGGTTACTGAAAATGATAAAAACAATATATGGTGTACCTAGAAATGGAATACTTAGCAAGTGGTTCAAAAACAAGGAAAGAGTAAGAGAAGTATATATAATATCCCCTTGGTTGTTTAATATACTGTATTTACAGATAAATGTTATTTTAGAAGCATTCAGATTAAGGATGTAGATCTTGTATACAATTTTGCATTCAGATAATACTGCCTTATTTCCTGAAAACATGAATGGGTTGCAACTGATGTTTAAATATATGATGCAAAAAAAGTATGAATCAGGGATGAAATTCAAAATTTTTCCCTACCAATTCTGAGGGCGTGGCTTGGTTGGTGTGGCAGGGGAAGGATATTGCAAAATTTCCATTCCCACCCAACTCCAGGGTAAGGGTACTGCAAAATCCCCATTCCTTCTCCACTCCTGAGGGAAGGATATTGCAAAATCTCCATTCCCATCACACTCTGGGGCCAACCAGAGGTGGTATTTGCCAGTTCTCCGAACTATTCAAAATTTCCGCTACTGGTTCTCCAGAACCTGTTAGAACCTGCTGGATTTCACCCCTGGTATGAATATGAAAATGAATGTATCAAAGACCAAGGTAGTTGTGTTTGACAGAGAAAATGGAGTGAATGTTTGTTTGCACAAATGGATAAAAATTACAACAAATACAAACTTGTGCTTTGAGAAAATATTTGCTAAAAATTGGAAGATGGATGGAGAAACTAAGAATACAAACGGTGATAGTAAAATATTGGGTAGTATATTGCTTGTCATAATCTAAGAGTGACTATATTGCTTGGCTCAAAACGAGCTCCACAATCTGTAGCCTATTCTTAATGGATTTTTCATTCATGATTTTAAACTATACATTGCGGCATTCAACGTTTACATGTCCTTCTATGATCAAAATATATTGGCTATGTTTATAGTTCCCATTCATAGATAAAATAAAAATCTGACAATTAGAACAATTAATCAGTGGAACAATTTGCCTCCAGAAGTGAGTACTCCAACACTGAAAGTCTTTAAGAAAAGATTGGACAACGATTTGTCTAAAATGGTAGAGGATGTCCTGCCTAAGCAGGGGTTGGACTAGAAGTCCTCCATGATCCCTACTAACTTTGTTCTATTCTACAAGGCTGAAGTTTACTCCATGGTTGGACTAGAAGAGGGCTTGGAGGACTAGAAGACCTCCAAGATCCCTACCAACTCTGTTATTCTGCTCTATTCTACAAGGCTGAAGTTTATTCCATTTTAGCTCTGGAAGAGTGGGAAATTAATTTTTGAATAAACATTTACGTTGGTGTATCTATAATTACATTGTTAGAAGTGAAAGAATTAACTCTAGAACTGAACTAAAGTTGCTTAGTATATGAGGAATTATGCTACAAATAGATTTTAGAAATTTTGTTGATATTATTTACTTTCCATTGCTAGGGAGGAATATTGATGGTGGTGCAGACTTTATATTTTGATAAAATATTTTGTTAATAATACATATTATTTTGCTTTTTTAATGTATTCCTATTTTCCTAAGTATTCCTCTTTCTCTAAATTACAGGATCAGCTTTAATTAAGATAGCTAGTTTTCCTTACAGTCTTATACCAAATCACTGTGATTACAATTCTATTCATATGGAAATTCAATGAACATGAAATTATTTAACACTATTTTATGTTTTATTCCATGATGCATATCCCACCTTAGGCATGAAAGCCAGCTGGCTGATATTGAGTCTGTCATTCCCTCCCAGGCAGGGATGGGTTCTAAATTTTTTTACTACCGGTTCTGTGGGTGTGGCTTATTTTGTGGGCGTGGCTTGATGGTCATGTGACAATTCTTTAGGATTTAGCAGAGGTAGTGGTCTACCAGGCTTTTAACTGCTTGCAGAGCTGTACCAATCTACTCATTTGTTTTTGGAGGCACTGGTCTACCCATTTATTTTTGCAGGCACCAGTCTACTCATTTATTTTTGCAGGCACTAGTCTACCCATTTATTTTTGCAGACACTGGTCTACCCATTTATTTTTGCAGGCACCGGTCTACTCATTTGTTTTCTTTTAACACTGATCAGCTGTAGGGCGGCCCTTTGAAGCCCCGCGGCAAGAGTTTAAACAGATTTTTTCCCTCTAGCCGATCAGCTGGGACTCAGGAGGCAGCAATAGATTGGGGGTAGGGCCAAATAAAAGGTAAGAATAATGCAGGGGGTGGGGGGGCAGAACCAGTTCAGAGACGTCAAATCGTCACCGCTACCGGCTCGGTGGAACTGGGCGGAACCGAGAGAAACTCACCACTGCTCCCTCACAGGTTGATGGTTGTGGGGAAAATAATAGTAGGAAAGAGGTAGTAGGTTTGTTGGCTGCCCTGAGTTAATTATAAAAATATTTAAGGTGTGACACAACACAACAGTACGTGACATAACACCATAACACAGCACAATGCAATACACCATCACACCACACCACCACTACACCAATCACAAACACTGCCACACAATAAAGCAACATAACACGTAATTATTATAATGTTACTACAGCATTAATTTTTAACTCACCAAAACACCACTAGCTTTTATTTTATTTTTAGATACCTCTGCAGTTCTGGACTTGGTTGGATTTTTTTACAATTGCATCCACCATTTATCAAATAACGAAGTCTTTCCTCTGTCAGTTTAATTTGAATTAATTAATAATACACTTCCTCATCCTAACAGAAGTTACTAATAAACAAGGATAAAAAAATGTGTTATATGTGTCCATTGGAGTATTTGAACTTCTTATCATAGGATACCTGTCAACCAAATAATGTTGTGCTGTTTTGGCCTGTTGGAAGGCTTATATTTATCTTTGTAAATGTAAAGGTAAAGGTTCCCCTTGCACATATGTGCTAGTCGTTCCCGACTCTAGGGGATGGTGCTCATCTCCGTTTCAAAGTCGAAGAACCAGGGCTGTCCAAAGATGTCTCCGTGGTCATGTGGCCGGCATGACTAAATGCCAAAGGTGCATGGAACGCTCTTATCTTCCCACCAAAGGTGGTCCCTATTTTTCTACTTGCATTTTCTACATGCTTTTGAACTGCTAGGTTGGCAGAAGCTGGGACAAGTAACGGGAGCTCACCCCGTTACACGGCACTAGCGATTCAAACCGCTGAACTGCCGACCTTTCAATCGACAAGCTCAGTGTCATAGCCACTGAGCCACTGCGTCCCTTATCTTTGTAGTAGGAACTATATTCTTGTATAAACAGCCCTCAGTTTAATACAATGTGCACACTGTTTAGAACAGTTTACTGTGAAAGTTGTTACTGTATGAGTTGCATCATGCAAAAGGAGACATAATTCTGGAGTGGGAAAAATATATCCCATAATAAGCTGTCAGAGAAAATGAGAGGCTATTAAAAATTAGTGAATAGGAAAAGAAGTTATTTTTGGTTGCACACATGCTTGGCTGTGTTTCATTTTAATTATTGCCCTCATCAGAGTGACAGGTGAAAGCAAGAAAATAAACCCTTCTATTAGAAATGAAATTGTTGTAGCAGGATTTAAATGCCACAGGTATACAGCATATTCCGATATGAGATGTAAGCAATATGTAAAAGAAAGAAGCAGCACAACTCCAGCTCCACAACCATCCTCACGTATTAAAATGTACAATCAGATTAAAAGTACAGGTAATCCTAGACATAGGATCTTAACTGGTCCCAAAATTTCTGTTGTTAAGTGAGACATTTGTTAAGTGAGTTTTGCCCCACTTTACAACCTTTCTTGCCACAGTTGTTAAGTGAATCACAGCAGTTGTTAAATTCGTAACACATTTGCTAAGTGAATCTGGCTTCCTCGTTGACCTTGCTTGTCAGAAGGTCTCAAAAGGTGATCCCATGACCTTGGGATGCAGCAACGGCAGTGGTGGGTTCCTCCAGGTTCCGCCCGGTTCCGCCGAGCCGGTAGCGGTGACGATATGATGTCACCAAACTGGTTCTGCCCCCCCGCTCCACCTGCGTTATTCTTACCTTTTATTTGGCCCCACCCCCAATCTATTGCTGCCTCCTGAGTCTCAGCTGATCGGCTAGAAGGAAAAAAACTGTTTAAACTCTTGCCGCCGGGCTTCAAAGGGCCGCCCTACAGCTGATCAGTGTTAAAAGGCAGTGTGGTGGTAGACCGGTGCCTCCAAAAACAAATGGGTAGACCGGTGCCTCCAAAAACAAATGAGTAGACTGGTACAGCTCTGCAAACAGTTAAAAGCCTGGTAGACCAGTACCTCTGCTAAATCCTAAATAATTCTCACATGACCATCAAGCCATGCCCACAAAATAAGCCACGCCCACAGAACCAGTAGTAAAAATTTTTAGAACCCACCCCTAAGCAACGGTCATAAATATGAACCAGTTGCCAAGCATCTAAATTTTAATCACAGGGCCATGGGGATGCTGCAATGGTCATAAGTGTGAAAAACAATCATAGTTACTTTTTAAATGTTGTAACAAACTACTGTAAGTCGAAGACTACCTGTATTCAAAGATAATGCAACAAGCTGCTAAAATTAATTTCAAATTGTGTTTATTTCACACTTTTTGTCACTGTGACGTCCTGGTCTATAACACCTTGCCTAAATCCCTAACTCCTGTATAACTTGTTCAGTTTTCGCTAATTTATAACTGAAATAGTTATAAGCATAGGACTATGTAACTATTACTAATAGTTTACTACTACTAGCGATACTACTAACAGGAATGTTAGTATCAAGAATATTAATAATTATGTAGATAAAAATAATGAAGCCTTAAAATTAATGTTTGACATATATCCATCTGTAAAGTATATGGTGAGGGGTGCTCTTATTAGGGCAGGACATAATAAGTCAAATACGTTATCTCCTATATACTGGTCTGTCTAATGTTCTACCTGCAATTAGTATCCCTCACGTGCTTTCTAAACTTTGGATAATAAAAAAAAATATATATTTTATTTTATTTCTTAAGTTTATGTACCAAAAGGTATTCTGTTTGACAGAGCAAAAAATAAAACAGATACAATATTAAGTGATAGTGATAATGAATAAGGCATTGCCACCAGTGGTGGGTTTCAAAAATTTTTACTACTGGTTCTGTGAGTGTGGCTTGGTGGGCGTGGCATGGCTTGGTGGGCATGGCAGGGGAAGGATACTGTAAAATCTCCATTCCCTCCCCACTCCAGAGGAAGGTTACTGTAAAATTCCCATTTCCTCCTGATCAGCTTGGACTCGGGAGGCAGAGAATAGATGGGGGCAGGGCCAGTCAGAGGCGGTATTTACTGGTTCTCCGAACTACTCAAAATTTCCGCTACCGGTTCTCCAGAACTGGTCAGAACCTGTTGAAAGCAACCTCTGATTGGCATGGAAGAGCAGGGAACTGTTTCCCAATGCATTGACTGAAATGTTCTCCTCAGTGAGATATAAGTGGCATTGACTTTATATTTTCTGTCTTGGAAAAAAAATAAATTCATTTTTTCATCAAACCTTCTGTCTCTCTCTCTCTCTCGCTCGCTCTGTGTGTGTTTATTCTTCAACAGAAATGGATGGTTTCTGCTGTTTGTGGTGTGTTTGATTCTTATGGACTTAATATTATTATTTTAATGGTTAATTTAAAGTTTATATTGTGACATTTTGAGTAGGATTGCTGGTAAATGGACCCCAGTAACTGAACAACGCAGATAAAACATGCCAGAGCATTTTAGATTGATGTGGTCTAGAAATGGGTAATTAAAAAGGCTTTATGTAAGTCCTCCTCCTCAAGCTGAAAACAGCTAAGCTTTACTTATTGACTTTCAGATAATATTTTTTTCCTTCTGTTTCGAATCTTAATCTGTGTATCTTGCGCTGATTAAGGACATTATCATGCCCTTGTTGATTTCTTTATCTCTCCGCAAACAAGAAGAAATGACGACTTTCAAGACAGCCAATCTAAATTGTTCTTCACAACATTATTACCCCTGATGATACAATACTGCTGGGAAAATGCATTTTCTGCATAGCTACTGCGAGCACTACAATTGTGCGTGGAGCGAGAACATGGAAATGCTATCAGTGTCCCTGCTCTGGTTTAAATCTGCTTGGTTTGGTTTTGGGGACACCCGTCTTCCACTATCTCGTTTCTTCTTCTTTACCCACAATAAGCAATGATGGCTTAATAGGAGGAAAATAAATAAATAAAAAAATAATAAAAAATAAAATCTTAATTGCAATTGACCATTTTTTTTTCTGTTTTCACCATGAGTGGGAGTCTTTATTTCAATTCGTACTGAAAATTGGCAGCACTGAAATGATCCATTGAGGCTATTCTATTATCAGTCTCTCTCTCTCTATATATAAAATTTGATTATCTGCTTCCATCATTCAGCAGACAGGCCAATTAAAATGAGGCTGCTTTGTTTAGCCACTTGATCTAAAGATAAATCAAATGACGGCTTCAATTGTGTCTCCGAGGAGACTGGATACCAGCCAAATATATTATGTAGTGAACTTTTGTCATTTAGCAAATAACCTAATCTTTCTTTTCCCCCAATAGGATATAGCTGACAACTATTATCTACATTTTATTGTTCTGCCACATTAATATCTTCTGTGTTTGCCGGATATCATAGTGATGGGGTTAGCATGATGAGATGAAAACTGTCTTTGCTGTACATTTACACAGAATGTGGTGGCTAACTTTGCTCTGAATTGGGCACATAATGAATGTATCATTGCAAAATCAAAGAAATAAAATCCATTCTAGAGTTGAAATGAATCACTGAAATGGCAAATAATTTGCTAAGCTGCAGTATTTTCTCTGCTATTGTTTTGCTTTAAGCTTTGCTAAAAAGCAATTGCTTTATTCTTTATCTTGGCTTTTATTACTGGTGACTCCTATGCTACCTTTTCCCTCTTTATTTATTTTGCATTTGAAAAGCCCTTTGAAATGGAAAGTTAAACTGAACCGCTCACCTTCAGTTCCATTTCTCCCCTGATTCAGTGAAGATTTAGAAAGGAACTGTTCAACTTTCTAATGACCTCCCCTAACCCCTGCCTTTCTGAACTAGGAAACCAGATAATACAATGTCCAAAATATTAAAACAACCAACTTGAACATTATTCTAAAGAAACAGCCCACCTGTTACTCAAAATCAAAAGTATGAGTGCCTTGAGAAAGAATATTGTCTGAAGAGCCTCGGTCAATCAGCGTAACTAAAATAGAATATGATATCCCAGTATCCTAACTTGGCAAAAGGCAGTTGCCTATAAAAATAGCAACAGTAATAGACTTATACACCGCTTCATAGTGTTTTACAGCCCTCTCTAAGTGGTTTACAGAGTCAGCATATTGCCCCCAACATCTGGGTCCTAATTTTACCAACCTTGGAAGGATGGAAGGCTGAGGGATGGAAGGATGTCAACCTTGAACCTGGTAGATTCAAACTCCAGGCAATGAGCAGTGAATTAGCCTGTAATACTGCATTGTAACTATTGTGCCACCACAGCTCATCAAAATGGGTGATGTGGCATCAGTACCAGAAGTGGGTTTCAGCAGGTTCTGACCAGTTCTGGAGAACCAGTAGTGAAAATTTTGAGTAGTTCGGAGAACCGGTAGTAAAAATTCTGACTGGCCCCGCCCCCATCTATTTCCTCCCTCCCAAGTCCCAGCTGATCGGGAGGAAATGGGGATTTTGCAGTAACCTTCCCCTGGAGTGGAGTGGGAATTTTACAGTATCCTTCCCCTGCCATGCCCACCAAGCCACACCCACCAAGCCATGCCACACCCACCAAGCCACACCAATAGAACCGGTAGTAAAAAATTTTGAAACCTACCACTGATCAGTACCATCCAAAATGATTTGTTATAGCTTGGTAATTAGGAAAAATAAGAATGGCATGTTCACTTACATGTTTTTATAGTTGGAAATGTTATGATCCATAACTCCTATATGCACTTTAGTAAAAACAAGTCATTTTACAACTGCCTTAACTCTTAACCACAGAGGTACTATTTCGGCTACGCTATTACAGACATGAGGTCATAATGACAGCTCTAGCTGCTGTTGTGGCCCGTCAGCGGCCTGTGCAGCTAGTAGCTGATTCTGACAGCGAGGAGGCTGGTGTGGTGTTTCGCCAGCAGCCTGTGCTGCTGGTACTCGAGTCAGACAATGAGGAGGCTAGAGAAGATGTGGTGCCAGAGGCAGGGATTCAGCCAGGGCCTTCAAACCCTCCAGAAGCTTCTATAAGTGAAGAGGAAGAAGAGGAGGAGCCTATTCTCAATGCACGGGCATGCAGAGCTGCCAAAAGGCAGGAGTGGCTCCTCAGGAGGAGGTCTCCTTGAGAGTAAGGCTTGGGGCTAATTGGCCACTCCCTTAGCTTATTTAAGGAAGGACGACGACTGTGGCAATTTGCAGGGAACAACTTTGTTCACTCTCCTTCGCGTCTGAATCTTAGTTCTCTTATCAGTTTCCTGCAAATTGCTTCTTGGCTTTCTGCCAACCATAGTAAGATTACAATTATTTATTCTTTGGATTCTTGTAGGCTGTTAAGAAAGTTAATTAACAGCCTTTGTTTGAAAAAGACTGATTTAATTTAGTAAACTAAGGTTTGTACAGACTTTGTGTGTGCTGCGTTCTTTGGGGTCCATAGCTGGGGCAGAACAGCTGCTGGCCATAGTCCAGATAATTGCACTACAATATTGTGACCAGTGGTTCTGGATCTATTGCTTCCAAAAGGTGCAGAAGACCATTTGAATTTGTTCTTGCCATATAAATTATTGCACAACATAGATTGTACAGGGTAATCAATTTCATCAGGAGCTTCATCATCACTGATGTCAGAATCGATGCCTGCGGTGGGTTCCTCATCATCCATTACAAAATTTTCGTTGCAATCTGATTTTATTTCACTCAGATCTCTCTCTGCTTCTTCATACCATGTTAGAACAGTTTCTTTGACGTTTGGGTCACCAAATTACATTCTTTTTGGCAGAAAATGTGGCCCCTACATTATAAAAAAATATACATGTTAACAAAGATCTGTGGTCAAAATGACCGCAATTCAAATTCAAATGCTGCTACAGAAAACACCAAATAACTTACGTAAGCATGATGCTTCATATGCTCTTATTGGCAGGAAAACAAAAGCTATTCGCAACCAGAATGGTCCATTTCTAAAAATAGGGGTGTTCTAAACATTTTGGAAAACTGTTGCGGTCACTATGATCACAGATCTGTGGTTATGGATTAAACCCAACAATATTCTCTTTACATTATCTAGCTAATATACTTCTGTGAATCCTACATAGTAACAGAGTTGTCTCCAGGTTTATGTTTCTTATTCCAGACATTATATTTGCTAAGGATTGCAACTGATCTGTTACTTAATTGTTCAGGATACTGATAAGGGTACTTGCATTGTCATTTAAGTAATTTCTGCAGTTCTATTAATTAGCAGGCTTAGCCTTGCCTGTATCTTTGTTCTGTGTGCAAGTATATATTAACTAAGTACGCATTTGCTTATATTATGAAACAACTGTCATAAATTCAGATTCCATTTATAAATACAAATTATCATTATTCAAATTTTTTGGTATGAAATCTGTCAGACAAATCTGATTCAAATTATTAATTTGGTTTTGGGATTCAATTTAATTCACATTTCCACTTTGCTTTAGAAATTAATTCACTGAAATATACTAGGAACATAAATATATGTAGAATCTACTTCAAGAGATTCAGTTTAGTTCAACAATTTGAACTGACTTGATTAAATTAGATACGTAACGTGGAATATGTAACTGTCTTTCTAAACATATATTTTGCTGGGTCAGCAACATGTTAACACAAACCATGTAATGTGGAAGCATTTACATCTCCAGCTATGACTCAGACTATTGGGTGAATAATATGTCATAGGCAGGGCAACCATCTAACTTTTTTCCATATTTCACATAGACAGAGATGGCATCTGCTGTGGGTACTGTCATTCCCCCTTTTTCCTCCACTCTTCCACACCCACAAAGTTGTCAATTCTTAATGAATAATGTGTGATCCTTAAATTAATTTAGCTTCTCCTTCTTTGGTGATAATTAGCTTGTTATGTACTTTTTTAGAAAGGGTTTTTTTTAAATCAAAGTGTGAAGAATATGTTTAATTTACTGCTGAAAATATCATTTATAGAAATACAGATAAGCTTTTTTTTCCTTTTCTTGTTGATTTGAAACGGTTTGCTGCTTATCCAAGTAGCTTCTTCAGTCCGTGAAAGTTGGTTGGGGGACTCCATATATGTCCCCCAGGGAAGTTTCCTTTCTCTTCTAATCTGGAAAGTCTTATTAGGCGATTAGCAGAGTGTCTTTCGGATGTAAATGTTCTAACTCCTAAATCCTTTACTTCAGGTGGGTCATTAAGTGTGGTCTCCCTGGTGAACCTGTGAAGTGGTCTTAATCTTCCTGGGGACTGATGAAAGAGCATCTTTTTAAAAATGTGGGACAGATTTAGAATAGAATAACAGAGTTGGAAGGGACCTTGGAGGTCTTCTAGTCCAACTCCCTGCTTAGGCAGGAAACCCTACACCACTTCAGACAAATGGTTATCCAACATCTTCTTAAAAACTTCCAGTGTTGGAGCATTCACAACTTCTGGAGGCAAGTTCTTCCACTGATTAATTGTCAGGAAATTTCTCCTTAGTTCTGAGTTGCTTCTCTCCTTGATTAGTTTCCATCCATTGCTTCATGTCCTGCCCTCAGGAGAATAGTTTGACTCCCTCTTCTTTGTGGCAGCCCCTGATATTTTGGAACACTGCTATCATGTCTCCCCTAGTCCTTCTTTTTATTAAACTAGACATGCTCAGTTCCTGCAACCGTTCTTCATATGTTTTAGCCTCCAGTCCCCTAATCATCTTTGTTGCTCTTCTCTCCTCTCTTTCTAGAGTCTCAATATCTTTTTTACATGATGGCGACCAAAACTGAATGCAGTATTCCAAGTGTGGCCTTACCAAGTGTTAACACTTCATGTGATCTTGATTCTATCCCTCTGTTTATGCAGCCCAGAACTGTGTTGGCTTTTTTGACAGCTGCTGCACACTGCTGGCTCATATTTAAATGGTTGTCCACTAGGACTCCAAGATCCCTGTCACAGCTACTACTATTGAGCAAGGTACTACATGTACTGTACCTGTGCATTTTGTTTTTCTTGTCTAAATGTAGAAACATACCTTTTTCACCATTGAATTTCATTTTGTTAGATAGCGTCTAATGTTCATATAGTTTTGTTAGATAGAGTCCAAGGTTTTGTCTGAAGCTTCCACCTCAGATGGAAAATCCTGAAAGAAGGATTTTCCACTCTGGCATTCCTTCACTCCTCTCTCAAACCATCTCTCTTCCCTGTCCAAAATGTGAATATTATGGTCCTCAAAAGAGTACCTCTTTTCTGTTAAATGAAAATAATGCTGATTCTGATCCTGTGGTGTTTCTACTCCTACGCTGGGCCAGTGGTGATATTCAGCCGGTTCTATCCGGTTTGGGGGAACTGGTAGTGGCGGATGCGTGAGGCTCCGCCCACCTGCCCAGACATAATCACATCCCGTTTTTGATGCCCTTTGCATGCGCGGAAGGCCCTGACCATGTGCGGAGGTGGCACATGCAAGCGAAGCGAGCTCACATTTGTGAACTGGTAGCGAAGGTAAGTCAATACCACCCTTGTACTGGGCCATCCTGTTGTGTAGAAACCAAGCAGCCTATACTGCTTAATTAATTCAAATTAATTTCTAAAATTAATAAAAATGATGAGGAAAAAATATGGAACAGTAATGTTATTTTTTAAAAGGAAAATATTAAATAACATCCACATAAAATCAGCAACAGAAAGATATCATAGAAGTAAAACCATTCATGCCAGCAGAAAATCAAATATAAATTCAAGGAAGTCAGGGAGGTCTTCCTTAAGAACCTTATATATATATATATTTCCTTATCATTTACCTTAGGGAGCTCTGAAATTTTAATTTTAATTATTTAGATACAGTGAGTGAGCATTATTTTGCAACTTGATCGCTGATTATGTACCTTGAAAAGGTTTTCAAATACAAATTTTTCCCCCTTTTTCCCCCCCCTCCCCCCCCTCCCTAACCCCCCCTCCCCACCCTTCCCCCCCTGTGACTTCTTCGTAACAAAAAAAAACCCTAATTCATAACAGATTACTTACTCCCTCCTCAAAATACTGACCTTTACTTACTAAAAGTATTATAAATCCCCCTTTATCCATACATTTCAGAAAAGAAGAAGAGAAAAAAAAAACAAAAAAAAACAAACACATTATACTATAACTATTATAAAATAACTTCTAATTTAGCATAATAGTGTTTTATATCTATGCATTATTGCAACAATTCAAAACCACCTTCCACTTTAAAACTATACGATAAGTCCTACTTTAATAACATTTCAAAGCGGGCTCCCCATAAAATCTAATTTAACATTTATTCCACTCTATCCATTTCCTCCACTCCCCTAAATGTATCACTTAAAAATCCCTTTTCTTAAACTAATCAGTCTGTAGCTAGCTTATTCACCCACTGTCTTACAAATTTACCATACACAACAATTCTTGATATCTTTAATTCACTGCCCACACTACTTAAATATATATATATATATATATTCCATTATATCTAAATAAAAAAAGAAAAGACAATAACTTTAAATTTATAGTCCATATAATATCTTCTTGAAGTCTTTCCACTGGATTGTTAAAACCAACATCCATAATAGGGTGACATAGCTTGCGGATGCAACAGTTTATTCAAGATCTCCAATCATATCTGCCCCCATCAGTAGTAAACATCTTCTTATATATATAAAAGTAAAAACAACCACCCGAGTGACATTATAATTGTATTCCATATAATAATAATTGTGGGTTTCATCAGGATTATTAATTTCCATCATCGTATTGGGTAACAACCCGATCTTCTGCATGTCCCAATGTAATTCTCTTGCCTTATAATTCAAGATAATTATAATATATTTATCAACACAAAAAGAAGTTTCAAAGTAGATAATTCAAAACCATCAATTTGAGGCTCTTTCCATGTCCCAAAATTACGGCAATGCAGAGATCTGCCACTATCCTCAGGATGATATTGACCAATATGTCGCCTCCTCTATGTTTTCACATAATCATTCATATTTTAAAATCACTGTCTTCACTGTTGCTTGGGTTAGAAATTTCTATTTTTGTACAACCTATTTCTTTTTTTGTTTTCTTTTTGTGGGTTTGACCTCCATCCTAATTTTTTGTGTCTCGCATTTCTTTTTTATCCCTTGTATATCCTCTAATTGGTTTCCATGCTTGTCCTTGCCTTGATAAGTCATCACATTAAAATCAGATGGCACTTCTCTCAAATTTGTAGATAATCCAGCTGGGGTATCCGATAAATCCAAAGGCAATTTATCTGGTACAGTCTCTGTCTTTAGTTCCAGCTCCTTCTGCTTATCCTGTATTATATCTGAAGACGTTAAATTCATTTTCAACCTATTTTGATAAAATTCTTCCGCTCTTTCAACAGTATTTAACTGGTATCTTTCTCCTTGATATCTCAATATAATACCAACTGGGACGTCCCACCGGAATTGAATATTTCTCCTTTTTAACTCAGACACCAGAAAGCCAAATTTCTTCCTTTCTGATTATGTACCTTAATGGACAAAAAAAATTAGTTTTAATAACCTCCTGACAATTATAGAAAACCTGGAGCATTAATAATAAATGCATTTTGCTTGATTGTTATTAGTAATGTGTCGTTATGTTAATACTGCTCATTAAGAAGATGGCAAGCAAATCGTCGCATTGTCTGAGTTCTCTAATTAGCCAAAAAATTATTATCTGTAAAACAAACATTTCAGAATTTCATGCATGATAGTGTAGCCTTATACTTGCCTAAGTACTATGGAGTTCAGTGAGTTCAGAATTCAAATTTAAATAAGATATTACTCTAATGAGGAATGAGGTAGTCATTAGTTCATAAATATTGGTTTTGTCATTAATTTGACAACTTAATTGTTTACAATATTATACTGATATTAATTTATAGTATAACAAAACAAACCCTGTTTTTCTGACAAATCTAGGGAAAGTACAATCTAATAAGAGACATTCTTGATTATTTTCAAAAATTTGAAACCAAGATTAAAATAGTTATGAAGTTTGTATAAGTACGTGTGAAAAAAATCAATCAAATACATTTAATACAATATGCTCTAAATCAAATATAATAAAACAGTATTTCTTACTTGCAAGTATGTTTGTTGTATCCTTTATATCACCAGTACTTTTTTTTGAATATAGAATATTCTACGATTTCCATTGTTGTTAATTCTTACAATATTGTAGGCATCAATTTCTCAACACTATTAACCTCACAGTTGACCTTATTGTCCATTACTGCAAAGTGTAATCTTGTGTTTTCCACTTGAAGAATTTCTTTTTGATGGTTCAGATAAAAGTGTTACCTTGACAAAGCTAATGAATACTAGCAGTGAATATATATGGCTCTCAAATATATAACGGAAGAATAATGCTGAGACAAAGCAACCCTAATAGACATCTATTGGTGTCTATTATCTAGCTGGTGTTTTCCAGCTAGATAATTAGATAAATAGCTCCCAGCGACTGGTAAGATCCCACAGAGTTGATCTCCTCCCGGTCCCGTCAGCTAAACAATGCTGGCTGGCGGGCCCGCAGGGGAGGGCCTTCTCTGTGGCTGCCCCAGCTCTCTGGAACCACTTACCTCCTGAGGTCTGGACCATCCCCACCCTATTGGCCTTCCAAAAAGCGGTGAAGACCTGGCTTTTCTGGCAGGCCTGGGGCCATTGATCTTGCTCTTGTGATCTGGCGAGATTCGGCCATGAATGGTGTGAATGAGTTTTTAATGTTTTTAATTTTTTTTTTAATAATGATTTTTTGGAATGTATTGTGAGCCACCCTGAGTCTTCGGAGAGGGGCGGCATATAAATTGAATTAATTAAATTAAATTAATTAAATTAAATTTGCTCCAATGGAACCCTTAATGCAGAGGTTTTCAAACTTGGCAGCTTTAAGACTTGTGGACTTCAACTCCCAGAATTCTCCAGCCAGCTGGCTGGAGAATTCTGAGAGTTGAAGTCCACAAGTCTTAAAGCTGCCAAGTTCGAAGACCTCTGCATTAATGTTTAAGTCAGGATGTAAGTTTTGCATGAGAGCAATTGCATTGTCAAAACATTGCAGCCTCATATCTATGAAGTTGGATACCAAACACATTTTAAGAGAGAGAAGAAACATTTATGAAAAGTGGCAAATCATTTCCATTCAAAATAAGATATAGAATCAACAACTGATTTGGTTACTTCAAAACTTTCACAATTGCTGGCCTGCTACTTCTAGATTCTATGATATAGTGCCTGTAGAAGCCAAACAACATGACATCAATAATATTTCACAATAAAGTATAGCACCATGGCTGCGTGAACCAGCAATTCAAGAAACAAATTTATTTATTTATTGGTTCAATTTATATGCCGCCCTTCTCCGGAGATTCAGGGCAGCTTACAATGCGTTAAGCAATAGTCTTCCTACTTTTGTATATACCTGCTTAGTAGGGCTTTTGGCCCCCCCAAGCGGTGTTCTTTTTTATACAACGTCAGCTTATTGCCCCCACAATCCGGGTCCTCATTTTACCTACCTCGAAAGGATGGAAGGCTGAGTCAACCTTGAGCCTGGTGAGATTTGAACTTGCAGTAATTGCAGGCAGCTGGTGCTAATTAACAGCACTTCAGTCTGCTGCGCCACCAAGGCTCTTTAAATTGTATGGCCTCACAAATCATCACTTCGATGCTCATTTTTTCTTCATGGACAATATTTTAAAATGCCCCTAATTAAAACTAGCTTAATACCAAAATGATTATCTCATATTTTTGTCACCTTTGTTGTGGTTTTCTAAGACAGTTTGTGATTACTTGGGAGCCAGTTTATTATTAATTAGAAGGAAATTATAATTAAGGAAGGAATTAATAATAAATAATTAATCAAGAGTGCATCACCATTTTTTCCCCTACAGCAGCTGTCCTTTCAGAAAGGTGAGATTGATTGACAGTGCTTGATGCAAACCATTCTGTAAAACCATGGATTCAACAAGAGTCTCTCCAATCCAAACCCTTAACTGCCAAATCACACATTGATGTTTAGTTACTGTATTTTTCGGACTATAAGATGCACTTTTTTGTCCTCCTAAAAGGGAGTGAAAATGTCTGTGCGTGTTATAGACCGAATATTGCTGAAGCTCTGCCAACCCGCTGGCTGATTTTTGGCCTCTACACATCTTGTTTTTTGGTGGGGTTTTTTTTTTGAAAAAATGGCTCAAAAAAAGCCTCAAAAACAAGCCAAAAAAACCTCAAAAATGGGACGAAAAAAGCCTCAAAAATGGGATGAAAAAAACCTCAAAAACAAGCCAAAAAGCCTCAAAACAAGCCAAAAAAGCCTCAAAAATGGGACCAAAAAAGCCTCAAAAATGGGACAAAAAAGCCTCAAAAAGGGGTAGAAAAAAGGGCCAAAAAAGGCTGGAAAGGGGCCCAAAAAAATTCCCCCCAAAAGGCCGAAAATGGGGTGCATGGAGGCCCAAAACTTTTTTGTTGTTGTTTTCCTCTTCTAAATTTAGGTGTGTCTTATACTCCAAAAAATACGGTATATGTCAAAAGTAGTTGGGATCATGACAAAAATGGGTTAGTTATAACTAAGATGATTAAATACATTAATATTTTCCTCTTCTGGAATGTCTGATCAAGAAAATCAAAGAAGAAAGTGAGAATTTTGGTCTCTTTCCGAACATCAAAAAAAGACCAAGCTCATGGCCACTGCAAAGAATAGAAACATCAGAATAGAAATTGACGGTGAAGAAATAGAATGCATGGGGGAAAAAATCACTTTCTAGGATCATAAATAGCTCAAAGCGGTGAATGCAGCACAGAAATAAAATGTCAGATTGCATTGGGTCATACAGTAGTGATGAACAACAGGTGAATAAGGAAACACAAGGACATCAGCCTGGCAACAAAAGACAGCTTAGTTTGCTTTATGAAGTTCTCCACAGCTACCTATGGCTGTGAAAGTTGGATCTTAAAAAGCAAGACAGGAAGTAAATTGACATGTCTGAGCTATGGTGCTGGAGAAGGCTCCTATGTATTCCTTGAGTAATAAAGGTGACTAACAAGCAAATACTGGAGTGCATAATACCAGACATGTCACTAGAAAGCAAAATCATGAAACTGCATGTCGCTTACTTTGGCCATGTCATGCAAGGTTGGGGATTCAATGGAGAAAGCAATTATGTTTGGAAGACTTAAAAGTAAAAGGAAACCAGGCTATCAAAGAAGACAGTATCTGGACACTATCAAAGCTGACACCAGCCAGAGCATAGAAAAAGTCTAAGCAACAGTGCAAGAACAGAAGAGACAGAGATGATAATGATGATGTTGTCCGTTTAGTTGAGTCCAACTCTTGGCAATTCTATGGGACCCATAGAATTGCGAAGAGTCGGATTCAACTAAACAGACATCCCCACCATCATCATCATCATGTTTCCTATATATTATTTTTTTTAAATTTTCTGTCATTTTAAGACCAGTAGCAAATATTGGAGGGCCCAAAAGTCACGAAACAAACTTTGCAATTTCATGCAAAGAAAGACCCATCGAAAACAGAATCCGATAAAAAGGAATGATAAAAAGCTTTTACCTGAATTTCTGAATGGACAATGAAGAGCGTCCAATGGCCAAAGATAGGCAACATGATTTTATGATTCAATACAAGAAATAAGGAGAAAGGTTTTTGCTTATTGATGTACATTATTTTGGGAAATAATGTCTGAAAAGGCCGCAGATATTGCACGCACACACACACACACCAGTGGTGGGATTAAGCCAGTTCTCTCTGGATCGTGTGAACCAGTGGCGGTGATTTTGGGAGGCTCCGCCCACCCGCCCAGACATAATACACGACTATTGCGCATGTGCACTCACATTTGCAAACTGGTAGAGAAGATAAGTGAATCCTACCTACGACACACATACAAAATCATTGAGCAAAGAATGTTTTTCAGAGCTGGCTGGAGTAGCAAAGAATACTGGTTTCCACACTGATTTAATGATTTGAATAGACATGCAAGAAGATGGGCTCAAGGGATGCCATTGTTGAGAGAAGCAATGCCAAAAGCTGATGAAAGATTACCACTAGATTGAAAGCACCTATAACGGAAGAGCTTCTCTTTTACAAACATCTATGTGTTTCTGCTGCTGCTGCTGTTATGCTTATTATATTGTTTACCTCTGGCATCAGTCAATTTACAAGAGCACCGTTCTTGAGCTTTAAGCCTTCATTTGTAGTAATGTAATGTAAAACAAGGTGGCTCAGTGGCTAAGACGCTGAGCTTGTTGATCAAAAGGTCAGCAGTTCGGCGGTTCGAATCCTAGTGCTGCGTAACGGGGTGAGCTCCCATTACTTGTCCCAGCTTCTGCCAACCTAGCAGTTCAAAAGCATGTAAAAAATGCAAGTAGAAAAATAGGGACCACCTTTGGTGGGAAGGTAACAGCGTTCCGTCTGCCTTTGGCGTTTAGTCATGCTGGCCACATGACCATGGAGATAACTTCGGACAGCGCTGGTTCTTCGGCTTTAAAACGGAGATGAGCACCGCCCTCTAGATTCGGGAATGATGCCTTTTCCTTTAATCTTAATAGTTACCAAAGCAAGGCTGAATGAAAGTCAGGAAAAGGAGGCCAACAAGAAGAATACATTTTAAAGTTTTCTGTAAGTCAATACCGAGAATGCAGTTTTACTAAAAGCAGATCTGTTTGACATTCTTCGGCTCTTTATTCAATAAGCCATTACTTTATTAAAAACATTGAGTGATTGAATGTTTATGAATATTTCATAAATTAATTGAATTAATTTCATTAATTACCTTCAATTAACCTTTAATTTCATTAAATATGTATAACTGGGATGATTCATATGAATATGAGAGACAATGAGTACAGTCATTTGTCATAATGTTTGCAGCAGTGTCACTGCAACAAGGACAACTGCTTTCATTTTGAGAGAGAGAGAGAGAGAGAAAGAGAGAGAGAGAGAGAGAGAAAGAGGGAGGGAGGGAGGGAGGGACGGAGGGACGGAGAATGATGAAAATTGCTTAATCTAGACTTTTGCAGGCTTCTGCATTACAATGAAGCCCATAATAGATTTTGGTGATTTGGAGAATACTGCCTTTTTGTTGTTGTTGTTGTTTTCATTAAAATTTGCATAATTTTAGGAATCCACACCAATCTCAAATAAATTCAGAATATTTATATAAGCCTTGAAAAACATAACAGTATAAAAAGCAGCATCTGCCTTAGATTTATATTTATATGCATTTGTAGGATTTTGTATCCTGTCAGAATAAATATCTTTACTAGAAGATAATAAATTGAGTGATAGTTTAATTTTTATATATGAAATTCACATACATTAACGTGAGAGTTATTTGTTTTTTCCATTTTGTAAGCTGTCCAGAGAAGAAAATGGATAGATAGGGGAATATTTTTTTTTAGTAACGTGTAAATAATAGGTTTTCTGTAATTTATACGAACAACATACTGCTAAAGAAAAGTCTGAAATACATACTTTATATGTTTCATTTAAAATCTAAAGTGTCGTTGTCTTCAGCTAGAAACTTTTTCTACAAAAGTTTGATGTCTTTATTAGAAACAATAGTAATATAATATTGAATTCCAAGGGTGTTTTTTTCTTTCTCATAGCTCACTTACTGTTCTGCCCCAGCTACGGACCCCAAAGAACGCAGCACACACAAAGTCCATACAAACCTTAGTTTACTAATTAAGGACTACTAATGAGCTTTCTTAGTAGTTGTTCGAACACAAGTACAGTTTAACTCAGTCTTTTCTGAACAAGGGCTGTTAATTTAACTTCATTAACAGCAGACAAGAATCCAAAGAATAATAACTCAGTTCTGAGGCACAGTATTTCAGATAACCGTAATCTTACTGTGGTTGGCAGAATGCCCAGAAGCAATTTGCAGGAAAACTGACAAGAGAGAAACAAGAGCCGAATCAAATGTTTCTGGAATCAAGATGCGAAGGAATATGAACGAAGTTGTTTCCTGCAAATTGCATCAGTCATCATCCTTCCTTAAATAGGCTAGCGGAGTGGCCAATTAGCCCCAAACCTTACTCTCGAGGAGACCTCCTCCTGAGGAGCCACTCCTGCCTTTTAACAGTTCTGCGCGCTCGTGCATTGAGAAGAGGCTCCTCGTCTTCTTCCTCTTCAATTATGGGAGCTTCTGGAGGTTCTGAAGGCCCTGGCTGAATCCCTGCCTCTGGCACCACATCTTCTCCAGCCACCTCATTGTCTGACTCGAGTGCCAACTGCACAGCTGCTGGCGCAGCACCACACCAGCCTCCTCGCTGTCGGAATCAGCTACTAACTGCACAGGCCGCTGACAGGCCACAACACTTACATACTCAGGCTAAGCAGAGTACTTTTGAATATTTGAAATGAACCCATACTTCCAGAAACATAGTAGAAATATTTAATTTTTAAATATTTAATTTTAATTTAATGCTATTTTTTTGTGAAGTGGATCTTTATTGTCCCTCATATGGACTGATGAATCAATTGCTTGACATTTAAGTAATTTTGTTTTACATTTAAAATGTTTTTGGCTAGCTGACCTCTTGGGAGTAGGGAGATTAGAAAACTGCTGCCCAAGATTGTCATCTGAACTTGTTTTCATATTCTAACATGAAACATGGTATTGCTAGATGAATTACCTTTGCCTCAGTGGTGGGATGCTGCCAGTTCGGACCGGTTCAGGCAAACTTGTAGTTCCGACAATCAGCTGGCCCCACCCACCTGCCCCTGCTCTATCCTGTCCTATATTTCCTTCTTTCTGGCTCACCTGATTCGCACGGCACAGCTGATTTCCATGCCTCCGCCATTCTACTTACTGTGGCTGTCTTACAAGGTAAGCAGCTGAGCTTCAAATTGCTGTATTTTGAACACTGTGCGCAAGCGTGCTAGGTGTGCGCTCACAGAACCAGCTGTTAAACCGGTTGCAGCCCACCACTGCTTTGCCTGCATATTGTGGAAATTAGTTACGATATACGCAATCATGATAATTAGAATAATAGTATATAGGTATATAGGCCTCAAAAACAATCTAATGAAACTCAGTAATGTTCTGCCCCAGCTACGGACCACAAAGAACGCAACACACACAAACTCTATACAAAGCTTCTTTACTCAAAATAACTTAGTCTTTATCATTCAAAAGCTGTTAATGAACTATCTTAGCAGCCTACCAGAATTCTAAGATAAGGAAATCACAGTCTTACTAGAGTTGGCAGAAAGCCCAGAAGCAGTTTTGCAGACATGAGAGTGAACTAAAGTTGTTCTCTACAGCTTGTTGCAAGCAGAGTTCTTTCTTAAATAGGCTAAGAGGGTGGCCAATTAACCCCAAGCCTTATTCTGGAGGAAACCTCCTCCTGATGAGCCACTCCTGCCTTTTGACAGCTCTGTGTGCCCGTGCATTGAGAAGAGGCTCCTTCTCTTCATCCTCTTCACTTAAAGGAGCTTCTGGAGGTTCTGAAGACTCTGGCTGAATCTCTGCCTCTGGCACCACATCTTCTCCAGCTTCCTCACTGTCCGACTCGAGCAGCTGGCGCAGCACCACACCAGCCTCTTCGTCGTCAGAATCAACTACAATCCGCGCAGGCTGCTGGCAGGCCACAACAAGTAAAGACCAAATGACCCGGAGAATGCTATGCTCAAGTAGTCCTTCTGGGTATATCTGATCAGTAAATGGGACATAAGATTCTTTATTCCATCTTTATATTGCATTTATTCTACAATATTTAATTTTCAAATACTCAGCAAATCTTCTAGCAGTTTTCTAGATGTAGGTTCATTGTTTTCAAACTTAAACAAAACATCGTGGAATCCCCCTGTTATTTCAGTTACCTTTTACTGAATTATTTTCTTACGTTCTTAACTGCTGGCTGGCATCTACTGCTTGGACCATCATAATAAGCAAAGAAGCATGATCATTAGAAAATATAGAATATTCATTAGGGCCATGTGTCTTATTTAACAGATAATACTTTATTATATGAAAGAATAGAATATAACTTTATTACGGTCATCGACCAGCAATATATTATATGAAAGGCAATTGCAAGATAGTTAATATACTTGGAATATTGCATCCAGTTTTGGTCACCACGATGTAAAAAAGATGTTGAGATTCTAGAAAGAGTGCAGAGAAGAGCAACAAAGATGATTAGGGGACTCGAGGATAAAACATATAAAGAATGGTTGCTGGAATTGGGTATGTCTAGTTTGATGAAAAGAAGGACTAGGGGAGACATGATAGCAGTGTTCCAATATCTCAGGGGCTGCCACAAAGAAGAGGGAGTCGAGCTATTTTCCAAAGCACCTCAAGGCAGGACAAGAAGCAATGGTGGAAACTAATCAAGGAGAGAAGCAACCTAGAACTAAGGAGAAAATTCCTAACAATTAATCAGTGGAACAACTTGCCTCCAGAAGTTGTAAATGCTCCAACTCTGGAAGTTTTTAAGAAGAGATTGGATAACCATTTGTCTGAAATGGTATAGGGTTTCCTGCCTAAGCAGGGGGTTGGACTAGAAGACCTCCAAGGTCCCTTCCATCTCTGTTATTCTATGTTTAGTCTGTGCCAAAAGGTAGAATGAGAAAAATCAGGGTTTGGAATTTGCCTGGCAATACTTAGCATGCAGACTGCTGAGCTGTTATCTCATTGTGGTAAGGTGTATTGTATTAAATGATACAAATTATTTCTAATCACTTGATGACAGGCACTTAAATCAAATAAATAAATAAATTTGCATCAATGCACCTCTGTTGAAGTATTATAAGGGAATACATAAAAGGGGGAAACTGAAAGGCAACTGTAGTGTTTTCCTTTTTCAATGTCACCTTAGTCATATCCCTCTCAAAATTCATCTTACACGAGCTATTCCATTGTTTTTTCCAATACAAATGTCTTTGTTCAAAAACAGAAGGTTTGTCGATATTCCCTTTAAAATTCTCTTTATGAAAACCAAGAGCTAAAATGTTTATATATAAATAAGAAACATTAAATTTAAAAAAGAAGAGAATTGGAAAAGAAAGACGGTATCTTAATTTTTCCACTAAACCTGATAAATCTATCAAAACTATCTTTTCCATTCATTTTCATACCAGGTTGAACACCTTGCCTTAAGACCCACAATTCTTCTTAATATTGTTTATGAGAGGGATGAATTAATGAAATATCTCCTGAAAATATAAATTCATGCTGTGTGGGCGTTTTTCTGAATGAATAAATGAGATGATACCTCCCGCCTACCAGCCATTTGGAAACTCGCCCTTATTGACAAATGAGTCCCTAACACTAAGAATGACACCAGACCCACAGTCATGAAAACCACACAGGAAGTCACCACCACACATCCATGCAAAAGAACAAACCCAAATCCACACCGATGATGCATGACCACAAACCAGAAGCCAGACCACAGCTGCATCATTAGCCACTTTAAACCCCTCCAATCCATACATGAAGCAAACTGACACCCACTATGAAGATGTGACATGACCACGAACGTAAAGCCAAACAACAGCAATGCAGCTCACCAGCTCAAATCCCCCTGCAACTCAGACTAACCCAAGCACAACCAAGCCCCTACCTAAACAGAACACACCCCTATCCAATCAGAGCACACCCAACCCCCCATCCAATCAGAGCACAGCCAAGCCCCCAACCAATCAGAACACACCTCCACCCAATCAAAACACAGCCAAGCTCCCACCCAATCAGTTCACACCCCCACTGGCAGTTAAAAGGAAGAAACATCTGCAATCACACATTGCTCCTAGAAGCACGAAGCCGAAAACACCAGCCTGAAGATGACGAATGAGACTTCGTCGAAACGTCACCAAGACACTTCCAATTCTACGCGGGAGAAAACCTGAATAACCAAAGACCTACATATATATATATATATATTTTCAATATATATATATTGAAAAAAATATTTATTTTTTGACATAAAACATAAAACAACATCTTTTTAGAGCAAGAATTTGATCTGGTATAAAGTAAGTATAAATTCCAAATTTCATCGATTAACATCTTAAAGAAAAAAAGAAAAAAAGAAAAGAAAACAGAACAAATCTAAACCCAATTTTTGTCATTCAATCTAACATCTTATTCTAACATTTAGCTATTATGTAATCACCCTAAATCTTAAACTTCAAATCTAAACAGCTCTTTATACTATTCATTTATCATTTTAACAATCAGTATTTCATATATTTTTCTTACTTTAAAGACCCAAATCAAGTCAATGTTTCTTTTAAATCACATCTAATAGTCAACATAAAATATTTTATTCCTCTCAAAACATTTCAAAATCAGTAACTGTTCTTCAAAAATATTTCCTTCACTCCTCCTAGGTTTTTTTTTAGCTGGATAATGGCTTTTCAGCTGTTTTCCAGGGATGCTTCCCTCCACTCCTAACCTATATTTCGCTGGTTCACAGTTTAGCTTTAACTGCTCCCCAGTATTGTCTCCTCCTCTCCTCCTAAGTTTATTTTTGGCTGATTCACAGCATAATTAGCTATTTTCCAGGAATGCTTTCCTCCACTCCTTACCTTATATTTAACTGGTTCGCAGTGTGGCTCTAACTGCTCTCCAGCATTGCCTCCTAGGTTTAGTTTTGGCTGGTTCACAACCTAATAAGCTGTTCTCCAGGAATGCTTTCCTCCACACCTAACCTTATATTTGACTAATTCACAATTTAGCTTTAATCATCTGATCCCCAAAATCATACTTCCTTACTGTGATGAAAAGGGTTCTGTAAACGAATGGACCGTGGCCTGATACGCACACAAACGCACCAGCATGGAAGTTGACTGAGAAGTCTAAAAAAACTACTTTAATAAAAATACATAAAAACAAAACCTACAAGAAGGCATCAACAGTCTAAAAGGTTCTCCTCTCAGCAAAGTCCATTTGCTCTGGTCTTCTTCCCAAGGATGGGAGGTTTTCTTTGTCAGTCTTCTCAGGAGCAAGGCAGTGACTCAGCTCTTTGTAGTGACTTCAGCTCTGGAGGTTCTTTCTGAGAATCTCATGGTGAGAGTCTACGTGAGAGGCTCAGCAGTGGCTGCAATTCTGCTGCTACTTATATACTGACCAATTGACCGCCCATTGGAAAGTGCGGGAAACTCAGAGCCAGGAAGCTGAGCTCTGATTGGCTCATTCAAAATGTTCAAACCAATCAATCAATTAATTGCAGTAACATGCTGAGAGGTTTTTCCTCTCACACTTACCAATTTAAAATAATAATGCATTTTAACATATATCTTCTCTCCTACTCTTTCCTGAATTATTACTTTTCTTTAAATTTCTCCCATTTCCTATTTGTTTCTTGCTTTTCTATGTAAAACATCATTTTAAACCCTTTTAAAAACCAATTTACCATAGTTATAAAATCTATAAACAAGTCATTATTAATATTCAAAAATTCATTCCCATTCTCTTATTTACTATGAAAAAACATTTTAAACCACTTTCAAATCAATTTTCTGTACCCATTAGAATGCTTAATATTTTTAAAAAGTTCTTTCAAAATATTCACATTTTTTGTAGCTTTTCTATAATGACATTTCTCGTTTTAAACGTAATCATAAAGTCTATAAACAATTCTTGGTAATATTCAAAGCTTCATTCACGTTTTCTTATTTTCTGTAAAGAACAATATTTTAGATCATTTTAAAGAAACAATTTTCTGTAGTCGTTAAATCTATCAGCAATTCTTATTAATAATCAACTGAAAATATATTTTTAAAAAGCGCAGTGGAACTGCTCTTCATGCATTACAACTCTCTAGATTTAACATTCAGCATGATCAATGTTCGTATTTGCAAAGGGAATATCGAAACATATCGCTAAACTGTGCTTTTGAAACAACAACTGCATGCTAGCAACTAAGATTGTCATAAAATATGTGGATATTCAATTTATTTGGGGTAGATTAAAATCATACACTCATAGCATATCAGTGACAGTTTTATAGTTAATATGGCTAGTCTGTGGAGTAAAGATAGAAAATGCAATTTAGCTGATTCCCGCTTACTTAATTAAATAAAGGAAAAAAAGCAAACCTAGTCAGCCCTCAGAAGAATATCAATCTCACTCGATTTACAAAACTCCTAATATGACTTAACCCTGGTGTTAAATATATTAGAAATTCTTAAATAATGGGAGAACTCAAATTAGCTGATCATTATCTTAATGGGCAAGATTAATCTATATGAGCCCAGCTGTTGAATCCTTATCACTCAGTGCCCTTTAAATATTAATATGTATGTTATGGTAAATCATATAAATGTTTTAATAATTACAAGGGTTTTGGTAGAATTGCCCTTATTGGCCTTCCTTGCTAGTTCAAGAACCGCTATATTTTTATTTTGTTTGTATACATTTCTTATAGGTTTTAGATTTTCTTTTCCTCCTAACCAATATTAAGGCAGGAGAATAGAATAGAATAGAATAGAATAGAATAGAATAGAATAGAATAGAATAGAATAGAATAGAATAGAATAGAATAGAATTCCTTGTAGGCATACAAGGAATTTGTCTTTGGTGCATACGCTCTTGGTGTACATAAAAGAAAAGATACATTCATCAAGAATCATAAGGTACAACACTAATGATAGTCATAGGGAACAAATAGCAATCAAATCATATTAGGAAACAGTCAATATAAATCTTAAGGATACCAGCAACATGGTTACAGTCATATAGTCATAAGTGGGAGGAGATGGATGATAGGAATGATGAGAAGATTAATAGTAATGCCGACTTAGTAACTAGTTTGACAGTGTTGAGGGGAATTATTTGTTTAGCAGAGTAATGGAGTTCAGGGAAAAACTTTTCTTGTATCTAATTGTTCTGATGTGCAGTGCTCTATAGCGTCGTTTTGAGGGTAGGAGTTGAAACAGTTTATGTCCAGGATGTGAGGGGTCTGTAAATATTTCATAGCCCTCTTTTTGAGTCGTGCAGTACACAGGTCCTCAATGGAAGGCAGGTTGGTAGCAAGTGCATTTTAAATACAATTAATAAATAAATTGTATATGGAGAAAGAGGTGATAATCATAGATATCATGTAAGAATTGTCCGCTGAAGTAAATTACCACAGACTGGAAAGCAACTTAATTGGAAGCTGTTAGGCCAATCGAGGGTGACAGAGTCACAGATAATTGATAAAATCAGCTGTAGAAACAGAGCTGTGGCATCCCCTGTGGAACTATGAAATTTTCGACCAAATTAGTAGGAAGAGAAATTTTCGAAGACTTTATCAAGGATAGGACTATTATCCCTTTTAGTGATGATACTGGCAGCTTTGTTAAGAAACGCAGTAGGAAGTGTTTCCTTGGAATTTAATGCAAGCACAGGACACCAGTAAGCCTTCAAAAATCAGGAGAGAAACCTATAAATTGAAAGACTTAACATTCATGGATGTCCCTTGGCTACCCTGAATACCACTTTTGGCCATGCGGCTTTCTCCAAAATTCTCTTTTCAGCCATTCCTGTTAAATGCGCTAAGCCTGTTCTGCACTTTTTGTTTGTTTGTTTGTTTGTTTGTTTGTTTAAATTTTTATACCACCCTTCTCCCAAAGGACTCAGGGCGGTATAGAGCCATATTAAAACAAACATATTATTTAATAATTTTAAATTATTTTAATTGATGTTTGTCTTGTGCTTTTAATAGGCTGTACACCGCCCTGAGTCCTTTGGGAGAAGGGCGGTATAGAAATAAAATTATTCTTATTCTTATATACCCATAAAATTTAAAAACAATTTAAAATATATTAAAATGTGGCCCTTATATTAAAAACTACAAACACCCAATTAAAATTCATTTTCTAAGCCAGCCCCGCCTGTTGAAACAAAAGGGTCTTAAGGGCATGGCGAAAGGTACGTAGGTCGGGGATCATGAGAATCTCCGGGGGCAGTTCATTCCAGAGGGCAGGTGCCCCCACAGAGAAGGCTCTTCCCCTGGGTGTCGCTAGTCAACCAGTTATTTATTGAAATAACTAGTCCTTATACAGGGGTGAGCTTCAAAAATTTTAGCAAGGAGATGTCTGCCCAGTTGCTGGGTGGGCGTGGCCATGGTGGGTATGGCCTAGTTGGCCTCTTGCACCACGGGGGGGGGACGTTTTTGCCCCGGGCTCCGGAGGCTTTGTTCGAGCCTCCGGGAGGGCAAAAACAGCATCCCCAGGCTCTGGAGGCCCTCTAGAGGCCCGCTTTTCACCCTCCCGAGCCTCTGCACGTGCCCTGCACTTACCTGCATCCAAAACTGGCTGCAGGGGGACTCCTGGGAGGGGCAGGGTTGTATGGGCGGGGCTAGCTAGGCGTGGGATTTGGGAGTTCTCTGAACTGCACAGAATCTTAGCTAGAGGTTCTCCTGAAGCCCTGCAAACCCCCAACAGCCCACCCCTGTCCCTATATTATATGTGTATTCTACTGAGCAGACACCAATGTGCAATATGATAATGTTTACAAACAGATTGTATCAATATTGCAAACAGATCTCATGCATTTCTATCAATAATAGAATCATCTGTTTCCAAGGGTTTCTGCCTGTTCCATCAGCTACACAGAGCTGTCATGTTCCATCTCCCCCTGTTAAAAAAATGTCATCTTGCGAGGCCAAGAAGAGTGAGCACCTGCCTGATGGAGATGAGAGGAGTGCATAACCTCTTGACCAATTTGAGCCAATCAAAGTCTGGTTTTTCTCCAGGCATTAGGCCCAGGAGGTAAGGGAAGTCTAATATATATGTATATGTGTGATTTCTTATTATATACAGTAGCGGCCAAAGTTGTGGAAACCTTTTGGGAAAAGTGTATTTTCTAAAACTAGCTAATAACACCACTTTTCTTTGGAGTACCATGAAATTATATATCAATTGAAAGATAATTTAATCAAGAATGTAATGCAATAACTTTTATGAAGGATTTGCTATTAGAGTAGCAGTTACAATATAAAGAAGAAAAGTGAAACACGTAGAAAAAACGAGATATACAAAAATTATCACCATAGAAAAAAATAAGATATACAAGAATTATCACCATGTCAGTTAATAGTTGGGCAACCTTTAGCATGAATTACGGCTTTACAACGTCTTCCCATGGAGTGAACCAAGTCTTTTAGTTCTGCAGATTCTGTTATAATGTGAAACCAAGATTGAATGATTGCTTCTATTAACTGGGTTTTATTGCTGGGTCGCTTCTGACTAACAAGTTTCCTTAGTCGGCTCCATAGATTTTCAATTGGGTTAAAGTCTGGCTATTCCCTGGCCATTCCACCAGTGGAATAGGATTACCTTGAAACTCCCCCCCCCAAAAAAAGTGGTGTTATTAGCCATCAAACCTCAAAAATATGCTTTTCCCAAAAGGTTTCCACAATTTTGGCCACTACTGTAGTGCCTTAGCTTTATTTATTGTATAAGGTTATTTTTAAATTCAGTTATGGGGTTTTTACATGTTTTTGTACTGATCGTTTGCTGCTCTAAATTACATATTTAAGATGGCAGGCCATATAAATTGTGCCAGATGCAATCTGGATTGGTCACCAGGACCAGAGAGTTACTCCTCCAAGCTTTTGGACTCATGCTGAATCTCATCCTCTCAAGGAACTTCTCTCTTCTAAAATGTGTGCTTTAGGCTATTCTATGTGTAGTATTTATGTGGTGCCTGGTTTGGTGTGGCTTCTTATTAGTTGATTTGGGTGTTGATGGCTGGCTATTATGTCATTGGCTGTTGTTTCCTACTGCTGCCAAGTACCTGATAAACTGGTGGTAAATCAGCATTCATGTTGACTGACGGGGTTTCAATCATTTCCCTGGCAATCTTTGTACCTGCATGGCAACAATCTTTGATAGCTGCAAAATTGAATGTATCTCCTTGTTCATTGCAATGTCAGGCTATCTATGAGTTCAGCTTTCCTGGTCTGACCACTCACTTGTGTTCTTGCACTCTGGTGATCAGCTCCCTCCCCATCTGTCCTACATGGTCACAGGCTCAATCCATGCAGGAAATCTGGTAGATTACATTAGAAGTATTTTCTACCTTCAAGCGATCTTTGGAATGCATAATTTCTTTTGCTTGTAGGGTAGCCTCTGGATGGTGTGCAATGCCAACTTGCAGATCACGGAAGCTGTATTCTACGGCTTCTGAAATGTTTTTGATGTATGGCAGAGTATGCCATATAGCTGGTCTTATACCTTCTTTCTCAGTAGTGGGTTGCCCCCGGTTTGGACCAGTTCGCTAGAACCGGTAGTAAAACCGGCGGGAGGTCCCGCCCACCACCCCAGATGTCATCATCAGCAATCTGTGCATGCACAGAAGCTTCTGCGCGATCCCATTGCAAACCAGTAGTAAAGGTAAGTAGAACCAACCTCTGATCTTTCTTCTTTTCTCTCCTTTGTGTATTACACAGGCATCTTGCATCGAGGATCCCAATACTCCCATGTTACACCTCTACTGCGTGACTTGCATTGGTTGCCGGTTGCCCTCCGGGTGAGATTCAAGGTGCTGGTGTTGACCTATAAAGCCCTTCATGGCTTAGGCCCAGGATATCTGTCGGACCACCTGCAACCAGCATCGACCTCCCATCGCCCGGTGCGTTCTCACAGAGAGGGCCTACTCAGGGTGCCTGGCTAGACAATGTCGGCTGGCGACCCCCAGGGGTAGAGCCTTCTCTGTGGGCACGCCCACCCTCTGGAATCAACTTCCCTTGGGTCTTCGATTGGCCCCAGACCTTCGTACCTTCCATCGCAAGCTTAAGACATGGCTGTTTAAACGCCCTAGCCTGGACTGATGGGGTCTACTGTTTTAAATTGGTTTTAAATTGGTTTTAGTCTGTTTTAGTCTGTTTTAATGTGTATTTATTGGGATTGTTTCGCTGATGTGAGCCTCCCTGAGTCCTTTGGAGAGAGGGCGGCATATAAATCCAATAAATCATCATCATCATCATCATCATCATCATCTTGTAATAAATGCTTGTGGATACCCATTTTGTCTGAATTGTTAATGTAAAACCTTCTGTCCAATTGTTTAACTTTCTGGTTACTACAGTGGGTTCTCACCCTGCTGTATAGTGCTCTGACACAGCTTTTTGTGCGTGACAGTGGATGGTTACTGTTGAAACTAAGAATGTATTGGCTTCTAATATTGGGGATCCCCTGGGCGTCCCTTTTATTTGCTCATACATTTCCCTTTTGAACATGAAGCATCAGGAGTCATTGCAGAAACTATCCTGCACAAACTAGAACTTTCAAAACTATACACCTAAATTTTGGTGCCATTATGTGGACAATACGCTGGACAAAAGAAATGCATTGAAGGACTTTCATACCCTACTGAATTCCATCTTTCCAGACGTACAATTCACAATGAAGGAAGAAACAACTAGACAATGAGCATTTTTAGATGTGCTTGTCAACAGGCAGGAGGATGAAAGCCTAAAAATGACAGTTTATCGAAAGGCCACCAACAATCCACACATTCTTAGTTAATAGTATAGATTTACTACATGAACAGGGGATTGGACCAGAAGACTTCCAAGGTCCCTTCCAACTCTGTTACTCTGTTATTCTTTAGTGGATTTCAGCCACAGAATGGCCAAGTTTCAACAATCTTATCTAAAATGTTAGTGTCAGCTCTTCCTTTGAACCTCTCTGAAACTGTTGCTTGGTTTCTGTAATATTATACATCATTTCTATGTGCTTCTTTCTTACCACAGTGAAGACAGGGGCTTCTTCATTCTTCACAACAGGGGAAAGAAATTCAATACAGTATTTCACTTTTATTAGCCTTGTAACTCTCATCAGGTAGATCTATCTACCTAAAATTATTTCTTGGGTTGAAAGACATCCCATAAATGAAACCATCCTTTTATTTCTTGTTTAATAAAGAATTTGGCTCCTCACTGAGACTTTTTTGACAAAAGTTTGCCATTTAATTTGCAACCTGATCAATAGAATTTGATGTAAGCGCTATTGGCATTAAAGCTCTCAAATTCTAGGGGAAATAGAGGTTATAAAGTAAACAAAATATTTCATTGGCATTGATCTCCAAAGCAGTCTGGCAGTGCTTCTGAAAAATTATCAGCATCCAGATATAAAACTTGCTAAAGTGACAAGAGATGGCTTTGATTATTTTGCTTTTAAAGAGTTATTCTTTTAAGAAAGAAGCGTTTTTCAATTTATATAATGCTAAATGAACTATGCTGCCATTTTATTTATTTATTTATTTATTTATTTATTTATTTATTAGATTTTTATACCGCCCCCTCTCCCGAAGGACTCGGGGCGGTGAACAGCCAAAGTTAAAAACATACAATATAAACAATTAAAAATACGTTTAAAACAGAATTAAATCTAAAATGGCTCCCCAATTTAAAATGCCTTACCCATACCCCTATAAAAAGTTAAAAATTTTAACTTTTCCTCAACAATTATGGGTGATTATCTAAGGTTAATCCAGGTTATAGGAGTAATTTGACTCCTGTTTTAAAAGATTAAGATAAGATTTCCAGGTGCACTTAAATAATCTTGGAAATATAGAGAAAATATAAATAGTCTTTCAATGGACAAAAAGAAAGGAAAATCCATTTTGGAACATTACAATTGCCATTATTTTTGAGTGCTCTGATACTACTGATCTTTTTTAGCTGGCTTCTCCTCATGGTAAGTAGTGCTGATGAAACCCTTTGGTGCTGCTTACAATCTTTCTTCAGCATATCCAAAGAAGGCTCCAAGCTGGGCATCTTCGGTCTTGCCCAACTTGGAAGTATTGCACCCAGAGCTGCAGGAGAAGATTTCTCTTCACCTTCTTCTTCAACGCTCCCCACAAAGGTCTTTTAATCTTTTAATGATTTCCCGTTTTGACAGGAATCCTTTTACCTGTCAAAAGGACTCGACAGCTAAGCAGTTGGTAAAAAAATTGGGACAGCCTAAATGAGTAGAACAAGCATTTCAAGATTTCTGTCTTCTGTCATCCACTGATAGCAGTGAGGGCAAAAACAATATAGTGCAAGGAAGCATTATTTTAAATTGCTATCTATGAGCTGATGAGCAGGTGGCAAACTGAGCAGTGCCCAACTTATTGTTCAACTTCCTGGCTTTAAGATGAAGACACAAACTAGACAGCTTCAGCACAGGCTGCAAGGAACCCTACAACACATCATATTTTTCTATTGGTGGCTCAGCAGAGAAGGTAGGAGATTAATGAGTCAGCGCCACTGTTTCAGCCCTCCCCCATTAAATCTAGGAAGTGTATGGAGGAGGCTGGTAACCCACTGCCCACTTCTTCCAACTCACTGGTGAAAGCTGGCTTACTGGCTAAGGTCAATGGACTCTGACAACCAGGTAGCAATCTGGAAAAGAAGTCCCCACAGCTGTACTAATGCTGTCAAGCTTGGAGATCCCATGGTTAGCATTGCAGAGCCATCTTTCTTCCGGCCTTCCTTCACAATGTCACTTTGCATCTTAGAATGCAACATCTTAGAAATGGAGTCGATGGAGATTCTCAGTCATCCAGGTCAAGGTTGTCCTAAAGGTGCTTTTTCAACAGGCAACTGGACTTTCTGGTTTTTCTATGAAGACACTTCGCTTCTCATCCAGGAAGCTTCTTCAGCTCTGACTGGATGGTTGAGAATGGAAGGATTTATACTTCTTGCAGACAGCTGGTCATTTGCATTCTTTTAGCGAGTCATTAAGGTCACCTGGAGGTTTATCAGTGTCATCAGGGAATGGAGATTTTACAATATCCTTCTTCTGCCATGCCCACCAAGCCATACCCACCAAGCCATGCCACGCCCACCAAGCCACGCCCACAGAACCGGTAGTAAAAAATCCCACCACTGAAAACAACACATAGTAAAACAAAACGTTTTGCTTAGATCTTCATTAATTTGATAAATAAATGAAGTGAATAAAAGAAGCAAGGATTTATTATTAAGTGAATTTCTTACATTTTTTAAATTGATTGTTCATAGTTTGGGATTGTTACAAAGCATCCTATTTGCACATTTGCACTTTGCTATCTTCAATATTCAAAAGCTGTACAACTGATATGTTGTGGTATATCATTGATTATTTTTTTTTAGAGAGATGGTTTTGTGGTCTGTTCCCATCACTCCAGCTATAATTATCTGCCTAAGGCTACTGTTCAGAACCTTGCAATTTTAATGCATGCTTCAGCATCTTTTTTTTAAATCTTTTCTTTGGATGGAAAATGTCTGTTTAGCTATGTCTCCTTTTTATAACATTGTTGAGTCATTTTGTAGCCATTTTACAGGATTTTTGCACACACTTATAGTGGAATATTAATCACCATAATTATTGTCAGTCAACGTCCAGGCCAATAAAATGTATTCACTGAAAGGATTAAAGCTAAAAGTACACCTAGAAAAACCTACTTTGTCATTTAAGCAAAGTTGGAAATATCCTGTTTAGCAATAGCAATAGCACTTAGACTTATATACCGCTTCATAGTGCTTTACAGCCCTCTCTAAGCAGTTTACAGAGTCAGCCTATTGCCCCCAACAATCTGGGTCCTCATTTTGGAAGATGGAAGGCTGAGTCAACCTTGAGCCTGGTGAGATTCGAACTGCCAAATGGCAGGCGGCTGGCAGGCAGCAGAAGTAGCCTGCAGTATTGCACTCTAACCACTGTGCCAAAATGACTCATACCGTGGTTTACCCAGAAAGTTACCTAAGTAGCACTCAATAAAAGATTGATATGGGAAAGAAATGCAGTCTTTTTTGGGGGCAGGGAGAATCACATTTACAACCTATTTTCCCAATTTGAGATGTTAATGGATAAAATTGAGTGTTTTATCTGGCAGATAAATTAATGCTGTCAATTGCTTCTCCCTACCACCCTTTTATTTTTCCTTTTCCCCCCTCCATATGTCAGTCTTTTTTGTGGCTGCCACTGTCTCTGAATGGCTCTTTGAGATCACATGTCATTATTGCTAGAAGTGAATTTCAAAAATAGGAAAGAAGGATATTATCGATGGTACTAAAAGAGAATAAAAATTGAGATGTCTTAAGTTTGCAACAGATTTTAAAATGCATATATATATATATATATATATATATATAGTAGATATATATAGTAGATATATATAGTAGATATATATGCATATATATATACTATATATATATAGTAGAATTTGTGTCTCCAAAATCTGAAATGTTTAAGTCAGAAAGTTAGCAGAGTAATAGATGGTATGTTGGTTTAATGTAAGTAGTTTTCCATATTTATAGATAATAAGTTTTTTTTTTTTTAAAAAAAGACAGCTATGTGAAAATGACTTATTATACTTTTGTATAATTGTGGTTTAGTAATCAATTAGATATATCCTCAAAGCCTAGGGAACTGTTTTGATTAAGGTTTATGCCTGCTGGTTAATAAACACAGAAATAACTGTGTCTGTGTCAGTGATTTAGACTGTATTTTCTCTTTGTCATCTCCTTCGTGGGAATATATCCAAGTTAGAGGTAGATATCAGCATACTTTATCATAGTTTCAGCATGAAATTAGAATATATTTATGAGCACATTGTGAAATTCATAAAACTAATTTGTTAGATTCGGAATTAAAGACTGTTCTAGGTTTTGAAACCAATAGGCAATCTGAATTACAACCTCATATAATGGTTATCTTTCACTCAGTTTTATTTCTAAGCCACTTGTGTTTTCCATGGCAATAAACAAAACAAACAAGCAAACAAAAAATCCAGAGCTTTTGGGTAAATTACAAATCACTTCCTGCTTGAACCCATGTTTAGGATTTGGCGTTCACAATCTTTCTCTTCACAAGAAGTTTAGTAAACTTCATCTAGAACTTCCAGTTGGAATGGAGATAAGACTATGTATGTGTGGCATTGGACTGGATCAGGGGTCCTCAAACTGAGGATTGATCAAGCATAGCTGGCTGGAGAAAAGTCCACAAGTCTTAAAGCTGCCAAGTTTGAAGACCTCTGGACTGGATTGATTTAAAAGGGAGGAAAGCAAAGTCATTAGCAGCCTTGCGAAATATGTGTGTGTGCATTCACATGTGAATCCCACATATACCAGTGGTGGGATTCAAAATTTTTTACTACCGGTTCTGTGGGCATGGCTTGGTGGGCGTGCCATGGCTTGGTGGGTGTGGTTTGGTGGGCATGGCAGGGGAAGGATAATGTAAAATCTCCATTCCCTCCCCACTCCAGGGGAAGGTTACTGCAAAATCCCTATTTCCTTCCGATCAGTTGGGACTTGGAGGCAGAGAATAGATGGGGGTGGGGCCAGTCAGAAGTGGTATTTACTGGTTCTCCAAACTACTCAAAATTTCCGCTACCGGTTCTCTAGAACTGGTCAGAACTTGCTGAATACCACCTCTGGCATAAACACACATAATCTGAGATGCATTATTCATTGTGCTTAATGCAGAGGTGGGTTCTACTTACCTTTACTACCAGTTTGCAGTGGGGCTGCGCGCGCACACAGCATCGCTCATGCGCACAATCTTCTGCGTAAGCGCAGAAGCTTCTGCACATGCGCAGAAGCATTTTGATGACATTGGGGTCAGTGGGCGGAGCTTCCCGCCAGTTTTACTATTGGTTCTATAGAACTGGTGCGAACCGGGGGCAACCCACCACTGGTTTAATGTCTACCATCTGGCACAACTATTTATGCTTGTAATATACATGACCAACAAAGAAATTGAGGTGAGATTAAAAAAATAGTAAGTATGAGCAGGGCTTCTCTTGCTGTTATTGTTTACAACCTTAGTAAACAGCTTAGCATATTAGGTCGACTTTTATTTTCAAAAAAATTGAAGCCGTCTGTCATTTCATATTAATGCTAAGCTCTGAATTTACAAGTGGAAAGAAGATCAATAAAAATAAATGAATATTGATATTGCAAGACCTTAGCAGTACTATCTTTATAGCACTGCAGCAAGTTAAGCTTTGCATTAAGAAATCAATACTACAGTAGAATGACTAACACTTTTATATAAAACTATCAGTATTTTGGGGGAGACAAAGAAAAGCTTGTAGTTTTATTAGCACATTTTTTTTTTCATATTTACACTATAAACTTGGGCCGTGAATATATGTTTCAGTTATGATTGGTATTTTATTTTCCTGAAAAATATGCTTATATGTTAATAAAAATATCTATATAAATTAACAGAGCAGAAACAACTTTCACTCCAGCAGACCCACTTCCATGTTCAAAGGAATACTATATTAATAATATGCCTTGTCAAATTCAAACCATAAGTTTAAATGATATAAATCAGCTGCTTAGGACACGAGGAGAAATGTTGATATTTTGCAGATCCTATAGTGGCTAAACACTAGTCCAAATCTTAGACTTTATTAGAGAAGTTGCTAGAAGAAAAATAATGACAATTTACTGATTACAGCATTCTGGAAAATCACTTTGAAACCTATCCATATCTGTAACTCTTAACAGGTTTGTATAGGTTCTGAGTAGTTTAGTTTAAATGTAGAAATACATGAAAGTTTTTGAGTTCCATCAATGGTTTTTGAGTAAATAAAATGAAATATTTAATTAAACGTATAGAGTACAATAGTCAGATTTTAGTTTTGGAAATGCCATCTGCTTTCGTAGAAATAATTGGTGTTCAAAAGTGCAGCTTTACATGGAACTGGGATGACTTTTGTAAATTAGAATATATTTAAGATGGCACCTGCAAAATAGAAATCATAAATATCAAGGAATAGAGCAAGGATGGACGAACCTTAGTATTACAGATGATAGAAATTAGACAATGTGCAATGGCAATCATACATACATGCACCATGAAATAAATATGTGTGTGTGTGTGTGTGTGTGTATAGATACATGTAATACACAGTGACAAAATAGAGATAGATCAAATATATTTTATTTCCTTACCTAAGATTCAACGAAGAAAAGGATGGATGATAGTATAAGTAGTTTTCACTTTCTAACATCATCAACCATCAAACAACACACAAGCTTGCCGGACTTTGCATGGTGCCATGCAAAATCAGGCAAAGAGGAATTAAGAGCAATTGAACCTGCCTCTGTTGTGTATGTGTGTGAGAGAGAGAGGGGGGAGGGAGGGAGGGAGGGAGGACGGAGGGAGGGAGAGAGACTACAGTGGATATAAAAAGTACACACTCCTACTAAAATGCTAGTTTTTTGAGTTTTTAAAAAATCCAGACCAAAATAAATAAGTCAACAATTTTTCCTACCTTTTATATAATATATAAGATGTACAATTCATTTGAAAAACAAACTGAAATCTTTGGGTGGGGGAAGACTTACACCAGCATGAGTCAGAAAACTTGGAAGATTAAACCACTGATCCCAGTGACTGACCCAGGTTGTATCTTACAAAAAACTTACAATACTGTGGTTACATAAGTATGCACATTCTCTTATAAGTATAAGGGCAATATTCACTTGCCTTTGCTACCAGTTCACAAATGCAAGCACACGTGCCACCTCCGTGCATGCGCAGGGCCTTCCGTGCATGTGCAGAGCATCAAAAACGGGACGTGATGATGTCCGGGCAGGTGAGCGGAGCCTCCCGCATCCGCCGCTACCGGTTCGCCCGAACCAAGTAGAACCAGTTGAATACTACCACTGAAGTAGGGATGTGGCTGTGTTCAGAATTAACCAATCAAATTTAAAATGATGTTAAATAGTAATCGGAAAACACCTGCCATTAAGTGACTGCCCAAACACATATAAAATTCAGCTGTTCTAGTCGGATTTTTCTGGCATTTATTCAGATGATTCTTACAGCAAAGGGCATGTCTGCAAAGAGCTTATAAAGAATCAAAGGAATCGCATTGTTGGAAGAGACCAGTCAGAAATGTACAAAAAAATTCCAAGACATTGGATATACCACGAAACACAGTGAAGACATTCATCAAAAAGTTGACAAGTAAACAGATGCTCGAGGCTGCGAACAGGCCTACAGTAACATTAAACATTTCTGCCAACATAGCAGTTCGAAAGCACATAAAAAATGCAAGTAGAAAAATAGAGACCATCTTTGGTGGGAAGGTAACAGTGTTCTGTGTGCCTTTGACGTTTAGTCATGCCGGCCACATGACCACGGAGACGTCTTCGGACAGCGCTGCTCTTCGGCTTTGAAACAGAGATGAGCACCGCCCCCTAGAGTCAGGAACGACTAGCACATATGTGCGAGGGGAACCTTTACCTTTAACATTAAACGAACTGTAGGAATTTCTGGCAAGTACTGGTTGTGTACCACATGTGACAACAATTTCTTGCATTCTTTATATGTAGTAGATATGGAGTAGGGTGGCATGACTTTTCTTACAAAGAAAACATCCAAGCCCAGCTACATTTTCCAAAAGCTACATCAAGTTTAGCAAAAGTATGTGAGAAAATGTGTTATGGTTTGATGAGATCAAGGTTGAACTTTTTGGCCATAATTCCCAAGAGTATGTTTAGAGCAAAAACAATACAGTGCATCACCGACAGTACCCCATACCTATGCGGAAGCATGATGGTGGCAGCATTAAGCTTTGGGGATGCTTTTCTTTAGCTGGAACTGGCACTTCCAAGGTGGAAGGGATTATAAACAGCTCCAAAAATCAATCAGTTTTGGCAGAAAACCTTCAGTCATCTGCTAAAGCCCTGAAAATAAAAAGGATTTTGACCTTTCAATGCGGCAGTCACCCAAAGCATAGGTCCAAATCAACCAAAAAAGTTTCACCAGAAGAAGATAAACATTTTGGAATGGACAGCCAGAGGCAAAACTTGAATCCAATTGAAAATCTGAAAATTTTAAAATTTCATGATTTATTGTATATGTGTAGCCTGAGCAAGCTGTTTAGGATACTCAGATTTTATATTGTCTTTTAGCCAAAATGTTTATCTGATTGTAGTTTTTTTATCCATCCTGACAATATCAATTTCGTTTTGCATATTCTGAATATTTAATGCCAATTCTCTTCTGGTTAATGACTGCATGTCAGACCTGCTCTAGTCAGATCCCTTAGGAAAGAAAGACCCTCGACTCTATTTGGGTGAAGTGATAGGTTCTTTTAGGAAATTAAAATTAAGCATCTTCAAACAAGCACCACAAAGTCAAAAACAAAACAAAGAAGACACAGAAAAGGCATCGAAAGCATTATATTGCAAACTAGGGCAAACAAAACCTTTGCTAGACCAATTCTCAAATACAGCCCATCTGTCTGGAACCCGCACTGCATATCGGACAGTAACACAATTGAGCAAGTCCAAAGATATTTCACGAGAAGAGTCCTCCACTCCTTTGCTCACAACAGAATACCTTATACCACCAGGCTTGAAATTTTGGGCTTAGACAACTTAGAACTACGTTGCCTTCAGTCTGACCTAAACGTAGTACACAAAATTATCTGCTACAATGTCCTACCTGTCAATGACTTCCTCAGCTTCAACCGCAATAATACATGAGCACACAATAGATACAAACTTAAGATAAACCACTCCAAACTCGATTGCAGAAAATATGACTTCAGCAACAGAGTGGTCAATGCTTGGAATGCACTACCTGACTGGTTACATCCCCAAATCCCCATAACTTTAACCTTAGACTGTCTATTGTTGACCTCACTCCATTCCTAAGAGGTCTGTAAGGGGCATGCATAAGTCTTAAGGGGCGTGCATGTTAGTCTCTCTAATCTCCATACCTTTTACCGTAAATTGTCTACTGTGAACCTTTCATGTTTCTTAAGAGGCCCGTAAGGGGGCGTGCATAAGTGCACCAGCGTGCCTTCCGTCCCTGTCCTACTGTCCCCATTTATATGTAATCATTCTATGTGTTTATGGCTATGTTTTGCCTATTTATATCCTTTTATTTGTGCCAATTTTTTTTGCCATGTGTCCATGTCTATGTCTATACTGTTACTTGTTTCCTTGTACTTGTTGACAAATAAATAAATAAATAAATAAATAAATAAATAAATAAATAAATAAGCACACCAACGTGCCTACTGTCCCTGTCCTACTGTCTCATTTATTCGTACCCATTTCCTGTATTCATAATCATGTTTCTACTTATATCTGTTATCTTATACATGCTTGACAAATAAATAAAGTAAAATAAATAAATGAGCTGTCCAGAGAAATGAACAGAAGATTAGATTTTCCCTGATCGGGGGGGGGGGGGAGAAAAGAAAAGCTTAATCTAGTACAGGGTGTCTAAAGATCTAGAACTAAAGAGGCAGGATTGTAACACAGAACATGTGTGTGGGCAACTACTCATGAATAAGCAAAAGACGGCATGCAGAAGAAATATGAAAGAACTGTGAGGTTGTAAGGGAATAATGAGTCTTGGTTGGCAACGCTCAAGCAATGAAGGATACGGAAGCTGGCAGCTTTACCAGGGACTGAACTGTGCAGAAAATCAGCAGGAGGCTTGAAAGCCAAAAGGAGATGCAGGCGGTGTCTGAGAAGCCAGATGGACCAAATCCAGCAAAGAAGAATGATGAAACAAGCAGGCGGAGAATGAGAAGACAAAAAAAGCTCCTCTAGAGCTGGTTTATTTAAATATGTATTGTGTGCTTGAGATGTACCAATTGATTTCCTTTAAAAAAATAAAAACATTTCTAGGCGAACCTGTTCCCAATGGATTCTGGGCGATTAGTGGTGGGAAGAGAAAGCGAATGAGTCTAGCAGCTGCAGATGAATGCATAGGGCTTCGCTGTGTTTGCTTTCACCACTAATGAGCAATAATAGGCTGACAAGAAGGAATAGTTAAGTTATAACTATTGCAACTTCTAGACTCAGGGAAAAAAAAAATAGTAATATTTATTAACTGCCAGAGTGTTGTTGTGCAAGAGGCTGTTGCTTTAGTCTATTATATTTGGGGTTTCGTGAAGTACCATCTGGTTGCCACTATGGAAGTTAGAAAACTTGATTAAGCACAATGTTTGCCTAAGCTAACAAATCTTTTAAAATTATGTTCCTTTTTAAGCATTGCCAAAACATTCCTAAAGAACAAAACAAAACGTAGACTAGTTTGAGGTTAGCTGGAGATATTTCCCAGCAGTCTTTAAATTTCTTCAATCTTTGAATGCACATGGAATCAAAGATCATTCTTGTACCTACCCACCCATGATATACTAGCAAGGATGGTCTCCTAATCCCCCACCCTCTTTTCTCTAACAGCTGTTACACTGGCAATTTCTGGAACGCTGTATTCAAAAGGGCTCAATCCTTTCAATTAAAAATTTAGCCATCTGTTTCACTGACTAGTTAGCAATACAAGGAAATCACATCGCACTCTCTCTCTCTCTCCCTCTCCCTCTCTCTCCCCCTCTCTCCCTCTCTCCCTCTCCCTCTCCTCTTCCTCTCCCTCTTCATCTACCTCTTCATCTACCTCTCTCTCTCCCTCCCTCTCCCTCTCCGCCTCTCTCTCTCCCTCTCTCCCTCTCCCTCTCTCTCTCCCTCTCCTTCTCCCTTTCCCTCTCCTCTCCCTCTCCCTCTTCATCTACCTCCCTCCCTCCCTTCCTCTCCCTCTCCCTCTCTCTCCCTCCCTCCCTCTCCCTCTCTGTCTCTCTCTCTCCCTCTCCTTCTCTCTCTCCCTCTCCTCTTCCTCTCCCTCTTCATCTACCTCCCTCCCTTCCTCTCCCTCTCTCTCTCCCTCCCTCTCCCTCTCCATCTCTCTCTCTCCCTCTCCTTCTCCCTCTCCCTCTCCACTTCATCTCCCTCTCCATCTATCCCTCACCCTCCCTTCCTCTCCCTCTGCTTCTCCCGCTCTCCCTCCCTCCCTTTCCAATTCTCTCTCACACTCTCTCTCCCTCTCCCCCTCTCTCGTTTCTGTAATTATGATTTTTTTCCACCTTTCATCTGACAATTTATTGATAATGTTGTGTTAAATGCACAGGATCGCAATAGCTAATATAACCTTGAAATACATTTTTTAAAAATCACAACATTTATCCATTTTTCATACAGCATCTGAATTATATATTTCCACTTTGCTTAATCTGCTGTGATGTGTACATTACATTATTGCAAACACAAGTACATGCCTGGAAAATTAATACTAACCTGTCTGTCATCCCAATAATCTACTTACTATTCATTAAGAAATGCTGTAAGCTTAACTTATACAGCAAAGCGGGCAATGTTTCATCAGCTATAAATCATACTTTAACATAATTTGAGGAGCTTGTCTTAGATTGCAATCGATGGGGCAATGACAGGATGATCTCACAGGAGTGGGCAGGGAAAGGGTTTCTGAAGCATTTCCATCAGAATGCTGATGTCAACCCTGAAGCTGACCTGACCGAGGCCATTTTGAGGCTTCAGTGTTGCCACACTGGAGCTGAGGGATAGGGAGGGAGGAGTAGAAATAGCTGGGATTGTAGGCAAAACAAAATACTTTCTCCTGGGAACCAAGAACATTCCCACAGGTGGCCGGAGAGAGGAACAGTGAAGTTACTGAAGGCAACCAGACAGCACCTTGATTAAACCATGTAACTGATTGTTTAGGAAAGGGGAAAAGATTTACTTTTAATTAGGTGAAAATTGCAGGAACATTCAGAGTTGGCTTTCACCAGATTGTTCCAATATGATATATCCAATAAAAATCATTCTTTGAGGAATCTACCTGCCTCAGAGTTCTGTTTGCTGTGGCTATATTATTTGGAACCCTGACATCTGAAAACATTTGTTTCTCATTCTTAGTTTTTATATTATAACTTCTCTGAATTCTGGGGCCACAAAAAAATCGAATGCTTCAAACATAATACATGTAGCTTGCTTTCCCCTGTCTGTATTTCTCTATCTGTCTGTCTGTCTGTGTTTCTCTGTGTGTATAACCTTTAGTAAGTATTTGATAAAGGATTTATCTTCTTTATAGGATAAGAATTACAAGGAGAATATTTGTAGCTCAGGGTTGAAATGAGGGGTCCTTGGTGCTTTCTGAGACCACCAAAGACCCCTTCATAAGAATTATAATCTGAAAAAAGAAAATATTAATAGTTCCAGGGGTGAAATTCAAAACTTTTCCATACTGGTTCTGTGGGCATGGCTTGGTGGGCGGGCAGGGGAAGGATATTGGAAAATCTCCATTCCCACCCCACTCTGGGGCCAGCCAGAGGTGGTATTTGCTGGTTCTCCAAAAATTTCTGCTACCAGTTCTCCAGAACCTGTTAGAACCTGCTGGATTTCATCCCTGCATAGTTCCCTACCAGGAGCAAAGAATCAGGATCACACCTTAAGTTCCAGTTAAGGAGATTTATTGCTCAAACCTTTACATAGGAATCTAGTGAATTAATGGTCAGGACTAAATTGGCATTACATAAGAATTTACAGAATTCAAAGAGAGCTGTACTTAGATCGCTTTTGGCAACGTAAAGACTCCAGACTTTCCTCTCTTTCCACTCCAGCCACAAGCTCTGTTTCTTCTCCTACATTCCCATAATTAATTGTGCATACTGTGTTTAAAGCCAGATAGAGTTCACCACTGACACAGAATCAGTAAACTGTAGTAATATGAAACTAGTATTATTATTTAAGATTTAATCTTCAATTTGATTCACAGTCTGGGCCTGGTAAACAATTCAAGTCCTAACCAAGGACCTAAGAGCTCTTAAGGTAGTGTCTGAGTATAGTCTGAATTCCATTTTTTTGCAAAGTCAGGATATTCAGGTCTAATAAGTTCAAAATTTCCATGTATTTAGGCTGGGTGTTGGCAACCTGTGGCTCCGGAGCTTCAGGCAGCTCTTTTGTCCCCCCGTCCCCCCCGCTGTGGCTCCCTGTCAGCTGAACCCACCACTGGCTGGCCCTGCACCTCACCCTCCCCTCCCAGTCACTCCTTGCCTGGCCTGAGAAGGTAAAGGTGATGGCGGGGGATGGAGACCCATCCATATTCCAGAGTGGGAGCGAAGCACCCCTGTACTTCTTCATCTTGTGGGTGCTTCTTCTGGCCCTTGTTGGTGCTGCACGCACCTCAGTCACTTGGGGAGATGAACAACTTGCTTTCTGTCCTGAGACATTGGCCCGGCCCAGCTGTGGCTGATGGTCCACATCATAATGGGCTCCAGGAGGAGGAGGGGATGCTGTCTCCCTCATTGTGAAGCACAGCGGGCAGGCTATGGAAGTAACAACAGCAGTGGTGTTGGCTGCAGCTGGGCTGGGCCAGTATCTTGGGGCAGAGAGCAAGTCGTGCATCTCCCTGAGCAAATGAGGGAAGCACAGCACCAAGAAGGGCCGGAAGAAGTGCCAGTGAGACCCAGCAAGAGAGGAGACAAGTGGTGGATTCAGCCGACAGGGAGCTACAGCTGTGACATGGAGTTGGCCATGCCCACCCAGGTTTTGTGGCTCCCAGTGTTTTCTTTTCTGTGGGAAATGGGTCCAAATGGCTCTTTGAGTGTTTAAGGTTGCAGATCCCTGAGCTAGGCTGTCCTTTGGGTATTGCTCCTATTACTATTGGTACAACCATTGTTTTCTTCCTCAATAGTCACTCAACTTCAATTTGCAAATTATTTATTTATTTGTTTGTTTGTTTGTTTGTTTATTTATTTATTTATTTATTTATTTATTTATTTATTTATTTATTTATTTATTAGTTCGATTTATATGCCGCTCTTTTCCAGAGACTCAGGGCGGCTTACAATGCATTAAGCAATAGCCTTCATACTTTTGTATATACCTGCTTAGTAGAGCTTTCGCCCCCCCCCCAAGCGGTGTTCTTTTTTTATATATACCAAAGTTAATTTATTGCCTCCACAATCCGGGTCCTCATTTTACCTACTTCAAAAGGATGGAAGGCTGAGTCAACCTTGGGCCTGGTGAGAATTGAACTCGCAGTAATATTATTGTTGTTGTTGTTTGTTTGTTATCATCATCATTGTAAGAGTATCTGAAATTCAGTCAACCTATTAATAATAATATTAACTTAAAATTGAAATAATAACACAATAAATCACGCCCTTCATCTGCATAGTGATATTGACAGATTCTACTTATGTTGACAGACTTCGCTGTGAAACCTTATTTAAATGGAGGGATTGAATTCCATTCCATTGAAGAGTAAGGCGTTGCAGGGTTTTACACAATTTTTATAATGAGTGACCTTGTTACACAATAATTACCACAAATCAAAAGGTAAATCTAATCTGTGGCATACAAAATTCATAGAACTGAAGTCTAAGAATATAAAATACTGTATTTGATTTGGGATCCATCCTATAGTTTTAATTAATAGCAGAAACAGTATTGCCAGAATAATATAATTACTGAAGTATCTTTAGATGATTCACATTTGAGGGATTATGTTGCAATTATTGATGTTTTATTTGGTTTTGAGCTAAGTTATGTTTGCTTATCTTTTTCCCCCTCTATATATCTGAATTTTTTTTTTTAAATTGTTTCTTTTTATAGAGGATAAATTTTAGTTTTCCTGGTTCAGTGTTATTGGGGTGAGCCTACAGTCTTTCCATGACATTATATTTATCTTTATTAATATGACTGTTCACATAATAACCCCAATAGTTATATTAAATAAAGAGTACATATTTTCTCACTCTGCCAATCTTTGGCTCATGTACAAATCTTTTCAGTAGTAATTTTGTGTTTTCTTCCAGATCATTGATAACTGCTATTTACTTTTGGGGGGGATTTTGCTATAGTTCTGTAAAGCTCCTTTCTGGGCTTCTCTGATAACCTCTAAGCTTCAGTGCCCTGGAGGTGCTTAGGAATCGGCTGATAGGCAGATCTTATTTGATTCACATGACAGCAGGCCACAGACACGCTTATCGCTGAGGGAAAATGTCTGACTCCTTATTATGTAAAATGAGAGCTTTCTCCTAGGTGCAGTGAGAAATCATTTTAAACTTCATTTGAAAACTAAGTTGGCTTCGCAGCTTTTATACATATAGATATCTAATTAGAAGCATAGTTTGATCAGGGAAAATTATATATTTACACAACTGATCTAATTTCACACATAGATCTCTTTTAGATGAGATTAAATGCCTATGTCTGGTTTACACTATTTCAGGTGAAAATCGCATATTTGAACGAATGTATGCCTAGATAAAAACATACTATACGGGGGAAAAAATACTGAGAAAGAGATTTGATAGAAATCTCCACCCCAATGTTTTATTAACAGTTTAATCACGGGTAGTATTCACTTACCTTCGCTATTAGTTCGCAAATGTGAGCGTGCACACATGCACAGAAGGACCTTCCGTGCATGCGCAGAGCGTCAAAAACGGGACATGGTGACGTACGGGCAGAGCCTCCCACAGCCGCTGCTACCTGTTCGCCCAAACTGGATATAACCGGCTGAATACCACCACTGAGTGTAATAGATCAGTCTTACTGAATGAAGGACCAGCAGGGAAGTCCAGACTGAGGAAAGGGGGGGGGGAAGGGAAAGGAAGAGAAGGGAAGGGAAGGGAAGGGAAGGGAAGGGAGAAAATGAACTTGACCTGAAAGGATTTTTCCTTTTTATTTAACTAAAAATGAAGGGATAAAAATCAGACACAGTATAGTCCAGTGATGGCTAATCTTTTTGTCGTCACGTGCCAAAAGCGGGGGGAGTGCGGGTGTGTGTCTCTCTCGCGCGTGCCCACACCCATAATTCAATGTTGCCCGCCCCCCCATGCATGTGCGTGCGACCCCCCCCCACCCTCCCCCCGCTTTTGGCACGTGATGGCACGGTGGGACAGGTAGGCCCATTTTTCGCCTTTCCCAGGCTCCAGAGGCTTTCTAGGAGCCTGGGGTGGGCGAAAATGGCCTTCTCCATCTCCCTCGGAGGCCCTTTGGAGGCCGGAAATGGCCCATCACAGGTATAGTCTATTGAGTTCTGAGAAAATAGTCTCTCTGAACCTTGTAAATGATTGCATACCTGAAATTCACCCCAATTCTTTCGTTGGTTTCTCAGGTCTTCTGCTATATTCATGAACAACAAGAAGCTCCAGCAGATGTAAAAGAATAAAAATTTCAGAATGCTGACTCCTTCCCCCTTTTAAAACTTGAGCAAGGAGAATCCAGTGTTATCCCACAGATACATCATTTCCCCCCCATTTATGAATAGATGACTTTTATCATAACTGTCAGGAGGGGGGGGGATTATTTGTAAAGGAAGGGGAAACATTACAGCTTTGCAGCTAAGAATGACTACCCACCAGACTGAATTGGTTCATCATTTATTTTAAGATTGTTCACAGCTCACAGTCACGTACCAAAGTGGACAGCCATACAAGTCAAATAAGTAATAACTTTGTGGACAAGCCATATCATGTTCTTGGCAATATTATGGAAGTGGCTTGCCATTTACTTCTTCTACAATGTTTTTTTTTTTTTTTACTTTAATTAACCAGACTAGCCTAAAGCATGGTGTTTTCTGGAGGTCTTCCATCCATGAAATAATTGGTGCCAATCCTGTTTAGATTCCAATCCTAGACCTCCTTAGCCTGCAGGTTCTGCCATTGCAGAGAAAGAAGATAAATATGTAATTACTTAAAGTTGCTTAAAGACATGTAAGGCATGTTACTTGGAATATAAATAGCAAAATAGGAAGTTAATTGGTTCATCTACCATGGCCTGTATCGTGAAGATAGCCTTTAGCACTTCAATTATCTCATGCGTAAAATCTTGCATTCAGATAATTACACACTGATTCAGCCCCGGGTATAATGCATAAGCATTTTATAACTAACTTGTAGGAATAGATTAATTGTGAAATTTGAACTTTTAAAGATAGGATCTGGGATGCTTGGACCATTATTTCATATTTAAAAATTGTAATGAGCATCTTTGTTTCCTTAATGAGAAATATATTGTTAGCATTTGTAATCAGTCTTTGTCCTTGGTATAATCAGTTCATTTCACCAATTTATAAACTGAGCACAGTATACACCGTGAAGAAGTAACTGAGAAATTGAAGTCTAGTGGGCAGCCCCTTTATTGTGAATTTTAGACCAGAAAGATGCCTTGAAGGCATCATTTTCATCGAAATATGAACTGTATAAATGTACGTTATTATTGATCCTCATTCAATATTTAGAGGTTCATGTTATACAGAAAATAAAATGTTCTCCTAAGCCCCAAATCCCATAATTAATTAATGTTAATTAAACAAAACTTATCTTGTATGAAATAATTTTTGCTTTGTACAATTATGTTATAATAACTCTGTATGTATTCATTTAGGGCACAATATTTTCTTCACATAGTATTGGACTGCTCCTTAAAAAGACATGTCGATATATTTCAAATATAACACACTTGAATAAGTGTGTGTGTGTGTGTGTGTGTGTGTGTGTGTGTGTACACAGGAAGTTTTTGCAATCAAGCAATTCTTAGATAATTATAAAACAAGCCAGTTCTTTTTTATTGTTAGTGATTCAGCACATCTATTTTTCATTCCTATAAATTTATTCCTTATTTTTTCATGTAATAGCAATAGCACTTAGACTTATATATTGCTTCATAGTGCTTTACAGCCTCTCTAAGCAATTTACAGAGTCAGCATATTGCCCCCAACAGACTGGGCCCCATTTTACTGACCTCAGAAGGCTGGAAAGCTGAGCCAACCTTGAGCCAGTCAGGATTGAACTGCTGCAGTGGGCAGAATTAGCCTGCAATTACAATAGCACTTAGACTTATATATCCCTTCAAGTGCTTTACAGCCCTCTCTAAGCAGTTTACATAGTCAGCATATTGTCCTCAACAATCTGGGTCCTCATTTTACTCACCTTGGAAGGATGGAAGGCTGAGTCAACTTGAGCCAGTGATGATCGAACTCCTGGCAGTCAGCAGAATTAGCCTGCAATCCTGCATTCTAAGCCACTGCATCATCACAGCTCTTCTATATGCTAATCAAAGAACTAAGAATATTATGAAAGTCTAGCTTGGAGGTCCAGTAAAGTAAAATTTCCTGTTCAGTATCCGAATAAGAAAACAAAAACTATTATACTTTTGCTTAAATATAATAAGAAACATAAATTGATCAGGTAACTTAAATGAGGGAATAACTTCAAATATGTCATACTAGCACATCTTAATTTCTAGCTCGTGTGTTTTAGAACAACATGAAACAGAAGGAGGTAAGTTAAAACAGAAGTCCTACATTTATATTTCAGGTATTCAATCTGCAGTAATTAATCAGATTTTATCCTACCTTTAATTTGTACAATTCAAGGCAATATTTTATTTTTCCAGCACCTCCACCTCTGCCCCTTCACCAACGTGAAGTGAGCCAGACTGAAGGAGAATGACTAACCCAAAGCTTTCCTGCCCGCTTTTCTTCCCAAAGGTGCATTAGATTCTGAAATTGATTTTGATTCTCAAATTAAGAATAAACAAAAGTAGAGTTAGTTCAGCCTCAATGTGAATGCTCCCTTGTCACAGGTGAGGGGCTTGCATGTTCTGTTGGGGTTGAGAGCTATGCTGGAGGTGTACCACCAGAAAGTATCAATAAAGGAGAATATTTGTAGCTCAGGGCTGAAATGGTGCTCTCTGAGATTGCTTGTTTGCTTGCAGATGTTTCATGACTCTAATTAGATAACATCATCAGTGTTAGTCTGATGATGTTATGTGGTTAGGGCAGGAGTGTCAAACTCGATTTCATTGAGGGCCGCATCAGGGTAGTGTTTGTCCTTGGAGGGGCTGGGGGAGCATGGCCAGGGGGCATGGCCAGCTCAATGTCACTCCTGCCGAGGGTGCCTGTGGAGGTCTGAGTGATCTGTCAGCAAAAACAGGCTCCCAAGTTCCATTTTTGGCTGCCACGGCCTCCTGCAACCCTCTGCACGTAGTCCTCCCGAGCTCCATTTTCACTGGCAGAGGGTTACAGAAGGCTGTGGCAGCCAGAAACGGAGCTTGGGAGCCTGTTTTCACTGGCAGAAGCACCCCGGACCAGTCCTTTCCTGTTTCCAGGGTGGCCCCGTGGGCCAGCTCTAAGTACCCTGAGGGCCGGATCCTAAGTATCCTGAGGGCTGGATCTGGCCCCCGGGCCTTGAGTTTGACACCCCTGGGGTTAGGGTAATGAAACATCTGCAAGAAAACAAGGAAGCTCAGCAAGCACCAAGGACCCCTCACTAGAAAGTATACCAGAAGGCTCATCCAAGCCAGACAGGTCTCAACTGAGGAACCAGAGTATGCAGGAACTCTTTAATCATGATGAGACAGCAGAAAAAGAATCCCATACTGGCTCAGTTGTCACCTGTGTTAACAAAGATGGTGGCAGTTGCTGTCCCTGGTAACCCAGGGATGATTGGGTTAATCATTCAGATGCGACTGAATGGTTAACATCATCTTCATCATCATCCATCATCATCCATCATCAGAGTTAGTTCTGCTGTAAAGTTCCCGCTGATTAACATTTTGCTTGACAGGTATTGCAAGTGGTCCTTCAGCTAGAGCTTCACAAATGTTCTCACCATATGTCTTTTTTTCACATATAGGCATCTCTGACTTTGTAGATAGGAATTTATAACGTGATGATTGTTTCTTAATTTTTTTTTCTACCAGTTCTCTTCACTTTGATTTGAAATTTATTTCAAGAAAACGAAGTCATTTTCATTGCTTAGATTCAGGGATCCTGTATTTTCCTTACTTATAAAGTTGCAAAGGGGTAAGTATTATGTTTGGCTATGTACGTACTTGATATTTTCACGTTTCAAGAGCTACATTTATCAGGCCAGAAAAAACTTGTTCAGGCCAGGAACTATGTGGAATGCAATATTTTCCCACATCAGATCAATAGAAGCATGATCAAAAAGCAACACGAAAACATCCTAGGACTAAAATAAAAAAACAGGTGCCTCTTTCACAAGGAAGAAAACTTTTAAAAATTTGAAGACAAATGGCATTTTAAAAAATCATAGAGTCCCTTTGTTTTTATTTGAGAGCCAAGGCAGTAGTATCTGGCCTCATGACCCCAAACATCACTAGTCTGTATGTTAAATAATATATTAGAAATGGTTAGGAAAACAGCATTATTTAAATCATGCAATATATATATATATATATATATATATATATATATATATATATATATATATATAATAATTATATGTATATAATATAAATTATATATATGTAGATGTTTTCTGATTGGTTGGGGGCTTGGCTGTGCTCTGATTGGATGGGGGGGTTGGCTGTGCTCTGATTGGATGGGGGTGTGTTCTGTTTGGGTGGGGTAATAAAATTTATTATTTTATAATAAATAATAAATGCACCCTAGCCTTTGGGACTAAAAAAAATATAGAACCAAAATATATACTGTTTTTCCCCAAAAATAAGACCCTGTCTTATATTTTTTTGAACCCCGAAATAAGCGCTTGGTCTTATTTTTGGAGAGGTTTTATTTTGGGGTGCGTGGAGCAAGATGGGACTCCTCTTGCCGTCTTACTTGATTTCCAGCTCTGCGTGTAAATATTTTCAGGGAGGGCTTATTTTCAGGGGAAGGTTTATCTTAGAACATGCGCTCAAAAGCCCGATTGGGCTTATTATCAGGGGATGTCTTATTTTTGGGAAAACAGGGTAATAACTTTAAAAAGTAAACAGAAGATTATGGAAAATAAGAAAAGTTTGGGTACCTAGTTGAAAGTTTATCCTTAAGGCTTATAGTTTGTAGAGATTCTCAGTCATCCAGGTCAAAGTTGTCCCAAAGGTGCTTTTTCAGGAGGCAACTGAAACTTGCTTTTTCTTTTGAAGAGGTTTCACTTCTCATCCAAGAAGCTTCCTCAGCTCTAACAGGGGAATGGGAGGATTTATATTCCTTGCAGACAGCTGGTAATATGCATTCTTTTAGAGGGTCATTGAAGCCCTTGGAGGTGAAGCACAAGGAATATAAATCCTCCCATTCCCCACTATCCTGTCAGAGCTGAAGAAGCTTCTTGGATAAGAAGTGAAAAGAAAAAGAAAAAACAAGAAAGTCCAGTTGCTTCCTGAAAAAGAACCTTTGGGATTTGAGGCTAATAATTCCCTGGTGTTGTCACTGCGTTTTTGTATTTACCAGATGAGCTCTTATTTTTGAACTTTCAGACTTACCGTAGCTTGCCAAGTTCTTATCAGTAAGCTAACTGCGCATGTCCACATTCCTTCACTTTCCTTTTAACTTTCTTTGTTCTCCTGCCAAGAGGTCCGGCCAGGAGAGGTGGCCGGCAGGAACGTTGCCAAGATGTAACTAATTAGACTAGTGAGATGTTTTATTTTCTTTATAACAAATAAATGAGTTTTTTTTAGAAGACATATATTCGCGTTTATTTTCTTAACGTATACTTCAAGGAAAAGTCACGATCCACTTCTCTAAATCAAGGTGCAATTACCCAAAAGCAGAATGGGATTAATTGACACCCTGACAGGTGTGATGTCCATGATAAACATGATATGGAACAGTTTGCTGGTCGGTCTTGTTTTCATGCTTAATCCAGATGACAAAAGCTGCAAATTTATCAAATCCAACAAGATACTAAAGACAATGAAAGAAATCCCACCTCTAATTTTAGAACTGCCACCAGAAAAATTAGAACTACAGGAGGGCTGAGCAAAAAGAGATGTCACAGTTTGTAATGTGAGACAGCACACCCACTCCAGAAGAAATATTAGCTCATTTCTGTTTCAAAAATTGAAGATAATGTACATTTTCCTTATGGTCATGTCTAGCTCAAATTGTGCAGGAAGCACATGACTAAACTTGAATGCTTCAAAAAATTTAGCTTTCTTATCTAGTTTTTTTAGAATAAAACTGCATTCTATAAAAATGTTTAGCTGGCACAAAGGCTTTTATAGATTCAGAAGTAAGCATAGGAAAATACAATTTAAATTTGCAACCTGCTGTGGACAAATTGGAGACATTTTAGTTCTCCTCAGAGGTGTACACTCCGTTTTTGCGAAAAACGGGAGTCGCGGGGCTTTGAGAGGCAAAAAAAGGCTGTATTCGGTGTATTAGACGCACCAACATTTCCACCCTCTTTTAGGGTGGGGAAGTGCGTCTTATATTCCAAAAAGTACAGTATTTTTTAACAATTTGCAAATTTATGGTAAATATGATGATCAATTTTTGTAGGATGACTAGATCTATGGTATGAATGAGATAAGGCAGAGTTGAATGGCACATTTTAATATATTATTACTATTACTATTATATTATTACTATTACAATTATTATAGAAAGTCTAACCATTTTTTCTCAACAATGAACATGTAGATTTTTGTAGCCCTAAATATAAATAAATGCTGGGGCAACACAGCCTGCTTACTTTACTTATTGTGGTAATTATCTGTCAGAATCTGCATTAAAGACCAGTAGGTTTTTTTTAATGGATTAAAAATGTTTTACTTCTTGACGTATTTACTCTACAACAAAAATAGGAAATGTATCTCTATAATTATTGTAATGTCTGGTGCCGCAAAGTGATATTATTAAGGGTAATTACTTTAAAGATTTAATGAAATATCTCATTCATTAATTTCCAATTTTTAATGGCCTTCTCAGCATTTTAAACCAACAGGCCTAATCAGACAGCAACAAAATGCAATTAGTACCAACTCAAACATAATATTCATCTTTATACTTGCACTTTTTATGAGCCCAATATAAAGCAAATTTGTCTGTAATTGCAATGTTTTTCAATTTTTTGTCATAAAGTTAGAGCACAACATTTCTATTAATTGAAAAAAATAACCGGCCTTGTTATTTTATAGGAATGTTGAGCTCTGACTTTATGATAAATGATAAATAATAGATAAACATAGCAATTACAAGCAAAATTGCTTCATATTCTTTCTCTCTCCATTTTTTAATATATTAAATTTGCCTTCCCCAAATGTGTGACCCATTGAGTCATTTTTTGTCATTTCAGGGCAAGTAATTTTCATTTTCAATGAAAATAAATCCACCTCTATCATTTTTTTTTCCACTTTCCCTTTTATACTGCAAACAGGATCATTTGTACATACTCAATATTTATGTAAGCTACAAAATTAATAGGTGGATAATTCTTTAATTAGGATCAACTAAATAATGTAAAGGTGTATGCAAGCTTTTGAATTTTTCAAAATTCTGAATCAAGATGTTACGAAACTTCTTATGGTACGGGAAAAAGGTAGATTTTTTTAGTGTAAAATTAATTTCAAATGGAGATTATAGACTGGATGATAGATGTCATTGTTAAATGATTGGTGTCAAATTACACTTAGCATTCATGGCAAATAAAATGCTTCTTTCAGAGGTGAAAGCCAAATTTTTTTACTACCGGTTCTGTGGGTGTGGTGTGGTGGGCGTGGCATGGCTTGGTGGGTGTGGCAGGGGAAGAATACTGCAAAATCTCCATTTCCTCCATTTCCACCTCACTCCAGGGGAAGGATACTGCAAAATCCCCATTCCTTCCCCACTCCAGGGGAAGGAACTACTCAAAATTTCTGCTACCGGTTCGCTGAACTGCTTAAAATTTCTGGTTCTCCAGAACCTATCAGAACCTGCTGGATTTCACCCTTGCTTCTTTCCCCTAACTCTGAAAATATAAAGGTTCTAATAAAGGTATTGCTCAGGTAAAGGATTTTAAAAATTTGTTTTAATGTTCCAACATAGTTGTGATTGTATTTTATTTGCAAACTATAATTTTTAATCCTGGATAAGATCATTTCCTCCATGGGAAATTTGTAAACTTCAGTATCCTACTGGATTTTAGTGCTCGTCATTTAGCATAGCCAGTGGTCAAGAATAATAGTGTCATAATAAACCTGGAGATATACAAAGTCTTCTGTTTATATATTCATTTGTTTGTTTACAGATGACATTAAGTGGTTGATACTTCAATATATACACCATAAAATTAATGGTCTAAGATGGGGGTGTCAAATTTAAGGCCTGCGGGCCATACCCAGCCTGTGGGGTGCTTCAATCTGGCCCATGGGGCCAGCCTGGAAATACCAAAGGACCGGCCTGCAGTGCCTCTGGCAGCCAAAATGGGCAGGGGGGGCTGCATGTGGACCCATCGTGCACTCCGTTTTTGGGGTGGACAGACTCCTGCAGCACTCTTCCGGCCAGAGTTTTGACTGGCAGGGTGCTGCAGGAGGCCATCCAGGCTGAAAAAGGGGCATGGCAGGGTGGCAGAATGCTACAGGAGGCCGAAAATGGGGTGCGGGGGGGGCGCATGGCCCCTTGTGCCAATGCTGATCCTCAAAGAAATTCAGTTTGACACCCCTGGTCTAAGACAAGGGAGTCATCATAAAATAATCAAACTAATACAATATATCGATTTATGATCATTTATTCATGGCATTGCACTCTTAACTAATGGGGTCCCGAAATGATGTGTCAGGGTTCCAAGTAACCCTGACACATCCCTGTCTCCAATGAAAGAAGACTCTGAGGCTTGAAGTTCCTCAAAGTTCCATTTTATTAGAGATATCATATTGGCACATCTGGGAAAACCTGAATCTGAAAGCTTCCAGGTTTTCTCTACCCAAATGAAAATCTAAATCCCTGCCCAGCACTCACATGTCCATTACATGGTCCAATCAAAACACGGTCCCAATAACTGGAGATGCCTCCCAGTCACACCCCTGGGTGCAGGGCAGGATGTCCTTGACTCCCAGAGAAAGGAATGTTATTATGGCTATATATCTCCCCAGCTCCATACAATCCCTCCTCCCAGTTTTCCACAGCACTAAGTGTGACAGGCCTGAAGGTCCAATGCAAAATATGGCTTCCAGGTCTGACATGATGATCTGGAAGAATTTGCATAACTCTCTGGAATACCATAAAGGAAAGAACTCCTCCATCACTGAAAAGCTTCTCACAGAGATTCTTACCTCTTTCTACTTTTTACTCTTCCGATATGTGTGAACTTTTCTCAGGCATTCTCATTTTTGCCTACACCAGATAGAAAAATTCTATTTGGAATAAAGAACCCTCAAAATAACCAGGAAGACATAAAGGCACAAGAAACTGTTCTCTGCATAAGGGATACCATTCAGTGGTGGGATGCAACCAGTTTAACAACCAGTTTGGTGAGCGCACACTTAGCGTGCCCGTGCACCGAACACGCTTGCATGCAGCGTTCAAAATACAGCAATTTGAAGCTCAGCTGCTTACCTTCTAAGGCAGCCCCGGTAAGTAGAACAGCGGAGGTGCGGAAATCAGTTGTGTCATGCAAATCAGCTGAGCCAGAAAGAAGGAAATAAAGGAGAGGATAGGGCGGGAGCAGGTGAGCAGGGCCAGCTGATTGTCAGAGCTACCGGTTCACCCGAACTGGTCCAAATTGGCTGAATACCACCTCTGGTACCAGTCAAAGCTGGATAAAAACCCTTCTGGTCACTTGCTCCTTGAGTAACAGCCATCATTAGAGGAGGACCCACTATAGGCTAAAAATGCATTTCTTTCCAGAGGGACTGTCCCCGCTAGTGTTGACTGACAACTTCCCCTCCCACTGGAAACAGGCGATAGACCACAAGCTGGGCTCTTATGGGCTCTCACCGGTATTCTCAATGTCCCTAGGCTTTGACAAAGCAAAGCAAGTAGTAATTGATAGAATGAAGGACATGGAGTTCCAAGAAGAACTAAATAGGTTGCCTCTCCACAGTGCGTGGGAATCAGCAAGATATCTAAATGATCTGATTGAATAGGTTTCTTCAGAGCCAGATTTAATATTCTTCCCTCAGCACTTCTCCAGGGTAGGTATAAGAGAACACCAATAGCAGAACGGGTATGTATATGTGGAAAAGGAGAAGTCGAAGATATCTCACATGTTTTATTGTACTGTGAGTTATATAGAGTTTATAGGTCAGTATATATTGTCCCTTTACTAGAGAGATTGCCAGGGAGGACAGATGACTTTTATGTAGGCTTACTCCTCCAAGACCCAAACCCGGCTACCACACATGCAGTAGCAAAATTCTGTGTTGCTGCAATGTCCACAAGAAAAAAAAATTGGTTACAGAATTATAGCTGTCAACTTGTGCCAATTTTTTGGAGATTTCTATAACAATTTTTGGAAAATACATTTACTCACATACTTATCACCTCTCCACTCACGTAAATTAGGGAGTGACCCTAACGGTTTGAGATCATGTATTTTCATAACAGGGATGTTATTATTCATTATCAATGTCAGTATTATTTTTAATATATTGTATGTCAATTGCTGGTCGATGACCATAATAAAATTATATAGTATTCTATTCTATAGGAGGACCCACAATTTATGAATATGCTCTTTTCTGGAAACAGAATCAAAGTTGGTATAATCCTAGAATTAGTTGATTTTTAAGACCAAGGTGGGGAAGGTTGTTATATATGCACCCTCATTATACCTAAGTATATACTTCATAGCAACATAACAACAGCTTGGTGAGTTTTCAAAGCATGGGTAGGACTTAGTCAGATAGAAAAAAAAAATAAAGAACATTCTGGAGATGAACAAGTCTAGAACACATTTCAACTTTTAATAGCAGATATAGGCCCTAAATCTGACCTTAAATGCAAAGCAAAAAATAAGTACATTTATTATTTATTTATTTATTTATTTATTTATTTATTTATTTATTTATTTATTTATTTATTTTTAATCATATTTCTATGCCGCCCACTCTCCGAGGATTCTGGGCAGCTTACAACAATCAACAGTATACTAAATAGCATATTGCCCTCAACAATCTGGATCCTCATTTTACCCACCTCGGAAGGATGGAAGCAGTGGTGGGATTCAGCCAGTTCGCACCACTTCGGGAGAACCGGTTGTTAACTATCTGAGCAGTTTGGTGAACTGGTTGTTGGAAGAAATCATTAGGGCAGAGAACCGGTTGTTAAATTATTTGAATCCCACCACTGGATGGAAGGCTGAGTCAACCTTGAGCCGATGAGATTTGATCCGCTGGTCTGCTGAACTAGCAGTCAGCTGAAGTAGCTGCAGTACAGCACTCTAACCACTGTGCCACCTCGGCTCTTTAAAAGCCCATAAAATTATAGCAATATTTTCAACACAAAATCAGTTAATTAAGTCAAACTTTTTTAAAAAAATGAAACAAGCAAAGAGCTCTGTGGAAATGGCCAAGATGCTTATCTATTAACTCTTTAAAACTCATTGTGTACATCTAACAGCTGTGGCCATTTCTGTTAACTTTCTTTTCTTTAGGAAGAATAATACATTGTCTAATTATTTGTTAAACATTTGGATTTTACTATCCAGGCTCAAAAGCAGCCTGCAAAAATTCATAGCGTCCTCTAATGAGTTTCTTTCTTTATGATATGCTGAACAAAGAATGTCTCCTGTATCTACAGCTGTAAAGAACTAAACTGGCAGGTTTTTTTTTTTAAAAAAAAGCTGCTCCTTGTTTCTATTCATACTACTGTCTGCAAGAATGATGTTCATGAACCTCAGAGAGAAAACTATTGATTGGTGACCGTCCATTTCGGCTAATGCACTTTGGTACTTTTCACAATACTGTTTTCTGAAATTTGCCTCAGCAACCATCTGATTCAAAAATCAAAACCGTCACTACCATCTTGATCCTTCCAGATGTGTTAAAGTGCAATCAATAAGGTCCTTCGCTATGGTTGGGAGATGTGGATCAGGTTGCAAGTGATCGTTTTGACTCTCTGCTATCTTTAGCCCCTCAAGGGCAACAGAATACACCGAGCAAGCTGGTCTTCTCTTTTGCCTTCCCTTTCTTCCTGTAGCCTTTAATGGATTTAGCTTTGTGTAGAAATAAAAAAAGGGATACCGCAAGTTGATAAAATATTTAGATTGTAAATTATACCAGCTTTGCCTCCGGGGAATGGAATGAACCGAAATCACTCTGAAAATACTTTCAAAAGACATTAAGTATCCTGCTGTCAGACAGAGAGGCCGGGAGGAAGAAAAAACACATATTTTTTCATCCATTTGTATGCAACAACCAGTTAGTGCCATAAATCGGAGGCGGCTGAAAGAGAGGCAACCCTACGTCTAACGCCATACTTATGCAAATAGTACATCTGGTGCCATCTGAGGGAAAGCCAAAAACTATTTCAGAGGAAGTTTAGACACTTGCTGTTTACTCTGCGATGGCACAGCCAGATGAGGAAGTTTATAATAGGATCTGCTGGATTATAATATTCAAAATTGGTGATATTCCTGAAAGCGGCATTGCTTTTTCATGATACCTCAGCTTACAGAAATTTTTATTCTTACTCCTTTCAACAGCTTGCTGTATCAGTTAATGAGTTTAGGTGAAGATTTGATGAGTTTCATGTAACTTATGGCCTCTACTCCTTAAAAATGCTTGTTATATATTTTTTAAAAAGAAAAAAACACCATCCCTTCATTATTTTTTTCTTGGTATAATGATTGCAACATGCAAAGATGACCCTTACCTTCAGATTTCAGATTTTTTAAGAAAACGTTTTGTTTCTTCTCTGTACAAGGGAAGTCAATAACTAACTTGCGGAATGGCCACAAAATTCTTTGTGTATGATAAATCCAGGGGTGGGCTGCAGGAATTCGGGAGAACCTCTAGCTAAGATTCTGTGCAGTTCGGAGAACCCTCAAATCCCACTCCTGTCTGGCCCCACCTACCTGCCCCACCCCGGAGTCCCGATGCAACCCATTTTGGATGCAGGGCATGCACAGAGGCCCAGGAAGGGCGAAAAATGGGCCTACTGGAAGTTCAGGAATGCCAGAAACGGGCCCCTTTCCAGCCTCCAGAGGGTGTCCAGAGCCTGAGGAGGCTGTTTTCGCCCTCCCAGAGGCTCAAGGAAAGCTTCTGGAGCCCAGAGAGGGCAAAAATGCCCCCTCCTGCTGTAGTGCAGGAGGCCAATTAGGCCACATCTACCATGGCCACGCCCACCGAGCAGTTGGGCAGAGAATCCCTTGTTAAACTTTTTGAACCCCACCTCTGGATAAACCTATTGATAAAGATGGTTCAAATATTTTGGAGAGAAGGCCCAAATATTTCAGAGGCTTTTCAGTCTTTCTAAGCAATTTCAGCACTTTTAGGAAAGGCTGCTGAAAGTCAGATTGATCCACCACACTGACTCTAAACTTAAGGTGACCAGACGTCCCGCTTTTGGCGGGACAGTCCCGATTTTTAGCAATTTGTCCCGCGTCCCGCGGCGTTTTAAAAAAGTCCCAATTTTTCATTCTGCCTCCTGAGTCCCAGCTGCCTCCTGAGTCCCAGCTGATGGCTAGAGGAAAAAAAACTGTTTAAACTCTTTCCGCGGGGCTTCAAAGGGCCGCCCTACAGGTGATCAGTGTTAAAAGAAAACAAATGAGTAGACCGATGCCTGCAAAAATAGAAAAAACAGCCCCTTACAGCTTCCGCATAGGTTAATTAGCACAAGTTGATTAGCTCGGCTTCCCCACCCTCAGCTGATTTGCTCTCAGCTGTTTTGTGCAGGGCTCTGTTCTGTTGCTAGCTGCAAAGAATTCCTGGAGCAGATTTTTTTTCCCCTAGCTATGCTGAAAAAGCGAAAGCGAAAGCAGGGTCTTTGCTGCAACATGACAAAATGAGGCAGATAGAGATTTCTTCTTCTTTTTCTTTTTCCTCACCAAAAAAGGTAGGTGCAAAACTGCAAACAATGGGAAATTTAGGGCAAAAGAGGAGAGTTCAAGATTTTAAAACACAAAAGAAAAAAAGCTCTATTTAACTAGGGAATTGTAATAATTGAGATACTATTAATTGTATATTGTGTTGAAAGCAGAAATGGTTAAGTTGTGGTTTGGAGGAATATATGGAGGAAATTATTTGGTTTATTATTATTGGTAAATATAATTAATTGATTTGTAAGAAATTGGATTGCATGGAAATAATTGGAATATTCATGTTCATATTGATTAATATACAAAAAAGATAGTTATATAACTAATTGATTTATATTAAAATGTTGAATTTGTATTAAACAACTGTATTACATAATTACATAATTAACCAATGTGAGGATGGATATAAAAATAGATGACAAAGGGAAGGGGTATAATATAGAATAGAAGGGAAAAATTGAATTTGATTAAGATTAGAGATGAAGATGAAGGGTAATATTGGTTTTTTTAAAAAAATAGATAAGGAATAAATATGGCAAAAAGGAAATATAGAAATTGTAAATTTAATTAAAATGACTAAACACTGTTTAAATTTGTGAACCAGCCAAATATTCTGTTCAAAGAAAATACATTGTATGTTTGTATGTGTGTTTCCAATTATTGCTATTTATTCATATTTGTTCTCTTTTATTTATTCATATTTGTTCTCTTTTATTCTTTAAACTTTAACAATTCATTCTTTATCTTAATATCTTTATATTTGTTTGGGGTTGGCTTTCTTCCCTTTCATCTTTTTTATTGTACAGCAATCTTTCTCCTCAAACCTACCACCTCTCTCTTTTCTTTCCTTCTTACTTTCTCTTCCCCCCACCCTCTTCTTCTCCTCCCTACTTCCTCTTCCTTTCTCCTTCTCCTCCTCTCTTTCTCCCTCTCTTACCCTCACTCCTACTCTAATTTCCCTTCCCTTCCTTCATCCCTCTTTATTGCTGTATCCTTTTATGCATATGGACTACTCAGAGGGCTGAAAAAGTTATTTTTGACTGGTCCTCACACTTTTGATCAGTCATCAAACTTACAACTGTCCTCACATTTTACGTTTTTGACCTATCTTGTCACATGGTGAAGAGAAACAGTTGTGAAATGAGTGACATGGTTGTTAAGACTGCTGCACGGGCATAAATGTGAGGATGGTCATAAGTGTGAGGACCAGTCAAAAGTGCGAGGACCTGTCAGAAATGACTTTTTTCAGCCCTCTGAGTAGTCCCTATACACATAGCCATGGCCACCCGGTCACATGACCAGCTAGCCACGCCCACCCAGTCACATGACCTCTAAGCCACGCCCACAATGGTATCCCTCTTTACCAATGTTAAAATCTGGTCACCTTATCTAAACTGCCAGAAAATTCTGTGGACCCCTTGGAAGGGAATAGTTGGGAAGTGAAGAGCAATCGCTACTGAGTGACTACTTATCTTAAAATATTTTGTGTTATTTCACAAAAGCTACATGATTAGGGGAATGATGCATCACAATCTGGCAGAGTCCAGAAAAGGAGCCTTTTTTTTTTTTGCTGTGGCCCCACCCTTTGGAATATTCTCCAGCTAGATATGACGTATTCTCCCCCACTCCTTGCCTTCCAGGAGAGCCTTAAAATCTGGTCTTCTGGATGGCCTGGGGCCCAATATGGGTGCTCTTTAATTTTTCTTAATTTTAATTGTTCTGCATTAACTTTTTTTTTAATCATTCTGTAAGCTACCTTATGTGGTGGCTCAGTGGCTAAGATGCTGAGCTTGTCAATCAGAAGGTCGGCAGTTCAGTGGTTTGAATCCCTAGCGTTGCGTAATGGGGTGAGCTTCTATTACTTGTCTCAGCTTCTGCCAACCTAGCAGTTCGAAAACATATGAAAAATGCAAGTAGAAAAATAAGGACCAATTTAATGGGAAGGTAACAGTGCTCCGTGCGCCTTTGGCATTTAGTCATGCCAGCCACATGACCACGGAGACATCTTTGGACAGCGCTGGCTCCTCGGCTTAGAAATGGAGATGATCACTGCCCCCTAGAGTCGGGAACGACTAGCACGTATGTGTGAGGGAGCCTTTACCTTTACCTTTTAAGCTACCTATTAAAGTATTGGGCATGCATACATCAAAACTTACAATTTCTTTAATTCTACGTTTATTCCTTCTTTAACTCTATGTTTAGCTTCCAAGCTATTTAGACTCTGATTCTGAGTGCCCCGTCTTGGTTGAATTTAAATAAGTAAATGGTGGGGAGGGGGGAGAAGTAATTGTTCTCCCCTAGAAGCAAGTTTCATGCTGAATTGGAACACAGTCTTCCTATATGATTGTTGTATTCTTAGACATATTATTAAAGCTGAATAGTTCAGTGGTTTCTTTTTTCTTTATTATTTTGTTTGGCAAAGTATTTAGCTCTTACGTGTGAGGTGTACTGAGACTAATCTAAATTGAATATTAGAATCTTAATTTGTTTGTAGCTGCCTCTTAAGTTCTGTAATATTCAAAAGCCAGATGGTAACACATCTTGCATGACTTATAGACACAAAACCAGATCCCAATGGAAACATTTTGGTGCTCTTGTTTGGGTAGAATCCATATCTCTTATTCCAATAACCTTCCATTCGCTTTCTTTCTTTCTTTTTTTTTCACCAGGGACACATTTGTTTCGCTTTCCAGAAGTTTTACTAGAAACACCTGCAAGCAATGCTCTTAACAGTTTCTGTTCCTTTAAATACATGCATTTTGAATATTAAAGTTTATGTCCATACCAGTGTGATTAAGAAAAAAAATCCAAAAATAGAAAATGCCACCAACATTTCTTCTGAAATATGCCAACAAATTCCCAGATAACAAATCCATAATAATTAAGATTGGATTTAAGAAAGCTTTCTAATAATGAATACATTTGGTCATGATATTAACGATGGTCTCGTTAATGTATATTTCAATATTGTTTTAATTAGGTTGTAAACTGTCTCAAACGTCTTGGTGTGAGAAGATAGAAGATAGAATTCTTTATTGGCCAAGTGTGATTGGACACACAAGGAATTTGTCTTAGGTGCATATGCTGTCAGTGTACATAAGGAGAATAAAATACATTCATCGAGAATAAAAAGATACAACACTTAGTGATAGTCAAGGTTACTAATAAGCTATCAAATCGTACTAGGAAACAAATAAAAACAATATAAATTGAAAGATACAAGCAACTTGGTTACAGTGATAAGTGGGAAGAAATAGATACTAGTAAGGAAGAGAAGAATAATAGTAATACAGTCTTAGTAAATTATTTGACAGTGTTGTGGAAAAAGGGCCTAGTGGCTCAGCAGACTGATAGCATTGTGATTAACACCAGCTGTCTGCAATTACTGTAAGTTCGAATCTCACCAGGCTCAAGGTTGACTCAGCCTTCCATCCTTTCTAAGGTAGGTAAATTGAGGACCCAGTTTGTGGGGGCAATAAGCTGATTTTGTATAAATATACAAAAGTATGAAGGCTATTGCTTAACGCATTGTAAGCTGCCCTGAATCTCCGGAGAAGGGCGGCATATAAATCAAATTAAAAAAAAAAATTTCGGGAAAAAACTGTCCTTGTGTCTAGTTATTCTGGTGTGCAGTGTTCTATAGCGTCGTTTTGAGGGTAGAAGTTGAAACAATTTATGTTTCAGGATATCGGGGATCTGTAGATATTTTCACAGCCCTCTGTGATTGAAAATGATTGGAACATTAGCAATCATTTAATAAATTAATAAAAAGTTGATGCTTAGAATTATTTTATGTGTGCTGATTACATGTTTGAATAGTTTAATTCTTTTAATTTTTTTCCATTTACTACATATTAAAATACTTAGTCATTTATTTTTTGGTGTCCTTCTGGCCTTCAGAAATAATGTTAAGACCTGATTCTGCCCACTGGCATGGGAATCAAACAGTGATATGTATCTCTGAGCAGGGGTGGGTTCTACTTGCCTTTACTACCGGTTTGCAAAGGGATTTAGCCCACACTGCTGAATACCATCTCTGCCTCAAATACTCTTTTGTAGACTGATGACAATTGCTCTTGGTGAGGAGTGAGGTCAGGACTTCCTTTAATTTACTAATTTACTGTAATGTAAATGTATGCCTGTAGAGGTTCATTTGGGGGCAAGAGCTTTCGTGTGTATATAAATCTTAGATTATTATTATTATTAACACATTATTAACAATATTATTATAAATATTACATATATTATAATATGTATTATAAAACACATATTAATAATAATGTGTTTTATTAGTGTTGTATATCAGTGATTGCATGACCTTTGTAGATACTACACGCTAAATAAATAAAATAAATAAATTAGGGGATTTCAGATTTTTACTCTAAGGTTTGAACTAGAAAAGTTCCATGTAACATTTTCTGCCAAAATATTTTGAAGAACAACATATATAACTGCAAACTTAATCTAATTAATCTAATGGGAATGGATAGAAAACATATATCTTAATGATTTTATGATTTTTTTTCATTTTATGTCTTCAGAAACAGAAGCTTTCTTTAAAAATAAAGAATAAGAAAATAAACTTTAAATTACATCATTTCATCATTTTAATTTTTATCATTAACATTGTTTCATCACCTATTCTCATAGGGCTAATGACATATTGAAAGCAATTTCAAACAATAAAATAGATGTCATGAAACCAATGAATAAAATGCAAATATTGGATAATTATTAGTTATAATCTTTGTGAGAAAACTGTCAATAGACACTGGAGGTGAGAAAGTTGGTGCTTTATTTGGTAATTTAATTTTAATTATTTTAAGAATTAAAACGTTTTGCTGGTTTCATCTTAACATTTTAATGGATTATGGCCATGATCTATGAGGAGTATATGCTATGTTCTCTTTCCCTCCTTCTCAATGTGAAAAAAAGTCATTGAGCATTTCAAATGAAGAATCAGGAAAAACAGTTTTTTTTAAAAAAAAAGAAAAGAAAAAAAAAGAAAAGAAAAAAGACAGAAAGAAAGAAAATGCATTTAGCACTGGTTTAGCTTAATTTAGTCTTTCTCAGTTTAAAGTGTAAATATTTTAAAATATTTTAAAGACATCTAATGTTTTTAATGTAAATCAGAATAGAAATATCTATTGTTAGGAATAAACACCATATTTAGTCAAATATTGAAATGAATTGAATCGCTTCAGAAAAGTTTTTTGTTTGTTTGGTTGGTTGGTTGGTTCTATGAATGAAGAAGAATAACATGAAACTAACTGGACCTTCTCAAAGATTTCCAGAATGTCTACAAACGTTTGCCATAATTTTATTAAATCTATCATATGTGGAAAAAAGTAGGGTGGGAATGTTGCAGTCTTAATCCAATAATACTAACTGTTCAATGATTTGTGATCTATTGCCCACAAGGGAGCAATAAAATGACAGAGAGAAAAAATAATAAAGAGAATAGATATAGGTTCTTTTTTTCTCCCTCTGCCTGCATTTTGAGAAACTGTTAGTCTGTTGTCATTTCCTTTTTGCCTTCCTTCTAGAGGTGGGTTTCAGCGGGTTCTGACCAGTTCTGGAGAACCAGTAGTGGAAATTTTGAGTAGTTTGGAGAACCGGTAGTAAAAATTCTTACTGGCCCCGTCCACATCTATTCTCTGCCTCCTGAGTCCCAGCTGATTGGGAGGAAATGGGGATTTTGCAGTAACCTTCCCCTGGAGTGGGGTGGGAATGGAGATTTTACAGTATCCTTCACCTGCCACATCCACCAAGCCACGCCCACCAAGCCACACCCACAGAACCGGTAGTAAAAAATTTTGAAACCCACCACTGCTTCCTTCCCATCCATACACATAGCACTTTTGGACCCTCTGGTAGCACTGTAGCTATCTAGGTTTTGGGCTTTACTTATTCCCATCATCTGTTACCTACAAATAGATTTCCTTTCTGTTACACTTTTAAAACTTTCATTCATCATTGCTTTCTGTTCCTGGAAATTTTAATAAAAGGTAAAGGTTCCCCTCGCACATATGTGCTAGTCGTTCCCGACTCTAGGGGGCCATTTCAAAGCCGAAGAGCCAGCGCTGTCCGAAGGTGTCTCCGTGGTCATGTGGCTGAGATGACTAAATGCCAAAGGCACATGGAACGCTGTTACTTTCCCACCAAAGGTGGTCCCTATTTTTCTACTTGCATTTTTTTTTATGTGCTTTCGAACTGCTAGGTTGGCAGAAGCTGGGACAAGTAACGGGAGCTCACCCCATTACGCGGCACTAGGGATTCAAAGCGTTGAACTGCCGACCTTTCAATTCACAAGCTCAGGGTCTTAACCACTGAGCCACCGCTTGGAATTTCCCTTGGAAATTTTCATACAACCGCACAAAATTCTTCAACCTCCAACAGGGAAGAGAGGATTAGAAATGAGACCTTGCTATGATTTGTTGTTGCTCCAATTGCTACACACTGTTCTGCTGAGAGCTGGAGAGTTATCTCTAGATCATGAAACATTTGTTGGATTTACAGTCCTTCCCTCCCTCCCTCTGTGTGTGTATATATATATATTCATGCATGCAGGTAGGTTATTTCTGAACAATAAGCATGTGCATTATCTAGGTGATATTCATCTTGTGTTAGTTTAGTTAGTTAGGAATGTGCATTGACCATTCATACTGCATATTCTTAATAGCATAGGAATAAGAAGAAAATGAGTTCTTTTTTTATTCAATGCCTCACAGATGTAAACAATGAGAAGCCAATTGATTTTCTGAAGTATCGCATTATCTTTAATTAGGTGCCAAGAACTGAAATGGAAGGTATCTATTGGCACCAAATTCAAATATAGTCCCGCAAGTCTCCAGATTTTTTTCCCATAGTGAACATATTGCAGATAGACTTGATGTGTTGATTTGTACATTACTATTACTGTTTGAACAGATTGTTCCTATTTCAGCAATAACAACAATTAATCAAAAGGTGTGGCAGGCACAGTGTGTGAAAAATAGCACAAGTTATCACCACACAGATGGCTTGAAACAGTAACCAAATTTAATAAGGAACTCAGTCTAGAAAGATTCATTTCTAGAAATATGGTAAAACAAGAATCAGAATTGCTCTATCTATCTATCTATCTATCTATCTATCTATCTATCTATCTACCTACCTACCTACCTACCTACCTACCTACCTACCTACCTATCTCAACCAAGTGACTCTGGGTGGTTTACAATTCTAAAATTCTAAAATAATTTAATAGACATTAAAACAACAAAAAGGTTCACAAAATAAATAAATATGAACAGCAATTACGATGATTAATTAACTAATAGTAAAGCCAAATAATGGGGCCCTTTACACTTTCCGAATCTCAGAACTGAGTACATTTTAGGTATAATCTTAATCTGAGGAGTAGGAATAACAAACCAACTGTAACACTATCCACTATTTTCATTTTTCAAGTTTATTTTATTTATTTTATTTTATATTGGATTTCTATACCGCCCTTCTCCCTGAGGACTCAGGGCGGTGTACAGCCAGATTAAAAAAAAAAACATGCTGAACAAATATTAAAAACAATTAAAAGATATATAAATTTGGCCCAATTAAAACTCATTTACCAATTAAAAACGTTTAAAACATTTAAAAACAGTTAAAAATTTCATCTTAAGCCAGCCCGGCTTGTTTAAATAAATGGGTTTTAAGGGCGCGACGGAAGGCACTGAGGTCTTGGATTCTCCTTATCTCTGGGGGGAGCTGATTCCAGAGGGTAGGTGCCCCCACAGAGAAGGCTCTCCCCCTGGGGGTCACCAGCCTACATTGTCTGGCTGATGGCACCCCGAGGAGGCCCTCTCTGTGGGAGCGCACGGGTCGATGGGAGGTCGTTGGTAGCAGCAGGCGGTCTCGAAGATAGCTAGGCCCTATGCCATGGAGCGCTTTAAAGGTGATAACCAACACCTTGAAGCGCACCCGGAAGACAACTGGGAGCCAGTGCAGCTTGCGCAGGAGCGGTGTTACATGGGAGCGCCATGCTGCTCCCGTCACTACTCGCGCTGGACCAGCTGGAGCCTCCGGGTGCTCCTCAAGGGGAGCCCCATGTAGAGAGCGTTGCAATAGTCAAGGCGAGAGGTGACGAGGGCGTGAGTGACTGTGCACAGGGAATCCCGATCAAGAAAGGGCCGCAACTGGCGAATCAGGCGAACCTGACAAAAGGTCCCCCTGGTTACAGCTGTCAGATGTTCCTCCAAGGACAGCTGCATATCCAGGAGGACTCCCAGATTGCGAGCCCTCTCTGTGGGGGCCAATGACTCGCCCCCAATAGTCAGTGATGGAGTCAACTGACTATATCGGGATGCCAGGAGCCACAGCCACTCAGTCTTGGAAGGGTTGAGCTTGAGCCTGTTCCTCCCCATCCAGACCCGTACAGCCTCCAGGCACTGGGACATCACTTCAAGGGCATCGTTGGGGTGGCCTGGGGTGGAGATGTACAACTGGGTGTCATCAGCGTACTGGTGGTATCTCACCCCAAAGCCACGGATGATCTCACCCAGCGGCTTCACATAAATGTTGAACAGAAGGGGCGAGAGGACCGATCCCTGCGGCACTCCACAAATGAGAGGCCTCGAGGTCGACCTCTGCCCCCCTGCCAACACAAACTGCGACCGGTCGGAGAGAAAGGAGGAGAACCACCGCAACACGGTGCCTCCCACCCCCAAGTCTTCCAGCCGGTGCAGCATGATACCATGGTCGATGGTATCAAAAGCCGCTGAGAGGTCTAACAGGACCAGAACAGAGGAACAACCCCTGTCCCGAGCCCTCCAGAGATCATCAACCAACGTGACCAATGCCGTTTCTGTGCTGTGCCCAGACCTGAAACCCGACTGGAACGGATCTAGATAAGATGTTTCCTCCAGGAATTGCGGAAACTGTCGTGCGACCACACTCTCAACAACCTTCGCCATAAAGCGAAGGTTGGAGACAGGACGATAGTTGGCCAATATTGCCGGATCCAGGGACGGCTTCTTGAGGAGAGGCCTCACCACCGCCTCTTTCAAGGCGGTGGGGAAGTAACCCTCACTCAACGAAGCGTTGATAACACCCTGGAGCCAGCCTCGTGTAACCTCCCGGGAAGCCAGTACCAACCAGGAGGGACACGGGTCCAGTAAACATGTGGCCGCACTAAGTCTCCCCAAAATCCTGTCCACATCATCAGGAGTCACAGCATCAAACTCCTCCCAGATAACATTCTCAAGACTATTCCTCGTCACCCTGCCCTGATCTACCCAGTCAGAGTCCAAATCCCCCCGGATCTGGGCGATTTTGTCATACAGGTATTGTCCGAAATCCTCCGCCCTGCCTTCTAAGGGATCCTCCCGCACTCCTGGATGGAGCAGGGCGCGGGTCACCCTAAACAGGGCGGCCGGACGATTCCCCGATGACGCAATAGAGGCGGAAAAGTGGTTAGACTTTGCCGTCTCTATCGCCACTAGGTAGGCCTTAATATGCGACCTTACCAGTGTTCGATCAGATTCAGCGAGACTGGCCCTCCAACCGCTCTCCAGGCGTCTTTTCCGGCGCTTCATTTCCCTCAGCTCCTCAGTAAACCAAGGAGCCGCACGGGATCGGCATCGGGTCAGAGGCCGCAAAGGCACAACTCGGTCCAAGGCCCCACCAGCCGCCCGATCCCAGGCAGCTACCAGGTCCTCGGCCGAGTCATGTGCTAGATCCTCAGGAAATGGCCCAAGCTCCGTCTGGAACCTATCAGGATCCATCAGGCGCCTGGGGCGGATCCATCTAATTGGATCCACCTCCCTGCGGTGAGGGGTCGCGGTTCGAAGATCTAGGCGAAGGAGTGAGTGGTCAGACCATGACAAGGGTTCCATGTCTATATCCCCTATAACAAGACCACTCAACCACTGGCCAGAGACAAAAATCAGATCCAGAGTGTGACCTCCCCTGTGAGTAGGGCCATGAACTAACTGGGTCAGGTCCATGGCCGTCATGGAAGCCATGAACTCCCGAGCCACCTCAGACGTTTCACCGACGGATGGCAAGTTGAAATCACCCATGACTAAAAGCCTGGGTGTATCTACTGCCACCGTGGCTATCACGTCGAGTAGCTCAGGTAGGGCTGTTGCCACGCAGCAGGGAGCCAGGTACGTAAGCAACAAGCCCATCTGAACCCCACGGCCCCACCTCACAAGGAGGGACTCACATCCGGCTATCTGAGGCACAGTGGTCTCCCTCGGACCCAGATCCTCGTTAATAATAACCGCCACCCCCCCGCCCCTCCCCTGAGCCCTCGGCTGATGGAATGCTCTGAAGCCTGGTGGGCACATTTCAACCAGAGGGACGCCACCCTCCGGGCCCAACCAGGTCTCCGTAATACCCGCCAGGTCCGCTCCTCCCTCTTGTATAAGATCGTGAATGAGGGGGGCCTTATTGACCACGGACCTGGCATTGCACAGCATCAGCCGAAGGCCCAGCTCCTGAGTATCTAAGCCACCTAGTATCCGAGCAGAGCCTTGGGGACCGGGGCAAGCAATTGCTCTCAGACAGCAAGTGCGAGCCCCCAGCACCTGATGTGGTCCCCTGCTCCCGCCATATCTGCCCCTCCCATTCACCGTGCCGATGGTACAGCCCTCATAGATATCGTCCCCCATCCCTTTCCCAATCCCTCGTCCGGTGCCCCCCAGATCGTTACCCTGTGCCGGGCACGGCTCTGACCCTGGTGGATTTCCCCCCCAATCCGCCTTAGTCGTCTTCCCAATATCTTTAAAAGAATAATTACAACCCCCTCCCCCAGAACCCCTTAAAATCTTTAAAAATTTCCCTAAAAAGCCCCATAAATTCTTCCTTGCTCCATGCCATCTCTCCGGACTCCAAAGTCCGTCATCGAGATAGGCCCTCGATAATGTGGGGGGCCAAATCTGCGAGAGGGGAGAATCTCGCAGGGCGAGGAGTTCCGACACCGAATACATATAGCTATCAAGGGGAAACAGTCCAAGTTGAGTATGAGATACGTATAACTATTTCATAATCCACATTACTTTGGCAGTATCACTTCCAATGAGACATATTGGTCTACCTGCCTCTTGACGTCTCCCTGCAACTGGAATCCTGTTGTCTCTTACAAATATAAATTCTGAGACTTTTGCTATATCAAATACCTACTTCAACTCTCCTGACCTTGTCCTACTTAACATTTGGCAAAGCAGGAGACTTCCAGCAAACTTAGGCAACTAAGAAATTGTAACTGTATTGTAAGATATAGTCCATAAGATAAAAGTGTTAATGGTGGCCTCTCAAATGGGTACAGATTATTGATTTCTCCTCAACTCTCAATCTTTGTTTGAACACCACCATAGCAATAGATTCAGCAGTGGATTTTTTTGTGAACTGAGCTATAACTATTCAGTCATATATGTTGGTAACCAATCAAGTCCCCCAGTTTAATGACATGTTCCACTATATTTAAGCTAAAATAAACTTTTATTTGTTTTATTTATTTATTTTTATATGCCGCCCTTCTCCGGAGACTCAGGGCGGCTTACAGTGCGTTAAGCAATAGCCTTCATACTTTTGTATATTTTATACAAAGTCAGCTTATTTTCCCCGCAAACCGGGTCCTCATTTTACCCACCTTAGAAAGGATGGAAGGCTGAGTCGACCTTGAGCCTGGTGAGAATTGAACTCGCAGTAATTTCAGGCAGCTGGATGTTAAATGCTGCCTTAGTAGGCGGCATTAGCCTCCTACGCCACTCAGAACCTTTTCTTGGTTCTTTTGGCTGTTCTTGGTAAAGGTATGGAACTGGTTTGCTTTTATATCTTCCAAGTCTACCTTGTAGCTTTTGAATTTTATGTGCAAACAACACATCTGTGTTGAAATCCTTGAGTGAGCAAGAAAGCTAAACATAGATGAGTCTGGTAGGAACCAAAGTGGGGGACTATCTAAGAGGACCAAAGCTGAATCTTAGAAGAAAACAAATCATTTTGATACCATGCCAAGAAAACTATTATGGGTATGCTCATGTAAGTCATCAGGACGCAGCTTTAGCTTGAAGGTAATTTTATTTCAAATCATTGTGCTCAGAAAATATTTTCTCAGGAGACACTCAGTTTTCTCACTGCGTCTTTCCTGTTTTTGTTTCCATATTCAAAAATCTTAAGAAGGAAAAGATGGAGAAATGTATTTTGCTTGATAGCACTCGGAGTCATCTGTATGGACACATCCTTTGTTTTATTCTGCCCTTAATGGAAGACTTGCTCTTTTCTCTCTAAAACTGTCTGCTTCATTTCTTTTTTCAGTCTCATTTTAAGCTTCATGTTCTTTGCTGCCTTTTCAGCACACAAAGAAAATTGTTCTTCTCACCTGCTTCCCTCCGCCTTTCCAATGATCTGCTTCATAAAAAGCATTTATTTTCTGAACTCAAATGTGGCAAAGTGCTGATTATATATACAGTATAAAACCCTAGTCATTATTTTAGGCATTCTGATGCTAATTTAATGCAGCATAATTCAAAGTGCATAAAATTAGTGTCAAACTGTTAAATGTTATTTTGGGGCAGTTGTCTGACAAGTTTGACAATGCTTACTCATCAGTCACTTACTAACTGTGAGACTATGCATATGTGTGTATATATACGCACACAGAGACATACACATACCACAGTATATGTATATATATACACACACAAATCAATCCACATTATTGTAGATTTTTTTGAGGGAAAATAAAAGAGCAATATTGTAGGCCCATCAGTTTTTGCCATTTACTGATAGTGCTTTAACTTATGTATCAAGTATTTTGAGTTTAGCAGAGCTTTTAGATTTTGAAAAGGCTCTTAATTAACAAGGTTAATGGTGATATTCTGACAGTTCCAACACTTCCAAATATTTCATATCGACATTTAATAGTAATAATAATAATAATAATAATAATGAACACAATTTGGAACACAACATGCCAGATATCATGGTTGTTGAGGTAAGTGTATAGTTTATTGATATCACTGTACCAGGAGACACCAGAGTTGAAGAAAAGAACTGGAAAAAAATTACAAAATATTGCGATATGGCCATCAAAACTACATGACTATGTATGAAACATGTAACAGTGATACCCATTGTCATCGTGGCACTTTGTACCATGTCCAAGGATTTTACAAAACACTTCAAGAAATTGCAGCTTCCTGCAATAACACCAGCGGAACTACAAAAACCTGTGCTACTCGGAACATCATATATTTTAAGTATTTTAAGTATATATTTGGTTGGTACCTAGGACACTGGCAGCAACCCGTATCAACCATTAGCACCAGTCAATGGTATTTGTGACACATTTTTAAATGTTCAGTTGACTGAGTTACATGTTTAATGACTAAAAGAGATAATAATAATAATAATAGTCACAATTCTGAATAGCGTTCTTTTAATCAAGCCACAGTGTAAGAGGAAAGAAACTTCCTCTGTCTTCAACCACAAAATACAGGTAGTGGAAGACGTTTTTAATAACTTTATCTGAGTGATTGGAAAACACTGGCCTCTCTACTGTATGTATAATGTGAACAAAATGCCTGACTCGACCGGGTTTTATCCTATGCACAGAAAAATGTGTATATTGGGGATTTTAAAAAAAGAAAATAATAGATTGATATAGAAGCAGATTAAAATACATTTGATAATAGAAAAATAAGAATATGAATAATCCATCTGCAGGATTATTTCCTTTCGTATTTCCTTATCAGGAAACCAAAGTCACCTTCAGAAACTTCTTGGCAGTCTCTACTAAATGTTTAGAGGAAAATGGTTGAAAGAGAGTAACATGTCACATACTGAAAAATACCTTTCCCAAGGGACTCATGGACCACTTTTATGTGATATCTTTTGAGGTATTCGAAGAATGCTCTATCATTTTCCTCTTAGTTGTCTTTTCTAAAGGCTAAAGATTCTCAGCTCTTTCTTTTCATAGCATTTATTTTCTGGTCTATGGATTAGCATCATTGTCATTCCCTGAACATGTTTGTCTGAATGCTTCTTAAAATGTATGTCCATTACCGGACATTGTACTTGAGGAGGGGACTGCCAAATCAGAACAGAATAAGACAATTATATCCAGTGCTTCAGAAATTATATTCCCTTTGGTGCACCTAAAATTGTATTTGTCTTCTTTGCAGTCATATTATCTGCTGGTTCATATTCAGTTTGTTTTCAGTGACCAGTTATAAACTGAGGGAATATACCGGTCTGATTCTTTTTAATATAAATGATCCTGAGCTTCGATAGTTACATGGCCTAGATATTAGTATTTGAACACAGATCTTCTTTAAAATTTCATTATGTTTTACTAATCTAGGTATAATGTTAATATATATTGCTAGTCAATGTATGATATGCCATATGGTAAATAAATAAATAAATGTTTACAGTTAGTGTTCCAATATCTTTACATAATCACTACCGGTATTACCAAATCAGATATCCTATATGCCATTGTCTTTTTATTTTCACATCTTTCTTTAACCAAACTGGATTTTTGGCTGTCCCTTTTTCTTTCTTGATTGAATCATTTGCATTTGTACTTTCAGTAACTCTTTTCCCAATCTTGTTCCCTTCTTAATCAGCTTCTCCTAGCAGTGAACTCTTATTTTATTCAAATAGGTCTATTAAAATATATTTTTTTAAAAATTATGTTTCCTCACTTCAAGCTGACCTCTAAAATGAAGAACTGTATCATTAGATGATCACTTTTCCTCAATGTATCTGGAGAAAGCAGATTTTAGATAAGGGTCATTGGGCAAATTAACCAGTGACTATTCTTCAACCCAAGTTGTATCACAGAGTTGTGATACAACTCTGCAAGAACCGGTAGTAAAACCGGCAGGAGGCTCCACCCACCACACCGGATGTCGTTATAGGTGATCTGCGCATGTGCAGAAGCTTGGCGCATGCGCAAGTGAAGCGAGCATGCATGCGTAATCCCATTGCGAACTGGTAATAAAGGTAAGTAGAACCCACTCCTGATGTGGTAATAATGTCAATGAATCTATGGAAAAAAATTGGGTTTGCATTGCTGGATTCCACTTGTCATTTTGCCAATTTTGATTGACATGGGTGTTGACAATATCTCTTCAAGTATTCCATTAAAGCAGGGGTGTCAAACTCGTGATGACACATTGTCATCATGTAACGTATCACAACTTTTCCTTCCCTTTGCTAAATCGGGGGTGGGCGTGGTCAGCGTGTGACACATCCGGCCCACGAGTTTGACACTTCTGCACTAAAGATTAAAAATTGGCTTTCAGAAATTATTGCTGTAATACTTGTAAACTAGTTCAAATTTTTACACATTATTTTAATAAATACTCACACAGATTTCTGGATACATTTTTTCAAGACTTTTTAGAACTCAATGTTTCTTTACAGAAATAAACTTTGACATTCTTCCTTTTTGCACCTGACTGATAGACCTCTCACTTTGGAAATGTTCTATGCCAGCTATGTCATTTCCCTAAAAACGAAGTTAAAAGCTATTCAGAAAATGACAACGGAAATGGGATATTTCAGAAGAGTGACTGTAATGGTGAGCCTTCTTTTCCTGTTCTTGCTTTAATTTGAATGTGGATGTGCTCTTAAGAGATTGCAGCTGAAAATATGTTTAATTTCAATTCTCTGAAGCCCAGCCATGTTTACACTACATATATCATGTTATCTTCCCATATAATTGGCATGTTATTACCTGCTGTGTTGATTTTCTTTATTAGATTAAAAAAAAAACAAAGACAAATGCCATCAGATTTTTTGTCATTTTGCAAAGCTTTTCATTGTAGGTTTTAGCTTTCGATAATTGATCGCTGTCGTAACATTGGAATTTATAGTTAATCAGTTCCAAGTGTTCATGATTTTCAGTTGATAATATTACCATATTTAATTATTGTTATTATCTCAATCAGGGTTTAGCTTTTAAACCTGCACTTGTGTTTGGAAAAGAACAATTTAAATCACTCAGCAGGTGTTAAAAATCAGCAGAACTGGGAAGTTACTTATTTCTTTTTATGTCTTCCTATCTTGAACTATGAAGATGTATGATGAAAGAAGTTTCTTATAGCTTCTCTACCAAGCCGAAGCTTCTTAATGTGTGTTTGCCGACACATTCTTCTACACAAAGAATTTAATCTAATGAATCAGCACAACCCATTGTGCACGTAAATATGCTGAACTATTTTGTTCCCATTGCATTTTAAGTGAACTTTTCTTATTACAAGATCCCAGATTAATACAGTTCTCCCTTAGTTGTTGTTTTTTTAAATAGGTTTTTGTACTTTCTATACTTTTCCTGATTCTTGCTTCAAAAGGCATAACCAAACTTCATGCTTTTATGCAAATGACATGAGGGAAGAAAGAGATGTTAATTTGAGATTGAGGCAGTACTGGAGAAAAAGCTGTGAAGATGTTTGGCCTTTTATGGAAATAATAGGACGCAGTGGTTCAGTGGCTAAGATGCTGAGCTTATCAAATGAAAAGTTCGAATCCCTAGTGCCACATAATGGGGTGAGCTCCTGTTACTTGTCCCAGCTTCTGCCAACCTAGCAGTTCAAGAGCACGTAAAAAATGCAAGTAGAAAAATAGAGACCACCTTTGGTGGGAAGGTAACAGTGTTCCATGTACCTTTGGCATTTAGTCATGCCGGCCACATGACCACAGAGATGTCTTCAGACAGCGCTGGCTATTCAGCTTTGAAACGGAGATGAGCACCACCCCCTAGAGTCGGGAACGACTAGCACATATGTGCAAGGGGAACCTTTACCTTTAACACTGATTAAATCAAATTTACAAGTTTGAGTCTGGAGTAGTCTGGAAATGTCAGCTTTTAATCTGCTCTGTCAGTTCTGGGCAATATTGAAATAGATTCTCCAAGCCATTTTAAGGGTTACCATTCATTCTGTGGAGACATTGTTATAGAAAACTGAGAATACATTTTACTCAGTTATATATTTGGTGTCATTCATCTGCCTCTTAGAAAGAAGTTATAAAGACTTCTGTCATGGACCTCAAAAAGAAGTGATAACATCAGGGGGAATCAACAGTGAATTTGGACATCATCTTAAATGTCACGATCTTATAATGGATCAGTTTGGGTCTGGTTGTTAGCCACATATTTTCATAAAGGAAGCACCCATAGGATCATTTTATAGCGCAATACACTCTACAAATGTTTCCATTCTTGAACTTTTGCCAAACCTGCAGGTGGCCACTGGCAATCTATTTCCTGACAATTCCCATTTGTTAGGATAAAATGCATTTCATTAATAATTGATTGATTATGTGCCATCAAATCAGGGATGTCAAACTAGCTGCCCCCGGGCCAGATGCGTCATTCACACAGGCCACGCCCACACCAGCTCCACGGAGGGGAAACACGTCATGAAACATCATGTGACGCATGAGTTTGACACCCGTAACATTGATAGATATTTTTCTGTGACAATTTCTCCCTAATCAGGTCCTTTAGCTCTTCAAACACTAGCAGTAAAGAGTTACTTTCACAAAATAAATACAAGAACCTGCATTCTGCCCATTATAAATTGTCTGCAATGATTATCTTTTGAAATAATTTCTATAGCGAATCTGAAACATCACATTGTAGAAAAATGGAAGACAGTGACATTCACAGAGGAGGCAAAAGTATGAATGGAGCACTTAGTTGTTGCAATGCAAGTGCCTCTCCTTTTGTATATGAATCACAATGCCATACTTATTCTACAGTGACAAAGCCAATGGCCATTTGTCATTTTATTTATAAAAGCAGGAAGCTTCAGTGGACAGCTATGATGGAAGGTAATTTCTCTAGCTGTCACTAAACTATATGTTTCCTGGTGTCAATTTCCAGGAACTATTGGCTTTAGTATGAGCAGAATATGAATAAGACTGATCTTTGCAGTGATTCAGTATGATAGACTTACTCTTACGTACCTCCATTTACACCCAGATATTAATTCCTTTAATATTTATTCTAAAGTAAAATATTGTAGGCTTTTAATAAACAATATCATAAAAAAGCCAATGCTGATGTCTCAAAAGAGCTGCTGCATCAGTGAGATGGATGACATAAATTTAAAAAGTAAATAAAATAAAAAGTTGGGGTTGATAGAACTACAGTGATAATGAGCAAAATCCAAATGACTAAAATAATATTTAAAAATGGAAAGAAGAATATATGAGTTTATTTTATGAAAAAAGGAAATGATCTGAAGGAACCTTAATCACATAGACAATTTTCTTAATTGAATGTTGCTTATAAGCAATCACCTAATAATATATACTGTAATATTAGGTGACTACATGAGGAAGTTGTCAGAGTTTGTTGCAGCACATACACAATCAGATACAATTAAATAATTCTGCAGGATTCAACTACATAAGAAAATGTCTTTATGTACAATGCCATTGTAGGTTTTTCCACGTTGTAGAGAAGAGAAATAGCAAGTACAAACACAGTACAAAATGGAGAAGGCAAAAGTGGAGGAAGCAAAATGGAGGAAGGAGAAGCTAGTGCCCTCAAGCTTATATACAGAACAATTAAGCCACACCCAGGCTCCAAACTGTCTCTTATGGTCCCATACCACAAATATTATGTTTCGTTTACCAAACAGTCCTCATTGGCTGACCTGTTGCTATGTCCTATTCCAGTTCATGAATATACTTTGACAGAAGTGCATTTCCAAAATCATATACACAGGAAGATGAAAGACAAAAGTAGGCTTACAATGAAGTCCCTAGAAAATATTTGTTATATCTGAGGAGACTACACTGAGGCCAGGATGCTGAACAGATAACTTTATTAACAGGATCAACAAGTAAAACAGAATCAACTCGCCCCGCCTGACAGCTGCTTAAATACCCAAGCTGTCAGACGGTCTGACCAATCCTGAAACAGGCAGCATCCCGCTTAAACAGTTGCTGTGCGCCTCCACCAATCCGAGCCCACTGATGACGGAGCCGGCGTGGGGCGTGTTTTACCTGTGAGGATTCAACACCCCTTCCCACCCGGATAGAGCACTCGTAATCTGCCAGGTAAGTAGGACGACATCGAAGCCGCCCAGATCTCCGCAGCCCAGGGTTAGGTGGAGACGAAGGTGAAATTTCAGCCTGGGGTCTCTCAGCTGACTCAACGACCACCGCCTCGGGAGGACTACCTACAGTGGCAAACTCTGGGAATTCTGGCAAGTTTTCCGGAGGGAGTGTCTCCATCGGGTGGGAAGGGGTAATGGTTAGCCTGCAACACCCTGTTAAGTGTCGCCTTGTAATCAGCGCAGATCCTAAGGGATCCGTCTGATTTCAAGGGGATAACTATGGGTGTCTCCCACTTTGAGTGTTCCACCGGTACAAGGATCCCCTGCGCAATCAATTTGTCCAGTTCCCGGTCCACCCTGACCCGCAGTGCAAGAGGTACCCTTCGAGGTTTCAGTCGCCTAGGGGCCACTTGGGGGTCCAGATTAAATGAAATGGGAAGCCCTGTATATTTACTGAGTTGGCCATCAAACACATCTGCGAACTCACGAGTCAGTTCAGTGGAGATGTCATAGCTGGTAGAGTGAACTCCGGAGACGCTCAGGTGTAAGGCATCAAACCAGTCTAACCCCAATAGACTGGGAAGGCGGTCTCGTACGACGATCAGAGGCAGACGACCTGAAAAAGAGCCATAAACAACACGGAACGAGCCACAACCTAACGTGGGAATATGCTTCCCTTGGTAATCTTTAAGTTTAATCGGGCAGGCTTTAAGACGCCTTTGGGAGAAGGTAGGGAGCAATGCCTTAAGGGTGGGCCATGCAATAATGGAACGGGAGGAGCCCATGTCCAGCTCCATACGACATGAAAAGCCTTCCAGCTGGACTGTGAGATGGATTTTGCTGGCCGTCCCCTGTGAAGAGGCGTGGCTGACCCCCACAGCGTCGACTTCTGCATCCCGATCCTCTTCCACATGATTACCCCGGCGCTCGAATCGCTTGGACTTAAGGCGCTTGGAAACAGGCTCCCCCGCGTCATCAGGGAGGGGAAAAGCAGCCCGGCAGACCCTGGAAAGGTGACCACGTTTGCCGCACCGGCGGCAAACAGCAGACTTGAAACGGCACTCCGCCCGGTTATGCTGGCCACCACAACCCAGGCATCCGCTCTGAGGAGATTTGCCCGCGGGAGGCGCTCGTTGCTTACAGCCAGACTTGAGGCGGCACACCTCCCCTTCAGGCTCCGAAACGTCGTCCATGTCAGAGCCCTCATAGTGGACGGACTGCGAAGTAGCAGGCGGAGCCCCCATCCCTCCAGCCTGCACACGCTGAATGTCGGCAGAAGACTGGGCGGACATCTCCGACGCTCTGGCCTCATCCATTGCAATAGGGAGGGTTAAGTCGGAGCGAGCCAAAAGTCTCCGTTGCAGCTTTAAATCATGCACCCCGCAGACCAGTTGATCCAGGAGCATATCATCAAGCTCCCTAAATTCACAGTGGAGAGCTGCCGTGCGCAGGGAAGCCATATATGCGTTAACAGACTCCCCTGCCTTTTGAGATCGCTGGTAAAAAGCGTGCCGCCGGGCTATTTTAGAGGGGGCGGGAGCGTAGTGCTGTTTAAGTTTGCCCAATAGTGTCTCCCAGGGTACGGTGAATACCGGTTGCCAGGGCCCTGGCGGTGGCAAAGATCTCACGCCCACAGGAGCTTAAAAAGTACCCTCTCTTCCTGGCCGAAGGAAGATCGGCCAGGTCGTTTGCATGTAAGAAGCATTCAAACCGTTCAATATATTCGTCCCACGTCTCTGTGGCAGCCTCGAACGGCGTGAAAGTGGGGAGAGGGACAGCCATCGCGGTATCAACAACCACCGTGACGCGCCTCAGCTGGCCTCAGTTCCGGCAAGGGTTCTTTAGACCGATCCCATCCTCGTCGCCAGTTGTTATATCTGAGGAGACTACACTGAGGCCAGGATGCTGAACAGATAACTTTATTTTTTTTTTTTTTTATTGCAAAAGTTTTACAATTACATTTTCACCCCTTTTTTCACCCCCCCCACCTCCCTCCCCAAACTTCCCGTCCTCCCTAACCCTCCCTAACCCTCCCCCCCCCAGACTTCCCTATTATGTACTCATAACTAATAACACTGATATATATACCTGAACCCATCCCTCCCCCTATATAATTTTCCCTCTTTGTCTCTTTATATTAAAATATTTCTAATACATTGTTTTCAAATAAAAGCTATTTGATACTTTCTAATTTGGTATTTGTTCTGAACATATTCTATCCACCTTTTCCATTCCCATTCATAAGTCTCTTGTGAACAATCTTTTAAATATGCTGAAATCTTCGCCATCTCTGCAAAACTGGCCATCTTCGAAGTCCATTCCTCGATAGTAGGCAAAGCTTCATTCTTCCAATATTTACCTATCAACAATCTTGCTGCTGTTATCATATACAATATTAATTTTGTTTCATCCCGTGTAAAACCCTTAACTATGCCCAATAAAAACAATTGTGGAGAAAATTGAATTTTTTTCTTCAAAACATTCTGCATGACCCACCATATTTTTATCCAAAAAGCCTTAACTTTCCTACAGGTCCACCAAACATGATAATACGTAGCATCCAAACATTCACATCTCCAACATTTTGGCTGAACATTAGGGTACATACATGACAACTTTTTAGGATCTAAATGCCATCTATAAAACATTTTATAAAAATTTTCCCTCAGATTCTGCGACTGTGTAAATTTAACATTCTGAACCCAAATTTTTTCCCATGTTTCCAACATCACTGGTTCTTCAAAATTTTGTGCCCACTTAATCATGCAATCTTTAACTAATTCCGTTTCTGAATCCCTTTCTAGCAAAACATTATAAAGCCTTTTAATATGCATTAGACCTTTCTCTCTTATATGTCTGACCAATTCTTCCTCATGCAACATAATACCAGTTTTTTGGTCCTCTTTCCATCTCAATTGTAATTGATTATATTGTAACCAGGTTAAATTAATCCCTTCATCCAACAGTGTCTGCAATGTCTTCAACTGCCATCTGCCCGCATCTGTAAAAAGAACCTCTTTGTATAAAAACCCCCCGAGTGACATTATATTTGTATTCCACAAGGTATGACCAAGATCCAGCCATAGCGGTATTTTATAATCCCATTTGAGTCGGTGCTTCTTCCAAACTCTCATCAAAGAGTCTCTAAGTATATGACTTTTAAATACTTTATCAACTTTGTCATCATAAAATAGGTAAGCATGCCATCCAAATTCAAGATCAAAACTTTCTGCATTCAATATTCCAGCCTTTTTACCCCCAAACCAATCACTTGTTAAAGTTAAAGCTGCTGCATCATAATATAACTGTAGGTTTGGAAGTTTAAGGCCTCCTCTTTCTGGAACATCTTGCATAATTTTCAATTTCACTCTCGGCTTTTTCTCGTTCCAGACGAACTTATTAAGTCCAGTTTGCCAAACTTTCAGTTGTTTATCACTTTTAAGCACCGGAATCATTTGAAACAAAAACAGAAATCTTGGCAAAATGTTCATCTTAACTGCTGCTATTCTTCCAAGTAAAGACAGTTGCAGCTTTTTCCAAGTCTCCATGTCTTTCTGAACCTCTCGCCACAACACCTCATAGTTATTTTGAAACAATTTCATGTTTGATTCTGCAACCTGAACTCCAAGATATTTTACCTTAGGTACAATTTCAAAACCTGCCCTCCTTTCAAGCTCATGTTTACGATCTTGTGTCATATTTTTGACTATCATTTTAGTCTTTTTTGAATTCAGTCTAAAACCTGAAACTCTACCATAATCTTGTATAATGTCATTCATCAGGATTGTTGATTCCATTGGTTGTGATAGGGTAACCACCAGATCATCTGCAAATGCCTTTATTCTATAATCCTCTTGCCTTATCATTATGCCTTTCAAAATTTTTGAGTCCCGTATTGTATTTAACAAGACTTCCAATGTTAAAATAAATAAAAGTGGGGACAACGGACATCCCTGTCTTGTTCCTTTTTCAATTTTAAACTCTGTCGTCAAACTTCCATTAATAATAATCTGTGCTTTTTGCTCTTGATAAATTGCTGAGATCGCCTGTGTAAATTGGTCCCCAAAGCCCATCTTTTTAAAAGTCTTTAGTAGAAAATTCCAATCCACTCTATCAAAGGCCTTCTCCGCATCCAAAAAGACCAGCACTGCAGAAATCTGTTTATTCTTATCAAGATATTCCAATAAGTCTATTACTTGCCTTACATTGTCCTTCATGTATCTGCCCACAATAAATCCCGCTTGGTCCTCATGAATCACCTTTTGGATTACTGGCATCAACCTGTTGGCTAATACCTTCGCATAAATTTTATAGTCTGTGTTCAAAAGAGATATTGGTCTGTAGTTCTCTGGTTTTTTAGGACCAACTTGTTCCTTTGGTATCAAAGATATATAAGCAGTTGTCCAGGATGGGGGTATTTTACCCCCTTGTTGAATATTGCAAAATAAATCTCTAAGTTGTCCCACCATTTCAGCTTGTAAAGTTTTGTAATACACTGCAGTCAAACCATCCGTGCCAGGAGCTTTAGCTGTTTTTAGCTGTTTAATTGCTGCTATTATCTCCTCCTCTGTTATAAGATAATTCATTCTTTCCTTTTGTTGATCAGTAATTTTTGTAACTCTCTTATCCTTTAAATATTTTTCTATAAGTCCATTCTGCACCTCTTCTTTAGCATATAGTTTAGTATAATAATCCACAAAAGCTTCTTTAATTAATTTTTGTTGAAAAATTTCTTTCCCTCCAATATCGATACTGTCAATAGTCCGCATACTTTGTTTTTTCCTCAATGTGTAGGCCAACCATCTGCCCGGTTTATTAGCATTGCAAAATGTATTATGCTTCGCGTATTGTAAGCTTGTTGCAACTTGTTCCGCCATAAGCATTTGGAATTGGTCTTTCAAAAGTTTTATAGCACTTCGTATTCTTTCATCTGTTGGGTTTTTAATAAGTAACTGTTCTTTATTCTTTATTTCCATTTCCAACTCAGATCTTTTCTTTTGTCGGAACAGTCTATGTTTAGAATTCATGTAGATAAGTACCCCTCTCATATAAGCTTTACTTGCATCCCAAACAATTTCAACTGGGGTACCTTTATTCAAATTTATTTCAAAAAATTCTTTCAAATGCTTTTTAAGTTCTATTATATTTTTTTCATATCTAAACAAGTTCTCATTTAATCTCCAAGAACGTCTCTCAACCTTATCCATCTCAATTTCTATCCATACAGGGCTATGGTCAGTCAGAGTTCTTGGAAAAATCTTTGTTCTTTTTGTCTTAACAAGTAGATCATTTGACAACAGGATAAAATCAATCCTAGAAAAAGATCTATGTCTATCCGAAAAAAAAGTGTAGTCCAATTCATTTGGATTATGTATTCTGCAAACATCTTTTAATTCCATATCTTCTTTCATATCAAAAAAAGTCTGTGGTAGTCTAATTCTAGACTTTGCCAAGCTCTTTTTATCTAGTTTAGAATCAGTTACTCCATTCCAGTCTCCCATAATTAAAATAGATCTATAGTCCCATTGCAATATTTTAGTATGTAACATCTTGTAAAAATAATCCTGTTGTTGGTTGGGAGCATAAATTCCAATCAAAAGAACTTGACCATTTGCTGTGAGCAATTCAATTGCTACAAACCTACCATCTTGATCTGCTTCTATAACTTTCGCTGTTAATTTTTTATTTACATAAATAACCACACCATTCTTTTTCTGCGAAGTTGAAGATATATAATGTGCTCCTAGTTTTGAATTTATCAAATATTTTTGATCTTGAGTTGTGATATGCGTTTCTTGTAAACATATTATATCATTATTAAATTGTTTCAAATATGTAAATAATTTTTTCCTTTTCTGTGCTGAATTCAACCCATTGACATTCCAAGATAAACACTTAAAGGTCATTAGCCTCTTTCTGGAGCGCGGAGCAATATGCTTGAAGTTCATCCGAGAGCTTCGATCTCGCTCCTCCCATAGCGCCAATCTCTTGTGCAGTGCTCTTAACTGCCTTCTTGTCTTGTCTTTCCTGTTGTTGTTGTTGCTTTTGTTTAAGTAGCTTGGATTGAGCTCTAGTTATACGTTGATCTTTAACTTCAGTCAACTGAATCAAATCCAAAATTGGAGAAGAGTCCAGCAATGGCTCACTCAGAATACCTCCTTCTGCACCTTGCACGTTTTCTAATTCCTGCTTAGACTGTTCTTTCAATTGCCTCTCTTCACTCTCCTTAATCTCCAAAACTGTAGATGTACGTGGAGATGGTGTTCTTTCCTTAAGAATAGTACTGTAAAAGTGTTGCGCCTTCTCCACGGTATTCAACCGATATCCTTCTCCCTTATATCTAAAAATTACCCCAGCTGGTGCATCCCACCGGAAGGGTATCTGTAAATTTTTCAATTCCTTAACAAGAAAACCAAATTCTTTTCTAGCTTTCAGCATTTTAGGAGGTAATTCTTTAAAAATTACAAGCCGTGAGCCCCCCACTTGTATAGAAGTGTGAAAAGATTTTTGCAGGATATCATTTCTAATTTCTCTCTCAGTAAAGTATATGACCACATCTCTGGGTAGTTGTCTTTGCCTGGCCACCCAAGAGTTCACTCTGTAAATTTTATCTATTTTATGAAATACCAAATCAGGATTAACTTGTAAAATCTTAGCCAGGGCTTCAGAGCAAACTTGTCTCAAGTCCTGTCTTTCCTCCTCTCGAATTCCCCGAAGCCGTATGGCAAATTCCATCGCCCGGAATTGTATCATAACAATCTCATCTTCAATTCTCTGCATTTTATTGTCAACTTCATCAATTTTATAGTCATTGTCTTTCATCCTAACATTAACTTCTGATTTAAATTCTTCAACTTTAAAATCAACTTTCCCAATAAAATCTGCCAGGCCAGACGCCACTTCTGATATTTTTTTGGTCACCATAATTTGATTCTGTTTCACCATGTCTTTAACTTCATTAATTTCCTGCAAAAATTCCTGATGTGATTTTTGAAGTTTATCATCTATCTCCTGTTGTGATTCTTGAAATTTATCATCCAAAGTTTTAGAAATAAATTCTTTTAAATCTGTCACATCAAATTCTTTTTTCTGAGTTTGTAACTGTTGAGCAGGGGGAAGTTGCGTTTGATGTTTATGTGTGGGGGATCCCCCCCCTGATGCCTTCCCTTCCTGCTTCTTTGAAGCCATCGTGCCACGTAAGCTAGTTTTTTTGAAGAGGGAAGTTCTTTTTCCTTTCCCTCTTCCACAGAAACTTCTAAAAAAGTCCCCCAGATTTAATCAGGTGGAACTAGAATAAAGCAAAGTCAAATTTTAGCAAAAGAAATTTTTTCTTTAGATAGAGCAACTTTGTAGCAATTTTACAACTTTGTAGCAAAGCAGGGAGGCTTCACAAATCCACTTTCACTAGCTCGTTAACTCAAACGCTGGACGCCATATTTTTTCAAATCACTTTCACTCGCTCACTTTCTCTTTTGATTTAAAAAGTCAACAAAGCACCAATACTTGCAGTTTTCAAGTTTCTGGATTCAAGTTGATATTTCCGCTGTTTGTTAAAATTAATTCCTCTCACTTTAAAAGTTTGCTGCTGCCGGCTTGTTCTGCTGAAGGCAGAATCGTCCCACGCCGCCCGGAGTCTCCGCAGGTTGGAAGGGAGCCACACCTGTTTTCACCCCCAGAAGCAATTCCCTGGGGGGGTTACAGGGGCTCAACCTGTACCCTGCTGTCTCTGCTCCTGCAATCTTCAAGATTTCGGAGTTTTCGAGCCGCACCTCGTTCGCGGGGCGGCTCTACAGGCGGCGGGGCTGGCGGTCTTTAAAAAGTCACCGCCGTCGCCGAAGCTCGCAAACCGGAAGTCTACAGATAACTTTATTAACAGGATCAACAAGTAAAACAGAATCAACTCGCCCCGCCTGACAGCTGCTTAAATACCCAAGCTGTCAGACGGTCTGACCAATCCTGAAACAGGCAGCATCCCGCTTAAACAGTTGCTGTGCGCCTCCACCAATCCGAGCCCGCTGATGACGGAGCCGGCGTGGGGCGTGTTTTACCCGCGAGGATTCAACAATATTAATAACAAGAAAAATAAGACAGTAATATCTTTAGATGCGGGGAAAGCCTTTGTCAATTTGAAATGGGCTTCCCTATTAGAAGTTCTTGGAAAAAATGAACCAAAGAGATAAGTTCAAAATTTGGAAGGGACATCATATATCAGTGATCAGAGAGAATGGACCACTCTCTGCAAGCTTTTTAATATCTAAAGGCAGGGGTGGGATTCAGCCAGTTCGGACCGGTTTGGGCAAACCGGATGTTAATTTTAATCTGGTTTGCTGAACCGGTAGTTGCAAGGACTGGCTCACCCCGCACACCCCACCCCTGCCCTCCCAGGAGTCTCCACACAGTGTGTTTTGGATTCCAGGTAAGTGCAGGGTCAGTGCGGAAGCTCTGGGAGGGTGAAAAACAGGCCTACCGGAAGGTCCAGAAGTCCGGAAACAGGCCCATTTCCAGCATCCGAAGGGCCTCTGGTGCCCGGGGAGGCCATTTTCGCCCTCCCAGAGGCTCAAGGAAAGCCTCCGGAGCTTGGGGAGGGCAAAACCCATGGTGCAGGAGGCCAAGTAGGCCACACCCACCATGGCCACACCCACCATGGCCACACCCACCCAGCAACCAGGCAGAAAACCGGTTGCTAAAATTTGTGAATCCCACCACTGTCTAAAGAGACAAAGGCTGTCCAGTCTTTTTTATTATTATTTGTAATAGATCTGGAAGTCCTGGTGGACACGGTCCCAAAAGACAAAATCCAACATCCAAAGAGCGGAATACAAAATCCAAAGAGAGGAATACAAAATGAAAAATGTCAGGTAAGTTTTATAGGTTTGCAAAGAAAAATTAACAGTTTGATGTGGAGTGAGAAAAAACAAGAGTAAGATTCAAAATGTGACCATACTTAGAAGGAAAAAAGGGATTCACTTTTATAACCTCAAACTCTATTATTTGTCTATCATTGATAACAGAACTGATGAAATCTCTGAGTAGGAAAATATCAATTTTAGGAACTAGCTTAACCAATATGTCAGGATTTCAACGGATGCCCTCATTAAATCATGAGTTTACACAGGTATTTATGGTAGAAACTAAAAAAAAAAAAAAGGAAAAAATTGAAATGACACACACAGGCTCAAAGTCTTGATTCTACTTCAAACATATGTGAAGAGTCAACTGTCTTGAAAAGGCTCCAATATTGGAAATGGTGGGAAAAAATGAAGAAGAGGATAACAAGAATAAGGTGGATGGAATTTGTTATAGTAGCAATAAATCACAATTGAAAGACTTGAAAGCCACAAGGGGAAAGGAGAGGAGAGGAGAGGAGAGGAGAGGAGAGGAAAAGAAAAGGAAGGGAAGGGAAGGGAAGAGAAGGAAAGGAAAGGAAAGGAAAGGAAAGGAAAGGAAAGGAAAGGAAAGGAAAGGAAAGGAAAGGAAAGGAAAGGAAAGGAAAGGAAAGGAAAAAGGAAAGGACAGGACAGGACAGGAAAGGAAAGGAAGGCCAGTTTAGGATAGATCATTATGGAAATAATCTATATATGCAGTCACCAAGAACCCACAATTAGTAGATGGCATGCAAACCACCAATCTTACATTTGTAAGATAAAAGCTTCTTAAAAAATTGAACCCTTCTGGGTTAATGATAAATCATTAATTTATTCATGGAAGCAATGGCTATTAGCTTTGATAGGAGTATGACTGCCTCTGAAAGACTACTGTAATGGCCTTCTTTGTGCAGTTTGTTGGCCACTGTGACACTAGATTACTGGACTTGATGGCCCAAATTCTGATCCAGTAGTGCACTGTCTTATGTTTATATGTCTGGCATATTCACCATTAACATCACTGTTAAATACTTTGTATTCCAAGGGTAATCACAGTGGAAAATATATAGTCATATATGCCAATAGGATATATTGCAGAAAAAACAATTACTACCAACCTGCCTTCCATCGAGGACCTTTATACTGCATGAGTCAAAAAGAGGGCTGTGAAAATATTTACAGACCCCTCGTATCCTGGACATAAACTGTTTCAACTCCTACCCTCAAAACGACGCTATAGAGCACTACACACCAGAACAACTAGACACAAGGACGTTTTTTCCCCGAACGCTATCACTCTGCTAAACAAATCATTCCCTCAACAGTCAAACTATTCACATTAGGCTGCATTACTATTGCTATTGGTCTTCTCATCATTCCTGTCACCCATCTCCTCCCACTTGTGACTGCATGACTATAACTTTGTTGCTTATATCCTTGCAATTTAACTTGATATTGATTGTTTCCTAGTATGATTTGATTGCTTATTGTACCATGTGACTGTCACTGGGTCTTGTGCCTTGTGATTCTTGATGAGTGTATCTTGTCTTTTTATGTACACTGAGAGCGTATGGACCAAAGACAAATTACTTGTGTATCCAATCACACTTGGCCAATAAAGAATTCTATTCTATTCTATTCTATTCTATTCTATTCTATTCTATTCTATTCTATTCTATTCTATTCTATTCTATTCTATTCTATTCTATTCTCAGATTCAGAAAACAAATTAAAGACACAATAATAATTGTTTAATGAAGGTAGAAACTTACCTTGTTAATGTACCTACAAATTACCAGAAGAATAAAAAGAACAACAAAGCAGAAGGCACCTTGAGTAAGATGACAGAATTTGAAATGCTTATATAGAATCAATATCTTCTATTGGACCATATCTATAAACTTGACATATGATACAGAGACAGAAGAAGTTAATAGCTGCCTGATTAAATGGTGCAAAACTTCAAAGAGGTAATTACAGTTGAACAATGGGAATTGCTATGGGGAAAAAAATCAATAGAATATACTCCAAGCTATAATTTGGGTGAAAATTGGTGCCAAATATTTTATAGATAGTATACAACCCTGTCAATGATTTACCTGATTAAGGAATCATACAGTAACAAATGTTGTAAATACTGTAATAAAGAAAGAACATGGTAGTGAAAGGAATAGAAAATTTAAAATTGGAATTGGAATTGAGACTAGAAAGTACCAGTACTTCAATAGTGATTTAGTGGCTGGGAATGATGGAAGAGAATGAAAAACATAAACCTATAAAGTTTTTATGGTTCTTTTTAGTTTATATCACTTTTTATACTTACGCTCTTTGTTCTTTTAGTAATAAGTTAAGGAAATTAAATGCTTATAATAAATTTCATCTTATTTATTTAAAGAGTATGAAAGGAAGCTTGTGCGTCGAATATGAATAAGTAGAGTATTTAGCCTACAGACATAAGCCTGAAAAGAAATAAGGCTACTTAATTTCTTATCAAGGTCGCCTTTTTAAAACAGTTATGTTTTTGCAATTCATTAAAGCAGACATATCTGCTTTTAGACATAAAAAAAATCTGACAAAAGCTATTTAAAAGTATTCCCTTGTGTTTCAATGCATTTCCTCTGACCCATTCTCGCACCATATGTAATCCTAATAGGGTACTGAATAAAATAGAAGGCTGGCTTAATATGAAATAGGATGCACAGAGAAATATAATGTGGCATAAATGGCACATTTTAACAAGAGAAGGATGACATAGCACTGGTATCCAAATTTAGTGAAAAACCATAGTGTCAAGGTTCATTATTCTCTTTCAATTGTTGCATCCTGGCAAAATACAAGAAAAAGTATCTAGTGTTAAGTTATTTGATGTTACATTGGGGTATTTTGGCTGTTTCCAAATTTTGTAGCAATTGTTTCTTTGAAACGAGAATAATAACCAATAATGTCTCAGAACTTGCAAATTTTTAGCATAATAAAACTAGTAAATCCTTTACTTTGAACTGATGTATCAATAGGTTACAATTCTCCATTAATTTTCATTCAATAAACTTTAATCTCCTACCTTATTATTTCCCACAACAAAAGAAAAGGTGCTACAAAAATGAATCTTCCACTTAAATACTACTTTTATTAATTTTTAGAATATTACTTTTTAACTTCTGCTTGAAAAAGCTTTTCTTTTTCTACAGCTTTTCTGTACTAAGAAGTGATTCCTACATTAACTTAATCCCAGCTAAATGAACAAAATGTAGGTTTTACGTGACACTTACATGGGTCCAGAGAAAACATTCTTCTCATTCGCCATGTAGATCCTGGCTGTAAAAATATATGGCAGCTATGGATCAACCCTAAGCCAGGGGTGAAATCCAGCAGGTTCTGACAGGTTCGGGTTGTGGAAATTTTGAGCAATTCGGAGAACTAGTAGCGGAAATTTTGAGTAGTTTGGAGCAGGGGTGAAATCAACTTACCTTCCTTACTGGTTCAGAAGTGCACGTGCCGTGCAAGTGTGTCATATGCGCACACCTTCTGCACATGCGCAGAGGATAAAAAACACATTACTCCCTGGTTAAATCCAGGAAGTAATGACAGCTGGGCGGCTGGGCGGAGCCTCGCACCACCATCACTACCGGTTCTCCGAACCTCCTGCCACAATCGCTACTGGATCTCCCGATCTGGTCCAAACCAGGAGGATTTCACCCCTGGTTCGGAGACTGGCAAATACCACCTCTGGAATGGAATGGAGATTTTGCAGTATCCTTCCCCTACCACACCTGCCAAGCCACGCTCACAAACCAGTAGTAAAAAAAAATTGAATTTCACCACTGCCCTAAACCATATTGTAAATGAGCATTGTTGCTGCACAAGCCACAAGGGGAAAGAAGAGAGGAGAGGAGAGGAGAGGAGAGGAGAGGAGAGGAGAGGAAAGGAAAGGAAAGGAAAGGAAAGGAAAGGAAAGGAAAGGAAAGGAAAGGAAAGGAAAGGAAAGGAAAGGAAAGGAAAGGAAAGGAAAGGAGCCCTATGCTATTGTGATGCACACTCTTTCTTTTTTGTTTGTGTGTTCTAATGTTTCTTAGGCATATAAGGTGGGCAGACCATTGCATCACAAGTACACAACACTGCTTTTATCATTTTCACAAAAGCATCAAATCCTTTATGTCTTGATCTCTTTCCGTGTGTCTGTGATACTCATGCTAGAATAGTTGAAAACTTTGCAGAGCCTTGAATGCAGCTTGGTAAAAGCAAAAGCATGTCTCGGTCTCCTTATTCACATGTTTATGAAATGATGCATATATTTGTGTCCTTATGCACTGATGTGAATGGCATTTGTGAACATTTTAATTTAAACTTATAAACCACAGGCTTATAAAGTAGAGGCGGTGATTTAATTTCAGTTCAGTGACTTGTATTGCAATGTCTTTTATTTATGCCTGTGTGGCATTTATTCAACTTCAGCGTCTATTTTAAAAAGCTAGTTCAGCTTTTCAGAATTTTTTTTTAAATATTTTATACCACTACTGTCGTTTTGCTCTTTGATATGCATGTGTAGGCAGGCTTAGTGTCCTTGTATAATATCAAAACATCTTATGTTCCAATTTCTGCAAATACCTTTTTAAAAAAATGGAAAATGTGAGTTATACTGGAGCCTGATTTATGTCTAGAGAAATTCAGGGAGCCCAAGGGAGTCTTACAGTTATTTTTTAAGAGTTGTTCTCCTACCTACATTTCTATACAATGCAGTTCTAGCTTGCTCTTTCAAATCAATAAAAGAGTGACTTTTAACAGCATGCCTTTTAACACTGGTTTTTGTGGTTTAAGTGGTGAAATTCAAATTTATTTACTACCGGTTCTGTGGGCATGGCTTGGTGGGCGTGGCTTGGTGGGCATGGCAGGGGAAGGATACCACAAAATCTCCATTTCCAGCCCACTCCAGGGAAAGGATATTGCAAAATCTCTGCACCTCTGCAGCCAGAGGTGGTATTTGCCGGTTCTCCAAACTACTCAAAATTTCCGCTACCTATTCTCCAGAACCTGTCAGAACCTGCTGGATTTCACCCCTGCCATAAAATATAGGTGACTTTTTTTCTGCTAAAAATACTCATATAGTACTTAAATGTATATTCTTCAGCCCTTGTATTTTTTGTTTTCATGAACTGAATTGATTAGTCATACTGCATGATGTAAAGGCCACATTGGAACTCTTCACAACTTTTTCTTTTAAAAAAAATCCTAATCCATTATAATACTTCAAATGACTGTACAATCAATTAGGAACTACTTATTTAAAATAGCAATAGTCAAAGCATAACATCCTTCTTCCCAGAACAACTAATAATGGAGAGTTATGGGATTGCAGTCCATAAACACAAGCAGTACAGTACACTAATCAGTTATATCTATATGATATTGCATTCATTGCATATCTTCTTTAAAATATGCACATTTTAACTAAGCATATGAACTCATGCATTCATAGACATTTACTCATCAATTCCTTTCAGGGAAACAAAAAGATATAAGGAAGAATATGACAAAGCTATGGGATAAGAATAGCCAAGCTTTCAACTGATGCCTGAGCTGCAATTCTATAATTTTGGACTCCATCTTTCCTCAATGAAAGTAAATCTCATTATACTATTTCAGTTCAAATCAAAAATTGGAGGTGTCTTGGCAACGTTTCGACGAAGTCTCATTCGTCATCTTCATGCTGGTATTTTCGGCTTCGTGCTTCTAGGAGCAATGACTTCGTCAAAATGTTGCCAAGACACTCCAATTTTACACGGGAGAAAACCCGAATAACCAAAGACCTACATACAAACACTCATGAAAACCTCAGAAAACACACACACACACACACACACACACATACATACATATACATATACATATACATATACATACATACATACATACATACATACATACATACATACATATATATATATATATATATATATATATATATATATTCTTACTTCTTCGTAGGATTTATGTGTGTTTTTCCTCTAGCCAGGTTTTCCTACGTAACCAAGGTTTTTCTGCAGCCCTAGCTCAGTAGAATCACATCCATTCGATTCTGGGCTTTTTTTCTTTCTGGCAGCCAGCAAGTTCTGGTGCCAGGTGAGAGCCAGAAATAGATTTATATAAGTCTCTCACCTGGCACCAGAACTTGCTGGCTGCCAGAAAGAAAAGAAGCCCAGAATCGAGTGGATGTGATTCTACTGAGCTAGGGCTGCAGAAAAACCTTGGTTACGTAGGAAAATCTGGCTAGAGGAAAATATATATATATCCAAAATGATGTTTATTGCTTAATTTTTTTTTAACATTAGGCCTACCACTGGTGGATTAAATGTGTGTGTGTGTGTGTGTGTGTGTGTGTGTGTGTGTGTGTGTGTATAATATAATTTTCAAGAAAATTAAAGCATTATTCAACAAAGGAAAAGCTAAAAAATAATAAGGTAAAATATCAGGTGAAACCATGAAGGCTGACCCAAAACAAAGAACTGAATGCTATAGAGAAAGAGTGATTAAGAAAGTAGTAAGGTAAAGGTAAAGGTTCCCATTGCACATATGTGCTAGTTGTACCCGACTCTAGGAGGCAGTGCTCATCTCCATTTCAAAGCCAAAGAGCCAGCGCTGTCCGAAGACATCTCCATGGTCATGTGGCCGGCATGACTAAACACCAAAGGCGCATGGAACACTATTACCTTCCCACCAAAGGTGGTCCCTATTTTTCTACTTGCATTTTTTACGTGCTTTCGAACTGCTAGGTTGGCAGAAGCTGGGACAAGTAACGGGAGCTCACCCTGTTACGCGGCACTAGGGATTCGAACTGCTGAACTGCCGACCTTTCAATTGACAAGCTCAGCGTCTTAGCCACTGAGCCACTGCGTCCCCAGTAGTACAGAGAAGTGTACAGGTAAGGAAAATGAGGTTCAAGAAATAGGAAGAGTGGAACACAGGACAGTAGCCATTATTAAAACATTTTTATACAAATCCAGAGAAAAGTCTTCTTTGCTTTTACTTACAATATTTTCATCCTTTCAATCTAACCGCTGGATTCACCTTGATCTTCCATTTTGGACATCAGCAGCTTGTGAAAGCAAATATGTGGCTTTGGAGTCAGCATAAAGGAAGGAAAAAAATCAATACTGAAGTTAAGATTTATAGTTATTACCAAGTAAATGGGGGGAAAATGTGAAGGAAAAAGATAGACGAAGAAATGGCACCTTTTGCACAACTATACTATATTTTATGAAAGCCTTTGAATGAAGATAAGTGTTTCTTTATCCCTGGTTTAAATTTATTACTTTCAGTATTTATCTTGAAGATTTTCCACTAATGTCAGTGGTAATAATTTATCTGTTTAAAAGAGCTATTTCTACCTCTCAATGTTTGCCTGGAAGTAAATGCCAGTGTGTTCAAGCTTTTTCCCAACTGAGTCTACAGATTTCATTCAATTTCACATTTGAATCCATGGGGCTAAGACTGTTTACAAAACATGGTCTAATTCTCTAACAAATATATAGAGTTCATGATCTGAAACAGTCTTTGGAGGCTTGAATGAGATTTGTAGATCTATTGACATGTAGTACAAACTCTGGCTGGATATATACAGCACGTTTTCTTTCATCCTGAGGCAAAATTCTTTGACAAGAAACCTGCCCTTGGAGTCCTTAACCTGTTGGTGACCTGTTGTCAAAATGTTTTCAGAACTATTTTTGGACATGGGGATGATATCTGGCATAAATCCTTTTGAGTTGTGGATTTTATCTCTGCAGAGAAAAATATCCTCTAAGAAGTCTCTTACTTAAAATGTGTACTTCAAATTCCAGGACTGATATCTCATTCTCGGCAATGAGAATATCGCAGGAAAGAGATGTAGAAAATGCTTAACAGCTGTTCAACCTTCTAGTGACAACCTGGATGAATTTTTACATCCCAGATCTGGTGGCCCTACCAGTTCTGCTGTTGACTGCTACTGAAGATTCATAAATATTGATCTGTAAAATCTATTTTCACTGTTTAGACATTATATTATTAGATCTTAACTACTGGGCAGAGGTCAAGATCCTATAGCCCAGTGAGGGCTAACCTTTTTTTCCTCAGGTGCCAAAAGTGCCCATGCGCACACTAGAGTGCATACATGAGTGCCCACACCCATAATGCAATTCCCCCGTCCCCCACACATGCATGTGCAACCTCCCACACTGCCCCTCCCCCCGGCAAATGCACACACGACCCTCACGATCCTTTTTTGGACTTAGCAGGCTTCCTTGAAGCCTCTGGAGGCTGGAAATGGCCTGTTTCTGGACTTCCGGTAGGCCTGTTTTTCACCCTCCCCAGGCTTCGGAGGTTCCGGAGGCTTTCTTAGAGCCTCCAGGAGAGCAAAAATGGGTTCCCCCGGCCCATCAGAGGCCTTCTGGAGGCTGGAAATGGCATATTTCTGGACTTCCAGTAGGCCCATTTTTCGGCCTCCCAGAGCCTCCGTATGAGCCCTGTACTTGCCTGGCATCCAAAACAGGCTGCGTGGAGACTCCTGGGAGGGACAGGGCAGCATGGGCATGCGCGCATCTCCTGCATTTGCGGCAGAAACCCAAAAATCAACAGGCTGGCAGGAGGCATGTGTGCACGCATGGTGGAGCTGACCTACGGCGATGGCTCTCGTGCCTGCAGAAATGGCTCTGTGTGCCACCTGTGGCATGCGTGCCATAGGTTCACCATCATGGCTATAGCCTAACAGGACCCCAAATCCAGCACCACACATTTGATAAAATCAAAAATAAGGAGATGTTTTCCACTCCTATCTCCCCCACCCTGAATTCCTAAACAACTCTCTGATTCTCTCCAGTCCTGGAGCAAGAGAGGAAGTGGGAAGGAAAAATAAACTAGGAAATGTCCAAAAGGTACAGAAGTCACAACCTGAAAGGACAACCTTGGCCAGGACCATCTGAACCTTGGCAGGATCATTGATTTTTGGCTCTTACTCTTGATGTAGTTGAGATCTGGCTAGATCTTTCTGGTATAATGTGCCTATCTTAGAAAATCAATAGCATCTACTACAAAATAATTTTTAAACAATAAGTAGAAATAATTAGGAATAATTTAAACCTAATAATTTAAAATCAGATGCGAAACTTACTATTGTCATTATTATTTAATTTTAAAAAAATGAAGCAATGATCCAATTTAGAATAATAGCGAAAGGAAGAAAAATAGTTATTTTTGTGTACATATACAGATAAAGTTATTTCAAGGAATGCTAATAGAAATGTATAAAAACTGCTTTCTAAATGGTCAAGTCTAAATGGTAAAAACTGTGTTTTCTTAGAACAATGGTAGTGTTTGATTATTTTTTAATATCTCAAGATAACCGGTGTATAGTATTCCTGAGAAATAATGACATGAAACTCAAATATGGTGACCAGAGTTAGAGGGATCCTGCACTTTGTTTAGAGTGAGTAGTGCTGCTTTTGGCTACTGCATTTATTATATCTGAAAGTCAGAAGTTAATGAGCATCCTTGTGGCTTATGCAAGTGCATATTTTCAAGCAGAAAAAGGTGCTCATGGCAATGAATCCATTTGCATCCAATTACAAAGCATCTTTTTTTAAATCTGTAGAAGTAAGCAAGAGTGGTCAGAAAATATATTTGGATTTGAAATGAAATGTTCTATGATTTCTTTAAATATCTTACACAGGTGCCCATCTTAACCAAAGAACTGTGTAGCTAATAAAAACGGTATATAAAATAACATGAAGTAAGATGCATACAAATAATTTAAAAATGACTAAAATCCTACTTGAATTGTATTGCATCACCTGGCCCCAGAACCTGAAGGAAGAATAGTAATAGCAATAGCACTTAGACTTATATACCGCTTCACAGTGCTTTACAGCCCTCTCTAAGCGGTTTACAGAGTCAGCATATTGATCCCAGCAATCTGGGTCCTCATTTTACCCACTATGGAAGGATGGAAGGCTTGAGCCTGGTGCACTCTAACCGCTGCACCCAGTGGTGGATTTCACTTTTTGTTACCACCGGTTCGCCACAGGTGTGCATGCTCACTTCGTGCGTGTGCGTGTCTCCACACATGCATCCTGCCTTCTGCACATGTGCTTTGCTCACGCACACGCCTTCCATGCATGCGTCTGGCCTCTAAAACATGCCTAAATAGGATGGCATAGAGCCGGGGCAGGAGGGCATGCCCACCTGCGATTTCTGCTACCGGTTTACCCGAACCGGTCTGAACTGGCTGAAGCAAGTTTTCAAGTCCTTCCAGAATGCTAACACCCATATCTCAGCTCAATGACTGCTCTAGAAAGCAGATATCACGACAGATAAGGGACAGCACTGAATTTGAGAAAAGACTCCATATCCCTATCTAGCGAAATTTGGTGCGATGGGCAGAACTTTTATGGAAACTCTTACATTCAGCAAGAATAGGTTGAAAACAAATGAATATTTTCCAACTGCTTATTCTTTTTAAAAAAACCAATATAAACAGAAGGAGTGGACATTATAAAAAGCAGATGAAGGAAATGTTACTTTTTAGTTGTTCTGTTATCAATGTTCTTCTGGATTAATGACTCTTCTGTAACATAACGTAATGAAATGAAACAATTTTTTCCACTGAACAGTCTGCCAAAGAATATTCAACATGTGTGTCTGTGTGTAAAAGAGCATTTGTCATAGTGCAGAAAAACATTTCCTACATTTTTTCTTCAGAAAGACATGCGTGCATGTAATATGCCTCTACAATCCCTTGCAGTGCTCCAATGAAATAACTTACATATTCATACTAGCATACAGTTCTCATAGCAAAGCTATTCAATTTATAGTTCTAAGGACCATTCCCCATTTAATTCATTCATAGTGTGTATGCGACTCCTGACCTGATTCTTCCTTATGAAAAGCAGATTTTTTAAAAAAGCTCAAAAAGTAAAGATAGTTTAAAGCGTTATATAAAGAAAAAATATCCACATTAGCAGTTCCAATGCACATTTCATTATAAAAATGTGCGCAAAGAAATTTATGCTACTAAAATGTAAATGACCAGATAACTTTATATCACAATTTTTGTGTCCTAGAGGCACAATGGAAGGTTTAATAGCTATGTAAAATTATAATTCCATGAAAATTAAAATCTTTAGCATTTGTAAAAATATCAAAAAATGGATATAATAGCTACTGTATAGTACCAGTGCGTTAATTTTCTTAGTGTACATAATAGTTAACAGAATTGCACCAAGAATTTTACACAGGCAAGACGTTATTGTATACTATAACCTAACATCTGGTGATGCATAAATATAGTTGATTTTTCTCCCACCCCCTGAACAGGGAAAATAAAATATTTACGTCATCATTGAGCTTTTATTTAAACATGAACAATAACTTACACTTTATTCTAACATATTTGTGCCTTCCATATGCCCAGTGATGACTTGACAGAAATACCTTTTTTCTACTTGGAACACTTTTAAACATTAAAGGGTGGAAATCCATGCATCAAGAAAATTAATGACTTTCTTGTGCTGTATATGCTTCATCCAAAAGAAACTGGACTTTGGGAAGTGCAGCAAGTGATGAAAAGTTATTACAGACAAAGATATGAAATCATGTATTTTTTTCTATTATTCCCTTGATGTTTAATGTTTGGTGCCAGTGGTTCAGCTGAACTTCTTCTCTAACCATTTTAGCTTTGTCCTATTGTGGGAAGTACACCCGAAAAGGACAGTGCCAGAAACCTCACGGCACCAGAAACCTCAGAAAACAGTGCCAAGAGACTCAAGCCAGCCCTTCCCCCTTTAAGAAAACCAAGAAGCACCAGCTGAAAGGAAAACTCAGAGCAGCCCTGGGCTGTTACAAAAGAGCTGACAACAGAAACACTTAAGTAGAGCCATTAAGATAAGGGGAATCAGGCTAAAAATCAACTCTCCAAGGTAAACCGAACCTCCCTTTTCCTCTTTTCTGACAGAATTTACCCCCAGGAGAAGAAAGACAAAGCTCCAGGAATAGGATTAACCCATTAAGGCAGGAAGAGAGAAATCAGGGCAATCACTTTAACTAGAGGCACACAAATAACCCCATCAAACTGTAGGAGCTTCAAAGGAAAATCAAATACAGTAGAACCTCTGGTCACTAACTCTTCTGACCATGACCAAATCAGGTTCCGACGCAAAAAAATCACAATTTTTTTTCTGCAGCCAATTTCCCCTTCCATGCCATTTTTTTTGTAAGCATCAAATTTCCAAAATTAGGTTTGGATCACGACCAAATCGGGTTGCAACCAAAGTTATGGAACGAATTATGGTAGGGACCAGAGGTTCTACTGTTTGCCTTCCCCAATCAGGGTTGTGTTTGACCTCTGGGGGCTGGGGTGGATGCGGCCAGAGTGGGTGTGGCCAGGGTGGGTGTGACCAGCTTGATGTCACTCATCGACCCTCTATTTTTGGCTGCAATGGCCTCCTGCAGCCCTCTGCCAATGAAAACGGAGCCCAGGCAGGCCTCGTGTGGCCTTCCTGAGCTCCATTTTCACTGACAGAGGATTGCATGAAGCTGTCGCAGCTGAAAAGGGAGCCCTGTTTTTGCTACCAGAAGCACCATGAGCTTGTCCTTCACTGCTTCCAGGGCAGGCCTGGAGGCCAGATCTAATCACCCATTCATGATTAAATGGATAAACATTTTTCTTTCCTACTTTTCCTTTCTTAGTCTCTGCCTGCTTGCCTTTTGGAAGAGAAGTGTGGGTGCTAAATATTTTAGAGTTTGAAGATGTAAAATATAATTTGTTCCTTTTGTTGTTTTGTACATTCTGTTGTGTCTTATAACTTATAAAGATTATACATCTATACATTTATACATTATAACTTATACATTATAACTTATACATTATGTTATAAGCCACAACAGAATGTGCAGAGTAAATAGTAATGTATAGTAAATTATATATTTACTACAGAATTCATAAAAAGAAGGGGCTCATCTGCATGTTGTGTTATTAGCATAATAAGTAATATGACCCACAGATTGTTTAGCTTTTTTTATAAGGGAGAATGAGTATTTTATGCAATATTGGCATGCTTTACATTGGCATAAGGCTAAAATACCACTTCAGTTGCTTAAAAACATATGGGAATAGCTAGATCTACTTTAGGAAATCACACGCTTTTATAAACTGAGATGATATGAGTACTTTAATGTGAGTACACTTTAATTTATTCAAGCTAATTATGTTACAGTTACTAAGACATTGCCAATTCTTATATGTGATAGTATTGGTTATATATGTGTGTGTATAGAAAAATCAGATCTTGACCAGATCTGATTGAATGATTTGTACTTCTACTTTGTGATCATTGAAGATGACTTCTTGACATTTAAAGGTTTCAAGAAAGCTCTGTTATAAATCTTCACAACCTTTACAAACTTTAAGGGGGTGGTATTTCTGTTTGGCCTTCATGGGAGTATTCTGTTGATGCAGTGTTATTGAGAAGTTTGTATAAATGGCTGAACATTTTATTAAAGCTAGACTGAATAACCCTGTTGTAATTTGCAATTTACACCCCGCCCCCCAAATGTTCCAACATTTTAACTAAGGAGAAGGGATTCAATGAGACTTCAAAGTTTTAAAATATATGGGATTATAAAATGATATAATACCCAACTGAAAGCAGTCTACGATGATCATAAGATTATTTACTTTCTATTGTAGGAAGTTAGCACCCACCCCTTTCCTGGAAGAGTGAAATATTTTAGGAAATATGAAAAAGGCAGAATATTATATTTCCCTGGATGAGAAATATGAGAAGCATATTTTACAGACAAAGCAGCTCCCACCTTCCTGCCCCCCACCCTCTGTCAATGGGCCATTAAGGCCTGGGCCAGTCTACTCTACATAACAAAGATCTACCTCCTTCAGGCAGAGCCATAGTAGGAATTGCCAAAGATAGGATTAGCCCTCTACACAATAGCAGCAGAAACTCACCACATGTGACCTGGGAAGCACATGTGACCATCAGCCATCAAGGCCCTCACCCCCTGGGAGTCTGACAACCAATCAGGATACTCTTTCTGGGCCCCAAGAAATGCAGAGCCAGAGAGAGCATAAAAACCCGAAGATTTACTTTATCAGCCCCTTTTCTGTTCAGGAACTCAAGCCATGTGATCCTGTCCACCATTAAACCATCTTTCCAAGCAGTCTCCATGTTTCCAGTGTCTGTTTTCCCCACTTGGAGCAGAACCTAGAAGGATGTTTCTTCCAACACTATCAAAGAGATTTTGGAATTTTAAAAAAAATCTCACACAATTTCTTTTCATGGGGGAGGGTTGGAAACAGTGGTGGGATTCTGCCGGTTCTAGGCGGTTCGGCCAAACCATTTGTTAAATTGCTGGCTTGCCCACCCCTTGCCCCGCCCCTGCACCATTGGGCAAGGGGTGGGTGAACCAGCAATTTAACAAACAGTTCGGTGTTTTTTTATAATTTTATTGGCCTCGCAGCTGCCGCGGGGTTTCAAAGGGCCGCCCTACAGCTGATCAGTGTTAAAAGAAAACAAATGAGTAGACCGACGCCTGCAAAAATAAATGGGTAGACCCAGTGGTGGGATTCTACTTCGGTAGAACCGGTTGTTAAGTAGTTAAGTAGTTAAGCCAGTGGTTGCCAAAGTGGGCAGTGCCGCCCCCTGGGGGGTGGTGGAATGCCTTAGGGGGCGATAAGAGGCAAGGGGGGTGGGGGGGCTAAGTGGCAAGGATGGTGGCCCCCACCCTTTGGCCTGTGCTTCGCAGCACTTACCTCCTTGCAAGCAAACAGCAAGAAAAAACAGCCCCTTCAGCTTCAGCATCCTTTAATTAGCACAAGTTGATTAGATCGGCCTCCCGACTCTCAGCTGATTTGCTCTCAGCTGTTTTGCCAGGGCTCTGTTGCTATCTGCAAAGATATTATTATTGGTAAATATAATTAATTAATTTGTAAGAAATTGGATTGCGTGGAAATAATTGGAACATTCATGTTCATATATTGATTAATATACAAAAAAGATAGTTATATAACTAATTGATTTATATTAAAATGTTGAATTTGTATTAAACAACTGTAATATTACATAATTAACCAATGTGAGGATAGATATAAAAATAGATGACAATGGGAAGGGGTATAATATAGAATAGAAGGGAAAAATTGAATTTGATTAAGATTAGAGATGAGGATGAAGGGTAATATTGGTTTTTTTAAAAAATAGATGAGGAATAAATATGGCAAAAAGGAAATATAGAAATTGTAAATTTAATTGAAATGACTAAACACTGTTTAAATTTGTGAACCGGCCAAATACTCTGTTCAAGGAAAATAAATTGTATGTTTGTATGTGTGTTTCTAATTATTGCTATTTATTCATATTTGTACTCTTTTATTCTTTAAAGTTTAACCATTCATTCTTTATCTTAATATCTTTATATTTGTTTGGGGTTGGCTTTCTTCCCTTTCATCTTTTTTATTGTACAGCAATCTGTACAGAGCCTTGATAGTACAGTGGTCTACGCATCCTGTTATTAACACAGCTGCCTGCAATTTCTGCTGGTTCGAATCTCTCCAAGGCTCAAGGTTGACTCAGCCTTCCATCCTTTCTAAGGTAGGTGAAATGAGGACCCAGTTTGTGGGGGCAATAAGCTGACTTTGTATAAAATATACAAAAGTATGAAGGCTATTGCTTAACGCATTGTAAGCTGCCCTGAGTCTCCGGAGAAGGCATATAAATCAAATTAAAAAAAAAAAATCTTTCTCCTCAAATCTACCACCTCTCTCTTTTCTTTCCTTCTTACTTTCTCTTCCTCCCCTTCTTCTTCTCCTCCCTACTTCCTCTTCCTTTCTCCTTCTCCTCCTCTCTTCCTCCCTCTCTTACCCTCACTCCTACTCTAATTTCCCTTCCCTTCCTTCATCCCTCTCTATTGCTGTATCCTTTTATGCATATGGACTACTCAGAGGGCTGAAAAAGTTATTTTTGATTGGTCCTCGCACTTTTGACCAGTCCTCGAACTTACGACTGTCCTCACATTTTACGTTTTTTGCCCTATCTTGTCACCATGGTGAAGAGAAGCAGTTGTGAAATGAATGACATGGTTAAGAATGCCGCAATGGGCATAAATGTGAGGATGGTCAAAAGTGCGAAGACTAGTCAAAAATGACTTTTTTCAGCCCTCTGAGTACTGTCTATGCAGATAGCCACACCCACCCAGTCACATGACCACCAAGCCACACCCCCAACTAAGCCACGCCCACAGAACCGGTTGTTAAAAAAATTGAATCCCACCACTGGTTGGAAACCAAAAGTTATTTTACCTGTTGGAGATAACATGCTTTTTTCACTTTCCTTTCTGCTATGTTTAGAAAACGTTTGCATGCATTTGTTCAGAGAGGTAAATATTTTTTTTTATTAAAAAGTTTTACAGAAGGTTTACATATTCCCCCCCTTCCCTACCACCCCCCTCCCCTCCTTTACCCCCCCCACCCCTCCCCCCACCCCTTCCCCCACCAATCTGCCCCCCTCCCCCCCCCTCTTCCCAGAACAAATTACAGGGTATAACATTCAACAAACATAATCCATCCTAATCTAAATAATTATAACATTCAGCATCTCTTATTCCTTCAATTCCCTAATTACCCTGCTAACTTAATTACCTAAAAAACACACCAAATATCTACATATTTATTCATAACCTATCTGCAACTTCTTATTCGGGTATTTGCTTTGGATATAATCTATCCATCTTCTCCAGTCCCTTAAATATCTTTCATTTGAGGTAAATAGAGAGGTAAATATCTTCTTTGTCTACTTCCTTTAAAGACCATCTAGATAATTTCCTAGACTTGTAACAATGTCTCTTGGCTTCTTATTTGCAGTAGCTCTTGAAAAGTGCTACCGTACGAGCTGCTTTTGTTTCAAGTTAGTATATAGAACAGAACAGAACAGAACAGAACAGAACAGAATAACAGAGTTGGCAGGGACCTTGGAGGTCTTCAAGTTAGGCAGGAAACCCTATACCATTTCAGACAAATGGTTGTCCAAGCTCTTCTTACTTTGCATTTAATCCTCTTTGGACAATTCCTTCTTCTCTGAGGTACTATTTTATGGCCTCTTTGGAAACTCAATAGTTCCTTGAAAATTCAGTACAAGATGATAGGTAGAGTAGAGTTAACATAAAATAATTATTGTAAAATTACTTTACTTTCTTCCCTTGGGAATCTGAGTCCATCTTTCAATCATTTCTCCTTAATTATAAGGAACCTTTTCTTTATAATCACCTTATTTTTTAATAAAAGGGCAAAATAAAGAAGAGTCAACAGTTTGGAATGACATTTTACTTATTTTGAACCAATTAGTTAAAGTCCAAAAATCTCCAAATATTTTTTTAGGATATTGTAGAAGTCTAAAAGTTCTACAGGAGGAGGAGGAGGAGGAGGAGAACGAGGAGGAGGACGAGGACGAGGAGGACGAGGAGGAAGGAAATAAATTTCTGTCTCAAACAAAAATCTGTAAGATTTTTTGCATTATTTTTGTGTTGGAAAGAAGTGCTTCCAATGTTATTATAGATTTCTATTGATTGTGCATGTTTATTGCCAGAGAGTATGACTTTAAAAGAATAAACCCCAAACAGCATTTTAAATAAGGAAATATGATCTTCTATTAGATTCTTTTTATATTGTTGGAAGAAACATCCTTCTAGGTTCTGCTCCAAGTGGGGAAAAAGACACTGAAAACATGAAGACTGCTTGGAAAGATGGTTTAATGGTGGACAGGATCACATGGCTTGAGTTCCTGAACAGAAAAAGGGGCAGATAAAGTAAATCCTCGGGTTTTTATGCTCTCTCTGGCTCTGCATTTCTTGGGGCCCCGAAAGAGTATCCTGATTGGTTGTCAGACTCCCAGGGGGGTGGGGTCCTTGCTGGCTGATGGTCACATGTGCTTCCCAGGTCACATGTGGTGAGTTTCTGCTGCTATTGTGTAGAGGGCTAATCCTATCTTTGTTGGATCTTTGGCAATTCCTACTATGGCTCTGCCTGAAGGAGGTAGATCTTTGTTATGTATAATAGACTGGCCCAGGCCTTAATGGCCCATTGACAACGGGTGGGGGCAGGAAGATGGGAGCTGCTTCAAAATATGCTTATACCAGGGAAATATAATATTCTGCCTTTTTCATATTTCCTAAAATATTTCACTCTTCCAGGAAAGGGGTGGGTGCTAACTTCCTACAATATCATCCCCTTAAGAACGACTATTTTCTTGCAATTGAAATACCATATTTTCCTTGATATGACTTTAATTCTAGCCTTATATTAACTTTAAAGTTCTATTTCCATTATCTTCCAATGTAGAATAAAGGAGAAAAGGTCAAGCTGAAATTTTAGCTACGCCAAAAATATTCAGATGTTTAAGCTGAATATTAGTTTTGGTATGAATAGGTCAAATTTAATGAGGGAACATGTTCAAGGCAAGGCAGGGGATTTTATTCATCAAACTTTTTAAATATGAACATAAAACTAAGTTAAAAACTAAAAACTAGAAAAACTAACCAAAAAAAGATAGACCTTAGGCACAGTAAAACGGGTAGTCCCAGAGTCTTTCCAAAAGTGACTTTTTATGTGATGAGAAGGTACTTTATTAATTAATTTTAAAATAGTACCAGCTTTGTTGGACTTCTAAGAATTTATAGAATGCAAGTAACTAAATACATTTAAAGAATGCAAGTAAACTAATAAAGTGAGAGTCAAGGAATTCAACTTAAATTAAATTATCGATCTTTCCAAATATATCTTTGTGGTCTTGGCCAATTTTGGAGCATGTTCCATGGCAATCTTTTAAAGAACATCTGTAACTGTTGGATGAAAAAAGTACATTGTGTTTTAAAGAGCCTGTTGACTTGGGATATAGTAGTCTATAGCCATTGAAAAGTAGATTCTATAAAGCCATCCATTCACCTCCAATCTAAGATACAAAGTTATTAAAAAGTGTGCTAAATAGTTGTTTCAAAGAACACCGTATGGTGTTATCATATACTGTTATTATTTCTAGACACAATGCTTTGGGGAAAAAAAGAAAGAAAGTGCTTTCCTTTCTGGCATCCAGAGAAAACCACTGTACATACTTGATAAATTGAGTGATTCGAAGGAATTACACATTATCTATTTGTGTAGCAAAATCCTACGGGATAGGCAAATAGGTAGCGGTAAACTTAGTTATGTCTTCTATATTATTCCTAGCATGTTGCCATTGCCATAAATACAATTGTTCTGAGTAACTAGAGCTTAAATGAAAAAGAAGGCCCTGAATATATTCCATTTGAAAGCAGAGTCATTCCCAAAGTGTCATCATCTCTCCATTCTTTGCCCCAGGGATGTCCAACCCAAAGCCCATAGGCTGTATGTAGTCCTGAAGAGCTAGTAATGCAGCCCCTCAAGATTGTAAACCTTTAACATAGTAGAGAGGGCATGCATAAGTGCAGTAATGTGCCTATCGTGCATAACTGCACTAACATGGCTATCATCCCTGTCATTGTATTTTTATTCTTTTATTCTCATTCTTGTTTTTATTTGACAAATTCTTATAAATAAAATAAACATTATTATGTGATTTATCTATATCTATATCTTCTATCTGTATCTGTATACAGATATATCAAATTTATATTTTGCTGATAAAGAATAAAGGGAGACTAGTATAGATCTACTTCAAGTTATTTAGCTCTCATCAGCTAGCCATACCCTTATTCAGATTCAAACTTGGACTTCTTGCATGTTAGGCAGTTGAATTAACCTCTGAGCCACACGTTCTCCTCCCTTCATCAGCTTGTATAATATATTTTATATGCAGCCCAAGACAATTCTTCTCCACATCCATGCTTTTTATGTTATCCCTTCTGCTCTTCTGTATATATAACAGTATTTTCCTTTTTTTATTATATCTTAGTACATTATATTGTTTTGACACTATACAAAATTATATCTGTATAGTATTAAATAAAATTATTGAGATTCTATTGTTTAGATTTTTAGAGTATTAGAAATAAAGAAAACATTTTATCAGGATTACAATTTAGGGTATTGATATTACAAACATAAATTATTTGACTTTCTTATAAGAAATTAAATATAGCAGTAAAATAAAGAAACTGCTGCAGATTACGTGCAGATATGTACGGATGCGGTACTAATTTGTTGTACAATAAAAATAATCTTGAGCTAGGTGCCGAGTATTGAAGTCTCTGTTGATACACTCATACACACACACACAATTGAACAAGGATTCAAATACCAAAATATCAAAAAGTAATTAGAAAAGGGGAAAAAACTATTTGAATATCCAATTTCCCCTTTTTATACCTCTGCTAATTTCCATATTGTGGATATTTAAGTGCTCTTAGAAGTTGAAGTAAGTATATTTGCCATGCTATGTGATATTCTGTATGTATGTATAAACCATTATTTCTTTAATGCGATTAAACTTCTATTATGTATGTAAGTAAAATTACGGAATAATTGGTTCCATTGTATGAATCCTTTTTTAAAAACCTCAGATTTAACCATTTTCTAAATGAGGTTGAAAAGGTCAGGTAAGGAATCTTAGGCAATAGTAAAACTAAAATTAAATTTAGTAAAACTAAATGCAGATGCAGTTTGATCCATTGGTTCCAGGTTTTCATTCTCAAAATCTCTAAATAGGATGGGTACATTTTCTTTTTTTCAAAAAAAGGGGAGGCTGCAGAATTACTCTCATTTGATACGTCTGATTCATAAAAGACAATTTCCTAAATTCCATGGAACTTTTAGTCATTAAATATTTAGTCATGCTTAGTAACTAAAGCTGTCGACTTTTTATTGTATTAAGTACAATCAAATAAGTCTCCAGTGCAGCACCTTCTAATCACAGCAACGCACCAATTCTTAAGCAATAGTCCTCATCTTAAACAATGAAGAGTGTCAGGCTTATTATCCCTCTAGAGTAGGCTGAATTATCTAAGGAGATGGAAGTGCTTATTAATCACTGTCTTTTACTGATGTAACTTCTATACAAACTAAAATGAAGAATCATCCTTCAATCAATCATAGTACATAATAACAGTTGTCCTTATGGTTAAATGTCACTTGAGGAATAGCCGAATTTTCAAAGCACAAAAGGACTATACTCAATCTCTAATTATTTTAGGTAAAAAAATTTACCTTGCTGCAAATTGATGGCAGGAGGAATATGTTACTGAAACATCTCCAGAATCGGAAAACTGAACTATCCATAACACTCTGTAACGCAATGTTTGTTTCTGAGTGCTTATGTCTAAATTCTATGCAAACACAACTATGTTCATCACAAACTTTGATTTTTGTGACCACGGGTTACAAAAGTTTTATATTTATAGAGATAAAGCAGGCAAATTTTTAAAATCATTTTAAGCAGTTACAGAAAGAACAATATATACTTGCATAGCAGGGTTGAAATCCTCCTGGTTCGTACCGGATGGCCAGATCCGGTAGTGATGGCAGCGGGTGGTTCGGAGTACCGGTAGCAAACATCTCTGTGCCCCCTCCATGCCTAATTGAGCTGCACAATCATCAGAGGCTTTTTTTTAATTTTTAAAAGCATTTTTTCTACAACCTCTCTGACCGAAAAAATGCTTTTAAAAGTAAAAAAAAAAAAAAGCCTCTGATGATCACTCAGCTCAGCTGGGATCATCAGAGGCTTTTAAAAGCATTTTTTTCTACAACCTCTTTGGCCGAAGAGGTTGTAGAAAAAATGTTTTTAAAAGAGAAAAAAGCCTCTGCCGATCAGGCAACTCAGCTGGGATCGGCAGAGGCTTTTAAAAGCATTTTTAAAAGGTTGTAGAAAAAAAATGGTTTTAAAAGTAAAAAAAAAAAAAGTTGGCCACGCCCACCCAGTCACATTACCCCCACACCAAGCCCCGCCCACAGAACTGGTAGTAACAAATTTTACATTTCACCACTGTTGCATAGCAAATACAGTCAAAACCACTCAAAAGGGTGAAATGAGCAGATTTTCTAGTTTTGCTGCTAATCTCAAAGAAGCCCCCAAACATAATCCCCCATCATGTTTTCGTTATACTGTCTTTAGTGACAACGTTCAAAGTCTGCAGAAAGTTTGTGTTGTTTTCAACCCCTGACCCTGAATCAGTGGTGGGATGCTGCTGGTTTAACAACTGGTTCGGTGATTGTGCGCATGTACATATGCACAAAGTTACAAGTACTAATCTTCTGTGTTACCACTTGGGAGTAACACAGCTGATGCATGGCAATCCACTCTGCCATGCCAAACAGCTGAGAAGATAAAGGTAAGTAAAGCCCGGGGGGAGGGGGCAATCTGATTGTCAGAGTGAACTGGTTCGGTCTGAGCTGATCGTCAGAGCTACCGGTTCGCCCGAACCGGTCTGAACCGCTAGAATCCACCCCTGCCCTGAATGCTTAAAGTCTGGGAGGAAAATGTGAAGGAGTTTTTCTACATCTTTGAGGTCCAGTATTACTAACTTTTTTCAGTGGTTTCTTACTTATCCCCTTTGTGCTTACTCATTATCTCCACTGGATGATGTAAAAACTTTTACAGAGAAGGCAGAGGAAATGGATGATTATATTGGAGTTCCTACACTAACAAAAATTATGTAATCACTTTCTTTTTGAATTATTACTGTATTTTTCGGAGTATAAGATGCACTGGAGTATCAGATGCACCTTAATTTTGGGGGAGGAAAATAAGAAAAAAGCTGATTGGCAGGTGGATCGGCCTCCTGGAATACCCCCAATCAGCTGTTCCCAGAGGTGAATTTTAGCAACAGGTTCCTTGGTTGTGAGCTCTGTGCCTTGCTTTTTTTTTTTTTTTTGCTTTTTTTTTCTGCCTCTGAAACTTCTGAAACTCTGTTTCAGAAAAAAACTTTTTTCCTGCCTCTGAAAGCCTTCGAAACAGAGCTTCAGAAAAAAAGACTCTGAAGTTCTGTTTGGGGGCTTCTTTTCTGAAGCTTCTTTTCTGATGCTTTTTTCAGCATCTCAAACCTCCGTTTGAGAAGCTGGGTGGGGCTACATTCGGAGTATAAGATGCACCCAGATTTTCACCCTCTTTTTTGGGGGGGGGAAAGGTGTATCTTATACTTCAAAAAATACAGTATATTCATCATCTGTATTTTGTGTGTGTGTGTGTTTGAATAATTACAGCACTATATTATACTTAACAGGAGTCAAATAGTTGATAATATAAGATGGAGGCCCAATATTTGTTATAACTTTGAAAACTGGGTCTGGTTTGGCTTCCCCTTCAGTTCATTAAATCAAGATTCACAGCAAGCCTATCTTGCTGAAAGTAATGTGTCACCAATTACTTTTTAACCAAACTTCTTAAAATAATGAGAACACAGTGTGACATTTCAGGGAAAGAACAACTATACTTGTCCATTTAATTATCTCCTCTCAAAGAACTCTGAACATTTTCTCCCCATTTTTTTTGTTTTTGTTTTTTTTAGTCAGAGAAATGGTATATTGCTTCAATAAAGAGAAGACTTTCAACTACAGTGTGAAATGTTCTGGGTACTTCAGTAGAACATAAAGCCTTACTTTCAGAAGCTTTAATGTTTGCTGTTTTGACAGGAAGTATAATCTCTTTATATCTTGATGTTGGTATTATGCACCAATCTATTTATGTGCCAAGAGGGCACTTAAGACATTTAACAACAACAATAGCAACAGTTCAATCAATCAGTCAATCAATCATGCACAATAGAGCTGGAAGGACCTTGGAGATTTTCTAGTCCAACCCCCTGCTCAGCAGGAAACCCTATACCAGTGATGGCTACCTTCTTGCCGTCACGTGCCAAAAGTGGGGGGTTGCACAGGGGGGTTGCGCGTGTGCGTGCCCACACCTATAATTCAATGCCCCTGTGCCCCCCCCATTTTGGGCACGCGATGGCAAAAAGGTTACCAGTGGGCCTGGTAGACCCGTTTTTTCGCCCTCCCCAGGTTCCAGTGTCTTTCTTGGAGCCTGGGGAGGGCAAAAACAGCCTTCCCCACCCCCCGGAGACCCTCCGGAGGCCAGAAACGGCACATTTCCCAACTTCCAGTGGGCCTGGACAGCCCAAAAATCAGCTGGCTGGCACGTGCATGCACACATGTGCACTAGACCCAAGCTACAGCAACACTCACGTGCCCACAGATATGACTCCGAGTGCCACCTGTGGCACGCGTGCCATAGGTTCGCCATCATGGCCCTATACCATTTCAGACAAGTGGCTATCCAATCTCTTCTGAAAAACCTCCAGAATCCACAACTTCTGAAGGCAAGCTGTTCCACTGGCTAATTGTTCCCATTGTTAAGAAGTTTCTCCTTAATTCCAGGTTGCTTCGCTCCTTGATTAGTTTCCATCCATTGTTTCTTGTCTTGTCTTCTGGTGCTTTGGAAAATAAGTTGACCCCTTCTTCTTTGTGGCAGGCCCTCTAAAACTGGAATACTGGTATTATTTATTTATTTTATTTTATTTTTGAATTTGTATACCGCCCTTCTCCCTGAGGACTCAGGGCGGTGAACAACCAAATAAAAACATCAAATACAAATATTAAAACACATTTAAAATATATATATAGATTTGGCCCCATTAATTAAAATGATAAACAAAACAAAACAATTAAAAAACCCTTAAAAAGAAATTAAGCCAGCCCGGCTTGTTGAAAAAAGAAAGTTTTAAGGGCACGGCGGAAGGCACTGAGGTCATGGATTCTCCTTATCTCAGGGGGCAACTGATTCCAGAGGGTGGGTGCCCCCACAGAGAAGGCCCTCCCCCTGGGGGTCACCAGCCTGCATTGTTTGGCTGATGGCACCCCGAGGAGGCCCTCTCTGTGGGAGCGCACGGGTCAGTGGGAGGTCGTTGGTGGCAGTAGGCGGTCTCGAATATAGCTAGGCCCTATGCCATGGAGCACTTATTATGCCACCCTTCTTTTCTCTATACTAGCCATACCCAGTTCCACCAACCGTTCTTCGTATGTTTTAGTCTCGAGGCCTTTAATCATCCTAGTTGCCCTTTTTCCAAAGTCTCAATATCTTTTTTGTAATGTGGTGACCAAAATTAGATGCTGTATTCCAGATGTAGTCTTACTAAGGTTTTATAAAGCGACACTAATACTTCATGTGATTTTGATTCTATGCCTCTGTTTATACAACCAAGGATTATATTAGCTTTTTTGGCTGTTGATGCACACTGCTGGCTCATATTTAAATGATTGTGCACTAGGAATTCAAGGTCCCTCTCACAGTTACTGTTTTTGAGCCAGGTTTCGTCTAATCTGTACTTGTACCTTTGGTTTTTCCTGCATAAGTGTAAAACCTTGCTTTTCTCAACATTAAATTTCATTTTGTTGGATAGGGCCCATTGTTCAAGTCTGTCAAGATCTTTTTGGATCCTGAGTTTCTTCTGTGGTGTTGCTATTCCCGCTAGTTTAGCGTCATCTGCAAATTTGATGCTCCTCTTTTATTCCTTCATCTAAATAATTTATGAAGATATTGAAGAATACTAGACCTAAAACAGAACTGCTTACTTCCCTCCATGTAGATGTAGTATCATTAAGGACTACTTATTGAGTACAGTTTGTCAGCCAGTTACAAATCCATCTGATAGTGATGTTGTCTATCCCACATTTTTCTAGCTTACCAAGAAGTAGGTAGCAGTCTACTTTGTCAGATGCCTTACAGAAATCTAAGTATACTAGGTCCACAGCATTTTGCTAGTATACTAATTTAGTCACTTTGTCAAAGAGTGAAATAAGATTGATTTGGCATGATTTTTAACTACATAAGAATTAATTTGGTAAGGCCACGCTTGGAATACTGCATTTAGTTTTGGTCGCCATGATGTAAAAAAGATGTTGAGACTCTAGAAAGAGTGCAGAGAAGAGCTACTAAAATGATTAGGGGTCTGGAAGATAAAACATATGAAGAAGGATTGTACGAACTGGGTATGTCTAGTTTAATGAAACGAAGGAATAGGGGAGACCTGATAGCAGTGTGCCAATATCTCAGGGGCTGCCAAAAAGAAGAGGGAGTCAAGCTATTCTCCAAAGCACCTGAGGGTAGGACAAGAAGCAATGGGTGGAAACTAATCAAGGAGAGAAGCAACCTAGAACTAAGGAGAAATTTCCTGACAGTTAGAACAATTAATCAGTGGAACAACTTGCCTCCAGAAGTTGTGAAGGCTCCAACACTAGAAGTTTTTAAGAAAAGATTGGACAACCATTTATCTGAAATGGTATTGGGTTTCCTGCCTAAGCAGGGGGTTGGACTAGAAGACCTCCAAGGTCCCTTCCAACTCTGTTATTCTACTCTCCTATTCTATTCTATTCTAGTCTAGTCTAGTCTAATCTAGTCTAGTCTATTGGTTCCTGTCAGTATAAACAAATGAATACCTGTATATTATGTAGCAAAATCTGTGTAAAGGAAGACATATATTTTACATATTAAAAAAATGTACAGGAAAAATAAAATACCCATTTATTTAGCTTTAGATTAAGAGACATCTGTTTAATTACAAATAAAAAGTTTGCTGTAACTCTACGATAAGGAAATATCTGTTTCAGCAGAATGTGGAAGGAAAGGAAAAAGATATTCATGCTGATAAACAGAAACAATTGTAATAAGGAAACATATTCCATTCAATTGATAACGATTGGCTAATTTCCTATAAAAAGAATTTTCATGAATAATTCACCAAACACAATTCATGACCAACGAGCCAATGAAATATTTTGCAACTGCTGGCCTGCACATAATAATAGTATAATTGAATTGACTCCAACTGTAATCATATTGAAGCTAGTTATGATTAAGTTCCAATTATTTCAGTAGATCTATTCTTAAGACCGACTCTACTATTCATTTGCCTTGTGAAATATCTACTTATGCTGTAATTTAATACATACAAATATATAGACTCTTCCGTTTCAGACATAAACAGAAAATACAGAAAAGTTTTGAGTCATACCTTTTCTTTGTGACCATTTATTTGAAAAGGTAACTAAAATAATTGTCTTTTGAATCTCTATTTGAACAAAATTTTTAAATTAATTTCAATGAGTTATGCAGCTGCCAGATCTGATATTTGTTAACTGAAAAATAGGTTTTCACGTATTCAGTGTTATTTACTGCCAGATAAGTATGGGACTGTAATCTTTAATTAACCTGGATTAAAGCTGATGTATTTCTAGGAAGATTTTTGTTTTTATCTTCACTGGACAAATAATAATTCATAATTAATTGGTAAATATATACCAAATTTATAAAAATATACAAAAATCATACAAATTTGCAATGAATTTACATATAATCCCCAAGATAACAGGCTATTGAAATTTTAAACATATCTTTCTTCCAGACTCAACACTTCCATAGCAAACTGTAACATAAATTATATTGTATATAATTATGTATATATATATATATATACATGCTTGTGTTTATATGTACCGTATTTTTCGGAGTATAAAACGCACCTTAGTTCTTGGGGAGAAAAATAGGGGAAAACAATTCTGCCTACCAGGTATTCATCTGGCTAGCATCCTTAGTCTGGTCAGCTTCAGCACATTAGTTCACTGGTTTTGAGCGTGCGCACTCGTTACGCTCGCACACGCCTGGTTGGGGATAAAAAAACAGCTTCCAAAGCACAGCTGATTGTTGGAGAGAAGCAATGAGAAAAGCAGGCGAAGCGCAGAAGATCGCTTCACTTGCTACTGCCTCGTTAGGGCTGAAAAACAGTTTCTAAAGCACAGCTGATTGTTGGAGAGAGAAGCAATGAGAAAAGCAGGCAAAGCGCGGAAGATCGCTTCACTCACAAGTGCCTTGTTAGGGCTGGAAAAAAGCTCCGGAAAAGCTACATTCGGAGTATAAGACGCACCTTCTTTTAGGGGGTGGGAAAGTGTGTCTTATACTTTGAAAAATACAGTATGTTTTTGTAAGGTTCTTTATTCCCCCTCCCCAATAAAAAGGTATTTGTTGAAAATAAATGTAGCTCAAATAATTACCCAGTCTAGAATGAAGAATTGTTGAAAGTGTCTCACAGATTAAACCTTATTTATGGGTCCTTCAATCTAGCAGTTCTAATTTGCTGAGAAAATAAAACAATTTAGTCTACACTTGCCAGATGGAAAAAAATGGACAATGAGGATTATAACAATTAGAACTGTACAATTGAATTGGGTCATACTATTTTATCATTATTCTCTTGATGCTTGTTTAGGGACAGCAGAAGAAGATATGCCAGGTTGAGAAACTTTGCTATTCCCTTTGTCTCATGGATTCTCATTATAAAATCAATTGAAATAAAGCACTGAGATCAAGGGAGCAGTGAAAACCATTAAAATGGTCATTAAGGTCTCTATATTTCTACCTAAGGGATGCAGATTTTCTCTTCACAGTTTATATGTACAACAACTATTCTAACAAAATGAAAAAAATAAATAAACTGTAGTAGTCGCAGATCTCTCTGACTATTAATATTGATGGCTATATAAATAGATTTGCATGTAGAGCCTTTGCTGGCTGAATAACTGTCCCTATATATCAGTGTTCAAGTCTTCAGGGAGCTTGTAACTCTACTCAACTATGAAGGTCACATAATGACTTTGGACAAGTCATTTTTTGTGTGTGTCTTAGGGTTATTAATCCTAGCACAAAGATTTTTGGGGAATTATCCTTGAGCTGAAAATTCAAAACAAAATTATTTTCTTTCTTCTTATTATCAGTAAAATCTATGGGTCTTACCTTTAATTCCGGATTTAATGATACCTTGTTTACTATGTAACTTCAGGGATAAGCAAGAGCCTTGGTGGCACAGCAGACTAAAGCACGGTTAAGTAACACCAGCTGCCTGCAATTACTGCAAGTTCAAATCTCACCAGGCTCAAGGTTGACTCAGCCTTCCATCCTTTCCAGGTAGGTAAAATGAGGATCCGGTTTGTGGGGGCAATAAGCTGACTTTGTATAAAAAAGAACACCGCTTGTGGGGCCCAAAAACGCAGGTATATGCAAAAAGTATGAAGGCTATTGCTTAACGCATTGAAAGCCTCCCTGAGTCTCCGGAAAAGGGCAGCATATAAATCGAACCAATAAATAAATAAGACTGTAGGTTCAAATCAGGGGTGAAATGCTCCCGTTGCCCAGCTGAGCCGTGCAATCATCAGAGGCTTTTTTTTATTTTTAAAAGCATTTTTTCTACCACCTCTTTGGCCAAAAAAATGCTTTTAAAAGTAAAAAAAAAAAGCCTCTGATGATCGCGCAGCTCAGCTGGGATCATCAGAGACTTTTAAAAGCATTTTTTCTACAACCTCAGAGGTTATAGAAAAAATGTTTTTAAAAGGAAAAAAAAGCCTCTGCTGATCAGGCAAGTCAGCTGGGATCGTCAGAGGCTTTTAAAAGAATTTTTTTTACAAATAGTTTTAAAAGTAAAGCCACACCCACAGAACCAATAGTAACAAATTTTACATTTCATCACTGGTTCAAATCCTTCTGAAAGGTTGAACATGGAACATCTAATATGGAGGATGACTCCTAGTGAAGATAAATGGATGAAACCAGTCATGTAGTATCGCCTGCTACTTAGCAACTAATCCAATATCGTTATGATAAGCCCCAGAAACATAATTCTCCTATGGATCAACATTTTGTACATTATGTGTTTTGGTTTTGGTTTCCTCCCCAAATAAGCACCATCTTTCAATATTTCCAAATTTATGATATGTGACTAATTGACTCTCCTTAAGTTGCAGCCAACGAAGATCCTATTGCTAGGTAATGCCAACTACCCTCGCCAATTTGAAGTAAGCAAGAAATTCTCCTGAAAAATATTCAGCCAAAACATATGACTTAGTATTATTATTTTTTTAAAAGGTAATGTGAAAACAGGCAACATATTGATATAACAGTAAAATCGTACGGCAATTGTAAATCTAGCTCAGGAAAAATTGGAATATGGACATACAGATTAATTGCTTGCTGTGGGGGGTTTTTTTTTTTTTTGGCTTATTTGTTTGTTTTACTGAGTTGGTTTTGCAGGTTTTTGCAGCAGGATCCAAAATCAACACACAGCACCTCACAGCAGTTGCTATAGACTTAGCATTAACTACCACATTGTCATTTATTCTTCTTCCATTGCCTGAACAATGCCAGGCAATGAATCTGGATCTACCATTTATATTTCCTGGAGTACTTTAAAAATATGTTACATGGAAAACACGAGAAAACCAACTATACTTTGCAATGGTCCAATCTTGACTGGAAAATTCAGAGTAGGAGTCAGCAAGCTTTTCTGATCCCTGGATACCAAACATGATCTTGTGCGATAGCAATAGCAATAGTAATAGTATTTAGAGTTATATACCCCTTCACAGTGCTTTACAGCTCTAAATGGTTTAGAGTCAGCATATTGCCCCCAACAATCTGGGTCCTCATTTTACGGACCTCAGAAGGATGAAAGGCTGGGTCAACGTTCAGCCTGGTGAGATTTGAACTGCCAAATTGCAGGCAGCCGGCAGGCAGCAGAGATAGCCTGTAGTACTGCATTCTAACCACTGCATCACCGCGGCTCTTGTAATAGTGCAGAAATATATATGTAGAAACTCAACAAACCATGATGTTTCACCCTGTTATTTCTCAAGATCACTAAATATTGCTTTTAATAGCAACTTGTATTAAACAATAACTAATTTCATGTCCATTTTTGTGGTGTAGCCCTGCAAGTCTGAAGACACATTGCAACAGACTAGCACAGTAATGGCGAACCTTTTTGGCTTGTTGGGGCCACACTCCAGAAAAGCCGAACTTCTGAGTTCTAGGGTGCATGCGTGCCAAATGATCAGTTGGCCAGCGCGCATATGCAGGCTGGTTTTTGGCACTGCCCTGTGTGTGAAGGGATTGCGCTCCAGAAAAGCCAAACTTCCAGGTTCTAGCATGCATGTGAGCCTGACGATCAGCTGGCCAGTGCACATGTGCAGGCTGGTTTTTGGCACTGCCCTGTGCGCGAAGGGATTGCACTCCAGAAAAGCTGAACTTCCAGGTTCTGGCACGCATGCACACCCGACAATCAGCTGGCCGGTGCGCATGTGCACACCGGTTTTCGGCACTGCTGCCCACGCAGACAGCTGATCATCACGCTCACATGTGCTCCAGAAACCCGGTGTTGTGGCTCCGTTGCCTGAGCCTGGGCTATCGACAGATGCAGACTCTGAGAGTGAGGAGGAAGAGTTGGCAAGGCCTCCCTCTCCAGGACCCTCCTCTCTGGCAATGCCTCCGGAGGACACCAAAGGCCAAACGATAGGCTCAGAGCCAAGCACGTCCCCGCCGCCACAGGTGGACAGCGACAAGGAAGATAAGTGCTGGCTGGACCCTCGCCAGAGGCGCAGGGAGAAGCATGCACAGCAAAGGGGAAGGCGTAGCAGAGATTAGCTGAGTCATTGGACCACACCCCACAGGGTATAAATGTGGGTGTGGTGGCCGGTTCAGTTTGTGACGAGCAAAAACTAGAACTAACCCATGATTTCTGCGTTACTGGACTTTGCCTGCTTTATCGGACTGCATTTGGATTAATCCTTCTTTGTTGAAACTCTGCCTGTTTGATCAGAATGCTTGCAGTCTAATCTTTGTTTTGTATGAGTAAAGTCTGAATTGGCAGCTAGCCACTGGGTTGCTGCCAGCTTTATCATCAAAGAGTTTTGTCGTGTGGCTTATTAACTCCGGGCCGTCTGTGTGTGTGTGTGCGTGGTATGGGGACAGAACACCCGGAAGACAAACAGGCAAGGCCACGCATGCTGGGTGACATGGCTTCATGTGCCACTTTGGGCACGCATGCCATAGGTTCGCCATCATGGGACTAGAAGAAAAAAGACTTAGGAGAAAAGAAGAGAAAGACACACATGGAAGACTGAGACAATCTAACCTTGCCCTAAACTGTTACCTAACAAATAGTTTTAAGCTTTATATTGATTCTGAAATCTGTGCTAAGAAAAATGCAACAATAACTATTAATTCACTAACAATCAACTTCAACTTGAAAGAGAATTATGTCACCAGAAGGTTCACAGCTGAACAGAATAACAGTCTCTGTGATTTACACAACTGCAGCAGTTCTGAAAATAATATGTTAATTCCTTAGAAGGATTGCTATCTGAAGGTCATTTTATCAATGTTATATCAAGAGTAATATGATTTTTGCTGCTTGATTCATTTTAATTAAAGTGCACTCTCCAGAAGCACATTGCCCCAAACTAATTATTGTGGCCATAAATTTAACAAAACCCTACTTATGGAATGATTGTAATAACACAAATCTGGTGCAATTTCCAAGGATTAGGAGATCATACACAGGTTTAGTTTAAAAATTATTCTTTTAAATAAAGGGCATAAACCAAACAAATTTAAAGAAATACAGTAAAATCTTGATGTTTGTGGGCAAAACTGCATAGAGTTTTGAAGTTTTCATGAGAGACTCAAGAGATTAAGCAACCTTATAAGGTCTGGAATGTGGTTTTTGTAAGAAGTGCAGGTCTCTTTTGAAGGTGGCTCAGAAATATATTGTTTTGCCATTCCCTTTTAAAAACTGAGGTCAGCTGGACCTAATACCATTAGGAATATTAACAAATATTAGGAAAAGTAGGTATCTTTACCAGAAGGTATCTTTTAAATTGGACTGTTGCTACAGTTATAACCATTACAAACAGACTGATAACAATTTTTTTTTGAAAAACTGCAATCTGATTTGCTTTTTAATAATAACAACAACAACAACAACAACAACAAGCACTACAAACTAATGCCATGAAAGCGAAGATACAAAAATCCACTGACAATCCAAACTGTCGACTTTGCAACAACAAAATTAAAACTGTTTCACGCTTAATATGTGAGTGCAGCAAAATCGCGCAAACTGATTACAAAGCTAGACACAACCGAGTTGCTAAATTAGTCCACTGGTCACTGTGTAAAAAATACGACATACTTGTATCCGAAAAGTCATGGGAGCACAAAGTGGAAACAGTTATAGAAAATGAGAAAGTGAAGATCTTGTGGGACTTTCGAATACAGATGGATCGTCCTTTGGGACACAACACGCCAGATATCATGGTTGTCGAGGGCCGAAGCGTACAATTTATTGACAGGAGACACCAGAGTCAAAGAAAAAGAACTGGGAAAAAAATCATGAAATATTGTGACCTGGTCATCGAAACTACACGGCTATGGATGAAACATGTAACAACCCGTATCAACCATTAGCATCAGTCAATGGTATTTGTGACATCTGTTTAAAAGATCAGTTGACTGAGTTTCATGTTTAATGAATAAAAGAGATAATAATAATAAATACCCTCTATTATATGTAATAGAGTTCCACATATACAGTTTGCACTAAGGATTTATGTGTAATTGTTTGTAAAGAGCATTCATGTTTCGCTTTAGGTTATTTTAAAACAAAACAAAAAAAAAACACATTGTTCTGATAAATCTAGGAATTTCATGGTCACATTAACATTATTTTATTCTATAAGGGGCTTTTAACTGAATTTCACTGCAAAAATGTAATAGATACAGTATATGACTTACTGATTGTTTATATTTGCATTCTATTATTTCCCAAATGCACTGAGAGGGTTAGGCTTAATTAAAAATATCATGAAAAGAATCTCAACAAAAATAAACCCACCAAAATCAAAAGATAAAAATCTCAATACCATCATAAGGGATAAGAAAGATATACTAAGTTATTTGGCCATGCATTCATTCTTCTTGGACTAGATGGTCAAATGTGTATTTAAATTATTGATTTAAAATTCAGTAGATAACTGAATATAGTGTACGTTCATCAAATACACAAAATATATTCATAGGGTAACATACATTCATTGGGTATATCAAATGATTAAATAAAATACACTTAGAGTAGCCCTGAAAGACCAAATACCAGTCATGTGTTATTATAATTATTCTGTAACCAGGATTATTGCTGGATTTATGACAAAACTTATTAAGCCTGAGCTATGATTTTCAAGACTGAACTTCAATTAAAACTAACCAAGCAACAAGGATCATATTATCCTTAATATAAGTAGTTACAATAACCTTCAGAAAGGAATTAACACTTATTTTAGAAGTGTTGTAATTGCGTAAACCTTGAATGTTCCAATTGCCACAGTCACGGCACATATGACTGGAGGATTGTAACCAAGGTTACCTCTACATTTTCCCTACATTTTCCAAATGAACTTGCAATTTGGAAGGGTGGAAAATCCACACAGAATTTGTACTGTGATCTGCCTATTCATTTCTCCGTCCAGATTTATTAGCATGGCTGCAAACTCTGTGAATGGCGAAGTTGTGACTTTGATCATTCAAAAAAAAAAAAAAAAAACCCTAAAATGAACAAGATGGAAAAATGGCTTTTAAATTATGGCTATATTTCTCTGCCTGAAATGACTATATTCTGCCCATCTTTCTTTGTACTGTATTTGGGAACCTGTAATATTAATTTAAAAAATAAGGAACACGGTGGCTCAGTGGCTAAGATGCTGAGCTTGTCAATCGAAAGGTCGGCAGTTCAGCGGTTCGAATCCCTAGTGCCGCGTAATGGAGTGAGCTCCCGTTACTTGTCCCAGCTTCTGCCAACCTAGCAGTTTGAAAGCACGTAAAAAATGCAAGTAGAAAAATAGGGACCACCTTTGGCGGGAAGGTAACAGCATTCCGTGAGCCTTTGGCGTTTAGTCATGCCAGCCACATGACCATGGAGACGTCTTCGGACAGCGCTGGCTCTTCAGCTTTGAAACAGAGATGAGCACCAGCCCCTAGAGTCAGGAACGAGTAGCACCTATGTGCGAGGGGAACCTTTACCTTTACCTTTAGTATTAATTACATTCTTTACTGATGATGGGTCCCAGCACGAGTGTGAAAGCTTGGAATAATATGTTGGTCCAGGTGACTGACTCAGATTGGAACCTGTTATATTCTTTACTATTTCATGAAATAAAAAATGCTTAGTGCCCACAGGGGAAAAAGTCTCCTTTGAAATTATACTTACTGTCAGTAAATTGAATGGTTTGAATGTGTACCTTACAAAAGAAGGATATTTGAATTATTCTTCATTGATCAGACAAGTTATTATCCACTAGAAAGCATACTGTAGCTAAACAAGATGCAGAGTTCTTGATGATAGAATGGACAAGAAAAATGTATTAAATGAACTCAGTTTCTTATTCCCCGACATTATGGATAACTATAATGGAAAACTATTTTGGAACATTAGGACATGTAAGCTGAAGAAACAAATGGATGGAGAGAATTAGGAAACAGAGCCACTTAACTCACACTGTTTTTTTAAAAAAGCTATAAAACATCTTCCTGAAAGCACATTCAAAGTCAAACTTAACACTTTGGAGAAGGCAGCCACACTGTTGTCCCTGAATGATCTATTATATGATATAAATATATGATGAATTTGTAACATTTCCAATATGAATTGTGTAAGCTGTGTACTATTATCATGAATTACCATCAGATAGACTCCTCCTCCTCCTCCTCCTCCTCCTCCTCCTCCTCCTCCTCCTCCTCCTCCTCCTCCTCCTCCTCCTCCTCCTCCTCCTCTTCTTCTTCTTCTTCTTCTTCTTCTTCTTCTTCTTCTTCTTCTTCTTCTTCTTCTTCTTCTTCTTCTTCTTCTTCTCCTTTTCCTTCTCCTTCTCCTTCTCCTTCCTAGCATATTCTCACAACTGCATGGTCTGCTTTTTGGATAATTGAGCACCACTTTGCACAGTCAGTTGTGTCTACAGGATGCAGGGCAGGCCCACAGTTGCATATCTTTGTTGATGGTGCCTTGCCATATCTGTTTTGGGATGCCTGCAAGGTTACCTACTTCTAGTTGGTAGGCAGTCTTGGCTACAGTGGAAGGTGCTGCTCTCAGGACATGTCCATACCAGCAGAGCCAGCCTTCTCTCATCTTCTCATACAAGGGCAGCTAGACCTTGTATGGTAACTAATGGAACTGCCTGCTGGGCAAAAACTCCAGTTGGGAACGCCATTAAAACAAATGTCTACAGAAAAGAAAAAACAAATTCAATATTTATTGAAGGCAAAATCCTGGAGTTTGTCTTATCTTGGGGTAGAGATTGTTATCTCATAATAATTAACATTAAATATGAAGATGGTTCTCAAAGCTGGATAATGTTTCTGCATGTTTACTTTCTTCTTGCTGGTGCTGTCAGATTTACTTATATTAATCAGTAAGTAACTATGAGCTGGGACAGCATCATTTGACAGAGGCAGTTGACCTCTTCTGCAGATATTTTTCCTATATTATTGAATAAACAAAGGAAAACATAAAATGGCACAAAATCGTTGTGTAGTCAGGAAAGTGCAGCTCAGTTATGATTATTTTAAAGGTTCAAGCCAAGGATTTTAAATTATTTATATCTCAATTATTTTCACAATAAGTGAGAGAGATACATGTATTTATTGTGGTCAAAGATACAGATGCAGTGCAAACAAAGGCAAGCTGTAGGTACATAAACATAAACTGATGTTCTTCTGTTTCAGTCCATATGCACAAAGGAAGATTTTAAGAGATTTATTGAAAATCCAAGTCCCTAATGCAGGGGTGTCAAATTCGATTTCATTGAGGGCCGCATCAAGGTTGTGTTTGACCTCCGGAGGCTGGGATGGACATGGCCAGGGTGGGCATGCCCAGCTCAACATCACTCGTGTCAGGGGCGCCTGTGGTGGCCCGAACACTGCCAGAGAAAACATGCTCCTGAGCTCTGTTTTTGGCTGCCAGGATCTCCTGCAACCCTCTGCCAAGAAAAATGGAGTTCAGGAGGGCCGCAGGCAGCCCTCCTGAGCTGTATTTTTGCTGGCAGAAGCACTGTGGGCCAGTCCTTCATTGTTTCCAAGGTGGCCTTGCAGGCCAGATCTAAGTACCCCGTGGGCCGGATATGGCCCTTGGGCCTTGAGTTTGACACCCCTGCCCTAATGTGAAGACCCCCAAGACCTCACTCTCACCCACACACAAAGTCCTAGGAAATCCAATACTACTCCATCTAGGTAGGAAGTTACCAAGGGCAAAAGCAAATGCAAAGTCCACAGAATGTACAGTCCAAGTCCAGAGTCCAAGGCACGTTCCAAAATCCACAAGCAAGTCCAAGGTCCAAACCCACCGTCAATCACAACACAATCTAGAGTCAAGAAAACTAAGATCACAAAGGCGGAGCATGCACACGGAAGGAGAATGAGCAGTTGTTTCCAACAAGCCCCAACTCCACTCATCCAAGTAAGCAGGCATTTGCCAGTACAACTCATCAGAAGAGGCAAGGCTGTCACCTCACAAATAGTCTCACGGGCCTCTGTTTTGCCTGCCTCAGCTCAACCCTGCATGTCTGCAGATCTGATGGAGAAGCAATTTCTCCTTATCTCTGCTGCATACCTTCTCCACCCTGCTCTTCCAGGGTGGCCTCTGAGCTCTCCAGGTGCAGTGACGCCATTCTTTTTCCTTCTTCATCTGGCTGTTCATCCAGTCATTCCTCCAGCAACTTTTCCTCTGTGCCTGGCCTCTCCACTCCCTGGCTTGGAGCCCTCAACTTACAGGCATTCCACAGCACTCCCCCTATGAAGTGCCTGGAGCCAGCTTTTCCTCATTGTCTGAACTGCTGTCTGGGGAAGCCATCACATATATATATATATGAATATCTTGTACTGGAATTAATGCAACAGAACATTCATGCTTACCTTCCCTGTGGGATGATCCAGTGGTGGGATTCAGCCAGTTCTCTCTGGATTGCGCGAACCGGTAGTGGCAACTGAAAGAGGCTTCATCCACCTGCCCGGATGTAATGCATGACTACTGCACATGCGCAGAAGGCCATACACATGTGCAGAGATGGCACATGTGAGCAAGCAAGTGTTCTGTCCCCGTCTCACACACGCACCCCCACAGACAGGCAACAGTTAAAGAACTCAGCCGACAACAGTTTATCTGGTATCAGAATTGGCAGCAACTCAGTTGCTGGCTGCCAGGTATTCTTTACTCACAAGGGGGGAGTTTCTCCCTTCGTCCGGGAACAAAGCCAATACACAATAATCAACAAAGTCCAGTAAATACAAAGAAGGTCGTCCAATATCCGTTTTTTGCTTGTCACAGATCTGAACCGGCCACCACACCCTCTTTTATACCCTGTGGGGTGTGGTCCAATGACTCAGCCTAACCCTGGCATGCCTCTTCTTCTGTTGCGCGCGCTTATCTCTGCGACGCTGCCGAGGATCCAGCCAAGACTCATCTTCCTCATTACTGTCCACCTGTGGCTGCGTGGACGTGCTTGGCCCCAGGCCTATCTCTTGACCTTCGGCGGACACCGAAGGCATTGCCAGAGAGGAGGGTCCTGGAGAGGGAGGCCTTGCCAACTCCTCTCCTTCACTCTCGGAGTCCTCTCCTGCTGATAACACAGGCTCAGGTAACGGAGCCACAAAAGCAAGTCCCCCTGTGCACATGCTCCCATTTGCAAACCGGTAGGGAAGGTAAGTGAATCCCATCTCTCGGATGATCATATTTTCAAATGTGTGAAATAATGCAAACACCAACATACACAGTTAGAAGGCAAGGAGGGACAAAATGATGAAAGCAGCAAGCTCTTTAGTACAAAGTAGAAATCTATAAGGACTGAAGCTGATGAGATGGGAACCAACTATTTTCAGACCAGGCAGAATCATTATGCAAGCATGGGAAATGATCTGACTTTGATGGAAGGGAAGGGAATGTCCCAAGAGTTTGTTGATTTAAAAATGGAACAAAACGGTTTACAATTTAAATCCTTGAGTTCACATATACAGTATATGTCTTGATTCTTCTGTTTATGATAAACAGAATTGTACTTTTTGCCTGCAGTAATAGCAATAGCACTTAGACTTATATACCGCATCATAGCCCTCTCTAAGCGGTTTTACAGTGCCAGCATATCGCCTCCAACAATCTGGGTCCTCATTTTATCGACCTCGGAAGAATGGAAGGCTGAGTCAACCTTGAGCCTGGTGAGATTTGAGCTGCCAAATTGCAGGCAGCCAGCAGTCAGCAGAAGTAGCCTGCAGTACTGCACTCTAACCACTGCACCACTGCTGTGCTCATAAAGTAAATTAACTTCTACTGGTATATCCTGCTTTCAATACTACTGGATAAACACCCATTCTCTAATTCTTACAATAGTTACAGAAATCTTGCAAACCCTCTGATCATGGATCTGGTTGCCAAGAGAAGTTGTGATATTCGACAGTTAAATCAGGTAATGAATCAAAATGTAAAGCCAAGCAAGTGGAGCAAAACTGTAATAACCAATAGCTTTTATTCTTATCCTATTCAAAAGGTAGTTTTATTCCAAAATACCTGCCTTTCCATTTAATAACTATGATAGAAACCTTGGAAAATTTACTATTTTCTTGATCACTGTGAATTACCATAAGACCTGAGGATTTTCCCATGAACTGATTTGTGAAAGATTTATGTTCAGTCTAGTCACAGATGGAACTACAAGTTATACCGCCCCATTTCAGATGTAGGAAAGCCTTGAATAAGTATTCCAATTTTGAACTAACTTTGAAGACCGAAACAATTGATTACCAGCTGCAAAATTTGTAGCCACTCAGGGTAAATGCTCAGTGTGGAGATATTTCTTTATTTATTACATACTGTACATTTGTTATCACCCATCCAAGAGACTGGGCAGTTTACAATATTTTATTATTGTAAAATAATAAAAGTGCAATAAATAAAATATTTCATCTAATAAAAATAACCAATAAATAAACATTTTGTGTAAAAAAAAAAAAAAGAACCAAGATTCTCTTCTCCAGGTGCCATCAGCCAAACAATGTCGACTGGCAGCCCCTAGTGGGAGGGGCTGCCAGTCCTTCTCGGTGGGGGCACCTACTATCTGGAACGAGCTCCCCCCGGAGATACGGAGGATCCCGGATCTGCGCACCTTCCGCCGTGCTTTGAAGACACTCCTATTCCAGCAGGCCGGCCTGGCCTAATTTTTCCCCTTCTTTTAAATTTTTAAACTCAAATTTTAATTTGTTTTAAATTATTGGGAATTTTAATTGTCTCTGGCAATATTATTTAATTTGGTTTTAATTATGTTTTTTAACTTTTGTATTTATGTGTTTTATTTTGTGCCTGTTCACTGCCCTGAGTCCTTCGGGAGTAGGGCAGTATACAAATTTAATAAAATGAAATGAAATGACATGAAAATTCTCATCTTAGGTCAGGCTAATCCAAGATTCCTACTTCTCAATAACCCGCATCTCATTGCCAACTAAATTGTTTTTTTTTTTCTTAAATAAGAAGCAGCCTTATTTTTTTCTTAAATAAGAAGCAGCCTATCTGAGCTCAGAAAACAATGCTTGGACTGCAACTAGGACTTGTCTCCAACTTAATATGAAGTGGCAACTTAAAGCATTCCTCCTGGGAAGTGTAATAGAAGGGCGTGATCGTATTTGTAGGAAAGAATTCCTAAAGAAACTGGGATTTAAGTCATGCCAGATTATTGCCAGCATTTTGAAATGCATTTCGAAACTGAAGCAAAGCAAAAGCACAAATCTCATTCCAGTATATGACTCTCAACAACCAGCAGATGGATTGTTTCTTGATCAATCAGCTATAGTTTTTAACTCATCTTTAAGGACTATCCATATAGATTATCTTGGAATAAGTCTGTCCTAAATTTTCTTCCACAACGGACTGTAACTATTGTATAAGGTGAAACTAAGCAACAGCCATTGTCTGTCAACGTTGAAAATGGAGAAGTCAATAACTCACAAACTGGAAATATTGTTATATGTTTGGAACATACTCTGTCCCCTCATAGGTTCCTTTACTGTACTCATTTAAGCAGTTCAGGTCTCTATGAAACACCATTGACCTATATTAAAATCAGGATTGGCTAGCCACAAATAGTTATTAATGAAATGAAAGCAAGGATACACTATATAGGTGGCCCTCAATTTACAACCGTTTGTTAGTGACTGTTCGAAATTACATCAGCACTGAAAAAAGTTACTTATGACTGTTTTTCATTCTTTCGACCATTATAGAGTTCCCATGGTCACATGATTTGGATGCTTGGTAACAATTTAACCTGGGGTCATGTGATTATTCTGGGGTCATGTGATCATTCTTTGTAACCTTCCCAGCTGGCTTCCGACAAGCAAACTCAGTGGGGAAACCCAGCTTCGCTTAATGACTGTATGATTCACTTAACCATTGTGACAGGAAGGGTCATAAAATGGGGCAAAATTCACTTAACAGTTAATCTTTCTAAGCAACAGAAATGTTGGGTTCCATTGTGGTTATAAACTGAAGACAGCCTATATATGATTCTCATTTTGCCCCACATATATTTCTACCTTTTCGTATTAAGAAGAGAGGTATTTACATAGTGTTCATAATTCTAAGTTCCTGAGGTTCCATGGTTCATAACCACCATGGATCATTATCTTCTTTCCTTAATTTCTGAACTCTTGGAACAGCTACAGGAAGTCTATATTTTATGAAATTAAATCTTAGGGGAGCTTACAATCTTACTTGCTCGAAAGAAAAGTACAGATATTTAATTGTCCTGTTACTTGCTCTGGGAAATTTGAATATATTATAATTCTGTTCAGATTAGTAGCCAGCCTCTCAAATTTCATTTGTTTTTATTGATCATACTATTTTTGACATTTTAGATTTTTTTTTAGTTGTTTATTTGAATGGTTATTTGCTATTTGAGAATCCTGCTCTTCAAGCTCAATAAAAAAATAATCAGCCTCTACTGATATATATATATATTGCTCTTTTGTTAACATTGGACTATTCTGGGTGACATATTTCCTTGAAACGAATTCAGACGGATCTTGTTAAAATACAACATATTCTGTTTTGGGCCAGCCCCCACCCTCGGTGCACTATCAGGAATCTATAGCATTTTCTAGGCTCTGGACAACTTTTCTGTAGTTTTCTTATCTTCTTGATGGATTACAAATCCCACCAAACCTTAAGCAAACATCCACTTCTCAGCCCATCCTCCATATCTCATTTCTCCCCTTGATATAGAGGCTGATGCTTCTGATATCATCTTAGGACCTGGGCTTTTGAATTTCTTCCAGGCAGCTTCTTTGGACTGAAAGAAATGGATGATGTTCCTAATAAGTAACTTTGGAAGCATTAAAAAAAAAAACCAAAACTTTTAGAGTATCATTACTTTTTCAAAGGGATAGAACTTGGAATTTGGAAGCATAAGTAGTAGTAGTAGTAGTAGTAGTAGTAGTAGTAGTAGTAGTTGTAGTTGTTGTTGTTATTATTATTATTATTATTATTATTATTATTATTATTATTATTATGAGTCATATTTTTTACATAATGACCAGTGGATTAATTTAGACATGACTGAGTTGCTAAATTAATCCACTGGTTATTATGTAAAAAATATGATTTACCTGTAACCAAAAAGTCATGGGACTATGAAGTGGAAAAAGTTATAGAAAATGAGAAGGTGAAGATCTTATGGGACTTTCAAATACAGATGGATCGTCATTTGGAACATGACACGCCAGATATCACAGTTGTCGAAAACTGAAACATACAATTTCTTGAGATTGCGGTACCGGGAGATGCCAGAGTCGAAGAAAAAGAACTGGAAAAAATCATGAACTATTGTGACCTGGCCATCAAAACTACATGGCTATGGATGAAACATATAACAGTGATGCCCATTGTCATCGGGGCACTTGGTACCATGTCCAAGAATTTTATGATTCATCAACAAACTGCAGCTTCCTGCAATAACACCAGCGGAACTGCAAAAAACTGCACTACTTGGAACATCATACATCTTAAGAAGGTACTTGGTTGATACCTAGGGTGTTGGCAGCAACCCGTATCAACCATTAGCACCAGTCAATGGTATTTGTGATGCATTTTTGAATGTTCAGTTGACTGAGTTTCATGTTTAATGAATAAAGTATATAATACTAATAATAATAATAGTAATAAACTTTATTATGGTCACAGACCAGCAATAGACAAAATTATCAGTTTACAATAGTGTTAAAAGATACTACTAATAATATCTTACGTCCATAATAATAAAATGCATGGTATCAAACATATGGCTCTTACCCTTAGTTACACGATGGGGGAGAGAATAAGTATGCATGTAAATTTAGATTCTCTAAAAATTGTTAGAGTAGCATATGAATTTGGAACATTTATAAACTTCTCACTAACTCATCTAAAATAATTAATTAGGCTACTTTCAGGATCTGAAGAGGAAAATTAGATCAAAAGAGAATAGGATTCATGCATCTATAGAGACCAGCATTCTTGCGGTGTCTGTTTTCCGGTTCAATCTATCTTGAAAGGCTGAGGCTACCAAATTGTAATCTTTAATTTGAAGGACGGGTGGGGGGGGGAGATGACTGGAGAATACAAAGTATATTTCATTTCAGTTAAATTAAATAAACTTTAGTTTTTGACTTACACTCAATGGTTACTTTTTGAAATACCAGTATATCAGTGGTGGGATTCAAATTTTTTTACTACCAGTTCTGCGGGTGTGGCTTGGTGGGCGTGGCATAGCATGGCTTGGTGGGCGTGGTTTGGTGGGCATGGCAGGAGAAGGATACTGTAAAATCTCCATTCCCACCTCACTCCAGGGGAAGGTTACTGCAAAATCCCCATTTCCTCCCGATCAGCTGGGACTCAGGAGAAAGAGAATAGATGGTGGCAGGGCCAGTCAGAGATGATATTTACCGGTTCTCCGAATTACTCAAAATTTCCACTACCAGTTCTCCAGAACTGGTCAGAACCTGCTGAATTCCACCTCTGTGGTATATCCATTAAAAAAAAATGCTTAAAGAATTAAATGAAAAATACTTTCAAAAAAGGGGAAAAAATAGTGTTCCCAGGAAAATAAGCAAATATTCCTGAAGATAGGGATGGTTACAGCTAGTAAAAGTAAACAAAATATAATTTTTTTGTAATTATGCTACTTATAATGCAAAATAAAAGGAAAAGGGATTCCAGAGGTAATGTTCCTTATATTGAATAAGTTGATGATTGCTTTCATTACTAAATGTCAGCATTTACTAAAATATAAATAAAGCACTGCTGAGCAGATATACACACAGCACATCAGGAGCGAATTATTAACTTATATTCCTAATAATACAAAATAAAATTTTTATACGGAAATGCAAATTTTATTTCTGAAAGAAGCAGGCTGGGATATGTGATTTACTGAGACAACCTTATGAAGTTCAATCATCATTTATGCTTCTGTGGGTTGCTTTCAGGAAGCAAATTATATTTTATATTATCAGGCACTCATAAAATAGACCATCATAAACCTATCTGCACTGTTAGCTAATCAGAATCATTCTTCCATGGGTTACATTTTCAGATAATGGTATAGTAAACTTCATGTTTTATTGGTTGTCTATCTCAGTAGATATCTTTCTCTGTGTGATGTACTAAAAAGAGCCATAAATATTTCCTGCCGAAATAAGCCACTAATTTGAGAAGTTTCTGCCTTCCTCCATAGGTTAAAGATTGAATTGATTTCTTTTTAACACTGGATCAAGCAAAGCCAGGATCAAATTTTTAGAAAGAAAGAGACTTTAAGTCTGATTCTCTTTAAAGATCATTAAATAATCATGGCTTAATTCAAAGGAGTTCCTCAATAAAGTAGTATATATAACTGATTCCACTCATTGTAATTTAATGGAGTTTTACCCAGTGGTGGGATTCAAATTTTTTTTACTACCAGTTCTGTGAGTGTGGCTTTGTGGGTGTGGCATGGCTTTCAGGGTGTGGCTTGGTGGGTGTGGCCGGGGAAGGATACTGTAAAATCTCCATTCCCACCCCACTCCAGGGGAAGGTTACTGCAAAATCCCCATTTCTTCCCAATCAGCTGGGACTTGGGAGGCAGAGAATAAATGGGGCCGGGGCCAGTCAGCATTTTTACTACCGGTTCTCCGAAGTACTCAAAATTTCTGCTACCGGTTTTCCAGAACTGGTCGGAACCTGCTGAATACCACTTCTGGTTTTACAATGTGCCAGTATATAAAATAAAGAATAACCCTTATTCCTGTTCTATTGAATTATTTGAGTTTTGGTGCATTTTAGAATGCATATTTTTCAGAGCTAAAAAATGCTTGCTGATGGCTACAGTTAAACTTCTGTCCCTTTCTTATGCATTCAGCCATAGAAGAGAACTAGGATGGAGGAAGAAATAAAGACATCTAAAGATATTTAGAGCATTACTGCCAACCTCTTCTTTCTAGGATAAATTCATCATGTCAATTCATAATCCAGTTGTTGTTGTTTTTTCTCCATTTATGAATAAGTATGTGTAAAGATTCCGTGGTCCACATATTTAAATCAACTAATCGTATTTCTTTAAAACTCACTAAAATATAAATATAAATAATATTTTGGATAAAATACATTAAAATATATTATGGGAAGAAAAAACATTTAAAATTAGGTGAAATTTTATGTAGCTAAACAATACATGCAATGGGGAAATGGGATGGAATGATCTTATGGTGGAAGATGTGAAGAACTGATAAAAATTATCATTTTAGAAGTGTGCCAAGCTTCAGTGCAAAATATTGATTTGAAAATGAGTGTATCCAATTTCCTCAAATAATATAAGTTATCTTCAAGTTGATTTGAATTATTCAAAGGACTTTTGTGAATATGTATAGATATTTATATTGAACAAAAACTTTTAATTTGGTTTGAGAGACTGAATATACTCTTCGAACTGAATAACAAAATCATATCAAATCAATTCAGATTGGATTTTAGTTGATTCTCATATTCTTATTCTTTCAGTGTATGAAGAAAAACAAGAAAGACACAAGTGAAAGCAGATTCGTTTATTTCTAACCATTCCTATTTGCTGAATTCTGGAACTACCAACAAAAGTAGGACCGATATTAAATCTTATATAGACTTAAGACATTTTCCAACCAATGGTTTAACTACATTGTTACCTCACAATAACATTAAAACAGCAATTTGTAATTGGGATTGCTGTCACTAAGTAATGCAGTCATAAGGTGTGATGTCATTTGGTCAGATTCCTTAGCAATGACAATCCTGGGCAGTCCTGGTTGTTGTCATAACCCCAAGATGTGCAGTTATCAAGTGGAAAGATGCAGGAGTCATCAGGAAGGAATGCAGAGGTGCCATACTGCACAGAGGTGAGAGAAGACCAGGAAAAAGCCCGAGAGAGTTGGCACAGTGTTGTGATCTAGGCTTCCTGAGTTATTAAAACACATGAGTAGTCCCAAAAACCTCTTTTATTGCAACAGCTGTGAATTACGTTCATTCGCAGCTGAGTCCCAATTAGTTGCAAAAAGTCCTTCGGGAGAAATCCCTCGAGATAATCAACATCCTTTATCTCCCTTGATACGCTGCTAAAGATCTACTTGGCAAAGCCGCACGGAGTCCAGAATCAAACAGAGAGTCCGACTGGGAACAGAATTAACAATGTTGCCTTCCTGCAAAGAGCCTACATGCCTTTGCTCCTCTTTTAAGCCTTATGGGAGGGGCCAATCATCTCCAGGCCTTACTCATGAGTCGTCCCTTTAGTTTTAACCTTTCTTGCCTTCTGGCAGCTCTGCCCATGCGCGCACTAGAAACAGGCCCCTCCTGTTCCTCTGTCTCTCTGATGTCCAATTCTGGAGGCTCCAGAGTCTGTGCATAACTCCCAGATGGCCCTGGCCCCATCTCTGCCTCCGACGCAGAGCCCTCGTCTGAGCCTTCCCTAGACTCCAGGACTGGCCCATGGTCCTCCCCAACCTCCTCACTGTCTGACTCCACTGCCAGCTCTGCAGGCTGCTGGTGGGCTACAACACAGAGACTGCAAGCACAATCTGTGACTGCAGGAGGGCCTGCTAACATTTTTTTTAGTGCTGCTTTGAAAAGTCACTTAATGAATGAATGAAAGCCAAGGACTATCTCTGCTAAATTGTTGCATTCTAATGTGAATGTATACATGTTTCTTTGTTTTATGTGAATTAATCTTTTTTGTCCAAGAATTAGGTAAAGGTAAAGTTTCCCCTCGCACATATGTGCTAGTCATTCCCGAATCTAGGGGACGGTGCTTATCTCCATTTCAAAGCCAAAAAGCCAGCACTATCCGAAGACATCTCCATGGTTATGTGGCCGACATGACTGAATGCCAAAGGTGCACGGAACGCTGTTACCTTCCCACCAAAATGTCCCTATTTTTCTACTTGCATTTTTTATGTGATTTTGAACTGTTAGGTTGGCAGAAACTTGGACAAATAACTGGAGCTCATCCCATTACACGGCACTAGGGATTCGAAAAATTGTTAGAGAAGCATACGAATTTGGAACATCTACAAACTTCTCACTAACTCATCTAAAATAATTGATTAGGCTACTTTTAGGATCTGAAGAGGAAAATTAGATCAAAAGAGAACAGGATTCATGCATCTATAGAGACCAGCATTCTTGTGGTGTCTGTTTCTGGTTCAATCTATCTTGAAAGACTGAGGCTACCAAATTGTAATCTTTAATTTGAAGGACAGGAGAAAAAAAGATGACCTGAGAATATAAACTATATTTCATTTCAGTTAAATAAAATAAATTTTTGTTTTTGACTTACACTCAACTGTTACTTTTTGAAATACCTGTATATCAGTGGTGGGATTCAAAATTTTTTACTACCAGTTCTGTGGGTGTGGCTTGGTAGACGTGGCATGGCATGGCTTGGTGGGCGTGGTTTGGTGGGCGTGGCAGGAGAAGGATACTGTAAAATCTCCATTCCCACCCCACTCCAAGGGAAGGTTACTGCAAAATCTTCATTTCCTCCTGATCAGCTGGGACTCGGGAGGCAAAGAATAGATGGGAATGGGGCCAGTCAGAGGTGGTATTTACTGGTTCATTGAACTACTCAAATTTTCTGCTACTGGTTCTCCAGAACTGGTCAGAACCTGCTGAATACCGCCTCTGCGGTATTCGAATTGCTGAACTACCAACCTTTCAATCGACAAGCTCAGCATCTTAGCCACTGAGCCACCATGTGTCTTGACTTCAATGTAGACTATTGGACCAACTTATTACAGGGGCTTAAGTGGCACTTGTCAAGCAGAGTGGGAAAGCATGAGGATAGATTCATTTGCAAAGAACTGTGAGTGAATGGAGGATGATATTATCTTTTCCTGTTTTCATGAAATGATCTTTCGATCGACAAGCTTAGCATTTTAGCCACTGAGCCACTGCGTCCCTTGTCCCAGAATTAGCTGTATCCCAAAAAGAAATAGCCATTATATACAATCAATCTGCACCACAGGCCTAGAAACATACAAGACTCTTTCCTGCTAAAACTGCGTGAATATTTTTCTCATCAACAGCCTTTTCTGTCCTCCTCACTCATCATCATGTTGTGCATTCCAGCTTACCTTCAATAACTGCAGTAGCTATTAACATGATGTCAAAATGGGCATCAATATCTCATTCAACTCTTTTGCCCAAAACAAAAATGATCTTTCTAATACTAGAAACAACGCTGGACATATTGCATTACACCAAGGATAGTGAAGGATCCTCAGCCCAAAGACAAGAGTTTAACCTGAACGTATCTACTGTGTACAGTAGATACAGTACAGAGCAAGGAATGCTAATACAATTTGTAGAGCTGTGATTCATTCAACCTCTTTGTCTGCCATGATAACCATGTACATTAGAAGTCTCTCTTGGAAAAGATAGAGAAAATACCTTAACTGTACATAAGACATGAAACATTGAAGAAAAAATGTTTAAGTAAAGTAGTGTTTAAGAATAAAGCTCTAAAAATTTATGAGCACATTTATTGGTGGATTTGGGTTATAAAATGTGATACTACACTGTGCAACCTTCTTTCCTCCACTGGTTCTATATCTTACTTTATATGAATTTGCTTTATGCAAGGTATTGGGGAAATGTAATCCTAGCGTAAAGTGATTAAAATTCCACAACCCAACCAGCGTCATGGCCCAAAAGAGCTAGAAGAGATGGATTCCATTTTTTTAAAAAAAGAATGCTCAAGGTTACCAAGAATTTGATGTGGCATATCTATTTTGTGAGCTACACTTCACATTATTTTTGATTTTTCCTAAAGTCAATATAACAAATTCCAGTGTTGATTGCAGTGGTTGGTGCATAAGCACACCAACATACCTACTGTCCCTGTCCTAATGTCCCCATTTATTTGTATCCCTTTCCTGTATTCCTAATCGTTTTTATACTTATATCTGTTATCTTATACATGCTTGACAAATAAAATAAATAAATAAAAAATAAACAAGATACGGTTGAAAGCACATGAAACCTAGCCCTGTGAAACCATGCACTTGTAAAGCACCATTTTGGAGATACTCCATTAAATTGGAAGTACCTACTGTTGCGTCGGCACGTTGCCCTGACAACGGAGCCACCTTGTCCTAATTGGTCACATTATTCCTTTTGTTTAAGCAAGAGTTTCTGCAGTTCCTGATTGGTTAGAGCGATTCTGACAGCAGCTATATAAGAGCTGTCAGGCATTTTCTTCTGTTGTTGTTACTGGGTTATGTTTGTTACTCAATAAATGATGTTCTCTGCCGCCCGTGTTGCCTCAGTAATTACCACCTTTGCTAATTTAGTACTGGCGACGAGGATGGGATTTTGAGGCGCATGGTTATTGGAGTCCTGAGGAAGGGCCCGATTCCTTGAGGGAGCTTGATAGAAAGCCGATTTTAACAAACAACCAGTTTAAGAGCACTATACAAATGGCTCCGCCCATGTTCGCCCCGTTTAACACCACCACCGAAACCTGGGATGCCTCTGAAGAGAGGTTTGAATGTTTTTTGGAGGCAAATGACTATACTGATTTGTCTAGCAGCCGTAAACATTATTCATTTTATTTAAGCAGGAGTTTCTGCAGTTCCTGATTGGTTAGAGTGATTCTGACAGCAGCTATATAAGAGCTGTCCTAATTAATACCTACCACCAGCTGACCAGTGTACATATTGAAAGTAAGCTTCAAATTCCAACACAGATTGGACAGTACTGCAAATGTGGGAGTTATGTCCACCTGCAAGGCAGAGAAAGAATAGTGTCACACCTCTTCTTTCTGCTGGGCTTTCTTTTCCCATCATCACCTCTACAGCTGGGTTTAGTGCATTTTCCTACAATAGAAAATTAAAATATTGAAAATATTTATAGATCGATAGAAGAAGCATTCATTGAGGTTGTGTAGCCTTGTTCAGTTCTGCCTATATTGCAACTTCAAAACCAATAAAGGGAGTCAACAGTGTATTGTGGGCACAGAATGAGAAACAACTTGAATGTACTTTAAATTTATTGAAAGGATATGTGGTGGAAACATGAGAGGTGATAAAACATAGCGATTGGGAGATATTTAGTGCAGCAGTTGGATGGAAATAATGGAACTGGGTGGTAGAACTTAGCAGCCATCAAACCCAGGATGAAATGGGCATCCAGTGATCAGCCATTAGACAGAATATAAGAATGAAGACTATTGGACCAACTGATTAAAGGTAATGGTTCCCCTCGCAAATATGTGCTAGTCGTTCCCGACTCTAGGGGGCGGTGCTCATCTCTGTTTCAAAGCCAGAAAGCCAGCGCTGTCCAAAGACGTCTCCATGGTCATGTGGCCGGCATGACTAAATGCCAAATGCACAATGAACACTGTTACCTTCCCACCAAAGGTGGTCCCTATTTTTCTACTTGCATTTTTTACGTGCTTTCAAACTGCTAGGTTGGCAGAAGCTGGGACAAGTAACGGGAACTCACCCCATTATGCGGCACTAGGGATTCGAACTGTTGAACTGCCAACCTTTTGACTGACAAGCTCAGTGTCTTAGCCACTGAGCCACCGTGTCTCTTGAGTTGAATGAAGACTATTGGACCAACTTATTACAAGGGCTTAAGTGGCACTTGTCAAGCAGAATGGGAAAGCATGAGGATGGATTCATTTGCAAAGGACTGCAAGTGAATGGAGGATGATATTATCTGTTTCTGTCTTCATGAAATGATGGGTGGACCATATTAGTGAAGGAACAAGTTAGCTGGCACTTCATTTCTTGCAAATTCCATACATTTTGAAGACTGAACTAGTTCCAACATTCTCTTTACTGAAAACAGTTACATCTGCTATCTGACCCTTTCCTAAAGGCTATATTTTCATTCTAATAAATGTCAAGGCATCCAATTATCAGAAATTTAAATATTTGTACAAAGACTATTATATATATTCATAGGCACACAAGATATCTGAATAGCTGCATAATTAAAGGTGCTGAAATAAGTCACTTGAAGCAAATATTCATAGTATAATAATAATAGTTTTTTTCTTGATCAAATCTCATTTCATTATCTTTTAAAAAAAAATTACATTTCATCATTCTGAAGGAGAAAAAAAATCTTTTCAAGTATACACACGAGAATTGTGATATGCTCTGGGCAATGTGACGTTCTCAGAGAGAAGCAATTAAATTTCTCAGTCATAAATCACTTGTCAAACAGAAAATTGCTACTTTCCCAGTGGTATGAATGAAAACAGTAATGGAGCAGAGGGCACTGAGTATGGGGGAAGATTATTAAAATATATTCAAGGATTATTGATGTTCTTGTAATGCTATATTATCTGAAAATAATTTATTTTAAGAATATATGCATGATACTGAACTCCAGTGGATTAGACCCTAATATCTGCCCATAGAAGGAGAACATAACTTTTTCCTCATTCTTTTGCTTTCTTGTCAAATGGCGTAAGCTCTGCTCTGGGAACTAATTAGCTTTTGAAAATTGTAAAGAAATAAATAAATATTTTAAATTACAACTTCTCCTTCCCTAATATGATGCAATTTTTGCCACCTAGTATTTATCTATTAAGACATTCATTCAAATTACAGTACATTTATATACTCTGGCAAGTATCCCACATTGAATACAGAGATAGCTCCATGAATTCATTTTAAGTAGTATCTTACCATGAATGAATGAATGAATGAATGAATGAATGAATGAATGAATGAATGAATGCATTCATTCATTCATTCCTTTCATAGATATCAGCAATCCAGTAATGAAGTCATGTTGACTGATGGTATAATTTCTATCCTATTGTTTTTTGTTTTTTGTTTTAAATTTGATTTATATGCCGCCCTTCTCCAGAGACTCAGGGCAGCTTACAATGCGTTAAGCAATAGCCTTCATACTTTTGTATATTTACAAAGTCAGCTTATTGCCCCCACAAACTGGGTCCTCATTTAACCTACCTTAGAAAGGATGGAAGGCTGAGTCAACCTTGAGCCTGGTAAGATTCGAACCTGCAGTAATTGCAGGCAGCTGTGTTAATAACAGGGTGCTTTAAACCACCGTACTACCAAGGCTCTTTTGTGATGACTTCTCCAGACATGAGTTCAGACAAGGAAAAGCTGGACCCATGGACATTGCAAGGAGCTGTGGAGGAACATCCAGAGACTTTGAGTCAAAAGTGGAGGGGCTGAACATAGTGGAGCAATTGGATGAGCAGCCAGCTGAGCTAGGGACAGGAAAGGCACCCCTCCTCCTCCCAATCTGGAAGATGCACAGTGAAGGTGTGATGACCTGGGGCATGGCACGAAAACAACACAACCAGAGAACAGATCTAACTCCCCTCCAACTGTGCCCCCCAACATTCCCACATTCACTACAAGTCCTGAACAGAGCTCTCACATGCACCTTCAGAAGCCTCTGGCTGCAAGTAGTCCAATAAACCAGATTAACCAAACAGCAACCAGAGCCAGCAGTCCAATAAGCCAGTTAGCTAAACAGTAACCAGAGCAAAAAGTTCAGCAAAGCAGGCAAACTGGCAAGCCTCACAGCAATCTCCAGGCTTTCACAAGTACACACGAGGCTTGTTCCTGACAAATGCCCCTCCCACCGGCACCTCCTTACATCTCAGTCCCCAAGTGTGCCTTGTGAAAGAGAGCGGGGCACTCTCCTCCTTCGTAGCTGGCTCAGTCTGCGTTGATCTCGCCATCTCTCTTCCCTCCTTGCTTTCAGATCAGGAGGGTGAAGTCCTTGCTCTTCTCCTGAACTCTCCCTGTCTGCAGGCCTTACTAATTCAGAAAAGTCTTGCCTCGACTGACTCTGCCCTTCCCCAGTTTCCTCCAAGGCCAACGGAGCCAGCCTCTCCATCTCTGTCAGTTCTTGTTCCAGCTCATCTTCCCCCGCAGATTCAGACTCCAACGGGGACCTGACAGAAGGTCAGCCAGGCTACTTATGAGGTGGCGGCCTTGCCCCTCTTGATGGACTGCACCAGGAACTGGCTATTTAGCTCAACCAAATGACACTAATGTGTCAGTTTCCTTGCTGTGGGTTCTTCAGTCATCATGATTCTGGCCTTGACTCCAGACTGGTGATGTGGCCCGCCAGCTGCCTGTACAGATTGTTGCTGATCCCGACGACGAAGAGGCTGGTGTGGTGCTGCGCCAGCAGCCTGTGCAGCCGGCGCTTGAGTTGGACAGCAAGGAGGCTGAAGAAGATGTGGTACCAGAGGCAGGGATTCAGTTAGGGCCTTCAGAACCTCCAGAGGCTCCTTTAAGTGCAGAGGATGAATAGGAGGAGCCTCTTCCCAATGCACAGGCACGCAGAGCTGCCAAAAGGCAGGAGTGGTTCCTCAAGAAGAGGTCTCCTCGAGAGTAAGGCTTGGGCTAATTGGCCACTCCCTTAGCCTATTTAAGAAAGAACGCAGCTTGCAACAGGCTGCAGGAAACAACTTTAGTTCACTAATCATCACATTGGGATTTCGCTGCAACCTTGATTCTGGGCTTTCTGCCAACTCCAGTAAGACTCTGACTATCTTATCTGTGGAATTCTCGCAGGCTGTTAAGAACGCTTATTAATAGCCGGCATTTGCTAAAACTGCGTTATTTGAGTAAACTAAGTTTTGTTCAGAGTTTGTGTGTGCTGTGTTCTTTGGGATCTGTAGCTGGGGCAGAACAACTGGATTCTATACCTTGAACTTTAGATCTTGCCTCTTGAACTCTGGATTTGCCATTGCCTTGTAGACTTGCCTTTGCCTTGTAGACGTGCCTTACCTTTGGGCTGTGGACTGGTACTGGCTGCTCTTAAGTAGCCTGTTAAACTCATTAGGGGTGTACTGGTGTCGATGAAGGGAATTGCTGGAGAATACTAATGCAGGCTTAGAAGTCTTAAAGACCCTTAACATTGAGGTGTGTGTGTGTGTGTTTGAGTGAGTGGGACAGAAGACCTACTGAAATATTGTGGTTGCCTCCTGTGCCAAAACTTTCCTCCTGTCCTTCCCCACCTCCAGGTTGTCTCTAGGAATATCATATTGTATCCATCACACCACCTTGAACTTTATAGAATCCCAGTGTCTGAGAACAAAATAAGAAATCCTCTCCCTTAGGCAGATGTTCTTTGATATTAACCTTTCCTTTACTGTGGTTCTTTAGTTATAAAGGGCATTTTGCTTCACAGTTTAAAAGCTCAGAAATGGAAGGACTGTGCTTATGAGATGGTGCTTATAATAGCCCATTTTCTTTTAACTGGATTACTTCTTATATGTGCCATATAGTTTCCAAATGGCAGGAGCTGATGACTTCTTCCTGTACTAGTATAAAAGCACTGTGCATATGCTGGGGGTGTGCAGCTATTTAAGTGTAAAAAGCTCTGGTTTTTTTATAAAGTTTCATGTGAAGTACCCTTTTGAAGTTGTGTGGCAAAGCAGTACGCACCCCTTGGTTATAAGAATCAAATGACCTATCAATTTTTTTTACTTCAGCTGATCCAATTGCCATATTTAGGACTTGCACCATAAATCAAAACAGTTTCTTCTGGATACTTTAACTTCAGGCAGAAACTGAAGTTCATCCAGAGCAACAACTCCTTGAGGTAAATGGAATCACCTCTTTACTTCAACAAAGAGACTGGTGTTAAGGCACATAGAGTCCTACGGACTTATTGAGTTGAATCAAAACTGTCCTCCACAGGCCACACATTTGCAGCCCTTATCTTTAGCCTCTTTGTGAGGTTTATGTTAAGTATGACTCCTTTAATATTTTACAAAACACTTGACTTTTTTTTCCTACAGAGGAGTTTATCAGTTAAAGAGGAATATTAACTGATTTGCCTGTGGTTGTTATAGTATGATATATGGATAACAAGAAAATTATTATATATACCGTATTTTTCAAAGTATAAGACACACCAGAGTATAAGACGCAGCTTAGTTTTTGGGGAGGAAAATAGGGGGGGGAAATCTGCCTACCAGGTATTCATCTGGCAAGCATCCTTAGTCTGGTCTGCTTCAGCACATTAGTTTGCTGGTTTTTATCCCCTGCTTGGGGATAAAAAAGAGCTTCTAAAGCACAACTGATCTTTGGACAGAGAAGCAATGAGAAAAGCAGGCAAACCAGAGAGATCGCCTCACTCGCTAGCGCCTTGTTAGGGCTGAAAAAAAGCTTCACAGTTGAGAGTCGGAAGGAGCGGAGGAAGATCGCTTCACTGAAAAAAAGCTTCTAAAGCACAGTTGAGAGTTGGAGGTAGATCTAGCACCTCCTTAGGGCTGAAAAAAAAACTTCAAAAAAGCTATATTCGGAGTATAAGACGCACCCAAATTTTCAGCCTCTTTTAGGAGGAAAAAAGTGTGCCTTATATACTCCGAAAAATATGGTAAATTATATATAATTAAAAATGTACCAGAATATAAAATCTCATGAAGTAATATGAGAAATAATATAGGAAGTTTTTTTGGCAGACTAATATGTGTGTTTTTGGAAAATAAGTGTTCAGAAATTCACATTGTCATTCATATATTTCTTCCTTTTTGTTTTAGTAACAAACTGATTGATGCAAAAATAAAACTGAGGTAAATGAGCATATTGATATATTGCTAAATAAAATATTTTGCCTCACTCTTAAGGGATGAGCAATTTTATTAAATTATTGTTCTTTTTTCAGTCACAATTTATTTCCATTGTGTTCATGAAAAATTTTGCAAATTTTATTTATTGTTTTTTTAACCAAAACGTGATATTTATGTCCATCTCCATTGACTGAATTCAATAATGGTGATAAATATTCCAACAATAATGAAGAACTATGCAAATTTTCTCCCTTGGCAATCAGGGAGAAAAAACAAATGCACACCCAAACACAGAGATAGGGTCAAATAATAACTTTTATTCAAGATACACTTAATCTTAAATCTAAAATGGAGTTGGAATCAGAAGGACATGTCTGTCATTGGTTTACATAAATACAAATGAAAGAAAAGTTTAAACTAGACAAAAAAAGTTATGGGTTTTGATCTTGTAAAAATGAATTTGAAATTGTATCATGTGAAAATGCTGAATTTTTTATTGACAAGGTTGGAATTGAATTTTCCAAATGTATATGTAAAGCAATGCAAAATTCAATGGGCAAAGAATGTGAGGCATCATATAATGCTTGAACAATGGAAACCATGTAGACAAAGGGTTTAAAATTTACACTGAACTATAATTAACAGAGGGATTCGGTGGCTCAGTGGCTAAGATGCTGAGCTTGTCGATCAAAAGGTCGGCCGTTCAGCAATTCAAATCCCTAGTGCCGCTTAACAGGGTGAGCTCCCGTTACTTGTCCCAGCTTCTGCCAACCTAGCAGAAGCACATAAAAAATGAAAGTAGAAAAATAGAGACCACCTTTGATGGGAAGGTAACAGTGTTCTGGGTGCCTTTGGTGTTTAGTCATGCTGGCCAGATGACCACGGAGACGTCTTTGGACAGCGCTGGCTCTTCGGCTTTGAAACTGAGATGAGCACCACCCCCTAGAGTCAGGAACAACTAGCATGTATGTGTGAGGGGAACCTTTAACTTTTCATAATTAAAATAAACTGTTTCTAAAATAATACAGTGTTTCCCTGAAAATAAGACTGGGTCTTATTTTCTTTTGGGCCCCAAATAGGGCTTATTTTCTGGGAGGATTCTTATTTTCCCCCTCATCGACTGGAGGCTCACTTCTTCTGCTTGCTCATGGCAGGGCAGGAGGCCATGTGGTGCGCCAGTGCTGCCACTGTGAGGCAAGGGGGTGGACCTGCCCCACACATCACACACTGGCTTACCTCAGGGTGCCCGCAGCCAGGCCATTCAGGCCCTCATGGCCACAACACCAACACACACTCAGCCTCCTGCTCTGTTGTAGCTGTGAGCAAACAGAATAAATGGGCTGGTGGCCATTTGGGCTCCTGCTGCTCATGGTTGCTGGTGCCGCCATGAGGCAGGTGTCGGGGCATGGATGGCCTGGCTGCGGGGGCCCTTAGGTAAGCTAGTGCAGGGTGCATGGACAACACCACCCCCATGACTCACCTCGTGCTCACGGCAACATGAGCAACCAGACGGAATGGGTGGTCCAGTGGCTGTGCAGGCTCTTAAATAGGGCTTTGGGGGAAGGGCTTATTTTAGGTGCACATGTAAAAAACATACAAGGGTTTATTTTTGGAATAGGTCTTCGTTTTGGGGGAACTTAACGCCCAATAAATTGTCAAAGTTATATAATGTTTCTTCAGATAAATATTGAAAATTTAAATGTAAGGAAAGAACTTTCGACCATCTTCAGACTTGTGACAAAGCAAGTAAATGTAAGATTCATATTTTAATATAGAAGATTATTAAAACAAATACACAAATTAAACTATACACTTTTATTCTAGATTTAAAGGACAAAGGACTTGAAAAAAATTAATAACTGGAACTTTGTTGCTATACATGTTGACAACAGTGAGTATGCTTTATGCATAAAAATGGAAAGATATATTAATTCCTGTAATGGAAGAATGGTTGAAGTAACCGAGGGAACAAATGGAGACAGAGAAATTAACTGCTGTTATCAAAGAGAAGAATGCATCTAATTTTGTTTCTATCTAGAAACCGCTTTTGGATTTTGTACTTGAGATAGAAAAAAAAAATGAAACGTTGACTTTGGGATTTATTGATTAGACAACTTAGAAAAGAAGGGTTTTTTGTTGTTGTTATTGTGTTATATACTATGTGTGTGTGTATCTATCTATCTATCTATCTATCTATCTATCTGCATTTTCATTTTATATTTTAATGTTTAATAAAATTATATTGTAATAACAACAAATACACATACACAAACACCTCTGGGCCCTAATACCAATAGGCAACATGACTATTATCAAAAACACAGGCTTTCAAACGCTAATCCTCCTCTTCTTTCTCCTCCCTTTCTTCCTCTTTCCATTTATGCCTTGAATAAAAGAACAACTAATAAAAATAAGGAAAATAAATAAAACAATGTCAGACGCATTTTTCTTCTACATTCTTCTTCTAATTTCAATTCAACCTATTGATGCAGAAATATCTGCCTTTGCTAAGTTTTTCTAGCAAAGCAGTGAAACAAAATCTTCATCCACTCTTCTTCCTTTGCTGCTTGCTAAATATCAATTTTATCTTTAATGTTCAGAGTATGATGGTGTTGTTTCAAGACTTTGAAAAGCACTTTTTTTAAAAAAATGTGAGTGTTTTGCTTTTAGTTACTAGAATGTAAAACAGTGTAAATGTGCACTTTTAAATCCCTAATAAACAACTTTTGAATTAAATATGTCCTCGCTTAATGACCAATGGTGATTCACATAACAACTGCAAACAGACGTGCTGGAAATTTCATTGCTAAATGAGGCAGTTATGTCGAACTTTACTACTATGTGACTTAGCAATAGCAACCCCAGTCCCAATGTGTTGTTAAGTGAGGACTACATATATGGTATCTTTGCTGTACTTATGTTATTTCTTAATGATATAAATAAGAACTTAAAATGTTCACAGCTACAATGGATTACTGCTTTTACTTGGATTCCCTGAAAGAAGACAAATTGTCCCTTTATTATTAGTTGCGAAGTCGTGTCCGACCCATCGCGACCCCAGGGACAACATTCCTCCAGGCCTTCCTGTCCTCTACCATCCTCTGGAGTCCATTTAAGCTCATGCCTACTGCTTCAGTGACTCATCCAGCCACCTCATTCTCTACCATCCCATTCTTCTTTTGCCCTCAATCTTTCCCAGCATTAGGCTCTTCTCCAGTGAGACCTTCCTTCTCATTAGGTGGCCAAAGTATTTGAGTTTCATCTTCAGGATCTGGGCTTGTAAAGAGCAGTAAGGGTTGATCTCCTCTAGGACTGACCAGTTTGATCGCCTTGCAGCCCAAGGGACTCGCAAGAGTCTTCTCCAGCACCATAGTTCAAAGGCCTCAATTCTTTAGTGCTCAGCCTTTCTTATGGTCCAACTTTCACAGCCATACATTGCAACTGGGAAAACCATAGCCTTGACTATACGTCCCATAGGTATAATTGTCCCTAGATATAATTGTCCCCTAGAGCTCTTCTACTGGTAGAAACATTTGAAATGAAAAAGATCATGCTTTCAAAACTTCTACTGAAAGCAACTCTCAAACTCGAGGCTGATTTTTATTCTGCAACACAGATTTACACAATAGAGTATTTCACAATAGAGGTTTTTTTAAAAAAATATAAAGCATATTTCACCATGAAGTTACTAATGCTAGTGTGGTAGGTAGGTAGGTAGGTAGGTAGGTAGGTAGGTAGGTAGGTAGGTAGGAAGGAAGGAAGGAAGGAAGGAAGGAAGGAAGGAAGGAGGGAGGGAGGGAGGGAAGGAAGGAAGGAAGGAAGGAAGGAAGGAAGGAAGGAAGGAAGGAAGGAAGGAAGGAAGGAAGGAAGGAGAAAACATTTAGTTTAAAAATATTGTTTTATGTGGAACTGTGACCACCTGCTGTAAGTGGAACCTATGGCATTATATTGTTATATATTTTACTTTATTCTCACTACCCATGTGTAAATTATATTTAATGTTTTCATCATCAGCTTCTATATTAAACAACATCCCTGCTGTGTGTGGAAGTATTTATTAAATTGTACAACTCTGAAAATAATCTGGTGTGACTGCAAAAGCGGGTTTCAGCTCTTCCTTTTAACCTTCCTTTTCCTGGGATCATATGGCTATCTTTCACAGTTGTTATACAAACTCAGGAAAAATGCTGCTGCGTTAAAGAACTATGATTCTCTGTTTTGGCCTTTGTATACTGCAACACTTCTTTTTGAATAAAAACTGAAACCCTGCCTAGCCTTAGAATATCTGTGAACAAAGTCCTCCCAGCGAAGAAGCAATGTAAACAAGTTAACCTTTCACGAAAAATGTAATTTCATCTCCATGAAAGCAACAATTCTTGTGGAAGACACATGCTATCCACTGTACATACATTATGGTCACGTAGATTTATTAAAATCTTTACCTGAGTGTACATACTGTTTAAAAGCTCAAAATTACTTTTTGACTAGTAAGCTGAGTTTATTTACTATACACTTTAATTAAATGACTTGTGATGGAAAAGCTGTATACTACTATATTCTAGTATATTCTAGTAACCCTAACCCTAACATACAAACATCACCTTGAAAAGTCAGCAACATTCAAGAAATAGCACATACCGTAAATGCGTGAAAGTATGATAACTCCCTCAGGTATGAAATATAACTGTAGAACAAGATTATCTAGATACTATTGGAGGATGAAGTTGTCAAGGTGAAACGGCTTGTAGTGTAATTTTTTTTTTGTGCTAAGAGTCTTACTGCCTAGCAAAGTAATTACACCCTAATGTATGTTCTACAGAGCATTTAAAATAGTAGGCATTTCGCTGGTTTAACTTCTTCATTTCCAGTAGTGAAAACAGAACTTTCTGCCTACTGAACTTTTGAAGGCTGACAAACTTCTGCTGGCAATTGATAACATTTTATTACTTGCTGTAACTTCTTTTTTTCTACCCAATATCTTACAGAAAACTATTAATGAGTTTTGAAATGACTTGTTTAAAATTACAAAGATAAACAAACATGTATTATGCTGCTATTAGTAACAGTGTAGTAATGCCAGCATATTATCATTTGCATATAATATCCATCATTATTCTGAATAATGAGTTTTTCCCCTTTTTAAATGGAAATTTTAAATTTGGTTTTAAATTATTGGGGTTTTAAATTTTCAGCCAAATTATTTAATTCGTTTTACTTTATTTTAAATTTTGTATTCATATGTTTTATTCTATGGCTGTTCACCGCCCTGAGTCCTTTGGGAGTAGGGCGGTATACAAATTGAAATAATAAATAAATAAATAAATAAATAAATAAATAAATAAATAAATAAATAAATAAATAAATAAATAAATAAATAATGTTGCATTGGTGATGTGCAGCTTTAGGCCATGCCTTTTGGTGAAGGGGCATATATCTCCACAAAAATAGGCCAACAAGACAGAACATTTCACTTGGGAAGATTATAGCTCAAAAGCATGTGGAAAATAAGTTTTTTCTGCCCCTTCCCCCCAAAAAGTAGCTTCTCCAAACATGGTATTTCAAGAAGAGGTGGTACTTCGGTGAAAAATGTGTGGGAGCAAATTTGTGGGGTGGGATTCAGCCAGTTTGGACCAGTTCGGGTGAACTGGTAGTTGCAACCTGCAGGTGGACCTGCCACCCTCCCGGGCACAATCCCATCCTATATCTCTGTGTTTTTTGACACCGCACCCATGCATGGATGGCACACACAAGTGAATTGCTGTGTTTTTTGATGCAGTGTACATGTGTGCACAGCACGCGAGAGGGTGAAGCGAGTATGCATGCACACACACTCACATTTTTGATTCTGGGTGAACCAGTTGTTAAATTATATGAAGCCCACCTCTCTATGGGTGTTGTGGCCCGTTAGTGGCCTGTTCAGCTAGTAGCTGATTCCAACAGCGAGGAGGCTGGTGTGGTGCTACACCAGCAGCTTGTGCAGCTGGCATTCGAGTCAGACAATAAGGAGGCTAGAGAAGATGTGGTGCCAGAGGCGGGGATTCAGCCAGGGCCTTCAGAACCTCCAGAAGCTCCCTTAAGTGAAGAGGAAGAAGAGGAGGAGCCTTTTCTCGATGCACAGGTGCACAGAGCTGCCAAAAGGCAGGAGGGGCTCCTCAGGAGGAGGTCTCCTCGAAAGTAAGGCTTGGGGCTAACTGGACACTCCCTTAGCCTATTTAAGGAAAGATGACGACTGAGGCAATTTGCAGGGAAAAACTGTGTTCACTCTCCTTCGCGTCTTGATCTTAGTTCTCTTATCTGTTTCTTGCAAATTGCTTCTGGGCTTTCTGCCAACCATAGTAAGATTATGATTATTTATTCTTTGGATTCTTGTAGGCTGTTAAGAAAGTTAATTAACAGCCTTTGTTTGAAAAAGACTGATTTAATTTAGTAAACTAAGGTTTGTACAGACTTTGTGTGTGCTGCGTTCTTTGGGGTCCGTAGCTGGGGCAGAACAATGGGAGGCATGAGAAAAGTGGGATGGATCAGTGTATTTGGGGAGGCATAAAATATATGGGAAGAGTAATCCTTATAGAATGAGGGTTAAAGTGGATATCTTGTTTGTTCAAAGTCTGAAAGCTAGACTTTGAGTTCATAGAATATGTGTAAGTGTATGATTAAAATGTATATTGTAGAAGCGGAATAATAACATTTGGTTCCACATGTCTGAGTTACTTTCTTAAAAAAAAAATAGATTGGAAGTGTCTTTTATCTCTTAGTGATATTTCCATCTATAAAAATACTTTTAGATTTGTGAGTTAACTACACAACATCCATTGCCCCATGGCCATTGCCTCCCATTTTAAACTGTACATATTGGGTGGATATGTGTAAAAAAAAGTCTCTGCTCCAACCAGTATATGGCTTACATTTCTCAGTGGATAATAACATACAATATGAGCTGTCATGACATCATTTGAGAAAGGTGAATTAGATGATTCTTTCAGATTCTTGGTAGTGGATTAGCCCTAGTAAAAAGGCCAGCCTGTATTCAATTCCCATAAATCTCCAGTCTTATCCAGACTCATTAAATAGCTGCCAATCTTATCAGGATAGTCATAATATATGGATTGTGTATCAGGAGAATGAGGCACATATTCTTTTAACAAACAGCAAAGGAAGAAAAATAAGACACTTTATAAGCAGACAGACAGACAGTCAGACAGACAGACAGACAGACAGACAAACAGATAGATAGAATTCTTTATTGGACAAGTGTGATTGGACACACAAGGAATTTGTCTTTAGTGCATATGCTCTCAGTGTACATAAAAGAAAAGATACATTCGTCAAGAATCATAAGGTACAACACTTAATGATAGTCATAGGGAACAAATAAGCAATCAAATCATATTAGTAAACAGTCTACATAAATTGTACGGATACCAGCAGCAAGGTTACAGTCATACAATCATAAGTGGAAGGAGCTGGGTGGTGGGAACGATGAGAAGATTAATAGTAGTGCAGACTTAGTAACTAGTTTGACAGTGTTGAGGGAATTATTTATTTAGCAGAGTGATGGCGTTGGGGAAAAAACTGTTCTTGTATCTAGTTGTTCTGTTGTGCAGTGCTCTATAGCATCATTTTGACGGTAGGAGTTGAAACAGTTTATGTCCAGGATGCGAGGGCTCTGTAAATATTTTCACAGCCCTCGTTTTGACTTGTGCAGTATAAAGGTCCTCAAAGGAAGGCAGGTTGGTAGCAATTGTTTTTTCTGCAGTTCTAATTATCCTCTGAAGTCTGTGTCTGTCTTGTTGGGTTGCAGAAGCAAACCAGACAGTTATAGAGATGCAGATGACAGACTCAATAATTCCTCTGTAGAACTGGATCAGCAGCTCCTTGGGCAGTTAAAGTTTTCCAAGTTGGCTCAGAAGGAACATTCTTTGTTGTGCTCTGTTGTGCTCTGTAACATAGTTACAGAAAGTGCATTGAGAATAAAAATAAAGTATACTTAGGAATAGTTCAACCTGCTTAAGTTGTTCCACCATTTAGAATAACTGAAGTGAGAAAGTTTTAAACTTTATCAGAGAACTCCTTCATGTTGTAAGCAATGCTCATCACTGTTAAATGATCAAGTTGTCAGACCTGGAAGCCATCTTTTACAATTGGGCCTTCAGGCCTGCCACATCTTTCTACTGTGGGAAAATGGAAGGGGGAATTGTATAGAGCAGTGATGGCTAACCTTTTTGCTATCGCGTGCCAGGAGACGGGGGGGCAGGGGAGGGTCGCGTGCGCATGTGCCCATGCGCATGTGTGCGCAACCCCCTCCCCCTCCCCCCCGCTCCTGGCACATGATGGCCTGGTAGGCCCGTTTTTCTTTCTTACCTGGTTCCAGATCCTCTCTGTGTATCTGGGAACGGTGAAAACAGCCTTTCCCACTCCCTTGGAGGCCCTACGGAGGCTCAAAGGGCCCATTTCCCCACTCCCGGTGGGACAGGAAGTGACGTTTTTTCCTGTCCCCAGCCTCCAGAACCTTTCTAGGAGTCTCTAGGAGCCTCTCTAGGAGTCTGTAGGAGCCTCTCTAGGAGTCTCTGGAGGCTGGGGACAGGAAAAAATGTCACTTCCTGTCCCACCGGGAGTGGGGAAATGGGCCCTTTGAGCCTCCGTAGGGCCTCCAAGGGAGTGGGAAAGGCTGTTTTCGCCGTTCTCAGATACACAGAGAGGATCTGGAGCCAGGTAAGAAAAAAAAAATGGGCCTTCCCCCCCCCAGGCCCTCCAGAGGCAGGAAACAGCCTGTTTCCCTACTTCTGGTGGGCCCAGAAGGCCCAAAAATCAGCTGGCCGGTGCGCGCATGCAACCCAGAGCTGAGCTGGCGTGCCCACTAATATGGCTCCGCGTGCCACCTGTGGCACGCGTGCCATAGGTTCGCCATCACGGGTATAGAGCATGGATGATACAGTATATAGTCAAAATAACATTCTTTTCTCAGAGAGCCAAGGCCACGGTGCCCTGCAGCTGCCATGAGGGGACTGGGAGGTATCTTCAATTTTGGATGGTGCCTGATTGGACATGTGGGCGCTGGGCAGGGAGTTGAACTTTCTTTTGGGTGGGGAAAACCTTTCAGATTCAGGTTTTCCCAGATGTGCCAATATGACATCTTCAATAAAATGGAACTTTGAGGACATTCAAGCCTCAGAGTGTTCTTTCGTTGGGGGTGTTACTTGGAACCCTGACATTAACCCGAACCTTACACAAGTTCTCATTGCACCTTGAACTGTAACCTTGAATGTTAAAATTTAACTTTATGTGTATTCAATTTATGTGCACTCTTTTTCTTGCTCACTCATATGATAATATATTCACATATGATCTAAGAAATCCAGACTATAACCTGTTTGTCTGACTTATAGCTCATGTACTGATTTATAGTTCACTCTGACTTATAGTTAATTTACTAATTCTTTTTGCAATATTGCTGTGAATAAATACTTGATGAAAAGACTGTAGCGTATATTTTGCAAATCTTACCATAACCCAGGACTGTACCAGAAATGAAAACAGTGAAAAAAAGTGTGTGTGTGTGTGTGTATGTGTGTATCAAGAAGACTCTTTTCACTATTTGTCTTACTGACTTGGACAAAAGTCATATATCAGTTAATGCTGGCTTTTTAAAATACACTATATGCAAAGCACTGAAACTGAGCTGCAGAGCAATGCAACCTAATTTGTAAAACACAATAGCTGTTACTATTGAACTTTTTATTTATTTATTTTATTTATTTACTATTTATTTATTTGCCGCCTATGTCGCCATGGAGCTATTCTAGGAGCTTAGAACAATAAAAGGAAGAAATTAGAGGAATGTAAACAAAATAGAAGTAAAATAATAGAATAAAGGGAAAAGATAAAGGTAAAGATTCCCCTCGCACATTTGTGCTAGTCGTTCCCGACTCTAGGGGGCGGTGCTCATCTCCATTTCAAAGCTGAAGAGCCAGCACTGTCTAAAGATGTCTCCGTGGTCATGTGACCGGCATGATTAAACGCCAAAGTCGCATGGAACCCTGTTACCTTCCCAGCAAAGGTGGTCCCTATTTTTCTACTTGCATTTTTTATGTGCTTTCGAACTTCTAAGTTGGCAGAAGCTGGGACAAGTAACGGGAGCTCACCCCGTTACACAGCACTAGGTATTTGAACCACTGAACTGCCGACCTTTTGATTGACAAGCTCAGCGTCTTAGCCACTGAGCCACCATATCCCTTGTAATAGAATAAAATAAACATTGAAAAAGAAAACAATGAGAATACATCCATAGGATAAAGATGGATGGCAAGAGAGCAGAGGGCAATACAGCAGCCACCTCCAGGGAAGAACTTCTCCAATGGGTATCCAAGCCAACTGGCAGAGCTAGATCTTCAGGCTCCTGCAGAAGGATAGGAGGATGGGGCAGATCTTACCCTAGAAGGTACAATGTTTCAAAAAGTGGGCACTACTCTTTGAAGGGTCTTTTGGATCCTGACCAGGGGTGAGCTTCAAAAATTTTAGCAAGGGGTTCTCTGCCCAGTTACTGGGTGGGCGTGGCCATGGTGGGTGTGCCTCCTAGTCGGGCACCTTAGGGGGTGTGGGGGCATTTTTGCTCTCCCTGGGCTCCGGAGGTTTTCCTCGAGCCTCCGGGAGGGCGAAAACAGCCTCCCCAGGCTGGAAATGGGCCCATTTCCAGCCTTCCTGAACTTCACCGAGCTTCCATGCATGTCCTGCACTTACCTGCATCCAAAATGGGCCATGTGGGGACTCCTGGGAGGGGTGGGGCGGTGTGGGCAGGGCCAACCAGGAGTTGGATTTGGGGATTCTCCGAACTGCACAGAATCTTAGCTAGAGGTTCCTCCGAACCCCTGCAAACCCCCAGCAGCCCACTCCTGATCCTGACAACTGGAGTTCTTTGACTGATGGGATTTGTAGTAGGCCCTCTCTGCTGGCAAGAGTAGGATGAGCCTGTCCAGAGGGACAAGACGGTTCATCAACTTTCTCTGTTCCTCTGATATTGCCTGGTTGTTTTCCAGGTTGAGCAATAGAAAGAACATTGTTTTAATTTCATGCAATAGCCATCTGTTAACTGAGCAATCTAGAGTCTCCGATGACAGCAAATATCTGCGTTCATATCAGTTTGCTCTAATGTTTTCCAAATATCACTCTGATGTTATTCTTCGTGAGTTTGATAGCATGTCTCATGCATTATTTAGAAAGAGAGAAGAAGAAGAAAAGGTTGAATTAAAGTGGTTTCACTTAAAACTTTGTTATTGTTTTCTCTGGAGGGCGAAGGAAAGAAAACAAAATATGTAGTTATTATTCCATAACTAAAATTAAGAGAGGTTTGCAAGAAAATTTTACTTTGGTTTAGAATATATTTAAGAAATTATTTATGTGGTTGAATGCGCTTGTGGGCTTCTCTTTTACATGGATACATATATTCCCCTGCTATACTAGCTTCCTGGTAAGTTAATATAATGGCATATGGTTTTTCCATGAATGTTATGCAGAGATTCAGGGCATATGATGTATTTTCTACTGCAGCTTATTCATCTGTGAGAGAATAATTTTTGCATTGCTTGTCTAGAGCATATTCTAAATCTTCCTCCGTATCTGTAAAACATTCGCTTAAACTAGGATTGTCAGCATCAATATTATATTTCTCATATACCAGGGATGAAATCCAGCAGGTTCTGACAGGTTCTGGAGAACCGGTAGCAGAAATTTTGAGTAGTTCGGAGAACCGGCAAATACTACCTCTGGCTGGCCCCAGAATGGGGTAGGAATGGAGATTTTGCAATATTCTTTCCCCCAGGAGTGGGGAGGGAATGGGGATTTTGCAATATCCTTCCCCCAGGAGTGGGGTGGGAATGGAGATTTTGCAATATCCTTCCCCCAGGAGTGAGGAGGAAGGGAATGGGGATTTTGCAGTATCCTTCCCCTTGGAGTGGGGTGGGAATGGAGATTTTGTAGTATCCTTCCCCTGCCATGCCCACCAAGCCACACCCAAGAAGTCACACCACGCCTACCAAGCCACGCCCACAGAACCAGTAGTAAAAGTTTTTGGATTTCACCACTGTCATATACCCAGACTGCCTTAATTTCTTTCCAGAGCTAAAAGAAGGGGAAAATCAGAATGACAAAGAATTAAGCTTTCATTGTCTTAAATACATGATCTATTGTTATGCAAGGTAAAAAGAAATTCTACTTGGTACTCATTTTGTTTCTTATAACATATGGTCTCTGCAATGAGAAATAATTCCCCTCCCACATATTCACAAAGAGATTTGCTGTTTCTATTTTAATACTTTACAGAGGAAAAAGAGGAAATGTATTAATGGAACTCATGTATATCTAATGGCTGAAAAATGTTCTGCCAAAGCAAATTTTCTTCAATTCATCAGAATTCATTTTTGGGGTAAGCAATTGTTTTTTTTTTTTTTAGATAATGCATTTTGTATATTGTGCTCTATAGTAGTAAGAACCACAGTGTGCATATCATACATAGTATATAGTGTAGGCACAAATAAAATAAGAAGAAAAGCAAGATAACTACATTTGATACAAACATATCTAAAATATAGATTGTCTTCCCCAAATATTAAAGTGACCATCCCAATTTGGAAGACTTTACAAAATTAGGAGGGACCATTTTGATTGTCTGAAGAATAATATCTAAATAAGAATGATTGTCCATACAAGGGGAGGGGAGGGGAGGGAAGAAGGAAGGAAGGAGGAGGGAGGGAGGGCCTTAAGGTCATTCCAGAAATATATAGTTCAATTTTGGTTGAATTAGAATATTGGATATATAACACTTCGTTGCATTCTAACAGGTTTCTATTTTTTCATTTAACGGGACACTTTAAACATGTCAATTATAATTTAATAATGACACACACAGTACAAGAAATTACATTTGTATGTAATAGTGATTTTTTTAAAACTTGGGCTCAACTTCCAGTGTAAACATGGGTTGACATTCACAAGTAGTTGTCATTGTCTTATCCTATTCCCTAATCGTAACTACAACCTTAGTATTTCCTAAAGGTCTGTCACTCAGTATCAAACAAGTCTGACCCCGCTTAATGTTTCAGGGTTAGCCTGTTAGGTTAGTTGGTTATGTACTACATAAGCCTGCATAAATGAGAAGACAAATATAAAAACGTTGTTGTTGTTGTTAGTTGTGAAGTTGTGTCTGACACATTGTAACCCCATGGACAACGTTCCTCCAGGCCTTCCTGTCCTCTACCATCCTCTGGAGTCCATTTAAGCTCATGCCAACTGCTTCGTGACTCCATCCAGCCACCTTGTTCTCTACCGTCCCATTCTTCTTTTGCCCTCAATCTTTCCCAGCATTAGGCTCTTCTCCAGTGAGTCTTTCTTTCTCATTAGGTGGCCAAAGTATTTGAGTTTCATCTTCAGGATCTGGCCTTCTAAAGAGCAGTCAGGGTTGATCTCCTCTAGGACTGACTGGTTTGATCGCCTTGAAGTCCAAGGGATTCGCAGGAATCTTCTCCAGCACCATAGTTCAAAGGCCTCAATTCTTTGGCGCTCAGCCTTCCTTATAGTCCAACTTTCACAGCCAAACATTGCAACTGGGAAAACCATAGCCTTGACTATATGCACTTTGGTTGGCAGGGTAATGTCTCAAAAGTTTTTTTAAAAAAACACAATGTACATTACACACATATGTGTAGGAAGATTCTGGCCAAAGCTCATGTTGAATGCCAATTCATATGCTACTTATTCTTTAGCATTTTCTTATAGACCTGCTTTACAAGCCAAAATCTTTGCACCTTAAATAATACCTTTAAACCGTATGCTTTCTTGGAGAAAATACAGCCATTCATTTTGACTTTGCTGTAGAAATGGGTCAGTATCAGTCCGAGAACCTGGAGGTGCTCTGCAGTCCAAGTAGCTCAATAATTATAAAAAATATGCATTTAAGCTTTTAATGACTAACATACGGAGAAAAGGTAATGCATTTACTCGAGTGATTAAGTCTTCAAAATATCACTGAACAAGAGGATTAGAAAAGCAGCTTGTTTTATTGCTACTTCTTTGGATTTTAATGAGAAGATGGTATCTTTATCTAGCTTTTTCAGGATAAAATTACTACAAGAGCAAGGAAAAAAAAGAATAAATCTAAAGTCGGTATGACTGTGAATTGAAATGTGACTGGAAATGTATCCTGTCAACTTGGCATTGAAATCAATCATTTTTAGCCAGGTTTAAACCTGCACATTTTTTTCATTTAAATAGAAAAAAATATTAATGCACATAGAAATTACTGAAGAGAATTGGAAAAACTGCTGGCAGCTTTACTATTATAATGAAGTCTATTGGTGTGAGCAATTCTAATGGAATTTATTGTATTTTCTCACAAGAATGATTTAGGATGAAATTGTAGAATGAGGATTTCAATGCTTACTGCTCTTGGATTTCTTTCCCCACAGTCAGATCTAGAATGCTAATTCTAGATCTTTAAATCTTAATATTTATAGAATATTAACTTCAGGGTCCATGAATCTTTGATGATCTTCCATCCTATTCTTTTTAATCTGTTCCTGGTACTAATGTTGCAGTATTGCTTTCTTCTTGCTCAATTAAATCAGTCCTTTAGTCTTTATTTACCATAAAAAGTTTAAATAAATGGAACTGCAGATTTACATAAGCACAAACATGGATGCTAAGGAGCTTATTATGTAAAATAACATTTTCAGACAGTCTAGCCATTCTTAAAAGGGACGCAGTGGCTCAGTGGCTAAGATGCTGAGCTTGTCGATTGAAAGGTCGGCAGTTCAGCGGTTTGAATCCCTAGTGCCACGTAACAGGGTGAGCTCCCGTTACTTGTCCCAGCTTCTGCCAACCTAGTAGTTCGAAAGCATGTAAAAAATGCAAGTAGAAAAATAGGCGCCACCTTTGGTGGAAAGGTAACAGCATTCCGTGCGCCTTTGGCGTTTAGTCATGCCAGCCACATGACCACGGAGACGTCTTCAGACAGTGCTGGCTCTTCGGCTTTGAAACGGAGATGAGCACCACCCCTAGAGTCGGGAACGACTAGCACATATGTGCGAGGAGAACCTTTACCTTTAACCTTTCTTCAATTATTACCTTTCCATCTAAATTTGGTCTGCAAACTCTTTACAGCAGAAATGCATACAGAACTTTTGATTTGCTTTACCTTCCTCTAGCTGATGTCAACAATATTTATGTTGGCATTTATCCTTATGAGCACTTTAATCCTGTTAAAAATTAATTAGAGAACTTGTAAATACCCCATGATTGATTCCATCCTAATCATTTATTTATATAACCGTGTTAAAATAATCTCACTCTATACCTAAAAAAATCTATCTTATCTTTAAGTTGCCTCAGTTGGTTTATGCATAATTTTAACCAATTTTATTAAGATAAAATCCAGGAGTAAATAAATCTGTTTGTTTACAATTCATTTTGTTTTTACTTTTTTCTCCTTCATGAAAAATTAGGAGTAGCAGCTTTATTCACTGCACATTCATAACTCAGTACAATACAGGTTTATCAAAATTATATAGTGAGCAAAAGATTTGTATGATCTGAAGAGAAATCAGACCATATATGCAAGATGTATCAAAATTATATACAATATATATCAATCTCATAATTGAATAATACCGTAATCTATGTAAGGCTTTTATTACATAGTATAATAATAGATACATTATATAATTACAACATAATCAGAGATGGACTGCTATGCCAGGGCCGGATTTAGATGAAAAGAGGCCCTAGGCTATTCCACTTATGAGGCCCTTTCACCTATAGTGAAAGTGTAATTTTAATTTTGCTAGGCCCCTCTTGATCTTGAGGCCGCTCTTGATCTTGAGGCCCTAGGCTGAAGCCTAGTTAGCCTATAGGAAAATCCGGCCCTGCTGCTACCGGTTTGGACCGGTTCACCTGTACTGGTAGTTCTGACCAACGGCTGGGCCTGCCCATCTGATCTGGTGCTATCCCACCCTATATATCTTACTCTCTGGCTCACCCGCTCACTCCAGCTGATTTCCGCACCTCGCCCACTCTACTAACCACGGCTGCCTGAGAAGGTATATTGGAAGCCGCATGCATGAAATCACCATGTGTTTGAAGGAGTGCACAAGTACGGAAGGCGCATGTGCGAAGCGTGCATGCACTCACATTTTCTGTTCTGGACTAGGCGAACCAGTTGTTAAATTATATGAAGCCCACTTCTGAACATAATCATTTCCTAAAACTAGCACAACCTAATTATATTGCCACCCAGAGTCACTCAACAGTGAGATAAGAAGAGGCATATAAATTTAATAAAAAATAAAAATTATGAATTTATAACAAATAATGAAAAAAGTTTTTCCAGCTTCCTAAACATTATGTGAAATTTAGTGTTTTAAAAGTCCTTTTAAAGATCTGGGACTCAGACTCTAGATATAATTTAAGAGAAAGTCAATCCCAGAAAATAGGAGTTAAAGGCAGTGGTGAAATCCAATTTTTTTTACTACTGGTTCTGTGGGCATGGCTTGGTGGGTGTGGTGTGGCTTGGTGGGGGTGGCTTGGTCAGCGTGGCAGGAGAAGGATACTGCAAAATCTCCATTCCCTCCCCATTCCTGACGGAAGGATATTGCAAAATCTCCATTCCCACCCCACTCTGAGGCCAGCCAGAGGTGGTATTTGCCGGTACTGTGAACTGCTCAAAATTTCTCCTACCAGTTCTCCAGAACCTGTCAGAACCTGCTGGATTTCATCCTTAGCTAAAGGGAAAAAATATAAGTTGACAATTTTAATATAGGGACACACTAATTGACCTTGATTTCATGACTTTCCCAACCTCACAGTACTTGAAGAGTACTAAGTTAGTGAAGTAACTGGTTTACAATACCATGTAACTGGATCATGAGAAATGGAAAGGTGAGATGCGGGTACATTGAGAGAGATCTATTTCAAAATATTCCTACTCACTGTGGTGAAAGTAGACTCAAGTAGAGGAGAGTCAGGACCAATAGTAGGACCAACCTACTACTACAATAATCCAACTAACTGCCTAAATCAGACATGTCTAACCCATGGAACCCTGGACAGTTAGTAATGTCAACCCCAAAAGATCATAAACTTTAGCATAATTATGTGATTTTTAGCTATTTTTACATACATTAATATTACATATTTCATGTGTCCCAAGACAATTTGTCTTCATTCAATGCAGCCCAGGCAAGCCATAAAGTTGGGCAACCATTGCCGTGACACTTCTGAAATAAGATAGTCATTTTCTAATTATTTTTATAACATAGTGTTATAGGTTATAACATAGTGATATATTTTTTAAAGATAGTATAAGCTTCCCAGATTATGTACCACAGAAAACAATAACTAAAGGTCCTGAAGTAGAAAAGAAACAAAGGGAGCGGGAGTGGGTTCTACTTACCTTTACTACCGGTTCGCAATGGGATCGCACGAACCGGTCTGAACCGGGGGCAACCCACCACTGAAAGGGAAATTAGAGAGAAGAATTATCAAAATGAAAAACAACTTCAGTCTTTTTAAAATTTAATTTAGATAATGAGAATTCATCCACCTGGAAATATTAGTTAGGCAGTTAGACGAGAAAGCTCGAACAGCATTCTTCAAAAATGAAAAAAGTCTTCTGCAGTCACAATATAAGCCTAAAACTGAAAATCAGGCTTGTCAGATGTTACATCTTTTCTATCCTGCTCTACGGAGTAGGGAGTTGGTCTCTGACAGAAAACCACTTGAAGAAACTAGAAGCATTTGAAATGTGGATTTACAGGCTGCTGTTATGTATAAACTGGGTTAACAAAATCACAAATGAGGAGGTGATAAGCCGTCTGGGAAAGCAAAGAGAAATCATTGAAGCCATTAAAAAGCGAAAGTTAGAATATTTTGGACATGTGATGCAACACCTAAAAAAATACAGCATCCTTCATTTAATCCTCCGGGGAAAGATTGAAGGCAAATGAGGTCCAAGCAGAAGAAGAACAATATGGCTTCAAAACCTAAGGGACTGGTTTGGACAAAATTCAGCAGCACTTTTTCATGCGGCTATTGACAAAAATAGGATTGCCAACATGATCGCCAATGTCCGATGACGGATATGGCACAACAAGAAGAAGAGAAGACGTTAGACAAGAAAGATAATGCTATTTCATCCAAGACCAAAGCAGAGGACCAATTCATGATTATAAATCCATGATTCTGGGTATTTTGATAGCAGTACTACTATCATGAATTCGTTTTCACCAGTTCCAGATCTATGGAGGTAATGAGTGCTCTGACATCAAAACAAATCACACTTTCATCTTGTTCTATTTTTAAACTTTGATTTTTCAGAGGCACTGTAGCAGCGAGTTGATAGAATATTTGCTCCTCTGTCTGAGATGTTCATGCTTTTTTTGTAAGTTCTTTTTTGTAAGTTCTGTTCTAGCATTATATGCCGTGCTTAAATTGACCGAATGAATAACAGGACTTTAGAGCAATCATTTGTGCTTAAGAATCTATATGCTCTGCTTGTTGGTATCTGCAGTCTTTGAACTTTATCAAGGTACCCAAAAGTTAACAACTTAGGGATACCCCCAAAGATAATTATTAATCAATGGAAATATGGTCTGATTTGCCTAGCAGCATTTGAATTAGGCTTTTTAAAACAAAAGGGGAAAAAAAATGATGATTTAAACAATTTGGTGAAATTTCTTGCAGTTGTTTTATGCATGAGAAAATTTACCCGCTGTCTCTATCCCTCCCTCTCTTTGAATTTATGTTGTGAAGTTATGTAGACCCTCTCTTTTCATTATATTTGTGTATATATGTATATATACACACACACATACAAAGTATAATCTCCCTTTCAATATCTCAATGGGCATCAGGAATTAAATTTATTTTATTTATATCAAAAATTAATCAGGTTTTAGGCTATTGCATAGCTTAAACTTATATCACATAAAAATGTCCACAAATAATAAATGAGGTATTAAATATTAAAATCCTTAAATGAAGCTAGAATCAAAAAGAGATTATATGAGTTGGAAAAATGCAAAAAATAATAATTCACCTGGGGCAAAGATGTGCAACTGAGTATGCACATCTCAGCAATGATACTTCACCCCATGGTGACAGATGAGCTCACCCAGAAGTAACATGTAGATGTTGAATAGGAGAGGAGAAAGCAGGGTCTTTCTTCCCAAATCACCACTAGCTATGCAAACCAACCCCATGCAAAGGAGGTGAACACGCAGCATATTTGGTGCCCACCCCCAATTTATGAGCACAACCAGAAGGACATCTTTGTCAATGATATTGGAAGTCCCCAAATGATCAAATAAGGGACGGTGCATAGCCGCCATCTCACCCATGACAGACCCTACAAAAGAACAATGAATGCTATTTTTATTCCATATCCAGATCTGAACACTAACTAAAAAAAGATACTGGTAATTCACTTCATTTGAGGTCCTCTGAAACTACTGTGCAACCACTTTCTCAATCACCATCTCCAAAAAGGGGAGATTGGATGAAAGTTGTCCAGTATCTTCGGGTCCAGCGATGGCTTCTTGGGGACCTGCCATCTGTTCCTCTGAATTAATGCTCTTCCTAAATCTTATGGAGATTAGAAAGAATGATACAAATATCATAATTGGAGCACCAACTGGAGAATATGACTCTTACTATTCAGTCTATAAAATTCAGGCTTCTGCTTGATGGAACAACTTCCGAAGTTGTGTTGGATATCCTTGCACTTCCGTGAAAGTCTATTCTGTCATTTTTAATTCTTGAATGTTTACTTTGGGTTTGTTGGGCATTCTGTTTATTTTTTTGGGGAGGTGAGGTGTTTTACAAGACCCTGTCATAGTTTTAAAGCTTTCACGGGATAATATAAGTTGGTAGACATTCAACAATTTTCTGTGTCTGATAAGTAGAAAGAATAGCTCATTAAGCCAACCTGCAAGAAAAAGTTAATGATTCGGTTCCTATCTCTACATGGTGCAGATAGCTCTCTGGTGGTCAGTATAGCAGACTGCTGAGTTTCTTGTCATTTATCCTGGCCATCTACTCCTCTGCAGTATAAAATATACGGTACCTCATTTTGTATATGGTGCATACTCTTACTCTGCTATTTTTTCCTAGAAAAATAAAATAAAGATTAACCACTGAACCTAATGCTAGTATCCTGGACCTACTTACAGTAGGTTTATTGAATTCTGATACTTGGCAGGAATAGAGTCATTGTGTGTGCAGTGCAGAGTCTCTTCTATTGTTGAAGATTATCTGTTTAGAATAATGCTATGTTGAATTCCATTTATTGGTATTGGATAATGCTTACTAGTTCTCAAGGGGAAAGGATCAGACTTAACTTTGTTAAATGTAAGATGATCTTACTCCAGTCCCCTAATCAAAGTTCCCTAATCAAAGATGATCTCCAGTCCCCTAATCAAAGATGATTAGGGGACTGGAGGCTAAAACCTATGAAGAATGGTTGCAGAAACTGGGTATGTCTAGTTTAATGAAAAGAAGGACTAGGGGAGACATGATAGCAGTGCTCCAATATCTCAGGGACTGCCACAAAGAAGAGGGACTGCCAGAAAGAAGCTATTCTCCAAAGCTATTCTCCTGAGGGTAGGACCAGAAGCAATGGGTGGAAACTAATCAAGGAGAGAAGCAACCTAGAACTAAGGAGAAATTTCCTGACAGTTAGAACAATTAATCAGTGGAACAATTTGCGTCCAGAAGTTGTAAATGCTCCAACACTGGAAGTTTTTAAGAAGATGTTGGATAACCATTTTTCTGAAGTGGTGTACGATTTCCTGCCTAAGCAGGGAGTTGGACTAGAAGACCTCCAAGGTCCCTTCCAACTCTGTTATTCTATTCTATTCTAAATGCAGAAGATGCCAAGATGCTATGCTGTTTGCAGAGACACAGCTCTCCTTTCTTCCTGTATCTATGTAATAACTGAATAACTGTAGATACAGGAAGTAGGAAAATATCAGGCTTCATATCTTTCTTACAGAGAGCAAGAAAGAAAATGTCAATTAAGTAGCACAATAATTTTTCAAAAAGGAAAAGAAACAAACTGCCCAGACACCTCCTCTAACCCAACAAAATATAGAAATCTTTCCTATTATCTTATTCCCAAATAAGACTTTCTATAGAAATGGGCACTCTCTCAACTTGTTGCCTCATGCAATTTTGCTCTCACTCTAAAAGTCAATAAAGGGAGAGTCAAACCTTTAATATAGCACTTTTTGAAAATTCTGGGTTACCTCTTCTCAGCTCCGTTACACATCATTTTAATTTATCTCTGATTTATCTCGCTTCATTCAGAGAACATTAACTATAACTGCTGCACTAGCCAGAACCTAGTTCAAAAGACATATCCACAGGCATTGGAAGAAGGAAAGCAAAATGGAAAACACGAGACATGGGGAATTCATAAGTGTTTATATGAAAGATTGGTGGGGAAAGTTGTACTACCCAAGGTCCTTGATCAATGTAGATCAGGGGGGTCTTTCACTCTTTCCTCTTTTTTTGGAAAATACAGAAGCATTTGCTCTCCTCCAATCTCCTTGGACCTCATGGGTTCCCCAGTTCCAAAGATTACAATTTATGTAATATGTTCTTCTGATTCTTTCAGTAGTCCAGATCAGTGGTGGTATTCAGCCGGTTTGCACCAGTTCGGGCGAACCAGTAGCGGCGATTGCAGGTGGCCCGCCCCCCTGCCCCCCCCACCCTATCTCGAAGTTGTGCTATTTAGGCATATTTTTGAGGCCAGGCAGATGCGCGGAAGGACCACGAGCAAGCAAAAACGCATGCACAGAAGGCTGGACGCATGCACAGACAGTGCATGTGTGCGCGAAGCTAGCGTGCGCATATGCGGCGAACCGGTGGTAAAGGTAAGTGAAACCCACCCCTGGTCCAGATGTATCTCAACCAGCTTTGGATACTTGAATTTGAATAAATTTCCTATATTATCTTACCTGTTCCTTTTCTATCCTCAGTTGCAATTCCTTTATTCACCATTCGCCAGCAACAGGTGGTTTTTTTTCTGAGAAAAGACAGATGTGAAATATAAGTTAAGAGTATTTTAAAATGAAACATAGACTTTGGGTTTTGCAGGTTACATAGGTTTGTTGTTACGGAAATGGCTAGTAAATATTAGCATGTAAAAATAAAAAGTTGAGGCTGCCATGTTATCTTATTCTACTGTGCAAAAAAAAAAAAAAGGTATTGGAAGGCAATGATTTTCTTTCTTTCCTCTACTTTTTCTCTTCCCCTTTTCCTCCCCTATTTTCCCCCGTTTTCATTTTTTTCTATTTATAGCCTGATAAACTTAATAAAAATTTGCAAAAAAAAAATTTTTTTTTTTGCTATTACAGTTATAACTGTAAACTTGCTTATTACAGTTACTAATAAATCCCCTTCTGCTTACATCAGACTGTATTCCTATTTGCCTTTCCTTTTGCTTCTGACATCTGAAAAAGCTTTTTGTTGTTTGTGGCATTTCCTGTAAGGCTTATTTTATTCAGCTCATTCCTTTTCTGATAGGATACATATCATTTTGAATAATTGCCCTTTCTTTCTTTCTTTCTTTCTTTCTTTCTTTCTTTCTTTCTTTCTTTCTTTCTTTCTTTCTTTCTTTCTTTCCTTTCTTTTTCCTTCCTTCCTTCCTTCCTTCCTTCCTTCCTTCCTTCCTTCCTTCCTTCCTTTCCTTATGATCCCTTCCTTCTATTTCCTATACATGTTGCTTTGTTGTTTTAGAATCTTAGGAAGCTCTTTATGTATCTACGGCAGCATATTTAGATGTCTCCCTTTTGTTCTTTTGTTCAAGGAGGAATTGTTTGCACCTGAAATAACACTACAGGTTTCCAATCCTCTCTGGATGCTTTTTTCTCTTAGGATTGCAAGCTACTGGATCTGATCTCCTTTTAATCTGAATTCATAAAAATGCACTCTTCTGAAAGCCAGTATACAGCTCTGACACTTGCATCCCTCCTTCCTTTGATATAATGAACTGAAGGATGACATGAATATTTTTTTCTTGAGGTTCTAGTCACTTTCACTTCTTCAACCAATTCTTCTCTGTTGAGGTAAGGTCTGGGTTAGAGACCCCATCTTCTTGTTCCTTCTTCAAGTTTCTGACAAATGAAATTGTTAGAAAAAGGGCACCATGATTTATTGGACCTCTAACTCTTAGCAGAGTTAGATTCCCAGCAAATGTTAGAATAGTTGAACTCTTCCACTATAACCATAAAGCATCTCTTTGAAAGTTTAGCTATTGTATACCAAAAAATGTCAACCATATATTCTGTTATTTTTATTTTTAAATGATTTTTGAATAGTACAAATTTTTATTTTATTTATCAAATTTACATAGTCACCTACCTCACTCAATAGGAACAAATAATTTTACATCAAATAAGCAATATTTCATGTAACCTTATATTTTTTTATTCCAATACTGATCTGCAAAGGAAATTATTGATAAAAATCAATAATGTAAACCATTATTAAGTTTAGTTTGTAGTGTGTCTGATTTACATTATTGATTTTTATCAATAATTTCCTACACAGATCAATATTGAAATAAAAAATGTAAGGCTCAATGAAATACAATTCAGAAAAAGGTCATAAATTTTAATTTTGCTTATCTGAGGTAAAAGCTGTTCAATATAAATATAATCAAAGTATTGTTGACCTCTTGTAGCTGGATTATCACGATCCTTTTTCAATACTATATTGAAAAGTATATTTGTACACTTAAACCAATTTGTATACTTCTTCAATAAGTGACTTAAGTAGAATACCATGGAATGCAGGAAATAACTAATCAAATAATGTAAATAATCCATAATGATATGCAATCATCAATTTCCAGATAACCATTAGTTCATTTACCAAAGTACAGGAAGACTTATTCCTAGGAGGTTTTATAAGTAGCATTTTAACTAAGAATATTAATCTCCTAAAATTCAACTGTATCTTCCTAAAAACTCAAATTGATTATATCCCAGGGGCCAATTTCATTTTTGCTAAAGTGCTGAAGAAAATTATGGAGTAGTGGATTGCAACCGTGATGACATTATTCACCTATACTGATACTATTGAACATATCCCAGAGGATTGGGGCTTGGCAATTGTTGTACCAATTTTTAAGAAGGAAAAAGAGACAACCCTGCTAATTATATACTAATAGGTCTGCTAAACATTCATGACTGGGAAGACATAGTAACAAGGTCAGCCAATGAATAGGCATGGCAACAGATCAGCCAATGGGAGCTGAATTGGAAACTGAAACTGGAAGGAGCCTGGGCGTGGCTCTGCAGATCTGGATCTGTGCTGAGAAATAAACAAGTCTGGGCTTGACTGCTGTGCTGAATTGAAACTAAGAACTGTTCTCTCCTCTGCCTGTAACTTCTATCATGTTGGAAGAACCACTATTGGTACGGTACATTTATTAATGTGTTATATTGTATATAAAGAGAAGTTAAGGAATTCTGCTGTATCAGTCTGCCTGTGTGTGCTTCTGGATTTGATTGCTGCAGCAAAACTCTGACAACATCATTAACAAACTTTATGTTGTGGCTCCGTTACCGGAGCCTGTGTCATCATCAGGAGATGACTCCGAGAGTGAAGGGGAGGAGTTGGCAAGACCTCCCTCTCCAGGACCCTCCTCTCTGGCAATGCCTTCGATGTCCGCCGAAGGGCAAGAGATAGGGCCAGGGCCAAGCACGTCCACGCAGCCATAGATGGACAGTGATGAGGGTAATGAGTCTTGGCTGGACCCACGCCAGCATCACAGAGATAAGCACGCGCAACAGAAGAAAGGGTGTGCCTGAGATTAGGCTGAGTCACTGGACCACACCCCACAGGATATAAAAGGGAGTGTGGTGGCCAGTCAAACCTTGTGACGAACAAAGCTGAAAGCTTCCACACCATTCTGCATTGCCGGACTTTTGCTTTAAGACTGGATTATCTCTGGACTTGATTGTAATTATTGAGCTGCTTTCCTTTGATGTATCAGAAGTGGGGAGAAGTTATCTTCGTAAATAATAAGCTCTTGGCAGGCAGCCACTAGGTTGTTGCCAAGTTCCGTTATCATAAGGAGAAGGATTTTGCCGGCTGGTTTGGTCTTTAACTCCTGAACATCTGTTGGTGTGTGTGGGGGGGGTTGGGGACAGAACACTTTATGCCAAACACATCCAAGATAAACTCAAGGAGTGGCTGGATCATGAAATTTGATAGTTGAAGAACAAGCCAGGTTTAGAGAGGGGAGACACACCATTGATCAATATTTGGTCCTCCATCATTTCATTGAAAAATATGCATCCAATAGATCAATAGATATCAAGGCAGCCTTTGGCATGGTTACCAGGACCAAGCTATGGGAGAAACTGGAAGCTGCTTCAATTGAGGCTTCTCCATTTGTTATGTGCCTTACATACTAATAACATCCCTCAAGGTTAGGTATAATATGCAAAGATCTCTCTTGAAGTCAGTCCAACTCAAAAGGGGATTAAACAGGGGTGCACTTGGGCCACCTTGATCTTCAATTTCTATATTAATGATATGGTAAAATCATTAAATAAATCAAATTACCACCTGCCAAAAATAAGGGATTGAACCTTTGCCCTGATGCTCCATGCAAATGATGCAGTAATCCTCTCTAGGACATCTGTAGGTCTTAAAAGAGTCTTGCAAGTCCTTGTCCAATATTGTATTAATGACAAACTGGACATAAACTACCAGAAAACGAAGGTTATGACTTTTTCTAAAAGGCCAAAACTCCATTCATGGTATCTCAATGGACATAGCATAGTGCAATTGGCCACCTTCAAGTATCTAGGTGTGGTCGTGCCATCAGCTTAAGAAAAGCACATTATGAATGTGCAGCTGCTTCTGGCCAAAGATTACCTAGTGCTATTCTCAAACTTTTCTGCACAGAGAAGATACTATGTTCTTGCCACAATTGAGCTTTTTCAGGCCAAGTCGCTAGCACAGCTTCTTTATTGGACCCTGTTCAGAGCCTCAGCTTCTTGTTTTACATATCTACAAAGAGTTCAATCCAAATTTACTAGAGCAATTTTCCAGAATCCTTGTTGTGTTTCAAAAAACACTCCTACGCCTGGAGAACAGGATCGATCAAAGTTGAAGCAAGGATCTTTATAGTTTCCTTAAATCTTTGGTTAAAACATAATTTCTTTTCCCAAGGCCTTGCACATTTAATTTTCCAAGATAAATTGTCCTTTTCATGAATCAAGGCTGTTGAGTTCAACCTTGTTAATCTAGGCTTTTCTTCATCCTCAATATTCAAGTTGTACTTTGATCAAGTAGAACAAACCCTTAAACCCTTAAAAAAAAGAGCCGAGGTGGCACAGTGGTTAGGGTGCACTACTGCAGCTACTTCAACTGACTGCTAGTTCAGCAGATCAGCGGATCAAATCTCACTGGCTCAAGGTTGACTCAGCCTTCCATCCTTCCGAGGTGGGTAAAATGAGGACCCAGATTGTGGGGGCAATAAGCTGACTTTGTATAAAATATACAAAAGTATGAAGGCTATTGCTTAACGCATTGTAAGCCGCCCTGAGTCTCCGGAGAAGGGTGACATATAAATCAAATCAAAAAAAAAAAAAAAAAAAAGGATAGAGGGTGTAGAAAGACAAGTAGAATTAAAGAAAGCTCCATTGTTCCTGACTTTTGATTATATGGAAAATGCTGACATTTTACTATGTCTTTACTTTTTCAAAGTATCATTATTTCTATGGAGGTCATGGAGTTATATTTCTCAGGACAAAACAACCAACAAAATAATATTACAGACATTGGCCATTAAAGAATAATGCTCAGAGATATTTTAGGGAAAGAAAGGATAATAATTAAAAATTAGCTATTTTATCAAATTCCTATCATCAGACTTCAGCAGCAATTTCTGACAAAATACAGTAATGGCCAAAATTATGGAAACCTTTTGGGAAAAATGTATTTTCTAAAACTAGCTAATAGCACCACTTTGGAGCAGTACCATAAAATTATATATCAATGAAAAGATAATTTAATCAAGAATGTAATGCAATAACTTTTATGAAGGATTTGCTATTAGAATAGCAGTTACAATATTAAGAAGAAAAGTGAAACACGTAGAAAAAAAGAGATATACAAAAATTATCACCATAGAAAAAAAAAAGATATACAAGAATTATCACCATGTCAGTTAATAGTTGGGCAACCTTTAGCATGAATTACGGCTTTACAACATCTTCCCATGAAGTGAACCAAGTCTTTTAGTTCTGCAGCTGTTAGAATGTGAAACCAAGATTGAATGGTTGCTTCTATTAACTGGGTTTTATTGCTTGGTTGCTTCTGACTAACAAGTTTCTTTAGTTGGCTCCATCGATTTTCAATTGGGTTAAGGTCTGGGCTATTCCCAGGCCATTCCAGCAATGGAATATGATTATCTTGAAACTCAAAAAAAAAAAAAAAAAAGTGGTGTTATTGGCCATCAAATCTCAAAAATACACTTTTCAAAAAAGGTTTCCACAATTTTGGTCACTATTGTATAAGACATGCAACATTATCAAATAGACATTATAAATATACAATACCTGACGATGATAAATAAGTACAGATAAAGAATATAAACGACACAACACTGACAAGTTCAATCCCCAAATGCTCTCTGAAATACTTCAGACTTCCATACCTTCTGAAAAAACCAGGGGTGAAATCCAGTAGGTTCTGACAGGTTCTGGAGAACCGGTAGTGGAAATTTTGAGTAGTTCGGAGAACCGGCAAATACCACCTCTGGCTGGCCCCAGAATGGGGTGGGAATGGAGATTTTGCAATATCCTTCCCCCAGGAATGGGGAGGAAATGGAGATTTTGAAGTAGCCTTCCCCTGCCATGCCCACCAAGCCACACCATGTCCACCAAGCCATGCCCACAGAACCGGTAGTAAAAATAAAATGGATTTCACCACTGGAAAAAGCAATAGTAAACTGGCTAGCCTAAACATCAAGAAAGATACAAGTGAAAAACATTGTCTGTAGTCGTCTGCATTTTGGGGGGATAATCAAAAGATACTGTGCTGAACAGGTTGAGTGAATTATTTCTTTGTGGAAAATGTGAGCTTTCTAGACAGAGAAGATAGTCCTTAAATACCTTAAGGTCACCCCTATCAATTTCTGGTCTTCCTAACCAAATGTACCTGGATACATGCTCTCTTCTGAATTTCAGTTGAATGCATGTAACAGATTCAGCACGAGTAATCATGTTTCACCTTCTCTGAACATTTAAAGGGGCCTCAATCAATTGTAAAGTGATTGTAAAACACTTCTATGGAGGAAGAAACATGTTTTTTGTACAACATAAACAGAGGTGGGAGTCACATAATTTACCTACTAGTTCGCCCAGCACTGAAAATGTGAGCACATGCGCCACCACCACGCGTGCGCCGGGCCTCAAAAACATGCCTAAATAGGACAGCAGATCGGTGGATGGGTGCCCACCCGCGATTTCTGCTACGGGTTCACAATTTCCACTACCTGTTCGCCCAAATCGGTCCAAACCGGCTGAATACCACCTCTGAACATAATGTCAGGTTCCAGAACAATAATAAAGGACACAACAAAACAAACCTGGTTTGCTGCTGCTGCCTTTTATTTCTGACACGTACTGACCATTCAAACGAAAATATTGTTAGGGCTATCTGCCCAGACTTCCCATCACCATTTATACATTTCACCCGGGCATCCAACCCTCGTTACCCAATCCTGAATGGCCAGCCCTCCCATGTGACCCTGAAGTGTTGTGCTAATGTGGCTGTGCTTGGAATTCAGTCTATGCCTTGCCCCTCAGGGTAGGGTTGCCTGGGGACGAGGGCTCAGTTCATGCTTTAGCAATAGCTAGAGCTTGGCATCGACAAAAGGTGCTGTAGAGACGAAAGAAGGAGGCAGGGAGTGACTCTATCAGCTTCTATCGCTCCCCTAGTGATGTCATCACTGTGTAACCGCCTCCCAGCTGTATGGGACAACAGGAAGCCTCGTCGCCGTCCATCTCAGTCTCCAGCAGGTCAGTGAAACAGCCTCCCCTCCTCTGTGGTCATCTCTGATGTCCCCCACCCCCCGAATGGCAGCTCCGGGCTGGTTGGCACGCCAGAGCTGACACATAAACTGATTTTGCCTTGCCCAGATCTCTCCCAAACCTGTTGCTAATAGCAACTTGTGTCCATTGCCTGGTATTTCTTTTCCTTCCTAACCTCTATCAGTTTATTACACATAGGTCTTTACTTCTTATGCATGCTTCATGAATTTAATGACAGAACACTACACCAAGAGTAGCATTTGACTTTGTTGGAGCAGGTGTCAAATACTAAAGCATTTCTTCAACCTGCAATCCCTTTTCTGCAAGATTCTAGTTGAAGTTAATGTTGCATAAGCTGTACATTTATGCTTTCTAAGTAACCAGTGGAGTAGTGAAGAGTATTTTTTTTTTAAAAAAAAAAAGCTTTATTTGATCCTGACTGTTGGTGTTTGGGGAGAACAAATAATGGGGATTAAACGCAAAAGCATAGAGAAAGAATTTGGCAAGAAAATCTAGAGCAAAGGGATTAGGTATGTGTCGCTGGTGAAACAGACACAACCTGGGTGAGTTTTTTGGATTGAAAAATACAAGAGGGATTTCCTGTTTAATTTTATTTCCTAAGGCTCATAAAATTATCGGTATAGCCAAGTTTGAAACCTCAGCCATTGAATAACAGTAATGAACTTCCGGCTGTGTGATATTACATAACAACCTAACAATAATAATAATGTTAAAATATTAATAACCAAATATCTGCCTTGCAAAGGACCTGATGTATGTATGTATGTGGGATGCAGTGGCTCAGTGGCTAATATGCTGAGCTTATCGATCGAAAGGTTGGCAGTTCAGTGGTTCGAATCCCTAGTGCTGCATAACAGGGTGAGCTCCCGTTGCTTGTCCCAGCTTCTGCCAACCTAGCAGTTCAAAAGCACGTAAAAAATGCAAGTAGAAAAATAGGGACCACCTTTGGTGGGAAGGTAACAGCGTTCCGTACACCTTTGGCATTTAGTCATGCCAGCCACATGACCACGGAGACGTCTTCGGACATTGCTGGCTCTTCGGCTTTGAAACGGAGATGAGCACCGCCCCCTAGAGTTGGGAACAACTAACACAATATATGCGAGGGGAACCTTTACCTTTATGTATGTATTTATGTATGGAGCAAAAAACAGAGAGAGAGAGAGAAAGTGCTGCGGTGGCGCAGTAGTTAGAATGCAGTACTGCAGGCTAGTTCTGCCAGCAGTTCAGCAGTTCGATTCTCACCAGGCTCAAGGTTGACTCCGCCTTCCATCCTTGCTATTGCTATATAACAATGCCAGATACAGCCTAAACATTTGGTTAATTGTGTGACTAACAACAATAGCAAGTAATAGCACTTAGACTTATATACCGCTTTACAGTGCTTAACAGCCCTCTCTAAGCAGTTTACAGAGTCAGCATATTGCCCCTAACAATTTGGATCCTCATTTTACCCACCTCGGAAGGATAATAATATATTACAATAATATTCAGGCCAAAATAAATGCTTAATTGTCACTCTTTAAATTTCTTGCTTATCCTTGTTTTAGAAGGATGGGTGGTAGACTGGCAAAACGTGGTCCATGAAACAAATACCATATCTTATATATTTACAGGTGATACTATGATGTAAGAACAAAATGGATGGAATATGCCCAAAGAGAGGTGGGTGGCATAGAGATTTAATAAACAAATCAATAAAATAGTCCTATTATATCACAACGGATGTAATTTTGATGCTTCTTTGTCATTTTGACAGTAGTCTATTTAGGACTGAATGCTTATATATGCAAGTTACCTAAAAGAATCTTTTTCCCTATACAAACTTTGTATATTTGTCTTTGGCTTACGCTTCTACAGACCAGTTTCTTCCCATTTGGGACACTGCATGTTTTTTCCCTGATTTGTTGAGAACATGAAAGTACTTAACGTTGTGAGTAAAAGAAGCATACAGTTTAAGTGACGATATATATTTTTTTTGAATTTTTTTTTTATTTTTTAAACAAACAAAACATAAAACATTCTTCATCCATTACAATTTCAAACAGTACGTCGGTCGGTTACAAATCCTTTGTGCTTCTTCCCCATATTCATATTCATATTTTACTAATTAGCTAATTTCTCAAATTATCAACCTGATATATATCTTTATATCATTATCCTCATTTGTCATTTATTTAACAATGGTATTATCATTCCAAAGAAAATTATTTTCGCATATTATATTATAACACTCATTTTATATTTCATATTTCATTTCCATGTTTTATTATCTAGCCATTGATAAAATAAATCCCATATCTTATAATATTGTTTATCTTCTTGTTCTCTAATTTCAAATGTCAATTTACTCATTTCAGCACATTCCATGATTTTCTTAATAACTTCATCTTGCATTGGTATTTTCTCATTTTTCCAGTTTTTAGCAAACACAATTCTAGCTGCTGTCAATACTTTCACAATCAAATATCTCAATTCTCTATTGTATGTTTCTGGTACAATTCCTAATAAAAAAAAACCTCTGGTTTAAAGTCTATATATTTTTTTTGTCATTTTTTCCAACCATGTGTGGATTTTAGTCCAGTATCTTTTAGCTTCTACACATGTCCACCACATATGGTAATATGAGCCTAGTATCTGATGACATTTCCAACACTTTTCAGATTTGTTCTTGAACATTTTGGCTATGCTTGTCGGGGGTAAAGGCCACCTGTAAAACATCTTATACAAGTTTTCCTTATATGCTGTTGACATTGTCATTTTATAATTTTGCAACCACAATTTTTGCCATTTCTCTAAATCAATTCCATAACAGGTTAATTGACGATATTGTTGCACTCAGTCAAATTATGAAATAATGAAAATAGTTTTTATTATTTATTTTAGATGGTATTCAAACAGCATTATTCTTTAACTTTTCTTTAAAAATGTAAAAAACTATTGTTCATAAGCATATTAGTGATAACTAATGTGTGGTGTTTGTCTGAAATCCCATAAAATGACTTTTGTTTTTATTTTATTAAGATGGCACGAATTAGTGATAGCATTCTTCCTATTCATTGGATTTATGATCAAAGTAAACTAAACTGAGATGACACCTTGAAGTCAATCCAACTTTAATGTCAAATCACTTTCTTTGCGCTTTATTTTAATAATTTTCAAAAATGGAGCTTCCGGAATTTTAGTACTGAAGCCAAATGGGAAAGACGTTTCTGGCAAAGTAGTGAAATATACTGATGGTGACATTGTATCAGGCACTTGCTCCAATACAAGAAGTCCTTGACTTACAACAGCTCACTTAGTGATCATTCAAAGTTACAATGGCAAAGAAAAAAGTGATTTATGACCATTTTTCACACTTAACAACCATTGCAGCCTCTCCAGGGTCACAAGATCAAAATTCAGAGACTTGGCAATTGACTCATATTTATGACCGTTGTAGTGTCCCAGAGTCACATGATCACGTTTTGTGACCTTCTGCCAAGCAACATCAATGGAGAAGCCAGATTCATTTAACAACCATATTAGAAGCTGAACAGCTGCAGGGATTCACCTCATAACTGTGGCAAGAAATGTCGTAATATGGGGCAAAATTCATTTAACAGCCGACTCACTTAGAAATATTGGGCACAATTGTGGTCGTAAGTCGAGGACTACCTATTTATAGGGCTGTGGTGGGTGGAAACAATGAGTGACAAGAAAGTGCTAAGTGCACTGCTCCATGTCCATGGGGGATCGTGAATAAATAAATTAAAAAGAAAATTATGAAATAAACCAAAAACAACTCCTCTAGAGGAATTCCTTCCTTTTCCTCAGAGGAAGGAATTTGAGGACGGCGCAACAGATAAGATTGAACTAAATAGCAATTAATCCATAGGTTTAAAAAAATGTAATTACAGGAAGTCCTTTGATTTAAAATCATTCAGTGACCATCCAAAGTTACAGCGGCACTGAAAATAACGATTTATGACCAGTTTTCACACCTACAACCATTGCAGCATTCCCAAGGTCATGTGATCAAAATTTGGGCGGTTGGCAACTGGCATGTATTTATGACACTTGTGCTGTCCTGGGGTCATGTGATCCCCATTTGTAGACTTCCCAGCTGGCTTCAGACAAGCTAAATCAAGCCAGATTTGCTTAAAGGACCACATCAGTGGTGGGTTTCAAAAATTTTTACTACTGGTTCTGTGGGTGTGGCTTGGTGGGTGTGGCATGGCTTGGTGGGTGTGGCTTGGTGGGCATGGCAGGGGAAGGATACTGTAAAATCTCCATTTCCACCCCACTCCCGGGGAAGGATACTGCAAAATCCCCATTTCCTGCTGATCAGCTGGGACTCGGGAGGCAGAGAATAGATGGAGGTGGGGCTAGTCAGAATTGTTTTGTACGCTCTGGTTAGTAGTGTAATATTACCGGAGATTGTAGCAGGATGCAAGAAAAAGCTCTTCTATTTTGGAAAGCAGATTTCTTCATGCTTACAGATACACAGTTGGGTATTTTTCATCTTTGAAACTGAAAAGGTACACCCTAGTTTTAAATTAGTGTCAAGAGGTCCCAGTAATATTCTTTTACTCAGACCAGGTATTTCATAGAGATAATCACTCTAAATTGCCAGCACTTCCTTGCATGAGCACAACATTGCCTGCCAATCAAGAGAACGGAATGGGTTTCTTTGTTCTGTAGAGCTCTGTGCGTGACTCCAAATATGATGAAACTTCTCTTGTGCTGTAGTTTGAAAACAGAGTGGAAATACAGTTGAGTGAACTATACATCTCAGTGGGTATGGTGATAATAAGCTGCAGAGGCCAGGGTGCATTTAGTTCTGTGATTGGCATCGTTATGATACTTAATGTTGCTAACAATTTTTTTTTTAAAAAAAAATCTTAGATATGCAGCACATATCTGCATATGTGCAATTGACAAGGGGTCTGCAAGCAAGATTAGGGCAGACAGTTTTAGCACTTAAACTGAAGGGCATCAAGAATTCATTTTTCTCTTTAAAGAATCAGAGACAGCATCCATATGGAAATTCAGAAAATTGCCTGAACAATAGTTGGGCATTCACCATAAGGGAGAGTCTCTGAAACAGCCTGCTTTTTCAACGGAGACAACATGACTTCCCTGCCCCCAAACTATTAATTGGCCAAATCCCAAATGCTGACATGTAATAAAATGAGCCAAAATAAAATGTTGGCCCAGTATTTCATTTTCAGCCACTGACCGTTTTATCTATGATTTATCTACTACGTGTCTGCTTCCACTTCACATCATTGTGACACAGAAACCTTAACAGCTGGGAAAGGAAGAACTGAAGATACTTTAGCCATAAAATAATGCTTTAATTTTCTAGATCGTTGTTATGTATAACTCAGGACTGGCATTTTTGGATGCCCACTAGCATACCAGAGTCTAATTTAACATAGCACCCAAACAACTGCACTTGATTTTATACCAAATCTTAATGTGCATTCAAATATTATGGTAGTCTGCATTTTGAAATGGGAGAAAAAACAATTATTTCCTCTTTATACATCCCCTTAAATTAGTTAAGGCTAAAATAGGGCCTCTTCAGTATTAGTGTTTTGTTAAATATCTTTTTCAGTATAACTCAACTGGGATTTCATGTTTCAGCATGTCTAGAAGAAGAATGAAATCAATTGGTCTTTATATTCATCATAATTTATGTTCTTTCATTTTTTAAATTTGATCAATGGTAGTAAAATGATAAATTCCAAATAGAAGCAGCTATTCTATCATATTTGGAAATGTCTGAAAATGAATTTAAATTAGACTCCAAGAAATGGAAATGTTTGCAGAAAATCTGTCCTAGTTTGTGATGAATTAACCTACATTGTCACTAAAATTCCTTCTCCTTCAGTATCAGCTTTAGCATAACCCCAGTTTCCCACCTGTTCTATTCAGTGAAGTTTTCTTCGCAAATATGCCAGAAGATGGAGCTGAAGAGCCTCAACAGAAAACATTTGTCACACAATAATAATTTTAAAAATCCTTGACCAGATGTTCCCTTGAACCTTTTATTTTGCAGTAACACAATGCCTTTAACAATTAGTTTAATCTTTTCTAGCCTTAAGCATGCCCATTTTAGGAGGAAAATAAGAGATATAATGTGAACAAAGACTGAGATGGAAATGGAAATTAGATGCTCTAATTAAACTATTGTAGTCAATTCATTTTACTACAGAACTGCACAGTGTAACATACAGAAAAAGTAAATTGGGAAAAATGAGAACCGCCTTGAGGAAAAAAAATACTGTTCAAAAGTTTAGGTTTCATAAAGAAATATTATTGCTTAATAAAAACAAAAACTGAATATGAGGTGCTTGTGGGACTAGGTACCTGTGAAATTACTTGGATACAAGTTCAGATGTTAAATTTAGCCCTTAGTTTGAAATTGAAATGAGAAAATCTGAAGTCTCATTTCAAAGTTTCTTTCCTATGAGATTATATTGTACACTTTTCTTGAAAGTCCACTGCTCTATTATGTTAGAATTGGTCATATATTAATTTGCATAATCTTATTATTCCATGCTGCTGTAGACATTCAAACCTTAAGTTATCTCTCTCTCTCTCTCTCTCTCTCTCTCTGAGAAAGAACAATGAATCTATATTTCTATTTCTTCTTTTATTGTTTTTAAAGTCTAATTTATTATTACATATTGTTTATATATTAAATTCCCTCACTCAATGTATGTTCCTCTTCAAATCCTGTCGCTGCCGGTTCACTCATGCCGGTTCCAAATCTTGTCAGGGCGGGTGGGTGGAGCCTCTCACCACCGCCATGAGTTCACCCGATCCGGTGTGAATTGGTAGCCACTCACCACTGTTCCTCTTGTGTAATCATCAATAATAATATGTCATGATCAAGTTGCCAAAATGATACATTGGAAGCTTTGCCAGAAGTTTTGCTTTGAATGCAGCAAAAATGACTGGAAACACCAAATCGACAAAGTTCTTGAAAATGAACAGGTCAAGATCTTATGGGACTTTAAAATCCAAACAGATAGTCAGCTGTCCCACAATATGCCTAACATCATTTTGTGGAAAAGAACAAAAGTCGGTTCATTGATATTGCAATACCAGGTGATGCACAAATTGAAGAGAAACAACTAGAAAAAATAATGAAATACCGAGATCTTCAAATTGAAATTGAGCAATTGTTGAGGAAGAAATAAATGGTTGTACCAATAGTAATAGGAGCCCTTGGAACAATACCCAAAGGGTGGCCTAGACACATGGAAATTTTGGAACTTACCAGACCTGAATATTGCAACTTCGCAAAAAACTACCTTACTCAGAACCTCCTAAAAACTCAGACGTTATCTTAACAGCTCTTAGATCCTTGGTTAGGACTTGAACTGTTAAGTTTTTCCTAGTTTCCTAGACTCAATTTGAATCAAATTGAAGATTAAATCTTTTTTAAAAAATGTTTTATTAATACTTTTTTAATAAACATTAAAAAAACTCTATCTATGTTGTCTGGGTGCAATTAGTTTTGAATAGAAAAACAATAATCATAATAGTAATCATAGAATGAATATATATATATATATATATATATATATATATATATATATATATATATATATATATATCAGTAATAATCACATAATGGTACGATTAACTTATCCATACTAAAAAAAAGTCAGTATATAATTAATTATCCTTTTAACCTTTTTAGTTTCTAACCTCTGTTTCTGTTAGTTAGCCATTGGTAAAACAAGTCCCATGTTAAGAAGTATTCTGTTTCTTCCTTTTCTTTTATTTTAAGTGTTAATCTATCCATCTCTGCACATTCTAATATTTTTAAATAACACTTTTCATGTGTGGGGATCTCTTCATTTTTCCATTGTTGTGCAAACACAATTCACGTTTTAGTCGGTGTGCTTATTTGTCAGAGATTTATATTTTCACAGTCCATTTTAATTATCTTCTTTCAGACTCTTCAAAGTTGTCCTATTAACTTAATTTCTGTCTGCTGTATTTATCCCAGGTATTTCAAACATTCTGTGTTTTCTTATACTAAATCCTCTCTATGCATAATGAATTTGCTTAAAAGGGCACACATAAGAACAAATGTGATTAATATTCTTGCTAGTGTTTCATATGCTGAATCCTTTTCAGATATTATTAGAGTCACTTATCATTGCTGTTTTGTCCTTGAAAATGTCTTCTTAAAAGCTTCGTCTCTCTCCAGCACAAGACGAAAAGAAAGGCTCTGCTGCTTGAACAAATTAAAGACGATTCTAACACCTTATTATTTCAGACTTGAGATGGTCTTATGTGTAATTATTTACATGTTCCTATACAAGATATATGATAGATAGATAGATAGAATTGATTAAGTCAATTGACTGTATCAAATACATAAAATATACCAAATAAATATAAAGAAAACAGAAGGACTTGTTCGTAAATCATAAAATAATAAGTAAAACATGTTAACTATGCAAGGTTGAAGGCAACAAATTAATTCACACCTTTTCCTGATGTTGCAAAAAGTTTTTTTTTAATGGTTTTATCTGATCATAATTCAACCAGGCACATTATCTGAAGACTGAACAGTACACAGGAACATATGGGTGATATGGCTAATATGTAGTTGTTAGAAAGGGCTGTGTTTTTCTTTTAAAAAGAATATATCTACTAAGTAGGAAAATGAATTGCAAGGAAGGCATAAGTTTGGCTTTTTATTCAAAAATGCACCATATAGCCTAGCAATGCTACCTACACTGACAAATATGCATTCTGGAATAGGTATTGTGAAAAAATATGTACTCTTGGTATAAGCATTTAAAAACAGGAATTGATAATTTATAATAAGTGTGTTTTTTCCAAATACAGTTTTATAATTTGTTTTCTGTCTCAAAATAACCATACAAGTATCCCCACCACAACTGAGCCACAAATTTCTGTTGCTAAGCGAGAGAGTAATTAAGTGAGGTAAGTTAATTGCGACCTCTCTTGTCACAATTGTTAAATGAATCATTGCAGTTTTAAAGTTAGTAACACGGACATTAAATAGATCTGGCTTCCCCATTGACTTTGGTTGTCAGAAGGTCACAAAATGTGATCACATGATCCCAAGTCACTGGAACTGTTGTAAATATGAACCGCTTGCCAAGGGTCAAGAATTTTGATCATATGACCATGGGGATGCTGCAATGGTCATAAGCGTGAAAAATTGTCATAAGTCACTTTTCTGAGTGCTGAAGCTGAGTAACTTCAAACAATCACTAAATGAATAGTTGAGGATTACCTGTGATTGAATAACTAAGCCTTCATTCATTAATTTGATTTTGAGAAAGTTTCCCATATATGTGTTAAGAAGGAGAGTTCAAATCTGTGTTTCTGATTATTATGGCATGAAGTAATAGAGTTATCTGTATCTCTTTATTGTGCCATCTAACAATCATCCACATAGTTCTTGTACAGATTTTGTAGCCCTACATCAGCTGGGATTTCTAAATATGAAGTATCCTATCTTTGCAAACTACTAAATTCTTTCTCAGGCAAGTTAATCTAAAAATTATGCAATAAGGATTTTAAAAAACTGCTTTCAAAATTCTGTACTTTTGAGCTTTTGAACCATTAATGTCACAGAATGCAAGCTTACCAACATAAAGCCACAAAATTGTATAATTGCTATTTGGCATGCATTATTTATAGCTAAATGGTCTATGAAAAAATAAAGTCAATAAAAGAATGCCAATGTCAACTCGCAAAGCATTTCTCGTCTGCTCTGGAGTTGGGGGGGAGCACATTCTACGCATATCTTCTTCCATGGTTGGATCTCAGATTACCAAAGCCAGATTGTGAGGCATGTTTTCTACAGCCCGCGGGAGTGCCTTATTGGAGAGTGTGATTTATGACACAGACTGAGAGGAGGGGGGAAACAGGGTCAAAGTTGAGTGGTAAATTACATGCGGCAGAGTTGACCTCATTCGAGTAGATGCCGACATGTTGCTCCTAATAAATAACTGGATTTCTTTTGAAACTTGGGTCCAGACTCATGAGTTAATTAGGGCATCTGTCAGAACCTTGACAGCCAATCTGTTTCCTCCTGCTTAATTGACATCTAAATATTACCTCATAAGTGCTAGAAGAGCCATGGTGGTGCAGTGGTTAGAATGTAGTACTGTAGGCAAACTCGCCTCTCATTCTAAGAGTTCAAATCTCACCAGGCTCAAGGTTAACTCAGCCTTCCATCAATATGCTGACTCTGTAAACTGCTTAGAGAAGGCTGTAAAGCACTGTGAAGAGGTGTATAAGTCTAAGTGCTATTGCTACTGCCTCATAATTATAACACTTTCATAAAAAAAGAGATAAATAACCACGCTATTCTTCTGCACATTTTTGTTCTTAATTGTTTATTCTCATACCTTAGCACATTTAGCACAAACTAGTGTTCCTTTTTGCTTTTGAACTGTGGTGCTGGAGAAGATTCTTGAGGGTCCCTTGGACTGCAAGGAGATCAAATCAGTTAATCCTAAAGGAAATCAACCCTGGGCGTTCTTTGGAAGGACAGATAGCGAAACTGAAGCTGAAAGACTTTGTCCACCAAAGGAGAAGAGAGGACTCATTGGAAAAGACCCTGATGTTGGAAAAGATTAAAGGCAAAAGGAGAAGGGGATGGCAGAGAATGAGATAGTGTCTTTGATTCAGTGGGCCTAGATCTGGCCAAACTCAGGAAGAGAGTGGAGGACAGAGCTGCCTGGCATGCTATGGTCCATGGGGTCCAGGGGTGGGTTCTACTTATCTTTACTACCGGTTCACAACGGGATCGCGTGCTTGCTTTGCTTGCACGTGCGCCTTGCTTCTGCGCATGCACCTTGCTTCTGCGCATGTGCAAATCGCTTCTGATGATGTCAGGGTCAGTGGGCGGAGCCTCCCACCAGTTTTACTACCAGTTCTATAGAACTGGTCCAAACTGGGGGCAACCCACCACTGATGGGGTCATAAGGAATTGAACACAAGTTAGTAACTGAATAACAACTACTGATCCTTCAACATTGGGCGCTATCTAACAAAATGAAATTCAATGGTGAAAAAAGTAAGGTTCTACATTTAGGCAAGAAAAACGAAATGCACAGTACAGTATATGTGGTACCTCGCTCAATAGTAGTAACTGTGAAAGGGATCTTGGAGTCCTAGTGGGCAACCATTTAAATATGAGCCAGCAGTGTGCAGCAGCTGACAAAAAAGCCAATACAGTTCTGGGCTGTATAAACAGAGGGATAGAATCAAGATCATGTGAAATGTTAATACCACTTTATAATGCATTGGTAAGGCCACACTTGGAATACTGCATCCAGTTTTGGTTGCCATGATGTAAAAAAGATGTGGAGACTCTAGAAAGAGTGCAGAGAAGAGCAACAAAGATGATTAAGGGACTGGAGGCTAAAACATATGAAGAATGATTGCTGGAATTGGATATGTCTAGTTTAATGAAAAGAAGGACTAGGGGTGACATGATAGCAGTGTTTCAATATTTCAGGGGCTGCCACAAAGAAGAGGGAGCCAAGCTATTTTCCAAAGCACCTAAGGGTAGGACAAGAAGCAATGGATGGAAACTAATCAAGGAGAGAAACAACCTAGAACTAAGGAGAAATTTCTTGACAGTTAGACCAATTAATCAATGGGACAACTTGCATCCAGAGGTTCCAGACCACATGAATGCTCCAACACTGGAAGTTTTTAAGATGTTGGATAAACATTTGTTTGAAGTGGTGTAGGGTTTCCTGCCTAGGCAGGAAGTTGGACTAGAAGACCTCCAAGATCCCATCCAGCTCTGTTATTCTATTCTAATAAGTAACTAAAGGCTCAAACATGGATTGCAGAATGGGTGATCCAGATGATTCTGGAAATAAGCCAGTCTTGTGCCATGAAGTGCTTAATGGCATAATCAGTGATATTCAGACAGTGTTAGTGAAAGTTGTGTTTTAGAAGGAATAGGGAACTATAAAAAGAAAAGAATGGTAGGCTGTATGAGTAGGATAAAATTAGATCAACCTTTAATGGCGTATGTCATATGTATTGTACAAAATACTTATGCTTATTAAACAATAAGGAATCTAGTCAACCAAATAATACCTGTTTCTTCTTTCATTTCTCTATTAGGTTTAATATAGCTTTCTAACGATAGTCATTGGAGCGTTCCAAGATGTAGTATGATTATTTTTGAGAACATTTAAACTTCCATATTCAGTTTCAAAATTAAAATTTCAGCTTATTCGTGTTGTTAGAAGGATTACTAATGAATTTTAAAACTTTATTATGTTGTATTTGAAATGTTTTATTTTTCTATTACAAGCTACTGATCATTGCTTGAGTAGACATAATATGAATATTCATACTAAATTTGTTAGTTTATTTTTTTAACCTGTCTTTTGTTTCCTTATAAGATAGCAGACCAATTTCTGTTTTTTTAAATTCTTTTTTCAATACTTGTAGCTCAAATTTTAGAATTATGCATATTGTAGAGTTGTACTTTTAATCTGAATTGAAATGAGCAATTGTGTTAGATATTTTTTTTTTCAATGTTTCTTACGGTGCTATAAGATCTGTGTTTGGGAAGGTGAAAATCAACATGCTGGATGGCAAACATAGAGCACTTCCATAGGTTTCCTGCATCAATGCGCAATACTGCCTTATTCTATCATAAACTGTTTTGTTTTTTTTTGAGGTTCAGTGTGATGTCACAATGTACATTAAAAAGGGTAGGTCTTGTACCAGTGGTGGGTTCCACTTACCTTCGGAACTGTGAGCGCATGCACACGCTTACTTTGTTTGCGTGTGGCGCTTCTGCCTATGCGCAGAATATTCTGCGCATGCGCAGAGCGTCCGTGATGATATTGAGGTGGGTGGGCGGAGCTTCCCGCTGCTGCCACTACCGGTTCACTCAAACTGGGGCGAACCAGTAGAAACCCACCACTGTCTTGTACTGCAGTAGCATGATGCTGCTTTGGGGATTTCTTTATTTTCATCCAACCTTCATTATTTTTATTATCGTAAGGTGGCAAATGTATGCAACATCTTGTTCCTATTTTCTCCAGAACAACCCTGTGAGGTGGGTTGGGCTGAAAGAATGTGATTGGCCCACAGACATCCAAGTGGTTTTCATGATGAAGGCAAGACTAGAACTCACAGTCTCCCACCTCGTATCCTGTTGACTTAACCATTAGACCAAACCGACTCTCGTGTTTCTCTTCTTCCCTTTAGGTATAAATTTATTAGAAAGCAAACTGGTCTTAAAGAAAACTTTATTTTACTATAGAGGATAGAGATTTTTTCCCCCTCTACTACTCTTTTTAGTCTATTTAGAACTTCATCGTTCTCTTACTATCATATGAGGTGGACATGTGGAGAAGCAAAGAAGTGTTGGACAAAAATACTTTTTCAAAAATGTATCTTTTCCAAACATTTTTGGAAAAGATACATTTTTGAAAAAGTATTTTTGTCCAACACTTCTTTGCTTCTCCACATGTCCACCTCATATGATAGTAAGAGAACGATGAAGTTCTAAATAGACTAAAAAGAGTAGTAGAGGGGGGAAAAATCTCTATCCTCTATCCTCTTTCCAAAAATGTTTGGAAAAGATCACAAAACAATGTATTGAGTTAAAATCAGAAATATTTCTGCTGGGGATCTTGCCTGAAACTTATAATACAGAGAATGCATATTTAATTATTCACGTATTAACTGCAACTAGAATTGTATTTGCACATCATTGGAAAAATGAAGAGATTTCCATTGATGAGGTGGTGATTTGGAAAATATTAGAATGTGCAGAAATGGTCAGATTAACAACTAGCAATTAAGGAGAGAAAACAAACTGAATACTATATGATATGGGAAGTATTTTATCAATGATTAGAGAATAAGAAAGGAATTTGGAAATGAAAATGATTAAAGAAAAATAGAAAATATATTAAGATAGATGACAACTGTGAGTATACGTATGATGAGAATAACTGTTTAAAGTTATTATTGTACTATTACTAGAAGATATCAAGAAGAAAATGAAGGCTTTTATAATATTTAACTGTTTAATGTATTATAATTTTAAATTCAGAGAACCAATACTAGTGTGTGTGTGTATCTATATCTATATATCTATATATCTGTCTTCTTAAGTTTTCGTGGGTGTGTGTATGTAAAAAGTTAAAATCTCGGGTGTTTTCCCGCGTCATTATAAGTTTGTTAGTTAAAATGTTTAAAATTCTGGCTAAGATCACACTCAGAATCCTCTAAATTCCCAAACAAAACCCTTTTTAAGGTCTTTCAAAAACTCTGGCTGAAATCCTAGAAGTGTTGGTTAGGATTTTAACTGGAAGTGTCTTGGCGACGTTTTGACAAAGTCTCATTTGTCATCTTCAGGCTGGTGTTTTCGGCTTCGTGCTTCTAGGAGCAAAGCACGAAGCTGAAAACACCAGCCTGAAGATGACGAATGAGACTTCGGCGAAACGTCACCAAGACACTTCCAATTTTACACGGACAACCCAAATAACCAAAGATCTACATACAAACACCAGCGAAAACCTCAGAAAACACACACACACACACACACACACATAAGGAACTTCATCCTTTTCCTTTACTGCATATATATGCACAGGAAAAGAAAAAAAGCTGCTTTTTAACATACTATATAACAAAAACTGCATGTCTGACAAAAGTTTAATTTTCTCATAAAAATTCTAATGAATCAGTTAAATTACGCATATCTTTAAAAGAAAAGATTAAAACACCTGTCATAATGATGTGAACAGTACTAAAATCTGAAACAGGCCTCATGAGTGACATTACAATCCATTACTACCCTTGACAGCTAATCTAGACACTTGGCTCCTAAATTGATTTATTAATCCTCACTTGTGATGACCTATTGATTATCTGGTCTAATTCAATTTTCCTATTTGAGAAACCATTCACCTGATTTGTGAGTATGTCCCAGAATAATGTATCGATATTATGAGTATGGTGTGTTCATTACAAATTTTCTTACTGCTTAGCAAAGAAAAGATGGATGATGCTATGATTAAAAAAAAACCTCTCTCTTTGCATTGCTATCTATATCTACGGAAACAGACCATGCTATCAATATTTATAAAGAAAAGAAATATACCATATTTTTAAGAGTGTAAGACGCACCGGAGTATAAGATGCACCTATCTTTTTTGGTTATTTTTTTTTAAGTTTTTTTTAAATTTTTTTAGACAAACACACATACAAACATACAATGTATTTTCTTTGAACAGAGTATTTGGCTGGTTCACAAATTTAAACAGTGTTTAGTCATTTCAATTAAATTTACAATTTCTATATTTCCTTTTTGCCATTTTTATTCCTCATCTATTTTTTTTTTAAAAAAACAATATTACCCTTCATCCTCATCTCTAATCTTAATCAAATTCAATTTTCCCTTCTATTCTATATTATACCCCTTCCCATTGTCATCTATTTTTATATCCATCCTCACATTGGTTAATTATGTAATATTACAATTGTTTAATACAAATTCAACATTTTTATATAAATCAATATATATATATATATATACACATACATACAAAACTATTTCCATTCTTGTTCCTCATTAATGCACTCAGCTTTGCCTTCTCTGCCATGTCCACAATCTTTTCAATCCGTTCTTCCTTTAGGGGGGCTGTTTTATATTAAATTTTATATTTTATATAAATAGTTTTACATTCTTTAACACCTTTCAATATTAATTTTCCATTCTTGTGGTCTTTAGCTCCCTCTTATGTCAAAAGAATTTAGTCTATAGATGTCTGCAACCCTCAGCAAGAACTTACGTCTTGTGGCTACCATTGAGATGCCACTTAAATATAACAATTCCAAGGCAGATCATTGCATCTAGTCCTGTCTTTATCACAAAGTATCATTCCCCCATAAAACTTTTATTTATTTTATGAATTAAAAAAAGACTAGCAGAGGGAGAAAAACAGCGCTCTCAATCTATTAAAGGAAGTTCTGCAACCGTTAGTTTGCAATCAGTTTAAGTCTAAAGAAAAAAGCACAGCAAAAATCCAAGTTTCTGCATAAACCAGTCATTCCCTTGTCTTCATTTTCTTTACCAAAGTCCCCAAAATGATATTGTTCAACAAAAACGGAAAGTACAGGTAGACCTCGACTACAGTGAAGCCCAAAATTTATGTTGATAATTCAGACATTTGCTAAGTGAATCACTGCAGGTGTTAAGTTAGTAACACCGTTGTTAAGTGAATCTGTCTCCCCCTCTTTGACTTCGCTTGTCAGAAAGTTGATTGCATGACCCCAGGATTCTGCAACTGTGATAAAGCTGAAAATCTGAATTTTGATCACGTGACCATAAGGATACTGGAACTAAGTGTGAAAAACGCTTATAAGTCACTTTTTTCAGTGCCTTTGTAACTTTGAATGGTCACTAAATGAACCGTTGTAAGTTGAGGACTACTGTAACCTGCAAGCCAAAAAAAGCCACCTCCTACTCTAGCCCAAAAGGTAAATGGGCAATTAAAAGTGATTTAAGATGTAGCTAATGGTAAGCTAAAGGTAAAGGTTCCCCTCGCACATATGTGCTAGTCGTTCACGACTCTAGGGGGCGGTGCTCATCTCCGTTTCAAAGCCGAAGAGCAGCACTGTCCGAAGATGTCTCCGTGGTCATGTGACTGGCATGACTAAACGCCAAAGGTGCACAAACGCTGTTACCTTCCCATCAAAGATGGTCCCTATTTTTTTACTTGCATTTTTTACAAACTGCTAGGTTGGCAGAAGCTGGGACAAGTAACGGGAGCTCACCTCATCCTAGTCCAACCGTCTGGTCAAGTAGGAGACTGTATTCCATTCCAGACAAGTGGCTGTCAACTTTTTCTTTAAAGCTTCTTGAAAGATGATGGAGCACCTACAACTTCTGAAGGCAAGCCATTCTACTGGTTAATTGTTCTCATCGTTAGTTCTAGGTTGCTTCTCTCCTTAATTAGTTTTCATCCATTGTTTCTTGTGTTGTTTTCTGGTGTTTGGAAAATAAGTTGACCTCTTCTTCTTTGTGGCAGCCCCTCAAATATTGGAACACTGCTATCATGTCACTGCTAGTCCTTCTTTTCTCTAGACTAGACAAACCCAATTCCTGTAATAATTCTTCATGTTTTACCCTCCAGACCCCTAATCATCTTTGTTGCTCTTTTATGCATTCTTTCCAATCTTTCTTTATAATATGGTGACCAAAACTGGATGCAGTATTCGAAGTGTGGTCTTACTAAGGCTGAACCCTGAAATAAGTCCTTGGTCTTATTTTCGGGGAGGTCTTATTTTGGAGTGCTTGGAGATGGGGACCAGTTGTGCATGCGTTTAAATATTTCAGTTACTATTGAGCCAGGTTTCACCTAATTTGTACCGTACATTCAATTGTTCTTGCCTAAGTGTAAAACTCTACTTTTCTGTACTTTGAATTTCATTTTGTTAGATAGGGCCCAGTGTTCAAGTCTATCGAGATCCATCTGGATCTTGAGTTTATCTTCTGGGGTGATGGCTATTCCTGCCAGTTTAGTGTTGTCTGCAAATTTGATGAGTTCCCCTTCTATTCCCTCATCTAAATTGTTTATGAAGATGTTGAAGAGTAATAGGCCTAAAATGGAACCTTGGGGTGTCCCACTGCTTACTTCCTTCTCTGCAGATGTTGGCCAGCCAGTTACAAATCCATAGTTTTTTCTATCAAAAGCCACATTTCTCAAGGATTCTGCTATAAAAATTCATCTGTTATACTGTTTGCCTTTTCTTTTTATATTTTGTGAATATTTTGAAGTTACTAAGATGTCAAAATGGGGCAAACTATAAAATGTCTATGTATCCCAGATTTTCAAATATGGTGTAAGTTCATACAATCATTCTAATAAGCCAAATTTCTGACCTATCCTAAAAGAGATTGTTCCTGCCAAAGATCTGAATTGATCATATGCAGAAATTAGACCCATAAATTTGGCCAAGAGTTGGGTAACATTTTATTATTAGATAGGTCAATCTTACAGGAAAAGGACTACGAGGAGCCTTGGTAGTATAGTGGTCTAAAGCACCCTGTTATTAAGACCAGCTGCCTGCAATTACTGCAGGTTCGAATCTCGCCAGGCTCAAGGTTGACTCAGCCTTCCATCCTTTCTAAGGTAGGTAAATTGAGGACCCAGTTGTGGGGGCAATAAGCTGACTTTGTATAAAATATACAAAAGGATGAAGGCTATTGCTTATTGCTTAGCGCACTGTAAGCCACCCTGAGTCTCCGGAGAAGGGCGGCATATAAATCAAATTAAAAAAAAAAAAAGTAACAGCCATTTTACACAAAACATTCCTTCCCAACCCATCTAAGGAGATATGCATCACTACTTGACAGTCAGGACGGTGTAATCAATGCCAGGTGATAAGTCACAGGTGTGCTCTTACAACTCAGTTACAATGCGTTGAATACAGGTCATAGGATTTGAACAAGCTCCTGATGGTAAGTAAACATAGGTCCATAATGTCCCTGTGGCTCGAACCCAAAGCTGGAAATCCACTGCCTGATGGGTCGTAACACAGTTCCCAGTTGGAGATAATGATGAGCAGATAATGTCGTGGAATAGAGTTGGAAGCTGCAGCCCAGCAACAAAGGATGGCAATATAGTCACAATGTCCATACTTCATGATTTTAAAGACCCAGGCCTCTCTCATCCGGTAGCCATGCTGCTTAAAATGGCCCAAACCTTTTACCCCTAAGATTGAAAAAAAAAAAAAGCCCACTCAGCCTGAAAATAGACACATATTCTATCAGAAAAAGAATATTCAAAACACATGCTTTCTTTTGATCTCACAATACTGGAAATGGTACTTTTGAGGGAAGGATACTTTGAATTCAAATATTTTGCAAATCCCTATAGTCACATCATTAGAAAAATTCATCATCGCATAATGCTCTCATGGAGAACAGTAGTCTTTGCTTTCCTTGCATTATCATATTTCTCATTTTAAAAAGGTTCTCATTTTAATGAATGTAGAAAAGAGGTTAATGAAGAGGGTGGTAGGCCTTGCCTCCCCTTCTTCGCTCTCATAAAACCTGATTTCTTGATCATTCTGCACAGGCTTGGCTGAATTAAGCTGCCACAATATGTTTTCATTGATGTTCCCTAATGTTTGTAAAGGAAATTCTACAAAATATGGGTGAGAAACATGATTCATTCCCTTCACAAATAAAGAGTTGCCTTATATTTTCAAATATATCTAAAAAGAGATAAAATATCTTCTACCTTTCAGTCAGCTGGCATTTAATATATTGCAAATTTTAAGGAGTCTTCAGCCAGATTTTCTTTGCATCTTTACGTAAGACTTAGAGAAGTATAAAAATCTGTGGGAACAGAGGCAGAAGAGACAAGTGACAGAATATATATGCCATAATGTACAGTACAAAGTAGAGATTCACATACAGTACTTTCATCTAGTATGAGAACACAAATATAAAAGACTGGGGTGGATCATGAAGATGCAACACAGTTCATCAATTTTTGTCACCAAATAAGTAATTTGTATGGTTACTTATGATTTCAGTAGAAAATTAGCCTGGCATTATTCCAGTTCCTTATTCAATTGATTTATTTTGAGAATTATTTTAAAGGAAAAAAGAAGTATAGGGAAAACCTAAATGTAAGATGAGATGAGATGAGTTAACTTTTACTGTCAATTTTTTCTGTAACATTAAAAAATCAAATTCTGATGTCCGCTTAACCATACCCTTACTCGGATTTGAACTTGGGCTAAATTTGGTATAAAATGGTTTGTCGTGAATGCGACTGCCTGAGGGCTCCTGGATTGGAGCTGAAAGGCGAAAGGGAAGCAGTATGCTCCCTCCCATATTGGGATAGACCAGGTGCTTCAAGAAAAAAAAACACAGAGACACACATATATATTACACACACACACACACACTTATGACCACAATTGAGCCTAAAATTTCTGTTGTTTGTTGAGTTTTGCCCTATTTTTTGACTTTTCTTGCCACAGTTAAGTGAATCACTGCAGTTGATAAGTTAGTAACCTGGTTGTTAAGTGAATCTGGCTCCCCCATTGACTTTGCTTGTCAGAAGGTTGGAAAAAGGTGACCACAAGACCCTGGGACAAAGCAAAGGTCATAAATATGAACCAGTTGCCAAGCATCTGAATTTTGATCATGTGATCATGGGGATGATGCAAAGGGTGTAACTATAAAAAACTGTCATAGGTCACATTTTTCAGTGCTGTTGTAACTTTGAACGGTCAACTAAACGACCTGTTGTAAGTCGATACTACCTGTATATGGTATAAGGCTATTACAGAATCTGGTTGTTCAGCTTCGGATACTGCGAAGCCTACCCGCTAAAGATAACAAAGAAAACTGGTCATGGAGCAGATGTGTAGCATCAGTGATGGTATTCAGCAGGTTCTATCCGGTTTGGGCAAACCGGTAGCAGCAGCGGCGGGAAGCTCTACCCACCCGACGTAATCACGTCCTGTTTTTGACGCTCTGCGGAAGCGCAGAAGGTCCTGCACACGCTCACATTTGTGAACCGGTAGCTAAGATAAGTGAATACCACCCTGTGTAGCATCCCAGACAATACTGCAGACCCTGGACAATCAGCACTTGACCATGGAGAGTAGTGCAGCATACAAGTTTAGTCAAATTTGAGAAACCATTTACTGATCTTCTCTACCCAGAAATCTAATGGAGAACTTCAATGGATCTAACGGACCTGGCAGCTATTACTGAGACCTGGTTGGGCCCGGAGGGAGAGGTCCCCCTGGTTGAGATGTGCCCACCAGGCTTCAGAGCATTTCATCAGCCGAGGGCGCAGGGGAGGGGCGGGGGGGTGGCGGTTATTATTAAAGAAGATCTTGGTTCGAGGGAAACCACTGTGCCACAGATTGCTGGATGTGAAACCCTCTTTGTGAGATGGGGTCATGGGGTTCAGATACACCTGTTGCTCACGTACCTGGCTCCCTACCACGTGGCAACGGCCCTGCCCGAGCTACTCGACGTGATAGCCACGGTGGCAGTTGATACACCCAGGCTTATGGTCATGGGTGATTTCAACTTGCCATCCGTTGGTGAGACGTCTGAGATGGCACGGGAGTTCATGGCTTCCATGACGGCCATGGACCTGACCCAGTTAGTTCATGGCCCCACTCACAGGGGGGGTCACACTCTGGACTTGATTTTCGTCTCTAGCCAGTGGTTGAGTGGCCTTGTTATAGGGGATATAGACATGGAACCCTTGTCATGGTCTGACCACTCGCTCCTTCGCCTAGATCTTCGAACCGCTACACCCCGCCGCAGGGAGGCAGAGCCTACAAGATGGGTCCGCCCCAGGCGCCTGATGGATTCTGATAGATTCCAGACGGAGCTTGGGCCATTTCCTGAGGTTCTAGCTCAGGACTCGGTCGGGGACCTGGTGGCGGCCTGGGATCGGGCCGCTAGCGGAGCCTTAGATCGAGTCGTGCCTTTGCGGCCTCTGACCCGGTCCCGATCCCTCGCAGCTCCTTGGTTTACTGAGGAGCTGAGGGAGATGAAGCACCGGAAAAGACGCCTGGAGAGTGGTTGGAGGACCAGTCGCACCGAATCTGACCGAACACTGGTAAGGTCGCATATTAAGACCTACCTAGTGGCGATAAAAGCGGCAAAGTCCAATTACTTTTCCGCTCTTATTGTGTCATCAGAGAATCGTCCGGCGGCCCTGTTCAGAGTGACCCGCTCCCTGCTTCAACCTGGAGTGCGGGAGGACCCTCTGGAGGGCAGGGCTGAGGATTTCGGACGGTATCTGTATGACAAAATCGCTCAGATCCGGCAGGATTTGGACTCTGACTGGGTAGATCCGGGCAGGATGACGAGGAATAGTCTTGAGAATGTTATCTGGGAAGAGTTTGACTCTGTGACTCCGGATGACGTGGACAGGATTTTGGGGAGACTTAATGTGACCACATGTTTTGAAGTTCTCCGTTAGATTTCTGGGCAGAAAAGATCGGTAAATGGTTTCTCAAATTTGACTAAACTTGTATGCTGCACTACTCTCCATGGTCAAGTGCTGCTTGACCAGGGTCTGCAGTGATGATTACACCTTCTTGCCTCATGTACTTGTTAGCAGTATACATACTTTAAATAAAATAAAATAAAAACAAAAATGTGTACTACTCTAATTTAAAGAGATGATTAATGCTAAGTACCTCTATATGTTGTTCTGAGGTAAATTATGTTCACTATTCAGTCATCAATTAGGACTGAATAGTGAACATAATTTACCTCAGAACAACATATAGAGGTACTTAGCATTAATCATCTCTTTAAATTAGAGTAGTACACATTTTTGTTTTGAAGTTCTCCGTTAGATTTCTGGGCAGAAAATATTGGTAAATGGTTTCTCAAATTTGACTAAACTTGTATGCTGCACTACTCTCCATGGTCAAGTGCTGCTTGACCAGGGCCTGCAGTGATGATTAGACCTTCTTGCCTCATGTACTTGTTAGCAGTATACATACTTTAAAACCGATTCAAAATAATGCTATGACTCTGGTGTCACCGGAAAAAAAAAATCTAAAAAAATGTTGTTTTAAGAAATCCATTCATTGCATTCAAGATGAAGGCTCAGAAAACCTGAAAAAAAAATCAGGCTACTCTAATGCCTAAGAGCTACTGAATTAATAATAGGAAGTCTAAAGGCCTTTTGATGGTGCACATTTCTGGTTTTTCCCACATTCTCTAAAATCAGTTGCTCATTTATCGTGGCAAACTTGTGTTCCAATCATTAGATTCCGGGGTGCTATTCAGCAGGTTCTGGAGAACTGGTACCAGAAATTTTGAGTAGTTTGGAGAACCGGAAAATACTACCTCTGGCTGGCCCCAGAGTGGGGTGGGAATGGAGGTTTTGCAGTATCCTTCTCCCAGGAGTGGGGAGGGAATGGGGATTTTGCAGTATCCTTCCCCTGCTATGCCCAAGCCACACCACACCCACCAAGCCACGCCCACAGAACCGGTAGTAAAAAAATTTGAATTCCACCACTGCTGGGACCCCTTCTTTATGACAAGGATAGAGTTGTTCCCAAATTGATGTTTGCTGAAATTAACTTGTTATGGCTAACCACTTTTTATTTTTTTTTAAAAAAAGATCAGCTATAATTGCTAAAACAGCTAGGATTAATTTGAAAATTATTAGCTAAATATTTAAATTAAAAAGTGCAATTTTTGTTTTACTTCAAAGCTGTTAAATAAATAAATAAAATAAAATAAATATTTCGTTTCAAAATGTATATATGGACTTAAAAATCAGTTCCTATTGTTCAAAATTAGTAAGGCATAAACAGAAAAAGGACTGTTCTCTATACCATAAGGATGATGGTAATGACTCTCTTATCTGTCAGATATTGCAGTAGCTGTGTGATGCCAAAGATGAAGATTCCTTCATGGATTATGAAATTCACTAAACTCGGGAGCAGTACAGCATCAACATGAATACCTAATTTGCTCAAAACAGCAGCTATAACCTAAAGAAAAGATGTAGGAGAAGTAATTCTAATGAATAAATAATATCACTAAAATAATAAAGAATTTAATACCAGTTTGGGACAAAATAATATCTGTCCAATAAGATCATGGAACAGATTAGCTGTAGAAACATCTTTTAAATCCATATAGGTATTTTTAAAAAATAATGTAAAATAGATACAGATTAAAAAAAAACCTCATTTATCAGACTGCTAATTTATTTTTACTCACCAACAGTTTAGTTAAAAGACCTTGTCAATAGTGAAGGGTATCTTGTCCAGTACATGTAGTTCTAAAGTTTGGAAGCCCTATGAACAAGGAACATATGAACATTACGTCTTAATGAAACATCCACAAATCACATAAAACCAATCATCTCCTACCATCTCATTCTCCAACATTGACACCCTTCCTTCATAACATTATACTTTTTTTTTTGGGTGAGAATAGAATTGTTTAATTCAAAGGTGGTCAGCCCCTATGTAATCAACTGGGTTACTGAAAGCTCTTATCCTGGGATGCAACTCATCCAAAATAGCCCCAAGTTCAGACTTCAAGAGCTCATAGTTCTGATTCATAAAAGATATCAGTGTGCACTATGGTCCCTGAATAGTGGAAGGAGGCAGTACTGTTACATGCAGAATGACAGAGAAAAAGAGAGAGGGGGGCAAGTAGCAAAGGGAAAGGTGGCAGACTCAAAACATCTTAAATGCTATACTTGTTCTGACCTAGGCTTCCTTAGAAATTAAACAGCACAAACTTAATCCCGGCAAACCTCTTTAATTCATACAGCTGTAAATTACTTTCATTTACAGCCCACAATGCTTGATAAACAGTCTTTCAGAGGAAGGTTATCAACACCCACCTATTTCACGTGGAATGCTGCCAAAGAGCTAATTTCCAGACGCAGGGCTTCAAAAATTTTAGCAAGGAATTTTCTGCCCGGTTGCTGGCTGGACGTGGCCATGGTAGGCGTGGCCTAGTCAGCCTCCTGCACCATGGGGGGGGGGGGCGTTTTTGCCCTCCCCGGGCTCCAGAGGCTTTCCTTGAACCTCTGGGAGAGCAAAAATGCCCTACCCAGGTGCTGAAAATGGACCTGTTTCTGGCCTTCCCGAACTTCCACTACATCCGCTTTTTGCCCTCCCCAAGCCTCCGTGTGCGCCCTGCACTTACCTGCATTCAAAACGGGCCGCATGGGGACTCCTGGGATGGGCGGGGCCAGCCAAGAGTGGGATTTGAGGGTTCTCCGAACTGCACAGAATCTTAGCTAGAGGTTTTCCTGAACCCCTGCGAACCCCCAGCAGCCCACCCCTGGTTTGGGTAATGAAACATCTGCAAGAAAACAACCAAATTCAGAGAGCACCAAGGACCTTCAAACCCTTCTCTTTCTCCTTTAGACTTTACTCGACAGGAAACTTTTTGAAAACCATGTACTTCACTTCATTTGGGCATGTAAAGAATAATGAAGATTATCTTGATATGGAGTATCTGTTGCTGAAGCAGAAGTATTTTTAAGTTTTTAAAAGGTATTGCAATAAAGATATGTCCTTGAGACATGACCAGTCACTTAAAGACTATTTGAAGTTATGACAGACATTCCCCCAAGACTAATCATAGGGACACTGCAGTGCTGCACTTTCCACATTTGTTTTGAAATGTCATATGCTAATTGCAAATATTAATTAATACAATTAATATATTTTGCTCACACCAACTTCTTATGCAGTACCCTTCATTCTTCTCCTCTATTTTTCTCCTTGGCGTTCTAAATCCCTTTGTAACCTCCTTCAGGAAGTTTCCTAATATAATTTCCTTTTTTTATTATTAAGGTTTTATTTTATTATATAAAATACAAAGAAGAGAAAAAAAATAGGAAATTAAAGGAAGGAAGGGGAGCAAGGAAAAGGGGGTGTGAGCTACAAGGAAAAAGAGAAAAAAAAAGAAAAAGAAAAAGGGGCATTGCCTTCCAACAGTACAGCGTAAGATAAAACCAACTCCAACCTCAACTTTTCGCTTTTCCACATTAATATGTAACTAGCTATTACTATATCAAATCTTTCTGATCAACAAAACCAAAGTCAGTTTCGTTTTTTTTCTTTCACAAGCACAAAATCCAGAAGTGATCCAAATAAAAACATATTTTCCTCTTTGAATAAAATAATCAATTTAACCATTCCTACTTTATCTTCCTTGAAATAGTGTGTATTTCTATTTTTGCATCTAATAATCTTGGTGAATTGTCACCATTTTTATTTACAAAATTTGTTGTATTCTTTCAAATTCTTCGACCTTACTGAAAAAAAGAGAAAAAAAAACTTTTTCACCCTTTTTTCCTTCAAAGTATTAAACTTTTTTAAAAAGTTTTTTTAAATCAAAACATTTTAATACATCTTTTTCTTTGACTTCTTAACATACAAGCTTTAAACTTCAGTTTACATTTACATTCAGTATTACATTTAGATCCCTCCCTCCAAACTACCCTTATAGAATAATATTTTTTTCTTTTATAAACATCATCTTTAACAGAGTGGTTTTTTTTAAAACTGGTACATCATTTTCTTTTAACTTTCTCTTAATACAGGAACTCTCAAATATATCTTTTATATTTTGTATTTTTGCCTACTTTAATAATTATTTAAGCATTTCATATGAACTTCTCTGTAAGTTTTATCAAATAGTTACAGGCCTTTCTTTTTATCACAAAATCCTCAACCTTGTTAATGTCCTTAAAGAAAAAGTCCCAAATTCGTATTTTTTCTTGATGCTCTTCTTTCAATTTTGTTGTGAGGTTTATATTTGAACCATAATAGTGAAAGTTAATATCAAGTTCTTCCAAAAGTGTAATAAATTCCTCTACATTTTCAGCTACTAATGAAATTGCTTCGGCAGTTTGGTAACATTCTCCATACGTTTGCATCTCAGAAGTAATTTGAGAGGAGTTTTTATTTTCCTTAGAGAACAGCTGGTCAACAAATTGGCGTATTTTATTTAGAGACCTTTCAAATATATTTCTAATATTTTGCTCCACCATCTTGATTTCCCCTTTTAATCAGAATCAGAAGATTTTAGCCACCCACAGCTAAGATCAAGCTACCAGTTACTGCAATAGTAAACTAAAATCACAGCTTTCCATCTTTATCTTTGTCCATCAGCTTTTGTTGTTGTTGTTGTCGTTTCTCACCACACTTCCTTATTCGGCTTGCCTTAGCAGCCTTCTTCCTTGTTCTTTGAGACAAAACGAGATCCCTAAAATGGCGCAAATCTTCAAAAAGGTATAGCTGGCTGTAGCTAGAAAGAGTCTCTTTTTAAGTTGACTTTAAAAAGATTAATAGTCGTTGAAGGTGATTAAGAAGAGAAAGGCACAACTTACTGTCCATTTGAAAGTTACATTTCAAAACAGTGGCTTCTTCAACCCCTCCCAGATTGCAGCCCCTCCCCTCCCAGATTTTGGCATGCAGATAGCTTTGGAGTTCAGAAGCCGTTTGCCATCTTACAGCTGTATTGGAGGGTTCCCAGGGGACATTCTTTGACACACTCTGCTGGGTAGGTAATAAAAACGGAAAGGGATGCCAGTCCCTTCAGTTGAAAGGCAGAGAAGCTACACCCCAAGGAAAAATTATTCGGAGATTCTTCCCAGGCATGTGTTTAGTTGGCCATCTTCCCGGAAGTCCTATAATTTCCAAATTATAGAAGATGCCTTAGGGCAGCATCGTATCTGTTCTCCTTCTCTTCTTCTTCTCAACTTCCTTTTTTAACACCCTGGTGTCGAGGGACATACAAAGTTCTGGCTGTTGCTATTGAGGCAGCCTCAACCATTGTTAATTAGTGTTGTGTAGAATGTCTTTGATGTTGTCTTTCCATCTTCTTCTGGGTCTGCCTCATGTTCTTTGACCGTCTCCTCTTTTTGTATATTATTTGTATGTTATGGAATCCCATGACATCCTCTCGAGGAGAACAAACCACGGTTTTTGTATGTAGTTTAAGATTGCTTCTATGCCAATTCTTTCTCTTATGGTCTCATTTCTGATTTTATCTCTTCTTATCTCCAGCAGCTTTCCTCAAATATCTCATTTCTGTGATGAGTAACTTTTATGTTTTGTTGTAAGTGTCCATGCTTGGCACCTGTAGCATAGGGTTGGGATGAATATTTTTGTACAAGATGCTTCTTTGTGCTGATAGGTATTGCCTTATGTTCTGGAGTGGAGCAAGCTGTTCTAATACTTGATTTGCCTTACTGCATCATATGTTAATCTCTTCGTTCATTCTACCATCTTCAGTGAATGTTGTTCCTAGATATTTGAACTTTGATACTTGTTTTATTCTTGTTCCTTCTAATACTATGTTTAGGGTATGCTTTTCTCTTCCCATTGCCATTACTTCTGTTTTCTCTCTGATTCTCATATTATTTGTCTTGCATTCCTGGTTTGCAGCCATAAGATGCAGTTGCAGTTTCTTAGCTGTACTTGCTATCAATGCCTGATCATCTGCAAAGAGTAGTTTGTTGATATTATTTCTTCTCTTGGGTTTGGCTTTTTTGCCTTTGGTCATGCTGTCAATGTAGATGATAAAACAATAGTAGTGACAGGACACATCCTTGTTTTACTCCGGATATTACTGTGAATGGTTCCAATGTTCCTTGTTTTGTTCTGACTACACTTCTGCAGTCATTATATAAGCTTTTACATATTCTAGTAAGATGTTCACTTATTCCATATTGAGTTAACATTTGCCGTAATGATTTCTTATCTGTCATCAGTCCGACTAACGAACCCAACAAATGTAGACACTTCCAAGAATGTTGAAATTCCAAAAGCAAAACTTTATTGAGTACATCATTTTGGCACTGCAGAAAACAAAACCAACTCTAACTTTTCCCGCACAATATTGCATAGTTAAAGAATAGAGTTGAATACCTACCTGGAATACCTACCACACCTGAAAAGATAAAGAATAGAAAAACAATTACAGGACATAACTCGAGCTTGCATTTCAACAATTGTGTTAAATTTTAATAAAAGCAGAGATTGTTGTTTCTCAAGTCATGTTCTAACTGGAAGCCATTTTTCTATTTATGTTTCTTTTAATATGAATTGTTTGAATGCAAACTCAAGTTTTGCCACTGAAAGTCACTGATCCTTAAATGTTTTTCATATCAGACTCAAGCCAGGTTACAAAATGGAAATTTTTTCACTGGTTTTAAATGAAGTTTATTAAGTTTAAAGTGAATATTGCAAAATGAAAATTACAGCTATTTGAGTCCTGTTCAGTCACCATGTCCCTGCATAGAATTTAATGTACAAATGGCTACCAGCCACTCTTTTCTTTAATGGTATCATTGAAAAACCAATCACCTTTGAGAAATGTGCTGTATGCATGGGGTACATTTTTATATACTGTATATGCTGACATTTCCATGTGAACTAGAAGTTTGATAATGTTGGAGGTGAAGCATTACATTGCAGGTACATTGCAGCCAATGACAATTAACTATTTTCTAATACTATAAAGATAAAGGTTTCCCCTCTCCAGTCGTATCCAACTATAGGAGATAATGCTGATCTCCATTTCGTAGCCGGAGGGAATTGTCCGAAGCATTGTCCAAAGACCCTTTTCATAATCATGTGACTAACATGATGATAGGCTGAGGCACCCAGAACACTGTTCCTTCCCATCGAAATAGTACCTATTTATCTACTCGCATTTTTTAAAAAAAATTGATTTATATGCCGCCCTTCTCCGGAGTCTCAGGGTGTCTTACAATGCGTTAAGCAATAGCCTTCATACTTTTGTATATTTATACAAAGTCAGCTTATTGCCCCCACAAACTGGGTTCTCAATTTACCTACCTTAGAAAGGATGGAAGGCTGAGTCAACCTTGAGCCTGGTGAGATTCGAACTTACAGTAACTGCAGACAGCTGGTGTTAATCACAATGCTATCAGTCTGCTGAGCCACCAGGCTCACATTTGTGTGCTTTCAAACTTCTAGGTGGGCAGGATCTGAGAAAAGTAATGGGAGCTCACTCAGTTGCATGGCGCTCAGAATAGATTGTGCAGGATGCTTGTAATCAATAACTTAAAATATTTGGTGCTTGCCGTAATTAAGAAATAAAGACATTCTTCTTACTTACGCCAAACTTTTATTTTGTTTAATCTTTAACCTTTCAGGAAGAATATTTTGCATACACTATTCTTTCATTTGTCATTTATGAACCTCTTTTTCCTCCAATAACTTAAAAGAAGAAATCTCTTATCTGTATTCTAAAGTACTGAAAAGGTCCATCGCATGATTATGTTTATATGTAATATACTATTTAAGAAAATCAAAGTTGGTGTTTTCGGTCTGGTTGCTGTACTTATAGATCTCAGAATTATTACAAATGATTATAATTAAATCTATGCTGTTGAAAATGCTTGTACATATTTAACATGCCCCTTCAATAGCAAGCTATAAATTGTTATATCATCACATTAGAAAAGGCAAAAGATATACAAATATTACCCCCCATCCCGTTTAATTGGCAGTCATAGATGTTTTCATTGCATAGAGAACTCTTAATTGCACACAATGAAAACAACCCATTATATAATAGAATCTACTGCCCTGTAATTTTAATTTCTTTTCACGAGTCAGAGTTTAAAATATCTAGTATAACACAACAACATAAATTTTAATATACAGAGTATTAATTTCAAAATACCCCAATACAAAAATACAACAAGATTAACCCTTCTGAAAAAAGCTAATATAATTTTTATTGGGTAACATAAGCCTATAATAGCTAGGTTCCTACAAAGGCCAGCCAAAGTGCTATGACTTTAGGTCTACTAAATTAAAAGATTTAATTTTTTTTTTTAATTTGATTTATATGCCGCCCTTCTCCGGAGACTCAGGGCGGCTTACAATGCGTTAAGCAATAGCCTTCATACTTTTGTATATTTCTACAAAGTCAGCTTATTGCCCCCACAAACTGGGTCCTCAATTTACCTACCTTAGAAAGGATGGAAGGCTGAGTCAACCTTGAGCCTTGGAGAGATTCGAACCAGCAGTAATTGCAGGCAGCTGTGTTAATAACAGGGTGCTTAGACCACTGTACTATCAAGGCTCTTGATGTCAAAACAACAAAATTATATTAGTTAGAACCAGGGTGGATTTGATTTAAATCGAGTTGATTTAAATCACAATTTAAATCATGATTTAAATCACTAGTAAAAAGGCTTCATTTAAATCAACTCGATTTAAATCATAATTTTTAAAGATCAACTGTCATCTCTGCTACTCCTTTGACTCACTGTTGACTCACGATAGTCCCAGTGTTGCAGAATATACAGCCTCATGCTACATAACTAAGCTCCATTTCATGCTGAATAAACTAAATTATTTATGTATCTTAAATAGAAAACTATCTTACGATAGATTTTTACCCCAAAAGTTTTTTATTAAAATAAATTCGATAAAAATCAAAAAAATCCGATTTAAATTAAAAAAATCCGATTTAAATAAAAAAAAAATCTGATTTTTTTTTATTTTTTTTAAAAAATCATTGATTTTTATCCACCCTGGTTAGAACAGTGATTTTACTTTAAATTAACACATTGAATGCAACAGAATTGTCTTTTCATTTAAATAAACTTCACAATATAGCAATTTTGCTTTCAAAAATATATTTAGGCAACATCATCACATCACAAGAGACTTTCTGGCAGACCTTACCTTATCACTGGCTTTCATTCGTTTCCTCTTTTCCAACGAAGATGTCATCAATGTCTACAAGTATGTATCTATCCAGGGATAATGGAAGTCTCTTTCCAGTCAAAAAGGAGGCAGCATCTATAAAGATGAGCTTATACAGCCAGAAGTTCAAACTGTTACCAAAAAGAACATGCTGAATTCCATCATTAACATCCAAGTCATGAATAACCGTTTTGCATGTAGAACATTTTTAATTGCAGGTGGAGGGGTCTTTTCAGATACTCTTACATTTGCAAATACAACAGGTTGGTAAGAGGAATGATTTATATGGAAAACTGTCCAGTCACTTCCAGGCAAAGGCCCTTTATCAAGCTTGGATGGTTTTGTTACATGGAGCAGAGGAGAATGAGGATTAATTCAATAGTCTTTTATACCTACATTACTATGAATCTGGAAAGGAATACCTTTTAACTTAAAAGTCTGCAAAGTATTATCATTAGTTTTTTGAAATCCACAGAGTATTTATCTAGAAAGCCCCAATTCCAGGAATCCAAATTCACATATTTAGAAATATTTTCATATATTATTACAAGATACTTGCCTTTATTTTTATCTATCAGTATAGGAAGGTCACCTCTATGTAATATTGGAACCTGCTGCATTCTAATATCATGACTGTATCTTGACCAAGTAGAGTACTGACATTCCACAAAAACAAGCACAACAGCATCAGTCCTTAGTAGTTCACTAAGGGCTTAATCATCTTCCATGGAGATAGCAGTACTGGAAGATCTCCACATTCAACCTCTGAAGAAATTTCAGAAGCTTCATTTTCTTGTTTGTTGCCATTGTATAATGCACTGAAATAATAAGTGTTTTGTATGCACATCATACAAAACACAGCTAGCAATATTACTTTTCATTGAAAATGTCTATGAAGTTTCACAATAAAAGTCATGTTGTAAGTCAGGCCTAGATACTTACAGTTGTGACTGAATTGAGACTATAAAAGTTTCAGAATTTATTCCAGTTCAGTTTTAGAAGTTTATGTCACCATTGCAGCATGTATTTCTGTCTTCAGTGCAATTCAGTCTCAATATATTCTGGAATGGAAAAAGAGAGTAAAGAGGTTTTTTTCACTCTTAACCAACTGATCACAATAAACTTAAACTGAAAAGCTACACAACATAACAATGGAATTAAATTTGAAGTGAGAGCTGAATTAAAATTATTTTCTTCCCTCCAATCTGATTCTTCCTAGTTGTGCTGGATCAATTCCCATTTGCTGTATATATGGCATTTATCAAACTACTAGATAATCATTAAATGCAAGTAATTAACAGTTTTTTTTATTTCAAACAAAATACCATTACTTACTATTTGTATTGTAGCAATAGCAATAGCAATACAACTTAAACTTATATACTGCTTCATAGTGCTTTTACAGTCCTCTCTAAGTGGCTTACAGAGTCAGCCTCTTGCCCCCAACAATCTGGGTCTTCATTTTACCCACCTCGGAAGGATGGAAGGCTGAGTCAACCTTGAGCATGGTGAGATTTGAACTGCTCAACTGCAGCTAGCAGTCAGCTGAAGTAGCTTGCAGTACTGCACTCTAACCACTGCGCCACCTTGGCTCTTCCAATACAATACAATAATCTTGTAAATTATTTTTTGGCACAATAACAAATATACTTAATCCCAAAGACACTCAAATCCTGCAATTCATTATTATCCAATATAATAAAAATATATAGAATTCATATTTATATATCTTTAAAGTAATTATTAAAGCATTAAAATATAAAAATATATTTTTATATCAGGTAGATCAAGTAAAAATCAGGTATATCAAGTGTGGAATCCATTGGCCTCTGAGATAAAGCCACAAGTAAATGTCAATATGTGTTTTGTGAGTTATTGTACTTTGCATTAGAGGGATTAGATGTATCACTGTTGGTTTGTTGGATTTTTATTAGTGAAATATTTTTCACTTGTTTTGAGCATCGTTAGTAGAGTGGTGAGTGGGGCAGCCACATAAAAGGAATAAATAAAATGAATTCTTTCACCTGGACTAAAATTAAATGTTTTAAATAAATATGACAAATTGTATTTTCTGTCATGGTATTAAAACCCATCTAACCAACACTGAGTATGAATAGCATTCTTTAAGGAAACCAACACTATGTATATTTGCCAACTTAAAAATGCATTTTCAAATTAATATCTTAACATTATAACATTATAAAAAGTATTATATATTACATTATAATATTATATATTATATATTACTACTAAATGTAGCAGTTATAAGGATGATAATTGACACAGTATGGCTTAATATATGAATATCGTGAAATACATTTAATATAAGGAAATAGGATAAGCAAGAACATTGTTGTTAAAATAAACAACATTAAGATATAAGCATAAATGAAAATCAGTACTGCTTATTTTAATGGGAGAAATAATAAAGCCCTACTTAATCCTTGTGCAGAAAATAATCAGGCTCCATTGGTCTTAACTTCAGCCAGATTGGATCCTCTTTTTTTGATCCTATACAGTTATAAGGTAAACTTTTAATATATTGTGGTATAAGATTAAAGAATAGCACATTCTAATAGTTTTTTACTTAAATATATTTAGATTTTACTTGCCTGAAACATAATTAGAGTGATCATATTAGTGTGTGTATGAGTTTACGTTTTTTAAAAAAATCAGTAGTTAAGAATCTGAGAGGCCATATTGATATTTGATAATTTTCCAGCATATTTGAATCCAGCATGTAAGCATCACACAACAGACCTATTCTTGTAGACCTGATACTATTTCCAAAATATTTTATAGCCCCTGCGTGAGATATGTTTATGCAGGATTCCTTTCAAAAGGATACCTACTTCACTAGGGAAATATTACCTGCAGATCTTAACGATCTTCCAAAGAAGACAAGATATTTCTCCAAATATCACGTTATGAGATTGTTTAACCAAGCTCAATCAAATCAAATTCTGTGAATACTTGCAGTTTTGTTGCCTTTTTGGTTCACTAACATACCACTCTAGAGCTGATTAAAATATAAATAATTAAGAAATGTATTTAGCCCTATTTTTCGTGTCTTCCTGCACAAAAAACCCTGAAAGTAATGTTTTTTTAAAATGACATATTTATAAATATTTCAATACTACATACCTGCATGTTGTCCCAGCAAAATTTGGCCTGATTTTCTTGGTTCCTTGGATCTAAGGGAGACTCCCACTGAGCTTACTGGAACATGCTTAATAGGATTGTTAACTGTGAAGCTGCAAACAGCTAGACTGAAATATTTTATTTAACTGTGGATGGAATTGCTAGAAGCACTTCACTCACTTGCCTTAACATGCAGAATAAAGCAAGAGGTCCGTGTGTATTTTTCATTCAAAGTAGTTAGACAGTACGTATTTTAAAAAATAAAATAAAATCAGACTGGAAGCCCCCAGACGCCCATATTTAGACAGGCTGTATTATCCTTTTTGTTTTAAAGTTATTGTTTATTCTTTCTCATCCTTGACTTTTCTAATGAATTGACTGCAGTGACTGTAAGTTCTAGTCCTGCCTTAGGTATGTATGAAAGTTGGCTTGGTGACTTTGGGCCAGACATTCTCTCTCAGCTCAACCCACTTCATAGTTATTGTTCTGAGGAAAATAGGAGGATGGAGCAGTGTTATGTGTAATTTATTTATAAGCATAACAAAGACGGGATTAAAAATGTAAAATAACTTTAGAATAGCATCCAGATATTAACAATATCATTAAATGAACAGTCCATTACATTCTTTTTCAAGATGAAATTACTAAAACACTTAATTCTCATTCTCCCCCCCTCTCTCTCTATATATAAAACCATGTTTTCCCAAAAATAAGACCCTGTCTTATATTTTTTTGAACCCTGAAATAACCACATGGCCTTACTGCCATCTGTTCAAAAGCCCAATTGGGCTTATTATCAGGGGATGTCTTATTTTGGGGAAAACAAGAAAAAAAGAGCCTGGTGGCGCAGCAGACTAATAGCCTGTTATTAACATTCAGCTGCCTACAATTACTGCAAGTTCGAATCTCCCCAGGCTCAAGGTTGACTCAGCCTTCCATCCTTTCTAAGGTAGGTAAATTGAGGACCCAGTTTGTGGGGGCAATAAGCTGACTTTGTATAAATATACAAAAGTATGAAGGCTATTGCTTAACACATTGTAAGCCGCCCTGAGTCTCCGGAGAAGGGCGGCATATAAATCAAATTAAAAAACAAACAAACAGGGTATATATATCTATATCTATATATATTCACACACACACACACAGAGCACCTTTTGTCTAATTGTTAGATATAAATATTGCATTTTTGCATTCTAAGTTCATTGTATTGCATCTTTTCAATGTTTATTCTAAAATCCTTGGATATCACTTTTCTAAAATATTCAATTTTCTGTTTTTCAATTCTTCCTTCAAAAAACTCCCATGTAACTTGCAAACAAAAGTTTGCTGTTCCCCTAAAAAAAAGGTCTGTGTAAACAAGAAGACATAACCATGTTTAGAAATTTGGATGCTTTTTTTAAAAAAAGATGTCCGGGATAAATTTCAGTTGATTGTCAAGAAAAAGAAACAATTCGGAGTTTCACAAAACACTAAAGGGCATCAAGGACTCACAAAACAAACAAACAAACAAACAACAACAAAAAACATCCAAGAGAGAGGTGGGCAGGTACCACACTAGGAAGACATAAGTTAATAGAGCTAACAACATTTTTTTAAAAAATGAAGTTACAAGCTACTAAACAACAGTGTTTGTTTGGTTGTATATGTGTGGCATACACACCCACACTCTTTAAAAGCCATATGAAGTTATTTCTCAATCAGAAAAAAAAAATTCTATAATTATTTTTATAATTCTATAATTTATAATTCTATAATAAATAATTTAATAAATATTTATTTATATATTTATGTATAATAAATATTATAAATTTATAATTCCATAATTATAATTAATAACCCCAATACAACCACCCCACCCCAACAGTTATTTTGCATTCTAGATTGCGGTGCACAACCTTGAACCAAAACCCTGGCAAAGTTTTATTCTGGGAAGAATAGGGGGGGGGGGAGTTTTTTTTTTTTTTTAAAAGAACTTTTATTCTGGGAAGAAAAGAGGAGCCGAAGTTTGCAGATGAGGAAACTTCTGGAAAGTTTCTAGATTTCTAGGAATTCTCTAGATTTCTAGGGAATCTAGGAAGAGGGATGTTTGTTAACAGAGCTAACAGCATTTTAAAAAAATAAAATTACAAGCTCCTAAACAACACATGCATTGTTTGGGTGCCTGTGCCTAGAGGGAGTTTTTCCCTCTTTAAAAAGCCATTTCTCAATCAGAAAAAAAGAACAGAAAAAAAAGCTTAATGCAGATTATTGCAGTGCTTAATAATAACTCCTATATACCTTCCCTCTCCCGCAACCAGCTATTTTTGCATCCAAGATTGCGCACAATCTTGAACCACAGGCGGGTAACTTTTATCCTGGTAAAAATAGAGAGAGAGAGAAAAAAAAAAGATTTTAAAAAATGAACTTTTATTCCGGGAAGAATAGAAAGAAAAAATAATAATTTTAAAAAAGAACTTTTTATTCCGGGAAGAAGTTTTTGCAGATGAGGTGCCTCCTCCGTGGAAAAAAAAAAAAAGCATCAATACTGCCTCCCCATTGCTAGTCATTCCCAGACCTCCCTTACCTGCCGGGGCGCACCGAAGCCATTGGGGGCGCCTCCTCTGGGCGGCGACCTTCTGCGGCTCCTCTCCGCCCGGGGCTCCCCGTTCCCCAGCGGGGGAGAGAGAGAGGCAGCCGGCGGCACCCTCCTCACTCAGCACCACCGGAGCCAGAAAGGACTGGAGGACGAGGCGGCAGCTGCTCCCTTCGCTCTGCTTTCCTTCCCTGGGAAAAATTGGGCGGGCGGGCGCAGGAGAGGAAAAGAAGGGCGGGCGGGCGAGCGGACGGGCAACCCCCTTCCCCTCAGGAGAAAGTCGCCCCCCCCCTCCTCCCGAAGGGTCGGTGGGATCCTGCTACACATCAAGAAGAGGGCAGAACACAGAGGGACCGGCTCCCTTTTCCATTGGTGGATGGATTTCCTTACTTAACCAATAAGATTTGGGGGGGGGGGCTGCGGCTTTGGATAAGAGGGGCTCAGGTCTCGCAATGGGACTCTTTGCAAAAACGGGCGAGGGGGGGAAACCTTCACGGTTTCTCTTAATGCGGTAGCCGGAATACAGTACCGTGGAAACAAAATATTGGGAGGGATTCTGCTCAGGCTTAGTTTGGTCTTCTTAGCAGTTTAATTCTAATGCATGGACGTCTCTGTGTGGTCGCCCGTCCCCCCCCCCACCGATAATTCATAAATAATACCCTGAATTAACGGTATTTAATTGCACGTTCTTCTGAACTGTTAATGGGACACTTTAACTGAGCGAACGAGCAATTCTTAAAAGAGGAATATGAAATATTCCGAGGATCATTAAGAGGGGAATGTGAAATATGCAAGGGAATGGAAAGGGTGAACTAATTAGAAAGACCCTCAAATAAAATAAGAGGAATTTAGAGGGGACAGGTTTGGGAAAAAAAGTTGTTAATAGTATTATTAATGCCGTCACTCTGCTTAATAACTAATTCCCACAACACTATCAAATAATTTACTAAGACTATATTACTATTATTCTTCTCTTCCTTACTCTTCCCAGTTATTACTATAACCATGTCGCTTATATCTTTCAATTTATATTGTTTTTATTTGTTTCCTAGTACGATTTGATAGCTTATTAGTAACCTCACTTAAGTGTTGTATCTTTATTCTTGATGAATGTATTTTATTCTCCTTTATGTACACTGAGAGCATAGGCACCAAAGACAAATTCCTTGTGTATCCAATCAAACTTGACCAATAAAGAATCCTATCCTATCCTATCCTATCCTATCCTATCCTATCCTATCCTATCCTATCCTATCATATTAGTAAGAGGAATCTTTTCAGACACCAATTCTAAGGCGGGTTGCCTTATTAAATCGAGCGTGAGTATTATGATAAGGTTAAAATGATTCAGTTTTTTTCTTCCTTAAGTGGTGTGTGTGTGTGTGTGTGTGTGTGTGTGTGTGTGTGTGTGTGTGTATATATATATATATATATATATATATATATATATATATATATATATATACATATATATATACATACATACATACATACATACATACACACACCTATTTAACAGGCACAGAGTGTCCCCAAACAGTATTAATCTTTTTAAAAGGTTTGTGATGTCCAAATTTAGTGGGAAAATAAGGTGTTTTTTTTTTAAAAAAAAAATTCACTGCCAAAAGCAGTGACCAACACATAGTTATCTAAAGGGGCTTTATGGGTCAGGAGGCATAGAAACCTAATTCAATCAGCTAGCTGCATTCTGGTCAGAAAAATAGAGGGATCTATAAAATAATCAGCACCGCTTGACATTTTCCTTAAAAAGATAATGAGAAAAGGAATGAATTAAACACTTCTATAATATAGTATCTTTTTCCCACCACCTAGCTATTGAAACAGATATCCTCACATATTCAGAGTTAAAATATCTTCTGGGAAGAAATGCTGAATTAAGACTGCTAATGTAAAGCTCTTTCACTATTTGGAGGGGTTTAAGGGACATTTCTGGTCTTTTTGTTTCCTTCCTAGCTTTTTGTTGTTTCTTTTGAACGATACGTAAATTTCAGAAACCTGGAAAGATAAAAGTATAGGAGAACAATTACAGGGCATAAGCACTGTACACATTTGTAACTCTGAAAAAATTAAGTTCGCTTTCAGCATTTTTGTTTTATTTTTCTTACTGAGCTTTTCATTTTAACCGATACCTTGCATGAGTAACCGTACCATTTTCCAGGTGTATCTGGATTTGTTGCTATTTGTGTTGAGCCATGATGCTAGCCAACCTTGGCATTTTTTTAAAATTGTACAATTTGATGTGCTTTCTGAGAAGCATGAGGCAGTTAGCCATGAATAAGTATGAAATGACTTGCAATCTGATACACAACCCAATTCTCTGATGCACTGTAGATATTCCCCTATGAACGTTCTGCCCTGTTTGCTTGCTTCAGCTTTCTTGGCATGTCAGTTTTAAGTTACATTGGAACTAAAATAATTTAGAAGGTTTAAAGTTAATCTTAAAAGCCTGCCTGCCCTCCGAAAGAAAACTCAATTAGACTTTCCAGTTTATGACCAAAAAGCATATCATAAACTTATATCAGATGAGGGGGAGGGAGGTTATGTCTCTTAAATATAAGGAAGTGAAGTGATGATAATTTGACTAACGGAGTTGGAAGGGACCTTGGAGGTCTTCTAGTCCAACCCCCTGCCCAGGCAGGAAACCCTACACCACTTCAGACAAATAGTTATCCAACATCTTCTTAAAAATTTCCAATGTTGGAGCATTCACAACTTCTGGAGGCAAGTTGTTCCACTGATTAATTGTTCTAACTGTCAGGAAATTTCTTCTTACTTCTAAGTTGCTTCTCTCCTTGATTAGTTTCCACCCGTTGCTTTTTGTTCTACCCTCAGGTGCTTTGAAGAATAGCTTGACTCCCTCTTCTTTGTGGCAGCCCCTGAGATATCGGAACACTGCTATCATGTCTCCCCTAGTTCTTCTTTTCATTAAACTAGATATACCCAGTCCCATCAACCGTTCTTCATATGTTTTAGCCTCCAGTCCCCTAATCATCTTTGTTGCTCTTCTCTGCACTCTTTCTAGAGTCTCAACATCTTTTTTACATCGTGGCGACCAAAACAATATTTAATTTTTTGTTTGTGGTTCTCATACACTAAGGCAATTATGTTGCATCTGTAGTAAAGAAAAAAAACAGTAAATTTTACTTTTAAAGAAAGGTGCGCTCTGGTCTGAAATACTACATTTGCTTATTTTGTTTATTACTCTGCTATGAAAACTGGAGTAGAACAATTTATCCATCCGTTATCATTTTAATCCTTTCAATAATGACAATTTTCTGGGCTAATCAGGATATTTTTTAAAAAAAAAAAGTACAAAGGAAAGAATTTCAGTACAATACATTAATAAATAATAACAGATGGAAAATTTCTGTTTTATAAATAAATATAAATAAATGCCACCATTTGGTATAAAACAGGTAATTAAAATAAAAACTTTATAGATTTTAATTGCTTGATTTATACCGAATGGTGGCTTTTATTTATATGTATAAATAAATTTATACTTTTCCATATTATAAACTCCAATTACTCTTTAAATAAAATTGTATCTCAAAGCAAACTAGCCCAATTTTCTTCGATCGTATTTGTATTACAGGGTTTACTTTGAAAAAAAAAAGCTCTATTTGTATGTACAAAAGAAAAAAGAGAAATAAAATAGGACTCTGGTGTTCGCTTCAATTTACAATAGCAAGCAAAGTTGAACAAGGAATGGGGTATCCTAATCTGAGTAGGTGGTGAGAGACCCACTTAGATTAAAGGCTCAGACTACGGACAAAGAAGACTTTTGAACATTATTGGCTGCAACTCTTTACAGTAGTGCATAATTCTGGGGAAAGATATGATTAGGTTAAAGAATTAAAGGTGTTTTTCAGGGCAATCAAATTCAAGGGCTGTGTTGCTGAATGGTACTTCAAAAAATTGGGGTTAGATCTAGAAGCAGGAATTGTTCTCATCTTGTTTTGAATTTCTTTATGATCTTGACACGAAGAGTTGTTCTGTCAATTGAAAGCTTTTATGCAAAGAAAGGAATCTGTACAAGGCTAACCTACAAGTGCACACAAGATGAGTATGTGTCTATGTCAACTCTAAATGAATATGAAAAAAAATATTTTATTCAGTATAGCTCTGCATCAGTCAACCCATCACAAAACTATGGACAAAAGATGACTGTATAAAGCATATAACAAATGGAGCAGTGCAAAGGATTTGAAAAAGACATCTTGCAAAGAGTATTAGGACTGTAGAAGCACTTGTTTTTTTTTTTCTTTGGAAGAGTTGTGTGGCTGTTTTATCTTTTGAGGAAAGATGCTTTACTTGTACTAACACTTTCAGTTGGTTTGCAAAGCCCTGTGGATAGCGTTTTTATTGAAACTGCTGGTGAAATGGTTGGGTCTACATGCAAATGCTCAGACAGCTAAAATGCAATCTTTGAAGGAGCCACATCACAACAGGCTTCCAGAAGAAGATCACGTGAAGTTTAGAAGTTTAGAATCAAGATCACATTGAATACCACTTTATAATGCCGTGGTAAGGCCACACTTGGAATATTGCATTCAGTTTTGGTCGCCATGATGTAAAAAAGATGTTGAGACTCTACAAAGAGTGCAGAGAAGAGCAGCAAAGATGATTAGGGGACTGGAGGCTAAAACATGAAGAAGGATTGTAGGAACTGGATATGTCTAGTTTAATGAAAAGAAGGACTCGGGGAGACATGATAGCAGTGTTCCAATATCTCAGGGGCTGCCACAAAGAAGAGGGAGTCAAGCTATTCTCCAAAGCACCTGAGGGTAGAACAAAAAGCAACGGGTGGAAACTAATCAAGGAGAGAAGCAACTTAGAACCAAGGAGAAATTTCCTGACAGAACAATTAATCAGTGGAACAACTTGCCTGCAGAAGTTGTGAATGCTCCAACACTGGAAATTTTTAAGAAGATGTTGGATAACCATTTGTCTGAAGTGGTGTAAGCAGGGGGTTGGACTAGAAGACCTCCAATGTCTCTTCCAACTCTGTTATTTTAAGACACAGCTTCTTTTCAATACTTTGAGGAGAGTCATTCATATTAAAGGTGCCTGATCGGAAATGCCAAGATGGCTGCCACAATGGGGAGCTTTAGAACATTAAAACCTAGTGTTTTTACGCATGATACATACAAAAATGTGTTTGTGTGTGTGTGTGTGTGTGCACATGCCTGCGTGCCTTTGGATTAGTTTTTGAGTCCTGGTGATTGAACTAGTTTCTGCAATTTTCTTGCCAAGTACTTCCTAGGACTGAGAGAGAGTGATTACCTCAAGGTCACCCAGCTAGCTTTGTGTCTCACAGTCTTCCAGTGTCTCTCCTGATACTTTAACCACTATACCAGATTGACTCATAATGTAACATAACGGCACACATTAACAATGGGCAGAGTTACAATCATATTGTGACAGTGATCATGCTGACTTTCTGACACCCTGATAACACTCATGTCTCATGCTAACATGAAACATTTAGCCTGACACATGCTAAAACTTTGCCGACCACCTTTTCTTTAATACTCTGCCAACCTTAACAATGAATATAACTTTGTTTTAACCAGAAATAACAAGATGTCATCACTTGAAGAGTTGTCAGTGCTATCTACATGAATGCTTGGTCATGTCCAAACAAAGAGAAGTTTAGAGAGAGACTCTAGTATCCTGGAGATTTGTTTTTAAGTACCAGTGATGGGGTCCTGGAATATTAAGAAGTAATAAGAAGAATGCTCCTGAATAACCTTAAAATGCCCCTTCCTTAGGACTGAAAAAATTACATTATCTATATACCTGTGATGGCAAACCTATGGCACACATGCCACAAGTGGCACACTTAGCCATATCATACATATGTGTGTGCTGGCCAACTGATTTTCGGGCCTTCTGGGCCCACTGGAAGTAAGGAAACAGGGTGTTTCCTGCCTCCGGAGGGCCTTGGGGGTGGGGATGGGGAAGGTCCATTTTTCTCTCTCCTCAAGCTCCAGAGCTTTTCTAGGAGAGCGAAAATGGCCTTCCCCACCCCCCCGGGAGGTCCTCCAGAGGCAAGAAATGGGCCATTTGCCAACTTCCAGTTGGACCTCCAGGGGGGGGAGGCCGTTTTCGCCCTCCCCAACTCCTAGAAAGGCTCTGGAGCTTGGAGAGAGAGAAAAACGGGCCATTGTGTGCCAGGAGTGGGGGGAGGGGGGTCGTGAGCACATGCGTGGGGGCGGGGCCTCCCCCCCGCTCCTGGCACGCGATGGCAAAAAGGTTCGCCATCACTGCTATATACTGTTAAAACTGTTGTGTCCATTTTGTGTAACTTTAAATTGGGTGAAATTGAAAGATTTAGGGCAACAATTATTTAACCAAGTTAACTCAAATGGGCTAACTTACAGAATGCTGGAGGGAGAAGCAAGCAAGCAAGCATCATTTCTAATGTTCCCTGCCAGCTTTCCACAAATCAACGGAGAAGTCAGCAGGAAATCAGAAGTTGCTTCTGTTCCCAATGCTTTTCTGGCTTTCCATGGTCATTCTGTTTTTCTGTTTCTTCTTCTTGTGCCATATCCATCATCGGATGTTGGCGATCCTACTTTTATCAGCAGCCACACGAAAAAGTGCTGCTGAGTTTTGTCCAAACCAGTCCCTTAGATTTTGAAGCCATTATGTTTTTCTGTTTAGGTAAGACAATATCTCTCTCAAACGATGATCCAAGGGGTTAGGATTGTCTGATTCTTGTATAAATCTTTGGAAGTAGGGTAGCAGTTAAGAGTATTCCCTTAGTATCCTTTCCTGGAGGTGGTTTTATTTTTGGAAATATATGTTTATATCCTGAGATCAATATGTGTGTGTGTATTGCACTGAAAAATACCTCATCTGTTAAGACTAAATGAATTTTCCATTGGTATTCATTTTGAGTATTCATTGCTTGTCACAATGAATATCATGACAGCTTTCATTTCTCTGAGGTTACAACTATTATTTGACTTATTGTTCGTTATATTTAAATAAATAATTATAATAGAATATAGGCATATATTCAGATTGGCTATGAGAAATGATTTTGTCGCAAGACTCTTTACCCTGACCCAGAGACACATTTATTGCTCCGATTGTAATTGGGCTGTCTCTCTCACTGTGATAAAATGAAAGCTGCATGATATTTATAGGAATAATTAATTTGGAATTGGAAATCAGCTGTTTCTACAGAACTATCTGTAGCAAGGTCATATTAAAGCATCATACTTCTTTATCCAAGAAGGAATAAAGAACAATATGTTTACCTCCCACTGAATTGCACAGCTATTGCTGGTCAAATTAAACCTAGAAATACAATTCATTTTTACAATTCTTTCAGCCGAAGAGGTTGCAAAAAAAAAAAAAATGCTTTGAAAAGCCTCTGCCGACCAGGCTACTCAGCTGGAATCGTCAGAGAGGCTTTTTTAAAAATGCTTTGAAAAGCCTCTCTGCTGATCAGGCAACACAGCTAGGATCGTCAGAGAGGCTTTTCAAAGCATTTTTTTTACCATCTCTTCGGACAAAGAAGTTGCTGAAAAAAATGCTTTGAAAAGCCTCTGATGATCCCAGCTGAGCCACACGATCATCAGAGGCTTTTTTTTTTTACTGTTAAAAGCATTTTTTCAGCGGAAGAGGTTGTAGAAAAAATGCTTTTAAAAGTAAAAAAAAAAAGCCTCTGATGATTGTCTGACTCAGCTGGGCATGGTGGGGGCCCGCAGGGATTTTTGCTACTGGTTCTCCGAACCACCCACCGCCATTGCTATCGGATCGGGCGATCCAGTCCGAACCGGGAGCATTTCACTCCTGCTACAAAGCCCTAAGGCAAGCAGTATTAATTCTTTAAATCAATGGACCTCAGTTTCCTCAAGACAGGTGTATAAATTAGCACTTCCTTTGTGTATTACTTGTCCGTTGTCCTGGATTCAGATGATGAAATGTAGTAAGTTCCATTCTGATTTTGAACAATGATGATGAACATTACCAGGCAGAGCGATCCTCAGTGAAACTGATATGAGGCACATCTTAATTATTCCAACTCAATATGATAAGGATTTAAAAACAACTTGCTTGGATGCTGATCCTAGAATACTTATGTATTTACATTCTTGTAATGGCTTTTGCCCTCTGATAGTTCTCTTGCTCAGCTCAGTTGAAAGGACCACCTATGATGGCTAACCTTTACTGGACCGAGTGCCCAAAGAGTGTGCGAATGTGCACACACGAATCTGCACGTGTTCACCTGAACCCCCGAAATGCAATGCGTGTGCAACCCTGCCCCCTGTGCCCGCACATGCATGTGTGCCCCAGACTCCGTAGGAGTGGTTCTGGGTGTTAGTACAAAGCTATATTTTCAGGAAATGCATAGTTCAATTTATTTAAAAATTATAATTTAAGCAAAAATTTAACCACTAAACCAAACTGGCTGTCACTATGTTAGTGAGTTCTAAATTCATTTCTATGAGGAAAGCAGACACAAAATGCTGTTTGCCTTAGAAAGAGTAACTTCATGATGATGATGTTGATGTATGCATGTATTAAGATCCAACGGATATACTTCTGAAACAGTGATGAATTCTTTTGAATTCTAATAAACAGTGATTCATCTTATTTGTGTCTTTTTATATCCTTTCAAAAGCTGAACAGCCTTATTCACATACAGGTCTGGTTTCTAATTCCTTAGCCCATTTAGAGGCATTCATCCTCTATATTTTCTTGAACCAATTTAGGTTCTGTTAAGATACCCTAATTAAAGTTCTTGTCAAAGTTTTGACAAGTTTGTTAAGTAATTTAAAATAAGAATTAAGAACCATTGGCTTGGATCATTCAACGTGTCAAATCATAATGCAGTTTATTTGTTTTTTGGCTTATTGTGTTAGGTTTGTTCAGTCAACCATAGTTAAATGTGAATTAATGTACTGTAGAGAAGAATGGAGATGGATGCAGTCTTGGTTTTCTTTCCTTGAGAGGGTCTTTCATTAAACTCATCAGTGGCAAATCACAGGGCTATTGCAAAATTCATATGAAGTTAGGAAGATACTGAATATTTTTCTGAATGGGAAAAATCTGAAACCAATCACAAAGTTGGAAAAGAGCCTAAAAACCCATCTTGACCAATTCTATTTATACAATCATGCATACATGTGAATGATCATCTAATTTTGTTTCTGTTTTTGGCATATTACAGTAGTGGCCAAAATTGTGGAAACCTTTTAGGACAAGTGTATTTTCTAAAATTAGCTAATAACACCATTTTTTTGGGGGGGGGAGCAGTACCTTAAAATTATATATCAATGGAAAGATAATTTAATCAAGTATGTAATGCAATAACTTTTATGAAGGATTTGCTATTAGGATAGCAGTTACAGTGTAAAGAAGAAAAGTGAAACACTTAGAAAAAACGAGATATACAAAAATCACCATAGAAAAAACAAGATATACAAAAAGTATCACCATGTCAGTTAATACTTAGTTCATTGGGTAACCTTTAGCATGAATTATGGCCTTACAATGTCTTCCCATGGAGTGAACCAAGTCTTTTAGTTTTGCAGCTGTTATAATGTGAAACCAAGATTGAATGATGGTTTCTATTAACTGAGTTTTATTGCTGGGTCACTTCTGACTAACAAGTTTCTTTAGTCGGCTCCATAGATTTTCAATTGGGTTAAGATCTGGGCTATTCCCAGGCCATTCCAGCAGTGGAATAGGATTATCTTGAAACTCCAAAAAAAAAAAAAAAGTGGTGTTATTAGCTATCAAACCTGAAAAATATACTTTCCCCAAAAGGTTTCCACAATTTTGGCCACTACTATATATGGATTTTATATATCAATCACCCTTTTGGAAACAAATAAAAAAAGAATGTATTGTTTGAATCTTGTACTGATAAAAAATTCTACTCTTACAAGAGGTTGCCCTCAAGGAAGAATTCTCATCCTGCTAAATGAGAAACTCTGGGTTTGCTTCTGGGATGTCTTTGCTCTGTTTGCTTTGCAACCCGACAAACTTTTGCATTAGGAGGGGATGGCAATTCAATGCCTTGCAACACCGCTTCTACCTGTTCAGGCCGCAGTTTGTTCAAAGACTCTGAAACTGACTGCTCATTGTCTGTTGGCCATTTTGCAGCTGACCGTTCATTGACGATTTCCTCTGACTTGGGATCTGAATCACCATGATACTTTTAAAGTTACTAAGTTTAAGAAACACTGGTCTATAGTACACAGGTCTACTACTTCTTTGCAGACAGTACATTCAGAAATCAGGTCAAATTTTAGGATTTCTTCTAGAAAACATCTATGTATTATTCATGATCCATCGAACCGATGTAGAACTGATGTAATTTGAGGGCTCAGCATGACTCGGCTGTCAGAATGATCATATCTAATGTTGTGGAATTTATTTATCAAACTTGTACGTCACCCATTTTGCCAAAGGTGATTCTAGGCGACTTACAGACATTGAATAAAATGCTGCATAAAATATTAGCAATAGCATTTAGGCTTATATACATTTCATAGTGCTTTACAGCCTTCTCTAAGCAGTTTACAACATCAGCATATTGCCCCCAACAATCTGGGTCCTCATTTTACTGACCTCAGAAGGATGGAAGGCTGTGTCAACCTTGTGTCAGGATTCTGACAGATGCCCTAATTAAATCATCAGCCTCAAGTCAAGCTTCAAAAGAAATCCAGTCATTTATTAGGAGCTTCATGTCGGCATGTTCCAAGTGAAGCCAACTCTGACTCCACGTAATTTACAACCCAATCTTGACCCTGTTTCCCCCCTCCCCCCAGGATGTGTCATCAGTCACATTCACCAATGGAGCAATTTTGCGGGTTATAGAGATCACTCCCCTCCAGCTGCTATAGGTAACCCTGGGAGAGAGCCTTAAAAAAAATATGCCTGGAATGTGCTTTTGTTTTTGGCTGCCATGCTGCTTTGCTGTTTTCCCATCCCCCTTGCCTATGGCAACTCAAGAGCAGGTCAGGGATGCTTTGCGAGTTGGCACCTTGAGGCAGTCAGGATCAAACCCCTGCAGTACTGCATTCTAACCACTACACCACCACAGCTCTTCTTAAAATAATAATTTAAAAAATCCTAAATGTGAAAATTTAATTAAAATCAAACTAAGCAGGATGGAGAGGGAGGGAGCAAAGTGCACACAGGGAGGAAGTTGGTGTTCTCTACTCCATCAGCCACCTCCAATGTGCCACACCTCATTGGGACCCCAGTCTAGTTGGCTTAGCCATATCTTCAGGGCCTTTCAGAAGGCCAAAAAGGGGAACAAGATGTTCCAGAAGATGGAAGGCATGGCAGAAAAAGCTCTTTGGGCTGCCAGCTGAAATTCCCGCAGCATGCCCCTTCTGCTAGCATGGGTTTAGTTGGCTAATTCCAACTCATCCAGATTCTCAGATAGCTTGGATCCATGCTATGAAGGGCTTTAAAGTGATAACCAACACCTTGAATTGGACTCGGAAGCCGGTACATCTATTCTGTTTGGTCTTAGGTTAAAATGACAATTAATTATGAGCAAATTAAGAGATTTAGGATAATTTAGTACAGTAACTGCCATATAACAACTTTATAACAACTTTGCCCACAGAGATATTAACACTAAGGATTAATAGTTTATGTACATAACATAGATTTATGGGGAACTTTTTAATGTTGAAGGTATATGTTACATTATGTCCCAAACTTTGGAATATCTGGGTATTTTTGAGGTGCAATAGTTGTTTCAGACTTGAGATATTGTTAAGAAAATAAGACATACGATACTAAGTCTTGGGCACTCTTTAAGGCAACGGAAGCTGTGTTCCTCTGCTTTAAGCAATTGCACCAAAAGTATTGCTTTTGCTGTTATAGCTATTATCAAAAGAAAGAACTGTTTTTTTCCACTTTCTTGGTAGATAAGATTGGGAGAAGAGAACAGATGCTGTATTCTCCATGCGCTCATTTGATTTTATTTTCTTTAAACATCTGCCAGCCCCATCGTGGACCTCTGTGTGATAACATCTGCAAGCCCATTAAATTAATGCAGAGATGACTTCTAGATCATCACAGTTAAAAAACTGGTGTCCTATAAGTAGAAAAGGAGGCGGGATGAAAGCTTTGTCAGGGTACAAAAAAAAGAAATGAGCTGGGAGTACAAAATGAGTACATTTATAAGCAGTGCTGTGCTTGAGGCCACTTTTATTGTTAATTATTTCTCTATTCACATAAAAAATCACAATGGGAGAACTGAAAGTAATAATTAGAAAATTCACTCCTGCCCGCCTCAATGTAAAAAATTAATCTCTCTTCCCATCAGTCACTATGAATCAGTCCTTTGCTGAGGTATGTGCTGTTTTCCATTATTTTAGTGTGTATTAGACAGCATTTTTATTAAGCTAGTTCAAAGGCTGCACAGACAAATGACATAGGGCTAATAAAGGTATTAACAATATGGATTTTGGGATGTTTATTATCTTCAAGCATAGCTGCCTTTCTCACATCAGCCAAACACTGGATGATTGATAAAATGGTTTGCTTTGATATGATTCAATCCACTCATTCCAATCTATAGACAATTTTATAGTGCATTGTGTGATTCCTGACAAAACATAAAACAACGCCTTGTATGTGTGAAAAAAAAACCCAGGCATTTCACTTTTTAGGTGGGAATAATTCAAGGAAGAGAATTCCTTGTGATTTTTTAATTCAACTTGCAGGCTATATGACATGGGCCATTATTTCTGTCTCAGGACACCATCTATAACTGTTACATTTAAGAACAGATCTTGTTCTTATTTGTTTCGGACACATTTTGCTTTTGGCAAATTTCTGCTAATAATCTAAGTAATCATTGTCATCATGCATTGACTTTAGTGGCTCATTTGCATTCCATCATTGGCCAATGCTTTGGACAGCTTTCTCAAACTGCTTCTCTCAAGATACATCAGAATTTAGTTTCTATGATGACTTATCTTCATGTGTTTTTTTGGTCATTTGCTGAGGAGGTATTAGAATTGAAATCTAACTGCAGCATTTGGCCATAGGGTATTAGCATTAATAGTGCTGTCCATTAGCCTACAATGTTTAAAAATCTTCATTCAAATCATAATTATGATTATGATCCCTTTCCATCCTTTTTTTTTTTTTGTGAGCTTTCTAGTAATTAAAGCATGGCACATATATTTGGAGCTAAACAGATACATTTATATTTTATTGGATGATTAGACAATCATTGTCAGCAGCACCATGAAGGACAGTGCAGTGATTGCCATATATAGGATAGTGGAATTCATATAGGGAAGGGTTGAAAATCACCTCCCCAAGATGGCTGTTGGACAGTAGGGAGATTTTGCTGTTCTGCTGTTCTGCTGATTTTGCTGCCAAAGCTGTTCTTTGACAGCAATGCTTTCTAGATTTGAATGGGAGCACTTTAAAATTACCCAAGATGTTTTTTAGACAACTGTAGACTCACCCAGGATGTATAATCTTGAAGATGACAGTTGGACTGGTAGAAAATCAGACCACCCATCCATTTCCTCTTGGCAGATCATTTTCTTAAGTATGCTTGGGTTTTAATTACACTTTCTGAAGTTTCTGTTTTCTTTTGCTTTTTATATCTAAAAGTTGACTGGCTGGTTGAACTCTGATTTATTTTAACACCTTGCTAGATTTTATCTGGTTTTTTTTATTGTTCTTTCCTTCTGATCTTTTTGATTCTTTTGAATAACTTTTGTCTTCTATAAGGAAAACACAGCATGTCTTGGAGTAGTGAGAGAGTTTGGACCTGATTTATATATATATATATATTGGACTTTCACTACAGGGATTTTGCATATTATTATTATAAAAAAGTTTGGAGATTTTTTTAAAAAAAAGTTTTTTTTTTTTTATCTTGGACTGAAATATCCAAACATTCTCCCTGCCTCTCTTTTCTTTTTTTTTTTTTTAATTTGATTTATATGCCGCCCTTCTCCGGAGACTCAGGGCGGCTTACAGTGCGTTAAGCAATAGCCTTCATACTTTTGTATATTTATACAAAGTCAGCTTATTGCCCCCACAAACTGGGTCCTCATTTAACCTACCTTTAGAAAGGATGGAAGGCTGAGTCAACCTTGAGCCTTGGAGAGATTCGAACCAGCAGTAAATTGCAGGCAGCTGTGTTAATAACAGTGTGCTTTAAACCACTGTAGTACCAAGGCTCTCTACTTATCTTTTCACTCTGAGGAATATCCCAGCCTCTGAGGAGTTTTATCTCTTTGTTGCTAAGTTACACCAGAGCAACAATTTATCTGATGATAGACAAGGAAAAGTGGTGGGCAGAAAAACAAAGGCTATTTGGTAATATGAACACCCAAGTTGAAAACTTTTTAAAACACTTTGACAAAATAATAATGGCTGAAAAACACACACACATCCAAACGCAAGTAACTGAAGTTAAATCGGATTCACCAAAGGTATTTGATTTGAAAGTGATAGATTCGGTGAAGGAGACTGAAAAAAGATATGGATGTTACAGATTTAGAACTGACTGAGGGGATTATGCATGCTTTCCCAAGGTTCAGGCTTCCATTCTTTTACAACATCAGAAAACTGATTGAATGGATAAGTGATAGATTGGTTTTCTCTAAGAAGATTGAAGAAGATTGGGGAATGGATTTATCATACTCACTCGAAAACATTTTCAGCTGGACTTTTTGGGGAAGATAAGACTTTGGAGAATGTTTTATTATATTTAACCAGACAACAGGGGTGAAATCCAGCAGGTTCTGACAGGTTCTGGAGAACCAGTAGCGGAAATTTTGAGCAGTTCGGAGAACCGGTAGCGGAAATTTTGAGTAGTTTGGACAACCGGCAAATACCACCTCTGGCTGGCCCCAGAGTGGGGTGGGAATGGAGATTTTGTAGTATCCTTCCCTTGGAGTGGGGTGGGAATGGAGATTTTGCAGTATCCTACCATTGCCACGCCCACCAAGCCACACCATGCCTACTAAGCCACACCATGCCCACCAAGCCACGCCTATAGATGATTGTGCAGCTGGAGATGAATGTAATTTCTTGACTCAGGGAGATTTCTAACCCTCATTGCAGGAGGAGACAACGTTGCTATCTTTGAAGAATACTAGAGTGTGTGCTCCTCTTTAACAGACCCTTCCTGGATCCCAAAGTTCCCTTGCTGAGACATTTCTACAAATGCATGGGCCATTTCACCACAGAAAATACATTTAGTATGTCAGTTGTGAAAAGGCACCAGATGCTGAGAAATGAGCAGCCAGAGTTGTGTTCCCAGTAGTGCCTGCAATTGTTTTGCTCTCAGCTGCATAATTTTCATGGAAAGAGTTGTGTTGTTGCTGCTTCGGTTTGGCAGAATATTAATCTGCTGATGATTTCAAAAGGCGATTTTGAAATGTGTTGTTATACTTCCCACCCCTCCCATTTTTCTTTTGAACAAAAGGAAAATATGGTGATTGATGCATATTCATTAAGAAGCCTCTGTCTTCCCCTGGAGTACTCAGAAAGAAGCATTAAGATGTGGAAATGAAATGAAGCGGAAATGAAAGAGTGCAGCATTTGGTCACATTCTAAACAATACAAAAATAAAAAATAAAAAAGGAGGGGCGGAGAGAAAATAATTGAATGATGTATGTGTCAGCACTTCAACCTGCATTTACTCTAGTGCTGACATACGAAGGAGACGAGGGGGCAGCTGGCAAGAGGACGCTTGACTTCTCACCTACTTATTTTCCCTGAAGATAAAATCCCCTAGGAGATGAGATGGGAGGGGGGACATTCCTGGGAACTGAAGTAGTAGATATGGGGAGAGTGATTTGGAAGAGGGCCGATGAGACACAGAGAATTGGGGAACGGAAAGGGAAGGTTTGGGGTCAGGAAGTCAGTGTTGGCTATGCCACGATCGGGGACAGGTTGTCGTGCTTAATAAAATGAAAGATTTCTTCAAAGACTATTTGTTTGGAAATGCAATTTATTTTATTTGAGACGACATCGAAACCTGACAGTATGAATGGCTAAAAAGGATAGCAAAAGAGAGAAATTTGACATTTAAACCCAAACTCTTAGCTGATGCCACTTCATCAGTAAGTAACTTCAGTGATGATTTGGGGGCGGGGGGGGAATCCTCTTTGATTACTTTCTAGATCACTCCCACCCTGACAAATCCTTTAAGGATGTTGCAGGAGTTTTATAAAGCCACCAATAAATAACAGAATGCTAATTTCTGGTGGGAGGGCAAGGCTTGGGAACTCTGCTCTCTGGTCACACTGTCATACATTTTGGTAGGTTGGGCATCAGGGCAGGTTTCCCATTGTGAAATTCGGGAATTTCTAAGCATTGACTATCGATGCCACTGTTGTGGCCCACCAGTGGCCAATGGATCTGGTAGCAGATTCAAACAGTGAGAAGGTTGGGGAAGAACATGGGCCAGTCCTGGAGTCTGGGGAAGGCTCTGATGACGGCTCTGCATCGGAGGCAGAGAGGGGGCCAGGGACGTATGCAAGTTTTCAGCTCCCTTCCGAGTCAGATATCAGTGAGGCAGACAAACAGTTGGAGCCTGTTCCCAGAGTGTGCATGCACAGAGTTGCTAGACGAAGAGAACAGCTAAAGAACAAGGGTCGCTTTGGGAGTAAGGCCACAGGTGGACGATGAATGGCCTCTCCCAGAGGGAATAAAAGAGGAGCGAAAGGAGAGTGGAGTTTGCAGGAGACAATTAGCTAATTAGTGCATTCTTGCCAAGTATTGCAGCGTCTGAAAGATATCAGCCTGGCCACTCTCCAACCCTGATAAAGGTCGCTAATTGTGAACTATCTTGAAAGAATGTGAGAGAGGAAAGACTTTGCTGGAGAGGAATTCACTGTAAATTAAATAAAAAGGGTTTATCGGGACAAGGATCCGGCTTCGTGCTGCTGGGGAAGCCTAGGTCAGAACAACTGCCACTACAGCATTTTTTGCACTGGCTTCAATATTAAATAACATTTATGTAAAGGAAACCGTCTGCAATTGTTCAGCCTAACTCAGCATGTGGCATTCACGCTTTCTAAATTTAAACAGGGTTTCCATCTGCCCTAGTTTGCAACAATTTCAATTGAAGGCATCTGATGCAGAGAAAGGATATCTATACCTCTCGGCTATACATTTGCAATGCTGTGCCGTATAGGCATTTCAAATTAATTTATCAGTTTGAATATAAAGCAGCTTCCAAGCACTGATCATTTGTCATTCACTATGCCCACTTAGGACTAACTGCAGCTTGTCTTGAACTGCTCCATTTTGCAGCTCTAAAAACTTCTCTGACCTTCAAATTTTAGTACAGGTAGTTCTCGACTTATGACCACAATTGGGACAGAATTTCAGCAAGGCACTGTTAAGTGAGTTCTACCCAATTTTAAAGACTTTTTTTTTTTTTGGCCAGTTGTTAACTGAATCACACAACTTTGCTTACTTTGCTTGCTGGAACCCAGCTGGGAAGGTTGCAAATAGTGATCGCATGACTCTGGGACACTGCAACTACTGTTAATACACGCTGGGTGTCAATGTTGAGTTTTGATCATGTGACCATGGGGATGCTAAGGACTGATCATAAGTCACTTTTTAATGTCATTGTAAATTTGAATGGTTGCTAAATTAATCATTGTAAATCAAGGGCTACCATTGCTTTCTGTTATGTGGCTTTGGAAATAAAAACTGGTAAATATTATAACATCCTCACAAATCACTAAATTCAAAGATTGCTCATTGTCCACTAGTGTAATTGAATCAAAAAATCACTGTTTTCCATGGATCACTTAAAGCAATATGTTAAGGATATTGTTGTTGTGTTACCAACCAGCAGAGTATAGAGCACAGAGAAACGTTGCTGAGAGCAATGAATAAGAGATGTGCAAACTGGTTTATCAAAAGTTTACTTTACAGTGAAAAAACAATCTCATAGTCTTTAAATCAATCCAAGTCTTTGCCAGTTAAATCAGTCCAGTGATACAAAATCTTCTTACCACACAAACAGTAGTTGGTTAGAATAACAAACTCACTCTGGTTCACAAACCACAATGGTAGCAGATCCATCCAACGATGATAGCACAATGGTTAGCAACTCCACACACTATGGTAGCTTATCATCAAGTGAATACGTTACAGTACCTTTCTTAAATACGTTCACAACTAATTACAGCATGACTCAGCATTACAATGAATCAGCAGGAAAACTTTAAAGTCACACAATACATATTCACATTAAAGTCACAGAACACATATATTGCCTGGACAACTTGTTAGGCTCAAACCATATCCTAACACAATAATAGGGAATCTTGTGACTAGAGGCAATATTTAAGGTATTTGCTTGTGACAGCTGTAATGGATTTGGCAGCGATGTAGAATTGGTTAGAGCCATATTACCCACTTGGACAAAGCTCTTATTATTTTTTTTAACAGCTTTGTATATTCCCTATCTCAAAATAGCAGAAAATGGAATCATGTCAACGCCATCAGGGTCGCAATAAAGGAATTTAGAAGATACAGATGTGCCCATCCGTTCAATAGCAAATATCCACCCTATGTTATCAAAGGATCAGGGACTTCCTAGACAGATAGAGGCATACAAGTGTTCAATCTCACTGAAAAAGTTGAAGATTATCCATCTACCTTGGAAAGAACTTCAGGAGGCTGAAATATTCCTTCCAGTTTAAAATACTTTTTCCAGGTTTGTTTTGCTGACACTTTAGATCATTGAGATTGATGACGATATCCTGTCATTAAAAATCCAGCATTGCAACCACAATTCATTCAAATAACACTGCGAAGTTATAGCTGAAATTAATCCAAATGTACAGTAGATCTGAATGCAATTCCAATACTGACAATGAGAAAACGTCTCGGTGATATAACTGTCGCAGTGTCTTTCCCCAAAGCTATATCAAAATCCCATCTAGTCTTATCTTTGAATGAACAGAAAGCAATAATAGCATGACATTTGGTGTTCCAGTTGCCAATCTCTATTGCCTTCATTTCAATTTACTGCAGCCACCTGAATTTTCTTCAAAAGAATTGGTGATAAAGGGATTTTATATATCTTGAGGCTGAACCTCTGATATAAAGGAGGAAAATACTGTTTCAGCACTGATACAGCTAAGGATGATTTCAAGGTATCTCACTTATGGATTGTAGACAACCTGAAAATAATGCCATGGGGCCATTACAGAAAAATAATATTACTACCTCATGTTTGTGGGGTTCAAGTGCCAAATGCTTCTGTAAAAATCACTCTTTCTGTGAAAAGAGTGATCTTTGCCAAATACTTCTGTAAAAATGGCATCCCCTGTAAAATAGCTGAATGCAAAAAAGACATCGCAGAAATGATTTATATTGAGTTTCAGCCTTTTCTACTAGAATGTATTAGGATGAATTATTGCCCTCTGCCTATGATATTTAAAATTTAAGTAAAGCTCCCATGTTTTATTTGGGAGCTTTGTTTCTTATTCACTTTCTTCAGTAAAAAGTTTCAATCTTATCTGTGCATAGGTCGGGAATTCAATAAATATCATTGGGTATGACTCTAGCTTGATGAAAAGAAGGACTAGGGGAGACATGATAGCAGTGTTCCAATATCTCAGGGGCTGCCACAAAGAAGAGGGAGTCAAACTATTCTCCAATGCACCTGAAGGCAGGACAAGAAGCAATGGGTGGAAACTAATCAAGGAGAGAAGCAATCTGGAACCAAGGAGAAATTTCATGACAGTTAAAACAATTAATCAGTGGAACAACTTGCCTCCAGAACTTGTGAATTCTCCAACACTGGAAGTTTTTAAGAAGAGCTTAGATAACAATTTGTCTGAAGTAGTGTAGGGTTTCCTGCCTAAGCAGGGGATTGAACTAGAAGACCTCCAAGGTCCCTTCCAACTCTGTTACTGTTAAAAGTGTTAATACCACTTTATAATGCCTTGGTAAGGCCACACTTGAAATGCTGCATTCAGTTTTGGTCACCACGATGTAAAAAAGATGTTAAGCCTCTAGAAAGAGTGCAGAGAAGATCAGCAAAGATGATTAGGGACCGGAGACTAAAACATATGAAGAACGGTTGCAGGAACTGGGTATGTCTAGTTTAATGAAAAGAAGGACTAGGGGAGACACAATAGCAGTGTTCCAATATCTCAGGGGCTGCCACAAAGAAGAGGGAGTCAAGCTATTCTCCAAAGCACCTGAGGGCAGGACAAGAAGCAATGGGTGGAAACTAATAAAGGAGAGAAGCAACTTAGAACTAAGGAGAAATTTCCTGACAGCTAGAACAATTAATCAGTGGAACAACTTGCCTCCAGAAGTTGTGAATGCTCCAACTCTGGAAATTTTTAAGAAGATGTTGGATAACCATTTGTCTGAAGTGGTGTAGGGTTTCCTGCCTAAGCAGGGGGTTGGACTAGAAGACCTCCAAGGTCCCTTCCAACTCTGATATTCTTTCTATTCTAAAACAAAAGAATAGGGAAAGAAAAATAGGGAAAGAATGGATGAAGCAATGAATATGCAACAACTTCTCAAACATCTACAGGAAGTTCTTAGTTAATTGCAGTAATTTAGATCAGGAATTCCACTGCTAGGCAACATGATCATAAAGCATGACATCAATTATAACAGCAGTTCTGGTTGCTGTCATTATGTGAATCTCATGTGGACATTAAGTGCAATGGGCACATAATAACCATTTGTGACCACTTGCTAACTTCCCCATTGATTTTACTTGTGAGAAGCTGTCACAGGTTTACAAGGTTACAAATGGTGATCACATGACTGGGATCCTGCCGGATCCTATGGGAACCTATATTTGTGAATCAGTTGCCAAGCATCGTGTGACCACAGAGCACTGTGGACAACATTATCTCCCTGCTAGTTTGTAGGGCAAGCAAAGTTCATGTTATCTATCTATCTATTATCTATCTATCTATCTATCTATCTATCTATCTATCTATCTACCTACCTACCTACCTACCTACCTACCTACCTACCTACCTACCTACCTATCTGTTATGTCCTTATAGGGACATCCGCTAGGGATTGGCTAATCCACAGGCGGGAAATTTGAAATGCTGTCTCTGGGCAGTGCGACTTGCTGGAGCGCTTAAAAGGAGAGCTCCGGCAGCGCAGCTGCCAGTCTTTTCCTGTACTTAATAAAGTGCTGAATGGACCAACGCTGGTCACGTCTTTCACTGCGCCTGATCTAACACTATCTATCTATCTATCTTTATCTATCTACCTACCTATCTACCTTCCTACCTACCTACCTATCTATCTATCTATCTATCTATCTATCTATCTATCTATCTATCATCTATCTATCTATCTATCTATCTATTTCAACTCTCTATCTCTCTATCTCTATCTGTTTCTCAATCTAACTATCTGTCAATTAGCCATCAATACATAGAAACTATTTCCATTTAGCTGTTTTCTCAGAATCCCAGTAATCTGACACTCTTCCCTGAAAATACATTTTCCTGTGAGTTCTAGATGGTGGTAATGAAACAATAACCCCTTTTCCATATTCAGTGGTCCTATCGCTGTTAATAGCACCTGATTCTAACATGTCAAGAATGCTATTTATTCTCTCCACAGTTAATATTCCATTTCTTTGTATTTATGTTATTTTACTTCTCTGCCTTCCTCATAGGATCTCCAGGAAGTTGTAACTATTTGAAGAAGTAGCAATTATACTTAGATCAACTCACAGAATATCAAACAGTAGGCCTGTTAAATTATTCATTTTGTGAGAAATACCCAAGGTATTCTTACTTAATTTTGTTTGTGAATTGTTAATGAATAGTTCCTGTTATCTGTAATTATACATTACAAATGACTTACTATATAATTTGTACAAACAAATATTAGCCAGCGGGCATTTTAGGAAAAGCTTCACTTTGACAGTAATCTTGAACACATGTTTATATATATGGATATTTTTTTTTATTTTTAAATTTGATTTATATGCCGCCCTTCTCCGGAGACTCAGGGCGGCTTACAATGCGTTAAGCAATAGCCTTCATACTTTTGTATATTTATACAAAGTCAGCTTATTGCCCCCACAAACTGGGTCCTCATTTCACCTACCTTGAAAAGATGGAAGGCTGAGTCAACCTTGAGCCTTGGAGAGATTCGAACCAGCAGTAAATTGCAGGCAGCTGTGTTAATAACAGGGTGCTTAGACCACTGTACCAGCAAGGATATGGATGATATGATATATAAGTATACATATATAATTTATATATAGATAAGTAGGTATTGTTGATTTCAGTGAAATATATAGTGATGTCTAATAATGTTTAGAACCACATTTTAACTTGTTCTTAAAGTTTTATTTTAATCCTTGGATTCTGCCACTGTTACCCTGTTTCCCCAAAAATAAGACATCCCCTGATAATAAGCCCAATAGGGCTTTTGAGCCCATGCGCTAAATAAGCCTCCCCCCAAAAATAAGCCCTTCCCAAAAATATTTAAACACAGAGCTGTAAATCAGGTAAGATGGCAAGAGGAACCCCATCTTGCTCCACACACCCCAAAATAATAAGACCACCCCGAAAATAAGGCCAAGCACTTATTTCGGGGTTCAAAAAAATATAAGACAGGGTTGATTTTAGTCTTCCATTGGGTAGCCCCTGAATTTTCTTTCTTCTTTCCTGCTTAAAATAACTCTAAAGTATCAGGCAAAATCAAATTAAAAAAAAAAAAAAGTAAGACACCAGGCCATAGTAAAAGGTAAGATCAATTTCTAAATCCATATTGCAGCTTAAAAATGTTAAATGTTTCTGAAGCTAACAGCTGGAGGAGCATACTGTATTTAGAGACAATACAGTTATCATGAGTAATGATACTTTTCATGGCCGATTGCCTATAAATGTTTGGGTAATGAGAAAAAATACTCAAGCTAATAAGAACTATTTTTGATAATAATAATAAAGAACTGTGACAAAGAGAATCCTCTATGTTCCTTTAAATATTTCAATATGTATGTGCATAATAACCATCTTCATTATTGTAATGACATGAGTCTGGACACAAACAGAAGATGAATATGTAATTTCCCAGTGATAAACAGTTATATCACTATATAGCCGGGAGATTGCAGACAGCATTTTCTACTTTCCATGTGAAACTATGGCTATCTTTAGCAGAGAAATCCCTTTGTCTGTGAAAGTCAATGCAGACAATCAACTTAGAAAGATCAATAAGGAGTAATTATGTGCAGAAAGAGCAAGGATACTCAGTCACAGTCCAATTACTAATGAATACACTCTACATAACCTTTTTACAATGGGCTTCCTGTTAAATATACTAGGAACAGGGGTATTGGACTTCTTATCCAAAAATTGCCATTTGTCTCGGCCTTGAAATCTGAGGTATGTATGATCTTAAATAAGGACACACAGGTCTTAAGCTGTAATAATGATTGGCAAATGACAAGTGCATCTTTCAATAGATATCTAAGTCCTATGTTCTACGCTTAAGTCTCACTGAGTTTTCCTGAGCCAGAAACGTTTTCATCTCAATCCAGACCTCACAGTTGACTTGAGACTTAAATATTACTGAAGTATTCAGAAAAATACTGAAATTAATGTAATGCATACACTGATGAAAAAAAAAATACTATGACATAAAAAGAGAGGGTCTAAGATATGTCAACTATAGGAGAAAAGAGAAAAAAGAACCACAGATAGGAGTAAAAATGCAATTAATGTCACATTACAAAGTGCAATTATCTGTTCATTTGGAGCTATTTTCTTATTCACAGATCCTTGAATAGATAAGCGCACACCTGAACCTGAATAAGAACAGATAATGATTCATTTAGAAGTAACTTAGCATGGTTTTGGAAAAATGGATTTTAGACCCTATATGAAATTAACATCTCAGCTAAAGTTTTGCAAGCATGTTAGTATCAGCAAACTATTTCTCCCTGAAGTGTTAAAGCAGTTAAGTTCTACAAAAGGATTGTAGCAAAATCAAGATTTTAGTAAAATGTTCTTTGGAAAAGAAGACTGATTAGTTTTCAACTGGATTCAATGAATATATTCATATGCAAAAAAAGCATCAAATTTCATTGTACAGTCAACATTTTTCCTTTACTATCTTCAACCACTGGTACCTGCCCCGCCAACCCTACAATTCTTCTACAGCATAATACATAATAATCTCTCGATACAATAGTTTGTATTTTGAAGCATGATTCTCATCATGCAGAAATAGGCTAATTCCCACTTGAACTTTGTTCCTGGGACTATGGAAATGTGTTTATGCTGAAATAATTGAAATGAGTACAAAACGATGAAAGAAGTAAAGCGATGATTATTTTAAACGCAAGAGGAAGGTATTAAGAAAATCATGGAATGTGCTGAAATGAGTAAATTGACATTTGAAATCAGAGAACAAGAAGATAAACAATATTATAAGGTATGGGATTTATTTTATCAATGGCTAGAAGATAAAACATGGAAATGAAATATGAAATATGTAATGAATGTTATAATATAATATTTGAAAATAATTTTTATGAAATTATAAAGCCATAGTTAAAAAAATGACAAATGAGGATACTTATCCTGTTTGATAATATGAGAAATTAGATAATTAGTTAATTATGAATATGGGGATGAAGCACAAAAGACTTGTAACTAACGGACACACTGTTTGCAATTGTAATGGATGATAGATTTATGTTTTATTTTATGTTTAAAAGTAAAAAAATTAAAAAAAATGTTTTAAATCCATTCATCCATCCATCTTATAGCATTTTTTCAGGATCATAGTTTTTCTTAAATAGCTTACAAGCAATACAATAAAGATGTTAATAAACTTGAAATATTGAAAAAAAATACAATCTATGCAATTAAAATAGTTATTAATTTACAGGAGTAATAAATGGAATGCAGATTTTCAGAAGAACACTAAATGGCAGCAAAGATTTAGATTTTTTTATTCTGTTTTGCTGCCCACAAGGCCATCTCAAATGTTCTAGCAATTACCTTTTTGGAAAAGGTAACACTTTGGGATCTATTTTGCAGATTATGGAGCATTATCCTTCTATGAGTAAGAAAGAAACAGATATTTTGCCTTCCCTACCACTTAATTACACAATTAATTTTCCTAGTAAGCATTTTGCAAAATGTCGTTGCATGGTGGATATGTCAAATCATCAAGATGGAAAAAGATTAGTCAAATATTTGCTGTCCTTGCTTTATCATTGCCCTTCTGGAAGTTATTATTTTTCTTCATACCTAATGAGTAATGTAGATGCTATCTGCACCTTTAATACCTTCATCAAAACATGAGGTCTATACAAATTAATTATCAAGTAAGAATTAGTACAAATTCATTCCAAGGAAATATTATGATGCTATGGTGTTGATATACCATATATGTATAAATGGTGTTGAGATAGCTAGCTAGGTAGATAGATAGATAGATAGATAGATAGATAGATAGATAGATAGATAGATAGATAGATAGATAGATAGAGTGCTCAGTGGCTAAGACGCTAAACTTGTTGATCGAAAGGTCGGCAGTTTAGCAGTTCAAATCCCTAATGCAGCGTAATGGGGTAAGCTCCCATTATTTGTCCCAGCTTCTGCCAACTTAGTAGTTCGAAAGCACATAAAAAATGCAAGTAAAAAAATAGGGACCACCTTTGGTGGGAAGGTAAGAGTGTTCCGTGCGCCTTTGGCGTTTAGTCATGCCAGCCACATGACCACAGAGATGTCTTCGGACAGCGCTGGATCTTCGGCTTTGAAACGGAGATGAGCACCGCCCCCTAGAGTCGGGAACGACTAGCACATATGTGTCACGGTAACCTTTACCTTTACCTTTATGGTGTTGATATCTGATCATCAACAACTTTCCTTTTATTTGAAACATGTATTTTGTTAAAAATAAAGTAAAGGTAAACTCAACATATTTTTCTATCACTCACTGAATACATGGAAAAGAAATTTGTGTCCCATATGTAAATGCAAATCACTTCCATCAAAGTTGCATTCAGCACAATATGATTTAAACCTTCAATTTAATTTTTGACCCATCTGCCTTTCACAAGGGTGATATTTAATTTCTCTGGAGCTTTTCCTCTTGGTACCTGAAACTTGACCAATTTATTTAAGAAACAAAGATCAAGCTACTTTGTGTTTTGACAACCAGGATTTAATCTCATGTGAGTTTCTTAATCCAATTTTTAAATTCTTTTTAAAATTAATGTAGATAGAAGACTTTAGAATTCGATGGATTCATTTGTCCCTAGTTGGTTTCAGTCAACAGGGGTCTTTCTAAAATGCAATTAAGATTGCATTGTGGTGGTTGGTCACATAGTCAGACAGATGTTTAGACTGGATTGGACATTTCTATTCCCAAGGACCTGGGATAGGCAGATGGTGTTGTTTGATGGTGTTTGATAGTGTTAAAGGTACCATTTGCAGGATGTAAGATGTTCCAGGTAAACCTGCCTTTTGCAATTGACTAATGGTGATTTTGTCAGTGCTGATGGTGCTTCAGATATTTTGGAATTGCATCCAAGGCTTCTATTACTACTTTCTTTTGCCACGAATTGTTCTAATTTTATTTGTAGTTAACAGATAGATTATAAAATCTCTATCATCTATTTTCCACTCTTAAGATCTTTGGAAGCTTCAAAAAAAATTTGAACAAGCTTGTTTCTCTATTTGCACTGTTTTGAAGTGGTTTAATAGGCCTGTCAGTTTTACAATGAGATAAATACTAGCTTCCAAATTTATTGCATTTGAAGGTCATTTCTTTTGTACTAGCTTCAACAAATATTCATGATGTATTCATGATGACCAACATTTGTTGGGAAGAAACCATAAAATAATTGAAGTATCAGACAGAAAATCACAAATATGAAATATACTGTTAATAATCCCCTTTTTTCATTGTCAAAGTTAAGAATCTGCTGGGAGAAATTTCATAGAATGATTTCTGTATTTAATTTATTCTAGATAAGCATTAGAAGAGTTCACATCAGAGCAGTGGTGGCCTGGTTTGGCTGAGCCGGTAGCGGTGACGATATGACATCACCGAACCGGTTCTCTTTGTTTGGGAGCTGGGCCCTCCTGCCCCACTCACATTATTTTTACCTTTTATTTGGCCCCGCCCCCAATCTATTCGCTGCCTCCTGAGTCCCAGCTGATGGCTAGAAGGAAAAAAACTGTTTAAACTCTTGCCGCAGGGCTTCAAAGGGCCGCCCTACAGCTGATCAGTGTTAAAAGGCAGTGTGGTGGTAGACCAGTGCGCTCGAAAAACAAATGAGTAGAGCAGGACACTCCAAGAACAAATGGGTAGACTGGGATGCTCCAAGAACAAATGGGTAGACTGGGACACTCCAAGAACAAATGGGTAGACCGGTACAGCTCTGCAAGCAGTTAAAAGCCTGGTAGACCAGTATCTCTGCTAAATCCTAAAGAATTGTCACATGACCATCAAGCCATGCCCACAAAATAAGCCACGCCCACAGAACCGGTAGTAAAAAAATTTAGAACCCACCCCTGCATCAGAGAATCGGTGACCTTCTGGGTATCATGGGAATCCAACTCCCAACAGCTTGAGCCAGGTATTGTCAATAAACCAGAAGAACCAGTATGGAATAATACCTGGAGATCTACCACTTCTTAGTATTTGACCCCTAGTTGCATTGTATCAAAGATATTCACAAAGTTCAGAACAAGTGGACATAATTTTTGTTTAGCACCATTAGATGCACAGTAGAATTTTCCTTATGATTCCACGAATAGCAACTTTCTTTTTTTTTAATACAGTATCCATACTTGGCCTAGGAAGCAGCTGTGCTAATCAGAAAAAAAATTAACATTGGGCTTCCTATTATTATCTTTCCAAGGAAATAAATTTAGGTCAAAACTAAGGCAAAGAAATAATTGTGGTGGAATCTGATCCCGTAAAAAGCTGATGGATTCTAGAAGAAACTTCGACTGATGTAGAAGAAATACCATGAACGTTTTTACTTTTTAAAATAATATGTGCATGTTTATATTTGTGGTGTGAAATGAAATCTATCTTTCCAGTACCCACTCACTCTTAACAGCATATAGTAGCTACCACTTTTCTTATTTAATCCTATGGAGTTATTGAATATAAATCACAAGTTTTTGTTTTGTTATTATTTTGTTATTAATTTTTGTTAATAATTGTGTGGTGGTGCAGTGGTTAGAATGCAGTATTGCAGGCTAATTCTCCCGATTGCCAGCAGTTCAATCTTGACTGTCTCACAGTTGACTCAGCCTTCCATCCTTCCAAGGTCAATAAAATAAGGACCCAGATTGTTGGGGGTAATATGCTGACTCTGTAAACTGTTTAGAGAGGGCTGTAAAGCACTGTGAAGTGGTATATAAGCCTAAGTCCTATTGCAAGTGCTATTGTCCTACAAGTCTACTGCACCATAATACATTTTCTCAGACTCCTATTCATAGAACACCTTGCAAAGTCTGGTGCACATTAGTTTCTTCTGAATTATCATGAGGACTAACCTAAAGTCAATTCCATAAAAATGCACGAGAAGTAACATTTTGGAAAGGTATGCCAATTTATTTTCTTACAATTATGTGTGAAAACAGGAAAACATTTTTTTTTTAAAAAAAATGATTTATATGCCGCCCTTCTCTGGAGACTCAGGGCGGCTTACAATGCGTTAAGCAATAGCCTTCATACTTTTGTATATTTTATACAAAGTCAGATTATTGCCCCCACAAACTGGGTCCTCATTTAACCTACCTTAGAAAGGATGGAAGGCTGAGTCAACCTTGAGCCTGGTGAGATTCAAACTTACAGTAATTGCAGACAGCTGGTGTTAATCACAATGCTTTTAGTCTGCAGAGCCACCAGGCCCCTTATTTATTCAGTTTCACAGGTACTCATATTTGCAACTATCATCAACCTATTTAAAAGGCACCTAAGCAATCAAGGGATTAGTGCAAACAACAACGATGACCATTCATTCATCAATTGGCATGAATTCATGAGATGTAAAAGTGATCATAAATCAGATGTTCTCAAACTACTGTGCTGGCCAAGCATGAAATAGTTAATTGCTAAGATCTGAATTATTTTTAAATAGTATCCACTGGGATATAGCATTATGACTGAAATACTTTTTGGGAATGGCATTGTACTATAGCTATTCAATACCCCTCTTTTATAAATCTGCAGTCTTCACTGCTCAATAAGGCTAAATAAATACATATGTAGGATGGTATTGGCAGCTATGAATGTGTCCCAAGGTTAATAGATCTTGGCACTGACTGTTTTTCTTTAGCATCACTTTTCTGTGTAATAAATGTGTGGCATTGGCTCATTTCTTCTCTTGCAGAAAATGTTGCAATAATATAAAAAGAAAACAAAAGTGTTCTAATCATTCATGCGCTAAACAGCTTCACAGAAGTTGTTTATCACATGCTTTGCCTAAGGGGAGATAGAGGGTGAGCTTGTTTAAAACATCACTTAATGTGTTCCTGGCAAAGATGAGATTCAGAACAGGAGCGCCAGATTTATAGCTATTATTTATTTTACTTGTTAATTACCAACTAGTTCAATCAGCTGTGTAAAATAAAAAAAAATACCTCAAATTAAAAGTAAAATTTAATACATGATTGATTTTATTCAGGGGTGGGCTTCAAAATTTTTAGCAAGGGGCTCTCTGCCTGGTTACTGGGTGGATGTGGCCATAGTGGGTGTGGCCTAGTTGGCCTCCTGCATCATGGCGCGGGGGCGTTTTTGCCCTCCCCGGGCTCCAGAGACTTTTCTTGAGCCTCCGGGAGGGCGAAAACGGCCTCCTCAGGCTCCCAAACTTCCAGTAGGCCCATTTTTCGCCCTCCCCATGCCTCCATATGTGCCTTGCACTTACCTGCACCCAAAACGGGCTGCATGGGGACTCCTGGGAGGGGCAAGGTGGGGTGGGTGGGGCCAGGCAGGAGTGGGATTTGGGGGTTCTCCGAACTGCACAGAATCTTAGCTAGAGGTTCTTCCAAACTCCTGCGAACTCTCAGCAGCCCAGCCCTGAAAATAGGACCTGCTGTCCCTGTGAGGTACTCTTGTCAGTCAAATGCTTATAACTGGCTATGCTATAGATATCTATGACTCAATAGATGACAACCTCTGCTTGATCTTTTCTGGATTCAGGAGCTAAGCAGATTTGAAGCTCACTAGGTTGACAAAGGATCTAGGTTGATCTAAGCTAACTAATTTCTGAACAAGAAATAGAATGCTAGAACAATGCAGTAGCAAACCACTTTTTTTTGCCAAGATTGTGTCCTCATAGCCACTAGGAGTCAAGCTCAATCCAGTAAGGTCTACCTTTTAATTGATATTGCATAATTATGTTATAAATCTTATTAAATGGGGAAATAGTAGGTCCAACAGTGGGTTCAAATCTGAGTTCAACTATGGTTAAGGTCCATAAATAGCTTGTTCAAAGTACTCTTACTCTGCCCATTGAATTTTATCAAGGGAAAATACCCTTTGAAGAAAAGATGAAATGTAAATTCAGTCAATTGAAGAAGTGGCTTAACTAATTTTTCTACAAAGAATATCTGCTGCCATCTGTTGACTTTTTGTGGTCTTCTAATTTCACATATAAATTAGTTCATTGTATGCTAGTCACGGCGTATGCTCTTATAACGGATATTTTCCAATTAGCCATTAAGACTTACAAACCATATGCTTCCCCTGGGTAATTAAGAAGTAAGAAAAGACATAAAACTCAAGTAAGACAAAAATCACAAACTGTACTAGATTTATATATTTATAAATATATAAACCACCACCCAGCACAGATCAACTCATCTCCAGAACAAAACGCTTAGCTGACGAACAACACCTAAAAACCGAACTACACACTCTCACTAATGTACTAACATCCAATGGATTCCAAAGAAATAAGATTACCAACCTAATCCAAAAAGAAACCCCCACTAAAACCCAAGACAGAGAACAAGAAAACAGCAAAGCCCTCCTCCCATACATAAAAGGCACCACAGACAGAATCATCAAGATCCTCCACAAACACAACATCAAGACAGCATTCTGCACAAACCAAAAAATATCCACCATCCTAAGAAACCCCAAATACAAAATTGAGTTAGAAAATCAAGGAGTATATGAAATCCCATGCACCGCCTGCCCCACCACATACATCGGACAAACCAACAGAAGAATAAGTGCACTCATTGAAGAACACAAGAACTCAGTCAGAAAAGAGGAACCAACTTCTTCCCTGGTCCAACACCTTAAAGCCACAGGACATGATATTGACTTTAAAAAGACCAGAACTATCGCCAAAACTGAACACTTTAACAACAGAATAATCAGAGAAGCCATCGAGATAGTAAAATGCCCACACAGCATGAATAAACGAGATGATACCTCCCGCCTACCAGCCATTTGGAAACCCGTCCTCATTGACAAACGAGTCCCTAACACAAAGAATGACACCAGACCCACACTCATGAAAACCACACAGGATGTCACCACCACACATCCACGCAAAAAGCAAACCCACACCACAAACCAGAAGCCAGACCACAGCTGCATCATTAGCCACTTTAAACCCCTCCAATCCATACATGAAACAAACTGACACCCACCATGAAGATGTGACATGACCAAGAACGAGAAGCCAAACAACAGCAATGCAGCTCACCAGCTCAAATCCCCCTGTAACTCAGACTTACATGAGCATAACCAAGCCCCCACCTAAACAGAACACCCCCCATCCAATCAGAGCACATCCAACCCCCCCATCCAATCAGAGCACAGCCAAACCCCCAACCAATCAGAACACACCTCCACCAAATCAGAACACAGCCAAGCTCCCACCCAATCAGTTCACACCCCCACTAGCAATTAAAAGGAAGAAACAGCTGCGATCTCACATTGCTCCTAGAAGCACGAAGCCAAAAACACCAGCCTGAAGATGTCGAATGAGACTTTGTCGAAACATCGCCAAGACACTTCCAATTTTACGCAGGAGAAAACCCGAATAACCAAAGACCTATATATATATGTGTGTGTGTGTGTGTGTGTGTGTGTGATGTGTGTGTATATAGTTAATATTTCGGGTTTCTTCCCGTGTAATTGTGGATATATCCCTAAAAGGGTAGAAGCGACGTTTCGACAGAATCTCATCTGCCATCATCAGGGTTATGTGAGGAGTCTTTTGCAGTAACTGCCTGGTGCTGGTAGTCTGGGATGGCTCCACCTTTTCATTCTGATTGGTTGGGAGTCCCAGTATGTGTTTATTGGCTTGGCTTCGGGTGTATGGTCGGTTTTTCTCCACTAGGTGGTAGGGCTTCATCTTTGTGGCTGGTTTGAATATGATTTGGTTGGGATTTGTACATGTTTTTTGATTAATGCTTGATCTATGTTTTATATTTGGTGTTAAGATTCGTCTATCTATGAGAGCAGGTTTCCAAATAGTAGGCAGACGTGAAGTGTCATCCCGTTTATTCATGCAATATGGTCTTTTCTCTATTTCAATTGCCTCTCTGATTATTCTGCCATTGAGAGGTTCTATTTTTGCAACTGTTTTTGTGTTATTAAAATTAATATTGTGTCCTGTTGTATTTATGTTTTGAACTAATGATGATGTGTGTTCTTGCTTTTGTATTGAGTTTTTGTGTTCCTCGATGCGCACACTCATTCTTCTGTTGGTCTGTCCAATGTATGTTGATGGGCAGGAAGCACACGGGATTTCGTATATGCCTTGGTTTTCTAATTCTATTTCGTCCTTAGGGTTTCTCAGAATGGACAATATCTTTCTATCTGTGCAAAATATGGTTTTGATGTTGTGTCTATGTAGTACTTTGCTAATTTTATCTGTTGTTCCCCTTATATAGGGCAAGATGGCTTTCCCATTGTTTTGTTCCTCTTGTTGTTTTTTCTTCTGTCTAGGTGTTGCATGTTGGATCATATTGATGACTTTATTTCTACAGAACCCATTTATACACACACGCACACACACACACACACACCATGTTTTCCTGAAAATAAGACCCTGTCATATTTTTTGAACCCTGAAATATGCGCTTGGCCTTATTGCCATGGACTCAAAAGGCCGATTGGGCTTAATATCAGGGGATGTCTTATTTTGGGGGAAACAGGGTTTATATATATGTGTGTGTATGTGAGAAAAAAGAGAGAGAGAGAGAGAGAGAGAGAGAGAGAGAGAGAGAGAGAGAGAGAGAGAGAGAGAGAGAGAGAGAGAGAGTGGTGGGTTGCTACTGGTTCACTCCGGATTGGGTGAACAAGTAGTGGTGGTGGCGGGAGGCTCTGCCCACCCACCCGGACACCTCTGCGCATGCGCGTGGGTGTTGTGCACCCACAAGCGGACCAGTAGCGTCGGGATTTGAATTCCACTACTGATGTGTGTGTGTATGTGAATGTGTGTGTGTGTTTGTGTGTGTATGTATGTATATAATGTATGTATACACACACACACACACACACATACACACACACACATACATACATATATATATACACACACACAAACATACATACAAACAACCCCCCCCCCCACATATATATATTTCTAATTAAACTCAGTGACCTGTAAAATTTTGGGAATTCAAAGTTTGTTCCTTGGTTCTGCATAACTTCATTTCTTTGTTATCATTGTATTAATTTGAATCTGTGTTAAATATTAAGTTCCAGCATTTCATTTATATTATTGCCTTGAAGATTTATTTATTTTTAAAAAAAAGCATGTATGACTGAGAAGATAATCTCACTAGAAGATTTTCTTTACTTATTTTTAGGATCTCAAGTCATATTTGTATTTCAGGTTCGTATCTAATTTTTCCCAGCATGAAAAATGCTGTTGAACAACTTCAAATATGTTTTATTTGATTCAGTAAAATAGAATTTAAAAATGTAAATGCTAAAAAGAGACTTGTACTTTGGGGATATCGAAGTCTGATCTTCACAATATAACTACCGTTATGTGGAAATTTGCCATGGTTAAATTCAAAAGGAAAATTCCAAGGACTGCTCCAAAAACAGTGGATGGTTACCAATATAGAAAAGTTTGCAAAACTAGTTCCAAGATTTTGGACTCTACCAGTCAGGCAGATTGTGTACAAATGGAGGCAATTCGACATTGTTAGCCTCCTCAAGAGTGATCAACCAACCAAAATTACACCAGGGGAAAGGTGTGTAATTGACAGGTCTCAAAGAATCCCAGGGTAATATCTGTCATTCAATTCCAGAGTATTCTAACCCAACCCTTGCTCTGTGGACCGGAAACTGGTCTGCAGCATGCCAGCAACAAATAAGAGAAGCCCTATCCATGGGATGCAGTCAGCATGTAAAACCATGCCCTCTTTGGGCTGCAGAAAATTCTCTCTCCACAGAACCGGTTCCTGATACCCAAAAGGTTGGGGACCACTGTTCTAACACTCTTTGTTTCTTTGTATGTGACCTGACCGTTTTAGGAAACGGTGGTGATCCAATCATTTTCAATGGGGGATAGCAAATGAAAAGGTTTTGAGTCCAAAAAGTTGAATAGTATGGCTAAGATATTAAATGTGCATGATATTAAATCTCCATGGCTTAGGACCTGGTTATCTACGGGACCGCCTGCTACCACCAATAGCCTCCCACCGACCAGTACGCTCCCATAGAGAGGGGCTCCTCCGGGTGCCGTCGGCCAAACAATGTCGACTGGCGGCCCCCAGGGGGAGAGCCTTCTCTGTGGGGGCACCTACTATCTGGAACGAGCTCCCCCCGAGATACGGAGGATTCCGGATCTGCGTACCTTCCGTCGCACGCTGAAGACGTTCCTATTCCAGCAAGCCGGCCTGACCTAAACTTCTCCTCTTTTAAATGGGAATTTTAAATTTGGTTTTAAATTATTGGGGTTTTAAATATGGTTCAGCCAAATTTATCTAACTTGTTTTATTTCTATTTTAAATTTTGTATTTGTATGTTTTATTTCATGGCTGTTCACCGCCCTGAGTCCTTCGGGAGTAGGGCGGTATACAAATTTAATAAAATGAAAAAATGAAAATGAAATATACAAAAGTATGAAGGCTATTGCTTAACGCATTGTAAGCCGCCCTGAGTCTCCGGAGAAGGGCGGCATATAAATCAAATTAAAAAAAAAATCTGTTATGGTTAAAGAATTAATTATTGTTAATTCCCAACAACTACAGTAATTCTTTTTAAAATGATTTTTTAAAATGTAGATGTTTCAAATGCATAGGTTATCACGTGGGGTTTGGAATGTTTTCTATTCTGACTGATAAATTATGTGAAATGATAGAACCATTTTAAATGTCAGTTCCAGGGGTGGGTTCTACATTTTTTTACTACTGGTTCTGTGGGCGTGGCTTATTTTATGGGCGTGGTTTGATGGTCATGTGACAATTCTTTAGGATTTAGCAGAGGTACTGGTCTACCAGGCTTTAAACTGCTTGTAGAGCTGTACCGGTCTACCCATTTGTTCTTGGAGTGTCCTGGTCTACCCATTTGTTTTTGGAGCGCACTGGTCTACTACCACACTGCCTTTTAACACTGATCAGCTGTAGGGCGGCTCTTTGAAGCCCCGCGGCAAGAGTTTAAACAGTTTTTTTCCTTCTAGCCGATCAGCTGGGACTCGGGAGGCAGCGAAAAATTGGGCGCAGGGCCAAATAAAATGTAAGAATAACGCAGGGGTGGGGGCGAGAAGGCCCAGCTCCCAAACAAAGAGAACCGGTTCAGTGACATCATATTGTCACCGCTACCGGCTCGGCCGAACCGGGCTGAACCGGGAGGAACCCACCACTGGTCTGTTCCTGTAATAGAACATATGACTGCAAGAGGAGTGGGAGAGAGTTTTGGCACAAAGCTTTCCCAAAGAGAATCCCAAATTAAGACACCGGATGGGAGAGTGGAGAAGAAATTCAGGGTAGCCATGCCCTAGAACCGTGATGGCGACCCTATGGCACGCGTGCCAGAGGTGGCACTCAGTGCCCCCTTTGTGGGCACGTGAGCCGTCGCCCCAGTTCAACTCCGTCGTGCATGCGCATGTGCCTCCTCCCGGCCAGCTGGTTTTTGGGTCTCTGCCGTGCATGCGCAGGGGGTGGAGCCCATGCAGGGGCCCATGTGCACATGTGCAGGGGTGGGGCACATGCAGGGCATGCACACATGCATGGGGACGTATGCGCGGGCTGCACATGCATTGCAATTTGGAGGTTAGGACACGTGTGTGCAGGCTTTGGGCACTCGGTCCGGAAAAGGTTAGCCATCACTGCCCTAGAATCTCTCAGATATACTCTATATTTAGTAAGTTAGAAAGTTATAGCTTTATTTTGTCCATCAGACAAAAGAAAGTTATTCTTTACAACTTGTTCTGGAATTCTTTCTGATGACTGGGAGAAAAACCTACGGAATTCCAAAGACATAGTTAAAGAGTGGCTAAATAGGTTCTAAGGAGAACCGTGTTCTGCTTTTTGAATAGAATACACAATAATATCCACTGTTCTTCTTGGAATGCATGCCTTGAGTATCCTCCTGTTTCTTCAAGCTTGTTCCTTGTAGCATAAAACTCAGTGATAAAACTACATACAGTACATTTAAGTGGTCTATGCAGCTCAATTCTCAATACAGAACTATTTTATGCAATAGTAAAAAGCAGGAGTACAATCAGCCTACATTTCTTCCCATTTTAATTTAGAAAAGAAAATTTATGATTCTCCTGGCAAATTTCATTTTTTTTTTACATGAAGTATTATATTTCTAAGATTTATTGGTGTATTAACATGGAAATGGTGGTGTTAAACAATACTTCAAACAGCTCTAAAAGTATAGTGGGAATCAGGATTTTATATGAAGAAAATTAGTTACATAGGTAACATGATTGTATAATTTCCCATAGGGTCCCTATATCAAGCCAAATTTTACTGTATTTTAAAACAAAGTTGCTTGACTTGTTCCCTATGCAACAGAATGGAGCGCTATCCTAGCATAGCACACAAGATGAGCAAAGACATCTGTTAATGGTAACACAAATAGTTTTAAACCGTGGTGCTCAGATGGCATCGCCAGCCAAGCTAAGGCCTTCTAATTTATTTTTATAGCCAGTGGATGCCTCATTTTTCATGGTTTGATAGTTTGCATTCAAATGTACCAATAGCTTCCAGTGCAATCATTTTTACACAGCATGTTTCACTGGCAAACACAAGATGCTATAGTTAATGGTCTGCTTGTGGGTAGCCATTTTTAACAACAGGCTGGTACATGGAGCCTTATTTGCTTGCTGAAAAATTAATTTTCAGAAAGGATTTTATTATATTAACGTACAGTTTGTCTTCATTCAGAGAAGTGTGCATTAAACTAATAAGCCAAATATAAGCCAAAAAGAGACAAATGTCTGAAAACTGGCAACTTTTAACTTTTTTAAAAAATGCAATAATGTTGGAATGAATCCAAGCATTGCTTTCAGAGAGACATTATTTTGAGTTAAAAGGTAAGGGGCTTCTTTTCTTCCTTCTTTCTGGAGAGTAAATTGAGCCAAATTAAAATTCAGAATATGGGAAATAATCCCCCTCTTTATTTTTTTTTTTTCTAAAAAGAGCCCATCTGGCGACTGAAAAATCAGCTTTTCTTTATGTAGGATGTGAGGGATCTGTAGAAAATATCTACAGACCCTTCACATCCTGGACATAAATTATTTCAACTTCTACCCTCAAAATGACACTATAGGGTCTCTATAGGATCTGCACACCAGAACAATTAGACACAAGGACAGTTTTTTCTTTAATGCCATCACTCTGCTTAACAACTAATTCCAACAACACTGCCAAATAATTTACTAAGATTGTAGTGCTTCTCATCCTTACTAGTATCTATCTCTTCCCACTTATGGCCATATCCATGTTGCTTGTATCTTTACAACTTATATTATTTTTATTGTTTCGTAGTATGATTTGATTGCTTATTAGTATCCTATGACTATCACTAAGTGTTGTATCTTATGATTCTTGACGAATATATTTTATTTTTTCTTTATGTACACTGAGAGCTTATGCACCAAAGACAAATCCCTTGTGTGTCCAATCACACTTGGCCAATAAATAATTCTATTCTATTCTTTCTTTGGAAGTCATGAATACCTGCTCATGATAATCTTTCGCTCTCTTTACAGTAATCAGAGTAGTGCAGTGGTGAAATGTAAAATTTGTTACTACCGGTTCTGTGGGCTTGGCTTGGTGGGGGGGTAATGTGACTGGGTGGGTGTGGCCAACTTTTTTTTTTAATTTTAAAAGCATTTTTTTCTAAACCTCTGATGATCGCGCGAGTCAGCTGGGCATGGGATGAGGCAGGGATTTTTGCTACCGGTTCTCCGAATCACCCGCCGCCATCGCTACCGGATCGGGCAATTCGGTCTGAACTGGGAGCATTTCACCCCTGGAGTAGTGACAATCTTGCCTCTGTTCCTTATATCACTATTATTATTTTTTTGCCAAAAGATGAATTTTAGAGACTTATTTTGCATCTCCATACATAAACAATAGCCTTCACATCTAAGAGCAGTCTATCTTCTTTTTTTTAAATTTTATTAAATATAAAAACACACAAAATACAGATACACATACACATACAAGTACAAATAGAACAATACACAACATTAATGACATCTAAACGTAATGTCAAATTTCTTACAACATCAATAACCTATATTCCTCAATATATATTCCTTCCTCTCGCCTTATATAACGATATTATTTTATTGATATTTAGTTATTCGTTGTTAAATCTTATTTGGTACAGAATTTTGTTTTACTCTTTTAGAATCCTCTTTTGATTTGGTTTTTTTTTTTATTATTCTCCAACCATTGATACCACCTTTGCCAAACCAGATAGTAGTCAGATTCTTCCTATCCTTGGATTTCCTTGGTGAGTCTGTCCATCTCGGCACATTCCATGACTTTGGATATTATTTTGTCTTGTGTTGGGACTTCTTCCAGTTTCCAATTTTGTGCATAAGTGATCCTTGAGGCAGTCAGAATGTGTGTGATCAAATATATTATTTCTTTTTCATAATTACATGTAAATATGCCTAGTAGATATGTTTCCGGTTTTAATGGTACTTTTTGAGCTGTTATTTCTTCCAGTTGGGTTTTAATATTGTTCCAGAATTGTTTGGCTTTGGGACACGACCACCACATATGGTAGTATGTCCCTTTTTGTGCTTTGCATTTCCAGCAGAGTGAAGATGTATTGGGAAACATTTTGGAGATCCGTGCCGGTGGAAGGTGCCATCTATAAAACATCTTGTAGGTATTTTCTTTGTACGGTACTGATAGTGTTAGTTTGCTGTTGGTTTTCCATAATTTTTCCCATTTATTTAATTCTATGGGGTATCCGAAATTCGTCGCCCACGTGATCATATTTTCTTTAACTATCTCCTCCTCTAATTTATATGCCAATAGGAAGTTGTAAATTTTTGTTATTGATTTCTCATTTGGGCCCAGTAAAATTTTGTCTAACTGATTTAGTTCTTTTTGGATTCCGAATTTCTCCATATCTGTTTTGTATCTGGATTTTAATTGTAAGTATGGCCACCAGTCCATTTCAAGACCTTGAGTTCTTAATTCTTCTATTGTTTTTAATTTTCCTTCTTCATTTAGGAGATCTTGGTATGTTTTCATTTTATTTGTGTCCATTGTATTTGATAGATTTGTGCTTCCATTGTAGAGATCCACCGTGGGATCTTATCATAGTGGTTCTTTCTAATTTCATTCCAGGTTTTGAGCAGGGTGTCTCTCACAACATGTCTACGGAATTGTATTTGTTTTGTGAGTTTGTCTTCCCATAGGTACACATGCCATCCCTTTGTCAAGTCGAAACCTTCCAATGTTAATGTTCGTCTGTTTTTCAGTTCAATCCAATCCTTTATCCATGTTAATGCTGATGCTTTATAATAAATCTGGGGAGTCCCATTCCTCCTCTGTCTCGTTTGTCCTGTAAGTGCTTTAATTTTATTCTTGCCTTTTTTTTTCTGCCAGATGTATTTTAGTATCATCCTGTCCAAGTCTTTGAAATATGTTCTACCCAGGTTTTCTGGTATCACCCTAAATAGGTACAGCACTCTTGGTAGAATATTCATTTTGATAGTGGCAATTTTGCCTAGGAAAGATACCTGGAGTTTTGTCCAAATTTCCAAGTCTTTTTCTACTTGTTTAGCCAGTTTAGTATAATTGTTTTCCTTCAGCGTTGATATTCTATTGGTGAGCCACACCCCTAGGTATTTAACTTTTTTTGCTTTTTGCATCCCTAGCATATTTTCCAACTCTTTTTCTTGGTGTTTGGTGAGATTCTTTGTTAAGATTTTGGTTTTTTGTTTATTGATTTTCAGGCCCGCTACTTCTCCATATTGCTGTATTTTAGTCAGTAATTTTAGTCCTGATTGTAATGGTTTTTCTAAGATGAATATTATGTCATCCATGAAGGCTTGCAATTTATATTCCTGGTTTTTAATTTTCAATCCCATTATTTCTGTATCTTTTCTAATTTCTTCTAGTAGAATTTCCAATGTTAATATAGACAATATGGGGGATAGGGGGCATCCTTGTCTCACCCCTCTCTTTATATCAAATTATCCTGTTGTCTCTCCATTAATTAATATTGTTGCAGTTTGGGTACTGTATATCCTTTTAATCATCTTTACAAATCTTTCTCCAAATTTCATCATTTCCAGTTGTGCTATGAGGAATGTCCAATTAAGGTTATCAAATGCTTTTTGTGCGTCCAGGAAGATTAAAGCTAACTGTTTGTCCGGTCTTTGTTCGTAGAATTCAAGAGTGTCAGTAATTGTTCTTGTGTTGTTTTGGATTTGTCGTCCGGAGATGAAGCCATTTTGATCGGGATGTATATAGTGCTTGATAAAGTTTTTCAGTCTCTGTGTTATGATAGATGTAAATAGGGCAGTCTATCTTAAATGCACTCTTTCTATGGATCTGTGCTTCAGCCAACCCAGGACAAGCTAAATATAGTCCTCCTGTTGAAATTGCCCTGGGGCCAGGATCAGAACCTGTGAAAGTTAAACCGAGTGCCCCTTCTCAGGAAAGAACTAGAACAGGACTGTAGTCAATAATTTCTTACAGTATAGTCTTCTCAAAAGAGGAGAATATTCATTCAATAGTTCAATTCTGCCAATTAAAAAAACAACAACACTTTGATGGGTCTTTTAGTCTGGTTTTAGATTTGAGGATTACCAATTCACTTACAGTGACAATTCACCCCACTGTACAAAATCTTTTCACCTACTTTTGCATGGTTTACTGTATTGAACTTAAAATATGCCTTCTTCTCAGTGGTGGGATTCAAATAATTTAACAACAGGTTCTTTGCCCTAATGACCGGCTGTGTGGGTATGGCCATGGTGGGCATGGCCAGGGGGTGTGACAGGTAGTATTCGGCCTCTTGCACCCACCCTGGGAGCAAAAACGGACCACGGGGGCCATGTCGCTCCCCGTGCCCCATTTTGGGCCTAGTAGGCAACCCTGCAGCCTCCTGGGAGCAAAAATGAGCAGTGGAGGGCGGGCACCACACCTCCTACACCCCGTTTTGGGCCTAGTAGGCATCCCTGCAGCCTCCTAGGAGCAAAAGTGGGCAACCCTGCAAACTCCTGGGAGCAAAAATGGGCCATGGAGGGGGGGCGCCGCACCACCTGCACCCCATTTTGGGCCTCCTTGCACTTACCTGGAAGACAAAACAGGGCATGTAGTGACTTCTGGAATGGGCGGGGCAGGGCCAGTCAGAATTTAACAACCAGTTTGGCTGACATGGTGCAAACTGGTTGAATCCCACCACTGCTTCTTCTGTATTCCTCTTCAAGAGGATAGCCAGGACTTTTTTTTTTTTTTTTTTGGTGGTGGTGACAATGAGCATGTACAGGGAACTCAGTTGCATTGGACTGTGTTACCCAAGGATTTCAAAATAGCCCAACCAGTTTTGGTGAAGCTCTTGGTTCTGACTTAGTCAGATGGACCCCTTCATCCCGGAACAAATAGAACTGTGTTGCAATATGTTGATGATTTATTGTTAGGAATTCCTTCTGAGCCAGAATGTGAATAAAATGCTACCAGTCTTTAAAGTATCAGTCTTTAAAATTTTCTGGGTGGCTGTGGCTATAAAGTTTCTTTAAACAAAACTCAACTAGTTGAAATCTCTGTTTTATACCTGGAATTTAAAATCTCTGAGGTACAGCGTCTGTTGACTGCTCAAGGTATTGAAGCAGAATTGCTCCCCATAAAACTCATCATCCACTACAGGGGTGGTATTCACTTACCTTCGCTACTAGTTTGCAAATGTGAGCGCACACGCCACCTCTGCACATGCGCAGGATCTTTCATGCATGTGCAGAGCTCAAAAACAGGACCTGAAGACATCTGGATGGGCAGGCGGAGCCTCCCACCTCCGCTACTGGTTTCCCCAAACAGGATAGAACCAGCTGAATACCACCACTGATCCACTAAGAAGATTTTGGGAGATGACAGGATTTTGTCACATTTAGATTCCAAGTGTTGGTGTTTTGTCAAAACCCCTCTATGAAGCTACAAGAGAAAATGACAAGAGATTCTTTTAAGCGGATTACCCAATGTGCACAGGCTTTCCATAAACTTAAACAGTCATTAATGTCAACACTTTGTGTTTGCCTAGCTTAGAGAAACCCTTTTACCTTGTTTCTAAATGACCAAAATGGAATTGCAAATGGAGTTTTTAAGTCAGAAATTGGTAAACTTTGAAGATCTTGTGTCATATTTTTCTAAACAATTAAACACTGTTGCCACTGGCCCCTGAGAGCAGTTGCCGCCATCACCGTTCTAATTGAGAAGTCCTAAAAGCTGACTTTTGGAAAGGATTTCCAGGTAAGAATGACTCAGATTAAGGGAAGCCATTGGCACATTGCCAACCGTTTGGCAAAATATCAAGCTATTTTATTCTGCTTCTGAAAAGGTTAGACTTGTGACTGTGAATAAGCTAAATCCAGCTTAAGTAGACAATTTGCCTGATGATTTACCTCATGATTGCATGCACATTCTTGATACAGTTTACTTCAGCAGATCAGATTTGCAAGACAAATTTTTACAAAGTTCAGAATTAGAATTGCTTATTGATGGAAACAGTTACATCTTCGATGGTCAGCATAAGGCTGAATACGCTGTTGTGACTTTTTTTTCAAAATTTTGGAACAAGAAGCGCTGTCTTTGAATACAGCAGCTGAAAAACCAGAACGTTGCTTTGAAACATGCTTTGCAACTGGTAAATGGTAAAATGACCAATATTTTTCTTGGCATTGATCTACTGAATCAAGTAGCTATCTCCTTATTTCTGGTATAATTCTGGTATATACTCACTTTATAATATACCCACTATATAATTCTTATAATTCTAACAGTTACTATGTTATAAGCAGTTTTAAACAAAACTGATTGCAATGGGATAGATATATGAATGAATTTGGTATTCTCCAGAAATATTGGAATAAAATTGCAATTTTTTTTATATAACATTGGGTGGGGTAGGACATCAAGTTGGGAAAAAAATGTTTTACTATAATACCCAATGCAACGTGCATTAATTTACATATACAGGAATAAGTGACTCAGGTTAATATTTAAAAACAGAAAAGCAGAGAAAGAAACCAATAAGTTTATAGAAAAAAATCAGAAAATTTCTCCCTTCTTTCTCCCTCTTTAGCTAACCACATAAAGATTTTCTTTCACCAAGTCCAGATTTTATAAAACTTTGCATGTATTCCCAGTTAATATTTCCACATTGTCAACATCACATGTATTCCAGGCCTGCAGTCTTACCGATATTAGATTTATATTTCTCTTAGATGAGTCTTCCCTGCAGGCCAAATGTTTCTCATCAGTGCTTGACTTGATCTATGATTCAGGCATTCAGTATAAATTGTCCTTACTTGCATATATCAAATGTCAAGAATCTTGACATGCTCGTAAGTTACACCGCTGAGCCTGGGTCCAGACTGATTATAAAACATTTAACTGGGGATGCTCAGTTAGAACTCAGATTTGTTCAATGATCAAAAACATAGCTCGAAAGCTTAGAACACAAATCACTTTTAGAGGTCTGTGATCTTGTAAGTTATTATACTTACAAGGATGCTGGAAGGAAGGAGAAGCCACACAATGTATTCACAAATGTAAGGTTTTATTACCTGGTTTTATAAGTTAGGAAGCTGATGTTCAGTCTGTGCCACACAGGGGTAGAAATAATGCATTTAGAAGCTACAGGCAGTTTCTGCAAACCTGAATCTGAACTATCTAACTTTCTTCTACTGCTTGACTAGTCACTTGAGGGATAACAGCATACAATCCTAGTATGCCTAGTATCAATCCTAATATCAACAAGAACAGACATCATAGCTCTGATGCAACCTATCTCTGTTTCTACAACTAGCTAAGTCAGGGCTGTCAAACTCGTAGCCCGAGGGCAGGATACTGGACATACCCATTCCCGGTTTAGCGAAGGGGAGAAAAGTCCCGATACATCACGTGACATTGCCGTGACAACCTAAGCTAAGTTCACCAGGAATCACAACTGTTGGTGAGTACGCATCAGAAAGTAAGTTCCCCTTAGCTAGTTCCTAATGCTAATTCTAAACAGTTCTTCAGACATTTTTTATTTATTCAGTTTGAGGGAAAGTTGATTATTTACATAATTGCTCTCAAATATGAATATCATGGTGGAATTCTCGCTAGTGAAATGTATAACTTTATGTCTTTATTAGCAATGGGATAGTTTAGGGTGAGAACACATGCTGTGTCTTCCCCTAAGTCTTTGTCCCATTTCTCCAGCAGTCTGCAATTAAAATAACACTTGAGATATAATATGTAAATATTTCCAAGGGAAGATATATAAATATTTTAAAGATGTAAAAAAAAAAAATTCTTCCGAAGGAATTGCTCAGAAAGATAGAGGAATTTATACAAAACAGCCATGCATGCAGACAGAGGCAGACATATATCCGTATCTTCCAATATTTCAATAATCTCAAAAACACCACCAATACAAAATTCAAAGAAATTTTAAACTGCTCTTAGAACAAAATAGTAAAATGGAAATATGCTGTGTTTGTGGGAGAAAACTTTCTGAGAAATAAGAAATTAGTTTTTGAGATATTATAGCAATTTCTCAGCTAAGTCCCGAAATAACATACAATTTCTGCTAACATTATTCAGTCTGCAGTCAGAAAGCTTACCATATCATTTCTAAATTTAAGATGCTTCCGAGGGCACATAACTCAGCTCAAGGCCTACATCCAAAGTTACTGACTTAGAGAGGGAAAGATCACTTTATCCCTAATAGAGATGATTAGCATAAAGTCACACAGAGAAAATGGAGCCTCCTCTGCAAATTGTATTTTAGGCTATCAGTATTTTTCACTGTTTCATGAATGGGTCTGCCTGACATATTTTTGTGCTACTTACTTTGATACTTTTTTTAAAAATATATATACATTTAAAGTCTGAGAGATACTGTTTAATAATGGCAAAACCTGTTGAACTAAAATGAATTAATACATTGAAATCAAGGGTTGAATTGTACTAGGATGTTTTACACATGGGAATGTGAATGAACCAATCCAACTATTATCTCTTCTTTTTATGTACACTGAGAGCATATGCACCAAAAGAAAAAAATCCTTGTGTGTCCAATCACACTTGGCCAATAAAGAATTCTAATCTAATCTAAACTAATCTATTAATTTCACTTCTTGAGACTGTTATTAACTAACTAGCAATAGGAAGCAACTTCAGACATGTAATGTTGATTTCTGATAATTTTAGTTTCACTGAGAAGGCAAGAAAACTGGTCTAACATGACCTTGTAGATGACCCTCACTCTGTCAAGGACCTTGGAGTATTCATTTCTAATGATCTAAGTGCCTGAGCCCACTGTAACAACAGTGCCAAAAAGGCATTAAGAGTTGTTAACCTAATCTTGCGTAGCTTCTTCTCTGGTAATGTTGTACTACTAACTAGAGCATACAAAATATTTGCTAGACCAATTCTTGAATACGGCTCATCTGTCTGGAACCCGCACTGCATATCGGACATAAATACAATCGAGAGAGTCCAGAGATATTTTACGAGAAGAGTCCTCCATTCCTCTATGCCACCAGACTTCAAATTTTGGGCTTAGACAACTTAGAACTATGCCGACTTCAGTCTGACCTAAGCATAGTACATAAAATTATCTGCCACAATGTACTTCTGTCAATGACTACTTCAGCTTCAACCCCAACAATACACGAGCAAATAATAGATACAAACTCAAGGTAAACCATTTCAAACTTGATTGCAGAAAATATGACTTCAGTAACAGAGTGGTCAATGCCTGGAATGCACTACCTGACTCTGTAGTTTCTTCTCCAAACCCCCAAAACTTTAACCTTAGACTATCTACTGTTGACCTCACCCCATTCCTAAGAGGTCTTTAAGAGGCATGCATAAGTGCACCAACGTGCCTACCGTACCTGTCCTAATATTCCTTTTTACTTACTCCTTTCATGTATTCAAATTATGTTTATACTTTTACCTGTTATCTTATATATGCTTGACAAATAAACTTATGACTTATGACTTATATCATAATCTCATATGGACAAATATCGCAACAGCAGCAATTTTTAAGGTCTTCAGATAATTATCTTGTTATAGGGAAATTTATAATCCTTTAAATGTAGATGATCATACAAAAAGGTTCCGGGGTGCATGATATATAAGTGTTTATAGACATGAAGAAACAGTTGTTGTCATGACATCCTGTGGTATGAAAACCAAAGGTTCGTTGTGTATTGTGTATTCTGTATTGTAAAGTTCTTTTTTCCAATCAGTTTCATAAAATCTTGATGCTAGAGTGTTTTCCTTTTTCTTTTTCATAAAAAATGTTTTTAGTTTTAGAAGATCTGCCTGAAAAAGTGGACAATACATGCATCACCCGAGGAATTATTAAATTGACAAACCTATCAGCAGTTCCAGTGAAGTTAACAGGCATGACATGGAATGCTTTGGACACATTTCAATGCAAAGTTTTTGCAATTTTAGCTATAAACTTAGCACCCAGACTTTTGATGCTGTATTAATGATTTTATTCTTTAAGAACAGGAAGAACAGCTATTAATATTTGTCCAATCCTTTAGTGCAGAAAGGAATGAAAATACAGAAAAAGAATATTTTTGCTTGTCCTTCCACATGTTTCGAAATGCTTCAGTCTGACAATGTAGTTTTAGTTTCAGAGATCAAAATAATTTTGTTTCCAAATATTGTGGAAATAAATTAATGATAGTGAAAAATGATTACCTATTTACAGAATTATTATTTTTTCGAAGTATGAATAATCAGTACTACTATTATCAACCATTCTTTATGCCTAAGTAAAATTTGTGCAAGCAATTTATTCTCAGTGATTTATCGCTTAGTTCTTTGATGTTTATTAAAGATTTCCTTTAAAATAGCTACTTGACTACTCTATTAATTCAGGAGGAGAGTTGATTTTTAGGCCTTTTTACTCAAGTTATCATGGAATTTGTCTTCTGAAAACTAATACAATCTTTACAAAGCTATTGTGATATTGTGCTCTGGATCTAGTTCAATAATTATCCCATTTATTTTTTCCCAAATAGCTATTTATCTAATGAATTTATATGGCCACCCATTTTATATGTATAAATATGGATGGGTAACAGAATAAAATACAAGCAAAAATTTGTAACATTATAGCGTAAAATAGCAGCTAAGAATAATCACAACACCTCACAGTTAATATAACTGTCAAGACTGATTCACACTTTCATTTATATTTTCCTTCACTATTAGCTTGACAATAACAAAGGGTGTGTGTGGGTAGAATGCAAGGGTGGGAAAATGCATCCGTTGGCATTGTGAGACATTGCTGGAATCCCAAAGACACATCGAGCAGATGTTCCAGCGTGGCTGGCTGTTTCCCATAACAAAATGAACAGGAGTCCCATAATTGCTTTTACATTTCCAGCATACTGGTGAATTGCTCGGAAACATCTTAGCTATTCTGGCTGGTGATAAATGCCATCTATGGAACATCTTCAACTGGTTTTCCTTGTATGCCGTAGACAGTGTTAATTTCATATTTATTCGCCATGTCTTTTCCCACTTCTCTAATTCTACTGTATGGTTAAAATTCCTTGCCCACTTAATCATAGTATCTTTAACTATTTCCTCTTCCATTTTATACCGTAATAGGAATTTATATATTTTGGTAATTAATTTCTGTTCCATCCCGTGTATAATTTTGTCCAATTCATTTTGCTCCAATTGTACCTCGTTTATCTTTATACCTTCTTTATATTTTGACCATATTTGTGAATATGTCCACCATTCAATTTCCCTGTTCAAATCCTATTCCAATTCTTGCTTTGTTTTTAATTTTCCCAAGTCATTTAGAATATCCCTGTATTTAATTACCTTAATCCATTCTATTAAATTTGGATGTATTAGTGTTTCATTAGGCGAAATCCAAATCGGTATTTTTGTATAATGTTGCTTTTTTATTTTAATCCAAATTAATAATAATGCATTTCTAATTATTTGTCTTCTGAAATATCCATGGGTTTTATATTTCTCATCCCAGAGGAATGCATGCCATCCTACCGGCAGATCATACCCTTCAATTGTTAATATTCTCTTGTTCCTCAGCTCCATCCATTCTTTTAGCCATGTTACGCATGCTGCTTAGTAGTATATCTCCCATTCCAGAAGGGCTATTCCTCCTCTCTCTCTCTGGTGTCTTGCAGAATTTTTAATGTAATTCTGGGTTTTTTCTCTTGCCATATAAATTTTGAGATCAATTTATTTAATGAATCGAAAAAAAAATTGTCTAATTTTATCGGTATAACCTGGAAGAGGAAGAGGATTTTGGGCAGGATGTTCATTTTGATTGCAGCGACTCTTCCCATAAATGAAATTTGTAAGTTCTTCCAATTATCCAGATCTTTTTTAATTTGCTGTATTAATTTGTCGTAATTATCAGGTTTAATTGAGGAACCTCTTGCAGTGAGCCAAATCCCTAAATATTTTATTCTTTTAGTTGTTTGAATCTTCATACTACCTTCTAATTCTTCCTCTTGTTTTTTTGTAAGGTTTTTAGTTAGTAATTTGGATTTATTTTTATTAATTTTTAGTCCAGCCACGGCACCAAATTCTTCTATTTTTTTTTATCAATTTTGGAGATCTTTTTGTAAGTTTTCTTCTAATCTTTTAAGTTCTTCCTGAAGTTTTCCTTGTTGGGACTTTTTTTTCTCTTTTTCCTTGCCATATAGGCTATTGTTACTCCTCTAATATATGCTTTTAACATGTCCCAGGGGATTTGAATCGACATGTTTTCTTTTTTATTTATGCTTAAGAAGGTCTTTAACTCTTTTTCCAGCAATTGCTTGTATTCTTTCTCTTTGCATATGTTTTGATTTAACATCCATCTTATATATATATATATTTGTCCTTTCCAATATATAAATATCGGGTTATGGTCAGCCCATTCATTTATTCCTATTTCTATTTTTTCTAAACCTAATTGTAATTGTACTGTCATCCAGGCCATATCAATCCTGGACCATGATTGATGCGGGTGGGAATAAAATGTATATTGTTTTTCTTCTTTATATATTTCTCTCCATATGTCTCTTAAATTTAGGGTTGCCAGGTGTCCACTATTTGAGTGGACAGTCCATTTTTTTCACATTATGTTCACTATTTTTTTCACAAAATAGTGGACATTTTTTTTTATTCAAAAGCTTTATTCAGCAGATAATGCATCGGTCAATTATGGAGTGAACAAATCTGTTTACCAAAAATTATTGCTGGAAAATGACAATATTGTAGCTGCTCATTGCAATAACCACATTTTACACAACAGCACAAAAAATGCATTAAAGCAGTTATCTTTTGATATCGAAAATGTAGTGCTGAAAGTTTTTGCCGAATTTTCGAATTCTGTGAAGAAACGAGAAGAGTTGAAATCATTTTTTGAGTTTTGCGAGTCAGAATTCCATGAAGTTTTGCGCCATGTTCCAACACGTTGGTTGAGTTTGTTTAAAGCGGTCGAAAGACTTCTTTTAAACTGGATACCTCTAAAATCATATTTTATTTCTCTTGGATCTGATGAGTGCCATCAGGGTATCTGGAACCTTATTTCGGATCAGGAAAATGAACTCGCAAAGGACGATGAACCAACAATTTCAGAATTGTATTTATATTTCACGCACTTCTTCATGTGAATAATGCAAGACACCTTACTGAAGCTGGAAAGCAAGAAAATTCTTGCATGTGATTTTCACATTGTCATGTGTAAGCTGCGTGATTCTTTGAAAAAAAAATACGATGAGCAGTTTTTTGGAATGAAAGTTTTATTTGCCTTACGTAAAAAACATTTGCCTGAGAATGCCTTGCAAAAGTTCAAGAAAGAATCCATCAATGTGTATTAGAGCCATTGCATACCTAGAAAAGTGGTATAATTTCACCGATTCAGTATATAAGATGCTAAGTTGTTTCAATCTAATTGATCGCAATAATCCTCCAACTTTAGAAGAAATGACGAACATCTGGTTATTGTCATCATGGCGAGAACTTCCACCCAACACTCTCTTCGATGAAATTTCTGCCTTAGAAGAAGTTTATATTCATCTGCAGGGCGATTCATCCCTTGATAAGTGGACGTACTTTTTCAAGAAAGAGCCAGCTCCGAGTTTACTGAAACTGTTCCAGTATTGTGCATCAATTCCAGTATCAAATGCAAGCATTGAACGAATTTTTGGTATCATGGGAAATTTGTGGACTGACGAACGTAACCAACTGCTTGTACCATCAGTTCGAAATGAACTTTGTATATTTTTTAATATTTCTCAACATTATACTGAAATTAAAGAATTATTCCTTAAACACAAAGAATTGATCAAAGCTGCGCAGTCAAATAAAAAATACACACAACAGCAAAGTAAAATGTAATTTAATATTTTACATATTATTATAATATATTTGATGTTTTGAATTTTAAGTAAAGTTTTAAAGTGATTATTTTAATACGTGTTAAAATGTTTGTAAGAAAATATATAATTTAATTGTAATTATTTTTTAATTTTTTACTACTTAACCCCTCCCCCCCGCTTGTCTGCTATTTTTTGGAAGCAGACCTGGCAACCCTACTTAAATTTAACTTTGATATCATATTGAAGAATTCCTTAGGTAATATTTCCTTCTTTTTTTGTTTTTCATTTATTACCATCTCTGGTGGACTTATCCGGTGGCAAAGAAATTCTGGGCCAAAGTCAAAAAGTGGCTAGAGAAAATAACGCAACAATCAATAAAGGGAAAACCAGAGACATTCTTGCTAGGGATCTTCACAGAAAACTATACAAAGGAAATAAAATATCTAATACTACACATTTTTACAGAAGTCCATATAGTCTATGCCCAAAATTGGAAAAAAAACACCACACCAACAGAGGAGGAGTTGATTAAAAAATTTTTAGAATGCGCAGAGATGGACAAACTGACAAAAGAACTCAAGGAAAAAGAGGATACAGAATACTATAAAATTTGGTATAGATGGTATGAGTGATTGGAGGAAAAGGAAAATAAAGGGGAGAAAGAAATGTTAAAAATAATGGGAAAAATTGGTAAAATACAACATAGTGACTGAAATGTAAAGGGGAATTAGACTGTAAATGCAATGATGGGGACAGATAGTAATATGGAATAAGATAAAGTAAAATTTGTACAAATAGTAAATAATAAGGAAGGAAATGAAAGAGCTGTAAAAAGAGTTTCTGTATATAAATGTTGTATGTCTTGTATTGTTTTATTGTGTTATAATAAAAAAAATATTAAAAAAAACCAAGAAAAACAAAGTGAACAGGAGTGATTGGTGGACATTTTGGACTGTGGATGGCCCATAGGGAAAAGGAGGAACTAACTACACTTGCTTTTGCGAGGGAAACCTACAGCTGGTTTTGCTACTATGTGGTTTATTCAGTAAAGTTTTATATTCTTGGTAAAATGATGTCCCAGGAATCCCTTTTCCTGGATTAACCAACTGGACAGTTGACAATAATAAAAGAAGCAGGCTCACCCATATTTACAGAAAACTACCCTAGAACTGTAACATTAGTCTATAGGTAATATTATATGGGAGTGATCTTGGGAAACAGGGGGAAGGGACAGAGGTAGGCTGTTGCTGGTTCAGACCGGTTTGCCTGAACTGGTTGTTTCAATTCTCTGCTGGCCCCACTCCCACCCATTTTTCAGGCCATTTTTGGCCATTTTTCAGGTGAAAAATGGCCCGCAAAATGGTCTGAAAATGGCCCAAAAAACACTAAAAAAAAACAGGCCATTTCCAGGCCGTTTTACAGGCCAAGTCAGCCTGAAAATCAGTTTGAAAATGGCCCAAGAAATGCCCCAAAAACAGCTTAACCAGTTTCTTTTCCTCTTGCAGCTAGCTTTCCCAGTCTAGCTTGACGCAGTGTCTCTCTCTGTCTCTCAAACACGCACACACACACACACACAAACAGATTGGATCTTTCTTTCCTCCCACCCTCCCCCCACCAGAGACCCCTGGATTACCCTCCCCAACCATGCCTGTCCCATACAGGTACCACCCACACAAGTGACATAGAGTTGGCCATGCCCATTCAGTAACATGACCCACCAGTCACACCCACCCACCCAGTCATTAGGGCAGAGAGCTGGTTGTTAAAAAATTTGGAGCCCACCACTGATGCAAGGTTTGTAAAGATTGAATGTAATTTAATTCTTATTTATCCCCCGGAAAAGGAAATTGATAAATGATCTCAATTTTAACTTGAATATGAATAGCTGGGACAGAGTGATACTTCAATTACCATAACTTTTATCTAATCTCTCTGTGTGTGTGTGTTATCTCATAGCTTCATTAAGGATAGTGAATATAAAGTTTAGACTTTAATAAGATAAAAGCTGGCACTTAATTTAGTATTTTTGTTGATAACTTCATTGTTACTGTGGCTTATCTCTGTCTGTTTCTATGTGGTTATCTATTAGAATAAATGAACTACATGAAGTAAAAATCATTCAGAGAAGAATGAACATTATGATATAGAGTCTAGAATGGAAAGCAGAAGTCAATACATACTAATGCCAATAAAACAGGGCTCCCCAACCCCTGGCCCATAGACCGGTACCAGGCCACAGCATGCCAAAAACCAGGAACTGGTACCAGGTGCCCAAAACATAGGAGATCACTTCAATAAAGCACTTTTATGAAATGTACAATATGTGAAGAAACCCCAAATGTGCTTTTTTTAAAAAAAGGCATCTGGACTGTTTTTGTTTTTGAGGAAGAAGAAGAGGAAGATGTTTCTCTTCTCACCCAAGAAGCTTCATCAGTTGTAACTGGATCAGTGGTGGGTTGCTCCCGGTTCGAACCGGTTCTATAGAACCGATAGTAAAACCGGCAGGAGGCTCCGCCCACCGACCCCAACGTCATCAGTAAGCTTCTGCGCATGCGCGTGGCCCCGTTGCGAACTGGTAGTAAAGGTAGGTAGGACCCACTCCTGAACTAGATGATGGTTAAATGGAAGGATAGGTTCTGACAGTTGAGACTGGATGAGGGGGATGGAAGTATAGGTTCTGACAGCATAGGGGTGGGGGGGTGGGAATGGAAGGATGTATTTCTTTGCAGTCATCTGGTTGTTAGCACTCTCTCTGAGAGCTGTTGAGGCCACTTGGGGGTTTATCTGTGCCCTCAGGGTCACATGAATCAGAGTGCAATAGGTTGAGGAATCTTCTTGGAACTGCTGAAGGACTGCATTGTAGACTTGAGATAGGTGGTGTCATATTTATCTCATTCTGTTGAGGAAAGGATGTTCAATTCTATTTATATGAAGAAATATTTTTTAGAAATCTGGGAAACAGAACTTTCATTCAAACTTCACATTCAGATTATAATGGATTTATTTATTTCAACCCTGAACTTGGGCCACAGTTTACTTCATATTTTTAAAGTCAGACAAGCTTTGAGTAATCCTATAATAATGCTGGAATAAAATAAAGAAACTTGGTTATCAGCAAAAATATCAGCAATGTAATGTTGAATACAAAGAATCTAACTATTAGCCTTTACATACATAAATATTTCAGGAATCCTAATGCATTTATTACCAACAAGTAATACAGTATTTCTAAATTTTCTAGTAAAGAAATGTCGTAAATTTAAAAAAAAATCTCTTTGTGCCTTTTCCTAGCTAAATTGTTACTTTTATTAAAATAACATCTTTCAAAAACAGTATCTGAATTCCACTTTGGATTTAATCATTAAAAATAAAACATGATGTGTGATCAAGATGGATATAAATCTGTTGTTCTTTGTTAAAATTCATTCACATATTAGAGCTCTATGCTGTTGTTGTAAAGTTCAGCGCTTAGATCTCTGACAGAAAGACAATATTATTTATTGAGCATTTGAGCTGGTTAAATAATTCCCCTATTGATAGCTACTATGATAATTTGAAAACTATTATTCTGTAGAACAATAGTTTTCTTTAACTTTTAAAAATGACAAAACAATATAAATCAAGGACTTAAATACTTGGCTACAGTTTTCCAAATATTTCCTTATAAGTGTCAACAGGAAAAAATGGAGGGAACCCCTTATCCATCTGAATCAAACATGTGGGAATGAACATCTGTCCTTAAACAAAGTGTTAATTGGGTCAGTCTCCTTTGGATAGGTGTAAATAGATTCCTTCCCACCCACTTGTCACTTATTCAATGAATTTCATTATCACATTGCCAGAAGGCAGGGACTCAATTACACCCAGCCAGAGGGGAGCAATGTGGTGACTGGCTCAGTTTAATGAACCAGAACAGAAGTGGGCTGATGAGTATGTGTAATTTAGAGACTAACAACCATGTAAATCTAATGATGCTTAATCAATTGGCACCTTTACTCCACAGCTGAGTGTAAAAGGTATTGACAGTGTACTGATAGGTGTGCATTGAGATTTGACAGCAGACCAGCTGTCATCTAAGTAGTACATCCTGCTTCTTTAGCCCCTGATTATATAAATCCGCATGTGGACAAGCAACCATCTAGCAAGAGGAAACGACTCATGATGTTGCAAATACTTATAATTCAGTGAATGGTGTCTTATGTGGAAATGCTTGTTTCTTTTCATCTTACTTTTCTCCTCCCCTGTTTCAAGTGAAAATTGTCAGTGTAGCAAATTCCAACAAAGAGCAAAGAGCAACCAGGGGCGTGAATCTCACGTCGTCATGGTAGCATCATGTGACGTATTGTGACTTTTTTCCCCCTTCACTAAACCGTGCATGGGGGTGGCCAGTGCGTAACGCATCCGGCCCGCAGGCCGCGAGTTTAACAACCCTGATCTATACAATCT